>NC_138768.1:650393381-651770881 GCF_965119305.1 Pelophylax lessonae
GAAAACCCTCCTTTTCAGAGAAGCCTATCCTACCAACCCCTAACAAATGTACCTCCTTTTTCTCCATCAACCCATCCCCCACGGTTATTGCCTTTTGTTTCACTTGACCCTCCCTTCTAGATTGTAAGCTCTAACGAGCAGGGCCCTCTAGTTCCTCCTGTTTTGAACTGTATTGTAACTGTATTGTCTTCCTTCACATTGTAAAGCGCTGCGCAAACTGTTGGCGCTATATAAATCCTGTATAATAATTTTGGTTAAAAAAATTACAACTAGCAAAAAAAAAAATGTCTTTTAGTAGAGAATGGTAAAGCCTAGTACACACTTTGAGAATTTCAGAGGAATGATCGTCCATTTTTTGTTGCATGCTGCTGTCATATTGAAAATGAAGAGGTTACTCTCGTACAAGAGAATAAAACTTCGGAAGTGATGTAATGTGTTAAATTGTATTGTATTGTAATGTATTCTTTCATTTCCGAGCATACATAGTAAACAAAAAATCGGATGTTGTGTTCACTTACGATAAAAAAAATTTCCAGCCTGCACCGTCAGTTTTTATCATCCGAAAAGTCAGAATTAGCTGTTGAAAGCTCTATACTAACAATCAGATAATCGGCCGATTGTTAGTTGTACGAAATTTTTCTTTCAATCTTTTTATCATGTGTACCGGCCTTAAGGCTGAGACCCAGTCAGATTTTTTTCTTAACATATACTTGAACTTAAAGGGAACCCCACAGTATATAGCCATGAGGAAAAACATTGTTGATCTGTTTTTCAATGTCCAGAGTTTTATGTTGAATAAACAGATATCTTCATGTATGGGGAATCCTTAGTTTTTATGACAGTAGGTCTGGAATTTGACTGGACTGCAAATGAAGAAGAGCTCCAGGAATGGGGCAAGAACAGTGGATCCCAGGTTTTGATGAAAATGCATTTACTAGTATGCATTTTAAATTCCTCCACACCCTAATTGAAAGATCTTCAATTCAGGAATCTAATGAGCAAGCCCGATTCCTGGACTTCTTCTTTAAGGGTGCGCTCACACTGGCAGTTTTACCCATGCCTGAGCACAGTTCATCCCCTTGGTCTGGTTCATTTGTGTAGTGTGAGTGAGGGCTCTGAACTGTGCCTAGATGTGATTAAGTGTACCTTACTCAGGACCACTTGGAAGAGGTGGTCCCAGACACGGTTCACTTATGGCTCCGTACAGTTCACGTCAGTGTGAGCATAAATCAGCTTTATTCAACCAGAGTGCCCAGGCACCCTAGGGTGCCTTGAGTTTTCTCTAGGGGTGCCTTGGCAAAATGCCTAAAAATTGCCCAAAACATGTTCTACAGGTCGGCGTGTGGAAGGCTGCCTTTATGTTACACTAAGCCACAGGTATTCATTGTGCACCATTACAAACTTCCAGCTGCTGGCGTCCTAGCGACCAATGGCATCATTAGTTGATAAGGAGGATGTAATTTGCCTTCATAGCATCCTTGTTTGACTTTCCCCTGCCCCTCTCATTCAGCGTTCTGGTCACATTAGCTGATGATGGAGAAAAACTGAGGGAGAAGAGAAACATTGGAATACTAGTCAGTACCAGTTTAAAAAAGTATATTTGCTTTGGAAGAATAAATCACTTCTAATGTTGGATGTCTTACTTGGACTTGTGGATGTTGATGCATTATGTAAAGCTTTTAGAATAGTGTTTATATTTTAGTATGGGGTGCCTTGATTGAAAAAAATGTTGAGAAACACTGTCATAAATGTTACCTGAGCACAGAACTGTCCATAGATCACTGAGCACAAAACTCTTCATGATCACTGAGCACTTTCTTTATGAATATGGAGATAAGTGTAGTAGAGCCTAGCACGCTTGATCTCCAAGATACAGTCTAGGAGGCCCAACTTACTCTTATAGCAAAGCAGAAAAGGATACTCAAAGGGTACTCAATGTTCAAACTATAGGCCCATTTCCTTGATAAATGTGGATTAAAACATTTTGGAAGCCTGTTTTCCAAATTTGCTCCCTGGTTACTGGCATGCCTCAT
Source organism: Pelophylax lessonae (assembly GCF_965119305.1). Lineage (NCBI taxonomy): Eukaryota > Metazoa > Chordata > Amphibia > Anura > Ranidae > Pelophylax > Pelophylax lessonae. The sequence goes on from NC_138768.1 coordinate 650,395,415, forward strand.
CAGAAGTCTCTAGAATGAGCTTTACTTTCTATTTATCTGGGCTCAATGTGAGATGCTAAAATAGAACGACTTCCTTTTCTCCTCTCCCCGGTGTGAATACTTCTACCTAGACCTTGGGGTACTCAAGCTGCTCCCCAGCTTGTGGGTACAGTAGCTAAAATGAACCAAGAGAATGGAGGAACTAACCCTGAGTATACAGAAATGCGATCCTAAGTATATTGCTGTGTGGTCATCTTGGATTGAATTCTCAAGCTCTGGCATTCCGAGATCCTTTTTGTGAATAGCTTTGATCTTCGAGCTTGGTTTGGATCTATATTGGTGGTTCGGTGGGATCCTCCTTGGCCAGGAAAGAGCTCCCCAGATGTGTATTTTTTTTTTCTCTTCTTCTCTCATTTTTCTGGACAGTTATTTTGTTCATGGGAAATACTGGATAGCACAGTATAGATGCTTTGGAAGAACAGGTAAAAATACTCATTCATAATGATTTTATTTTTAGCTTGTAAGAATTGCTTTGTAGGATCGACGTATTCTCAGTTCTAATAATATATTGATGTATTGGAACATGTTGTCCCCGGCTATGTACTCTCAGAGTGTAATCCTTGCAAAATACTTAATTAAAATGTAATATTTAAAAGATCACTGAGCACAGAACTTTCCGTAGATCAGTAAGCACACAAGCAGGGATTACTGTGAGCTGGTTGGCGGAAGTGACGATGTACAATGTAGGTGTGCCATACAGACTTATAGCCCAGTGAGAGTGCAGACCAGTGGGGAAGGGGGACATTCTAACTTGGACACAGTGCCCAGTGTGAGTGCACCTAAGGACCTCTTGCACACGGGAGTAAAAAAGTGACATTTTTTACAGATATGAATATAGATGCATTGTAGTATATGTTTATATCAAAGACATACATTTTATACCTACATATGGAACGATACACACAGCTGCGTAAAGATGAGTAATAGAACGACGAGTAGGGATCTGCAAAACAAAAATAGAAAGTGTTATGTTTGAGTGCAGTAATTTTCTCGCTTAGGCGTGTTTACACGCCTGTATGCATGTTTATGTGTGCATATTGCAATACTGACAATGAAGAAGAATTTTACAAACATTTACGCAAGGTTTTTATTAAGACTATATTCACACCTGAGCGTATAATTTTTGCGCGTTTTTTACCACAATTTTACAGCGATTTTTACCGCGATTTTTACCGGGATTTACAGGCGTTTTTTTGTGCAGGCGTTTTCCATTGGTCTCTATTCCAAAACACCTGCACAAAAAAACGCCTGTAAATCCCGGTAAAAATCGCGGTAAAAACCGCTGTAAAATCGTGGTAAAAAACGCGCAAAAATGATAGTATATGTAATCTGCCCAAAAAGAAGCTCATGTACTTTTTTGAGCGTTGGGCGTTTTGCTCACAGCGTCTAAACGCTCAGATGTGATCTGTAATAATTTGACTATGGTCTAATTAGTTAACAAATAACATGATGGATGCTTGAATGTACAGTAAGAAGGCTGTAGGCATGTGCAGTCTATCTTCTCCACTATAGGTTGCCTTCTTCCGCAGCTGGAGAAGAAGTCGAGAGGCACACAATTCCTCTATGGTTTCTTGGGTCACTGGGGAAGCACCCAATCGGATACTGCCACCCCATATGACTCTGGAAGTCATCTTGGGTCAGGCAGAGCCTATTTAAGGCCCTGGCTCCCAAGTTTGTCACGCATTTTGCGAGTGAGCAGAGTAGAGAAAGGTGCTCCGTCTGTTAGGGACAGTGCTAGCATTAGGTAAAGGTCCCTGATGAAGGGGGGGGGGGGGCATAGGGTCGCTGCCCTTCCAGACATCTTCCCGATTGGGCACAAGATGGCCAGGCTGCATTCTATCCCCTCTCATCAGACGTTGTCAGTCTGACTGGAGTCTGCTTCTTCCATGTGAATGGAAACTGAGTGCACCCAGCTGAGTAACCTTCCCACTGGGTTTGGTATGAACGGTTATTGAATTACTTCAATACTAGTTTTCTATTGCACAAATCACTGTCATTATGAAACAACAGTGATAGACAGGGAAATCCAACCTGGCCTATGAATCCCTACCACCTTCCTTTCAGAGAAGGCTTAAGATGTCCTCCTTGAGCTTCTAGGGTTTTTTTTTTTTTGAGCTTGTACGGTTTACAGATATATGAAATATGTTTCCCAATGGGACCATAAACTGATGACTGGGGGAATGTTTCTTTGTAGAGACCTTTCCACACACACAGTGAGACAGTTGCTGCATGAACAGCTAGAGAAGGAAATGATTGCCAAGGATAAGATTCCTCTATCTGCTGCCTTGGACTCCACTACACTCTTCTCACTAGACTTGTGTGAAATTCAGTCCAAAGATATGATAGGCTTGGGTGTTCTTCGGAAATGTTTTGTTTTCTGGATATTGTGGGAAGATTTACCCCAGGTAGCACCTCCAACGATTCCTCAGTCACTCGACAATTCTTCTTTTTAGGGCTTTTTCCCTTTCTTTATTTAAAGAAAGTTTCAAAAACATAAGGGTTTTCCACACAGGAGTATTCAGCATTTGTCAAAACATTGTTCTGACCCATAGGCCCAGGCCCTTGTCTGTTCTTCCAGACAGTACTCAAACCCTGTCTGCGCATACGCACCTTTGGTTGCTCCCTTGAAGCCACATGGACTGCTGGGGAGGGTGAAGTCCTAACTCACAGTCACTCCCATACTAAAAGTGATTCTGCACAGCTACACAATCAGTGTTAGAATGTAGGCAGATTGAACTGTGTCTAGTTACAGTAAATCAGTGGCTCGCCCAGGCTCGGGAAAAGGTTAAATGTTTCAAGCTCAGTTCCCAGGCATTTGGTTCTAACCAGCCCATCTGTGCTATATAAAAAGGGGGACGGCTGAAGTCCAAGAGTTCCTGGGGTTCGTTGGGTTCCAGATTACCTGTGAGTGGAATAATTTAGTGCCACTAAAGACAGTTTATAGAGGTTTATAGAATACAGTCACCCATGGACAATGCCGTAATGGACTCTCACCTTACCAGAGGTATGCCTGGGCCATTACACTAATCAATCTAGTTAGGGGAAAGATGCAGCAAGCAGAGAATAGTTGCTATGGATTACCAAGTCAAGGAACAAGCATCCGTTTCGTTAAGCATGGTACCTGGTGAGGTCACAGGCCCTCTGTTAGCGAGGGGGCCCTCCCTAGCGGTTGTTATCTAATAGCAACTCGATCCGAACTTGCATTACAGAGATCATTGGCCTGGTCAAAAAGTTAGGGAAGAAAGGAGTTAAGTGAAAGCACGCATGAAGTCCGCTCCATGTGCTCAGCGCAACCACATTCTGTTACTGGGAGTGAAGTAATAGGGGGTACATTGGACTGGTGGTGAGGGCGCAGGCTCAGGAAGCCCCTTCTAATGCTACATATATAAATTTGGTTTATTTTTGTTTCTTCTTTTGATAAACAAATGGAAAAAAAATGAAAATTTGGAAGAAAAAAACGTTTTCTTATAAAATTTTGTAAATAAGTAATTTTTCTCCTTCACTGATGAGGCAGCACTGACGGGCACTGATGAAGTGGCACTAATATGTAGCACTGATGGGTACTGATAGGTGGCACTGATAGATGGCACAGATGGGCACTGAAAGGCAGCACTGATAGGTACTTATTGGCAGCACTGGTAGGCTCTGTTGGAGCTGCACTGATAATCAGGACACAGATGATTAGTGCCCTGATTGTAAGTGCGGATATCCCCACTGAGGAATGCCGCTTACCAGCTCTCCTCTCCTCACGCCCTGTCAGCGTGTAGAGAGGAATGATGATAACCGGCATTTCCTGTTTACAATGTGATCAGCTGTGATTGGACACGACATAGGCTCTTTACCGTGATCGGTGATGCGCTGTGTCCCCCAGCCCCAGTCACATAGTTACATACATAGTTACATAGTAGTTGAGGTTAAATAAAGACAACTGTCCATCCAGTTCAACCTGTGTAGGTGTGTGTGGCCATAATCATCTCTCATACCCTTTAATGTTCTGAGCCTTAAGATGTACGTCCAAGAGTCTTTTAAATGTAGCCATACTTCCTGCAGTAACTACCTCTTGTAGTAGAGAATTTCAAAGTCTTGTAGCCCTAACAGTGAAGAATCCCCTACGTTGCCTGAGGTTAAAACTAGGGATGCACCGAAATGAAAATTCTGGGCCGAAACCGAAAATGCAGGATGCCCTTGGCCGAAAACCGAAACCGAAAATGACTTTTTCCCCCCAAAAAATTTAAAATAGATAGAACAGGGGCATACACCAAAAACAGGCAGCGACGTACACCTGTAGCTGCCACCCTGTAACAGCATATGTACTGTGATGGGTTGGCAAGAGGTTAATTTAATTACCAATGGTATTTATATTATGCAGCATGAGGGGGTTAATGTATTGCCACTGCTGGTCACTCATCTATTAGTGACCGACCAGTGGCAGTTAATTAACCCCTTTGTGCTGCATTAGTGCAACCAGTATCAGTGTTAATTAACACTGGTTGCACTGATACTGGTTGCACTAATGCAGCACAAAGGGGTTAATTAACTGCCACTGGTCGGTCACTAATGCATCAGTGACCAGCAGTGGCAATACATTAACCCCCTCATGCTGCATAATACAAATACCATTGGTAAGCTGCCTCAGCTCTCCCCCCCCCCCCCACTGCCTCAGCGTCCCCCTCGGCAGTACACCCTCCCCCCCTCTGGCTCAGCGTCCCTCCCCATCCCAGCGATTCAATCTCCTTACTGTCACTCTGCTGAGTGCTCCTCCGGTGCCCTTCTTCAAAAGAAGCGCCTCTGGCCGAGGGCCCGCCTCCCGGTGATGTCACTACTACTACGATCTGTGTATGAATGAAGTGACACACTGGGCGGGAGGGCGGGCGAGCGGCCGCTAATAGATAGAACTATGTGAGCTTCACTTCACTTCCCTGTCAGCGGGACTGTGTGTGAATGACCTGACACCGGGCGGGTGGGCGGGGGGAGTGGCCGCTAATAACTATAACTATGTGAGCCTTCGCTTCCCTGTCAGCGGAGATACATGCCTGACAGGGAAGTGAAGGCTCACATAGTAATAGCTATTAGCGGCCGCTCCCCCCGCCCTCCCGCCCGGTGTCAGGTCAGTTCATTCACACACAGTCCCGCTGACAGTGAAGTGAAGGCTCACATAGTTATATCTATTAGCGGCCGCTCGGCTGCCCTCCCGCCTGGTATGTCACTTCATTCATACACACATCTTAGTAGTAGGGACGTCATTGAGAGGCGGGCGGCCGGCCAGAGGCGGGACTTTTAAAACCTGCGCTGCGCCCTCCTCCTTCCTCACGGTGGCCATATTAATTTCGGCATTGTTAACCCAATATCAGGCGAAATGGGATAGGCTCATTTTCGGCCGATAATTTCGGTGGCCGAAATTTCGGTGCATCCTTAGTTAAAACGCTTCTCCTCTAGTCCTCATGCAGTCATTTCACTATACAGCAGGCGAGAAGCGGTGCATTACGTTTAGTGACATTGAACAAGATGCTTATCAGTGGAACTTTGTATAAACATTGCACACAGTCTGAAAGCTCATCTCTAAGTCAGGGAACTGCTCTGTTAGACCCTTCACATGACCACAGTCTCCACCTGGTCCTGGGCATTGATGAGCATTCTCCGTGCAAAAGGTATGCCTGCGTGCACAGGCGCAGATGACACTGCGCAACAAGCTGGCTGCTAACAAAACACAAACCTAAGCTTGGAGACTTTATCCCTCCCAAGTCTCTACAAAGCTTGCAAACTCCAGGACCCAATCCAGCACTTTCTAAGCTATGAGAAAACCAACAAGCTTGTTTTCTCTTTGTACAATACATGTCCTAAAGCCCCTCTTCCTGTATGGGTGAGAACTCCAGGTACCACTTTTAACTTTCACAATCCTGCAATCCATACTCACCTGCTAAACTACACTCTTAAGCTGGATACACACTATCCAACTTTTGTGGTTAGATGATTTCCTTCAGATTTACCTTTTCTATGTAGTGCAAGGTCCTTCCAGATTGCATACAAATTGAAAGTGTTTAGGTTTGACCTCATATTATATGGTTTTGGTAAGTCTAAAGGAAAAAGTCTTCAGAAAATCTTATAGCGTGTATGGCCCATAACTCTCATTTTACACTTTGACATGGCAATGTACTGTCACATTATGCCTGATGTTTGCAAAATTATATTGCCACGTAACTACCTCTTTTATAGCTGATTTCCTTATCCCTTAGTCTTATTCCAGGTACTGTAGAAGCCGGTTAATATATATATATATATTGCGTGGTGCTAATGTGACAATAAATATGTCTTAAAATAAATCATATGTGCCATACATAAATAATTGATGGTAAAGTGCAATGAATAGATAATCAATAAGGTATCACCATACATATACCTGTTCCTTCCAAGTAATGATAAAGTGCAATGTGCTATTATTGATAGCTCAATAAATAGATAACACAATATATAAAAATAAATAGGTGAATAAAAACCAGCCCAATATGCTCTAAAAAATTCCAACGTGAAAAAACTTGTTTTTTTTTAAATATATATGTAAAGTGCAAAAAAAGCAATAATGTCCTCCAAATCAATCATGCATATAATTCATAGAGTCTGTGATACAATAGTGCTGATGCAAAATAGTGCAAATGTGCAATGAACAAAAAGTCTATTCATGTGACTCTTGAAAGTGCCGGTGCCGGTGCCAGCGGGAATCAGTAAAAGCTTGGTCACAGTAGTTCCGGTTCCCTGGTGAAAAAAAGGGGGGTCCACTCCGGAGCGAGTTCACACGAGTGGACTCGGGAGATAGCCGCGAGGCTTACCATGTCTGCCAAAGGCACACCAGATATTCCTATCCAGCGATGTTATATATTCTTTTACAATTATTTTGTGTGATTGGCGTGATGTTTTTTAAATAAAGAAGATTTTTACCGTCTACACTATGAGGAGTTCTCTTCCTTCTATACCCTGAGCACATCACAGGCAAAAGAATCGCGGACCCCCCTTTTTTTTTTCACCAGGGAACCGGAACTACTGTGACCAAGCTTTTACTGATTCCCGCTGGCGTACGCCACCTGGAATCCACCAGATCTGGTAAGTAGGAATTCTTACCGTTCCACACCGAAGCGGAGGGTCACACCACTGTTGCATATATGTATGCACCGTCACTTTCAAGAATCACATGAATAGACTTTTTGTTCATTGCACATTTGCACTATTTTGCATCAGCACTATTGTATCACAGACTCTATGAATTATATGCATGATTGATTTGGAGGACATTATTGCTTTTTTTGCACTTTACATATATATTTTAAAAAAACAAGTTTTTTCACGTTGGAATTTTTTTAGAGCATATTGGCCTGGTTTTTATTCACCTATTTATTTTTATATATTGTGTTATCTATTTATTGAGCTATCAATAATAGCACATTGCACTTTATCATTACTTGAAAGGAACAGGTATATGTATGGTGATACCATATTGATTATCTATTCATTGCACTTTACCATCAATTATTTATGTATGGCACATATGATTTATTTTAAGACATATTTATTGTCACATTAGCACCACGCAATATATATATCAATTTGTATAATATAGGGGTAGCACAGTTTATTTTACCTGCACTTTTTTACAATACTCATTGTTTTGAACTAGCAGCTCCCACTTTACTTATTAGACTGATATCCACATTGGACACACCAGTGGCGCGAGTGATACACTAATTTTACTGTAGAAGCCAACCTTCTGCATATGCTGTGGGACAAGTCCCTAATAAGTTTAGGACTGATTGAAGTCCAGATGCTGATAATTAATGTTTAACAAGGACCAGTTTGTGTCTGGTTTATATTGTACCTTTTTGTTTTAGCCATGTACACAAGGTTTTCTTGGAAATGTCAAGCGAACCACTGGAAAGAGTCCAAATGTGGATTTGTTTGATGTTATTTATAGATTGTTTTAGTCAATCACTGTTCTGGCAATCTGTACCACTAAATGCAATATGAGATGTGCAATCCAAGATGTTAGTGGGAAGAAGTTTGTCACTGCCAAAGAAAAATGTCAATGTGCTAAAGAGAAATGCAAAACAGAACAGAGCTGTCCCCAAGCATATATTTATATTTTAGTATTTGTGCAGACTGCATAGGGTGGAAATGTTCACAATACTGCGCCAAAAAGTTTCTGCAGTGTTTTTTCCTTTGTTTTTTGAATGTCTATCATTGGATATGTGTAAATATATTTGTGGTAGGGGAGGTAAGGTGGATAGAAATCAGAATATTTATATTTACCACACTGACTTTCTAAACTTTTGGGCCCTTATTTATTATGGGGTGTATTTAATAATAAGCTACACAGAGCAAATATATAATTGTTTTAAAGGCTTCATGTAGATACCTGCATGCTGATAACACCTGAACCATACTTGCCAACAGTCCCGGATTTGCCGTGACAGTCTGGTTTTTGAGTTAATTGTCCCGCCTCTGCTGTGTCCTAGGCTTTGTCCTGGAATAAGAGCATTATGATCACTAATCTGCCTGCTGAAATTGCACTGGCTCTGTTTTGCTGAAAATATTAGTTTGTACACTGTCTCCGACCTCCCTCTCCACCTCCGGTGTGAAGTGTCATCTGCGCATGCTGGTGAGTGGGGCGAGGCAACTTTTCCGGGCAGGCACTGGTTTCAGAGTAAAACAGAAACATTCTTGTAGCAATGGACTTTTTCTGGTCATATAGAAAATGGTACCACAAAATAAATTCATAAAATCATAAAGTTTATTATACAAATATTAACATTGTATATAGAACCATGTCCAGTATTTACGAATCTTATTTCAATTCAAAATCCATGTTAGTTCAACACGTTTCAAATGCTTCAAACATCTTTATCAGGAGCACATGTGAACAGTATCTGTATTGGGAAACCCAGTTAAATCAGAAGATTCCATAATGTTTGTTAAAGTGGAAACTCTTAAATCAGGAAGGCGACAGCCGCAGGACATGAAGATAGTAGTCCAAAAGGTGTATATAATTGGTAAAAAGGCGCTGGTAATCTTTTATTGTGCTAAATACAAATACTAAATTATTTTCATAAAAATCCAATAAAATTATATAATCAATATTATAGTAAAAGTGCACGTGCTGTACTGTACTTGGTGCAAAAAAAAAAAAAAATTATTGCAAATCAAAGTGCTTACTAGTGCATCAACTTAGTAAATTAAGGTGCAAGTGCTAACCTTTACTTGTGCAAAGATTATTGCAAATCAGGAAAAGTGATTCATAGTGCATCCACAAATAAATTAAATCACAAGTGATATATACCTTTAAATTATATCAACATTAGATTTACAATGTGATTAAAGTGTCTCTAATATATTTGGTAATCCTGAGCAATTCATGCAACAAAGGAGTGCTTGTGTAAACTTGATTGTTTAGATCTATAGTGCTCCAGGTGCTGGGGTGTGCCACACGTTGCCTCCCACCAGACTATAGCAGGCCACAAGGACCCCCAACGCCTGCGATTCCCCCCAAACGGGTGGATCAGACCTCTCCTCGGCTTCTCATCCAGAATATCCTGCTCCTACGTTACTCGTACGTGGACAATGCAGTCCGCAAATATAAAGATATGGAAGATAGCTGTGCTGGGAACTTGGCCTGCTCTGATCCAATGATCAGACTTGTCCTGACACACCCTCCCTGCAGAACCTTTAACTGGGTAGCTCAGTGTACTGTTGCTGCTCTTCCCCCAGCTGTTATGCAGCTGAGAACATAGGGAATGTGACCAGCTGTGTGCCTGAGCACTATAATGTGACATGTAGTGGCATCTTCTGACCCAAGAACAGATATTGAGCTGTCATTTGGAGTAGTAGCAGCCAGTTCCCTTTGATGGATGTATAAACAACCTTTAGGTCCAAATATCTGTAATGGTTGACTGGTTAGCGCTTGGGCTTGCGCCTTAATCTGACCATGAACCTTTATAATCCGGGCAATGGGCTGGGTAACATCAAGCCTTTGACTTCCAATTAGCACAGTCCAAAAGGTGTAGTAAATATCCAATATAGTCCTCCACATTTTTACATCAAAAGCAAAGAGATTCAAAAATAAAAAGGTAAATATTCATGCAAGAATCCAATTCAGTTATGGCCTGGAGTTCAATGCTGCTATCCATCGAGGGAATGCACAGCACGTCCAGAACCTTGACCAAAATAGCAATATACGGTATGTATTCCAGGTAGTTTATTATTCCAATATAGTCCTCCACTTGTATTATATCAAAAGCAAAGAGCTTCAAAGATAAATCATAAACTATTCATGCAAAAACCTAAATCAGTCTTGGTGTAGAGTTCAGTTCTGCCATCCATATAGGGGCGCAGCTCTAGCCCTGCTGTACAAAGACTGCAAGAAGCTGGTACCAGGGTAAATTTAGATGCGCTGCTTGCATTTAAAAAAATATAGTAACCTCTTACAGCCGCAAAGAGTGGGCCTTAATACCCTGCTTCTGCACATGTGTTCCTAGTGGTCTGAGGATCTGTACTGAGAGCACATTCCCAGCTCACTGACTGTGCGGTCCCTTATCAAGAAACCGCAGGATGGGCTCCTGATCATATGACCACTGTGAGAGCCAATCACAGTGATCAAGTGTTTGGAAAGCCACACTGCCTTCCAATATAAAAGCCCACTTAAAGCGGAGTTCCGCTCCCCCCCCCTCCAAAAATTAAAAGTCAGCAGCTACACATACTGTACCTGCTGACTTTTAATATTAGGACACTTACCTGTCCTGGAGTCCAGCGATGTCAGCACCGCAGCCGGTGTTTCCATTCGCTGTCGGGTGCTGCCACCGCCATTGCCAGTAAGGGAACCCGGCAGTGAAGCCTTGTGGGTTCACAGCCAGGTCCCTACTGCACATGCATAAAGTGCGCTGCGCTCGGTAATTGGCCACAAAGCAGAGGGAGGAGTAGGGGGCCAAACCTATGACAAACCTCGCGGCAGCGAGGTCCGACAGAAGTGGGGACAGGGTACCTGTCAAAAACAGGTACCCGCTCCCCCCCCCCCCTGAAAGGTGCCAATTGTGGCACCAGAGGAGGGAGGAGACAGATAAGCGGAAGTTCCCCTTTTGAGTGGAACTCCGATTTAAAGCATAAGTAAACCTATTGCTTTACCAGTTATTAAAAACAGTTACATTTCCGGCACATACCGGGAATGTAACTGTCACATTGATTGTTCTCTCAACCAAATTGTCAAACCATCCAATGGCTGGTGTCATAACTGATCACATGTGCAGCATCATGGCAGTTGAAGATTTAAGTAGACCTCCACCCAAAAGGGAGAGCCCTGCTTGTCTGCTTCCCCCCCCCCCTTTTTTGAGAGGAGTGTGGGTACCTGGTTTTGACAGGTACCCGCTCCCACTTCCGGCTCAGCTGCTGCGGCGAACTGAACCAGAAGTTTGGCCCCCCCTCCTTCCTCCGCAGACTTCTGGGGCACTTCACACTAAACTAATTTAACTGTGTAAGAAAGATATACTGTATATACTTGCTTTTTTTTCGGCCCACTCCGGTCTGGTCATGTGGTTCCCCAGTGTCAGCCAGAGCAGCTGCAGGGGAGAGGAGGGTCCACTGATGGAAGAGCCATTGAAGCCTTTGGGTAACATCACCACTCCAGGCTTTACTAGCCATTATGAAAGTGCTCTCTCCTCTTCCCTACAGCCACTACTGGCTGACAGAGGAGATCACATGTCCAGACTGGGCTGAAAAAAGGTAGGTATATCTATCTTTCTTACACAAGTTACCACCATAGGAGGTAGGATAGTGGGGGATAGTTTTAAGAGTGGAGTTTAAGCAGAACTAAACCCTCCTATTTTTTTCAGCTGCCATCTTGGCCTCTGATCTTTAACTGCCATGGTGCTGCACAGATCAGTCATGACAGCAGCCATTGGATGGTTTGACAGTTTGGTTGAGAGCACAAACAATGTGACAGTTAAATCCACCCACAAGATGCCAGTGAGGGAAGGGACCATTAAAGAAAAGGTCAATTTAGCTTTTCTTTAAAGAGGAGCTCCAGTCTGGGCGAAAAATAAAATTACAAATACTGTAGCAGTTGACTTTTAATATAAGGACACTTACCTGTCCAGGGATTCAGCGACGTCAGCACTCTGAGCCAATTCTTCAGTCGGCTTGGGGTGCAGGCACTGCCATCTTCACTGAGGGAAACTGACAGTGAAGCCTTTAGGCTCCACAGGTAGTTTCCTACTGCGCATGCACAAGTTGCTCTGCGCTTTCTGATCTTTCCTGGAAGTTGGAGTGGGTACCTGTCAAAACCAGGTGCCTGCTCCCCCCAAAAAAGTGCCAAATGTGGCAGTGGGGGGGGGGGGGTTGCAGACCAGTGGAGCTTCCCCTTTTGTTTTCTTTAATTTGGAATTCCATTAATGATATATTCCTGTGTAGCACCCTCAGTGTACAGTAGGAAAATGTAGTTTTAGTTCCTCTGTAAGAAGAAAAGGGGTAAATTGTTGTTTTACTGTGCAGAGCTCCAATGGCTGCATCTCTGTTCCCTCTCCCTGACTTCTGAAGAGTTCTAGAACTTAGAGGGCCAAGAAGCAGAGATTAAGCCTGAATATTTATGGAGTCTCCTCCAATCCCTGAGAGGGGATGGCCCAGAAGGTGAAAGATTCTGAAGCCTGGCAGCATGGGTCCAGTTGCCTGGAGGGAACCCCTGTGCTGGGGGGCTCTGCCCCTGGGCAGAAAGAAACCAGAAGTAGCTGAAGCCTCACACCCTTTCAACCTCAGCTGAAGCCATCCTGGGAGCCAAGGTCAGGACCTGTTCATGGGATGTCTGTCCCACAGTCGCTTCAGCTTTCAGGATTCACCAAAGGGACTGCAGCTTCAACCACCACACCCCCGGGGCCTGACAGAGGAGAAACAGCAAGGTGCAATACCCTGTTTGCTCACTACCAAGGGACAGCTTTGTGCCAATGCAAGCCTGTATAGCCACCCTACACCTCTTGCTTGGGGATTTAAACAATTCCCGCCCGTATGAAGTCATATGACAACGTGGACTTTAAAGAGGTTGTAAACCGAAATTATTATTTTTTTTTCCACCCTGAAAGAGAAACACATAATGAGCTAGTATGCATCGCATAGTAGCTCATTATGAAATACTTACCTTAGAACGAGCCCCCGCCGTGCCGCCCTCTTACCTCTATGACGGGGGACATGTTCAGTCGCCTGTCTTCCGGGATCGCGACAACCGGCCATCTGATTGGCCGGAGCCGCGGTGACTTCACTCCCGCTCATGCGCACGGGAGCCGACGGTCACGGCACAGGGCTCTGAAGTAACGGCACGAGCGGCTGTTCCTTCAGAGCGCATGCGCCAGTGATGTCACTGGCTGCATGTAAGGTAAATATCTCCTAAACGGTACAAGTTTAGGAGATATTTACAGTACCTATAGGTAAGCCTTATCATAGGCTTACCTATAGGTACAACTTGCAGAGGAGGGTTTACTTCCTCTTTAAGTGGGGATATCTGGCTGATGCCTGCAGCTACAGGCATCATCCAGATATCTTTTTTTTTTTTTTCAGATGGTGATTCTCCACTATGAATAAGCCTTTACAGTCGATGGGAGGGATGTTACATGCCCCGCCACCCTCTGGTGCCTCTCTGGGCTCTCCTGTGTGATTGAGATACTGGAGATCTGATCCGGTGGTAGTGGCGTCAGATTACCACAGAGCTGGCCATCTCTATGACCCTGGGAGGCCGGAAGCGACATCATGATGTCACTTGTGGCTCTGGCAGATGTAAACACTGCTGTTTTTTTCCCTAGAAAGCAGAGATCAATGTTTTTTTTGTTTTATCTCATGCTTTTCAGGGTAGAGGAGATACCCGGGGTATTATAAACCCCAGACGTCTCCATAAAGAGGACCTGTCATGCCTTAATTCTATCACAAGGGATGTTCGCATTTATTGTGCTAGAAATAAAAAAATTGAAAGTGACAGTGGAAAACTAAAATAATTTATATATATATATATATATATTTTTTCCCCTCACTACACCTGGTTGCAGACCTGCCTTTATTTCCATCTACCTGGAGTAGAGCTCTAGCAGCCAGTCCCGATCAGTCCCTCTAGCATGTGATGTCCATGCAGCTCCCAGCCAGGGATATTTATAATAGGTGCAGAGCACAGCACAATACAAACCTATTCTGCTTCAATAACCTTTCACCTACTTCCCAGCCATCACTCAATTCCGATCATCCCCCGGCCAGGGAAACCCTGCTCCGGGCTGCAGCATTTTGACGTGGGGGGGGAGCTGTGGTAAATAAAATACAATCCAACTTACGCGTCGTTTATTTTATACCTGTTAAATATTTTATATTGTAATAGTGGTATAAATATTTTTTTTCAAACAGAAAGCCAATCCTCCCGTTGGCGTACAGAGAGAATACGGGATTTGGTGTTCTGAGCCCCCCCTTTCCGCCCTAGTGGAGCATGCCGGACGGTGACGTGGCCGGTCCTCTAACGTCACCCTGTTCCGATGAATGCGGGGCGTGGCTGGGTGACTAAGAAGCCGGTATCTGAATAGCAGAGGGTCATAGAGGCGGTAGGGTTAGAGTGTGGTATAGTGAGTGTACTGGCGGTCTCTCAGTGTGGTGTCTGCCATTAGTGTGAGCTGAGGCCGGGGATGTATCAGAGTGCGGCAGGTAGGCTGTGCTCGGCGCTGAGAGACGTGCCTGCGCTGTGCGCCTCCTCTCTGCGGCAGCAGCCACACCACTCCCCGGTGAGGACGAGGACTCTCTCTCCGCCCGTACTGGGCTCCCTGAGCAGCTTCGGCTGCTGCCACAGTCTGACCGGCTGGATCGGGGACGGAGCGGCTAAAACGGTTCCCAGCACGAGTACGGCGGCAACGACGACGGTACCGGCAGGAGGAGCAGCGGGGAATACGGCCAGGACGGTGCCGAGAGCCGGTAAGTGCGTGGGGAGGTCACGTGAACGCTATAGAGCGGCTGTGTGTTCTAGGAAGGGTTAATGGCTCTGGTCACGTGAACAGGTGAGTGTAGCTGGGGAATGCGGACTGTCGGCTCGCTCTCCATCGCCTGGTGCTCTGGTCACGTGAACAGGTGAGTATATGATGGAGAATGCGGCCAATCAATGGCCTAGTGCAGGGTTCCTCCTGAGGTTGCTGGGGGTTCCTTGAGCAATAGGCAATTTCTGCCTCTCCGATAAGTTCCCAATAACACCATTGTTCCTTTTAGCTATCTGTAAGGGGGTAATTCTTCCCAATTATGACAAGAGTAAGGAGCATTCTTCTCACTGACTAATGTGTCAGGAGTTGTAGATTTTCAATTTTTATCAGGGGTTCCCCCGAGACCAGAAAATGATTTCAAGGGTTCCTCTGTGTTGAAAAGGTTGAGAAAGGCTGGACTAGTGGCTCCCTGTGTGTTCTCTATGGCTTTGGTCAGGGGAATGTATGTGTGTGTGTATATAGAATGAGGTGGGCTGTTATTGGACCTTTGGTTTCTTCTGCATTCCCAGTGGTTCTGGGCACACAAACAGGTGAGTGTATGATGGAGAATGCAGGCAATCAATGGACCATTGGTTCCCCCTGGCTTTGGTCAGGGAAATGTGTGTGTGTGTGTGTGTGTGTGTGTGTGTGTGTGTGTGTATAGATGGAGGGGGGCTGTCATTAGACCTGTGGTTCTTTGCACATGAACAGGTGAGTGTATGATGGAGATTGCGGGTAATCAATGGAACATTGTCTCTCTGTGGCTTTGGTTAGGTGAACAGGTGTGTGTAGATGGGAGGCGAGCTGTTATTGGACCATTGGTTCCTTCTGCAGTCCCAGTGGTTCTGGGTGCACAAACAGGTGAGTATATGATGGCGAATGTGGGCTATCAATGAACTAGTGACTCCCTGTGTGTTCTCTTTGGCTTTGGTCAGATGAACAGGTGTGTAGATGGAAGACTAGAGGGGGGCTGGGCTCATGAACAGGGGAGTATTTGATGGAGAATGCAGGCAATCGATGGACCATTGGGTCTCTGTGGCTTTGCTCAGGTGAATGTGTGTGTAGATGGAGGAGGTGGGCTGTCATTGGACCCTTCCTTTTGCAGTCTAGGGGTTTTGGGCACACAAACGGGTGTATGATGGAGAATGCAGGCAGTCAATGAACCGTTGGCTGGCTGCTCTGATCTCGTGAATGTTGTGGACTGGGGGGAATCCCCGGGGGGCTGAATGGAACATTAGCTTCCTCTACAGAATGTTCCCGATCATGTGATCAGCCAGTAGAACGTTCTGTCCAGATGAATGGTTGTGGGTTGCCCCTGGCGTCTGTGCATGTCTTTCAATGAAGATGGTGAGCAGCTTGTGTTATGTAAGGAGCAGTAGATGTGGGGGAGGGGTTGGTGATTCATGGAGCTGATGTCTGATCACTGCAGTACAGTGTCCCAGGGTAGGGGGCTGTCAGGTCGGAAGTCTCCTTCTGTACGTTATTAGCACACAGTGTGTGTTTTTCCTTTTCAAGGAACATTGCAGCTTGTATGACCAATTAGTACATCCTGTACTGTCTGGATGCTTGTGGCTTCCTTCAATTAATTCTCCTCTACTAAAATCAGTGATATCAGTAAATAGAGTAAACTCATCTCCGCCATCAGAATACAGCGATCACTGGCGCCGGCAGTGGGGGTACTGGGGGAAAAAACACAACAGGCTGGTTGTACTGAAGTCGATCGATGGGATATCAGTACAGCCTGCCTTGAGATGGATCAAAATTCATCCGGTTCCGGCTGAACCTGATCCATCTATGGCCAGGTTTAATGTAGGGTTAATGTACTCATTACCATATTGAGTACATAATGAACAATGCTCTTTTGTTCAGTATCTGTGAATTCTGAAATACTTGTGTGTTTGGAAGATATTCTTTGTATGTCTTTGAGGTTTGGCTTTTTATCACCTGGATTTGTCTCTAGCCTTGCTGTATTGACCCCCAGTGGTGATATCTGGGGGATGCAATGCAGTTAAATTGTGTATTAGCGTGGCACTGTGGGGGGAAAAGACATTATGCAGTCTGTCAATAGCATTATTACAGAAAAAAAAAACCTATACGTGTGAAAAGGCTCTAGGGCTTTACTTTGCTAATCACTTATGCAAAGTTCATCTAGTCTGCCTCAGGGCTGACTCACACTAGATGGTGCAAATTTGTTGTGGATTCTGCACCGCATCAAAATTGCAACCAGTTCATGTGAACTGATTTCAGAGTGTAAACATTTTGCAGAATCAGATCGCATGGGTGTGAATACCCAATGCGATTTGATTCTGTTGCAGACAAAAAAGGGTTCTGTGGGAGTTTGGTGCGATTTGACCCATACAGAATGAATGGCTCAAACCACACTGCTGCAGAATCGCATGCAATTTGAACAGGAATGCAGTGCGATTCCTGTTCACATTGCATGTGGTTCCCGCACCAGTGTGAACCAGCCCAAATGCTACAAGGACAGAAGACTAACAGTAAATCAGGAAATTATCCTGTTAAAACACATTTAAACTCTGCTCTTTATTATTCTGTGCCCCCAGGTGGTTTATGCCATGATGTGCTGGTATGTACTACATATTCGCACATTAAACTGGTTGTAACCCTTAAATAAAAAAAAATCCTGATCCTTTTACAGCAGGAAACACAGCATAGTTATTGTGCTCTCTATGTTCTAAAAATACCTGGTTGATCCTGACTGTTCCTGTGTACAGTACACTGACCACGGCATTTATGGCTGCTGATCCATGATTCAGTGATCAGTTTACATGCCTCTGTCATCTCCCTCTCGCCACTATAGGTGTAATATTACAAGTGAGAAAACATGCAATCCCTTCTTACATGAAAATGTGCGCTATATGTGATTTTTTAAAAAATGATTCGCCAAAATACCTGATTTTCAGCGCCATTGGCGCTCACGTGACCTCCCACCGCTATCCTTCTCTCTTCCTGGCTGATGTCAGCAGGGAATCGCAGCCCCTCCCACTGTAATGCTCAGAGCAGGAAAGGCGAGTTCTGGCAAGTCACGTGGTGATGTAAAAAAAAAAAAAAAGGCATTTCTCTTCATTCTTTTTAAAAACTACAGCTACTGCACTGTATATCTTCATGTAAGAGGATATTAATGATACCTGTCAAACAAAGCCTTCCAGTTCTGCGCTGTCAGCACGCCCGCTGGTCCGAAGTGCTTCCACTTTCTGCCGGTCTCTTGTTTTTGTCCACCTTTTTTTTTTTTTCCCCCAAAAATTCCTAAATTCTGTTTTAAGCCACTAGATTGAGACAAGGACCATAGGAGATGCAACTTAGTAAGAAGAGATACAGTAGTGTAACAATTGTAAAAAATGCTTGAGGAAATTTGGCAAATAACAAAAAAAGTAGTCTTTGCTACAATGAGAACCCTGTTAATCCCCTCCATCACTCTCTAGAATTGTTACATTGTATGTAGTCTTTCTAATATAAATTTCTCACCTAGTGAAGGATGCAGAAGTACAACCAAAGCTTGTTTGGCTGTACTTCCCCCTGTGGTTCACAGGAGTTCAGTTCGTTCTGCAATCCTGTGACCCGCTCTCGATTGACGTCACAGAGCCGATCCAGGTTTAGAAAGGATTGTGAAAATATGGTTGGGATCCCCCCCACATGCATGGACCGGCCCCTTACTCAGCCTCTCAGCGAGCCACTTAAAGCGGAGTTCCACCCTGGAATTTTTTTTTTTTTTTTTTTAGAAATGCCCCCGGGACAGTCAGGGCTAGTACATTCCACAATGGCTAGCCTCTGATCTATCCCGGGTTGCACTTACCTGTTAGGACAAATACTTACCTTGAAAAAGTCTTGTCCAGCGCTGCCATCTCAGATGTGGGCAGCTTGAAGCCAGCGCGATCCTCTTCTGCGTCCTCTTCCGCCTTCTTCGGTCCCACGATGCCCTGCGCCGGCCCCGCCGTCACTTCCTCCCTCCACAGCTTCTGGGCATGCACAGAAGCTGTTTAGAAGGGGATGACGCGCGCGCCCCGGAACTGACGTCGGGGCCGGTGCAGGCGCAATGATTCCTGGGAGCGATGACGTTTAGCTCCCAGGAATCATTGCGGAGCCAGGAAGTGACGACGGGCCGAGGAAGGAGGAAGAAGGAAGTAAGGTAAGTATGTTTTCTTCGCTACGAGGTAAGTAAAAAAAAAAAAAAAAAAAAATGCAATTAGCCATTTGTTTTTCAGGTGACCCGGAGCGAGAAGATGGAGGCAAGTATAAAATTAGGGTGGAACTCCACTTTAAGGGCTTCAACTCTTTTGGGAAGGTTGTCCACAAGATTTAGGAGTGTCTATGGGAATGTTTAAACATTCTTCAAGTGCATTTGTGAGGTCAGACACTGATGTGGATGAGAAGTCCTGACTCTGCTCTAATTCATCCCAAAGGTCTTCTCTCGGGTTGAGGTCAGAACAATGCTGGGAGAAATTGATCAGTACTGTTAACCCCTTGGGTGCCCTCTGTGGGTCTTGAGGGAGATAAGGGCACTGAGGGATTAACGGTATTAATGAATTTCTCCCAGCATTGTCCACTCCCCACCCCTCCATTGGTCCTAAATATCCCTCTTGCCACCTTTTTTGTGACTTGACAAAGCGCATGTGCGCAAATTCATAGTCATGGCAATGGGGAAGTTTGTACTCCACAACAGTTCCTGTCAGACAAGTGGCTTTCCTTCCTGACACGGCATTAGTGCCTTGTGCGCCGCAGTGACGGCTTATCCTTGCGCCGGCTGAGTCCGGCGGGGCTTTCCCACAGCCACCATCTCTGGTAACCCTTGCATTTGGCATCACTTGGCACCTTCCATCTGGCACTCCCACCTCCCAATAGTGCTACTACTTCATTCAGGACCCGGTGTAGTAATGTAAATTTATGTTCCTGATTTTATTCAAATAAACTACAGTAATTATCCATTCATTCATTGTTGATTTTGGATCTTCCTTTGATTACCACGTGTGGTTTCCCGTGCGCTGTCTATGAATGTTGTGTACTTAATTATTTCAGTAAATATAAACTGCTAAATACCTTTTCTCATCAGCAGTATATAGCAGTCTTGTGACTTCTATCACTGTCTGGCTAAAGCTTGTAGCTATCACCTATAAGAGGCGACTGTATGGAATGATAGCCTTGTCCTTCAATAAATCTTTTTCTGGTTCTGCATAAAGGCACAGTGTTTGGTGAAACCCAGGACTTGCCGAAATATATATTCTGCATTTCAGTTCAACCAGGGCATTGTTCTTCTGCTCTTTCACCCAGCTCTGGTTTCATGAAAAGTAAATGAAACTGTTGCCTGAATGTTGCGTGGGCTATAAAAAATCTCCCTGCTTCTTTCAGGAAGACTGATTTCCCTTTACTAGTCCTGGATAGACCCCCATAAAGGGTGCACCAGTTTCTTACTCCACCATCTTTAGGGGGCTCATGAAGATCATCTCTAAGTTTATGGTTTTAAGGAATCAATCCTTTCCTGTCAAAGTGCACACTAATAGATCAGTGAGTGCTTCTAGGGCCTTTTGGCATCAACCCTTTTCTCAGATTTGCAGCCTAGTCTTTGGGTCACACATTCTGAGTGCGATCAGGAGGTTCTCCAGTATGTAAGCTGCTGGCAGTCCCTGCATAAAAGAGATCATTTTTTTTTCTGCCGCTACACCCACCTATAAGCTAAAAAAAATGACAGTTGACACACAAGTCCAATTATAACTGATCTGCACTTACTGTCTACATGACAGTAATCAGGCCCTGAATTTTTCTGTCATTAGGTTTTGTCTTTGGCTTTGCATTGACAGCTCAAAAAGGAATCCAATCCTTTAGCTGGTAACCCTGCTTTAAGAAGTCTTGGAATCTCAATTGCTGACCTCCTTGTATGCTAACTGCCTGTTTTGCTGATTCCAGTACTTGTTCACTGACCCCAAACAAGTATTCAGATAAGGAAAGTCAAAAGTCCTTGTTTGCATGTTTATTTTGAGTGACTGTCAAAGCCAGGCAACTAGTCTTTTCAAAGCCTAGCCACAGGTTTACTATGACTTTAAATAGTTTGTGCTAAGCTGGCCCAAATGAACTATTTCCTTTACGAACAGATGCACCCACTGGGAGTGCTGTATAAACCTTTTTGCCAGGATTTGGGCTTTAACAATTTTGGTTTAGCTTATGAACCCTTTGCAACGACACTAATGTTTGTATAGTCACTAATGCCCCATACACACGTGCAGATTATCTGCAGACTTTTGTCTGCAGACTTACCTTTTCTATGTAGTGCAAGGGCCTGCCGGATTGCATACAAATTGAAAGTGTTTAGGTTTGACCTCATATTATATGGTTTTGGTAAGTCTGCAGACAAAAGTCTGCAGATAATCTGCACGTGTGTATGGGGCATAACACTCCTTTTAGGCCGCTGAGTCTAAATTTACTTAACAGTTTGCCTCAAAGAGAATTTAATAAGTTTATTTGACTGCTTTCGATGGTCTCTATTGTTTGTGTTTTCATCCTGTGTCACTTAGATGCACATTAGGGCTGAAGCTGATATTTTGCTAACCCAAACAACAAAAGGCTATTTGTTTTCAGAGGCGGAGAGCCAAACTAAAGCCCCGTACACACGTACCGATGGTCGGCTTACAAATGTTCCTCTTTTCTCCCCGGGATGTCGGTGTCTGCTGAAAAGTGCAAAGACAGCACAAGGACAGCACAAGAATTTTGTCCGCCGACTGCAGAAGTGATGTCATGTAATGGTTAACTTTCCCTGTGTTTTCTATTTTCTGAGCATGCCCAGTCTTGCAAATCTGCGGTCTGTCGGCCGAATTGTGTACTGACAGGCGAACAATCGTCCGTTCTGGTGTCGGCATACAAATATTTTCATGTTTGCACGAAAGACTTTTGTCCGCGGATTGTGCGCAGACATCTGTCGGAGGCACCATACTAACACGCGTACAATCGGCAGATCCTTCGTCCACCGACGTTTGTATGCCGACGATCGGTACGTGTGTACGGGCCTTAAGCCTTTGCATGTTTGTGCTTCCACTTTTCTTCTTGTGTTTTTTTTTTTTTTTTTTAATTGTGCTATCTATATTTTTTTTTTCTTCTCCGCCATAGCAACTTCTCATTCTGAGCTCCTAAACTGGCCCATTATGAGCTGCTATTTGAAAAGCATTAAAATTGGGGCTCTTTAACTTGCAGACCTCATTACGTACATACACATTGCGGTTTGCAAGTGGTTTACTTACCAGTGTTTTTTGAGCCTACAGTTTCCACCGCCCCGCCTGAGAAACAATCGGATAGTGCGACCGGCTGGTCTAATGCAATGAGAGACCGGATTGTCTCTCTGGTTTTGGAGGACTGGAGTGCCATTTTTTTTTTTTTTTTTTCCAATCTTTTTTTTGATCCCAGCTCTCTCCATAAAGAGGACCTGTCATCCTTATTTATATTACAAGGAATAGTGTAAAAATAAAAAATGAAAGTGGCCCCATCCCTCTGTGCTCACGCACAGAAGAGAACGCATACTTAAGTCGTGAGCGCATATGTACACGTTCGCACCACGCATTTAAGGTATCTCTGGGAATGTTGGCACGGGAGCAATAATTGTGCTAGACCTCCTTTGTAACTCTCTAAACTGGTAACCTGTTAAAAAAATAAAAAAATTAAATTTTAAAGTGTTACCTATGGAGATTTTTATGGACTGTAGTTTTGTTACCGTTCCACATCATGCAATTTTAAAGCGTGACATGTTGGGTATCTATTTACGCAGCTTAACATCTGTCATATTGTGTGTATATATCTGTGTATTAGGGCTGTCACGACTCGTCGACTACAAAAATACGTCGACGTGCGTAAAAGGCGTCGACGCGTCACCGCGTGACGTCACACGCCCCCTGCTCGCATTGCCGGCCGGCCGCTGCATTGATTGGGGCCGCTGCACTGCCCTGCCCCCGCTGTGCTCCAGCCGCTGTGAGCGGCATGACATCCCGGAGGCGAGCGGCATGACATCCCGGAGGCGAGCGACACTCTGCACACTGAGGCAGTGATGTGGTGCAATGCTCTGCTGGTGCAAAAGTTAGTAAAATGCCCTTATGCCCTTTTTTTTTTTTTTTTTTTTTTTTTTTTTTTTTTTTACTTACTGAAATAAAACATTGTCATAACTTGTGACATAATTAAAGCTTAGCCATATTTTTACAAAATGCAGAAAGATTGCCAAAAAACCTAAAAATGTCTTCAGTATGAACTGTCATAACTACAGCATCCCTGTGTTGAAGACATTTGAGGTGCTCAACAGTGCCTCTCCACTTCATCTACAGCAACCCTGTGCAGTAAAAATCTGGGTCAGGAAGATCCAGTAATTTG
This sequence comes from Pelophylax lessonae, assembly GCF_965119305.1. Classification (NCBI taxonomy): domain Eukaryota; kingdom Metazoa; phylum Chordata; class Amphibia; order Anura; family Ranidae; genus Pelophylax; species Pelophylax lessonae. The sequence goes on from NC_138768.1 coordinate 650,418,808, forward strand.
TTCTATTACAGACAGCCTTGGTTAGCCAGCAGGTTCCATTTAAGGGCTTACTGAGGGGTCTGTACTGGGAAGGGATTTACTGAGGGGTCTGTACTGGGAAGGGACTTACTGAGGGGTCTGTACTGGGAGGGGGACTTACTGAGGGGTCTGTACTGGGAGGGGGGACTTACTGAGGGGTCTGTACTGGGAAGGGACTTACTGAGGGGTCTATACTGGGAGGGGGGCTTACTGAGGGGTCTGTACTGGGAAGGGACTTACTGAGGGGTCTTTACTGGGAGGGGGGCTTACTGAGGGGTCTGTATTAATTACAGGATTAATTAGCTAATCGAAAAACCCTCAAGCAAAAAAAATAAAATAAAAATAATCGTTAGATTAGTCGACTAATCGTAAAAATAATCGATAGATTAGTCGACAGACAAATTAATCGTTAGTTGCAGCCCTACTGTGTATACATACATACATACATACATACATACATACATACATACATACATACATATGTGTATTTAAAAATGTTCCTATTTAGTGCATTTTTTTATTCTCTCCTTTTTTTTTTTTTTTTTTTTTTTTTTTTTTTTTTTTTGAGAAACCGCTGCACAAATACCCTGTGACTGAAAAAATTGCAACGATCGCCATTTTATTCCTTGGGGCCTCTGCTAAAAAAAGTGTATATGTGTGAAAAAGTGTATATGTGTGTGTGTTTTGGGGCTAGAAGTAATTTTTCTAGCAAAAATATACTGATTTACCCTTGTAAACAAAGTCAGAAAAGGCCCGGACTGGAAGTGGGTTAATAGACCCCCCCCCTGGAAGAGCAGTTATACCAGTGTACTTTCCATTCTCTTCCACTAGATGTCGCTGTGCGCCTTTCTATGGACTCCCTGTTCATGTGACCATGAAGTTTAAATTTCATTCTGTCCATGGTTGGAACTAGCAGCGTCCCCTGAGCTGGTAAACTGGTGCGTATGTCCTCTTTGACTTTACACTGTCCCGGTTTTCAGTGACATGCTTGAAGCAGAGGTGACCAGTGGCTGCAGGGAATGGATTGTCAAGTGTTACTACTTGCTGCTTTTATGACAGTTTTCAGCGTAAATGTCATCTAAGTGGGTAGTGATTGCATTCTGGTGACAACGGGCAAGCCACACTCTGGTGGAGAAGCAAGGAAAAACGAAATGCGCCTTTAGCTTGCCAGCCAAGGTCATAGAGGTTAAACCGTAGATTTGAAGGAGTGGCCCAGGCTCTCTTGGCTCTGGTAACTCAATCTTGTGTAAGTGTCTTTTTTGCAGGGTGTAAGCAGGCATAGTGTTGTGACAGCTCTTCCTGTGTAGTGATTTTGGCATAGACTATAAAATCCTGTTTGTTGTGGTTTTGTTGCACTACACTTGTACTTGGATCCACTTGCAGATGTGGTGTTAGAACGCAGTATAGAATCAGCTGAAACTTTTGAAGTTTAGAGGCAATTTGGCATATCTGAAGTTTGCAGGAAAATATTGGGAAAGAAAAGCCAGGTATTCATTTACTTCTTGAAATGTTATTCTGTAGATTTTATGTTTCACAGGTTGTGTAGTTGATAAAATAGTTTTGATGACTTTTACTGGAGACCACTATGAATTGTAGAGGGATCTGCTTGTGCACAGTCTAGTATGGGTTTCTGTATGTATCCCTGCTCACTAGAAATAGACTTGTGGGAGGGAGCGTATTACTGCTCAGGAATCTTGTCAGTGTTCACTTAGGAAAGGCCAAATGTGGAATGTAGTGAACCAGAAAGCCAGGCAAGGCCTCAATCTGTCCAGCTTTCTCTATCACAGCATATTACTGGTTTATTTAAATTCTCCAATCCATCTCATGAGCAAGGACCTAGATACACTGTGGCACCAGGAGGCACATTAGGAACCCTTCACACTGTATCACTGCATTGCACTACAACACCTGCACAAAATGCTAATGTTATAAATAAGTGGTGTTCTCATCTGTGCTGTTTCAGAACTAAAAGATCTGAACTGACTTTTTTATTCTATGCCAACGCATTAAAAGGCATAATTTTTGTGCTGTGATGCGTTGCCATCCCACCCTTTCAAGCTGACTGATAAATGTGTAAAAAAAAAAGGCTTAAAATGAAGAAAAAGCATTTTGATGCATGTGTGGAGCCACGTGATAGTGTGTTACAATGTGCAATATAAATCCCAAATAAAATGCATTTGAATCGCAGCCCCATAGGTGTAAACGGGGCCCTAAGGGCCCATGCACACAGGCTTACAGTGAGCAGTGTTCAGATTTGTTATTGTTATTTATACAGATCTGAATGATAGGGGCCCATTCACCTGGCTGCGCTTTTATCCATAGCATTTAGCTGCATGACCTAGGAAAAATCTGCATTCAGCCCTCATTCACATTGTGAATGCATCTTTAAAGACATTTGTGCAGCTTCATGAACAGATGTCTATGCAAGTCACACCCAAAATCACCAAAAGCAGTCCAGGAACTACTTTTTTAAAATCTGTGCAGCACCACAAAGTTGGCATTGCACAGATTTGAATATGGCCATTGCTGACAATAGGGTGCGACTTGTCATGCGATTTGGACCTGTCAAATCGCATAAATCGCTCCTATGTGAACAAGGGCTCATGGTCAGATTTAGACTGTATTTTAGGATGTACATACATATCTTTGTGATCTTGTTTCCCTACTCCTCTTTTCTGACTGTTTTCACTAGTTTTGCATTTTGGCTAAGCAATACCTGGACCCTATTAAAGGTTGCACAAGCATTCCAACTCCTCCAGGATGGTACATTAATACCTGCTATTGCCAGAAGGTTTGCTGTGTCTCCCAGCACAGTCTCAAAAGCATTGAGGAGATTCCAGGAGACAGGCAGTTACTCTAGGAGAGCTGAACAGGGCCGTAGAAGGTCCCTAACCCATCAGCAGGACTGGTATCTGCGCCTTTGTTCCTGAAGGAACAGGATGAGCACTGCCAGAGCCCTGCTAAATGACCTCCAGCAGGCCACTGGTGTGACTGTCTCTGAACAACAAATCAGAAACAGACTTCAGCATGGTGGCCCGAGGGCCCCAATGTCCTTTAGTGGGCCCTGTGCTCACTGCCCAGGTACCGTGGAGCTCAAATGGCATTTGCCAAACACCAGAATTGGCGGGTCTGCAACTGGTGCCCTGTGCTCTTCAGATAAGAGCAGGTCCACCCTGAGCACAAGTGACTGACGAGAAAGGGTCTGGAGAAGCCGTAGAGAACGTTATGCTGCCTGTAACATTGTTCAGCCTGACCGGTTTGGTGGTGGGTCAGTAATGGCCAGGGAGGCATATCCATGGAGGGATGCACAGACCTCTACAGGCTAGACCAGGGGTGGGCAAACTTTTTGGGTGTCTTTGAATTCAGCCCTCTGTAGGGTGATTTGTTTCATTTCCAAACGATGTGGCATCCTTTCCCCCATTGAGATCAAAAGTGTTCCTTTTTTTTGAGCAGTGTATAATTATTATACAGCGCGTGCAAGAGCTGTATTATCATGATTGTATTTTTTGAGGTGTATCTAGCACTGGGTGGACAGCAGCTGCAGATATTTTGGGATTGTGTGTGTGTGTATATATATGTATGTGTGTGTGTATATATATATATATATATATATATATATATATATATATATATATATATATATATATATATATATATATATATATATATATATATATATATATAAATTTTTTTTTTTTTTTTGTCTGTGAGTACCATTGCAGTACAAGACAACCTTCTGTTCTGTGCAGGATCCTGTGCAACATCAATACAGTTGTGTGCATGAGGTTTAAATCTGGATTCACTAGATATTAAACATTCATGTAGGCTGGATGAGTTTGCCCTGTATTTTCTATAATCGATTAATTCCTATGATTGCTAGCTCAATCTAGTGGCCAAAATGCAGTATATTTTTTTTCACTGAGGGCATCGACTTCCAGGTTTTATTGTCAAAGCTTAATTGAACAAGCTGAAGTTATAAGCCGATTGGCTACAATGCACAGCTGGACCAGATTTTACACTCTCCTGTTTTGGTAAATCAGGCTCTGAAGGCGGCCAGTCCTTCGAAACGCGTCAGCCTGAGGGGTCTCATCCAGGACCCCCACACTCCCTGGTTCGGTGATTCAAGCAACTGATGAGAGAGAGCCACACATGTGGCCTGATGAGTGTGTTTTTAACTTGTTTGTGAGTAGACATCTTTATGATTTTATTCATATTTTTTAATAAATCTGTTGCATAATGCACTAGGCCAGTACGTTCTTTTTTTTTTTTTTTTTTTCTCTATTCTTGCAGCACTCTCAGAACGACCCGTCTAGGAGGGCAGCAAAGCATCTATATTATACATAATTTGACCAGGCACCTGTGACACTACACAGTCAGCTGACTATAGTGCAGGAGTGTTTTGTTCTTTTAGTAAATCAACTCCTGTGTGTCTATGTGCAGTAAGACTTATCTTGCAGTTTTTATTTTTTTCTCTAGGGATGCACCGAAATGAAATTCTTGGCTGAAGCCGAATAATAATGAAATGCTTGGCCGAAGGCCGAACGCGGTGTTTCGCATTTTTTCCATTTATTTTGCCGCGAACAGGGGGGCGGGGCGTGGACCTAGTGTGAAGGAGCCGCAGTCAGGAGCAGGGGGCGGGACGCGCGCGTGACGTCACACCCCCTACTCGTGGCCGGACAGGACACCGGTGGCGTGTGATAAGGGAGCCGCAATGAGGAAGGTGAGCGGTCAGGGCGGAAGCTACAGAGGATCATTACATACATTATAGCAGAGGGTTACTGCAGAGGACATTTACATAGATCATAATAGAGGACCACAGCAGATCACTACAGAGATAATAGCAGAGGATTATTACAGAGATCATAGCAGAAGGTCACTGCAGAGGATCATAGCAGAGGACAATTACATAGATCATAATAGAGGACCATAGCAGATCACTACAGAGGATCATTACAGAGATCATAGAAGAGGATCACTACATAGGATCATTTCAGAGATCATAGCAGAGGATCGTTACAGAACAGGGGGGCGGGGCGTGGACCTAGTGTGAAGGAGCCGCAGTCAGGAGCAGGGGGCGGGACGCGCGCGTGACGTCACACCCCATACTCGCGGCCAGACAGGACTCCGGCGTGTGAGAAGGGAGCCGCAATGAGGAAGGTGAGCGGTCAGGGCGGAAGCTGACATTGTTCGGCTCAAAATTATTCGGCCTTTTGACTTATTCGGCCGAACACCGAAAGTGCTATTTTCTCTATTTTTGGCCGAATAATGTTCGGCCGCCGAATATTCGGTGCATCCCTATTTTTCTCCCTATATGTTTGTAAGGGTAACCCCAAAACTCACAGTTTCAGTAACCTTTTGACTGTTGAAGCCAGATTGAAAATTTCTATTTATTTAGACAAACATGTAGGTAGAAAGACATGTTTGGAGAGCAAGTCAATCACATTACATTCTGTTGGCTTAATAAACATTGCTCTATCTGGCTAGGGTTTCTAATACAGTTTTATACACTAAAGTGGGTGGAACCTAGCTATCTAATTTCTTTAAAGTCACATCTCAGTCTTTGATGACATTCTTTGATATGGACATTTAACATAAATGTGTCACTTCCGAAACATGTTGGCTAAACAGGTCTTCAAAGGTCGAGATGGCAATCTTAACAGCTGGAGCTGTAAATGGCTTTTGAATACAACAGCTGTTATACAATATGACTTCTCACAAAATATAAATCCAATATATCTGCTTAATCATAAATCCATGTTTGATAATCCTAATGCTTCCCTTTTTCCTTATCAATATTCCTCCTGTTGGCAATATATTGCCACAAACAAAACTGTCCCTTCCTAATATTGGAGTTCTGGAAACATATCACTGCTATCTCAAGCAATCCACACACTATTTGTAGTGAATAGTTGGGCCGGGGACCATTAACAGTGTAGCGGTTTCCACTCTGCTGTCCCTGTGTGGTGATCTCACATCAGTTACTTTTGGTAACTGTTAAAGCCACGTATGGCTTACCCAGATGTGGATCCTGGAGGTGCTAATATGAGGAATAAGGAACAAACTAGGTCTCATAACACATACAAAACCTAACTTAAAATGTATTTTGAAGAAAGGCAGATAAAATTACAATTCCTATCAATCCCTTCTAAATTCCCTGACATCTCCCTCCAACTGCCTAATCTTCGTTTAAATATTTGATAAATAAAATGGCTGCTTCCCTTTTTCCTCATCAATATAGTTTAAATATTTGTTTATGCCTGACAAAAATACTCTTTGCAAGTCATAAGCTATACTAAAACTCAACTTGTGTGTTATAACGATAGATTTCTGTGGCCTGCCAGCACAAGCACCGATGAAGTAGAATGCACACAGGCTCGGTCTTTTGTAATACTGCACTATAGCATAGAGATATGAATGGACCCGATTAATTAGGCTTTCACTGCTGTAGACTTTGTACTGTTGATAAAGAAAGATAACTTAAGCCTGTAACTTTTGTAAAGAGCAGACGCTGTACATTCCTGTTATACGATGGGGAAAATCCAGGGTTCTGTGCACAAAAATTGCGTTCAACCAAAGGCGCACCCAGGAAAAGATCTAGTTTGCACTGCAGTTGAAATGTCGGTCAATGCTTCACAAAATTAAAATAAAGCTTTAAACCAAATCTGCAATTCTCAAAAGCTTTAAGGTCTAGTGATCTAGGTCTTGGCTTCACTACCAGGAAGTCGCTGACCTCAAAACAAGGTGACCTCCATGAATATGCTTGTTCTGAGTGGTTCACCATGTAGTGAAGTCAGGATCACAATGACCACTATAGAAGCTGTATCTTTAAAAGAAATCTGTAGTTGCCACTCTCGGTATTTGGCAGTTCCATGCTGAACAAGTTTTAAATGGGAAGGGCTAGAACTTCAGCTTAATCGCTCTGACTGTTGGGGAAATGCACCCTCTGTTCTGTTGTCCATAACCAGTATAAAAAGTGAGAAATGTAAAGTTTTTTACAGATGTCTTCATCCTCGTAGGAATGTTTTACCTCCAGTCTTGCTTAGGAGACATATGTTCCTGTAATCGGAAGTGACAGAAATTTCTATCACTTTCTGCACTTTCTCAGGGATGGGCAATATGGTGAAATCTTCAGTGAGGAAACTGCAACAGAGAGGCCTTTCCTGACTCAGATGCATTTTGAATACTTCACTTGGTTGTCTAATAATTTTGAGCTCTGTGGAGTGAGCATAGGATTACCATCAGGCTGTGACATCACTTTTCAACTTAAGTAGAAGGGAGGGAATAAAAAAAACCTGGCTGTTAAGGGCCACTAATTTTCTCCAGAGCTTTTCAGTAATAAACTTAGTAATAAAATTAGAACAGAACGTCTGTGTGGGGTATCTGTCAGGTAGCCGTGAAAGCTCAGATCTCCCTATGTCGGGGCTCAACAAACCCCAGACCCCAGGTTGCCATGGTGACAAATTGCGTCCTGGCACCTGGTTTTCTGCCCAAATGCTCCACACACCCTGCGTGTGCGCCCCTCACTCCCTTCTGCGCTATGTATCCTGGGCTCCGCTTGCTCATCTGTGAGCCGGAGCCAGCATAACGGGTGCCGCCAGATAGAGGCGAGGGAGGAGAGCGGACACAGGTCTGCTCTCCTCTCCTTCTGGTTGCTAACCCGAAAGTGACGTGGAACATAATTTCCGGGTCCCCAGTAACCTCCCTTATATGTAGCAGAAAACAAATTGGCCTAAAATGTTAAATTTAGATTTTTACATTTTTTTTTTTTTTTTTTTTGGGGGGGGGGTTGAATTTCATATAAAAAAAAAAAATGTGAAAAATATTGTTTTTCAAAATTGTCGCTTTTTTTTTTTTTTTGTTTATAGCGCAAAAAGTAAAAATCGCACAGGTGATTAAATGCCACCAAAAGAAAGCTCTGTAGGGGAAAAAAAAGGATGTCAATTTAATTTGGGTACAGCGTCGCATGACCGCGCAATTGTCCGCAGTGCCGAATCGCAAAATAGGCCCTGGCCTTTGAGCAGCCAAATCCTCCAGGGCTTAAGTGGTTAAAGAAGCTCACCTTCGGGAACATGTTACATGTTCCACACTTAAGCATTTGTTTAAAAAAAAAAAAAAAAACACTGACTACTAACTTGCAAGATCAGCAAAGATCAGTCCCACTCTTCCTGGCATGAGGAGTGGGAATGACATTTTTGTGCTATTGATCTAGATGAGAAAAACCAGGGGAGAGAGGAGCTTGCTTTTTAGAAAGATTTAGTTATAGGAAGTGGTCTGATCTCCGTACTGATATATCCGTTATTAAAATTGTGATATACAGGTGGGGTTAAAGGGGAGAAGTGGGGAGATTTGCATGCTCTCAGCATAGAGATGGTATTGAAATCCATGCAAGGTTATTAGTTGAGCCCTTGTTCATGCTACAAAGGAAAAAAGCTGTGCCTGTCATAAAACGTATAGAGGTCATCCTTGCTGTGATTGAGGTAAAGTGTATGAAGTCAGTCTCCCTAATTTGGTATATTTTATGTTCATGGTAGTCGGTCGGTGGAAATTAGGGTTGCACTGATATTGGTATCGATGCCGATATTAAGCATTAGCACGAGTCCTTGTGCAAATGCTCTGATACAAAAACCGATACCTTAGAGATGTGCATTTTTCATCGATTTGACAGTTCAAAATCACATGACAAGTCGCTCCCCATTGCTGAAAATGGAATTGTTAAAATAGTTGCGACTCAAAATCTGGTTGCTGCACTACTTCTTATGACTTCGTTGTGATTTGCATTGACTAGCTGCAATGATTTCTGAGGTCCAAATCACATTGATCTGTGGCTTTGAGATTGAGCTGAAGTACGGTGATTTCAAAGCCACACTGGTGTGAACCTGGGATGCACCCAAGGTCAAAATAGGTAACTGTAATTGGTATTGGAGAGTAATTGAGAAAAATATGGGTACTCTACCCTATCTTAAACTGGTATCCATGCATCCCTAGTGGAAAAACATGACCCTGGCCTTTTAATTCAGCTTTATGTAGTTCAGATGTTATCTGTTGGGACCATTTTACACTCCATGCAGAGTCTACTGTAGAAATCCCCTTTTATTCAACAAAATGCATATAATTAAAGAGGTTGTAAACTCAATTGTGGTTTTTTTTTTTTTTTTTCACCCTGAAAGCGAAACGCATAATGAGCTAGTATGCATCGCATACTAGCTCATTATGAAATACTTACCTTAGAACGAGCCCCCGCCGTGCTGCCTGCTTACCTCTGACGGGTGACATGTTCAGTCTTCCGGCCATCTGATTGGCTGGAGCCGCGGTGACGTCACTCCCGCGCACACGCGCAGCAGCCGACGGGCACGGGGCTCTGAAGGAACGGCAGCAGCGTCAGTTCCTTCAGAGCGCATGTGCCAGTGACGTCACTGGCTGCATGAAAGGTAAATATCTCCTAAACGGTACATGTTTATGAGATATTTACAGTACCTATAGGTAAGCCTTATCATAGGCTTAACTATAGGTACAACTTGCAGAGGAGGGTTTACTTTTTAAGGTACCTTGACCTGGTAAATTCTAAGCATGTGTTTTTTTTTTTTCTTAGTCCCATGCCATAAAGGGGTATTCCAGATAAGTAAGACATCTATTGATTTTAGTCAGCCAACTCAAAACATGGAAAGCATGAAGACCAGCCAGCAGCTGTATGTACAGCATCAGCCAGACAGACGCCCTTGTCTGTCACTGGCTTATGGTCTAACGAGTTTAACTTCTTTTATCCTCTGATGAGTTTAGACAGACTTAGTGGCAAGGTGATATAAACCCTCCTGCACTGCCTGGAGCACAGAGGACCTTAGTGTGCTTTGTAACTTGCAGTGTACGGAGCTATTCAGGCAGGATGGATGTACAAATTGCAGTTCCATTGTCAAACCGGAAGATAAGATACCATGTTTTATCTGCTCAAGGTAGGATATATGAATCTGCTTTGATTGTAGGAGGGGGGGCATTGTTGGCTTTGTTTAATTTGCTAGTGTGTTGCAGACTATTTTTTAGCATTGTGAGGTTTTTAAGAATTGGCACAGATGTAAGAGGGGAAAAACAAAAAATCTGCCCATATCTTTGGATTTATCTAATTCTGCAGCAGGTATGATCAACATTTGCCTTTTCTATGCTTCCTGTTTAAATAGAGGACTCCTCAATTTTATTATTCTAAAGTAAATGTTAACAGTCACTAGGTTTTGGCTGATATACACTCAGATACACCAAGTGGCTCAGGCATATTAAAATAAAAACAATAGATAATGTCTGCCTACAGGCGACACTACGTCCCCTGACTGTGAGATATGATATATTTTATTTTTAGTTTCCTTGTCCTATACACTAAAGAAAAAGTCAATCTTTCTAAAGTGAGGGAAATCCTCTTCTAAGAGGGTTATTTACTAAAACTGGAGAATACAAAATATGGTGCAGCTCTGCACAAACAATCAGCTTCCAGGTTTTGCTTCCAGGTTTTATTTGCAAAGCTTAATTGAAGAAGCTGGTTTGCTACCATGTGTATCTGCATGTGTATCTGCACCAAATTCCACATTCTGAGTGCATTTGTTTTAGTACATCTCCCCCTAAGTCTGTCACAGTGACCCCTCAGAATTTTGTACTTTCCATTCACTTCAGGTCCTGGTGGCAATGGTGATCAGAGGGATAATTGAGGAAAGGAGGACTGAGGAAAATGGCTGGCTGCAGCAGAATCGGATCACCTTCTCAGACAGATCCTAAATCGGTCTAGGCACAATTTGTTAGGGTTCAGTTAACCCTACTTTTGTGTATTGTGACTTGTCTATAATGCATACTTTTAAAAACAACCTGGTAAATCAACATATATCTTAATCTCTCCAGTGTCACTAACACACGTGTTCTAGGTTTTTTCCATTGAAATTGGATTTTCTGTCCTTGTTCCAGTGACCGTAGTCACCATGACAAATCAAATGAATCTCCTCAGTAGGGATGCAGAGTTGGTGTTGTAACCCTTCAAAACTCCACCAAAATTAAATTTGACTCTACCTATACTTTTGAGGTCCATCTCCAGCCATGTTTTTCCCAGAGAGTGGAGAATAGAAGTTTGCTTTCGATTTTGCTTTCCTCACTTTTTGTTTCCTAAATCTTGTAGAACCAAAAAATTGGAAGGGTTTCAGTTGGTTTTCCTTCTCCAAATGTAATTTTATATGGACTTGTGCTATTTTATTTTTAGTCATGTGAAGTGGTATTGGTAGACCCAGCTGCAGAATGTTGTCTACAAGTCCTGAAAATCGGCTCTGCTCTAGCTCCTGAGTTTAGTTTATTGATGTGCTCTTCCTCTTCCAGTCCATTCAGTAAACAAGTTTGGGACCTCTTAGCTCAGGGCTCGACAAACCCCAGGCGCCAGGTCGCATTGGTGACTAGAATTAGCGGCCTGGCGCCGGCGTCTTGTCGCCAGACATCTCAAGTCTCCTGTGAGGTGCAGTGGTCTCCCGGACACCTGTAAGTGCCGCGTCATGTCCTGGCTGTCTGTGTCAGAAGGGAGCCGATGCTTCCTGTATAGTTCTGGCTCCGTCTTGTCACAGGTGGAATGATGGCAAATGCACTCTGCTTGTGAGGAGAGATACAGGGAGCATCGGCTCTGCCTGCTTCTCCAACGCCGCTGCTCCTCACACTCCCTGCCAGCAGTACCCCACCAGCAGTAAGTCACATGTGCTAGGGGTGCAACTAGCCCCCAGCACATAATTGTAAATATCCCAGCATGTGCAGGGTTTCTGACTCCTACCACCATGACCACTTCAAATCTCTGAAGTGGTCATGGTGGTTGGGAGTGTTCCTTTTTAATATTTCTCAGAAGAAGTAAACCAAGTACACACGGGTCGAATGCTGGGCAACATCAGCCGGTTCATTAAAAACTGGCTGCCATTGGGACTGTGTGTATGGCAGCCAGTCCAACAGAAGCCAGCCATTCAGCATGCCTGAAAAAAAACTGTCTCTAAACTTTTTCTAGCTGGCTCCTAGATTTCAAGCAAATTTGTCAAGCCCTGTCTTAGCCGAATTGGCTTGGCAACCATGCACTATGGTGTTGGCTGCATTGCTGGGGTGTTGTACACAGTTACCTTAATGCTTTATATAGTTTTAATATGTTGGAGATCTTTTGTGCTTGTTTCCTTTTTGCTTTTGTCCTCTGCTGAAGGTCCATGTTTTGGGATATGCCAGACCCTAGGAGGGTACAGAGTGGGAAGCAAACCTACTGCAACAACTAAAATCAGTTTAGATCACCAAGATAAAATAAAATGTCAGTCGGCAATTCAGAGCTGACCTCTTCTTTTGCTATTTCCAGTTTGTTCCATGGGAAACGGCACAAGTCGCCTGTACAGTGCTCTTGCAAAGACTCTCAGCAGCACTGCAGCCATCCCTCAGCATCAGGACTATCTGGAACAGTCAGAGCATGACCAGCTTGATCCGCTGGACCCCAAGGATCTTCTGGAGGAATGCCAAGTTGCCCTGCAGGGAAGGCCTCCCCGGCTCAATAGAGAATTTGTTCGACACAGAGATGATTTCAGCAGCCCTCACGCATTTAGGGTGATGCAATGGAATATCCTTGCTCAAGGTAAGAGAACGTAATAATGCACAAAGTCTTCCATACTCACCGTTATGTGTGATTATAGCTGCGCGATTAATCATTAAAAGATTGCCATCTCGATTTGACATCCCACACACACACACACGCACGGATCTTAACCTAGCATTTCTACGATTCGGCTCGTTATTTCATCTGTTGGCGGGATTCCCCCATTGACAGCTGAAATGTGTAAGTACGTTTTTAAAAAAAAAAAAAAGCCGCAGTCACCGGTTAGGCAGTGGGGCCACTGCTTGCTTAACAAATGACTCCTTCAGCTGACAGCAGTTCCCATGCTCACAGCTGTCAAAAAAAAAAAAAAAAACAGCCAGCAATGTTCAATCATTTCTCAGCTACTAAGCCCCGGTTCACACTTGTGCGATGCGGGAAGGCTGCGAATTCGCAGCCTGTTCCCGCATCGCAAACGCACCCCTGGCAGTTCACACTGCCATATGCAATACGCCGGGGGTGTCAATGTAATCTTAACGACACCCCCAGTTTGATCGCATATCGCAGTGCGATCTTACAGTTCGCACAGGATCGGATCGCACAAGTGTGAACCACTGTGCGATCCAATCCTGATGCGGCTGCAAAAAAGGGTCCTGTGCGTCTTTGCTGCGGGTGCGGTGCGAATTTAGCCATACAAAGTATATGGCTAAACTCGCACCGCACAGCCGATCGCATGTAATGAAGGAGCAGTGCGCTCCGACATTACATGCGATCGCCGCACTAGTGTAAACCGGCACTTAAAGACGGATTTAAAAAAAAAAAAAAAAAACTTCTTCCTTTTTTTTTTTTTTTATTTGCTTTGTTCATTTAATATTTTACACCTTTAGAGTCCATTCAGACTTGTAGAGCAGGGATGGGGCCCTGCTCCTTTTACCCCTTGGGCGTTTTTGTTGCGGGCGTTTATTGGGCATTTTTTGGGCGTCTTTGGAGGCAGGCATGACATTTGCAGGGATGGTGTTACCCTCCTTTCACACCTATATGTGTATGTATGTATGTATGTGTATATGTATATGTGTGTGTATATGTATATATATGTGTGTGTGTGTGTGTGTGTGTCTATCTCTATCTCTATCTATATCTATATCTCTCTCTATATATCTATATCTCTATCGAAGTTCAGATGTCATGCCTGCCTCCAAAGACGCCCAATAAACGCATAAAACAAAAACGCCCAGGTGTAAAAGGAGCGGAGCCCCATCCCTGCTCTAATAATAATTCTAAGTAAATGTATCTTTTTATAATTTTTTTTTTTTTTTTTTTTCTGGACATGCTACAGAGCTTAAACTTCACAGGTACACTTTTTAGACCCCCAGACACTAATTAATCCAAAGAAATCTTTTTTTTTTTTTTTTTTTTTTTTTTTTCCAATAATTGGCTCTCAATCAAAAACGACAATTTTTACGAACTTTTTTTTTGGTGGGCAATGAGTAAATTGGCCAAATACAAAGTCGTCTATCATAAATCGCTTAAAATAATTCACAAGTCGCCCCTTATGAGGCGACTTAGAGGTCGCGGTAGTGTGACATGTAGTTTACATGTTTCTTCTTTTTCTTTTTCACAATGGAAAGCAATATTTGGTCGGCATCTCTGGATTGCTGCCCTCTGTATTCAATGAATGCTGAAAGCAGCAAGTTTTAAACTGATAGCCCTACTCTGAATTAACTAAAATGGTGTAATTACCTGAGTTTATCCTAATGTTGTCCTCCCTGAAATCCTGAGCACAGCACCACTCATTCAAACAGCGCTTTGTGTAGGCCTGTTGTTTAAAGTGGTAGTAAAGGCTGAAGGTTTTTTACCTTCATGCATTATATGGTAAAGGTAAAAAATCTTCCATATGTAGCTCCCCTTCCCTCACCAATACTTACTGGAGCCTGATCCTGATCCAGCAATGTGCATGAGAGCAAATGTAATCTCGGTTCTCTGCCTAAACAGCAGAGGCATTGCCTCCCATGGCTGTCGATGGCAGCCAGTGAGGAAGGAGCAGGGGGTGGAGCTGAGCCTAGTTTTGTGTGTCCTATGGACGTTCCAAGAGGGGCTCGGGAGCGAGCATGCGCAGGTGCCCCCAGTGGCTTGCTTTGTGGGGCACTGCTCAAGGAGGAGGAGCCAGGAGCGCCAACGAGGGATCCGAAAAGAGGATTGGGGCTAGTCTGTAAACTACACTACAGAGCATGGATTTATGACATGTTGATGATGATTAAAGATGAAGGGGGAAAAAAAAAAAAAGTCCTACCTTTTTTTAATATCACTTTAACGGTTTGAACATTTTTACAGGAGGGGTGGCAAACTGGTGTCCTCTTTGTTTGTGCTGCTTCTCCCTTATTGTCCACTGACAGCCTGGCCAAGGTTTATTGCTCAGCTATAATAGATGAAAGTTCCCATTCAACCACCTCCTGAACATACTACTTGCCTGGTTGTCTCTGGCTTTAATATTTTAGTCCCTGTCAGAACAATTGTAAAAATTATAGGCGATTAATACTACAGCCAATCAACTGTCATTTTTGGAACTGTACATGGATTTAATTTATTATCCTAGCCAATTAAATGAATGCCCTAGTGCTTGATGCACCTAAACACATTTATGCAAGTTTAAAAGCATCAGGCATTTTGTCTCCCAAAATGCTGCTGCCAGGAGGAAAGGAGTCTGGGCAAGTAATGGGCCATACACACTATAAGATTTTCTGAAGACTTTTTTTCCTTTAGACTTGCCAAAACCAGATAATAGGAGGTCAAATCTAAACACTTTCAATTTGTATGCAATCTGGCAGGCCCATGCACTACATAGAAAAGGTAAGTCTGAAGGAAAGTCTTCAGAAAATCTGCACGTGTGTATGGCCCTTAAGCCAAGCATCTAGTGTGCATGAGGCCTAAAGAGATCATTTAGCCAAAGTTGCCATTGTGTGTGTGCTCTTGATGCCTATTGTCCAGAATGGTATCAATCTATATCGGAAAACGAAAATGGAGTACATGCTTGTTCACAACCTGCAAAAGTAATGTACAATTGCTTTGTCCAACCTATCTATTACACTGCTCTGGGCCCAGAAAAATTCAACATATATCTAAAGGGGGGGGGGGGGAATTAATAAATATATATATATATATATATATATATATCTCTATCTATATATCTTTTTTTTTTTTTTTTTTTTTTTTTTTTTTTTTTTTTTTTGGTTAGAAATTCACTCAGAACCCCCAAACATTTTATCTAATATATAATTTTTTGGCAAGTGGTTAAAACCCCCTGTGTTGTGTGTTTTTCATTTAAAAAAAAAATCTCAGCTCCTGTCCCATTATATTCACAATGGTCCCTAGGTCATAAGCTAATCTCCATGGCAATAAAATGGACAAGGGGTCGCAACCCTTCCTACTTTCTCCCCAAAAAGTTTTGGCTTTATAGGGTTTCTATGCCTGTTGAAAAAAAAAAAAAAAAAATCAGTTAATTTTGAGACTACTACTGTGTATTTGTGTAGCATGTTTTGTGGAGTATAGGGCACATGATACTTTATATACAGGAGTTGATTTACTAAAGCTAGAGAGTGCAAAATCTGGTGCAGCTCTGTATAGAAACCAATCCGTTTCCAGGACTTTTTGTCAAAGTTTAATTGAACAAGCTGAAGTTAGAAGTTGAATGCCTACTATGCACAAACACACCAGATTTTTGCATTTTCCAGTTTTAGCAAATCAACTCCAGTGCGTAGTGTTTTGCCTAGTGAAAAGAAGTCTTGTTTTATTGAGCGGTCTCTCTGCTTTCTTGGCAGCCCTCGGAGAAGGCAAGGATAACTTTGTCAATTGTCCCAAGGAAGCATTGAAGTGGGAGGAGAGGAAGTATTTGATCCTGGAGGAGATCCTAATTTATCGTCCTGATGTCCTGTGCCTGCAGGAAGTGGATCACTACTTTGACACTTTCCAGCCGATACTCAGTAGGTTAGGCTACCAATGCACTTTTCTAGCAAAGCCGTGGTCTCCCTGCCTTGATGTTGAGCACAACAATGGACCTGATGGCTGTGCCTTGTTCTTTCTGCAGGACAGATTTCAGCTGATCAGCAGTGCCAAATTCAGGCTGTCTGCAAGGACCCTGAAAACCAACCAGGTGGCCATTGCTGAAATCCTTCAGTGTAAAGAGACTGGCAGGTTGGTGTGCGTTGCTGTTACCCACCTAAAGGCGCGTACCGGTTGGGAGAGGTTCAGGCTTGCACAGGGCTCCGATCTCTTGCGGAATCTTGAATCACTCACACAAGGGGCCAAAATTCCCCTGGTTGTATGTGGGGACTTCAATGCAGAACCAACAGAGGAGGTATACAAGCGGTTTGCTTCCTCAAGCCTGAACCTTAACAGTGCCTACAAGGTGCTCAGTGAAGATGGAGAGACTGAGCCCCCTTACACCACCTGGAAAATCCGGCCCACTGGAGAGTCTTGCAATACCCTAGATTATATTTGGTATTCCCAGCATGCTTTGGAAGTGAATGCTGCCTTGAGTTTGCTTACAGAGGAGCAAATTGGGCCAAACAGGCTCCCATCTTTTACATACCCATCGGATCATCTTTCCCTGATCTGCGACTTCAGTTTTAATATGGACCCAGACAGGCTGTTATAAGTGTCCGTGACACTGAACTGTAGCTGGCATAAAGTGATGTGGGTTCAAGAACTCAGTAATGCAAGTAGCACACTGTATGTGCATGGAACTTTCCTTAAATCTCCCTCCTAATTTTTGAAGCTTGTATTCAAAGTTTTGTTCTGTCAATTAAGCTGTTTTGCCAAAACCTTTGTTGGACTTTGCACGCTACCCATTTAAAGGGAAAGTAGAGTGTATTTAGTTTAGCTTTTCACGTGATCAAAGGTTACCTAATGTGGTTTTTTTTTTTTTTTTTGGACACCCTTTTGCTGTTTTCGTGCTTTGTACAGAGAACCTCTACAGAATCGAGCAAATCTCTTTATCGGGAGAAGCTTTTTTGCAGAGCAACTGCTAAAATTATAAAATAAAGTAGTGAGTAATGGATTTACACTAAGGGGTTAAAGCTTGATAACTGTGCAGCACTACTGAGCAGGAAGCACAGCATGCATAATACGCATCAGAAAAAGGGCCAGCTCCACAGGCCATATTTTATAAAAGATTTAAAAATTACACTTAAATACAATATAAAGAATAATAAACCTGTACAGCTAAGAATCTTCTACAAGACCCAACAGTTTACATACCCATGCTTCAAGCAAGGCTAAAATATCCATTTTTGTGTCTTTGTGTATATTCTATTTATTTTATTTTTTTTTTTTTCACTGGTTGTAGCATTTTCAAAACCAAATGCCTTTGTAAAAAGTGGTGTGCACAGCTTTAGTGTACCATGTTCTAGTTGTTAGTCACTTGTTTAAATGCCACTTTCTGAAAGTATTTATTTTTCTACATTAAACATTTATCAACTAGTAATATTTATTTTTAAGAGGGCCTAGTATTAGCTGATTTTTTTTTTTTCTTTTTTTTTTTTTTTGATGTGCAATATCAAGAGATGCCAGTTGAAAAGTGTGGCCTGGCCACAGATCTAATTTCTTATGGTGTACATTCAGGATGTATCTTTTATGTCCTGAGGCTTTCCCGAGTGTGCACCCTGATTCCCACATTAGTGTTTAATGGAGATGTTTATTGTTGGTAATTAACACTGATTTTATCAATAGGCCTACCTAACTTATTTAGTTTTATAGAATTTCAGGACACTTGAATGTTTATTTCAATGGAATGGAATGTTCCAGATCACGGTCTGTATATTTATTATGAATGATCGTGTTATCAGATAATAACCCAGTTGTTGCAGCATTGTATTAGAAGATATTTGATACAGACCAAAGTACTATATCATTTCTTATTGTGCAATTAAAATTCACTTTAAAGAATCTTTTGTGTATGTTGGCTCACTCCACTTGATATTTAAAGTTGTGTGTGTCTCCCCCTCATTTTTCTTTATTTAATAATTTTTTTTCCCATTTTTACCCTTCCAGGACGGCCTACATATGAGAGATTGTGGCTCCACCCTACAGGAAACGCAACTAATTTGCAGCTGTTTAAAAAGGTCCCACCCATACCTTGAGCTTCAGTTCAGTTGTGTTTCCAACCTACTTCGGAACGTTTATTTTTTTTTCTTTGACCTAAAGGCAGTGTGTGTCTGAAAGGTACCCCTGTAAGGCAGGTATGGACGGCCTCTGGGTGGTTCCTCCCTACCTGTGTCCTTTGACAAGGAGCTTACAGGTCGCCAAACATGCCAGGTAGTCGGTTACCTTAATGAGAAGGTCCCTCTATACCCTGAAGTCTTGCTGTCTCTGCAGGAAAAGTCGCCTCAATTGCTCCTCTGTAGTCTGGAAGCGGTAAGGATTTGTATTTCCCGCCAAGCGAGTGCGCCTCAAGCCTCGCTTTGAAGACCGGTAGTTCTGGTCAAGAGAAGAGGAGCGAGGGGACCGGTAGTTCTGGTCAAGAGAAGAGGAGCGAGAGGAACCCGGAAGGAAGCTCAAGATGGAGGAGACGCTGGACCCATGAGTAATCATGGCAGACTCTCCGGCTACTAAGGGGCTGAAACACCCCAAAGAGACAAGAACAACCGCACTTCCCATAGAGGAAAAAGCGGTGGTGCACGTGGCTGCAGGGAATTCAGAGACCGGGTAAGTGACTATACCGGTTATGGGGCCGACTGCTGTCTATAGCTTTAGGACAGGCATGCCTTTTTTTTCCCTGATTAGCAGCCGCAGTGTTAAACGTCTGTTGTACACACGTTTCTCTTTCTATTTTGTGCACAGGTCTTCCCTCAACCCAGGAGGCCCCTGTCAGACCCCCATCAAATTCAGCTAGCACGTCTTAAGAAGTGCGGTAATTGTGGGGACAGGCTGTCTAGATCTTACACAAAGCCATTTCGCCATACATGTATTAATAAGCTGGCAGGGCAGGAAGCATCTATTTTAATGAAGGATTTTCTTAAATCCGTGCAGGATGAAATGTTGGCTACTATTCGGTCTTTCAGGACTACAGCAGCTACCCCTCAGACCCCAACACAGGCAGAGGAGATCTCCTCCAGGGATAGTCTATCCTCCCAGGATAGTGTTTGGTCTAGAACAGGACCCTCTTCTCTCCTGTCAGGGTCCCAACCCATTCCCTCTGCACAAGCAAGGGATGAGGAGGATCCAGGGGAAGGTACCAGTCAGATCACCTTCCAGTTCAGATGAAGTGTCATACAGCGACAGTGAGAAGGAAAGGGATAGTTCCAAAAGAATCAAAAAATGTCTCTTTCCCTTAGATAGCATGGTAGGTCTCCTTAAAATTGTGCATGCCACTGAAGGGATCCCAACACCAGCCAAAGAGTCTTCCATTCAGGATAAAATGTACAAAGGCTTGGGAAGAGCCCAGTACAGAGTAATTCCCATTCACCAGTCTTTAAAAAACATGAATCACCAGGAATGGAAATTTCCTATGAATGCTTTGTCCAGGCCGAAGACCTGGAAAAGGCAGTATCCTTTTGAGGAACAAGAGTTGGAGGAGTTTTCAAAAAACCCTAAGCTAGACGCACCTTTAGCCCAGCTATCAAAAAGATCAGATTTGTCCTTTGAAAACGCTGGTCACATTAAAGATGTCATGGATCGTAAAATTGAATCCTTATTAAAGGCTTTAACTCCTATAATATGACTACGGCTCTAGAAGATACCTGTATGGCCAGAAATGCAAGTTTCTGGATCAAGGAACTGTCAAAACATATCTCAGCAATGGAGGGATCACAAGACATACTAGATTCCCTATCCGTGATTGGGAAAGCGTTGTCTTACTTAGCAGACTCAGCGGTAGAGTCGGTAATGGCCTCTGCAAGAACAGCAGCTCTTGTGAATTCTGCTAGGAGGGCAGTTTGGGTCAAAGCATGGGAAGGAGATGTATCTTCAAGCTAAGACTTTGTGCTTTGCCTTTTGAAGGGTCTTTTTTGTTTGGCTCTGGTCTGGATGATGTTTTATGCAGATCCTCAGAGAAAGGGGAAAAAATTCCACACTAAGAGGAAGGACAAGTTAGGGAGGTATTCCATTCGGAACTTCCAAGACAGAAACCAACAAAGGTCCTTCAGGGAACAAGCCAAAAGAGGGTCTGGCAAGGGGAAAGCAAAGAGCTAACTTGCTGTTCCTCAAACCTCGACCCAACGCTAAAGAGGCCAAGTGACGGCAGGTTAGCCCATTTTGTTCCCCAATGGGAAAACATCTCAACCAGCCCCTACATTCTCCAAATCATTCGGGAAGGATACTGACTGGAGTTTCCTCTGCCAGTGGCAGAAATAATGGTAACATATCCATCAAAAAAGGGAAGCCCTGTTAAAGGGTATTCAAGAACTAGCGGTACAGAGGGTAATAACACCTGTACCGTTAACTCAGGTATTCCAAGGCTTTTACTCCCACATATTTGTGGTGCCAAAACCCTTGGGAAAATTCCGTCTGGTCATAAACCTAAAAAAGCTAAACAAACTTTTGATATACAAAAAGTTTTTTTCTATGGAGAACATTCATGCAGTCAGAAAAAATCTGTTCAACGTCTTCATAACTACCCTGGATCTAAGGCAGTGGTCCTCAACCCTGGTCCTCAGGGCCCACCAACAGGCCAGGTTTGCAAGATAACTGAAATTCATCCCAGGTGATATAATTTTGCTGCTCAGTGTTTGCAGTACTCTAGTCTGCGTTTCCCCAAGGTAATACTTAAAATCTGGCCTGTTAGTGGGCCCTGAGGACTGGAGTTGAGGACCACTGATCTAAGGGATGCCTACCTTCATGTCCCAATTCCCAAGGATGTAAGGCTTCTAAATGTGGAAAAATCTTCAATGGAGCCAGCGCAGGTTCAGCTCTATCTGGGATAACAAATAGACTCCAGAGTAAAAAAAAAAAAAAAAAACGTTTTCTCCCAGAGGAAAAGGTGGTCTCGGCAGTGAAAAATGTCTGCTCTCGCCCTCTGTGTGCCAGGAGTCAGATTTTGAGGATTCTGGGTCTGACCGCTTGTATCCCAGCAGTAGAGTTAGCCCAACTTCATTTACGAGACCTACAATTTTTCCACCTGTTCTCTTGGAACAAGGGACAGGAGTCCCTAGATGAGAAAATTATGCTCTCCCCTCAAATATCGTCCCTAAGGTTTTGAGGAACTGTCCACCACCTGAGGATGGGCAGACTTTGGGATCAAGAGCAACCCTTAAGGATCGCCACGGACGTGAGCATCGGGGGGTGGGGAGCTCACCTAGACTCACCAAGCAGACTTCCTCAGTCGCCATTCCATCAAGCAGACAAGAGTGGGAACGAATCCCAGAATATTTCAGCTTCTAGTTTGGAAGTTTGGTCAGCCGGAGGTGGATATGTTTGCCACCTGACGCAACAAAAGGAAAGTTGGGCTTGGATGCTCTGGCGCAGCCGTGGCACTCTAAATCTGATTCCAAGAGTTCTACAGAAACTCAGTGGATGCCTGGGAACTGCGTCTCATTTTGATTGCACCGTGGTGGCCAAAGAGGACGTGGTTCGCAACTCTGATGTCCTTGTCAGTAACAGACCCTTGGAAACTCCCAGAGATTCCGGACCTGTTACTACAGGGACCATTTATTCACCCCACACCGCAATTTTTTCAATTAACTGCCTGGGTAGTGAGTGCCAAATTCTGAAAGAAAAAGGTTGTTCAGATCGGGTCATTGATGCCCTCCTCCTAAGTAGGGAGCCGGTGACAAGAAAAATTTATGCCAAAATTTGGAAAATATTCTGTACTTGGCAGAGTCAGAAGAAGAAGAATTCCTCTGCCTCAATCCCCGTGATCCTGTAACTTTTGCAGGATTGGGTAGATAAGGGTGTGGCAGTTACCTTAGGGTACAGGTAGCGGCACTTTCTGTTTTTTTTTTTTTTTTTTTTAGATAAAAGCCTGGCCAAGGAAACTTTAATTAAAAGGTTTTTGGTAGCATGGGGGAAGAGCTACCCTGATTTTTAATAGAGCTAGTTTCCCAGCGTGGAATTTAACTCTGGTACTAGAGACCTTTATCTAGTGAACCCTTTGAACCTTTGGATAAGGTTACCCTGAATATTTTTACCATTAAGTTAGTTTTTCTGTTAGCAATTGCCACAGCTAGAAGAGTGGGAGATTTACAAAGTTTGTCCATAAAGGAACCCTTTATGCTAATTCTCCAAAACAGAGTGATTCTTAGGCCAGATCCTTTGTATCTACCCAAGGTAGTTTCTTCTTTTCACAGGAAGCAAGAGATGGTCCTGCCCTCATTTTGTGAAAAGCCTAGGTGTGCAAAGGAACGAAAATTCCATTGCTTGTATGTGAGAAGGTGTCTTCTCACCTATTTAGAAAGGACCAAAGGATTTAGGAGATCTAGTCACCTGTTGGTTCTACATTCTGGACCAAGAAAGGGATTGTAAGCATCAAAACGTTTGATTTCTAGGTGGATCAAGCAAGCCATTGGTATGTCTTATAAAGTGTCAGGTATTCCCACACCAGCAAACATTAAAGGCACGTTCTACAAGGGGCATGGTAACATCCTGGGCTGAAAGAGCAGGAGCCTCCTGGGAACAGATCCGCCATGCAGCCACCTGGTCCAGTCGAGATGCCTTCCTAAAGCACTATCGTGTGGATGTACTGTCGCAGCAAGATCTTGCCTTTGGTAGAAAGGTCTTACAGGCAGTGGTCCCGCCCTAAGGTAGGCCAGTATGGATTCCTTTATTCTCTCATATGTAGGCCGTCCTGGAAGGGTGAAATGAGAAAACTTACCGTTAATTTACTGGTAACGGTCTTTCTATGAACCCTTCCAGGATGGATGGCCTACTTACCGCCCTGAGGTGGTGGGGAGTATAAAAAAAAAAATGCGTGTGTATGTAACTGTTATTGAATAACTGTGTCCCTTGTAATTCGGTTGGAAAGTTATTTTTCTATTACTGAAAATCAAGGTATGGCTGGGACCTTTTTTTTTAACAGCTGCAAATTAGTTGTGTTTCTTGTAGGGTGGAGCCACAATCTCTCATATGTAGGCTGTCCTGGAAGGGTTCATAGAAAGTTTACTGGTAACGGTCTAACGGTAAGTTTTTTTTTTTTTTTTTTTTTTTTTTTTTTTTTTTCGCTTATATAGGACCGGATTTAAAGGTAGCTCCTCAAAGCACTTTACAAAGAGAGCACAAAAAATACACAGGATTTTTAAGGGGAAAAAATGGAAATAATGTGAAGGCTTGTCAAAAGAAAAAAAGTTGAGATTTGAATGAGTTTTTATAGAAGATGACTCTGATGTTCTTTTTAAAGTGAATTCCAGAGTTTCCGGGCCTAGCAGGAGAAGGCTCTCGCCTATCTAGTGTAGGTGAGTAGGGGGATACACAGAAGACCAGAATTTGAGGAGAGGAGCATAAAAGTTCAGATAAATAATGGGGAGCCTTAAAGATGAGCAAGATGAGCTTAAAGTGATGTGAAAGCTGATGGGTAGCCAGTGCAAGGACTCCACGATAGAGGTAATCTGGTGACTTGTACCAGACCTTGAGAATTCTGGCTGCAGAGTTTTGTACATATTGTAGTTGAAAGTGGATTTAGGTACACCCAACGAGTAGAGCATTGTTGTTCTCCCAACTTCACAACTGCAATGTATGGATCAGCTTCAGTGTATGATAGCATATGATGCAACCAAGCAATGTTTCTCAAGTAGAAAAAAAAAAAAAAATCTTGTGACATTTTGTACATGTGGATCAAAGGTTAAGCTAGCATCAAGTATCGCCCCCTAAATTTTTCAATTTGGATGGACTGAAGCTCAAGAACAGTGCCATCTACAGTCAGATCCATAACTATTGGGGCATCGACACAATTCTAATCTTTTTGGCTCTATACACCACCACAATGGATTTGAATCAGGTGAAAGGTGTAGGAATTACAACAGTTTGTATATGTGTCTCCCACTTAAAGGGACCAAAAGTAATGGGACGATTGGCTGCTCAGCTATTCCATGGCCGGGTGTTCCACTTTTTTAAGAGACCAAAAGTAATGGGATAGATTAGCAATCATAAATCAAACTTTCACTTTTTAATACTTGGTTGCAAATCCTTTGCAGTCAATTATAGCCTGAAGTCTGGAACGCATAGACATCACCAGACGCTGGGTTTCATCCCTGGTGATGCTCTGCCAGGCCTCTTCTGCAACTGTCTTCAGTTCCTTCTTGTTCTTGGGGCATTTTCCCTTCAGTTTTGTCTTCAGCAAGTGAAATGCATGCTCAATCGGATTCAGGTCAGGTGATTGATTTGGCCATTGCATAACATTCCACTTCTTTCCCTTAAACTCTTTGGTTTCTTTCGCTGTATGCTTCGGGTCATTTTCCCTCCTTCACTGTGAAGCGCCGTCCAATGAGTTCTGAAGCATTGGGCTGAATATGAGCAGATAATATTGCCCAAAACACTTCAATTCAAACAATTCATCCTGCTGCTTTTGTCAGCAGTCACATCCTCAATAAATACAAGAGAACCAGTTCCATTGGCAGCCATACATGCCCACGCCATGACACTACCACCACCATGCTTCACTGATGAGGTGGTATGCTTTGGATCATGAGCAGTTCCTTTCCTTCTCCATACTCTTCTCTTCCCATCATTCTGGTATAAGTTTATCTTGGTCTCATCTGTCCATAGGATGTTGTTCCAGAACTGTGAAGGCTTTTTTAGCTGATGTTTGGCAAACTCTAATCTGGCCTTCCTGTTTTTTGAGGCTCACCAATGGTTTACCAACTGTATTCACTCTGGTGAAGTCTTCTCTTGGTTGTTGACTTTGACACACATACAGTGGGTATGGAAAGTATTCAGACCCCCTTAAATTTTTCACTCTTTGTTATATTGCAGCCATTTGCTAAAATCATTTAAGTTCATTCTTCTTCCTCATGAATGTACACATAGCACCCCATACCGACAGAAAATCACAGAATTGTTGACATTGTTTCAGATTTATTAAAAAAGAAAAACTGAAATATCTCACATGGTCCTAAGTATTCAGACCCTTTGCTTAGTATTTAGTAGAAGCCCCCTTTTGATCTAATACAGGCAGGAGTCTTTTTGGGAAAGATGCAACAAGTCTTTCACACCTGGATTTGGGGATCCTCTGCCATTCCTCCTTGCAGATCCTCTCCAGTTCTGTCAAGTTGGATGGTAAACATTGGTGGACAGCCATTTTTAGGTCTCTCCAGAGATGCTCAATTGGGTTTAAGTCAGGGCTCTGGCTGGGCCATTCAAGAATAGTCATGGAGTTGTTGTGAAGCCACTCCTTCGTTATTTTAGCTGTGTGCTTAGGGTCATTGTCTTGTTGGAAGGTAAACCTTCGGCCCAGTCTGAGGTCCAGAGCACTCTGGAGAAGGTTTTTGTCCAGGATATCCCTGTACTTGGCTGCATTCATCTTTCCCTCGATTGCAACCAGTTGTCCTGTCCCTGCATCTGAAAAACACCCCCATAGCATGATGCTGCCACCACCATGCTTCACTGTTGGGACTGTATTGGACAGGTGATGAGCAGTGCCTGGTTTTCTCCACACATACCGCTTAGACTTAAGGCCAAAAAGTTCTATTTTGGTCTCATCAGACCAGAGAATCTTATTTCTCACCATCTTGGAGTCCTTCAGGTGTTTTTTAGCAACTCCATGCGGGCTTTCATGTGTCTTACACTGAGGAGAGGCTTCCGTCGGGCCACTCTGCCATAAAGCCCCGACTGGTGGAGTGCTGCAGTGATGGTTGACTTTCTACAACTTTCTCCCATCTCCTGACTGCATCTCTGGAGCTCAGCCACAGTGATCTTTGGGTTCTTTACCTCTCTCACCAAGGCTCTTCTCCCCCGATAGCTCAGTTTGGCCGGGCGGCCAGCTCTAGGAAGGGTTCTGGTCGTCCCAAACGTCTTCCATTTGAGGATTATGGAGGCCACTGTGCTCTTAGGAACCTTAAGTGCAGCAGAAATCTTTTTGTAACCTTGGTCAGATCTGTGCCTTGCCACAATTCTGAGCTCTTCAGGCAGTTCCTTTTTGACCTCATGATTCTCATTTGCTCTGACATGCATTGTGATCTGGAAGGTCTTGTATAGACAGGTGTGTGGCTTTCCTAATCAAGTCCAATCAGTATAATCAAACACAGCTGGACTCAAATGAAGGTGTAGAACCATCTCAAGGATGATCAGAAGAAATGGAAAGCACCTGAGTTAAATATATGAGTGTCACAGCAAAGGGTCTGAATACTTAGGACCATGTGATATTTCAGTTTTTCTTTTTTAATAAATCTGCAACAATGTCAACAATTCTGTATTTTTCTGTCAGTATGGGGTGCTATGTGTACATTCATGAGGAAGAAGAATGAACCTAAATGATTTTAGCAAATGGCTGCAATATAACAAAGAGTGAAAATTTAAGGGGGTCTGAATACTTTCCGTACCCACTGTACACCTACCTCCTGGAGTGTTCTTGATCTGGCCAACTGTTGTGAAGGGTGTTTTCTTCACCAGGGAAAGAATTCTTCGATCATCCACCACAGTTGTTTTCTGTGGTCTTCTGGGTCTTTTGGTGTTGCTGAGCTCACCGGTGCGTTCTTTCTTTTTAAGGATGTTCCAAACAGTTGACTTGGCCACACCTAATGTTTTTGCTATCTCTGATGGGTTTTTTTTTTTTTTTCAGCCTAATGATGGCTTGCTTCACTGATAGTGACAGCTCTTTGGATCTCATATTGAGATTTTCCAACAGATTCCAAATTCAAATAGCACACTTGATATTAACTCTGGACCTTTTATCTGCTCCTTGTAAATGGGATGAGGGAATAACCTACACCTGGCCATGGGATAGCTGAGCAGCCAATCGTCCCATTGCTTTTGGTCCCTTAAGTGGCAGACACGTATACAAACTGTTGTAATTCCTACACCTTTCAGCTGATTTGGATGTAAATACACTCAAATTAAAGCTGAAAGCCTGCAGTTAAAGCACATCGTGTTTGCTTCATTTCAAATCCATTGTGGTGGTGTATAGAGCCAAAAAGATAATAATTTAAGGAAATTGTGGTCCCAAGTTTCTATATCACAAATGGTTAGATAGGAGAGAAGCAGCCTAAGCAGAATGTGGTTTAGTGTGGATGTATAGCTGAGTGTCCTCAGCATAGAAGTGATAAGAGAGCTCATGTAATCTAAGTGGTTGGCCAAGTGGATACATGTAAATGCTAAATAGTAAGGGAATCAAGATTGAGCCCTGAGGAACACCACCGTACTTGACTGGACCAACTTCAGACTGGACTCTGCCAAGAAAAACAAAATGCCAGTGATCCGTAAGATACAACGTAGGAGGAACTACACTGCATCTGAGCACCACCAACCAAAAACACTATTTAATTAAATTTAAAAATTCAAAGCAAACTCCCCTATTTATCCCTGTTCACTTTGAAAAACACCCATTTTTGGCCATATTGAGTAAGGTCAGATTCATGTAATATTTACTTCCTGGAACCATCTTCCCTTAGCTCAGCCATGCAGGCAAAAAGGTGTGCTTAGTTGAGAACCCCTCCTCCCCGCTTAAAGGCTCCTGGGATGTATGACCACATTTGCCTAGGCAAGAAACCAGAAAGTAACTTAAGAAATGCAAAAAAAAAGCTTAAAACCATAAAATGATATACTTTCCTATTTACTAATGCTAGCAGCATAGGGATTAAAAATAGTCCATGTTGATTGAGAGGTTAAAGTTCTACTTTTAAACCATTTCAGAGCCAATTCTGTGACTTCAAATATGGTTTCAAGATGAGACCATAAAAGATTGTGGTCTATAGTATAAAAGGCAGAAGTAAGATCCAGTAGAGCAATTGTATTGACTTTAAAGAGCAACTTCAGTCAATCATCCAAAAACTTTGGAAAAAATACAAGCAGCATCTAAAAACAGCAGTGATGTGACTTATCGACTCCATTTTCTTAATGTTCCATTCTGCAGTGTAAAAAGACAGCTGGTTACTCCACAGATCATATATGTCACCGTGGGCATTTTAACTGAGGGCAGCTGAAGCCAGCACCATCAGTTTCTGGGGAATTCCTGCTGCTTCTCCACCCTCCACAATACGGGTTTGTGCATGCGCAGTACAGTGGCACATAGAGAGTATGTGCAGAGTAACACGGAGTCTGTCCTCTGGCCATCCCCACCCATCTCTGCCCTCTTCCAGCTCTTCTCTGCCCTCTTTCAGTTCTTCTTCACCCTCCTTCAGCATCCCTTCACTCACAAAAAAAAAAAAGCCTAAAGACACCTGGGATTTCTGATGAAAATATCCCAGGAGTCAACAGGAGCAGATGTTTGATGTAATTTGCCGAAGCAGGAAGTGGACAGGAACTATGGAGAAGAAAAAAAAGGTATTTGCAGCTTGGAAATGTTTTTGTCATCCATTCATAATTTGCAGCTTGGAAATGTTTTTGTCATCCATTCATATTTAAACAGGGGTAGACAATGCTGTTGGAAGGAAGTTTAAAAAGTGACTGAAGAACCACTTTAAGAATGCTGCATCATAACGTCTTAACTAAAGGTTAAACTTTTTCTTTAGTTTTGGATAAAGTGAAGAGCAATTAAGATTGCGGTCAGTTTTTTCTTCTTTTGTGTCCCTTTTAGGGAGATTAACTTTTTGTCCTGCTCACCATTTTCATCAAAAGTAAAAGAAAATCCTAATGTTTGGGTTGATATCAGAGGACTAATGGAGGGGAAATCTTCCAATGGGATTACCAGTGCTTTTGATCTGGGTGACACACTGGGATTCCACCAATTTTGGAGGGATTTCCTCACTTCTGGTTTGGCTATGGGACAGGAAGTGAAGGGAAATCTCCACAATGGGATACAAATGGCAAAAAATGTACAGGCTTTATAGCCAAAATAAAGTGTTTTTGTTACAAAAAAAAAAAAAAAAAAAAGAAAGCCGAAAGGGCTGCTTCACAACCCATAAAATGCTTTTATCTGATGCAGCACACCACAACACTAACCTACCGTGCAATTACAGTGTATTACCACTTGCCTACTGGGCACTTTACCCCCTTCCTGATCAGGCCAGGTTTCAGCTTTCAGCACAGTCCCACTTTGACAATTGCGTGGTCATGCAACACTGTACCCATATGATTGTTTTATCATTTTTTTTTCCACACAGTGCTTTCTTTTGGTAGTTTTTAATCACCACTGGGTTTTTATTTTTTTGCTATACAAATGGAAAAGACCGAAAATTTAAATTTTAAAAGTGCAAAATTTTATAAAACTATGAAAAAAAAAAAACAAACCGATAATTTCAGATGCAGCTCTCTTTGCTTCATTACGATTGGGTTATGCGCCCTCTTCAGGAGTTGACTAGACAGTGTAAAAGCTTTTACCAGACACGCCCATGAGGGCTGTCCCTAACACCATAACACCGGGCACAAAGTGCTCACAAAGCAGTTTCTTGCTGCCTAGTGTAGGAGTAGGACCTAGGCCCCCTGCTGGGACTTCGGTTTTGGCTTTTTGTTTCTTTGAAAATGTATTTGTTTTATTTTCTCACTCACTATCGCTAGCTAGTGTCAGGGGGATCCCCCTGGTGAACTACAGGCGACAGCCGGCTTCGGTTTCGCACTGGATAACCTAGATCCTTAAGGTCTCCCAGCCTGGCCATCAAGTGTGAGCAGGTTGTGGTGCCGATCAGGCTTCGCCACGACGGAGCCCGTGGACCGGCACGTGCCTGCGAGTGGACGTCGCATTGTTCCATTTTTTGCTGGCAGCACCCCCACTCAGGGTGGGAGGTGATCTGCTTCGGAGAGGAGTCTTTGACGCAGACCCTGGGGGAAGATATGGGTCAACTCCCGGGGATGGCAGGGCTGTGGCCCCTGAAAGATCCCCCAGGCCTCTCCGAACAGGCCTGCTCCCACCTGGGGGCGCTGGACTCGGCATCTCCCACCATGGGGGGGGGGGGAGGTTAGTGGTTGCGCGGTACCTTTTTGTCCTGGGGTGTCCTTTTTAAGGTGATCTCTGCGGTGGCCTCATGCTGGCGTTTCTCAGCACTGTTTTAAGTGGGCAAAGGGCTCTCCCTGTGTGAGGGCAGCGGCCTTTTTCCCTGAGCTGCCTATTTAACATTGGCACCATTTTGTGTTAGCCTGGTGTGTTCACAGGCCCTGCTCGGCCTCTAGTGGTGATTTGTCACTTCCTGTTAAACGTTTTCTGCAAGCTGAAGACAGACACAGTGCTGCTGCTCCAGGGGGTAAAATACAGGGGCCTTCTGTCTTGGTGGGCTTTCCTTGGGCACATTTTGCTTCTTCAAACCTTAAAGGGGGACTCTAGTGGCAGAGCAGTATAGCGCGGTACGGCGATTCATCCTGCGATTTAAAGGGACAGTACGATTTTTTTTCTTTTTTTTTTTCAAACTGCAAATGGAGTCCCAAGACATGAATTCCTGCTCAGACTGTACATGTGCACATGCTGGAACTTCCGGATAGCCATCCCTCATGTCTGTCAGCAGTAGTAGAAACTCTGGCATCAAAGGTGGATCTGGTGATGCAACAGGTCGCCACCTTTTAACGGCAGATGTCTTCTGATTCTGAGCCTGATATGGTTGCCACGGACAAACTCATCCCTGCAGGATCTCTATCCTCGCAGTTGGATGGAGAAAAGGATGTGTGCTCCCGGCTGCAGCGGGGGAATGCGCTATGGTGGAAGCACTGTTTTCGTTCAGTAAGGGGCACATTGCAAATGGATGATGAGCCCACACAGGCAGAAAATTGGCTCCCGCAAAGCCCACTAATCAGGCCAGGTGTTTCCTTGTCCTGATGAATTTCACGAGATCGTGAATGAGCAATGACCGCGCATTAAGCATGTGCTGATGGTGCCTAAGCGCTTTGCCCGCCGTTATCCCTTTGCTGACTCAGTCTCCAATGGTTGGACAGTGTTTCCAGGTTGAACAAATCTACCTTAGTGCCTGTGGAAGACTCCCTGCTGTTTAATGACCCCGGTGGACAGACGGGTGGAATCCCTTTCCCGCCATCTACACTTGTTGGCAGGCTCGCTACTTATGCTGGTCTTTGAGTCCATTCTGGTCTCAGACTTACAAAATGGTTTAAGGTACTTAGGGGGTCACCTGAACCCTGAGATGGTTCCCCCAACTTTATTTGTACTTGTAGACCAGATGGTCCAGGCCCAAGTGTACCTGTGTGATGCGGCAATGGAAGCTGCCCCTCTGGTGGCAAGAGTGTCTGCGGTGGGCATTGACATACGCCGCATGGTGTGGCTGAAGAGCTGGTCGGCCGACCAAGCATCTAAGAAAGCCTTAGCGGATCTCCCTTTTCTGGGTGAATGCCTATTTGTTGAATCCTTTTAATGATATAATCAAAGGCCTTACAGGAGGAAAGAGTACTTTACTACCTCAATCCTCACGAGGCATGGCTCCTCGCAGTAAGCGAGGGCCCTCCATTACGGCTCATAAGTGGCTTTTTCGTGCCCCATTGGTGCAAGGGAAAAATACACCGCTCAGGGTCTCTGGAGGGAAGAAGGCTTGGTCCGGTAAGTCCAAGCCCAGCCAGTTCGGGGTCGGCAACTCCTCCTCTGCATGAAGGGACGCCCTCAACCGACTCGGGGGTGGGGGGACGTCTGCATTTAAACAGTGAGGTTGAAAAAAGACCTCAGTCCATCCAGTTCAACCTATGATGTGTGTGTTTACTGTTAACCGTACATTGTATACCCCTTTATGTTGTGGTCTTTAAGGTGCCCATCTAATAGGTTTTTGAACTATCGATGTTCCCTGCCGATACCACTGCTTGTGGAAGAGAGCTCCACATCCTCACTGCTCTGACAGTAAAGAACCCCTTACGTATTTTAAGGTTAAACCGTTTTTCCTCTAGTTTTAGTGAGTGGCCACGTGTCTTATTGTATTGCCTTTCTTTTGAAAAGTTTATTCCTTTATGCTAGGGTCATCACCAGTACAGGATTTGTACATTGATATCATATCCCCCCTCAAGCGTCTCTTCTCCAGAGAGAATAAGTTCAATGCCTGTAGTCTTTCCTCATAGCTGTTGTCCTACATTTCCCTAATATTTTTGTTGCCCTTTTCTGGACTCTCCAGTTCAAGCACAACATTTCTGAGGACCGGTGACCAGAACTGGACAGAATACTCCAGGTGTGGCCGGACCAGAGTCTTGTAAAGTGAGAGAATAATCTCTTTATTTCTGGAGTGAATCCCCTCTTTTTTTGATACATGTCGGTATTTTTATTGGCTTGGCATTGCATGCCACTGCCAAGCTTGTTGTCCACTAGTACCCCCAGGTTCTTTTCCATTTTGGATTCACCCAGAGGTTCCCCCCCTAGTGAGTAGCTTGCGTTCGTGTTTCTGATGCCCAAGTAAGTGCATTACCTTACATTTTTCAACATTAAACCTCATCTGCCATGTAGCTGCCCGCCCCATTTTGTTTTGTTCAGGTCTGCTTTTAAGGCTTCCACATCCTGCATAGAAGATATTGGCATGCTTATTTTAGTATCCTCCGCAAATACCGAGATTGTGCTGGATATCCCCTCCTCTAGGTCGTTTATGAATAAATTAAACAATATTGGTCCCAGGACAGAACCTTTGGGGACCTCACTTTCCATACCCGCCCAATCCGAATACTCCCCATTTATCACCACCCTCTTCACTCGCCCCCTGGAGCCAGTTCTCTATCCAGGTACTGATGCTATGGTCCATACCTATGTACCTTAGTTTGCAAAGGCATTTGACACAGTTCCCCACAAACGCTTACTGTACAAAGTCCAAATACACCACATCCACAGGCTTTCCTTTGTTTAGATGGCAACTCACTTCATCGTAGAAGGTTAGTAGATTGGTCTGGCAGGAACAATTTTTCATGAATCCATGCTGATTACTACTAATACTGTTTTCATTACTAAATTATTGTATGTAGTCTCTTATCAGTAGTCTGCAAGATTTTGGAGGGGATGTTGTTAGGCTGACTAGCCTATAGTTACCCCTTTTTAAATATTGGTACCACGTTGGCTTTTTTTTTTTTTTTCCAATCGGCTGGCACCATACCCATCTGTAGACTATCCTTAAAGATCAAGAATAATGGTCTGGTAATCACCTGGCTGAGCTCTTTAAGAAACCTCAGGTGCAAGCCATCCAGTCCCGGTGATTTATTTATGTTAAGTTTCTCTAGTTTAGTTCTAAGTCTATCCTCTGTTGGCGGTACTTCCTGAGGTGTATTATTTAGTTTAGCATTACAAGCTGAATTAGTGTAGCCCCCCAATTCTTTTGTGAAGACTGAAGAGAATAAATTATTTAACACTTTCGCCTTCTCTCTGTCCTTTGTGGCCAGATTTCCATCGTCGTCTTTTATGGGGCCAGTGTGTTCTGGCCTCGCTTTCTTACTGTTTATATACTTAAAGAATTTCTTGGGGTTCTTTTTACTCTCTTCCGCGATATGTCTCTTGTGTTCTATTTTAGCCGCCTTGATTTAGCCTTTACATTTCTTATTACACTCTTTTGTAATGCTTGAATGCTGCCAATGACCCCTCAGCCTTGTATTTTTCGAAGGCCTTTTCTTTAGTATTAATATGCATTTTTATGTTGGAGTTTAGCCTCCCAGGGTTTAGCTTTGCTCTTTTAAATTTATTTCCCTGTGGAATGCACTGGCCAATCCCTTTTTAGTATGCTCTTGAAGCACTCCCATTTTTCCTCTGTGTTCTTTGTTCCCAGGGTTCTAGCCCATTTGATCTTTTCTAGCAAAGAGCGCAGTTTTGGGAAATTGGCTCTTTTGAAATTGTGTCCTTATATTACCCTTGTGTTTCCTATTACTATGATTAATACTGAAACTAATTGACCTATGGTCACTGTTTCCTAAGTTGCCCTGTATTTCTATATCCGTGAGCAGGTCTGTATTATTGGTAATCAGTAGGTCAAGTACCGCATTGTTTGTTGTCAGTGCGTTCACCATCTGACCCAAAAAATTGTCCTGCAAAACATTTAGGAATGGCCGAGCCTTGGCTGAATGCGCGGTTCCTTCTGCCCAGTCTATATCTGCATAATTAAAGTCCCCCATTATGACATTTCCCTTCCTTGCTGCCAATCCTATCTGTGAAAGGAGGTCCGCCACCCCCTCCTCCCTCTGGTTGGGGGGGGGCCTATAACATACGCCCAATATTACCTTCCCCATAGTGCCTTCCCTTTGAAGTTCTACCCATAGGGATTCTGCCTCGTCCATAGCTCCATTATTAATATCATCCCTCATATTTACCTGTACACTGTTCTTAATATACAGACATACCCCTCCCCCTTTCTTACCTTCTCTATCTCTGCAATAAAGGGAATACCCCTGAAAGCTGTCAAACCAAGTCTCTGTTATCCCCACAAAATCTAAGTCCTCCTCATACTTTAGCAGCTCCAGCTCTCCCATCTTGTTGGCCAGGCTTCTGGCATTGGTATACAAACCTTGTGACCGGATGCATACCATATCCTTATTTGATGTTGTTTTTAGGCTGCTCTTGTGTTTTTTTTTTTTTTTCCCCATACCCACCTTGAATTTAGGAACTCTGAAAATCCCTACCGCTAATGTCCCCATTTTGCTCCCCGCTGGCTAATTCTACATCTTTACCCTCCTCCCCATCACCTAGTTTAAAAGCCCCTCTAACTTTTTGGCCATCCTCTCACCCAGTATGGCTGCACCCTCCCCATTTAGGTGCAATCCGTCTCTACCAAAGAGCCGGTGGCCAACTGAGAAGTCAGCCCAGTTCTCCAGGAACCCGAAACCCTTCTTACTACACCAGCTCCTCAGCCACTTGTTAACTTCCCTAATCTCCCGCTGCCTCTCTGGTGTGGCTCGAGGTACAGGTAGTATTCCTGAAAATACTACCTTGGAGGTCCTAGTCAACTTAGCGCCTAAGTCCCTTAAATCGTTTATTACTCTCCATCTCCCTATGTCACCCACGTGTGCCATGACAGCTGGGTCTTCCCCAGCCCTACCCAGTAATCTGTCCACCCGATTCGTGATGTACTGAACCCGAGCGCCCGGTAAACAGACAGTTCGGCGCTCTCTGTCTTTGTGACAGATTGCCCTGTCTGTCCTTCTAATAATTGAGTCCCCTACCACCAGCACCTGTCTTTCCTTTCTCCTGGCCTCACTGGAGGAGTTCTTCCCCTGGCAGCTAGGGGCGTTGCTCTGCTCCAGCAATGATGGTCCCTGACTGGTTTCCCCAACATCACGCAACGGTGCGTATTTATTGCGTGATCCAACCCAGGATCGGCCTCCTTGTCTTGTTCCCTTCTACCCCTCCTACCTGTCACCCATCTACTCTGCTCTGAGGCCTGCACCCCTGTTTCTCCACCCTCCTCTGTGCATGCCCCGACCTGCACCTGTCGGGTATGATCCCAGCTCTCCTTCAGTATGGAGAGTCTTCTTGGTGTTGCCAGCTGCTTCCCTAGATTCAGGACCTGGGCTTCCAGGGAAGCAACGTGCTTACATTTTGTGCAGCTGTATTCGACCTCTATCGCATGATCGAAGAATATATACATGCCACAAGATGTACACTGAGGAACCAGGTGGGCACCACTCCAGACAGATCTTCCTCTCCATCGAAATGGGCTGTTGCCAGGAGGAATGCTGCGACTCAGCCCAAGGTCATGTTGTATGGGACCTCGCAAGACTTTTACCTCGCAGGGCCAGCCCCCCCGTACAGTGGGGCTATGTCGCGGCCGACCTAACAGAGTTGAGGCCTGGGCCAGACTGGGGTGACCACTGGATCTAAATTATCCATCCCATCACTCAGTCTGGCAGTTGATAGTAGATCTCACAGAAAGAAATTTTTTTTTTTCCCTCCTGGATTTTCTATCTAAAAGATTTTGCAAGGACCAAAGATCCCAGCAAGGAACTACGTCCATACTCCTGACTAGGCAGAAAAAAAAACTAAGTGACTATAGCAGAGAGAGATAGTATAACCCCCCCCCCCCCCCCCCCCCCCGGGTGTAGCCACAATTTTTTTTTTTTTCTGTCTAGTGTCCTACTCCTGTAGGGGGTGGCAGCATAACCCAATAGTCAAGAATGACAGGAGCTGTTTCTGTCAATGAACAAAAAGAGAAAAACAAACCAGCTGAAAGGCTCAGGAACAAGATAGCAAGCCCCAGGGGAAAAGAAGGAATTGATCAGCATAGAGGACTAAAGGCAGAGGATGCATCTTTGCCATCTTCCTGCTTCAACCACACAATGCAATGACGATTCATTACCAGTGGGAGGAAGGCTCCAAAAATTCCTCCCCCCCCACTTGGCAAGCGTGACAGCAAACCAATATATTCTAGCCATGCTGTCCTAGGGATACCAAATAGAATTTTTGGATTCTCCTCCAGAAAATTTTTTTGTCACAAACCTTTCAAAAGACACAAAAGCCCTGGCTATGAAAGACCCAATAAAGGGTCTGATGTGACAGGGGGTTGTGATTCGGGTATCACCAAAGGAACGTCATCAGGGATTCTATACCTATATCTTTCTCGTAAGGAAGCCATCAGGAAGTTTTCATCTCATCCTCAACTTAAAGCCGCTGAACAGGTCTGTCCTATACAGGTTTCGTATGGACTCGATCTTCACTCTCAGGAATCTATTCACCAAAGGATGCTTCATGGCATTGCTATACTTAAGAGATGCTTACCTACACATTCCTATAGCCCCTTAGTCCCAAAAATTCCTGAGGCTGGCAGTGGATATGGGGAAAGAAGTCCTGCATCTACAATTAAAGCCCTCCCTTTCAGACCTTTCACCCTCCCTATGGATTTTTACAAGAGGTAATGGCAGAAACCAGGGGGGAGGGGGGGGGGGGGCACGAGAAGCAAGGCCCTTCAGTTGCTGTCAACAAAAATCCTGGAGTGGGCAAAAAGTCACTTTCCTTATCAGCAGTCCATCTCAAAGGCACTTTAAACGTTGTGGCATATTTTTTGAGCAGACTGCAAATTCAGGAAGCAGAGTGGAGCTTGAATCCAGAAATATTTGCATTGATCACCAGTACTTGGGGGCATCCACAGATGCACCTAATTACATCAAGAGAAAATGCACAGCGCCCTCGATTCTTTTCTCTTCACCAAGACGACAGTGCTCTGGGGATAGATGCCTTCGCTTAGCGCATTCTTGGAACTTTTGCATGGGTTATGCTTTGCCTCCTTTTCAGCTAATTCTGTAGGTTTTGAGGAAGATACAAAAAAATGGATTTTATTTATACTTACCTGTACAATCCATTTCTTGAAGTACACTGGCAACCAATCAGAATTGATGACATTATATATATATATATATATATATATATATATATATATATATATATATATATATATATATATATATATAATATATAAACCCTCCCACACAGGAAGTACCTCAGTTTTGTAGCAAGCAATAAAAGACCCTATAGAAGAGGGGAGGGACCTCTGTGTTCCGTGATGTACTTCAAGAAATGTATTTTACAGGTAAGTATGAATTAAAAATCCATTTTTCTTCACGGGACACAGAGCCATAAATCAGAACATATGGGACGTCCCAAAACAATGCATCTGAGGGGAGGAGGACACCAAAACATACCGCCATCTGACCCTTAACAGAAGGATTACACCGCCGCTTGCAGTACACTGCGGCTAAAGGCAGACTCCTCCTGGGTCCCAACATCCACTCTATAGAAACGAGTGAACGTATGCATCGACGACCAGGTCACGGCCTTGCAAATCTGAGCCATAGAGGCTTGATGGCGATGTGCCCAGAGGCACCTACTCCTCCCACTAAACCATACGCCTGGGTAATAACCTGGCGAATCTAACAGGAAATCATAGATTTAGATGCTGCCAACCCCTTCCCGGGGCCTTCTGGCAGCACAAACATGCTCTTGGTTTTATGAATATGAGTGGTTTCCTGTAAATAAAATTTAAGTGCATGCATTACATCAAGGGAATGCAATAACTTTTCCTCCTCTGAGTGAGGATCTGAAAAAAAAAACAAAGGTAGTATAATGTCCTGATTCAAATGAAAGGCAGACACTACCTTGGGCAAAAAAATCTGGGTGACGACGTAAAATCACACTATCTTGATAAAATATCAAGAATGGCTCTTTACAAGAAAGAGCTGCTAGTTCCAATACTCTTCTAGCCAAAGTTATCGCAATCAAAAAGACCAGTTTCTTGGTCAAAAGAACCAGGGGAACCTGCCCCTGAGGTTCAAAAATTTGTTTTTGCAAAACTGCCAACACCAAATTTAAGTCCCAAGGACACAACGGTGGCTTCACTGGAGGAAGCAAACACAATATTCCCCGGACGAAGGTTTGAACCAACGAATGGGAAGCGATCGGTTCCTGGAAAAAGACAGTTGAAATTTGCCCTTTAATTGTGCTCAGGGCTAATTTCATATCTACCCCTGCTTGCAGGAAGGATAGAATTCTCCCGATGATATATGTGCGGGGATGCAATTTCCTGGCTTCACACCAGGCAATGTAGGATTTCCAGACCCTGTAATAAATATTTGAGAAACTGGCTTACTGGCGTTTATCAGTGTATAAACTGCTGTGCCAGACACACCCTGCTCTTCCAAGATTAAGGCTTCAATAGCCAAGCTGTCAAATTTAGAGACTGTATAGCAGGGTGGAATATCGGGCCTTGAGAGAGCAAGTCTGGAAGCAATGGAAGGACCCAGGGCCTCGTCACTGCCAGCTTCTGGATTTGTGCATACCAAATTCTCCTCGGTCAAGCCGGAGCTATCAGAATTACTGGTCTCCCCTCCAGCTGGATCCTGCGCAACAGACACGATATCAGCTGTACCGGAGGAAAGGCATAGATCAGGAAATATTCCTCCCAAAGGGACACAAAAGCATCCACTCCGACGGCGAGTGGATCCCTGGTCCTGGACACAAATCTCTTCAATTTGTTGTTTAACCTGACTGCCAACATATCTACATCTGGGATCCCCCCAGCTTAGGCAAATCAACTGAAAAATCTCGGTATGTAAGGACCAAACATCTGTTGACGGCTCAAGTAATCTGCCTGCCGGTTCTCTATTCCTGGAATGAATAATGCTGTCAGGCATGGCACAAACTTCTCTGCCCAGGACAGGATATCCACCTCTTTCTGGGCTGATAAGACTCCTTGTGCCTTCTTGATAGTTGACCTAAGCCACGGCCGTGGCATTGTCGGATTGCACCCTGACAGGGTGACTCAGAAGTCTAGGCGTCCAGAACTTCAGCGCCCGACTGACTGCACGAATCTTCAAAATGTTGATGGGGAGATGACTCTCTACCCAAAATCATTTCCCCTGGACAGAGGCTTCCTCTAGAACCACTCCCCAGCCAGAGAGACTAGCGTCCGTAGTCACCACCTTCCAGGTCACTGGAAGAAAGGATTTCCCCTTCTCCAGATTTCTGGTCAACAACCGCCAATTCAGACTCTGTCGTACTCTTGGTAGCAGAGATATGAACCGGTCCAACGACTGAATTCTTCCATTCCACGCAGACAGAATGTTGTTCTGTAAGGGTCTGGCATGGAATTGAGCATAGGGAATTGCCTCGAATGTGGACACCATCTTCCCCAGTAACGTCATGTATAGACAGAAATCTCAGTCTTACTATAGACCGAACCTGATCCTTCAGGTCCGAGACCCTTTTCGCTGGCAAGAATATCTTTGCCTGCACCGTGTCGACAAGAAGCCCCAGTTATTCCAGATGCTGGACTGGCTGTAATGCTGACTTTGCCAAGTTCAGTATCCAACCCAGATGTTTCAAAAAATGTACCGTCTGAAGGATATTTTGGCATAGAGCTGATGCTGATCGATCTATTAGTAACAGATCATCCAGATATCCTATAATTGATATCCCTCTGGACCTTATAACAGCCAATACTGGATCTAGGATCTTTGTGAACACTCTTGGTGCTGTGGCCAGCCCGAAGGGCAGGGCAACAAACTGAAAATGATGGTTTCCAATTGCAAAACGCAGGAACCTTTGATGGGTTTGAAATATAGGCACAGGAAGATATGCATCCTTGATGTCTATGGATGCTAGGAATTCCTCTCCCTTCAGGGAGGATATGACTGAACGAATTGATTCCATGGGGAACGACAAACGTTCAGAAACTGATTCAGCGCCTTGAGATCAAAAATAGGTCTCACATCTCCGTTTCGTTTGGGATTACGAATAGGTTTGTGTAAAACCCCTGAATCCTTTCGTCTTCTGGAACCTTGGTTATCATCCTCTGAGCTCTCAGCTGGTCCAATGCCTGAAAGAGAGAGCTTTCTTTTAGGGGATCTGTTGGTATACTTGGCCTCCCAAACCGAGGGCGTGGGAACACCCGGAATTCCAGCTTGTATCCCTGTGAAATGGTGGAGACAACCCAGTTGTCTTGAATCAACTCCAACCATGCCCCTGCGAACCGCAGGAGCCTCCCCCCCCCACCTAGGTGAGTGGGGGCGCCCTTTCACTGCAAGGGCTTAGAGGAAGACTTGGCTGGTCTCTGGGCCCAGGGCTTTTTCTGACCTGAGGGCTTGGGTCTGGATGCAGGCAGTTGAGGCCGTCTCCACTGCCTGGAATTGGAAGCACTGGTATTGTGTGTGTGCTGGGGATCTTAAAAGAAGGACACCTGCTCATCTTTTATACAGGTATTCACATCATCACCAAAAAGGCATTTTCCCTTAAAGGGGAAGCTAGCCAGTAATTTTTTTACATGGTAATGCCGCAGACCAGCTCTTTAACCACAGGATTCTGCGCATATGCACTGTCATCGGCGCAAATCGTGACATTTGCCTTATGGAGTCCGTAAGAGCATCTACTGCGAAACACAAAATGCGAGGTAGATCTGACAGATCTTCCACAGACTCTCCTTGAGAAGGAACTGTCTTGGACACTCGCTTTATGCGGTCTTTCAAAGACTGACACACTCCTATGGCTGCTACGGCTGGTTGTACTGTAGAACCTGCAACCGCAAAGGAGGCTTTCAGTAAAGATTCCAGCTTTTTATCCACTGGATCTTTAAAAACCTGGGCATTATCCACAGGACAGGTTAAATTTTTGTTAACCGAAGAAATGGCTGCATCCACAGTGGGAATATTCAATTTCTTAGAAAACGTTTCCTCCATAGGACATAATGAAAACCTTTTAGGAGGAATAAACATCCTATCTGGATGATCCCAGTCAATATACACTTCTTGTTCCAAGAGTGATGCATGGGAAAAGACCAAGGACTCTGAGGAGGGTGCAGTGAGCCAAGGGAGGAAAAAGAGTTCTCAGCTGACTCCAGGGGTGGGAGTTTAAACTCAGCCCGCACCATCTCAGCAAGAGACTGGATAAACCATCTCTGTGATTGAGAGGCTGATAGAGATTCCTCGGACTCTGACTCCCCCAGAAGTGGAAGTTTCAGCTTGACCT
Source organism: Pelophylax lessonae (assembly GCF_965119305.1). Taxonomy (NCBI): domain Eukaryota; kingdom Metazoa; phylum Chordata; class Amphibia; order Anura; family Ranidae; genus Pelophylax; species Pelophylax lessonae. Next base: position 650,460,795 of record NC_138768.1, read on the forward strand.
TCAATAGGGTCATCTTCAGCTACATCTTTCACATCCTCCACATTTTCTGCCCAATCCTGAACTGATTCAGGGGGCTGCTCAGCAGAGGGGTATCTAACCCGCTTCTTTCCATGTGGTGTTGCAATCATGTCAGCAATCCTACCCTCTAGGCTGGCTAATGCCAAATCGTCCTTGGTAACATAGGCTGTGGTAGAAGTACATGGAGTAACTACTATGCCTCACAACCGTAATGGCTCAGTTTGACTATTTGCCTCTGGCCTACCAGGAGGAGTAGACACTGGAAGCACGACTAGGGCCTTCAGGGCCTGACAGTGGCATCACAGTGCTTTTTCCAACTGTGCTCCCTCCAGCCGTTTTTCGGACAGACATTGCTTTATAGGTTTGAGGAACTACCTTTAAAGTGTACTCAAGGTCGGTGCTAAGCTTATACAGCCTAATGCACACAACACTGAATTACCAAAGATACAGAACCTATTAGTGCCAGTAACATATACCCACAGTGACTCACGCAACCCAGCTACTGCTGCTCTGTGTCCCCTTTCAGCCTGCAGAGGCTAGTGTGTTGGAAAGCGTTCCTTGCATAACGCGACCTTTTATGCATGCGTGGCGTTTGCGCGTGCCAAACCATGTTAACCGGTTGCCGACTGCGCACAGTATATTTACTGCGGCAGTCGGCCCCGGCCAGGCAGAGTGACGTAGGTCTACGTCGCTCGCCTGTCACTCCTTCTAGAGCCAATAGCGGGCGGGCGCGCGCCCGCTGAGGCGCGCGCCCGCCTCGGCTCGTTCACGGAGGAGTGCGGGAGTGTGACTGGCGGACCCGATGTCCGCCGGTCACACTACGATCGCCGGTACAGCGGGAGAAAGACAGAGCGGCTTATGTAAACAAGCCGCCTGTCAGTTCTCCCTGTGTAAAAGTGAAGATCAGACAGTTCTACTATGTAGAACTGTTGATCTTTGTTTTTACACTAGTATACCTGTCCCTGCACAGTTAGAATCACGCCCCTAGGACACACTTAACCCCTCCCTGTCCAATACTGTTAACCCCTTCCCTGCCAGTGTCATTTTTGCAGTAACAGTGCATATATATATAGCACTGATTACTGCAGTAATGTCACTGGTACCCCCAAAAGTGTCAAAAATGTCAGTCAAGGGTCCGATCTGTCCGCCGCAATGTCGCAGTACCGCAAAAAAAATCGCAGATCGCCGCCATTACTCGTTAAAAAAAAAAACACCAAAAATGACAAAAATCTTTCCCTTTGTTAGTAAACGCGATAACTTTTGCGCAAACCAATCAAAATACGCTTTTTGCGATTTTTTTTTTTTTTTTTTTTTTTTTTTTTTTTTTTTTTACCAAACATAGGTAGCGTAAAACAAATTGGCCGAAAATGTTAAAAAATTTTGATTTTTACATTTTTTTTTGGGGGGAATTTCATATAAAAAAAAGTGAAAAATATTGTTGTTTTTGGAAAAATTACGCTCTTTTTTGTTTATAGCGCGTGATCAAAAAATCGCACAGGTGATCAAATACCACCAAAAGAAAGCTCTGTTTGTGGGAAAAAAAGGACGTGAAATTCGTTTAGGTACAGCATCGCACGAACGCGCAATTGTTCGTTAAAGTCACGCAGTAAAAAATCGCAAAAAAACCCCTGGTCTTTTAGCAGGAAAATCCTCCGGTGGTAAAGTGGTTAAACCATGCCCACTGTGTCAAACGTCTATATTTAAATGCGGATTTTCCCCGCGTGCGCTAATGGGCGAAGGCCATAGACAGGCGGCATGCGATGCAGCAGAGGCTACCATGCGAATGCTTATGTGCCAGGACTAACCCAAACAAATAGGGAAAGAGAGCAGTTTAGGCTGAATCCTGTTTGTCACAGCAGAAAGCACAGGGTAAGAACATAGAGTAACACTATGCTTTAAACATATTTTAAACATACTCTGCATAAACCTGCTACAATGTTTAGCAGCTTTTCAGATAATCAGCACAGAGTAAGCACATAGAGTAATAATATGCTTTAACCCCTTCAATACAGTGCACTTTCACCCCCTTCCTGCCCAGGCCAATTTTCAGCTTTCAGCGCTCTCACATTTTGAATGACAATTGCGCGGTCATGCTACACTGTACCCATATGAAATTTGTATCATTTTTTTTCACACAAATAGAGCTTTCTTTTGGTGGTATTTTATCACTGCTGGGTTTTTTATTGCTTACAAAAAAAGACAGAAAATTTTGAAAAAAAAAAGTTTTTCTTATTTTCTGAGAGTACATTTTGAAAATAAATAATTTTTCTCCTTCACTGATGTGCGCTGATGAGGCGGCACTGATGACTGACTAATATGCCGCACTGATGGGCAGCACCATCAGTGCCCACAATTGGTGCCCCTAGATTAGCAGGCACTGATGGGCACCGACTGGCAGCACTATGGGCACTGATGGTGGGATCTGATTGGCACTTTATTTTAATTTTCTGTAATCGGCACTGATGATCAGTGCCCCGATTACTTGTCTTTGTGTGAGGAGGAGCCGCTGATCAGCTCTCCTCGCCTCACACTCTGACACGGCCTTGGACCTGTAGAGAACCCTGCATGGGAGCGCCTTTGTGGTTTGGTATTCCAAGGGTCTGGATCCTAGGGTCCAGTGCCTAAAAAGGACAGCGTTACAGGCAAAACCTCGTATCTGCTTCCCGAGGTTCGGGTACCATCTTTTTAGTACATTGACTGTTTTAGATGGATCCGATAGCTAACCCCTTAGATTCAATGATCTTTGACTGGGGTATGATAGCATAATCTTCTTTCTTCTTCTTTGAGACATAAACATGTGGAGCCCCTCTCCACAGCGACCTTCACCTTTTAGACACTGGTGAAAAAACTGAGGTTATTCCTGTGTGGGAGGGGTTATATAGGGGGTCATCAATTCTGATTCGTTGGCAGTGTCCTTCACCTATAGGTGGCCTATATAACCCATATGTTACGATTTATGGCTCTGTCCCCCGTGTCTGATTACTCCATTCTGGCCAAAGAGAGCCTGGTTCTCCACCATTCTGCAACTGGCAGTCAAACCATTCTGGCAACTTCCTCTCAAACAGCATTTACTACTTCAAGGCCCAGTATGTCACCCGGATGTAGCCAGGCTAAGCCTCACTGCCTGGTATCTGAGGACCAGCTATTAAAGAGTAAGGGGTTGTCAGAACCTGTAGTAAGCACTTAGCTTTCTAGTAGGAAAAAAGTAACTAGAGCTATTTACGCTAAGGTTTGGAAAGTCTACAATGCCTGGTGTCCTTTGACAAATCGAACCTTGGAAGATATTGTGTCAGTGTTGGAATTCTTACAGAATGGTGCAGACAAAGGTCTGGCAGTTGGTACTCTTGAGGTGCAAGTGGCCGCTTTAGGAGTATTCCTGGAGAGACCAATTTCTTCAGAAGCCTTGAGTCGCAATATTTTTTTTAGGGCACTTACTTGTTCCAGACCAGCTCCTGCTAAACATTTTCCTAAGTGGGATTTGTCAGTGGTTCTACAAGCCTTTACAAAGGAACCTTTAGAATCAATTCCTTTAAGGAATCTTACCCTCAAGACGGTACTCTTAGTTGCAATTACATCCGCAAGAATAGTCAGTGAACTGCACGCGCTATCAATTAGGGAGCCTTCCTTGTCCATCTACCCAGATAGGATTATACTCAAAACTGATCCAGGGTTTTTGCCAAAGGTAGCGTCAGTTCAAAACTGGTCTCAGGATATTATCCTGCAAACTTTTTGTTCTAATCCTTCAGGGGATAAGGAGAAACTGTTTCACAATCTAGATGTAAAAATAAATCTATTACGGTATTGGAAGTAAAAAGGGACGTCAGATCTTTGGACTCATTGTTCTTTTTTTTTGTGCAACAAAAAAGGGCCAGCAGGCATCTAAAGCGTCAATTGCTAGGTCGCCTAAATCAGCTATTTTGGAGACTTAATCCCAGATGCAATTGTCTCCCACGCTGGGAATCCGAGCACACTCTACTAGAGCTCTTGCCACTACATGGGCAGAAAAAGCTGATGCCCACCCTGGCTACATGGTCAAGTTATTTAATGTTTGTCTCTCATTACAGACTGGACCTTCTGTTAGCAGATGATCAGGCATTAGGCAGAAAGGTCCTTCAGTCTGTTGTACCTCCCTAGTTGGTAAGTCTCCTTTATCCTCTCAGGTGCTGTCATGAAAGACGTTAAGGGAAAATCCAAGTTAGACTTACTGGTAACTTGTTTTCCAGATGTTTTTCAGGACAGCAGCGACCCACCCTTGTTTTTTTTGCTGTTATTAACCATATCATGATTATGTGTTCCAGCCTGGGCTGAAGGTACTCTACAACTGATAAGCTGTGGGGAGAAGCCTCCTTTTAAAGTTTGGTTGAAGTGGTGTTTCCAGTTGGCAAGTGGGAGGAGCCACTCAGGTGCTGTCCTGAAAGACTCCTGGAAAACAAGTTACCAGTAAATCTAACTTGGATTTTCCGCTCTTGCACTATTTTCTGTAGCAGATGAGGTAGGAATGTCACTGAAGGAAAGGCAAAAAAATTAGCCCGAACCGAGACCAGGGGCTTATTCAAGGAAGCTGAGGCTAGAGGATCCTTAGTTCTGGCAGAGGAAGTTTGTTGGATCTAAAGACTAAGGTGTACACACCTGGAATCCCTGATTTTTGGCATTTCAGATTGAAGACATCTGGATGGCTCATTATGCTTCAGCCCAGTTTCACATTACTGTGATGCAGGAACCAGCGAGATTATAGTGTGGGTTCCTGCATCACACCTCCCCCACAGGCAGTTCACACTGCCCTCTGCAAACCGCTACGGGTGTCAATACAAAGTTAATGACACCCACAGATCAGTGCACAGATCACAGTGCGAACTGTAAATTGGGACAGGAATCAGATCGCATGGGTATGAACACCCATGCAATCCGGGTTCCAGTGCAGGGGGGAAGAAAACTGAATTTTTGTAAAATCTTACCGTTAAAATTCCTCCGACAGTCGCCGCCCATTTACACAGTCTTCACTATTGGGTATTGCTTCCTCTTCGCAGGAGTTACTAGGCATAAGACTTGTAAAAGAACAATTCATCTACATAGTCACACCCATGGGGGCTGTCCTTCTAGTCCAATACCCCCCTGCAATAGCCATCCCAACTCAGTTTGGTCGCAAGCAGTGATAGTGTAGAAAAAAAACCCAAAAGAGGGCCGGCGACTGTCGGAGGACTCAGAGAAAGGAATTTTACGGTCAGATTTTACAAAAATTCAGTTTTCTCTTACGTCCTCCGACAGTCGCCGCCCATTCACACAGTCTTCACTAATGGGGATGTCCCAAAGCAGTGTAGACATGAGGGGTGGGCAACGCAACCATCAGAAAAGCAACGCAGTGCCCACATCAGAGAAAGGAACCTTACATGAACAGAAAGGTAACCTTCTGGGTAACAAAAAAGGGCTCAACAGGAGCAACAACCCAGGAAAACAAATAACCAAGGGGAAAAACAACCCCAACAGCCAGGGACCCATACAAAACCAGAGTTCCCTATGGCAATGCCGCACAGAGAACTTTGCGGCCAAAGGAGGCATCAGCTGACGCCAGAACATCAATTTTATAGAATTTGGAAAAGGTGTGCACCGACGACCAAGTCACAGCCTTGCACACCTGGGCCACCGAAGCCTGATGCCGGAAGGCCCAGGACGCACTCACCGACCTGGTAGAATGCGCCTTGACAGGGAAGGGAGGAACCCGTTCCCGCAACGAATAGGCCTGTACAATATGATCTGACACATACCTCCTATAAATACCTCCATCCCTATATAAATAGATATATAAAAACAAATAGTTGTTGGGACTTTAAATGAGGTTATAGATTAGCACAAAAAGATATATTTATTTATATCCAATGATATTTTTATTTTTCATCTCTTGATTTTCAAAAATAAATGTAAAAGAAAAACAATTGTAATACATATACATGTGCAGAAACTGACACATGATATTTTATAAACTTCACAATGCTTCATTTACATGTTATATCAAGAAACAATAGATCAATATTTTTTAATATAAAACATTTCACAATACATCTTACATTTTTATATAATATACAGTAGCAAAGAACTAAAATCTCTCAATAATAAATCCAATATATTAAATATCTTGATTTCTAGTCGGCTCGACGCGTTTCGTGGACCTCCGTCCACTCATCAGGAGCTTGGATAAGAATTATTGTATATCTAAAAATAGGAATTTGCATTAATTGCATATATCTCAAAGAATCTGTTTGAGAATAGGTGTTAAATATTAACTACCTTAAAAATACGATGATTGGGTTAATAATTCCTGAATATTGTTGTCTAAAAAACCCCAACATCGAAGAGGAAGAGCGGAGACACTCTGAGCAACGCCTGATCCGGGGCTGTTGCATAGACCCCCAACTCAAGAAGGAAATTGTCCTAGTGGAGGCAAACATCAGATATCTACACTGCTTTTCCCAATGGGTCTTTATCAACACAATTCTCTATGGATGATTTCTTTATGTTCCTCCTACTATTGGGTATATTCAATTATGCATTCTTTGATTTGAGCACCTTTTCATATATATGTCTATTAGTATAGCACATACAGGTGTCTTTATCACCTATATAGAAATTTTCCTTCCTATTCATGATACCTTTTATTATCTTGGGCGCTGTAGACCTGATCTATCTGTCTACTTGATATTCACATTCTCGGTTCCTTATTCTTGGGTGGCAAATTAATATTTTTTCCAAATTTATCAATTATTATAAATTTCATTTTTTATCAATATATATTATAATATATACAGTCAGGTCCATAAATATTGGGACATCAACACAATTCTAATCTTTTTGGCTCTATACACCACCACAATGGATTTGAAATGAAACAAACATGATGTGCTTTAACTGCAGACTTTCAGCTTTAATTTGACGGTATTTACATCCAAATCAGTTGAAAGGTGTAGGAATTACAACAGTTTGTATATGTGCCTCCCACTTTTTAAGGGACCAAAAGTAATGGGACAATTGGCTGCTCAGCTGTTCCATGGCCAGGTGTGTGTTATTCCCTCATTATCCCATTTACATGGAGCAGATAAAAGGTCCAGAGTTCATTTCAAGTGTGCTATTTGCATTTGGAATCTGTTGCTGTCAACTCTCAATATGAGATCCAAAGAGCTGTCACTATCAGTGAAGCAAGCCATCATTAGGCTGAAAAAACAAAACAAACCCTTTAGAGAGATAGCAAAAACATTAGGTGTGGCCAAGTCAACTGTTTGGAACATCCTTAAAAAGAAAGAATGCACCGGTGAGCTCAGCAACATTAAAAGACCCGGAAGACCAAGGAAAACAACTGTGGTAAATGACCGAGAAATTCTTTCCCTGATGAAGAAAACACCCTTCACAACAGTTGGCCAGATCAAGAACACTCTCCAGGAGGTAGGTGTATGTGTGTCAAAGTCAACAATCAAGAGAAGACTTCACCAGAGTGAATACAGAGGGTTCACCACAAGATGTAAACCATTGGTGAGCCTCAAAAACAGGAAGGCCAGATTAGAGTTTGCCAAACAACATCTAAAAAAGCCTTCACAGTTTTGGAACAACATCCTATGGACAGATGAGACCAAAACCAACTTGTACCAGAGTGATGGGAAGAGTATGGAGAAGGAAAGGAACTGCTAATGATCCAAAGCATACCACCTCATCAGTGAAGCATGGTTGTGGTAGTGTCATGGCGTGGGCATGTATGGCTGCCAATGGAATTGGTTCTCTTGTTTTTATTGATGATGTGAATGCTGACAAAAGCAGCAGTATGAATTCTGAAGTGTTTCTGGCAATATTATCTGCTCATATTCAGCCAAATGCTTCAGAACTCATTGGACGGCGCTTCACAGTACAGATGGAAAATGACCCGAAGCATACTGCGAAAGCAACCAAAGAGTTTTTTAAGGGAAATAAGTGGAATGTTATGCAATGGCCAAGTCAATCACCTTACCTGAATCCAATTGAGCATGCATTTCACTTGCTGAAGACAAAACTGAAGGGAAAATGCCCCAAGAACAAGCAGAAACTGAAGACAGTTACAGTAGAGGCCTGGCAGAGCATCACCAGGGATGAAACCCAGCATCTGGTGATGTCTATGCATTCCAGACTTCAGGCTGTAATTGACTGCAAATGATTTGCAACCAAATATTAACCACTTAAGCCCCGGAAGATTTTACCCCCTTCCTGACCAGGGGGTATTTTGCGATTCGGCACTGCGTGACTTTAACGGACCATTGCGCGGTCGTGCGACGCTGTACCTAAACGAATTTGACGTCCTTTTTTCCCCACAAACAGAGCTTTCTTTTGGTGGTATTTGATCACCTGTGCGATTTTTTGATCATGCGCTATAAACAAAAAAAGAGCGTCAATTTTGCAAAAATAACAATATTTTTCACATGAAATTCCCCCCCCCCCCCAAAAAAAATGTAAAAATCTAAATTTTTTAACATTTTCGGCCAATTTGTTTTATGCTACATATGTTTGGTAAAAAAAAATCGCAAAAAGCGTATTTTGATTGGTTTGCACAAAAGTTATCGCGTTTACTAACAAAGGGAAAGATTTCTGTCATTTTTGTTGTTTTTTTTTTTAACGCGTAATGGCGGCGATCTGCGATTTTTTTTTTGCGGTACTGTGACATTGCGGCGGACAGATCGGACCCTTGACTGACATTTTTTACACTTTTGGGGTTACCAGTGACATTTCTACAGTAATCAGTGCTATACATATGCACTGTTACTGTAAAAATACACTGGCAGTGAAGGGGTTAACTTTATTTGAGAGGGAGGGGCTGTGTGTGTCCCTAGAGGCGTGATTCTAACTGTGATTGGCTGTGGCTTGAGGTGTAGGAACAATGATCAACGGTCCTACATAGTAGAACCGTGTGATCATCGTTTCTACACCGGGGAGAATGACAGGCGGCTTGTTTACATCAGCCGCCTGACTTTCTCCTTCTCCCCCGACGATCGCCGAGTGACCGGCGGACATCGGGTCCGCCGGTCACACGCGCGCGGGGGGGGGTCCGTGACAGAGCGGACCCAGAGCCTCACAGGCTAGCGACGTAGACCTGCGTCGCTCTGCCTGTGAGGGGCTGACTGCCGCAGTAAATATACTGTGAGCAGTCGGCAAGTGGTTAAAAAGTGAAAGTTTGATTTATGATTGTTAATCTGTCCCATTACTTTTTGGTCCCTTAAAAAGTGGGAGGCACATATAGAAACTGTTGTAACTCCTACACTGTTCACCTGATTTGGATGTAAATACCCTCAAATAAAGCTGAAAGTCTGCAGTTAAAGCACATCTTGTTTGTTTCATTTCAAATCTATTGTGGTGGTGTATAGAGCCAAAAAGATTATATCTGTGTTGATGTCCCAATATTTATGGACCTGACTGTATATATATATTCTTTTTTCTTTTAGATTTCTTTGGTTAAAATGTGTCCTCACCATTTTTTTTTCCCGATCCTATTTGTGATATCTGATGTTTGCCTACACTAGGACAATTTCCTTCTTGAGTTGGGGGTCTATGCCACAGCCCCGGATCAGGCATTGCTCAGAGCGTCTCCGCTCTTCCTCTTCGATGTTGGGTTTTTTTTAGACAACAATATTAAGGAATTATTAACCCAATCATCGTATTTTTAAGGTAGTTAATATTTAACACCTATTCTCAAACAGATTCATTTTTTGAGATATATGCAATTAATGCAAATTCCTATTTTTAGATATACAATAATTCTTATCCAAGCTCCTGATGAGTGGACGGAGGTCCACGAAACGCGTTGAGCCTACTAGAAATCAAGATGTTTAACTACTGTATATTACTACTCTATATTATATAAAAATGTAAGATGTATTGTCAAATGTTTTATATTAAAAAAAAATTGATCTATAGTTTCTTGATATAACATGAAAATGAAGCATTGTGAAGTTTATAAAATATCATGTTTCAATTTCCGCACATGTATATGTATTACAATTGTTTTTCTTTTACATTTATTTTTGAAAATCAAGAGATGAAAAATAAAAATATCATTGGATATAAATAAATATATCTTTTTGTGCTAATCTATAACCTCATTTAAAGTCCCAACAACTATTTGCTTTTATAGGCCTGTACAATGGTCTGTCTGATCCATTTGGCAATGGTTGCCGCAGACGCAGCCATACCCTTTCCGAGATCCCTCAGGAAAGACAAAGAGAGAATCCGATTTTCGAAAGGATTCAGTCGACGACAGGTAAACCCTGATCGCCCTTACAACATCGAAAGAATGCAAGGCAACCTCTTTTGGATGCTTAGGGTTCGCACAAAGCGAAGGTAAAACAATGTCCTCATTCAGGTGAAAATCCGAAACCACCTTTGGCAGAAAGGACGGATTAGGTCGCAAGACCACCTTATCCCTATGAACCACCAGGTAAGGGGAGCGGCATGACAACGCCGCCAACTCCGACACTCTGCGAGCAGAAGTGATCGCTACCAGGAATGCAACCTTCTTAGATAGCATAGGTAACAAAATTTCCCTGATGTTTTCAAACGGGAAACGCTGTAACATGGACAGAACCAAGTTCAAGTCCCATGGAGGTAAGGGCTCCCTTCTAGGAGGGGCCAGGTGACGCACACCTTGAATAAAGGTGCGAATCAAGGAATTAGACGCCACAGGGCGCTGGAAAAGAATACCCAGTGCAGAAACCTGGCCCTTAATCGTGGCCAACGCAAGGCGCTGGTCCACACCAGTCTGGAGGAAAGCCAACACCCTCGCCACCGAATAGGAACGAGGAGAGAAACCCCTGGACTCACACCAGGCAAAATAAGCTTTCCATGTACGGTAATAAATCTTACCAGAATAGGCTTTTCTAGCCTCAACCAGAGTAGGAATGACCTCTGAGGAGAGACCCCTGTCTCTCAGGACCTGGCTTTCAACAGCCAGGCCGTTAAAGCCATCGACTGTAAAGCAGGATGGAGGATCGGTCCCTGAGACAGTAGATCTTCCCGCATTGGCAGCCACCACGGAGGCTCTACGGCCAGGTGAACGATGTTCGCGTACCAGGACTGGCGAGGCCAGTCCAGCGCCACCAGAATCACCAGTGATTGTTCCGAGGCCAACCTGCGAAGGAATCTGGACAAACACTGAATCGGAGGAAAGGCATACAGTGGGTACGGAAAGTATTCAGACCCCCTTAAATTTTTCACTCTTTGTTATATTGCAGCCATTTGCTAAAATCATTTAAGTTCATTCTTCTTCCTCATGAATGTACACATAGCACCCCATACTGACAGAAAAACACAGAATTGTTGACATTGTTGCAGATTTATTAAAAAAGAAAAACTGAAATATCACATGGTCCTAAGTATTCAGACCCTTTGCTCAGTATTTAGTAGAAGCCCCCTTTTGATCTAATACAGCCAGGAGTCTTTTTGGGAAAGATGCAACAAGTCTTTCACACCTGGATTTGGGGATCTTCTGCCATTCCTCCTTGCAGATTCTCTCCAGTTCTGTCAGGTTGGATGGTAAACGTTGGTGGACAGCCATTTATAGGTCACTCCAGAGATGCTCAATTGGGTTTAAGTCAGGGCTCTGGCTGGGCCATTCAAGAACAGTCATGGAGTTGTTGTGAAGCCACTCCTTCGTTATTTTAGCTGTGAGCTTAGGGTCATTGTCTTGTTGGAAGGTAAACCTTCGGCCCAGAGCACTCTGGAGAAGGTTTTTGTCCAGGATATCCCTGTACTTGGCCGCATTCATCTTTCCCTCGATTGCAACCAGTCGTCCTGTCCCTGCAGCTGAAAAACCCCCACAGCATGATGCTGCCACCACCATGCTTCACTGTTGGGACTGTATTGGACAGGTGATGAGCAGTGCCTGGTTTTCTCCACACATACCGCTTAGAATTAAGGCCAAAAAGTTCTATTTTGGTCTCATCAGACCAGAGAATCTTATTTCTCACCATCTTGGAGTCCTTCAGGTGTTTTTTTTAGCAAACTCCATGCGGGCTTTCATGTGTCTTACACTGAGGAGAGGCTTCCGTCGGGCCACTCTGCCATAAAGCCCCGACTGGTGGAGGGCTGCAGTGATGGTTGACTTTCTGCAACTTTCTCCCATCTCCTGACTGCATCTCTGGAGCTCAGCCACAGTTATCTTTGGGTTCTTCTTTACCTCTCCCATCAAGGCTCTTCTCCCCCGATAGCTCAGTTTGGCCGGACGGCCAGCTCTAGGAAAGGTTCTGGTCATCCCAAACGTCTTCCATTTGAGGATTATGGAGGCCACTGTGCTCTTAGGAAGCTTAAGTGCAGCAGAAATCTTTTTGTAACCTTGGCCAGATCTGTGCCTTGCCACAATTCTGTCTCTGAGCTCTTCAGGCAGTTCCTTTGACCTCATGATTCTCATTTGCTCTGACATGCATTGTGATCTGGAAGGTCTTATATAGACAGGTGTGTGGCTTTCCTAATCAAGTCCAATCAGTATAATCAAACACAGCTGGACTCAAATGAAGGTGTAGAACCATCTCAAGGATGATCAGAAGAAATGGAAAGCACCTGAGTTAAATATATGAGTGTCACAGCAAAGGGTCTGAATACTTAGGACCATGTGATATTTCAGTTTTTCTTTTTTAATAAATCTGCAACAATGTCAACAATTCTGTGTTTTTCTGTCAGTATGGGGTGCTATGTGTACATTCATGAGGAAGAAGAATGAACTTAAATGATTTTAGCAAATGGCTGCAATATAACAAAGAGTGAAAAATTTAAGGGGGTCTGAATACTTTCCGTACTCACTGTAGATCAGGCGATACTGATGCCAAGGCACCACCAGCGCATCCGAGGCGTCTGCCAGAGGATCGCACGTTCTTGCCACGAACCTTTCCACCTTGTGGTTTAGCCGAGACGCGAACAGATCCACATCCGGGGATCCCCACTTCGCACACAGCATATGAAACACCTCCGGGTGCAGGGACCATTCCCCCTGGTCCAGGGTCTGGCGGCTCAGATAGTCAGCCTGCCAATTCTCAACACCCGGAATGTGAACTGCTGATATCGCTGGGACATGAGTCTCGGCCCAAGACAGAATACTGGTCACTTCCTGGGCCGCAGGGGGCACTCCTAATGCCCCCTTGGTAATTGATGTAAGCCACCGCAGTGGTATTGTCCGTCTGCATCCGTACAGGACGGCCCTGAAGACGATCCGACCAATAGATCAGGCACAGCCTGATCGCTCTTAATTCCAAAACGTTGATCGGAAGGGAGGATTCCTCCTCCGACCAAGTGCCCTGGGCAGACAGATTGCCCAGAACGCCACCCCAGCCCGACAGGCTGGCATCCGTGGTTATCACTGTCCACAGAATTGGCCGGAAGGATTTTCCGTTCGACACAGCCGGGGACTGAAGCCACCACAACAGATCCATTCTGGTCTGGCGACTCAGACACCCCCAGGTCCAAGGACTGAGGCAGTCTGTCCCACCTGGAGAGGATCTCTGCTTGGAGAGCTCGCGTGTGAAACTGTGCAAACGGTATCGCCTCAAAGTCCGACACCATCAATCCCAGGGACCGCATACAGGTCCGGAGTGACGAGGATTCATTGGCCCCGAGGGACCTGACCTCGTCCTCCAGGGTCCGGAGCTTGTCCTCCGGCAAGAACACCTTTGCTTGAGCAGAGTCCAGAACCATTCCCAGATACGGGAGTCGAACCGAAGGCGACAAGGTCGACTTCTGAATGTTGATCGTCCAACCGAACTCCTGGAGCGTCTGGACCGTAGTGGACAGATCACGCAACAGGCTTTGACTGGCACTCGATCTTAACAGGAGATCGTCCAGATAACCTAGGACCGCAATGCCCTGTGCCCAGAACAGGTGCCAACACTTTGGTAAAGACCCTTGGAGCCGAAGCGAGACGGAAAGGTAATGCCACAAACTGGTAATGATCCTCCGCGATAGCGAATCGGAGATACCTCTGATGACCCTCGAAAATGGGGATGTGCAGATACGCATCCTTCAGGTCTATAGAGGCCAGGAACTCCCCCGGATTCAGGGAGGCCACCACCGAGTGGAGTGATTCCATGCGGAATTTCCGAACGCGCACGAAGCGGTTCAGAGCTTTTAAGTCCAGAATCGGACGCACTTTGCCCTCCTTTCTGGGCACAGTGAACAGATTCGAATAAAACTCCCAAAACCTGTCCCGATGAGGCACCCGGACGACAACCCCCTGGTCGAGGAGATCCTGCACCGCCTGATGCAAGTCCTGCAACCGCTCTGGGGTCAAATGAAGATTTGAGGGAAAGAATCTGTTTGCCGGCCGAGAAAGAAATTCGATCCTTTACCCTGACCGAATGATTTCCTGAACCCACCTGTCCGTGATTCGGGGCAGCCAAGGTTGGAGGAAACCGCGCAAACATCCCCCCACCCCTGAAACGGGTGAGGGCGCCCCTTCATGCTGAGCCAGGCCTTCTTCTGGCCACCTTGGCCCTTGAAGGGTTTTCCCTTGTTCTGCGCCTTGAAGGCACGAAAGGACCCCTGATTAGGCTTAAAGGAGGAGCCCCTCTTACCGCGGAAAAATTTTCCCTTAGGGTTCTGGGGCAGCAAAGTGCTCTTACCCCCTGTGACTCCTTTAACCAATTCATCCAGGGATTCTCCAAAAAGGCGAGACCCCGCATAGGGAATATCAGCCACCATCTTCCTGGATTTTTGGTCAGCCGACCAGCTTTTTAACCAGATTAGTCAACGGTTAATCACTGCGACAAGACAAGTGTATCGCCAAAGGGGCCTTATTTAGGGCCGCATCGCACAAATACATGACCCCTTGATAAATCTGATCCACCATCTCCACTGTAGTGGGGGGTGGCAGAATCAGCCACGAGGGTGCGTTTGAGCACCTTAGTCCAATCCGCCACAGCCTGAGCCACCATTATAGAGGCAAAATAGGCTTGAGCATGGAACCCACCACCATGTAGAAATGTCGGGCTAGGGATTCTAGCCTCCTATCAGTAGGGTCCCTAAACACCGGAGAGTCCTCGGTGAGTAGCCCTGTTCAATCTGGCTACCGTGTGATCCACTTGAGGAGGCACACACCAGCGCGCAACCGTAGTAGCCGCAAAAGGGTAGAGAAGTTGAAACTTCTTAGGCACCACGAAGGTGTGTTTCAAATTACGCCATAGCTCATTCACCTTATGGTGAAACTCTGCCGAGCAAGGAAAAGCCTGCGCCGTCTTGCGGGTCCTGTGTGTACCAAAAGAGGACAGAAACGCCAAGGGGATTGGGCTCATCCTCCAAATGTAGTGTTTCCTTTACGGCATGAATCAGCGCATCCATAGCTGTGCGTCCCTCGGGCGACCCAGGGGGGGAATCATCCACCCCTACAACCTCCGCCTCCCCCTCAGACTCCTGCGGGTCCTGAGAAGAGCGAGACCCCGAAAGGGCCACGCTACCTACAGCAACCATGTCACACTTAGAATCAGAAGAAAAAGAAATCCTAGGTCTTTTCCTAGCAGCACGTTCAGTCATCAGCACATCCATCTTTGCAACCAAAGTTGCCACAACAGCAGCCAAATTAGTCACGGTAGAGGATTCAGAGGAACCCGATTCCCCCACCAAAGCTGGCGGGAATTTGCTGTCCTGGGATTCCATAGCAGAAATAAAAAAGTTTTTTTGTACTGGCCCTTTAAGAGCACCGCGGACCGCCGCAGCACACCGCTATAAGGACTGTGAGACACAGACCCCCCCGCAGGGACAAAACTGACCAGGAAGATTGCACAAGTATGAAAGGAACAGCAGGACAGGACCCCACCAGTGTGTTACCAGCTCCTTCGGTCGCTTTGTGAGAAGGAAGGGATGTCACCGCCGGAGGCTGAACTGAGGCTGCAGACAAAGGGAAAATGGATGCCTATTGAAACTAATGGGAGGCTTCGGCAAGATGGACGCCGACATGTGCTCGGAACGATCGTTTGCCACACGCAAGATGGCTCCAAACAAAACACTATATAGCATGCTGTATAAGCGCCCATAGTGAAGCCAGACATGCTGCCCACACTTAAAATGGCGGACCGGCAGATTTTAACCCCGCAGCGGTCGCCGCATGTGTCTGCACCTCCAAGCACCCTAAAGTGACATTAGGAGCGGGACCCCCAAAACCCCCACACAGCACTGCTGTGAGAGAATAAAACCCCCGCAGGGAACGGGACCAGGGAGCCCAAAAAACGCACAGACACAGGGGACACCACAGACACACAGGACTGCCGACCCCAGACAGAGGCCCCACACAGAGTGAACTTACCTGTACCCGATGGCGTGGGGTGCCTAATATCAAGCTGGAAACCGCCCACCTACAGATGGCAGGGGAGTGCCGCCAGCCAGAAACACTGGACACTAGTAGTGCACGGACGAACCTATGCTGTGTCCAGTGAGGTAGGCACCTCACACGGCTGCATCCCTGAGGACAGGGATGGGTCGTTTGCAAGGCCAGGGCGTACACATAGCCTGCAAAACGCTCAATGGCAGGCTGGGATTCCATCTGACCCTTTGTCCTGGAGACCCAGGACGGTCAGTCCGATTCCCAGCTCCGCAAACGCCGTCTTCATCCGAAGATCCAACTAAATAGCGCTGATAAAATAAACAGCTAGCAATGTAAAGAAAAAACGGAATTTTTGTAAAATCTTACCTGTAAAATTCCTTTCTCTGAGTCCTCCGACAGTCGCCGCCATCTTCATATTCGTCACAATGGGGTATTAGACTTTGCTCCGAAGGAGTAGCTAGGCAACAGAATATGTCAATATACAGGCTTTTAACATATCCCACCCCCAGGGGGTGGTCCCCTCAGTCAATACCCTCCTACTTCCTGTATCCATACTTCAGTTTCAGTGGAATAGCAGTAGAGTATACAACCAAAACCCCAGAAGAGGGGCGGGGGCGGCGACTGTCGGAGGACTCAGAGAAAGGAATTTTACAGGTAAGATTTTACAAAAATTCCGTTTTCTCTTACGTCCTCCGACAGTCGCCGCCATCTTCATATTCGTCACAATGGGGACGTCCCAAAGCAGTGCAAACATGAGGGGTGGGAAACGCAGCCGCGCCTAAAGGCAACGCAGTCTCCACATCAGAGAAAAGAACCTTACCAAAGGAAGGAAACCAGCTGGGCAACAGTAGAAAAAACTTGCTCAACAGAAGCAATAACCCAGGAAAAACAAATAACCTAGGGATAAAAACATGTATCCCAAACAGCCAAGGAGCCCATACAAAGAGCTCTAAGGAACTGCCGCACTAAGAACCTTGCGGCCAAAGGAAGCATCTGCCGATGCCTGAACATCCACTCTGTAGAATTTTGTGAAAGTGTGCACGGTTGACCAAGTCGCCGCCTTACACACCTGGGCCACAGAAGCCCCATGCCGACAGGCCCAAGACGTACTCAGAGATCTCGTAGAGTGCGCCTTCACAGGCACAGGGGGAACTTTCCCCTTCAAAGCATAGGCCTGTTCAACAGTCTGTCTGATCCATTTGGCGATGGTAGAGGCTGACGCAGCCATGCCCTTCCGAGGTCCCTCAGGAAGGACAAACAAGGAATCCGACTTGCGGAAAGATGCAGTCGATTTCAGGTAAACCCTAATCGCCCGAACAACATCCAAGGAATGCAGCTCCACCTCCTTCGGATGTTTGGGCTTCGCGCAGAGCGAAGGCAGGACAATGTCCTCATTGATGTGAAACTCCGAAACTCTCTTCGGAAGAAAAGAAGGGTTAGGTCGCAAGACCACCTTATCCAGATGAACGACCAGATACGGAGACTTGCAGGACAAAGCTGCCAGCTCCGAAACCCTACGAGCCGAAGTGATCGCCACCAAAAAAGCAACTTTTTTGGACAACATGGGCAATGAGATCTTCCTGATCCGTTCAAAGGGAGCATGTTGTAGCACGGACAGAACAAGATTCAAGTCCCAAGGGGGTAAAGGATCCCTCCTAGGAGGGACCAGATGTCGCACCCCTTGAACAAAGGTACTAACCAAAGAGTTAGACGCCACAGGACGTTGAAAGAGAACAGCCAGGGCAGATACCTGACCCTTGACCGTAGCCAGCGCCAGACGCTGGTCGACACCCGTCTGAAGGAAAGACAACACCCTAGACACAGAGTATGTGCGAGGTGAAAACCCCCTGGACTCACACCAGGCAAAATAGGCTTTCCAAACACGGTGATATACCTTCCCCGAGGAAGACTTCCTCGCGTTAATCAAAGTGTGAATGACCTCCGGAGAAAGACCCCTATCTTTCAGGACCTCAGTTTCAACAGCCAGGCCGTCAAAGCCAGCGACTGTAAAGCAGGATGGAATATCGGCCCTTGAGAGAGGAGATCTTCTCGAAGAGGCAGACGCCAAGGAGCGTCGACCGCCAGGTTCACGAGGTCTGCGTACCAGGGCCGGCGAGGCCAGTCCGGTGCCACAAGAATCACCGTGTGTGGTTCTGAGTACAACCTGCGAAGGAACCTGGGCAG
Source organism: Pelophylax lessonae (assembly GCF_965119305.1). Taxonomy (NCBI): domain Eukaryota; kingdom Metazoa; phylum Chordata; class Amphibia; order Anura; family Ranidae; genus Pelophylax; species Pelophylax lessonae. The sequence goes on from NC_138768.1 coordinate 650,479,300, forward strand.
CAATTGAATCGGCGGAAACGCATACAGCAGCCGATACTGATGCCACGGGGCTACTAACGCGTCTGACGCGTCTGCCCGAGGATCGCGCGTTCTTGCCACGAACCGTTTCACCTTGTTGTTCAGACGGGACGCGAACAGGTCCACATCCGGAAGACCCCACTTCGCGCACAACATCTGGAAGACATCCGGGTGGAGAGACCATTCCCCCTGATCCAGGGTCTGGCGGCTCAAATAATCCGCCTGCCAGTTCTCCACCCCCAGAATGTGCACCGCCGATATCGCCGGGACATGAGTCTCGGCCCAAGAAAGAATGTCGGCCACTTCCCGAGCCGCTCGGGCACTCCTGGTGCCCCCTTGGTGATTGACATAAGCCACCGCCGTGGCATTGTCCGTCTGCACCCGAACCGGAGAGCCGCGCAGCCTGTCCGTCCAACGTTGAAGGCAGAGATTTATCGCACGCAACTCCAGAATGTTGATTGGAAGGGAGGATTCCTCCTCCGACCAAGTCCCCTGGGCGGACAGAACGCCCAGAACACCACCCCACCCCGACAGGCTGGCATCCGTGGTGATCACCGTCCATGAAAGAGGACGAAAAGACTTTCCCCCCGACACCGCCGGGGACTGGAGCCACCACAGAAGATCTCTTCTGGTGCGATGGCTCAACGAAATCTGGATATCCAGAGATTGCGGACGCCCGTCCCACCTGGACAGGATCTCCGCTTGGAGACTCCTCGTGTGAAACTGGGCGAAGGGAATCGCCTCGAAAGCCGAGACCATCAGTCCCAGACACCGCATGCACTTCCGCAGGGATGAGCACGGAACGTCCCTGAGGGACTGGACTTCTCCCTGAAGAATCTTGAGTTTGTCGTCCGGTAGGAAGACCTTCGCCTGGACTGAGTCCAGGATCATCCCCAAATAGGGAAGACGAAGCGACGGACACAGCGTCGACTTTGGATAATTTATCGTCCAACCAAACTCCTGTAGAGTCTGCACCGTGACGGACAGATCCGTCTCCAGACCCTGGCTGGTCGCAGACCGAACCAGAATATCGTCCAGATACCCCAGGACAGAGATGCCCTCGGCCCTTAACAAGGCCAGCAGTAGTGCAAGCACCTTGGTGAAAACCCGCGGAGCCGAAGCGAGGCCAAAAGGTAACGCGACGAATTGGTAGTGATCCTCCGCAATGGCGAATCGAAGGTACCTCTGGTGACCCTCGAAAACGGGGATGTGTAGGTACGCATCCTTCAAGTCGATGGAGGCCATGAATTCCCCCGGAACCAGGGCAGCCACCACCGACCGCAGAGATTCCATGCGGAACTTGCGAACCCGCACAAAGCGGTTCAGAGCCTTTAAGTCCAGAATTGGACGTACCTTGCCCTCCTTCCTGGGCACGGTGAACAGATTGGAATAGAACCCCCGAAATCTGTCCCGATGAGGCACCGGAACCACCACTCCCTGAGCCCTCAGGTCCCGCACCGCTAGGTGCAGATCCCGCAAACGCTCCGGAGACAGTTGAAGATTTGAGGGAAAAAATCTGCTCTCCGGCCGAGAAAGAAACTCGATCTTGTAACCAGATCGAACGATTTCCTGAACCCACCTGTCCCGAACACGGGTCAGCCATGGTTGTGGAAAACCGAGCAAGCGTCCCCCCACCCCAGAACCGGGTGAGGGCGCCCCTTCAGGCCGCACTGTTGTGGGCAGCGGATCCGGACTGGCCGGACTTCTGCTTACCTGTCCACGGCTTCTTTTGGGAGCCCTGACCTTTGAACGGCTTGCCCTTATAATGCGGCCGAAAGGCACGAAAGGACCCCTGAGAGGGCCGAAAGGAAGCATGCTTCTTACCAGGAGTCGCCTTAGCCTTTTGGGATTGGGGCAAGAGCGTGCTTTTACCCCCTGTGATCCCCTTTATCAGAGTATCCAAGGATTCGCCAAAAAGGCGAGAACCGTCATAAGGTAGATTGGCTAAGGTCTTGCGCGAAGATTGGTCCACCGACCAACACTTTAACCAAACCAAACGGCGTCCGCATCGCACAAATACATGACACCCTGATGGATTTGATCCACCATGTCCAATGTCGCCTGTGGGGCGGAATCAGCCACCAAAATGCGTCTAAGCACCTGCGTCCAACTCGCGACCGCCTGGGCCGCCATAAGGGAAGCAAACAGAGCTTTCAGCATAGAACCCATAATAGAATAGGTATGACGGGCAAGAGACTCCAGCCTCTTGTCTGTGGCATCCCGGAACACCGGGGTATCCTCAGCAGGAATCGCAGTGGACTTATTCAAAACCGCGATCGCGTGATCCACCGGAGGTGGTACACACCAACGCTCGTCAGTAGCGGGCGTGAAAGGATAACGCAATTTGAACCTACTGGGTACAGCAAAAGGCTTGCAGATATTACGCCATTGTTCCTTAACAGCGTTCTGAAAGTCATCCGTGCAGGGAAAAACCTGCAATGTTTTGCGCCGTCTCTTTGTCCCATAAGCTGCCAAGGCAGCAGGCGGGCACGGTTCATCCTGCAAGCGCAGCGTATGCTTAATAGAAGCAACCATTTCATCCATGAGTGCAAGCTCTTCAGACGAGCCAGGGGGAGAATCATCCACCCCTTCAACCTCAGCCTCCACCTCGGACCCCACAAGATCCAGGGAGGAACGGGACCCTGATAAGGAGACCCCGGCCATACCAGCCCCTGCACCATCACCCTCTGAACCAGAGGAAATTGAATCTCTGGACCTTTTTGTGGATTGAGCAGCCACCAGCATTTGCACCTGTGCTGCCAGATTAGCCACAATCGCAGCCAAATCGCTTCTCATGGTAGCCTGACTCCTGGTGCCCCCTTGATGACTGATGTGGACAATGGTCATGGCATCTGACTGCACCCTGATTGGGGATGTTGCTGCAGGGCCTAACTGGCTGCTCTGAGCTCCAAGATGTTGATAGTAAGCTTGGCTTCTCTTAAAAGCCATGTTCCTTGAAAGGTTAGGGCTAGTTTACACTTGTTTCAAAACATGGCACTAAACGCCAATTAAAGGACCTGCCACTAAATAAAATGGTTAGCTTAAAGTCCTGTATTAAATATAAAAGAACATAAATATAAAGTATATGTGAAAAAGTCCACAAAATATAATAAAGGTGCTGTCACTCTGCAGCATATGCTTTCAAAGGTGTTGGAAGATCCGTGGGAAGATGAAATATAGTAATCCCACAATCACCGTTTCCACAATCTACAATGTACCTCCACCGCACCCCTGTGAAGTCCCGGTAAAAATGGACACTCACCAGAAGTAACTTTCAATGCGCTTTGGTTAATACTTCTTAATTGCTTATGTCTCCAAGAAAACTCTTTACCGTTGCACACCAGATCAGAATCCTCCCTTGTCCACAAACAATCTTTGTGTCGTTATGCTTAAGCCAGATAAGGAACTCTTTCCCAGTGATTATCCTTGCCCTTCTGTTGCTGGTAAGGATAATCACTGGGAAAGAGTTCCTTATCTGGCTTAAGCATAACGACACAAAGATTGTTTGTGGACAAGGGAGGATTCTGATCTGGTGTGCAACGGTACAGAGTTTTCTTGGAGACATAAGCAATTAAGAAGTTTAACCAAAGCGCTTTGAAAGTTACTTCTGGTGAGTGTCCATTTTTACCGGAACTTCACAGGGGTGAAGTGGAGGTACATTGTAGATTGTGGAAACACGGCGATTGTGGGATTACTATATTTCATCTTCACACGGATCTTCCAACACCTTTGAAAGCATATGCTGCAGTGACAGCACCTTCATTATATTTTGTGGACTTTTTCACATATACTTTATATTTATGTTTTTATATTTAATACATTTTATGTAGCGCTGCTAGTGACAATTTGTTCCTCTATGTCAAGTTTGAGCAATCTTTGCACCTTTGTGTATATTTATTAATTTAATAGCAGCAGCCGTTTTAGGAGTTTTATACTACTTACTTTATGTGTTTAGCGCTGGGTGAGTGGGATTAGTTTACTATTACAACTTCTCCTTTTATAAATAAGCTTACAGTCCTGTTCACGTTTGCGCTTCAAACATTAACCCATGTCACTGTAGTGGTGCTCCAAAGCCTTCATAGAAGTCCACAGCAAAGCTCGTTTGAAGCACCTGCTGCTTTTGAGTGGCTTTTATTCAGCTTTAGCTTAATTTTGTTTTAAATGTATTGCAGGTATGAGAACACACACACATAGGTCATCTGCATGTAAAGCGTTAAGGCTCGGTTCACACTATTGCGATGCGGGAAGGCTGCGAATTCGCAGCCTGTTCCCGCATCGCACACGCACCCCCGGCAGTTCACACTGCCATATGCGATCCGCTGGGGGTGTCAATGTAATCTTAACGACACCCCCAGTTTGATCGCATATCGCAGTGCGATCGTGCAGTTCGCACAGGATCGGATCGCACAAGTGTGAACCGCTGTGCGATCCGATCCTGATGCGGCAGCAAAAATGCCTCCTGTGCGTCTTTGCTGCGGGTGCGGTGCGAATTTAGCCATACAAACTGTATGGCTAAACTCGCACCGCATAGCTGATCGCATGTCATGTCGGAGCAGTGCGCTCCGACATGACATGCGAACCCGGCACACGCAGAAGTGTGAACCGGGTCTGAAAAAGCATCAGTAAAACACCACAGAACCATCAAAAAACATTTAAAAAAAGCCTGTTAAGGTGGTAAGTGCTTTCATGTGTGTTGAAGTCGAAGCAAGTGTAGATGAGCCCTAACACTCTTTCCCCAGCTGAGAGACTTGCAACTGTTGATAGTTTCCAGTGATTAGAAAAGAAGCACCTCCTAACTGTCGGTGACCCACTAACAAAGGGAATTCTTTGCTTGGCTGGACAGAAGCATTGGCATGTTAAAGAGAAGGCACTTGCATGTTCCAGGCTGACAAGATATTTGTTAAGAGAGTTCTTAAAACGGTTGTAACCTCAAAAAAAAAAAAAAAATTACATTACATACTAGCTCATTATGAAATACTTACTTTAGAACAAAGCCCTGACACAGTCGCCCGGACACCGCTGGGGCAGCCGACATCTTCGTTCAGGGTCTCTTCCAGGTTCAGCGGCTCCAGCGCTGTGAGTGGCCAGAGCAGTGATAACATCACTCCCCCGCGTTCACCTTCCGGCAAGGAGCTCTGAAGGTGCGCCGGACCTTCAGAGCGCATGCGCCGCTGGTGTAAGCGGCTGCATGCAGGGCGAATATCTCCTAAACCATGTAGGTTTAGGGGATAACGGAATTTTTGTAAAATCTTACCTGTAAAATTCCTTTCTCTGAGTCCTCCGACAGTCGCCGCCATCACCATATTCGTCACAATGGGGTATTAGACTTTGCTCCGAAGGAGTAGCTAGGCAACAGAATATGTTAATACAAAAGCTTTAACACATCCCACCCCCAGGGGGTGGTCCCCTCAGTCAATACCCTCCTACTTCCTGTATCCATACCTCAGTTTCAGTGGAATAGCAGTAGAGTATACAACCAACCCCAAAAGAGGGGCGGGGGCGGCGACTGTCGGAGGACTCAGAGAAAGGAATTTTACAGGTAAGATTTTACAAAAATTCCGTTTTCTCTTACGTCCTCCGACAGTCGCCGCCATCACCATATTCGTCACAATGGGGACGCCCCAAAGCAGTGCAAACATGAGGGGTGGGCAACGCCGTCTCCACAGCAGAGAAAGGAACCTTACCAAAGGAAGGAAACCATCTGGGCAACAGAAGAAAAAAACTTGCTCAACAGAAGCAAAAACCCAGGAAAACAAATAACCCAGGGATAACAACATGTATCCCAAACAGGAGCCCATACAAGAGGCTCTAAGGAACTGCCGCACTAAGAACCTTGCGGCCAAAGGAAGCATCTGCCGATGCCTGAACATCCACTCTGTAGAATTTTGTGAAGGTGTGAACGGACGACCAAGTCGCCGCCTTACACACCTGGGCCACAGAAGCCCCATGACGACAGGCCCAAGACGTACTCAGAGATCTTGTAGAGTGCGCCTTCACAGGCATAGGGGGAACTTTCCCCTTCAAAGCATAGGCCTGTTTCACAGTCTGTCTGATCCATTTGGCAATGGTAGAGGCCGACGCAGCCAAGCCCTTCCGAGGTCCCTCAGGAAGGACAAACAAGGAATCCGACTTGCGGAAAGATTCAGTCGATTTCAGGTAAACCCTAATCGCCCGAACAACATCCAAGGAATGCAGCTTCACCTCCTTCGGATGTTTAGGCTTCGCGCAGAGCGAAGGCAGGACAATATCCTCATTGATGTGAAAATCCGAAACGCTCTTCGGAAGAAAAGAAGGGTTAGGTCGCAAGACCACCTTATCTAAATGAAGGACCAGATACGGAGACTTGCAGGACAAAGCTGCCAGCTCCGAAACCCTGCGAGCCGAAGTGATCGCCACCAAAAAAGCGACTTTTTTGGACAACATGGACAACGAGATTTTCCTGATCTGTTCAAAGGGAGCATGTTGCAGCACGGACAGAACAAGATTCAAGTCCCAAGGAGGTAAAGGTTCCCTCCTAGGAGGGACCAGATGTCGCACCCCTTGAACAAAGGTACTAACCAAAGAGTTAGACGCCACAGGATGTTGAAAAAGAACGGCCAGCGCAGACACCTGACCCTTGACCGTAGCCAGCGCCAAACGCTGGTCGACACCCGTCTGAAGGAAGGACAACACCCTAGATACCGAGTAAGTGCGAGGTGAAAACCCCCTGGACTCACACCAGGCAAAATAGGCCTTCCAAGTACGGTGATAGACCTTCCCCGAGGAAGACTTCCTCGCGTTAATCAAGGTGTGAATGACCTCCGGAGAGAGACCCCTATCCTTCAGGACCTCGGTTTCAACAGCCAGGCCGTCAAAGCCAGCGACTGTAAAGCAGGATGGAATATCGGCCCTTGAGACAGGAGATCTTCTCGAAGAGGTAGACGCCAAGGAGCGTCGACCGCCAGATTCACGAGGTCCGCGTACCAGGACCGGCGAGGCCAGTCCGGTGCCACAAGAATCACCATGTGTGGTTCCGAGATCAACCTGCGAAGGAACCTGGACAGCAATTGGATCGGCGGAAACGCATACAGCAGCCGATACTGATGCCACGGGGCTACCAACGCGTCTGCCCAAGGATCGTGCGTCCTTGCCACGAACCTTGTTACCTTGTTGTTCAGACGAGACGCGAACAGGTCCACCTCCGGAAGACCCCACTTCGCGCACAACATCTGGAAGACATCCGGATGGAGAGACCATTCCCCCTGATCCAGGGTCTGGCGGCTCAGATAATCCGCCTGCCAGTTCTCCACCCCCGGAATGTGTACTGCCGATATCGCCGGGACATGAGTCTCGGCCCAGGAAAGAATGTCGGCCACTTCCCGAGCCGCGCGGGCACTCCTGGTGCCCCCTTGGTGATTGACGTAAGCCACCGCCGTCCAAACCTGAAGGCAGAGATTTATCGCACGCAACTCCAGAATATTGATCGGAAGGGAGGATTCCTCCTCCGACCAAGTTCCCTGGGCGGACAGAACGCCCAGAACACCACCCCAGCCCGACAGGCTGGCATCCGTGGTGATCACCGTCCATGAAAGAGGACAAAAAAGACTTTCCCCCCCCCGACACCGTCGGGGACTGGAGCCACCACAGAAGGTCCCTTCTGGTGCGATGGCTCAACGAAATCTGGATATCCAGAGATTGCGGACGCCCGTCCCACCTGGACAGGATCTCCGCCTGGAGACCCCTCGTGTGAAACTGGGCAAAGGGAATCGCCTCGAAGGCCGAGACCATCAGTCCCAGACACCGCATGCACTTCCGCAGGGATGAGCACGGAACGTCCCTGAGGGACTGGACTTCTCCCTGAAGAGTCTTGAGTTTGTCGTCCGGTAGGAAGACCTTCGCCTGGACCGAGTCCAGGATCATCCCCAAATAGTGAAGACGAACCGACGGACACAGCGTCGACTTTGGATAATTTATCGTCCAACCAAACTCCCGTAGAGTCTGCACCGTGACGGACAGATCCGACTCCAGACCCTGGCTGGTCGCAGACCGAACCAGAATATCGTCCAGGTACCCCAGGACAGAGATGCCCTGGGCCCTTAACAAGGCCAGCAGCGGTGCAAGCACCTTGGTGAAAACCCGCTGAGCCGAAGCGAGGCCAAAAGGTAACGCCACAAATTGGTAGTGATCCTCCGCAATGGCGAATCGAAGGTACCTCTGGTGACCCTCGAAAATGGGAATGTGTAGGTACGCATCCTTCAAGTCGATGGAGGCCATGAATTCCCCCGGAACCAGGGCAGCCACCACCGACCGTAGAGATTCCATGCGGAACTTGCGGACCCGCACAAAGCGGTTCAGAGCTTTTAAGTCCAGAATCGGACGTACCTTGCCCTCCTTCCTGGGCACGGTGAACAGATTGGAATAGAACCCCCGAAATCTGTCCCGATGAGGCACCGGAACCACCACTCCCTGAGCCCTCAGGTCCCGCACCGCTAGGTGCAGATCCCGCAAACGCTCCGGAGACAGTTGAAGATTTGAGGGGGAAAATCTGCTCTCCGGCCGAGAGAGAAACTCGATCTTGTAACCAGATCGAACGATTTCCTGAACCCACCTGTCCCGAACCCGGGACAGCCATGGTTGTGGAAAACCGAGCAAGCGTCCCCCCACCCCAGAACCGGGTGAGGGCGCCCCTTCAGGCCGCACTGTTGTGGGCAGCGGATCCGGACTGGCCGGATTTCTGCTTACCTGTCCAAGGCTTCTTCTGGGAGCCCTGACCTTTGAACGGCTTGCCCTTGTAGTGCGACCGAAAGGCACGAAAGGACCCCTGAGAGGGCCGAAAGGAAGCATGCTTTTTACCGGGAGTCGCCTTAGCCTTGTGGGATTGGGGCAAGAGCGTGCTCTTACCCCCCGTGATCCCCTTTATCAGTGTATCCAAGGATTCGCCAAAAAGGCGAGAACCGTCATAGGGCAGATTGGCTAAGGTCTTGCGCGAAGATTGGTCCACTGACCAACACTTCAACCAAACCAAGCGGCGGGACAACACCGCCACACCGTGTACACGTGCGGCCAACGGGACCATATCCAAGTCCGCATCGCACAAATACATGACACCCTGATGGATTTGATCCACCATGTCCAATGTCGCCTGTGGGGCGGAATCAGCCACCAAAACGCGTCTAAGCACCTGCGTCCAACTCGCGACCGCCTGGGCCGCCATAAGGGAAGCAAACAGAGCTTTCAGCATAGAACCCATAATAGAATAGGTATGACGGGCAAGAGACTCCAGCCTCTTGTCCGTGGCATCCCGGAACACCGGGGTATCCTCAGCAGGAATCGCAGTAGACATTCAAAACCGCTATCGCGTGATCCACCGGAGGCGGCACGCACCAACGCTCATCAGTAGCGGGCGTGAAAGGATAACGCAGTTTGAACCTACTGGGTACCGCAAAAGGCTTGCGGATATTACGCCATTGTTCCTTAACAGCGTTCTGGAAATCATCCGTGCAGGGAAAAACCTGCAATGTTTTGCGTCTTCTCTTTGTCCCATAAGCCGCCAAGGCAGTAGGAGGACACGGCTCATCCTGCAAGTGCAGCGTCTGCTTAATAGAAGCAACCAATTCATCCATGAGTGCAAGCTCTTCAGACGAGCCAGGGGGAGAATTATCCACCCCTTCAACCTCAGCCTCCACCTCGGACCCCACAAGATCCAGGGAGGAACAGGACCCCGATAGGGAGACCCCAGCCACAGCAGCCCCGTCACCATCACCCTCTGAATCAGAGGAAATTGAAACTCTGGGTCTTTTTGAGGATTGAGCAGCCACCAGCATTTGCACCTGAGCCGCAAGGCTAGCCACAATCGCAGCCAAATCCCCCCCTGGGGGGGGAAACAGCAGTCCCCTGGCCTCCCACCAATGTGGCAGGAAATTTGCTTTCCTGAGAATCCATGCCCCAAAGTATGTGCAAGAATAAAGGGTTAACTGCCCCTTTAAAAAGCTCAGCGAGCGCAGCCCACCGCACACACACACAATTACAATGAGACCCCCACAGGGAGAAAGTACAACTTGGGCAAGGATACAGGGATAGGGAGGTAAAAACCTGGAGAGACCGCTGCTGCTTCTGCCTCGATCGGTGGCTCAGGAGAAAAGGAAATGCTGACATGCAGGGCGCCCTATGAAAGCCTATGGAAGGCTACATGAAAATGGCCGCCATCAGTGTAAACATGTGGCCGGAGCGAGTGCAGCCAAAATGGCGCCGTTTGGCGCCGAAACCGCCGCTCCTCCACCTCAGTGAGGTGATTAAAAAAACACCATAATGTCGTAAAAACATGGCGGACCGCCGCAGCGGTCGCTGTAATGTGCCCCAAACACGATATGATCATGCCCCACAGCACACAGCCAGTCACACATACACAGGCTGACACAGGCAGTGTAGCACAGCCCCCCTCCTTGCAGCCCACAGCATGCAGTCAGAGAGATAGGGAATTTTACAGTGTGAACACAGGCAGGGTTACACAGTCCCAGACTGACACCCCCCAAACAGACAGGTCCCCACACAGATACACTTTCCTCCTAGATGGTGTGGGGAACCCACACAGGCGAACAAGCCACTACACATGAGGCAGGGAGAGTCGCATCCAGGACGCACAAAATCGGGGTTAAGAAACCGCACAGCGTCCACCTCACCAATCATCCCTGCACCGAACAGGGATGGGTCGTTCACTGTGCCAGGAGCGTTACCTGGCTGAACGCTCGATGGCAGGCCGGGAAGCCACTGACCCACAACCTGCGACCAGGGGGATCAGCTCGAGACCCGGCCCGCACGAATCCTCTTCATCAGAAGAGCTAACGCTGACAAAAACAACAGCTAAGTAAAGAGAGAGAAAAAAACTCAAACAAAAATCCAAAAAGAGAAAGGCTGAGACAAAATGCCCCAGCATAGAAACATCCAGCTACTCCTGACAAGCTAGACATTGAAACTGGGGTATGGATACAGGAAGTAGGAGGGTATTGACTGAGGGGACCACCCCCTGGGGGTGGGATGTGTTAAAGCTTTTGTATTAACATATTCTGTTGCCTAGCTACTCCTTCAGAGCAAAGTCTAATACCCCATTGTGACGAATATGGTGATGGCGGCGACTGTCGGAGGACGTAAGAGAAATTCATTTTACCTACAGGTAAGCCTTTTTATAGGCTTACCTGTAGGTAAAAGTTAAATAGCGGAGTATACTACCGCTTTAAATAGAGTTAGGCAAATTGTACTGTTTCAAAAGGAGACTACCATTAGACCTTGAACTCAGGATGTAATGAAGGTCAGCTCAGTAGTCCAGATGAAGGGAAGGCTGAAGAACACATTTGCTGAAATTAGTTACACAGCTGAAGGCCTGGAGCGTTACAATTGTGGATATTTTCTGATCGCTGCAAGGGAGAGGAGTCCTTCAGAAAAAGGTAATTTAGATAGCAGTGAATCTGGGATGCCCTGAATTCTGAGCAGGGCAGAAAAACACACTAAGACCTTTATGAACACCTTGGGAGCAGAGAATAGGCAACAAGGCAGTGCGACAAACTGAAGTGGTTGTTTGCCAATGTGAAATGCAAAAAGCGCTGACGAGGTGGGTAAACGGAAACACACAGATGCCATGTATTCCCCTTGTCCCAGACAGGCAATTAGTGAATCTGTACAGATTTGTTAATGGGACTTTAAATCCAGAACATGACAAATACTCCAATTGGGTTTTGGTACTGTAAACAAGTTCTTTAAACCTGTCTTGCTGTGGAACTGGCACAGCAACTTCCTGGGAGAAAAGGTGGTTCAAGGCATTTTGCAAATCTAATATGCAGTTCTTAGTTGATCTGAAAGAAGAAAGAGGTGGTAGAGTTTTGAACTCTGTACCATTTTGAATCCACAGACATCTGTGACCTAGAAAAGGCAAACTGTAACAGACATCTCCCCCCCCCCCTTAGGAGCGAGGATGTCTCTTCATTGTAAAGAGGGCTTAAAGGAAGGCTTGGTGGCCTTGATGGGCCAAGCCTTGCACTGATAGGAATGGCTGAAGCTGAAGTCTGGTTAGACCAGAACTGTGCCCTGTCTTTTTAGAAGTTTGGGGCTCCTGAAGAAAAGGCACGTTTTTCAGGCAGCTTGTGCTGTCCAAGCCTTTAGCTGTAAGATTCTGCACCTGTGAATGTAGATTAGAGTCATTCTGGAAATTTTTCCCTGGGCATGTTCTAAGGCATCTACACAGAAAAGAAGAGCAGAAAAAAAATTCTTCTATTTGCGCTGTAAACATCATGATCCTGTAATACAGTGTTGTGTTCATTATTCATTTTCCTAGTCCATTTAGGTTCAGTTTGACATACTGAAATTGCAGCAAGCGCTGGTTGAAGGGCTGGACCTACAAGATTAAGGCTGGCTTTTAAGCGCATCTCAAACTTTCTATATAACAAATCTTTAAAAGAAGGAACTTTCTGCAATAGGTACAGTGAAATGTTCGTTTTGGACAGGGACAGCAAGTAAACTACAGAAAAAGGCAAATTGTTATGAACTCTTCTTCCACTATAGAGAGCTCAGCCAACACTTTGGATAGAACTGTCAGGAGTGACCAAGTCAGCAAAGACTGTACATTCTTTTAATGGAACAGAGAATGTTTTTCAAGGTATTGTCTCTTCATACCCAAAAGGGCATGGTGAGATGGAGGCGAGTCAGTTTGCACAAATGTCAAAGCTTTTGCGGACAGGGGCAATAAGCTTTTTAACATTAGCAAACCGATTACCTGAAGCTTCCCCTTTAATTGTGACAATTTGGAGGAGAAAAATTTTACACAGATTCTTCTAAGATTTCCTCAATACATTATTTCCTTCTCTGTCTGCATCCAATTGGACTGGAATATTTGGATCAGACTCCAGTTGAGAAAATGTAAGTAGAAGAGGTACCCTGGATGAAAATGGTCATATTAAGGTCATAATCTGTCCAAGAGAATGTGACAAATGCAGAGAAATCTGCTATAGTTAAGTGGCTGTTTGCCTGAGAGCTAGAAGCAAATGCAGAGACCATGTGTTCAATGCAGTTCTTGCTCTGGGGCAAGGGCAGCATCGCCACTCCGAGGGCAGGCCTTCAGCAGAGCGGATGTTTACCTGTTAAAAACTGGCTCTTTCACCTGGTCTCAGCTATTGCTACAAAAACGGAATTTTTGTAAAATCTTACCTGTAAAATTCCTTTCTCTGAGTCCTCCGACAGTCGCCGCCTCTTCATATTCGTCACATATGGGGGTATTAGACTTTGCTCCGAAGGAGTAGCTAGGCAACAGAATATGTTAACAATAAAGCTTTAACATATCCCACCCTCAAGGGGTGGTCCCCTCAGTCAATACCCTCCTACTTCCTGCAACCATATCTCAGTTTTAGTGGAATAGCAGTAGAGTATACATTCAACCCCAAAAGAGGGGCGGGGGCGGCGACTGTCGGAGGACTCAGAGAAAGGAATTTTACAGGTAAGATTTTACAAAAATTCCGTTTTCTCTTACGTCCTCCGACAGTCGCCGCCTCTTCATATTCGTCACATATGGGGACGTCCCAAAGCAGTGCAAACATGAGGGGTGGGAAACGCATCCGCGCCGAAAGGCAACGCAGTCTCCACATCAAAGAAAGGAACCTTACCAAAGGAAGGAAACCAGCTGGGCAACAGCAAAAATAAGTGCTCAACAGGAGCAACAACCCAGGAAAAGACAAAAAAACCAGGGAATACAAAGATAACCCAACAGCCAGGAGTCCCCAACAAGGGACCCTATGGAACAGCCGCACTAAGAACCTTGCGGCCAAAGGAAGCATCCGCCGATGCCTGAACATCTACTTTGTAGAATTTTGTGAAAGTGTGCACGGTCGACCAGGTCGCCGCCTTACACACCTGGGCTACAGAAGCCCCATGACGGCAGGCCCAAGACGTACTCAGTGATCTAGTAGAGTGCGCCTTCACAGGCACAGGGGGAACCTTCCCCTGCAAGGCATAGGCCTGTTCAATGGTCTGCCTGATCCATTTGGCGATGGTAGAGGCCGAAGCCGCCATGCCCTTCCGAGGACCCTCTGGAAGAACAAACAAGGAGTCCGTCTTACGAAAAGACTCAGTCGATTTAAGGTAAACCCTAATCGCCCGAACAACATCCAGAGAGTGCAATCTCACCTCCTTTGGATGTTTAGGCTTCGTGCACAACGAAGGCAAAACAATATCCTCGTTAAGATGGAATTCCGAAACTCGTTTCGGCAGAAAAGAAGGATTAGGTCGCAAGACCACCTTATCCAAATGAACAACCAGGTACGGAGACTTGCAGGACAAAGCCGCCAGTTCCGACACTCTGCGAGCCGAAGTGATCGCCACCAAAAAGGCGACCTTTTTGGACAACAGAGACAACGAGATCTCCCTGATCTGTTCAAAAGGAGCACGTTGTAACACAGAAAGAACTAGATTCAAGTCCCAGGGGGGCAAAGGATCCCTCCTAGGAGGAACCAGATGCCGCACACCCTGAATAAAAGTGCCAACCAAGGAGTTGGAAGCCACGGGACGTTGAAACAGAACGGCCAGCGCAGACACCTGACCCTTTATCGTGGCCAGCGCCAAACGCTGATCGACACCCGTCTGAAGGAAAGACAGCACACGGGAAACCGAGTACGTGCGGGGTGAAAACCCCCTGGACTCACACCAGGCAAAATAGGCCTTCCAAGTACGGTAATAAACCTTTCCCGAGGAAGACTTCCTCGCGTTGATCAAGGTATGAACGACCTCTGGAGAGAGACCCTTCTCCTTCAGGACCTCGGTCTCAACAGCCAGGCCGTCAAAGCCAGCGACTGTAAAGCAGGATGGTAAATCGGTCCTTGAGACAGTAGATCGTCTCGAAGAGGCAGACGCCAGGGGGCGTCGACCGCCAGATTCACGAGGTCTGCGTACCAGGACCGGCGAGGCCAGTCCGGTGCCACAAGAATCACCGTGCTGCGTTCCGAGTGCAACCTGCGAAGGAACCTGGACAGCAACTGAATCGGTGGAAAAGCGTACATTAGCCTGTACTGATGCCACGGGGCCACTAACGCGTCCGACGCGTCTGCCCGAGGGTCGCGCGTCCTTGCCACGAACCTCTTCACCTTGTAGTTGAGGCGAGACGCGAACAGGTCCACATCTGGAAGACCCCACTTCGCGCACAACATCTGGAAGACAGCCGGATGGAGAGACCATTCCCCCTGATCCAGGGTCTGGCGACTCAGATAGTCCGCCTGCCAGTTCTCCACTCCCGGAATGTGAACCGCCGTTATCGCCGGGACATGAGTCTCGGCCCAAGACAGAATGTCGGCCACTTCTCGAGCCGCTCGGGCACTCCTGGTGCCCCCTTGGTGGTTGATGTATGCCACCGCCGTGGCATTGTCCGTCTGCACCCGAACCGGGCAGCCCTGCAGCCGGTCCGTCCAGCGATGAAGACAGAGCCTTATCGCACGCAATTCCAGAATGTTGATCGGGAGGGAAGACTCCCCCTCCGACCAGGTCCCCTGGGCGGACAGAATGCCCAGAACACCACCCCAGCCCGACAGGCTGGCATCCGTAGTGATTATCGTCCACGAGATCGGACGAAACGACTTGCCCCCGGACACCAACGGGGACTGGAGCCACCACATAAGGTTTACCCTGGTGCGATGACTCAACGAGATCTGAAGATCCAGAGATTGAGGTCGCCTGTCCCACTTGGACAGGATCTCCGCCTGGAGACCCCGCGTGTGAAACTGAGCGAAAGGAATCGCCTCGAAGGCCGAGACCATCAATCCCAGACATCTCATACACGTCCGCAGAGACGAGTGTGGGACGTCCCTGAGGGACCTGACTTCCTCCTGAAGAGTCCTGAGCTTGTCTTCCGGCAGGAAGACCTTCGCCTGCACCGAGTCCAGTATCATTCCCAGATAGGGAAGACGAACCGACGGACTCAGTGTCGACTTTGGAACATTTATCGTCCAACCGAACTCCTGCAGAGTTTGCATTGTGACAGACAGGTCCTTCTCCAGACCCTGACTGGTCGCAGACCGAATCAGAATGTCGTCCAGATACCCCAGGACAGAAATGCCCTGGGCCCTCAATAATGCCAGAACCGGTGCAAGCACCTTGGTGAAGACCCGCGGAGCCGAGGCGAGCCCAAAGGGCAACGCCACGAACTGGTAGTGATCCTCCGCAATGGCAAATCGAAGGTATCTCTGATGCCCCTCGAATATGGGGATGTGAAGGTACGCATCCTTCAAATCGATGGAGGCCATGAATTCCCCCGGAACCAGGGCAGCCACCACCGAGCGCAGGGACTCCATGCGGAACTTGCGAACCCGCACAGAGCGGTTCAGAGCTTTCAAGTCCAGAATCGGACGAACCTTGCCCTCCTTCCTGGGCACGGTGAACAGATTGGAATAAAACCCCCGAAATCTGTCCCGATGAGGCACCGGAACCACCACTCCCTGAGCCCTCAGGTCCCGCACCGCCAGGTGCAGATCCCGCAGGCGCTCTGGAGACAGTTGTAGATTTGAGGGAAAAAATCTGCTCTCCGGCCGAGAGAGAAACTCGATCTTGTAACCAGATCGAACGATTTCCAGAACCCATCTGTCCCGCACACGGGCCAACCAGGGCTGAAGAAAACCGAGCAAGCGTCCCCCCACCCCAAAACTGGGTGAGGGCGCACCTTCAGGCCGAACTGTTATGGGCCGCAGGTCCGGATTGGCCGGACTTCTGTTTCCCAGACCAGGGCTTCTTCTGAGAACCTTGGCCTTTGAACGGTTTGCCCTTGTAGTGCGGCCGAAAGGCACGAAAGGACCCCTGAGGGGGCTGAAAATTCGCATGCTTCTTCCCAGAAGCCCCCTTAGCCTTGGGGAAATGGGGCAAGAGAGTGCTCTTACCCCCGGTGATCCCCTTAATCAACACATCCAGGGACTCCCCAAAAAGGCGAGACCCATCATAAGGCAGATTGGCTAAGGTTTTACGTGAAGATTGGTCCACCGACCAACATTTCAACCAAACCAGGCGGCGAGACAACACCGCCACGCTGTGCACACGTGCAGCCAACGGAATCAGGTCCAGGTCCGCATCACACAGATACATGACACCCTGGTGGATCTGATCCACCATATCCAGGGTCGCCGGCGAGGCCGAATCGGCCACTAGGACGCGCCTAAGCATCTGCGTCCAACTTGCGATCGCCTGGGCCGCCATGAGAGAAGCAAACAGAGCCTTAAGCATAGAACCCGTAACAGAATAAGTATGACGGGCAAGAGACTCCAGTCTCCTATCCGTGGCATCACGGAAAACAGGGGAACCCTCTGCAGGAATCGCAGTGGCTTTGTTCAAAACCGCAATTGCATGATCCACTGGTGGAGGCACACACCACCGTTCATCAGTGGCAGGCGAGAAAGGATAACGCAGCTTGAATTTACTTGGTACCGCAAAAGGTTTGCGCAGATCGCGCCATTGATCCTTAACAGCGCGCTGAAAATCAGCATTGCAGGGAAAAACCTGCGGCGTCCTGCGTTTTCTCTGCGTCCCATAAGCCGCCAAGGCAGCGGGAGGACACACTTCGTCCTGCAAACGCAGCGTTTGCTTAATGGAAGCAATCAACTCATCCATGATTGCAAGCTCTTCAGGCGAGCCAGGGGGAGAATTATCGACCCCCTCAACTTCAGCCTCCACCTCAGACCCCACTAGATCAAGAGAGGAGCGGGACCCCGATAAGGGGGTCCCTGCCAGAACAGCCCCATCACCTTCACCCTCAGAATCAGAGGACAGAGCAACTCTGGGCCGTTTAGTAGATTGAGCAGCCACCAGCATTTGCACCTGGGCAGCAAGGCCAGCCACAATAGTGGCTAAATCCCCCCCTGGGGGGGAAACAGCGGTCCCCTGGCTTTCCACCAATACTGTGGGAAACTTGCCCTCCTGAGAATCCATTGCCCCTGTATGCCAGACAACCAAGGGTTAACTGCCCCCTTTTAGCAAGCGCGGCAAGCGCAGCCCACCGCACCACACTCAGGCACAATGAGACCCCCACAGGGAATATACAGACTGAATACAGGCAATGGCAAACAGGAATAGAAGGATAAAACCTGAGGAGACCCCGCTGCTGCTGCTGCTGCCTCGATCGGTGTTCCAGGAAAGAGGAAGTGATGCTGCCAGGGCGCTCTATGTAAGCCTATGGAGGCTACAAGAAAATGGCCGCCGTGCATGTAAACCATGCGGCCGGAGCGGGCGCCGGTAAAATGGCGTCGTTTGGCGCCGAAATCGCCGCTCCATAGTGCATAAAAACACACACAAGCTTATCCCATTATATGGATACATGTTAGATCGCCGCAGCGATCGCTGTATATGCCCCAAACATGCCATAAAAACATGCCCCACAGCACACAGCTTCCCACACTGCCCAGCCTGACACACACAGTGTCACACAGCTCCCCCCCCCCTTGCAGCCCACAGCATGCAGCCGAGAGATAGGGAGACAAGCAGTGTGAATAAAGGCAGGTTACACAGTCCCAGACTGAGACCCCCCCCAGACAGACAGGTCCCCACATAGATACACTTACCTCACATGGCGTGGGGAACCCGCACAGGCGAACAAGCCGCTGCACATGAGGCAGGGAGAGTCGCAATTCAAGACGCACACAATGGCGGTTAAGAAACCGCACAGCGTCCGGTGAGGTAGCCACCTCACCAATCATCCCTGCACCGAACAGGGATGGGTCGTTCACTGTGCCAGGAGCGTTACCTGGCTGAACGCTCGATGGCAGACTGGGAAGCCACTGACCCACGACCTGCGATCAGGGGGATCAGCCCGAGACCCAGTCCGCATGATCCTCTTCGTCCGAAGAACTAACTAATGCTGACCAAAATAACAGCTAAGTAAAGGTAGAGAAAAAAACTCAAACAAAATATTAAAAAGAAGAAAGAGTCTGGGACAAAAAGTCCCAGCACAGAGAGAGCCAGCCACTCCTGACAAGCTAGACATTAAAACTGGGATATGGTTGCAGGAAGTAGGAGGGTATTGACTGAGGGGACCACCCCTTGAGGGTGGGATATGTTAAAGCTTTATTGTTAACATATTCTGTTGCCTAGCTACTCCTTCGGAGCAAAGTCTAATACCCCCATATGTGACGAATATGAAGAGGCGGCTACTGTCGGAGGACGTAAGAGAAAGAGGGTATTCCCCTTGTGGAGTAGTCACAGAATAAAGTCCTTACACTGTAAAGTGAATACATTCCAAACTTAGCCCAGTTATTTTACAGCAATGGCCAAGGAAAGGGGGTTAAGTATGTGTTACCTGTCCATGGACTGTGTAGTCCAAGATTCGCCCGTCATAGTGGGCATACCTCCAAAGGCATCTTCAGGGACTGAGTTTCCAAAGTGATGGATCAAAGCTTTGGACCTGTAGAGCACCCTAACTCATTGCATTGCTATAATTGCCAAGGTGAACGTCAGAGCTGCACGATTAATCGTTTTAAAAAAAAAAATAAAATTGTGATCTCGATCTTCATCTGATCATCCATAGAGGAGAGCGGAGCTCTGACAGCTCCGTCTCTGTAAAGTAAGCGGAGCTGTCGACCGCCTGCTCAGCAGGGATCGGCGGATCGATTCCCACTGAGCAAAACGGAGTCAGGGGGTTCTATTTTTTTAGCCTAGAGCACTAAATAGCGATCATTACAATCTTTTAGGTCACCGTATATTTGTGCAAAAATCTTTCAAACGCAGTTTTTTGGGAAAAAATACATTAATGAATCAAAAAAAAAAACACTTAACAGTTAAGTTAGTCCAATTTTTCTTATAATGTAAAAGAGGATGTTACGCCGAGAAACGAGAGATTTGTGATCTTTATTCTAAGCAAAAAAATTGTGATTCTCATTTTATGCAGAATTGTGCAGCTCTAGTAAACGCCCATGCAGGATCCAGTGCCCAAAGCAACATTACAGGCCCTCCCCAAAGCATGGAGGTCTGGGTACAACTCTCAAGGGCCTAACGAGATCCACTGGCTTCAAAATACGGTGAGAGTTTAATTGAAGAATTGGATGATAAAAAAATGAATTTTTGTAAAATCTTACCGTAAAATTCCTTTGAGTCCTCTGACAGCCGCCGCCCCTCATATAGTGTTCACCAATGGGTATTGACCTCTTATCCACAGGAGTAAGCTAGGCAGAAGATTTTGTTAAAAACACAAAACTTTGCACAGACACACCTACAGGGGGCTGTCCCTCTGGTCCAATACCCCCGGTTAGCCTCATTCCCAATTCAGTTTGGTAGAAAGCAGTAGATAATCCATGAACCTCCAAAAGAAGGGCGGGGGCGGCGACTGTCAGAGGACTCAGAGAAAGGAATTTTACGGTAAGATTTTACAAAAATTCAGTTTTCCCTTATGTCCTCCGACAGTCGCTGCCCCTCAAAGTCTTCACCAACGGGATGTCCCAAAGCAGTGTAGACATGAGGGGTGGGAATCGCAACCGTCTCAAGGTAACGAGGCACCCAAGGTCAGATAAAGGAACCTTATCCGAACCAGAAACTTAACCCACTGGGTAACATGAAAGCTAAACAGGAGCAAACAAACCCAGGAAGGTAAAATAACCTAGGGGGAAAAAAAAGCCCGACAGGAGGGGACAGGCTAAAAACGCCATGTCTCCCCCAAAGTACTGCCGCACACAGAACTTTGCGGCCAAAGGAGGCATCTCTACCGATGCCGAAACATCAAGTTAGTAAACTGTAAAGGTGTGCAGGGACGACCAGGTCGCCGCATTGCACATCCGGGACACCGACGCCTGATGGCGAAAGGCCTAAAACACACCCTCCGCTCTGAAGAGTGCGCCGTGACAGGGAAGGGCAGAACCCGATCCCTAGGCGAATAAGCCTGTATAATCGTCCATCTGAACCAGACAGGAATGGTTTCCGCAGACACAGCCATACCCTTCCGAGACCCTCAGGAAGGACAAAAAAAAAAAAAAAAAAAAATCCGAACTTCTGGAGGATTCAGTAGATGACAGGTAACCCTGATCGCCCTGACAACATCCAAGGAATGCAAGGCAAAACTCCGTAGGATTCGCACACAGCGAAAGCAAAACAATGTCCTCATGGAGATGGACATCAGACACCACCTTCGGAAAAAAGGATTGATAAGGTCGCAAAACCACCTCATCCCTTATGAACCACCAGGTAGGGGGAGCGGCAAGATAGGACCGCCAACTCCGACACACTGCAAGCAGATGTGATCACCACCAGAAAGGCAACTTTCCTTGACAGTGCAAGCAGAGGAAGCTCCCGGATGTTCTCAAAGAGAGGACGTTGCAAAACGACGGAACCAAATTCAAGTCCCAAGGGGTCAAGGACGCCCACCGAGGGGGCCAAATGACGCACCCCTTGAATAAAGGTGCGGATCAAAGAATATGACGCCAAAGGGCGCTGGAAAGAATGGCCAGCGCAGATAACTGACCCTCAACAGTGGGCAGTGCAAGACAGGTCCACACCGGATTGCAGGAAGGCCAACACCCTTGCCACCGAAAAGTAGCGAGGATGGAAACCCCACGATTCGCACCAGGCGAAGCAAGCCTTCCAGGTACGATAATAAATCTTACCGGACGAGGCCTCCCTAGCTCTAAGCAAGGTAGGAGTGAACTCCAATGAGAGACCCCGATCTCTCAAGATCTGGCTGTTAACAGTCACGCCGTCAAGGCCAGCGACTGTAAAGCAGGATGGAAGAACAGCCACGGAGACAACAGATCGTCTCGTAAGGGGAGCCGCCAGGGAGGCTCGATGACCATTTGCATGACGTCCGCGTATCAAGACCGGCGCCGCCAGTCCGGGCCCCCAGGACCACCAACCTCGGTTCCGAGACCAACCTGCGAAGGAACCGTGACAACAACTGGATGGGGGGGGGGGAAGGCATAAGTCAGGCGATACCGATTCCAAGGCACCACCAGCGAGTGCGAGGCAGCTGCCAGAGGATCGCATGTTCTTGCCACGAGCCTTCCCACCTAGTTGTTTAGAGGAGGCGCGCCTCCACGCACACAGTATCTGAAAACACCTCCGGGTATAGGGACCATTCCCCCTGGTCTGGCGACTCCGATAGTCGGCCTGCCAGTGTTCCATACCCGGAATGTGAACTGCCGAAAGTGCAGAGACCCGCGTCTCAGCCCAAGGCAAAATCTCTGCCACTTCCTTGGCCGCCCGGGCACTCCCTTGGTGATCGATGTACGCCACCGTAGTGGTGTAGTCCGCCTGCACCCACACAGGGTGGCCCTGAAGACGATCCCTCCAACAGAGCAAACAGAGTCTGATTGTTCTCAGTTCCCAGGCATGTATTGGTAGGGAGGATTCCTCTTCCAACCAAGTGCCCTGGGCAGACAATTTGCCCAGAACGCCACCCCAGCCCAACAGGCTGGTGACCATGGTGAGCACCTTTCAAAACAACGGCCGGAAGGATTTCCCTTCCGTCAAAGCCGGAGACACCACAGAAGGTCCGCTCTGACCCAGAGACTCAAAGATATCCTCCTGTCCAATGACTGAGGATGCCTGTCCCACCTGGCTAGGATCTCCGCTTGCAGAGATCGCGTGTGGAACTGTGCAAATGGGACCGCCTCGAAGGCTGACACCATCAACCCTAGGGACCTCATGCGGGTCCTGAGTGATGAGGATTCGTTGTCCCTGAGGGACCTGACCTCGTTCAGCATGGAGTATGTCCTCCGGCAGGAAAACGCTCGCATGGGCGGAGTCCAGGACCATTCCCAGATAAGAGAGACGAACAGAAAGGAGCAATGTCGACTTCTGAAAGTTGATGGCCCACCCGAACTCCTGGAGGGTCTGGACCGTGGTTGACAGATCGCGCAACAGAGGTGAACTGGAACTCGACCTTAACAGGAGATCGTCCAGATATCCAAGGATTGCCATCCCCTGCACCCGCTACAGGGCCAGAACAGGAGCCAAAGCTTTGGGAAACACCCTTGGAGCCGAAGCGAGACGGAAAGGTAACGCCACGAACTGATAGCGCTCCTCCGCGATTGCAAAACGGAGGTACCTCTGATGGCCCTCGAATACAAGGATGTGTAGAAACCCATCCTTGAGGTCGATAAAAGCCAGGAATCTCCCAGGCTACCACCAGAGGCCACCACCGATCAGAGGAATTCCATACGGAATGTATGAACGCGCACAAAGCGGTTTAGAATCTGTAGGTCCAGAATCGGACACACCTTGCCCTCCTTTCAGGGCACCGTGAACAGATTCAAGTAAACACCCCCGAAAACCTGTCCCGATGTAACACCGGGACGATCACCCCCTGGGCGAGGAGAACCTGAACCGCCCGTTTTACAGAGTTAGTGAGGTTGAAAAAAGACATCAGTCCATCCAGTTCAACCTATGATGTGTGTGTTTGCTTTTAACCGTACATTGTATACCCCTGTATGTTGTGGTCTTTAAGGTGCCCATCTAATAGTTTTTTGAAACTATCAATGCTCCCTGCTGATACGAAGAGAATTCCACATCCTTACCGCCCTTACAGTGAAGAACCCCTTACGCATTTTAAGGTTAAACCGCCTTTCCTCTAGTTTTAGTGAGTGGCCACGTGTCTTATTGTATTTCCTTACTCTGAATAGTTTGTTCCTTATGCTAGGGTCGCCAGTACAGTATTTGTACATTGATATCATATCCCCCCTCAAACGTCTCTTCTCTAGAGAGAATAGGTTCAGTGCTTGTAGTCTTTCCTCATAGCTGATGTCCTCCATTCCCCTAATTATTTTTGTTGCCCTTCTCTGGACTCTTTCCAATTCCAGCACATCCTTCCTGAGAACCGGTGCCCAGAACTGGACAGCATACTCCAGATGTGGCCGGACCAGAGTATTGTAGAGCGGGAATCCCCTTTTTTTTATACATCCCAGTATTCTGTTGGCTTTGCTTGCAGCTGCTTGGCATTGCATGCCACTGCCAAGCCTGTTGTCTACCAGTACCCCCAAGTCTTTTTCCATCCTAGACTCCCCCAGAGGTTCCCCCCCCCCCTAGTGAGTAGCTTGCTTTCTGGTTTCTAGCCCCCAAGTACATTACTTTACATTTATCAACATTAAACCTCATCTGCCATGTAGTTGCCCACCCCGTTATTTTGTTCAGGTCCGCTTGTAAGGTTTCCACATCCTGCATAGAAGATATTGGCATGCTTAGTTTAGTATCATCCGCAAATACGGAGATTGTACTAGATATCCCCTCCTCTAGATCATTTATGAATAAATTAAACAGGATTGGTCCCAGGACCGAACCCTGGGGGACCCCACTTTCCACACACGCCCAATCTGAGTATTCCCCATTAATCATCACCCTCTGGACTCTCCCCTGGAGCCAGTTCTCTATCCAGGTACTCACCTTATGGTCCATACCTACCTTCCTTAGTTTGTACAGTAAGCGTTTGTGGGGACCGGTGTCAAAGGCCTTTGCAAAGTCCAGATACACCACATCCACAGGCTTACCTTTATCTAGGTGGCAGCTCACTTCATCGTAGAAGGTTAATAGATTGGTTTGGCAAGAACGATTTTTCATAAATCCATGCTGATTACTACTAATTATATTGTTTTCATTACTAACGTCTTTTATGTGGTCCCTTAACATCCCCTCCAAAATCTTGCAGACTACAGATGTTAGGCTGACAGGTCTATAGTTACCCGGGATACACCTCGGCCCCTTTTTAAATATTGGTACTACGTTGGCCTTTTTCCAATCTGCTGGCACCATACCCGTCTGTAAACTATCCTTAAAGATCAAGAATAATGGTCTGGCAATCACCGTTTGAGATCTTAGAAACGATCTGGGGTCAAATGAACATTTGAGGGAAAGAATCTGTCTGCTGGGCGCAATCGAAATTCGATCTTGTACCCCGACCGAATGAGTTCCTGAACCCATCTGTCCTGAATGGGGGACGGGGCTGCCGTGCCAGGGTGGGCGCTATTGCCCGTGGCTGCTTCTGGCCACCAGAGGCCTGAATTAGGATTCGCCCATGTCATGTGCCTGAAAGGCACGAAAGGACCCCTGGTTAGGTTTAAAGGAAGGGTCCCGCTTACCGCGGAAAACTTACCTTTGGACACATGGGGCATCAGAGTGCTTTTTACCCCCAGTGACCCCATTCACCAACCCGTCCAGGGGGTCCCCAAAAAGGCGATTCCCTGCATAAGGGATGTCAGACACCGTCTCCCTGGAAGTCTGGTCGGCCGACCAGCTCTACAGCCACACAAGGCGACGGATTATCACTGCGACAGCAAATAAGCGCAAGGCTAAAGGGGCCTCATCCAAGGCCGCATCACACAGGCATTAAAAAAAAAAAAAAAAAAACGCCTGACAATGTGGTCCACCATCTCCAAAGTAGAAGGAGGGGCGGAAACAGCCACAAGGGTGCATCTGAGCACCTTAGTCCACTCCACCACAGCCTGAGAGACCATCAGTGAGGCGAACACGGGCTTCAGCAAGGAACCTTCCACCACATAGGAGTGGCAGACATGATATTTTCCCGCCTAAGTGGCCTTGTGTAATCTGGATACCGCGTGGACCACCGTAGGGGCCACAGTCCAGTGCGAATCCGTTGGAGACGCAAAGGGACAACAGTACGGAGACCGCTTAGGTATCACAAAGGTGCGTTTTAAATTGTGCCAATGTTCGTTCACCGTGTCGTTAAACTCAGCGGGACAAGGAAATACCTGAGCCGCTTTCTGGGTTTTCTGATGACCGCTTACCCGGCGGATGGGGCTCATCCTATAAGTGTAACGTATGCGTAACAGCACTAAGAAGAGCAGACATAGCAGCTCTTTCTTTGGCCGACTTAGCGGGGGAATCATCCCCCTCATCGTCCTCCACCACCTCCCTCTCTGAATGAGAAGACTGAGACCCTTCAGGGGCCACACAGTCCGTGGCAACCATATCTAGCTCAGAATCAGAAGACTGAAACAGTCAGGGCCGTGTTCTAGCGGTCCGCTCAGACATCAACAGATCCACTGAGATGCCAAAGTTGCACACTAAAGGAGCCCATGGTAGAGGATTCATGCGTACCTGATCCCTCCACCAGAGCTGGGGGGAATTTGCTGTCCTGGGACTCCATACTCACTGATAAAAATGTGTATGGCGCTAGCCCTTTAAGACAAGTGACAGTGGTGGTTCCACCGCGATGCACCGCAATAATGACAAGGCTATAGTGCTAAGGCACCTATACAACGCTGCCAGCAAGGTAGTACCCCAAACAAATCAGCATATAAGCCCCCCAGAAGTGTTACCGATCTCCCAGCGCGATCGGATCGTCAGGATGAAGGAGATAGCGTAACGCCGCTAGAGGCCCAACAGCGGCCTGATCTAACAAAAACTGGCCGACAATAGAAAGCAATGGGGAGGCTTCGGGAAAAAAGCCGCCAAGCCCTGCATAAAACACAGTGCCACACGCAAGATGGCGCCCGAAGGGCGCAAACTACACATAGAAAATGGCTGCTGACTGCCCTTCACTGAAGTCAGAGCTGACTGCCCACATCCAAAATGGCTGTCCCGCGCATCTCACAGCGCGGCGGCCCCCAATAACTACGTCTGTACCCCAAAGTGACACACACTCCCAAGGGGCTCAGGGACCCCCGCACACCCCCCACAGAACGGGTATGACCGCAGACAGCGCCCCAGCAGGGACCGTGAGGAAGACACAGGGACCACACGGACAGACATGAGGGGAAGCACACAGACTCTACACAGACTGCCATCCCCAGGAGAGAAGGCCCCACACACACACACCCCCAGCATACCATGTCACAGATAGAGGGGGTAGCATGGTACTCACCGATCCATGCGATTTTGTGGGCGCCACTCTGCGACGGGAAGCCTCCCACCCTGGGTGGTGGGGCTGCCGTCAGCCAAAAACAGGATGTTTGCCACACAAGGCGTATCCTTGCGAAGTGGCCACTTCGCGGGCCTTGTCCCCGAGGACAGGGACAGGTCGTTTGCGAGGCCAGGGCGTACGCATAGCCTGCTAAACACTCGATGGCGGGCTGGGATTCTGTAAGGCTCTAGTACAACCAGTCCGATTCCCAGCTCCGCAAACGCTGTAGTCTTCCGAAGTCTGACTAACTAAGCGCAGGAACAAATAAAAAGCTAGTAGTGCAAAGAAAAAAAAACACTTCGCAGAAAATAAAATGTAATAAAACAGAGAAAAAGGCTGAGACTGTAGCCCCAGCACAGGGAAGCCTGCCTACTCCTATCTAGGCAAAAGACAAACTGGATTGGGAATGTGGCTAGCCGGGGGTATTGGACCAGAGGGACAGCCCCTTGTAGGTGTGTCTATGCAAAGTTTTGTGTTTTTAACAAAATCTTCTGCCTAGCTTACTCCTGTGGATAAGAGGTCAATACCCATTGGTAAAGACTATATGAGGGGCGGCGACTGTCAAGAGGACGTAAGAGAAATAGGAAAAATAACTAGTTAAGTGAAGAGAGAGTTTCTTTGTGAAGGAGAAAGACTGAATTTTTGTAAAATCTTACCTGTAAAATTCCTTTCTCTGAGTCCTCCGGCAGTCGCCGCCCCCGGCCCTCTTTTGGGGTTTGTTTATGTACTCTACTGCTATTCTACTGAAACTGAGGTATGAATACAGGAAGTAGGAGGGTATTGACTGAGGGGACCACCCCCCGTGGGTGGGATATGTTAAAAGCTTTAATATTGACATATTCTGTTGCCTAGCTACTCCTACGGAGCAAAGGTCAATTACCCCATTGTGACGAATATGAAGAGGCAGCAACTGTTGGAGGACGTAAGAGAAAGTTCCGTTACCTTCAGACAACAGCACAAAACCAAGGAGTCATGGAGTAGGGTAGGTGCTCAGGGAGCGGGGCCTCTAAAGCTTTGACAGTGTCCAATAACCTAAAGGTATACATCTATAACCATGGTGTAAGAATATTCTGCCTTTTCTTGGCTTTATTTACAGATGTCACTTGAACACTTTCCCTCAGGTTGTGGGCATGGAAAAGCCACAATTTTTGGCAATTCACCACAGGCTCAGGAAAATCTGGACAGAAGTGCCTTTGCAAATAACATTGCTCAAGGGAGCAATAGAGTGCCTCCTGCAAACCTTTCAGTCAAGGAATGCATAAAGGTGCAAAGGGCATGGATCTGAGTTGAAAACAGGGAAGCTATCAGGCACATAATGTGACAGCTGCCTGCAGCTCCCTAGAAGTGCTCACAGGAGGCTAACTACTACAGCTACACTGGAGGCATGTGGTTAGAGTTGTCAACCTATGACAAAAAAGCCCATAGAAAAAGAAGAAGATAACAACTTGAACAGGTAAATACTACAAGCAAGAAAAAAAAAAAAAAAGATTGCACTACTAGATTTAGTAATTAAAAAGGGAGCTATTTATGGAACTTCAATTTTTGGGTTACATACATTTTAAGGCTGGGGCAATATATGTATACAAGAAACAGAAAAGATGATGCTCAGTAAAGAAAAATGAGACACCATGAAATTAATTTTCTATATTGCAGTAAAATCTACTTGAATACACTTTGAAACAAGAGTACAACAAAATAGAATATACTTCAAATGTTGAATATACAAACTATTGTAGTTCATTCTGAACACTGGTACTTTATCCCCAAACCCTCCCTAAAGTGTCCCCAACATAACTTCAACTAACAAAATAACAGGCTCCAAACATCTTGCTCTCCAAAAAAAAAAAAAAAAAAAAATGAACTCATGCGTGCAGTGACCTTTTCAAACAGATAGCAAAAATTGAAATGTATGCATGAATTGTGTGACAAAAGCATGTTACCCATAAAGACTTGCTTGCCTGCTGCTGTTGTGTCCCCAATCTCACCCCTCTGTTGCATGAAAGGTGCTCAAAAATGCTTGCAGACCATCTCAGCCACAGATTAAAAAAAGTCAGACTTTTATCTACCATATAAAATATGTTACAGTTAATTCTATGCCAATACTGTGCTAGGTACAAGATTTTCTTCCATAGTTCTATAATATATTTATATATAAAAAGATTGCTTTACACAAAACAAGCCATTAGCTTATTTCAAGAAAAAAAATAAAAATAAAACTGACTCAGTCTAAGGCTTCCATATGAAATCTGCTTTCTATTAACCCAAATCTCATTTGCACTTTTCATTTCACAAACTTAAACGGGAGTCTCTTATCGATCACTCTGCATGCTTGCCTTGCAGAGGTTTTAACATAGCACCGGTCAAGAGGGCTATTTGTACACAGTGGTATAAATTGCTGGTATTAAAAAGAAATTATATATATAGTAAATATAAAGCAATAATAATAATAATAATAAAAAAAGAAATTTAGAAAACAAAAGTCAAAATTTACAAATTGCCACATTGACCTAATCTTGAGTTTCTACTTTGGGAAAAACAAACAGCCACTCTGAAAAGTAATTTTAGTGTTCCACTTTTTTACTTAATGTAACCTAAAAAATATATATATATATATTTATGTATTAATGAACGCTTTGGTCCCTTTTCGTTTTTGTTTTCCTTAGCTGTAATTTTATGTGTTGTTAGAGGCATTTTTCCATTAGCGTGTGGACAAAAACTCCAGTAAAATGTTAATTTCCTTTAAACTCCGCATATACACATTGTCTGTCTTGCTTTAAAGTCTCACAGGACTTGAACCTCCTCCTTCACCTCCAGAAAATAATGTTTATTTTATTGTCAGTTTGACCAAAACACAACGGATGGAATGTCTCATTTATCACATACAACCGTCCCTTCTTGTTTGACAGTCACTGGCAAGGTAAGACCAGAAGAAGGAGCACTGACAACCACCACATGCGTTACTGTTTTGCCTGCGTCTGATGATTTGTCGTCTTTCATCAATTGAAATGTTTTCATTTCTCCATCCGGCCTGCTCACCACTATGTCCGACTTCATGTCAGGTCCTTTAAAAAGGGTACTGATGACCCGTGGTGGTGTCTGGCAACGGGCTTGTTGTGCTGGCATTGCTAGTCTCATAACAGGAGTGCCATGGGCAATTGACACAGGAGTAAGTGCTCTGACAGTCAGTGGGGTGCCCACTAGATTCAAGCCTGTTGCGCCACTCAGGTTAGGCTTTGTTTGCAGATGACACTGGGTGAGCTGAGTGGTCGGGATGGTAATGATTTTGGCAGGCTGCACCGTGAACTTGTCACTTTCCGTGGAAGCTGGCATCATAGTAGGTATGGTCTGGATGACAACCTTCTGTGCTGTAGCAGTTGTGGGGCTGGTGTTCGCTATCAAAGGGTTTCCAGGGTTCATGGACTGGACGGCCAATGTAGATATCTTCTGTCCTAGGGAGGTCATCACAACAGGCACTTGCATTGCAACACGGACAGTCCTGTTACAAAGAAAAAATAAGATCAAAAACAGAAAAAAAAAAAAAAAAAACATTTAGCAGCGTAAAAATATCAATCATATCAAATTTCAGCAGACTCCCTATTAAATCAATTTTAAATTACATACTATCAATACTTAGACTTTTATACTTACAACCTTGGTAATATTTTTTTTCACACAGTTTATAGTGTGAAACTCTAGGGGCATAAAAATTAGACAGCTTATAGGAGAACTATTAAAAACCCAACTCAAGGAATTAAAAGAAAAAAAAAAAATCTAACCCTGTAATAGAGCCCCTCTGCACTGCAAGGGTTAAATGTTTATTAGGTCTAGGGATTGAGGAACAGGCATTAAAACTGATCCGATCCCCCACTTCAGGGCTACTCTCCCCAAAGGCAGTCTGTGGGAGGCCCCTCAGCGTCACCACTTACAACCCATGACCATTAACCCATTGTTAGTGGGGGAGGAGATAAGGACGTGACCTTCACTGTGATACGCAAGAGAAAGTAGTAGGAAATCTCGCCAATGTGAGAGAAATGTTCCTTTTAAGTTGGCCATACATTATACAATTATCTTGTTCAATTTTCTTTAGAATAACCTTCAACTATGTAATGCAAGGGCCTGCCTCTGATTGCACACCAATTAAAAGTGTTTAAATTTGACCTCATAATACATGGTTTTGGTAAAAATCTAAAGGAGAATTGTACAAGAAAACTATATAAACGCATGGCCTGCCTTAGGACTGTTACCCAAACGAGCTAGAAAAATATCGAAACGTTATAGCTTTAAATACACTTTAAATCCCATTTAGAAAAAAAGGAAACTCTTGCAAGTAGTACCAAATAAATGATGTACACTTGATCCCACGGCCTAGATCACATGGTTTCTAACTACCAATCATTACTGCAGTGAATCTACTGTTAGCAGTGAGATAAAAAATAATTAAAAAGGCTGCCCTCCATATATACGACATACATATACTGTCACAGCTGCCAGGTTTTCCATCTTCCCCCGGTCTTTCTTCCGGGTTTGCATGTTCTGGCTGCTCGAGTGGCCGGAGCCACAATGACGTCACTAATGCCAAGCTCCAAAGCTCTGAAGGTCCGGCTTGGTATGCTTGACCTTCAGAGCACGTGCTTCGGTGATGTCACTGGCTGAATCCAGGGTGAACATATCCTAAACAATGGACGTTTAGGAGATATTCGTTTTACCTACAGGTAAGCCTTATTATAATTCATAAAACAATATTATATAATATATTCTAAATGCATCCTGCATTTTTGGTACCAAAATTTCCACTCGGTGCACCTCTAGTGTTAACCTTACCTCACCTGAGCGTTGATACATTTCAGAGGCTAAAAATTATTATTTTGGCCAGTGAAATAAATTAACGCTCATGGGCTTGACACACCTAAATGCGTTTATTTGAATCAAGCCCTTTTTCTGCCAAAACACTGCTGCCAGGAGGAAAGGTGACTAAGAGAAATAGGCAAACACCCCTGAGAATGAGGCCTATACTTCAGATCACTTAAGACCCTGTTCACACTGGGGCAACCTGTCAGGCGACACAAGTCGCTCCGACTTAGAAAAAGGGTGCGGAGCTTCTTTGGGGCAACCTGCATTGACTTCAATTTTATGAAGTCCGTGCCGGCCGCTCTGAGGTCGCGGTGCGAGCTGCGCACCGCGACCTTTGAGGTCGCCCCGGCAAGTCGGATCGCCCCAGTGTGAACGGGGTCTTAATGTTCAGATTATGTTTTTTCGATGACAGCCGATGACATAAAATGCATCAAATATGGACCACAAGCAGAGCTTTTGATTGCTCAATTCCACAAACATTACCAACAAATGTGTAAGAAGTGGCTCAGTGGAACTGTGGAATTTCCCTTACAATGCATGCATTTAACTAAATAAAATGCAAAAAAAAAATCTATGCATGGCTAGGGTAGCACAGAAAATGATAAAACAAAGAGGAAGGGTGTGCTCCTACTGGAATGCTGAGAAAATGGTCAAAGGACTTCACAATTAAAGAGCCTTAAGGGGAAAATTAGGAATTTTTACACAAGGATGAGAAAGAAGCCAAGAAGGCCAAGAACGGGAATTTGAAAGCGGACCTTTGCGTTGGGGTTGGTGTTGTGCTGGTAGGGGAGTTAGGTGATGCTTCGTTTCCAGGAGAAGTCAAGCTGACAAACCGAGGCTTCCTGGGTGAATTTAGCTGGGTGGGGCTTTTTTCCAGCCGAGATGGCATTGTCATTTTAAGAATTCCATCAGTGGGCATAGATACACGCTCCAGAGACTTGTCATCTGCAGAGGACACCAGCTCTTCCACGCAGGATTCAGTCTTTTCATCTTCTATAACCACTATATTCTTGGGCATCTCCTTGAACTGGTACACCAGCCGCTGACCTTCCACCTTTGCTAGAATTCCTCTTTGATAGTAATACCTGCAAAAAAAAAAAAAAAATACAGGAAAAATATCTGTATTTTAGATTTTTTTTTTTTTACTATACAAAACATTTGAAGCAAAAAAAAATAAATAAATACAATAATCTACCTTAGTATACATGATATTAAAGTGGACCTTTTGTTAAAAAAAAAAAAACTGCAAGTAGGAAGGCTTCTACTGCAGTGACCATTTCAATTCAACAATGAAATCTTTCGCATAAGAAGCCTCTACAGATGGAACCTTGAGTTGAGCAAGCTCAGCTTAATGTACAATCTTAAAGAGGTTGTAAACTCGTTTTGAGTTTTTTTTTTTTTTTTACACCCTGCAAAAGAAGGACATGAGCTAGTATGCATCGCATATTAGCTCATTATGCAATACTTACCTCAGAACGAGCCCCCGCAGTGCCGCTCACTCACCTCTATGACGGGCGACATGTCTAGTCGCCCGTCTTCCGGGATCGCGGCATCCGGCCATCTGATTGGCCGGAGCCGCGGTGACGTCACTCCAGCGCACGCGCGCTAGAGCCGACAGTCACGGCACGGGGCTCTGAAGGAACGGCACGATCGGCCGTTCCTTCAGAGCGCATGCGCCAGTGACGTCACTGGCGACATGTAAGGTAAATATCTCCTAAACGGTACATGTTTAGGAGATATTTACAGTACCTATAGGTAAGCCTTATCATAGGCTTACCTATAGGTACAAGTTGTAGAGGAGGGTTTACTTCCTCTTTAACAGGTCTTTGTCCAGGAATTAAACAAGCATATGTGCAGGAGTTACATCATCCTATATTGGTAACCAAAGATGGTTGCTAACTCTGGAAGACGACTGTGTGAAGTTGTCACTGTTGTGGAGGAAGCTTGCATCACTAGAGAGATAGCATGTACTGTAGACTCTAGCTGATTTTTTACAGTGCAAAAGCCATTTTTTCATTTAAAAAACAACCTTTGCATTTTATAAATATTAAATACATAAAGGATTTCCAAGGCACTATGGGTTATCTGAAGAGAGAGCACAGCAGATAAGAATGTAGCTCCAGTTTTCTGATTAGATCTGGGTTTAATAACCAGGGGCTCTAAGGAACCCTAGGGTTCCTTTCAGAGGTTGCTTATAACATCCAAGTGAAAGATAACACAAACATTCCTGAAAAAAAAAAAAAAAAAAAAAAAATCCAAAACAGATTTACACAGAGTTGGAAAAAAAGGGTCACCCCCCCCCCCCCCCGTCAGCCTTTAGTCTTTTGGGATAGGTCTTGACTAACTTTGTACATCTAAACTGCCCAATCTTCTTTGTAGAATTGCTCAAGTTCAGTTAAATTTGATGGTGACAGATTGTGGACTGCAGTCTTCAAGTCATTTCACAGATTTTCAATGTGGTTTAAGTCTGACTGACTATTTCTTCTTTAACCACTTACCGACCACCGCAAGTACATATACTGCGGCGGTCAGCCCCTCACAGGCAAAGTGACGTATCAGTACGTCACTAGCCTGTGAGGCTCTGGGGAGCGCGCGCGCCACCGCCGAATGCGCGCTCCCGCTTGGTCACGGACCCCCGCGCGCGTGTGCCCGGCGGACCCGATGTCCGCCGGGCACTCGCGATCGTCTGTTACACCGGGAGAAAGGCAGGCGGCTAATGTAAACAAGCCGCCTGTCATTCTCCCCTGTGTAAGAATAGTGATCATACGGTTCTGCTATATAAGACCGTTGATCACTGTTCTTACACCTCAAGCCACAGCCAATCACAGTTAGAAGCACACCCCTAGGGACACACTTAACCCCTCCCTCTCAAAAAAAGTTAACCCCTTCACTGCCAGTGTCATTTTACAGTAATGTCACTGGTAACCCCAAAAGTGTCAAAAATGTCAGTCAAGGGTCCGATCTGTCCGCCGCAATGTCGCAGTCCTGCAAAAAAAAAAAAAAAAAAAAAAATATCGCAGATCGCCGCCATTACGCGTTAAAAAAAAAATAAAAATCTTTCCCTTAGTTAGTAAATGCAATAACTTTTGTACAAACCAATCAAAATACGCTTTTTGCGATTTTTTTTTTACCAAACATAGGTAGCAGAAAACAAATTGGACTAAAATGTTAAAAAAATTAATTTTCAAATTTTTTTTGGGGAATTTCATATAAAAAAAATATTGAAAAATATTGTTATTTTTGCAAAATTGACGCTCTTTTTTTGTTTATAGCACATGATCAAAAAAAAAAAAAAAAAAAAAAAAAAAAAAAAATCGCACAGGTGATCAAATACCACCAAAAGAAAGCTCGGTTTGTGGGGAAAAAAAAAGGACGTCAAATTCGTTTAGGTACAGCATCGCACGCCCGCGCAATTGTCCGTTAAAGTCACGCAGTGCCGAATCGCAAAATAGGCCCAGGTCAGGAAAGGGGGAAAATATTCCGGGGCTTAAGTGATTAACCACTGTGTGGTCATTTTTCTGTGTGCTTTGGGTCATTATGTTGGAAGGTAAACCTTCTTCCCATTGACAACTTTCTGGCAGAGGGCAGCAGATTTTCTTTAAGAATTTGACAGTATCTTGCCCTATCGATTTTTCTTCTATCCTGAGAAGTGCTCCACTGCCGGCAGCAGAGAAACACCAATAACAAGATTATTTGGATGGGGCTCTGTACTGGACTTCCGCCAGTTTGGTGTTGAGACCAAATAATGGGATTTTTGACTTACCGTAAAATCCATTTCTCTTAAGTTCATTGACGGACATAGCTCCTGCTATTCATAACCATTGGGTTATACTGCCCCCTACAGGCGTAGGACATTAGGCAGAAAAAAATACTGTCTACACCCATGGGCAGTCCGAGGGGGGTGTACTCCCTCTCTCTGCTATAGCCACTCGGTTTTGTTGCAAGCAGTGTCAGGAGAATAATCACTCCACAGAGGGGTGGGTGCTGTGTCTGTCAATGAACATCAGAGAAATGGATTATGCGGTAAATCAAAAATCCTATTTTCTCTTTAGTTTATTGACAAACACAGTTCCTGGTATTCATAGCGATTGGGACGTCCCAAAGCAGTGTTAAACATGAGGGGTGGGAACCAAAAAAAAAAAAATTCCCATGGCTAAACATTAGCCAACCAGGCAAAAGGCGCTCAACCAAACAACTGGAACCCACCTAAAAAAAACAATACACCCTCAAAGAGGATCGGGTCCCCTTAAACAGCAGCCTGCAAAACCTTGCAGCCAAAAGGAAGCATCCACTTCATAAAACTTTGTAAAAGTGTTCACTGATGACCCGGTGGCCGCCTTGCAAAACTGCGCCACTGATGCCTGATGACGAAAGGCCCAGGAGGCACTAATTGCTGTAGTAGAGTGCGCCTTGACAGTGAAAGGAGGAACCTGACCTTGGATGGAATAGGCCTGAACCACCGTCCGACTGATTCATCTGGAAAGGGTTGCAGAGGAAGCGGACAACCCTTTCTGAGGTCCATCTGTGAACTTAAATAGATAGTCTGACTTCCTGAAAGACTCCGTAGCTGCCAGGTACACCCCAATTGCCCGGACCACATCCAAGGCATGCAAGGCAATTTCCTTTGGATGTTTAGGCATGGGAAACAGGGAAGGCAACACAATGTCTTCATTCAAATGAAAATCAGAGACAACCTTTGGAAGAAAAGACAGACAGGGGCAAAGAACCACCTTATCCCTGTGAATCACCAGATAGGGTGGACGACAGGATAAAGCTGCCAGGTTTGACACTGCGCACAGAGGTGATAGCCACCATAAAGGCCACCTTCTGGGACAGCGTAAGCAGGGGAATCTCCTGAATATTTTCAAAGAGAGGCTTCTATAGAGCTGAAATCACCAAATTGAGATCCCAAGGTGGCAACAGAGCCCGCACTGGAGGGACCAAATGTTGGACACCCTTTAGAAAGGTACGCAACAGGGAGTGTGTGGCCAAAGGTCGTTGGAAGAAGACTGCCATAGCTGACACCTGGCCCTTGATGGTACTTCAGGCCAACTTCTGGTCAAACCCCCCATTAGATCCTTCAGCACCTGGCATTCCACAGCCAAGCTGTCAAAGCCAGCGACTGTAAAGCAGGATGGAAAACTGGTCCTAGGGACAGCAGATCCTCCCTGAGATGAAGCTTCCAAGGAACGTCGGCAACCAACCAGATTGGCGTACCAAGCTCAACAAGGCCAGTCCAAAGCCAGTAAGATGCCCAGAATCCCTTCTGCTTCGATCCTGCATAGAAGTCTGGGCATAAGCTTGAGAGGAGGGAAGGCGTAAATCAGCCAAAACTGACCCCATGGGGCAAACAGCACGTCTGTGGCGTCCGTCAGAGGAGCCCTTGACCGGGCCATGACCGAGCAGAGACGCCACCGGAGACACAGCTGATGAAACCCTTATGGATGAAGGTACCACTCCCCTTGGTCCTGCCAATGAAGGGTAATCCGCCTGCGAATGTGTATAGCAGGGAGGGCTGGAACGAACAGTTCTGCCCACCTTAGAATGTTGGCTACCTCCACAGCCACCAAGACACTTCTTGTGCCCCCTTGGTGATTGACATAAGCCACGGCATGGCATTGTCCAATTGAAAGCGCACTGAACAACCCTGAAGACGATCCGTCCAATGATCCATACACTGTCTGGTCACTTGGAGTTGCAAGACATTGATCCATAGTCTGAACTCTTCCAATGTCCAGATCCCTTGAGCAGAATGCTTGCCGAGGATGCCTCCCTAGCCGAACAGGCTGGCATCTGTGGTGACCACTGTCCAATAAAAGGGGAGGAAGGATTTGCCCAACTGAAGCGCTGGAGAATGAAGCAACCATATCAGGGACTCACTCGTTCCCAATCTCAGCCAGATCTGATTGTCCAGATACTGCGGAGTCTTGTCCCATTTGGTCAGAATCTCCCTTTGCAGGGACCTCGTATGGAACTGTGCAAGCAATCGCCTGGAAGGTAGACACCATCAAGCCCAGCACAAGCATAAGTCCGGAGGGACGACCTTATGTTGGACAGCAGGAGGCGAATTGCAGCCTGAAATTTCTGGAGTTTGTCCAGAGGAAGGCGCACTCTGGCTAAGGCCGAGTCCTGAGTCTGACCCAGATAGTCACGCTTTCTGGACGGAAACAGGGCACACTTCTGAAAATTCAGAATCCAGCCAAACTCCCGCAGAGTTCATATTGTGATCTCAAGGTTCTCCATCAGAGCAGAGGGGGGGACTTTGCTCGCAGAAGGAGATCGTCCAAATAGCCCGGTACTGCAATCACAGCAAAATGACTGCCGGTCTACACAAACATGGCTGTCGTGTATAGGAATACACCAGCTACAACAAAACAAAAAACACGTGGCAACACAAGGCATACAGGGACACAAGGAGGGAGACCAGGCCTCAGGGACAGATCCAGGCAGGATGGGGGGGGGGGGGGGCCTTAGTAGGAGCCCCCACCAGGTACAACGCCCCCCCCGCACAAATGATCGACCAGTCGTCGTCAGTGCAACCCCCCCCCCCCTCCCGGCCCTGATCACTAGTAAGTGTCCTGCCCCCACCCCAGGAACAGTGGCCAGACCACCCAAACAGCCCCAACATATGTGGAGGGGAGGGGGCGGGGCAGGTGAGGGACTCGGCAAAGGGGGGGGGGGGCCAGGGGTTCCGACCGTCCCAAGGAGGGGGGGGGGGGGGTTTTGACAACTACTCACCATACCAGGAACCGGGCGGGCACTACTACAGACAGAGGTCTGGGAGCGCTCCATGGCCGGACTGGGGTGACCACTGGATATAGATTATCCAGTCCGTCAGTTGATTGTAGATCTCACAGGAAAAATAAATAAATTTGCCAGACCTAGGTCCTTACTCCTGACTAGACAGAAAAAAAGCTGAGTGGCTAAAGCAGAGAGAGTATACCCCCTGGGACTGCCCATGGGTGTAGCCAGAATTTTTTTCTGCCTAGTGTCCTACTCCTGTAGGGGGCAGTACAACCCAATGGTTATGAATTCCAGGAGCTGTGTCCGTCAATGAACGAAAAAAAAATGTAATTTTAGTCTCATCTGACAACCTTAAAATGCACCTTGAAGATTCACATGGAAAAATGTGTTATGGTCAGGGGAGATAAAATTGCACTAGTCAATACAGCTGGATAAAAAAAAAAAAAACGGCGCGTCTTCATGTCTTTTCTATACCCACTGTAAGTTCCCACTGACACCATTAATCTTTTGAGCCATCTGTAAGCAGCATTCTTCCTACTGTCATACTAATGAATCATGAGTTGTAGATGTTTAACTTTTAGCATAGGTTCCCAACACCAGAACGTTATTTCAAGGGTTCCTCTGTGTTGAAAAGGTGGAGAAAGGCTGGATTAAAAAATAAAGAGGTTAGTTGCTGTGATGACAGTGACCAAAGGCTTCTTACAGCACAGTTAAGAGCAATATTTCATAAAATCTTGACAATCTTTTTTTGCCTGAGCAATAAAAAATTAAAGAAGTACAGCCCAAGCTGTACTTTTGTGGCTCATAGAAGTGCAGTTAGATCTGCACTCTTGTGACCCGTTTTTATCTGAAAGTGGGCTAAAGCCCACTGATGTCACAGAGCCGATCCAGGCTGGGGAAAGATTGCGGCCCACATGATCGGGATCCACCCAGGAGCCTGGACCGGCACCTAGTCCAGCCTCTCAGACGCGTCACTGGGAGACTGAACTAGTCGCTCCCGCCACCCATCTAACCTGGCGTTCCTGTGAGCACCGGAGGGGCGGGGCGGAGCAGAGAGCAGTGACTGAGCAGAAAGCAGTGAGAAATCAGCAGTGTTTGATTGCTCAGTTCTCAGCCTTAGAGTCGGCAGGCGGAAGGATGCTGAATCCACCCAAGGTGGGTAGGAAGGAAAAAAAATCTCAAACTTCACTTTCAAAAAAGGAGCTCTGAATAGACAATCAC
This sequence comes from Pelophylax lessonae, assembly GCF_965119305.1. Lineage (NCBI taxonomy): Eukaryota > Metazoa > Chordata > Amphibia > Anura > Ranidae > Pelophylax > Pelophylax lessonae. The sequence goes on from NC_138768.1 coordinate 650,518,955, forward strand.
CTGGATTCATGATCCTGGTTTGTAACTGCTTTTTAGTACATTATAGCTTACAAGAACATTCTTTTAACACGCGACTTGAATACACAAAAAAGATGTTAAGCCACAGCCTGCTTGCACTGTTACCTCAAGGCTCGTCCCATAGTCTCATAATTCATGTCAGGTTTGTTCTTGTGTTTCCCCCAAAGCTTTGAAACTGCTTTCGAGTCTACCAGCTTGAAAATTCCCTTCTCCCTCTGTGTCCACTTGATATATCTAGGGCAAGTGTTCTTATCCTGAAGAAGGTCTAACAGGAACTCCCAGAGGTAAGTTGTATTTCCTAAAAAGAACACATTAAAATATTATTTTCAGTCATAAATCACAGAAAAATAAACCCATAGAAGCGTCCAAGCCAAAGAAAAAAAAAAAAAAAACACAACAATTTATTCTTTTTTTTTTGTCCAATTTTTTTTTCTCTTTCTTTCAAATTTGAAATCTTCATTTTGCATACAGCGGACACAGACTAAAACCACTTAACCACTTGCCTACAGTGCACTTTCACCCTCTTCCCGCCCAGGCCAATTTTCAGCTTTTAGCACTCTCACACTTTGAATGACAATTGCGCGGTCATGCTACACTGCACCCATATGACATTTTTATCATTTTTTTTTTCACACAAATAGAGCTTTCTTTTGGTAGTATTTAATCACCTCTGGGTTTTTTATTTCTTACAAAAAAAAAAAGAAAAAAATTTTGAAAAAAAAAAAAAAAGTCATTTTCTGTGAGTAAATTTTGAAAATAAATAAATTGTTCTCCTTCACTGATGTGCGCTGATGAGGCGGCACTGATGAGGTGGCACTTATGGATGAGGTGGCACTTATGGGCACTGATGAGGTGGCACTGATGAGGAGGTACTAATATGCCGCACTGCGAGGCGGCACTGACGGGCGGCTCTGATGGGCACTGAGAGGCAGCACTGATGGACACTGACGGGTGGCACTGATGGGCAGCACCATCTGTGGGCACTGATGGTGGGCAGTTATGGCATTTCATTTCTCTATTGTGTAATCAGGGCACTGGTGATCAGTGCCCTGATTACATTTCTCTGTGTCCCCTATGAGGAGCAGCCGCTGCTCGGCTCTCCTCTTCCTCACACGGTCTCTGGGAAAGGCTGGCAATGAGAGGTGATCTCATATGTTTACATTTGAGATCAGCTCTCATTAGATGTTCCGATCGCGTGTTAAATGGCCGCTGTGATTGGCCATTCACCACGATCTGTGATTGGCTGTGTCCAAGGGACACGGCCGACAGAGATTTTCCCAGATGCGCCGCGCACCGGGAGCCTGTTACTGGGAGGCCGTTTAAAGACGGCCTCCCGGAAATTAGAGCCCGCGCTGTAGCCGTCTTTCGGCTATAGCGCGGGCGGGAACTGGTTAAGAAACCAGGATGAGTTCGAAATTTTGGCAGGTTTACACTGCTGTGAGTGGCCTGCTCCAAGATATCCCCAGGAACACAAACAAAAACAAAGGTTAATACTAATCCCCCCAAGATTTTTGACTTAACATAAAATACATTTGTCTGATGTTCATTGACAGACACAGCTCCTGATATTCATAACCATTGGGTTATACTGCCCCCAACAGGAGTAGGACACCAGGCAGGAAAGCATTCTGGCTACACCCATGGGCAGTCCCAGGGGGTATACTCCCTCTCTCTGTTATAGCTACTCAATTTGTTACAAGCAGTGTCAGGAGAATTATAACTCCACAGAGGGGTGGTTCTGTGTCCGTCAATGAACATCAGAGAAATGGATTTTACGGTAAGTCAAAAATCCCATTTTCACTTTCGTTCATTGACAGACACAGCTCCCCTGATCTTCATAACAATTGGGACGTCCCAAAGCAGTGTTAACATGAGGAGTTGGAACAACAACAAAAAAATCATTAGCCAACCAGGTGACAGGAGCTCAACCAAACAACTGAAGCCTACCTGACAAACACATTCTCAAAGAGGTTCAGGTCCTCAGCAGTCTGCAAAACCTTGCGGCCAAAGAAAGCATCCGCAGATGTCAACACATGCACTTTATAAAACTTTGTAAAAGTGTACATCGATGACCAGGTGGCCGCCTTGCAAACCTGCGTCACTGACATCTGATGACGGAAAGCCCAGGAGGCACTAAGCATCCTAGTAGAGTGCACCTTGACAGCGAAAGGTGGAGCCTGAATCACTCTGTCTCTCTAATCCATCTGAAATGGTTGAAGAGGAAGCGAACAACCCTTTTCGAGGTCCATCCGTGAACACAAAAGAAAGTGCAACTTCCTGAAAGACTCCTTAGCTGCCAGGTACAACCTAATTGCCCGGACCACATTCCAAGGCATGCAAGGCAATTTCCTTAGGATGTTTAGGTCTGGGACACAGGAAAGGCAACACAATGTCTTCAGTGAAATGAAAATCAGAGACAACCTTTGGAAGGAACGACAGACAGGGGTGAAGAACCACTGTATCCCTGTGAATCACCAGGTAGGGTGAACGACAGGATCACGCCGCCAGCTCCGACAGCCTGCACGCAGAGGTGATAGCCACTAAAAAGGCAACCTTCTGGGACAGTGTAAGCAGGGGAATCTCCTGAATATTTTCAAAGGGAGGCTTCTGTAGAGCTGAAAGCACCAAATTAAGATCCCAAGGCAGCAACGGAGCCTGCTCTGGAGGAACCAAATGTCGGACACCCTAAAAAAGGTACGCATCAGGGAGTGCGTGGCCAAAGGTTGTTGGAGGAAGACTGCCAAAGCCAACATGTACAATGGTAGATTTCCTAGCTTTCAAAAGTGTAGGAATCTATCCTTCAGCACCAACAGCCAAGCCGTCAAAGCCAGTGTCTATAAAGCAGGGAAGGAGGAAGATCTGTCAAAACAGACAGGGAAAGGAAACCCCTTTGCTGCTTTGGATAGCTTCTGAGTGCAAAAGGGCACCTGCGCCTCGGTCACAGCTTCAGCTGCGTCCTCAGTCTTCAGGTTCTCATACACAGATGCAATCAATCAATGCATCCACCAGCGCCTATTCATGCACTGTTGCAGATGTGGAGTTATCCTATCGGAGGATTCCAGGCACATGGTTGCAGACCTAACAGGTTGACCCACGTCCACAGCGGCTGAATCAGATTAAGGATCCGATGAGACCGAGGAGGCAGGGGGACTTTTTCCTAGCCTCGTCACCCACAAGCCACAACCAACCGGGACACAAGGGACTCCAGGACCGCAGTCAGTGCATGGATAGATGGTTGGGACCCGGAGGGCTTGCAGTCTCAGAGAGGGGATCAGGTGGGTAAATGTGCTCCAAAGACTCCATGAGTCACCAAGTGTTTTACACAAAAAGTGTAAAACACTGCTAAGGGGCAAGCCCCACCACACTGGCAGCACCACCCGGTCGATCCTCAGCAGAGAGGGAGAGGACCCCAGCAGACTCGCCCTCCACAGAAACAGGCACCTACAGCCAGGAGAATCTGCACTACAGGTGTGGCGATCAGGAAGTAAAATGATCAAGGAGTCAACACCAGGGGATAAGGAGGGGCTCCCACCGCCAAAATTGCCGCCAACAGGGCTCCACTGTCATGTCCACCGCTATTTTCTGGACTACAGAAACATGGCCGCCATGTATAGAAGCACACAGGCTACAACAAAAAGGCGGCACCATGAGACTTACAGGGACCTGGGAGGGAGACTAGGCCTCAAGGTCAGATCCAAGCATGATGGGGGGCCCTAGCAGGAGCCCCCACCAGGCAAACCCCCCCTTCCACACAATCGATCAGTCGCTGGCGGCACACCAGCCCCCGTCCAGTGGGGCTATGTTGCGGTCGACCTAGCGCTGAGCTGAGGTCTGCGTTCACTCGCTGAACAGATTGGGGTGACTATTGGTTCTAGATTATCCAGCCCGTCGCCCAGTCTGGCAGCTGACTAGATCTCACAGGAAAAAATCCAGGAGAAAACAATGTTCTATCTAAAAAATTTTGCCAGGACCAAAGATCCCAGCAAGGAAATCGTTTTTTGTCTGCCGAGTCAGGAGTAAGGGCCTGAGTGGCTATAGCAGAGAGAAGTAGTATACCCCCTAGGACCAGTGGGGTATTTAGGTTTTGTGCTGCCCTAGGCCTGCCTAAACTTGGGCACCCCCTAATTTAAATATGACTCACCCCTTCCTGTAAAGGCCCCACCCTTTCTCGTTTATGAGCTGCCCTGTCATCTGTAAACCACAGACCACAACCACAGTCTATCAGTACCTCAGTGCAGCCGCAGCCTCATCAGTGCAGCCTCAGGTCACTGGATTAGTAAGATTACTCCTTTCTTTTAGGACATTTGGACTTGGTGTTTGCTGCCACTGATTGCAATCATAGGATTATCTCACCTATTTGTATAATGTCTAGGAAGTCCATAGTCATTATACAATTAAGTGAAATAATCAGTAGCAGCAAACACAAGTCTAAATATCTTATAAGATAGGAGTAATCTTACTAATCCAGTGACATATTGTGATAGCACATATGAGGTGAGCAGGGCCAAAATATTATTGCCATCATATGCAATTAAAAGTCTTAGTTGTGTATGATGCATTTCAATATGCTCGCTCAAGGACAAGGATGTTTAACCTCCCTGGCGGTCTGATTATGTCCAGATTTCTGTGCTAAAAGCAGTACATTCTTTTGCATGTTCCAGTATAGGACACATCGCTTGTAAAGTGTGGTGCACTGCAGGCCCCCTGTGAATGAAAGTGCAATATATAGGTTTTTAATAAATAGTGGTTTTATAAAACAATACCTGCACTATGGAACCTATTTCCCATACATGCGAGTCACTCAAGTGTGATACGGACCTGCTGGGAGCTTTTATGGTGAAGGAGAGAAGCCATCCAGTACCCTTAAGGATTATCTGAGGCTCTATTTGACCGAGCTTAGCCGCAAGGTCACACACCTTAAGGTGAGATACCCACCTTAAGAAGGGGGGGGGGGGGGGACATTGAATTATACTTTTGGAAATTTCAGCACTTGTGATTGGGATCTGTTTCTCAAACATATGATCATGGTTATCAACTATTCAATCAAAGATACTGTCGATTCAGCATTTTGTTTCTTATTGAAGGACTTATTTCATTATTTTTATTATTATTATTTTCAGGTTCTTATATAGCGCTGTCAATTATGTGGCACTTTACATATACATTGCACATTCACATCAGTCCCTACCCTCAAGGAGCTTATTGGGTGATTACTAATTGCATTTGGATACTATCAATAGGATCACACATTGTATTGATTGGCAGTCATCTTCATGTGAAAAAAGCATACTTTTGGATTAACTTTGTATGTGCAAGGTGGATCTAGAGTACATTTGCACAGCACTTTATGTTGAATTTGAAAGTAATTTTTAAGTGAAATAAGGATACTATTGATTTAGTGTGTATACACAAAGTGGATTTGGTATCCACATTACACATTGGCACAGCACTTTTTTTATTCGTTTATTTCACTTATTTATACATATCTGAATTGTTTACATTATTTTGCAGCTTGTAAACTCATAAGTTCACATTTGTGCATGCACTTTCATTTATAGATTTATAAATGTTGGTACCCAATTATATTATGTACATTTAGGAAAGAATCCAGGCCTTTAACGCTATCTACTGAGCTGGCCAGAAACACCTCTGGAGGGAGTCTATTCCCCGAATACAAAAACAAGGCAGGTTAGTTGTAATAAAGTCAATATCGTTAGATCGACTCTAGTACAACCAGTCTGCCCACAGAATAGTCACTGTGTAGAGAATATTCTGATTGCTAAAGGATTCTAAAGTACTGGAAAAAAAATAATACTGGCACATATTATATTAATGCTTATGGAATAATTAATAAAAGGTCTGGTCTCAAATACCCGATATGGAGAAAGGAGAGATTGAGATAGTGTGTGCGTGTGTGTTACCTTTGCCTTCTCTTGGTTTCTTCTTTATACCCAATTCTGGGGATCCATTGGCAAATGTGGGTTGCTGTACCTTTGGTTTACGACCAGCTGCAAAATGGGATACAAAACATCACATGTGAAAAAGCCCCAAACTACAAAAAAAAAAAAAAAAAAATCTCTAAAAACGTTTTCCTTTTTTTTTTCCCTCACACAGATCAGATTAGGGGATTTTGATGCATATCCAATTTTATGTTTAAGTTTAAAAGGAAATGTTTTCTAAGATAAACAAACCGGCTGCAAACTGCTAATTCTGCAGTTTCTAGCTGCCTGTCATGCCCACCTACCAGCTTTAACATAACTGACTCATTAAAGACACTGACTACATAAACCTGCACAATTGTTCTGGCCTGGTAGTGCACTGAGACTTCCTGCAGCTGAATAACTGCCTGTCCTTATGGGCGTACGGGCAGACCGCTATCCGTGTCTGCAGGAGCCTGCAATATTTTGTAGGCTCTATGGTAAGAAAATAATTAAAAGCACATTTTTTTTTATCCTTTAAAATTATGTGCATTTTTTTTTTTATTACAAAAAAGGTGAATTAGCCTCCAAAAGGTATAAGACTGCTTTCACACTGAGGCTCTTGAAAACTGCCCATAAAATGCAGAGCGCGTTTCAAGCGCTTTTGAGGCATTAGCGGTGCGCTTTTTTGAAGGTCACGTGACAAAAAACGGAATTTTTGTAAAATAACCCCCATTAGTGACGAATATGAAGAGGCAGCGACTGTCGGAGGACTCAGAGAAAGGAATTTTACAGGTAAGATTTTACAAAAATTCCGTTTTCTCTTACGTCCTCCGACAGTCGCCGCCTCTTCATATTCGTCACTAATGGGGACGTCCCAAAGTAGTGTAGACATGAGGGGTGGGAAAAAAAGCAGCCGCGCCTAAAGCAACGCAGTACCCACATCAGAGAAAGGAACCTTACCAAAGTAAGAGTACCAACTGGGCAACAGGAAAACGTGCTCAACAGGAGCAACAACCCAGGAAAAACAAGTAACCTAGGGGTAAAAACACCCCAACAGCCAAAGGCCCAAACAAGGGACCCTAAGGCACTGCCGCACTAAGAACTTTGTGGCCAAAGGAAGCATCTGCCGATGCCTGAACATCCACTTTGTAAAATTTTAAAAAGGTGTGAACGGACGACCAAATCGCCACCTTACACACCTGGGCCACAGAAGCCTGACGACGATAGGCCCAAGACGTACTTAGAGACCTGGTAGAGTGCGCCTTCACAGGAAAAGGAGGAACCTTCCCCTTCAAAGCATAGGCTTGCACAATGGTCTGTCTGATCCATTTGGCGATGGTAGCAGCCGACGCCGCCATGCCCTTCCGAGGACCCTCAGGAAGGACAAAGAGAGAATCCGACTTGCGAAAGGATTTAGTCGATGACAGGTAAACCCTGATCGCCCTAACAACATCCAAGGAATGCAAAGCCACCTCCTTCAGATGCTTAGGCTTCACGCAAAGCGAAGGCAGAACAATATCCTTATTGAGGTGAAAATCCGAGATCCTCTTCGGAAGAAAAGACGGGTTAGGTCGCAAGACCACCTTATCCAAGTGAACCACCAAATACGGAGATTTACAGGACAAGGCCGCCAGCTCCGACACCCTGCGAGCCGAAGTGATCGCCACTAAGAAGGCAACCTTCTTGGACAACAAAGACAACGAGATCTCCCTGATATTTTCAAAAGGAGCATGTTGCAACACGGACAGAACAAGGTTCAAATCCCATGGGAGGTAAAGGCTCCCTCCCAGGAGGGACCAAATGTCGCACCCCTTGAACAAAAGGTGCTAACCAAAGAGTTAGACGCCACAGGGCGTTGAAAGAGAACGGCCAGGGCAGAAATCTGACCCTTAATCGTGGCCAACGCCAAACGCTGGTCCACGCCCGTTTGAAGGAAAGCCAACACTCTCGACACCGAGTACGAGCGAGGGGAATACCCCCTGGACTCACACCAGGCAAAGTAAGCCTTCCAAGTACGGTAGTAAATCTTCCCCAAAGAGGCTTTTCTAGCTTTGATCAAAGTGGGAATGACCTCAGGGGAAAGACCCCTATCCTTCAGGACCTGGCTTTCAACAGCCAGGCCGTTAAAGCCAGCGACTGTAAAGCAGGATGGAAGATCGGTCCTTGAGACAGGAGATCTTCTCGAAGTGGCAGACGCCACGGAGCGTTGACCGCCAGATTCACGAGGTCTGCGTACCAAGACCGGCGAGGCCAGTCTGGTGCCACCAGAATCACCGTTTTCGGTTCCGAGGCCAACCTGCGAAGGAACCTGGACAACAGCTGAATCGGTGGAAAGGCATACAACAGGCGATACTGATGCCAGGGCGTCACTAACGCGTCCGAGGCGTCTGCCCGAGGATCGCGTGTCCTTGCCACGAACCTTTCCACCTTGTTTAGACGAGACGCGAACAGGTCCACATCTGGGGACCCCCACTTCACGCACAACATCTGGAAGACAGCCGGGTGAAGGGACCATTCTCCCAGGTCCAGGGTCTGGCGGCTCAGATAATCCGCCTGCCAGTTCTCCACCCCCGGAATGTGAACTGCAGATATCGCCGGTGCCCCCTTGGTGGTTGATGTAGGCCACCGCTGTGGCATTGTCCATCTGTACCCGAACCGGACGGCCCTGAAGCCTGTCCGTCCAACGCAGAAGACAGAGATTTATCGCTCGCAATTCCAGAATGTTGATCGGAAGGGAGGATTACTCCTCCGACCAAGTTCCCTTGGCGGATAGAACGCCCAGAACACCACCCCAGCCCGACAGGCTGGCGTCCGTGGTGATCACCGTCCATGACAAAGGAAGAAAAGACTTGCCCCCCGACACCGCCGGGGACTGGAGCCACCACAAAAGACCCCTTCGGGCGAGATGGCTCAACGACAGCCGCAGATCCAGAGATTGCGGACGCCCGTCCCACTTGGCCAGGACCTCCGCCTGAAGCTCCCGTGTGTGAAACTGGGCGAAGGGAATCGCCTCGAAGGCCGAAACCATCAATCCCAGACAACTCATACACGTCCGGAGGGACGAGCACTGATTGTCCCTGAGGGACCTGACTTCGCACTGAAGTGTCCGAAGCTTGTCTTCCGGTAGGAAGACCTTCGCTTGAACCGAGTCCAGAATCATCCCCAAGTAGGGAAGACGACCTGAAGGGCACAACGTTGACTTTGGAAAATTTATCGTCCAGCCGAATTCCTGCAGAGTCTGAATCGTGATGGACAGGTCGTTCACCAGGCCCTGACTGGTCGCGGACCGAATCAGGATATCGCCCAGATACCCCAGGACAGAAATGCCCTGGGCCCTCAACAAGGCCAGAACCGGCGCAAGCACCTTGGTGAAAACCCGCGGAGCCGAAGCGAGACCAAAGGGCAACGCCACGAATTGGTAATGATCCTCCACAATGGCAAATCGAAGGTACCTCTGGTGACCCTCGAAAATGGGGATGTGAAGGTACGCATCCATCAAGTCGATGGAGGCCATGAATTCCCCCGGAACAAGGGCAGCCACCACCGATCACAGGGATTCCATGCGAAACTTGCAAACCCGCACAAAGCGGTTCAGAGCTTTCAAGTCCAGAATCGGACGTACCTTGCCCTCCTTTCTGGGCACAGTGAACAGATTGGAATAGAACCCCCGAAATCTGTCCCGATGAGGCACCGGAACCACCACTCCCTGGGCCCGCAGGTCCCGCACCGCCAGGTGCAGATCCTGCAAGCGCTCCGGAGTCAGCTGAAGGTTTGAGGGAAAAAATCTGCCAGCCGGCCGAGAGAGAAACTCGATCTTGTATCCAGATCGAACGATTTCCTGAACCCACCTGTCCCGAACTCGGTCCAGCCAGGGTCGAAGAAAACCGAGCAAACGTCCCCCCACCCCAGAAGCGGGTGAGGGCGCCCCTTCAGGCCGCATTGTTGTGGGCAGCGGATCCGGACTGGCCGGACTTCTGCTTACCTTGGCCTTTGAAGGGCTTGCCCTTATAGTGCGACCGAAAGGCACGAAAGGACCCCTGAGAGGGTCTAAACGAGGCATTCTTCTTACCACTAACAAACTTATTCTTGTGAGATTGGGGCAAGAGAGTGCTCTTACCCCCAGAAATACCCTTTATCAGAGTATCCAGAGATTCGCCAAAAAGGCGAGACCCCGCGTAGGGCAAATTAGCTAAAGTCTTGCGAGTTGATTGGTCGACCAACATCTCAGCCATATCAGGCGACGGTTCAAGACCGCCACACTAGAAAGGCGCGCCGCCAAAGGGACTAAATCCAAGTCTGCATCACACAAATACATGACACCCTGATGAATCTGATCCACCATAGCCAAAGTTGTCGGCGGGGCAGAGTCAGCCACCAGAGTGTGCTTGAGCACCTGCGTCCAATCCGCAATAGCCTGGGCTGCCATAATGGAAGCAAAAATAGGCTTCAGCATAGAGCCAGAAAACGTATAGGCATGACGGGCCAGAGATTCCAATCTCCTGTCCGTCGGGTCCCGTAACACCGAGGTATCCTCAGCAGGGATCGCAGTTTATTTATTCAAAATCGCCACCACGTGATCCACCTGAGGCGGTACACGCCAACGCTCATCAGTAGCCGGTGTAAAGGGATAACGCAGCTTGAACCTACTCGGCACAGCAAAAGGCTTTTTTAAACTGCGCCATTGCTCATCAACCGCACGCTGAAATTCCGTAGAGCAAGGAAAAACCTGCGATGTTTTGCGTTTTCTCTGCGTCCCATAAGAGGACATTAAAGCAGGAGGACATGGTTCATCCTGCAAATGCAGCGTTTGCTTGATAGAAGCAACCAACTCATCCATGAGTGCAAGCTCTTCAGACGAGCCAGGGGGAGAATTATGAACCCCTTCCACCTCAGCCTCCCCATCAGACCCCACAAGGTCAAGGGATGAGTGAGACCCTGAGAAGGGCACTCCAGCCATAGCAGCCCCATCGCCCTCTGAATCAGAGGAAATAGACACCCTGGGCCGTTTTGTGGATCGATCAGCCACCAGCATCTGCACCTGAGCAGCTAAGTTAGCCACAATAGTGGCCAGATCAGCCCCCTCGGGGGAAGCAGCAGCCCCTTGGCCCCCCACCAGGGTGGGAGGAAACTTGCAATCCTGAGAATCCATGCCCCAGCAAAGTAATTAATAAAGGGTACTGCCCCTTTAAGATCGCGGCGAGCGCTGCCCACCGCACCCACTGAACACACTGACCCCCACAGGGATAAGAAAACTGGGCAAGGAATACAGGAAAAAAGGAGATATAAAACCTGGAGAGATCACACAGGCTGCTGCACCGATCGCTGTCCCAGAGGAAAAGGAAGTAATGCAAGACTGACCGCCCCTATGAAGCCTCTGCAAGGCTACACAAACATGGCCACTCGGCTGAGGACAAAACCCTGGGCAAAGAGAACATGGCGCTGACATGTGGGATCGATCGCCGCTCAAAATGGCGGCGTTTGGCACCAAAAACGTGTACAGTACCTCACAGGACCTGCCACCATAATTTTTGCCCCAGAAGAATGGCGGATCGCCGCAGCGATCGCCGCACAGCATGTCTAAAATCTCACTGCTTCATATGACACCCAGCAGAGCGGGAGAGCCCCCCCTCACAGCCCACACACAGGCAGCAAGTGCACACAGGAGCTGACAGGGAGCACAGCTGCCACACAGACATGCAGAGTGACACAGTCCCAGACTGACACCCAAAAAAGACAGGTCCCCACAGAGATACACTTACCAGACCGGATGGCGTGGGGAGCCTGCTCCAGCGACCAAACAGCAGTACTGAGGACAGGGAGTGTCGCAAGCATGACGCAGTGGAGTTGCGGTGCGAAACCGCAATGGCGTCCAGTGAGGTAGCCACCTCACCGATAGCATCCCTGCAGCGAACAGGGATGGGTCGTTCAATGTGCCAGGACAAAACCTAAGCTGAACGCTCGATGGCAGGCTGGGAAGCCCCTGGCCCTGAGCCCTGGGATCCAGGGTGGCCAGACTGAGACCCAGCTCCGCACGATCATCTTCATCAGAAGAACTAACGCTGAAAATAAACAGCTAAGTAAAAGAAAGAGAAAAAACTTCAAATAAAATCAAAAAAGAGAAAAGTGGCTGAGACTAAGAGCCCCAGCACAGGAACAGCCTGCATACTCCTGAGCTAGGCATATGAAACTGAGTTGGTATGCAGGAAGAAGGGAGGTATTGACTGAGGGGACCACCCCCTGGGGGTGGGATATGCTAAAAGCTTTGATATTAATATATTCTGTTGCCTAGCTACTCCTACGGAGCAAAGGTCAATAACCCCCATTAGTGACGAATATGAAGAGGCGGCGACTGTCGGAGGACGTAAGAGAAAATAATAATAATAATTTTGGAGGAGCATTTGAAGAGCTTTTCAGGTGCTTCCCATTCATTTCAATGGAGAGGTGCGCCTCTGAAGCTTTTTTTTTTTTTTTTTTTTAAAGCGCTCCAAACATGCTCCAAGGATGACGCTTGCAGGAGTTTTCATGGCTTTCAGTGTGAAAGGGGTCTAAAGGCTCCTATGCTGCTTATCCAAGGCTCGACAATCCCCGGGCGCCAGGTCGCATTTGCGACTACAATTAGCGACCTGGCGCCTTTGCGACTAGAATTAGCGACCTGGCGCCTGGGGTGCCCTGCAGGAGGTGTCCTGTCCCTTTTGCGCCCCCACCTCCTTCCCCGAGTGCACGGACTTCCGCGCCGTCCAAAAATTGAGGCCCAGGCTTTTCGGCCTTTGCTTAAAGGTAAGTGGACAGGGAGTGGGGTTATTATTATTTATTTTTTAAATTTAAAAAAAAAAAAAATAATAATTTTTTCTTTTTTTTTTAATTAGTAAAAAAAATAAAAAAATTTATATATATATATATATATATATATATATATATATATATATATATATATATATATATATATATATATATATATATATATATATATATAATATCTTTTTTTTTTTTTTCCCTCATCACCGTGCCACAGCCGAAGGCCCCTTTCACACGGGCTGTCTGAACCGGTCCGCCTGTCAGTTTTTCAGGCAGACCTGATCGGACCCTTCATTCTCCTCTATGGAGCAGTAATCTGCCGCCATCTGATCCTGTCCGCCAAAAACAGACGGATGGTGGTTCTATTTTCTATCCATCCCATGGATCGGATCATGTGACAATTCTTTTAGCCTTTCAGAACAGAAACAAAAATATCAGCCTTTTGGACAACCATGTTTAGACGACACAGAAAACAGACACTACCTTTCTTTTTTTTCATTGGCTCTCCGAGATCAAGTGATATTGGAATGGGAGAAGTATCCATTGGCTCAGAGTCTTCAGTGGACACTTCCACCACAGTTTCTGTAATAACGTCCGGCCTCATGGCAGCATGGATGAATTCTGGTGTAGACACACATTGTGGGACATACACTTCCACTGTAGAGAAATAAAAGTTTTTGTACATTTTCTCAGTAATAGTAAAATAATATTTTGACACAATGTGCATAACTGCCTAACTTCCCTTTAGGGAATCTACTGCATCTTACAAAACCCTTGAGAGTGGGCAATAAGGAAAGGCCATCCCCTGCTCCTGTTTTGCACACTAGTCTAGTCCAGCCTCTTTGTTGTGTTTTTTAACCTGTACTATAAAAAGAGAGAAGCATTAACGTGGTTATTGGCAATACTGCCAGTAACTTACGTGTTATATATACATTTACACACACACACTATGCTGTCCAATTAAAATTAAAGTGCCGGTCCATCTTAAATCCCAAATACTGTTCAAGGGATACAGCATTCACAGCGCTGGATCCAATGAGGGCTCAGGCAAGTGTTATGTATACATGGGCAATAAGCCCTGTACAAACAATCAGAAAATCATACAAAAAATACAGCTTTCAAATCCATCGTACGACAATCGGAATGTTAGTACAGAGCTTTCGAGAGCCGATCATGACAGTTCATCCGATCGGACTAGAGATGTGCCGGTTTTTGGTAATGCGATAAATCGCGATACTGCATACGTACGGTATTATTATTGTGGGCATTTTTAAAATACCATATTAACGCCTCGCCGAGTCTCCTGCGGTGTCCGGCTTCCTTGCACAGCTGCGCTTTACTAGATCGGAGCTGCTACTTCCTGTATAGGTCCGGCTCACAGGCGGAGTGATATTACATGCACTCCGCCTGTGACAGGAGGAGCCATACACAGGAAGCATCGGCTTTGCTCTATACTGCAGCCGCATGCTTCCTCCTAGGCTCAACCACAGAGCCACTGCCTACAAGCAAATCCCTGCAAGTACCTACCCACTACTATATGAAAGATTTTCTTTATATTATATATATATATATATATATATATATATATATATATATATATATATATATTGTTAAACTTTCAGTGCGAAATAGAAATACATTTTTATTATTATAGGTCAAGAATTGTGAACTTTGAGGCCTCCATTGACCTTGCTACATATTGAGTCAAAACTCTTTAAGTTTGAAACACACATTGCGTCCATTGTTTGACATGGTTTTGTTTGCCTGAACTTTGAGATGAGAAGCTGTGTCATCTGCCCGAAAGGAAAATGTGTTTGACAAACTTTTAAATACAATACTCAGAAAGACAGATAAATAAATCGCTTATCACAGGTGGATCGGCCTTTGGGGGAAAAGGTTTACATAAGACATCCTTCCCCTGGTCTTGAAACACGAAAAACCAGAAAGATCATAAAACTATGTTCAGGCCATGAGACATTTTATCACACAATGGCCGAAACTCAATTTCAGGATAACACCTGTGTTCACCCATCCACAAGCAGGATAAGCTATTGTCTATATCATGAGGAGACAAACGGAAACGGACAAAGGCTAGAATCTATCATTCATTTACCTATAAACCAACAGGGGGGTAGGGTTGTTGGAATCTACATGGAGTCAAATAAACAGAGTCACTTAGGCTGATGAGAACTGCAAATCTCAAAATGAATTTCATAAAATCATAAACTGATATCTTTGCCCCATCATATACAAAAGGTGTTATGGAACTATGATGTTATGACAACTTCCTACTGAGAAGTACATTATATTCTATCATATAGTAGTGTCAAATGGTCAGACATTTCGCCCATATTTTATCATCCAGTCCAAATCATAAATGTACTGTTGTCAACATAATAATCCCTTAAATGGATAATACTCTAATTGGAAACAAACCATGTGTAGAAAAAGTTACATATACAAGCTGTTGTGCATCAATATATATAACTGTATATGTATCTATATAATTCTTACTGCTACTAATCGAAGTCTTGGGTTAAAAAGTAAAATCCAATATATATATATTACATAAGAGATATTAAATATGAGAATGGTGGTATCTAGATTAATCTTTATTCAGATACCTGGTGGATTAAATGGACGTCATAGATGAGAGCATGATTACATTTTATGTTTTTTATAATAGTCTTAAATGGAGGAATCTTTATTTAATTTTAATATACTGGTTAACCAAGAGGGGTCACCCTATGACATCACCAGTTAATGAATAAGTAACTCCAACCAATAGGATAATGTTCCTCCCACTGGGTTTGGCTTATGATAATTTTTACTGCCCTTTTGTTCAACACAAAATAAAAAGAAATGAGAGATGTAAGAGGACACACAACACAACACAACACAACACACATCATATCTTGCCCAATATACATCACACTTACAACATACACACTACTAACAGCCATGCACAGACTCATCTACACACACGACTCCATTTCAATCTGCCATGTATCTGAACCTTTGAGGGACGCCAAAAGAAGCTCCTCCCTAATTGGCCACCATCTTGGAAAAGCAGCCATCTTAAGGAACCTGGTAACTACTATTCTAAGCTATGCGGCCATTTTAAATATGGTAATTATGCCTTGCTGTTATTTGATTATTATTCAATATTGTTTATGTACTTCCTTAAATGTTTTACATTTCGTATTTAAAGGGTAACGAAAGTACAATCCCAGCCGTATAAACCATATGTAGATTTTTCTCTAAAGAGATGATTTTTGTTTTTATAACATTTTTAATATCAGATTAAGCGCATTATTTGCGATTTTACGTCTTCCGTTTTGCATGGCTTATTCTCACTTCATCTGCAGTGGAATGACTTTCGGCCATGTGATTCGCAGACTATTGTGGTCTGATTATATAGAATATTAATTTATGGTTCATACTACACCTGGGAAATACATAATCTTGCTTTATTTTACTTTCATCGTTTAGCTAAATATCACATTGCATTTATCGTTTTAAGTTGGTATTTTATGTAAGGTTATTTCTTTGTGTCACTCAAGTATGATCATTTATGGTGAAAATATGTCTTGCGAATAAATATTCTTATATATATATATATATTCCCTACTGTAGACTGTTTCACTAAGATTGGTATATGCTTTTAAAAAGAAATTAACTGATATAAAAAAAAGAACTTGGGAAAATTGCGTGGTATACTATGAGTGTCTGAACAAAATTAATTGGGTTTTTTTTTTTTTTTAGATATTAAATTATTTGCCGTAATCGGCTGGAGGCACTGCGTCATAATTCTATTGATAGTTCAGACATCGCCTTTTAGTAATAAATTAAAAATAGTCAAATTTTATACCAAAACGCACAACATATTAAATGGAGTTGCACTGCTGAGATATCATTAATTTCTTACATATGCTAATCATAATTTTGATCATGGTGACATAATTAATAACTTTGCAAAAAAAAAAAAAAAAAAGAGAATTTTTTTTTTTTTTAATAATTTTTTTTTTAATTATTTAATTATGAATATTGATAGTAATGCCCTAAAATGTCTACATAAGGTAAGGTTCACGCTGCCAACTCTGGCTAGATGTTAATCCCACAGCCCCAGTAGATTCGGCACAGATCTAGAATATGTAGAGACACCTCTCTGAGTCTAAAATGGTGGTGTATGTATAGGCTAGTTGGAGTCATACCAAAATCCTCAGAAAAAGTCGGGCCAAAAATGGGCACCAGACGTGGGTAGGGGAAAACCTGATGTATGAACTCACCGAAAGCTTCTCTAACCCCAAAGACGTCAGGAAGCGTGATCACATACTTTTAGAATCATGGCCAATCTTACTGTATCTCTGTGAGGAACTGCACCATAAGGCTCAGCAAAAAGGAATTTAGTAAAGTTCTAATCTCCACTCCAAATAATAAGAAGTGAGATAAGGAACCTCCTTGAGCAGGTGAAAGTGACCTCTATTGGGACACATAGGTTAAGAGAATGTAGCGTGAAACTGTAGGAAAAAGTAGAACTGTGGCAGAAGTTTTATTCAGAAAGCTGTAATATAAGCAACCATTTGAAAGAACAATGTAAACGATTAATGCAATAAGTAGGAAGTTTTGAGCAAGGAAAATTTTTTTTTTATTAGTGGAAGTTGCAGAGTAATCAGTAGTTGAAAATTAAGTTGCCGAGTAACCAGCAGTGGAAAATTTATAAATAAATAAATAAAAATAAAAATGTAACAGTTCCAGTAAGGACAGGAATTCATAAATAAATAAATAGGAAAGTTCAAAAAGGTTATGGTGGCCATACAAAAGGGTACTGCTTATCAGTCCTGCATTATAAATAAAATGAAGTAATTAATTAGACCCAGATATGACTCCCAGTCTGATGGTTAAGACCCAGACAAGGGGGGGAGAGTTAGGCAAAGAGTCCACATCCTACCCCAGCCATATTCCTAAGATAGGAGGGCAGAAATTGGGCAGCCATACATAACTAGGTATGAGTCATATCGGGTCACCGCAAAACGACTAGCACCCCTAAAAAGATACCATACACCTCTAGAATTTAAAAAGTTTGTTTTAAAAAGAGTACTGTCCCGATTTTTATTAAGACAGGGTCCTTAGATATTACTAATCATTTTGAGGCCTATGAAAACAGCCTTTCTGTGTTGTGCCTCAAGGATGTAATTTAAAAGTCGGCCCACACATAAAAAAAAAAAAATCCTTAACGCTGCTAGAGCTGCTATATATAATTTAAAATGTACACAGCACCAAAGCCCACTGAATTTTTGCTGTACTGTACTCAAAAGTGCCTAACACCCTTCAATGGAGGAGCCTGAGTACAACCATCCAGAATTTAAAACCCTGTGCTTTGAGGCATCGGCCAGGTACATAAAAATAAGTTTGGCCAGGGACTACAAGTTGGGGTGTTCACTGGAATGGTTGGCAAGAGAGCGACAATTTGCACTCCATCCAACAGACCAGTGAATACAAAGAAAGGCGTGAGCCTGTCACCAAAATTGTGGCAGGAACACACCTTTCTCCTCAACCTTAACACTAAAAATAAATAAATAAATAAAAATAAAAAGGAGCAAGATTTTATACTGGATACCTCAAGGAGGACACCGGACACCCCACAAATAAGGAGGGGGGAACAGAGGCCATTTTAGGATTTCTTTCCAAGGGGACAGGGCCCAAGGGTTCAAAGAATCTCCAGGGAGCATCCCCAAAGAGCCCAATTCACCCTTGAGGATGGAAATCCTCGCTATGCCAAATATCCTCAACAAAAGGGGGGACCCCACAAATAAATAGGGATTTGCCCCATCTTAGGGCTCCCCAAAATCCTCGGGAAGATGAACAGACATTAAGGCCCAGACCCCGCCAGAACCGAGCAAATGGTTCTGATGGGGATCTGTCCCATCTGTCTGTACCCGAGAGACATAGGCACCGCAGGAAGCGGAGCCAAATAAAAAAAAAAAAAAAAAAAAGCCAATAATTCTATTTCTGAAAAGATTTTTCAGCAGAGTAGATGCCAAGGTGGGTCGGATGATCACTTGGTTCACTCAGGGCACTGTAGCCCGAACTAAAATAATTCCTTTTTAGGAACAAATCTTGTGGCCAGCCAAAGGCCACAAAATCCTTAAATGCCCAAATAGCAAGGGATCAGAGGGACACACTGAATGGATGCATAGGAGACAGAGGTTCTAACACCATTTTATCCCCAGGTCACAGTATTGAGGATCCTGAAAATCCCTGTCAGGGGGGATCTTGGTTGTTAGATAATAACTACTCTCCTATTTTTCAGTGGTCACTTCATCCCTCTGACTCAAACAGGTCGCTCAAAGCGGGCACGTTTCGAAAAATCGCCAATGGCGGTGATACAAGGAGGATCAAACCCTAATGACGTAATGAAGTCAAGAGGTTAAAGGTGGTATTACGGTAACCAAGAAGAATCCTCAATGTCAGGTAGTTTTGTTGCCTACCATGAATTGCATTGATGCCCCAAAGGGGGGATATTATATTTTTTTCCTCCCAAGTAGAAGGTAAATTCTAACAAAATAGTATATCACTGTTCAATTGTTCAATGTGTGGTATCCATGGTGATGAATACGTCCCCATGTTAATGAGCCCCAGAAGTCAGTCTCCCCTGGGAAAGGTTGCATATATAGTCTCACCGTCCATGGTGGTCAGATAAAAGGCTGATCACACGATGGAATAAAAGGAGGACTCTGAGGAAGCTCAGGATACCAACCTCACATTGAAATCCCAACTAAAAGTTATGGCTGAAAACTGTGTGTATCATTTTCTCATGGAATCCATTTTCCTTTATAGGACTAAGAGATCCAGGAAGTAAGCAGGAAACCGAGAGTCTGATGTGTCTGAGACACCCAAAGGGGGGTACAGTGTGAAGGACCCCGGGATACCCCTGATGGCCAGTCTACCAAGACGAACCCGTCAAGACAGCCAAAGGCAAAAGTGCCCGGAGAAATCCACATTCCACTGGCCAACAGATGATAACCCTTGGATCCACACCTCACTCGGAGTCACCATGCTTGTTTACTGAAGTCACTACACCTACTTGCAGGTGTCTACACCCCATTCAACTATTCCATACCTATCTACAAAGCTGTCAAAGTCCGATTTAAGCCCTATTTCTTCAAAAGTTCTGCCTTGGAAAAATGTTTCAAACGGCTACGGCAATTTTCACAATTTTTCCAAGAGGGGGGATTTGTTAAACTTTCAGTGCGAAATAGAAATACATTTTTATTATTATAGGTCAAGAATTGTGAACTTTGAGGCCTCCATTGACCTTGCTACATATTGAGTCAAAACTCTTTAAGTTTGAAACACACATTGCGTCCATTGTTTGACATGGTTTTGTTTGCCTGAACTTTGAGATGAGAAGCTGTGTCATCTGCCCGAAAGGAAAATGTGTTTGACAAACTTTTAAATACAATACTCAGAAAGACAGATAAATAAATCGCTTATCACAGGTGGATCGGCCTTTGGGGGAAAAGGTTTACATAAGACATCCTTCCCCTGGTCTTGAAACACGAAAAACCAGAAAGATCATAAAACTATGTTCAGGCCATGAGACATTTTATCACACAATGGCCGAAACTCAATTTCAGGATAACACCTGTGTTCACCCATCCACAAGCAGGATAAGCTATTGTCTATATCATGAGGAGACAAACGGAAACGGACAAAGGCTAGAATCTATCATTCATTTACCTATAAACCAACAGGGGGGTAGGGTTGTTGGAATCTACATGGAGTCAAATAAACAGAGTCACTTAGGCTGATGAGAACTGCAAATCTCAAAATGAATTTCATAAAATCATAAACTGATATCTTTGCCCCATCATATACAAAAGGTGTTATGGAACTATGATGTTATGACAACTTCCTACTGAGAAGTACATTATATTCTATCATATAGTAGTGTCAAATGGTCAGACATTTCGCCCATATTTTATCATCCAGTCCAAATCATAAATGTACTGTTGTCAACATAATAATCCCTTAAATGGATAATACTCTAATTGGAAACAAACCATGTGTAGAAAAAGTTACATATACAAGCTGTTGTGCATCAATATATATAACTGTATATGTATCTATATAATTCTTACTGCTACTAATCGAAGTCTTGGGTTAAAAAGTAAAATCCAATATATATATATTACATAAGAGATATTAAATATGAGAATGGTGGTATCTAGATTAATCTTTATTCAGATACCTGGTGGATTAAATGGACGTCATAGATGAGAGCATGATTACATTTTATGTTTTTTATAATAGTCTTAAATGGAGGAATCTTTATTTAATTTTAATATACTGGTTAACCAAGAGGGGTCACCCTATGACATCACCAGTTAATGAATAAGTAACTCCAACCAATAGGATAATGTTCCTCCCACTGGGTTTGGCTTATGATAATTTTTACTGCCCTTTTGTTCAACACAAAATAAAAAGAAATGAGAGATGTAAGAGGACACACAACACAACACAACACAACACACATCATATCTTGCCCAATATACATCACACTTACAACATACACACTACTAACAGCCATGCACAGACTCATCTACACACACGACTCCATTTCAATCTGCCATGTATCTGAACCTTTGAGGGACGCCAAAAGAAGCTCCTCCCTAATTGGCCACCATCTTGGAAAAGCAGCCATCTTAAGGAACCTGGTAACTACTATTCTAAGCTATGCGGCCATTTTAAATATGGTAATTATGCCTTGCTGTTATTTGATTATTATTCAATATTGTTTATGTACTTCCTTAAATGTTTTACATTTCGTATTTAAAGGGTAACGAAAGTACAATCCCAGCCGTATAAACCATATGTAGATTTTTCTCTAAAGAGATGATTTTTGTTTTTATAACATTTTTAATATCAGATTAAGCGCATTATTTGCGATTTTACGTCTTCCGTTTTGCATGGCTTATTCTCACTTCATCTGCAGTGGAATGACTTTCGGCCATGTGATTCGCAGACTATTGTGGTCTGATTATATAGAATATTAATTTATGGTTCATACTACACCTGGGAAATACATAATCTTGCTTTATTTTACTTTCATCGTTTAGCTAAATATCACATTGCATTTATCGTTTTAAGTTGGTATTTTATGTAAGGTTATTTCTTTGTGTCACTCAAGTATGATCATTTATGGTGAAAATATGTCTTGCGAATAAATATTCTTATATATATATATATATTCCCTACTGTAGACTGTTTCACTAAGATTGGTATATGCTTTTAAAAAGAAATTAACTGATATAAAAAAAAGAACTTGGGAAAATTGCGTGGTATACTATGAGTGTCTGAACAAAATTAATTGGGTTTTTTTTTTTTTTTAGATATTAAATTATTTGCCGTAATCGGCTGGAGGCACTGCGTCATAATTCTATTGATAGTTCAGACATCGCCTTTTAGTAATAAATTAAAAATAGTCAAATTTTATACCAAAACGCACAACAATATATATATATATATATATATATAGCACAGGCATAGCAGCCCACATTACATAATTATAGAGTCAGTCAGTACAGACTCTAAACCACATGTATGCGAATGGGCTTGGGCTGCTATGCCTGCGTTTTCGGCTAAAAAAAAAGGTGCATGCAGAATTTTTAAAAATGCAGTGGCCGTGAAATCTAGATAAAGGAAAGCCTGTGGATGTGGTGTATCTGGACTTTGCAAAGGCCTTTGACACCGTTCCCCACAAACGCTTACTGTACAAACTAAGGAAGGTAGGTATGGACCATAAGGTGAGTACCTGGATAGAGAACTGGCTCCAGGGGAGAGTCCAGAGGGTGATGATTAATGGGGAGTACTCGGATTGGGCGGTGTGGAAAGTGGGGTCCCCCAGGGTTCTGTCCTGGGACCAATCCTGTTTAATTTATTCATAAATGATCTAGAGGAGGGGATATCTAGTACAATCTCTTATTTGCGGATGATACTAAACTAAGCTTGCCAATATCTTCTATGCAGGATGTGGAAACCTTACAAGCGGACCTGAACAAAATAACGGGGTGGGCAACTACATGGCAGATGAGGTTTAATGTTGAAAAATGTAAAGTAATGCACTTGGGGGCCAAAAACCAGAAAGCAAGCTACTCACTAGGGGGGGGGGGGGGAGACCTCTGGGTGAGTCTAGGATGGAAAAAGACTTGGGGGTACTGGTAGACAACAGGCTTGGCAATGGCATGCAATGCCAAGCCGCTGCAAGCAAAGCCAACAGAATACTGGGATGTATAATAAAGGGGATTCACTCCAGAAATAAAGAGATTATTCTCCCGCTCTACAAGACTCCGGTCCGGCCACATCTGGAGTATGCTGTCCAGTTCTGGGCACCGGTCCTCAGGAAGGATGTGCTGGAATTGGAAAGAGTCCAGAGAAAGGCAACAAAAATAATTAGGGGAATGGAGGACATCAGCTATGAGGAAAGACTACAAGCACCGAACTTATTCTCTTTGGAGAAGAGACAATTGAGGGGGGATATGATATCAATGTACAAATACTGTACTGGGGACCCTAGCATAAGGAACAAACTATTCAGAGAAAGGAGATACAATAAGACACGTGGCCACTCACTAAAACTAGAGGAAAGGCAGTTTAACCTTAAAGTTCTTCACTGTAAGAGGGGTAAGGATGTGGAATTCTCTTCCACAAGCAGTCGTATCAGCAGGGAGCATTGATAGTTTCAAAAAACTATTAGATGGGCACCTTAGAGACCACAACATACAGGGGTATACAATGTATGGTTAAAAGCAAACACACACACACACACACACACACACACACACACACACACACACACACACACACACACACACACATCATAGGTTGAACTGGATGGACTGATGTCTTTTTTCAACCTCACTATTAGGGATGCACCGAAATGAAATTCTTGGCCGAAGCCGAATAATAATGAAATGCTTGGCCGAAGGCCGAATACCGAACGCGGCGTTTCGCATTTTTTCCATTTATTTTGCCGCGAACAGGGGGGCGGGGCGTGGACCTAGTGTGAAGGAGCCGCAGTCAGGAGCAGGGGGCGGGACGCGCGCGTGACGTCACACCCCCCTACTCGCGGCCGGACAGGACACCGGCGGCGTGTGAGAAGGGAGCCGCGAGCCGCAATGAGGAAGGTGAGCGGTCAGGGCGGAAGCTGACATTGTTCGGCTCAAAATTATTCGGCCTTTTGACTTATTCGGCCGAACACCGAAAGTGCTATTTTCTCTATTTTCGGCCGCCGAATAATGTTCGGCCGCCGAATATTCGGTGCATCCCTACTCACTATAACTTTTTTCAACCTCATTAACTATGTAAAAAAATCCATCCTGCTTTTGCACCGTGCGACTTACCTGCAGTTCCTGCACACGCAAACTGTTCTTAAATGCTGGGCTGGGCCCACGTATATAAAAACACAGAAAGCTTGCCAGTGCAGTAAGTCGCATGGTGCAAAAGCAGGATGAATTTCAAGGCCACTGCATTTTTTTTTTTTTAATACCGTGATAATACTGTATACCGTGGCAAAACCTTAATTAATCGCAGCATGGAAATCTGATACAGTCACATGCCTAGATCGGACATGCAGAATTTGTTTAATCAGTACAGTTGCTGTTACATCACTTCCGAATTTTTATTCTTTAGTACGAGAATTTTCGTAACTTTTCATTTTTTAAAATGAGATTAGCATGCAAAAAATAATGGCCGAATTATTAGCATGCAAAAAATAATGGACGATAATTCGTCCAATAATCTCATTGTGTGTACAAGGCATTACAACCTCCCCTTTATAAATGGATTCATTAAATGATCTACATTAAAAACTGATCACTTTCACATACATAATAATCAACCTCTAAAAATGAATAATATAAATTCCATTTAATCACAAAACAAATTTACACCACCTGGGATATTTGTCTTGAGATTTTCTTTAATTTCAATAGCGCATGACCCAGCATGAAGAATATTTATCTGAAACACGCTAGTGTTTCTCACAAACTGAAAAGGTAATGGGATAAGTGAAGTCCACAGTAAAGGTGTGCAGTGTCCTCAGAGTACTGGTGTAATAGATGCAGCCGCTGCCTGCCCCCTGGCTATGTGCACTCACAGACCTTCCAAATGTTATGTGGACAATCAACAGGCTGTTCAGAAACACAAACCTTTGCCAAGCAGGGCAGAGTGTAGCAGCACTTCAAACAAGTCCGTTCAAAGAGTCCTGGCAGCATGATCACAATCTGTAGCTTGCCATTATTAAGCATTACATACCACCTACTCCAGGAGGTACATTCAAAAAACTGTGCCATCACTTTAACTGAATTGTACCAGTGCCAACCAAACAAAAGCTCCTTTCACTGTGTACACAAGTGAAATCTTGTCCAAAAAGAACAAAACATACACCAAAGCCAAGGATTATGTAAAGGAATATATACTACAATACAATAATCTGGTTGATGGATTGAAGGGGTGATAGATTTGTTTTTAGTACATCCTGATAATGCATAATTCAAAAATAATGCACAACAATTTAATTCCAATATATTTTTCATAAAAAATCTAAACAATCGAAAACATTTCTTTAACCACTTCAGCTCTGGAAGATTATATTCCCTTCGTGACCAGGCCATTTTTTTCTATTCAGCACTGCGCTACTTTAAGTGATTGCGTGGTTATGCAACAAAAAGGGCTTGCTTTTCATGGTATTTGATCACCACTGGGTTTTTTTTTTTTTATTGTATCAAACAAAAAAAGAACTAAAAAGAAGATTTTTGTAAGATCTTACCGTAAAAATTTCTCTATCGTCCATCGACAGACGCAGGCTCATCTCCATGAGCTGCGTGGGACGTCCCAAAGCAGTATAGGCGCAAGGGGTGGGGAAAAAGGCAACCAGACAGTAACGTCAACTTCAAGAGGCTAAACCTAGCCAACCGAGCATCATAGAACTCAACCAAACAACAGGAGCTCACCCAGGTAAAAGACACCTAAGGCTACATGTACACGGGACGTTTTAAAAAGTCCTTTGAACGCTGGGATTTTTACAGCCATGTAAAGGATGTTTAAAACATCCGTTGTGTCGCTTTTGCAGCCGCTTGCGCTCAGATCCATTTTTAGAGGTAAAAAAAATCATACCCCTTTAAAATGGAAAAAAACGCAAGCGCTAAACGCAGGTGAACGCAAATAATTGCTTTCCAAAAAAACGACACTGAACTCAACTGCCTCTAAATGACTGTAAACGACCCAGTGTGCATGGACAGATAAGATAACAGAGGAGGGTTCAGGGGCATCTGAAAAAAACACCCAACTGCTCCAAAACAGTCGTTTACAAGTAGCAGTGTACATGAGGCCTAAGAGAACAAAAAACAATTCTCTTATGAAACAGCAGCCTGCAAAACCTTGCAGCCAAAAGAGGCATCCAAAGACGCGCCAACAAATCCACCTTGTAAAATTTTGTAAAAGTGTGCACAGACGACCAAGACGCTGCCTACAAAACCTGTACAACAGAGGCCTGATGGCGAAAAGCCCAAGAGGCACTCAGCGCTCTAGTAGAATGTGCCTTCAAAGGGAAAGGAGGAACCTGCCATTTGATTAAAAAAAGCCTGAACAACCGTCTGCCTGATCCATCTCAAAATGGTTGCAGAGGATGCAGCCAAACCTTTGCGAGGATTGTCCAGAAGGACACAGAGAGTCCGACTTCCTGAAGGACTAAGTAACCGTCAGATAAACCCTTATCGCCCAAACCACATCCAGAGAGTGCAAGGCAATCTCCTTGGGATGTTTAGGCTTAGGACATAAGGAAGGCAACACGATGTCTTCATTAAGATGAAAATCCAACACCACCTTAGGGAGAAAAGACGGATTAGGTCTGAGGAGAAATCTCCCTAATATTCTCAAAAGGAGGCTTTTGAAGAACAGACAAAACCAGATTAAGATCCCACGGCAGTAACAGGGATCTCCTCGGAGGGACCAGATGACGCACCCCCTGAATGAAGGTGCGAATCAAACTACTAGTAGCCTACGGACGTTGGAAGTAAATAGCCAAGGCCGAATCCTGGCCCTTGAAAGTACCCAATGCCAAGCGCAGCTCAACCCCTTTTTGTAAAAAGGCCAAAACCCTAGCTATAGAAAACAAGCGAGGGTGCAGCTGAAATGTACGATTTCCACGTACGATGATAGATCTTCCTGGAGGTCGACTTCCTGGCCTTCAAAAGAGTAGGAATCACCGAATCAGAGAGAACTCCATCCCTCAACACCTTGCTTTCAACAATCAGGCCATTAAAGCCAGCGACCGTGAAGCAGGATGGAAGATCGGTCCTTGAGATAGTAGATCTTTCCGCAGAGGAAGACGCCATAGAGGATTCACGACCAATTTTACCAGGTCTGCGTACCAAGACCGAGGGCAGTGAAGAAACCTCAGTAGGAAAATGAGCGGAGGGAAGGCATATATCAGGAGATACTGACCCCCAAGGAGCCACCAAAGCATCTCTGTGGCATCAGCCAGAGGATCTCAAGACCTGGCCACAAACCTCTGAACTTTCCTGTTGAAGCGAGACACAAAACAGATCCACCTCCAGAGTCCCCCACCAGGCACACGGGAAATGAAACACCATCGGATGCAGGGACCACTCCCTCGGATCCAACACCTAACTACTCAGGTAATCCGCCTGCCAATTCTCCACACCCGGGATGTAGACTGCGGAGGGAGACAGAACATTGTGTTCCGTTCACACTACAATCTTGGCCACCTCTTTGGCCGCCAGGGCACTACTAGTGACTGGAGCCACCAAGAGAGCCGACTTCGTGAGATAGCTCAACCGAATCATCTCGTCCAATGACCCAGGATCTCTGTTCCATTTTGACAGAATCTCTTTCTGCAACTGTCTCGTATAAGCCTGAGCAAACGGGACCCCTTTGAAGGTCGAAACCATCAGACCCAGGGCCCTCATGCAAGCCCGCAAGGAGGACTGATCGGCCTCCATCGGCAACCGGGCCGCCCTTTGCAACTTCTGAAGCTTGTCCAAGGAAAGGAAGACCCTGGCCAGAGCAGAGTCGAGGATCAGCCCCAGATAAGTGACCCGCACGGACGGTGTCAGGGCAGATTTGGTAACATTGATCGTCAACCCGAATTCTTGAATTGTCTGAATGGTGATAGAAACGTCCAGCAGATCCGAATGGAGATTGCAAGCAACAGGAGATTGTCCAGATATCCCACAATGGAGATACCTCGTCGACGTAACAAGGTCAGAACGGAGGCCTGGAACTTGGTGAAAACTCTGGGAGCCGAGGCGAGACCAAAGGGTAACTCCACAAATGAACATGCTTCTCTGCCACCGCAAAAGTGGAAAAGTCGCTGATGTCCCTCGAAGCCAGAAAATCCCAGATTCAATGATTACTTCTGCACCCTCACAAAGCGGTTCAGAGCCTTGAGGTCCAGGATCGTACGCATTTTGCTCTTCTTTCTGGGCACAGTGAACAGGTTTAAATAGAAACCTTGAGAGCACAGGTTTAAATAGAAACCTTGAGAGCTTTTCTGCGGAGGAACTGGCACAATCACCCCTTGAGCCTGGAGATATCGCACAACCTCCCGCAGATCCTTCAAATGCTCCAGGAGACAGGTGAAGATTCGACTGAAAGAACTTGTCCCCTGGCTGGGACGAGAATTAGATCTTGTAACTGGAGCAAACCAGTTTGCAAACTCAATAGTCCTGAATGAAGTCCAGGGCTCATGAAAGAAGCGCAGACGCCCCCCCCCCCCCGAGACGGGCGAGGGCGGCCCTTCATGCTTAAGAGGACTTGTCTGCCACACCGGACTGGCCAGCATTGGGCTTGCCCCTGGGCTTCTTAGCTCCTCCAGAAGTTCTGAATGGCTTACCTTTTCCTTGCGCCCGGAGGCAAAAAAAAAACGTTTATGAGCAGAAAAAGGGGGACCCCGCTTAGTACGGAGAGTCTTACCCTTGGAGGATTGAAGAAGAAGAGTACTCTTCCCGCCAGTCAGGCCCTTGATTAACTCATCCAATGAGTCGCAAAACAACCTGTTTCCCAGAAAAGAGAGATCAACTAATGCTTTCTTAGAAGCTTGGTCAGCCGACCAGCTCTTCAACCAAACCATACGTCTTAAAACAATGCCCATGGCGAGACCCTGGCCTCCAGGGGAGACGCATCACACAGGAACACCAGAGCCTGGATCACCTAGTCCAACAGTTCCAGCTGTTCCGGAGGAACAGTCTCGGGGTCCAAGGACTCCCGCAAACCTCGAATCCATTCTGTCACCCTCTGTGACACTAACACAAAAACCGGTTTCAAAATGGAACCTCTGTCAGCACATGAAGATGACGGGAAAGGGATTCCACCCACCTGTCCACTGGATCCCTAAAAACTGGAGAATCCTCCACAGGTACAAGGGTAGATTTGTTCAATCTGGAAACAGGATGGTCCATTTTAGGTTGCACCGTCCAACGGTTGGAGACCTTCTCAGCAAAATGGTACTGGCGTTTAAAGAGCTTAGGCACCACTAACACGTGCTTAATGCGCCACCATTGGCCATTCACAATATCGTGAAAGGTGTCGGGACAAGGGAAAACCCTGTCAGCTTTTGGAGACTTCTAAGAGCCAAAAGCCACCAGCGTCCCTGCCGGCGTGGGATCAACCACCAATTTTTAAGTATCCCACACTGAAATAATCAGGGCTTCCACTGCGCTTTCCTACGCTGCAGCTCAAGACAGGTCCTCTTCACCATCTGACTGCGAGGACAGCAACCCCTCAGGTAGGGGGGTGTCCGGGGCGACCCCATTAGCCTCTGAATCAGAGGACACCTCCATAGATGGAGAAGGCAGCGGCCGTTTTCGGCTATCAAACTTTTTCATGACTAAATCAACTTTAGTTGCCAGGCTTTCCAGGGCTGCTGAAATAGCGGCCAGCGACTGCAATCCGGACTGTACGGGAGTCGCACAGAGTGGGTCTGAGGGAGATTTCCCAGTTTGGGACTCCATATTGCAATTTTCAAAAAACGATATACTGTCGCTTTAAGAGCGCCGATCGCGGTATCCACCACCGATCGCGGTATGCAGGGAACCCCTTTAAACCAAACTGATAGCAGAAAGTGCAAGGATATGCCCGCAGGGACCCCAAATACTGTACCAACTCAGACAAACCGTCCTCCTGAATCCTTCAGCAGCATGGAGAGAAAGTGACCTTGGCTCAGCAGCAGGAAATGACTGCACAGGAAGTGATGTCGCCTGAATAAGGTTACACTGCTGAGTATAGCACCAGGGCTACACAAAGATGGATGCCCATACAAAACAATAGGAAGCTACAGGGAATATGGCTGCCCAAAACAAGTCCATGGGGAAAAAAAAAAAAAAAATCACATTGCCCACACTTAAGATGGCGGCGCCCACGACAAACCATGCAGCTAGGGACCGACACAAAAGGCCTTAGGAACCACAACAGGTACCAGCAAGCCCAAGGTAACATGTCAACCAACCCCCCCCCCCCCCCCCCCCCCCCCCCAGAGTGCCAGGGTACTGCAGACACACAGACCGGCAGGACAGGGGGATCTTTTGGGAGGCACAAATCCCATTATCCCCAGGAGAGGGCCCACATCCCCCACAAGGTCAGCAGTGGAAAAGGGGGTACATTTACTCCCCACACCATGGACCGGGTGGGCTCCGCTCCGAGCAGACTGCCCCCCTTCCGAAGTGGGTGTGCTGCCAGCCGAGGGGTATGCTGCAACTCAGGGCGTTCCAGGTCGTCGCGTCCTGGCGAGGCATCCGCTCGCAGGCTCGTCCTCCTCCGGAAAAGGGGGACCGTCATGGCCAAGCCGAGGTCGGAACAATAACCTGCTCACGCTCCTAGGCCAGACTGGGGGGACCATAAGGATTTAGATTATCCAGTGCGAAGCCCCAGCCGGCATCGTTGTTGTAGATCACCAGGAAAATTCTTCCCTGAACATGAGCTAGCGAGTAAAGAGAAATAAAAGTAAAATATTCTTAAAAGCAAAACTGTGACCAGAGTCCCAGCAGGAAACCTAGGTCCTACTCCTTCTCTAGGCAGAAACAAACTAAAGTGCTAGGCTGCGGCAGTGGGGTTATGCCTGGCGGGACAGCCCCTAGGGCGTGTACATTCAAATTTTCCTGCTTAGACTACTCCTGATGGGGGGAGCATAACCCACTCAGCTCATGGAGAGGAGGCTGCATCTGTCGATGGACGAGAGAGAAAAATTGTGTTTTTTTTAATGTCAATAGTTAGGAAGGGATTAACCTCTAGGGTGGTCAAGGGGTTAAAATGTATGCCTAACAATGCGTAATGTGTGCGGCTTTTTTACTGAAGATCTGTTTCTTATACCTACTTTGCAGGAAAGATTGTTCCCTCTGTCAAGATCCTGCTTGTGCATCTTAAACCCGGAAACAGGCAGCAACGTACCAGTTTTTTGAGGGCAGCCGCAAACAGGCAGCAACGTACCAGTTTATTGCGGGCAACTGGTCCACAAGTGGTTGAACATTAGCCCAATAACTAAAAGAACAATGCAAAAACCCATCTCTGAACTCATTTTTCAGTTACAAACACTAGAAAGCAAATCATCCTCCTCTACAGAGACCTGAAATCTAATTAGTAGAAGTGGTTGATTGTAAGCGAATGATCAACTCAGCAGCAAACAACGTATTAGTGTAGTAGACAACTATACTACAGTAGAGCTCCTATTTACTTGTGCTGACAGGGAATCCACCCAGTCGAGCCATTGTTTTCTCCCGGGAGGATGTCGGTAATGATAATCGCATATAAAATCTGGCAGGCTGGTTGGCTGTACCCAAGTTGATTGATCAATCGTCCAAGATGGTACATTCAGCCTGCCCATACATGGTTGGAATCCTGGCCGTTTCCTGCTTAACTGGCCAAGATTCAAACCACCTATGTCTGGTCTAAGACGCATGAGCAAGAAATACATGTAAAAACTAAAGCAGTGGAGCATAATTAGTAGCGAATGGGACATTGGCCAAATATTCATTGCAGATGAATCTTCCTGATGCATGTTTTATAAATAAAAGGAAATCATGAGCCACCTATAACATTAATGGATTTATAAAGGTCTTATTTTAGTGGGCACATATTTTAGCCCATTGCTGCCCGCACTAAAGCAATTTTACTGCTACAGGGTGGCAGCTCAGCGCAGGATCACGTGTATGAATATGTGACCCTGCATTTACGCCTGCAGGGGATGTGCATGCCTCCGGCAGGTCTGCTGTGCTTGTTCACAGCTAAACCGATCTGCGGGTGCCAGGCATTCAATGTCCTCCGGCACCCACCAATCATCGGTAAATCACACAGAACGGGGATCTGCCTATGTAAACAAGGGGGGGTTGGAAATCGATTCAGCAAGGACTAGAATCCATGTCTTCCCCTAGTAAAAGCAGCACACAGTTTACACAAACACTGGCTAGGCACACATTTAACCCTTTGATCGCCCCTGATGTTCAACCCTTTCCCCACCAATGTCATTAGTACAGTGCAAGTGCATATTTTTAGCACTGTTCAAGGGAGCCTTGTAGTTCTTTGAACAGCGTCTCTGCTTAAAAACTAAAATCTTACGTTAGCCACATGAAGTAGTTTTTTTTTTTTTTTTTTCTTCGAGGGTCAGGATCCAAGAAGAAATAGCCAATCTCAACTATTATGTATGGGGTCCCTATGTACATAAATTACAAATATTACAGCAAATTAGAATGCTTAGACCTATAGCATATGGATAAAGTTATTTAAATCAAGCTGATCCTTTTTACATCTGTATCTAAAAAGAAAAAAAACAAAACACACACACAACACAGTGAGAACCATGCATTACATATTTTAAAGTGTAATCTAGGAAACATTATGAGCAATGCATAATACCTGGGCTCCTGGAGTCCCGGAGAATGGTGGGAGACTCCATGTGTAGCAAAGCCTCTGCCGCCTCAATCGTCTTGTCTGTGCAATGCACATTGCTGCTGTGTACAGATGCTTCAACTGTAAAAAGATGTGCAGGAGCCATTAAATAAATAAAAAAAAAAAAAAAAAAAACACACACAGGAAAATACAAAATGAGAATGCATTCTGGACTACAGTTTTAAGACTACAATTAGTCTACAACCATAATATCAATGTAGGTGCTTTAATTTTACTTAAGTACATTTATAAACCACTGATGACATTTCGCATTTTCTACTGATGTGTAAAAAAAATAAATAAAAAATTTTTCTATGCTATTTCAATTTTGCATAAACTGAAAAGGCTGCTTGGAGAGTACCAGCCCAATGAAAACACCTATTCCACACCTAGTCAAGAGTAGATGGTCTCAGCCAATTAGGCTGCTAACAGAACAAATGCAGCATAAGAGCATGGATGCATTCTCTAAGACACGTTTGTCACTCCAAAGGCCCCTGCAGGCATCATTCAGATATCTTTTGCAGCTGGTGATTCCCTGCCCCATAAGAACAATCATAGCATCAGTTTTATGGGTTGATCATTCTTACAGGCGACTGGAGGGGAACCCCCCCCCACCTGCCCGTGCGATTGGCGAGCCAGAGAAGAAATCCGCCGATGCCTAAGTACACCATAGAGAATACCGACGAGCATATGGCAGTCTCTATGGCTCACAGAAGCCCAGGCGCGACGTTATGATATCACGTCTGGCCTGGCAGTTGTAAATACTGCAATGATCTTGGCTGGAAAGGCTGAGACCATTTTTTTTTTTTTTTTTTTTTTATCTCAGACTTTCCAGCCTAGAGGAGAGATGTGGGGACTTCTAGACCCCGTCATGGCCTATTCTTATTACAAGGGATGTTTACATTCCTTGTACTTTATTATAAGAATAAAAGTGATAAAAAAAAAAAAAAAAACTATAAAAACAAAATAAACAAAAAAAAAAAAAAAATTTCAAAAGCGTCCCTGTCCCAGCACACAGAAGCAAACACATGTTTGGCGCACCCACATGTAAACGGCGTTCAAACCACACGAGAGAGCGAGAGCAGCAATTCTGGCCCAAGACCTTCTCTAACTCTAAACTGGTAACCTGTAAAAAAAACGTTTAAAGCATCGCCTATGGAGATTTTTAAGCACCGAAGTTTGGCACCATTTCACAAGTGCGCAATTTTAAAATGTGACAGGTATCTATTTACTCGGCGTATCATCTTTCACAGTATACAAAAAAATTGGGCGAACTTTATAGTGTTTTTTTTTTTTTTTAAAAGCGCTTAATAAAATTGCTACGCAAATAGCGTCTGACATAAAAGTTGCAAAAACTGCCATTTTATTCCCTAGGGTCTCTGCTAGAAAAAAAACAAGTAATTTTTTTAAGTAATTTTCTAGCAAAAAAAGAAAAAGAAAAAATGATAATTTTTACATGTCGGAGAGGAGTGCCAGAAGAGGATTGGTATGGAAGTGGGTATACTATATACCTGGTTTAAAACAAGGTGTGGTTGGGGGGGGGGGGGGGGATTTTACATGTTGATAAATGGAAGCGTCACCTCCTTGTATTCTAAGCACATACAAGCAATATAGATACAAGTTGAACAGGCTGCGATTGGTAGACCTTCCCCCTAGATAGCTCACACCATATTTTTTTTAACAAAAATAATAAATATCATAGTTCAAATACATATATTTGTAGGATTCAAAACATTTGATATTATTTATTTTTCCTTAGTTTTCCAAAGCTCCTCCCACCAATGTTTCCCTGCAGACAGGCTGGAAAAGTGCAGGGTCACGCGACAGCTTTAGATCAATGATAAAAAGGTACCTTTTTTTTTTTTTTTTTTTTAAATAAAATACAGTGCTATCATCCATATACAAAAATGAAGCAAATGGACAGTTTGCATTTCGTATCACTTTAGGCAATTTGATACCTTTCCATATAAAAAGGGGTCTGGCTACTAGCTTAGCTACAACTTTTATCCCACATCTGCTTCCAATGATTCATATAACACAAAGTCATCATTATCCTTAACCAAATTTAGAAAAAGAAATGTAAATATGCAAGAAAGATACTGATTTTTTTGTAACCTTCCTGTAGTAGAAATGCATATGCTATTATTCCATTAAGCCTCTACAAAGCTATCAGATAAAAGAAAAATAAAAAATTGCAAGAAACAAAAACCCAGATCATTTAATAAATGGATAAAGTAACTGACATATGGAAATCATCCGCAATGTATTCAAGTAAAAAAAAAAAACAGAATAAAATCGGACTGTGCGTAACAGAAAAAGGAGCATACATAAATTTAATAAAATGAAAAAGTTTATTTCAAGATTAAAAAAAATGTAACAAAGGTGCTAGCAAACAAAATAAACTCAAAAGCAGTTGCATAGAAAATTGTAACCAAACGATGAGCACTATATATGTTTGGTCTTCCAATGCCGACGCCATTTCGCCAATTGCTTCATCAGGGCTGCAAAGACCTATGCGACACCTCTCCCATACTATCATCCATTTAATCAAAGTTAAAATATTTAAGTGATTGTAAAGGATTTTAATGTTTTTAATAAACGTTATACCGTGCAGTGGTTATACCATTTGCCTCATGTAGTGCAATACAGATCCTTCGCATAGAGTTGATCAGGTTGTGGATTGTGGCCTGTGGAAGGTTTGTCCACTCCTCTACAATGGCTGTGCGAAGTTGCTGGATATTAGCAGGACCTAGAACACGCTGTCGTATACACCGATCCAAAGCATCCCAAACATGCTCAATGGGTGACATGTCCAGTGAGTATGCTGGCCATGCAAGAACTGGGATGTTTTCAGCTTCCAGGAATTGTGTACAGATCTTTGCAACATGGAGGCGTGCATTATCATGCTGCAACATGAGGTGATGGTCGTGGCTGAATGGCACAACAATGGGCCTCAGGATCTCGTCAGGGTATCTGTCCATTCAAAATGCACCTGTATTTGTTATCCATAACATACGCCTGCCCCTACCATAACCCCGCATTCACCATGGGCCACTCCGATCCACAACGTTGACATCAGCAAACCGCTCTCCCACAGGATGCCATACATGCTGTCTGCCATCTGCCCTGTACAGTGAAAACTGGGGGTCATCCGTGAAGAGAACACCTCTCCAAAGTGCCAGACGCCATCGAATGTGAGGATTTGCCCACATTTCAAAGAGGAGGAGCCAGAACCGCTGGTGTGGAACCCCAGGAGGAGGATGGGGGCTGCTCAGTGCAAAACCACTGCACGGTTTAACATTAAAAACAATAACATCCTTTACATTCACTTTAATATTTTAACTTGCAAATAAGCAATCTTTGACTGTCTCTTCCCTCAAAAAAAATTTTTGGCCATTATTTAAAGACGGTTTGTGCATTTTTCATACTGTAAAGCAGTATTCTGAGATGAAAAAAAAAAAAAGTGGCTATTGAACCAATAATCTATAAAGAATTACAAGCAACACGCCGGTATACTGGCCACACACTCTGCCAAGTATTAATGTGTCCCTAAGCCACAGCAGCACCTGCTGCTCTACATCCCACTCGTGAAGTAAGGTGTCATCTCCAATTGCTCTTGCCATTTATGGGAATGTGCTCACTGCTGATCCATTCCAAGTCCGCAGCCAGCAGTGCCTGAGCCTATCTTTAGGTGACCCTTTCTTCTGCATTCTGAACAAGAGAAGAGAACAGCAGAAATCCTAACAGACCATCCTAAATGAGCTTTGAGGGAGGATTATCTGAAACTGCACCTCACTTTCTTAGGCTGATATAAGACCTAGGAACAGTTTGTCACTGAATCTCTAAAGTTAATTTTGCATATCCTCTAGACCAGTATTTCTCAACTCCGGTCCTCAGGGCACACTAACAGGCCAGATTTTAACCACTTTAAGCCTGGAGGATTTTGCTGCTTAATGACCAGGCCATTGTTTTCAACTTAGCACTGCGTGACTTTGACAACTGCCCAGTCATGCGACGCTGTACCCAAACTAAATTTGTGTCCCTTTTTTCCCCCACAAACAGAGCTTTCTTTTGGTGATATTTGATCACCTCTGCGCTTTTTATTTTTTGCGATATTAATTTAAAAAAAAAAAAAAAAGAGCGAAAATTTCGCAAAAAATTTACATTTTCTACTTTGACAGTAAAAAAAAATATCCAATATATTAAATTTTTGTCATATTTAAGCCAAAATGTATTTAGCTACATGTCTTTGACAAAAAAGGTCTACGTCGCTGGACCCAAGGCTGTGAGCAGCCTTAAAGTAGTTAATATTACCTTCGGGGGATGCAGACTAAAATACTGCAATCACTGAGCAGTAAATGATATCACCTGTGATGTATTTCAGTTTTCTTGCAAACCTGGCCTTTTATGCCTCGTTTCCACTGAGTGGTACGGTTCGGTACGGAACCGTACACATTGCATTTCCACTGCCAATAGTACCCTTTCATGATAGGCGTGGTGTAGCAGGAAAGCTGTGATAGACGATTCTCTGTCAACCAATCAAAGTTCTGCAGAGTGTAGCTCCACCCTGTTGGTACGGTACTAATGTGCGTGGTACCCCAATGAAAGGGTACCAAAAAGTGGTATGGTACGGTTCGGAATTAGGGTACCATTCATAATGGAAACGGCATAAATAGCGTACCGTACCAGAAAGCTCAGTGGAAACGAAGGAGGATATTTTGCAGCTTTTGGCCAGTAAAAGAAGTTACAAGTAAGGGGCATAGGAGTGCTCTATCTAGCGATACTGTTGCTGGTTAGCTGCTGCCAATGACAGCATTGCTTAAGTGACATGGCTTTTAGAGCTGTGCCCACCCACAGGGAAATTTAACAGCAGCTCCCACCCTTACAATCACAAGTGGCATTTATTACGAAATACCAGCAATACAGATATAACCTGATACTTGCAAGAAATGCTTAAAAAGACCCCCTCAGTCTCCACATTTGTTTTTGGACTTTGAGTCAGAATTCAACAAAAAACTAATCAGTCTATAAAAAAAAAAAATTGTACCTGAATTTCAATGCAAGAGAAGAGCCATTGTTCACTCCTTTTCGGTGGCCTGTGTCACCTGTCTTTTATCAATTCTAAAACTGTGGCCTCAACCAGACTCAAAAGCATTTGACACTTCCAGACGTGTCAGATGCCAGCCCCCCCCCCCCCCAGGCATTTGACACACTTTTCACAAATCTCTGACTGACAGGGTCTCTAAAATTAGAATCTGACCAGTAACCTTTTTTTTCTTTTTTCAAAGTTAAAGCAGAGCTCCACCCAAAAAGGGGAAGCTCCGCTTATTTGCCCAGAAGTTCGGCCCCCCTCCTCCTTTCCCTGCTGCTGGGCCATTTCACAAAGCACAGTAGGTAGCCAGCTGTGACGCCTAGCCTACAAGAAATGGCAGTGGCAGCACCCGAGAGCCAATTGAAAAATTGACTGGGGTGAAGACACAGCTGGATCCCTGGACAGGTAAGTGTCATAATAATACATCTCAGCAACTACAGTATTTTACTTATTTTTTTTCTGAAGGAGCCTAGCTAGAGCTTCTCTTTAAAAACAATCTGAAAAAATATTTAGAGTGCTTCTAATCATAATTATTGTAATTTTATTGAAAATACAGTTTGTCCATAAACACTGCTTGGAGATTTCTGTCAATCATTACTATAAAGTTAGATCAAAATAGTGCACTGTCATGATTTAAGATATTTACTGGCATACCTAGCATGTTAGCCCCAAGGAGTTCTGTCAAATTGTTTGTCACTTGGGAGCAACGCATCAGACTAGCAGTGACGTAATCATGCAGGGCGGAGCCAGGAGGCCGTAGCTGCCATATATACCCTTATTGCCCGAACTACATCCAAGGAGTGCAAATCAACTTCCTTAGGATGCTTAGGCTTGGAACAAAAGGGAGGTCAACAATTTCTTCATTCACATGAAAATCAGAGACGAACTTTGGAAGGAACGACTGACATTGATGAAGAACCACCTTATCCCTGTGATCCCCCAGGTAAGGTGGACAAGACAGCGCCACCAGTCTAGACACGCTGTGTGCAGAAGTAATGGCCACGAAAAAAGCCACCTTCTGAGACAACGCAACCAGGGGAATCTCCCTATTTTTAAATGGAGGCTTCTGGAGAACTGACAACACCAAATTGAGGTCCCACGGCGGCAATGGAGACCGCACGGGGGGAACCAAGTGTCTCATGCCCTGCAGAAAAGGTACACACCAAGGTGTGTGTAGGCAACAGATGTTGAAAGAAAACAGCCAGGGCAGGGACCTGGCCCTTGATGGTACCCAAGGCTCAACCCCTCGGAAGAAAGCAAAGATCTGAGTCACCGAAAAGGAACGATGATGAATTCAGGGGGATTCACACCACGCAATGTATGTCTTCAATGATGGTAGATCTTCCCAGAAGTAGATTTTCTAGCTTTTAAACAGCGTAGGAATCACCTAGGCAGACAACCCTCTACCTTCAGCGCCTGGCTTTTAACAGCAAAGCCAGCAACTGTAAAAGCAGGATGGAGGATTGGCCCTTGGGACAGCATATCTTCCATGAGAGGAAGTCTCCAAAGAGCATCGGTGACCAGCCATACCAGATCGGCGTACCAAGACCAGCAAAACCAGTCTGGAGCCACTAGAATGACCGGAATCCCTTCTGCCTCGATCCTGCGTAGGAGTCTCGGCAGAAGCTAAAGAGGAGGAAAGGTGTAAATCAGACCATGCTAACTCCAAGGTGCCACTAGCGCGTCTGTAGCATCGGCTAGATGATCCTGATACTTAGCCACAAACCTCTGAACTTTTCTGTTGAGGCGGTAGGCCAACAGATCCATCTCAAGAATACCCCACTGGAGACACAGCTGATGAAACACCTCCAGATGAAGTGACCATTCTCCGTGGTCTAACACCTGTCGACTGAGAAAATCCACTTGACAATTATCCACCCTTGGAATGTGTACAGTAGAGAGGGCTGGAACGATTGTTCTGCCCACCTTCGATGCCAGCTACTTTCCAAGCCGCCAGGACACTTCTTGTGCCCCTTTGGAGATTGACATAGGCCACAGCCATGGCATTGTCCGTTTGAATCTGTACAGGACACCCCTGGAGACAACGTGTCCAAATGATCCAAACAGTCTGATTGCTCAGTTTCAGTACATTGATTGGTAGCCTGGACTCTTCCAGAGACCAGACTTCCTGGGCAAACTCTGTGCTGAGGACACCTCCCCACACAGATAGGCTGGCATCCGTGGTGACAACCGTCCAGTTCGGGGGGGGGGGGGGGGGTAATTATTTTCCCTGACGAAGTGCCAGAGAATGAAGCCACCAAACCAGGGACCCTCTCATACTCTGGCTCAACAGGATCAGATTCTCCAGAGACAGAGGATCCTTGTTCCATTTACCAGAAAGTCCTTTTGCAGAGATCTTGTGTGGAACTGTGCAAATGGAACCGCCTCAAAAAGGTAGACACCATCAGTCCCAGCACTCACATGCAAGTCCAAAGAGACGACCGTCTGCTGGATAGCAGAAGCCGAATTGCCTCCTGC
Organism: Pelophylax lessonae; assembly: GCF_965119305.1. Lineage (NCBI taxonomy): Eukaryota > Metazoa > Chordata > Amphibia > Anura > Ranidae > Pelophylax > Pelophylax lessonae. Next base: position 650,559,221 of record NC_138768.1, read on the forward strand.
AACTTTTAAAGTTTCTCCAGAGGAAGAAACTCTGGCTGAGGAGGAATCCAGGCTTGTGAACGGAACCAGAGAAGACTTCTGAAGATTCACAATCCAACCAAACTCCCTCTGCGTTTGCAGAGTAATCTCCAAGTTGTCCAACAAGGCAGTTGAAGACCCTACTCGTAAGAGCAGATCGTCCAGGTACCCCAGTACCGCGATCCCCCGCTGACGCAGTAATGCTAGAATCAGGGGAAAAACACTTTCGTGAAAACCCGAGGGAGCAGAGGCGAGACACCAAAAGGGTAACGCCACAAATTGATAATGCCCCTTACCCATGACAAAGCGGAGGAAGCGCTGATGCGCGACATACTGGGATGTGAAGGAAGGCATCCTTGATGTCAATGGAGGCGTGAAAGCTCCCCTGATGCAAGGATGCCACCACCATGCGAATGGACTCCATTCTGAACTTCTGTACCCACACAAGACAGTTTAGCGCCTTGATGTCCAGTATTGGACGCACCTTGCTCTCCTTCTTTGGGACTGTAAACAGGTTTGAGTAAAAACCTTGAAATCGTTCCAACTTTGGAACCGGAACAATCACCCCTCGAAGTAACAAGTCTTGCACCGCTCCATAGAGATCCTTAAAGCGATCTGGGGACAGGTGCAGGTTGGAAGGGAAGAACCTTTCCGGAAGATAAGATCGAAACTCGATCTTGTAGCCAGAGCGAAATACTTCGTGGACCCACTTGTCCTGGATCAGGGAGGTCCACGAATCTGGAAAAACAACGAAGATATGGGTGAGGGCACCCCTTCATGCGGAGGAATGTTTGTCTGCAGGTCTGGCAGAACCCGCTCATGGTTTGCCCAAACAAGACTTCCTTACCCTTGGAAGCCTGAGGAAGAAAAGTACTCTTTTCCCCCTGTGAGGCCTTTCCAAGGAAGCTCCAAAACGGCGACCCCCCTCCCCGAATCGGACAAGGCCTTTTTAGAAGCCTGGTCCACAGACCAGCATTTCAGCCAGATAATGCGCCACAGGACCACTGCTGAGACAGACAATCTAGAAAGCAGGGGAGCGGCATTTAAAGACGTCACAGACACTAGCCATTTGACCAACTGATCCACCAGCTCCACAAAAGGCAGGGGGGAGCGGTTTCTCCTCCAGGACCCCGGCGTAGAATTTTAGCCCATTCAGTTATAGCTTGCGATACTAGTGCAATAGTAAATACCGGCCTAAGTGCCGACCCAGCCACAGTGAACATATGGCGGGTCAAGGCCTCCGACCGCCTATCAGCCAGGTTTGAAAAGACTCGGGACTCTGCATCAGGAATTACAGTGGCTTTATTTGACCTGGAAATTGGGGAGTCCACTACTTCACGTAAGGGTATCGCATTGCTAAACGCTTAGGTATTGCAAAGGTGCGTTTTGGGCACCCCCACCATTTTGAGACAATATTATCAAAGAAGGCGGGAAAGGGGAACAGATGGGGTGCACAGGCGGCAATAGACCACCAAGACGGGGGGGTGGGAACGCAAACTGGGAGGGAAGGGAGCCCAGGGGTCTGACCATCCCAGTGAGGTGCCAACGTTCACCCCAAAATCCTCCAGGGGTAGTGGGGGGAACACCTACTTACCATACCAGAAACAGGGTGGGCACCAATCCAGACAGGACACTGCCTAATTGTAAGGTGGGTGCTGTTGGCCAGGAGGAAACACTGCGACTAAGGCCAAAGCCAGTTCGCGAGACGTTTAACTCGCAGGCCAGCCCCTGTCCAGTGGGGCTTTATCGGGGCTGACCTAGCGCGGAGCTGCACTTGACTGTAGATTCTCACAGAACAAGATAAGAATCAAAAATGCCAGGACCAGAGATCCCAGCAAGGAACTAGGTAATTACTCCTGACTAGGAAGAAAAAAACTGAAAACCTATAGCAGGAAGTGGGAGTATACTCCCAGGGACTACCCCATAGCCATAGGGGGCAGTATAGCCCTACGGTCAAGAAGATGAAGTGCTGTGTCTGTCAATGAACGAAAGCGGAAAGTGGTTTGCAGTCTGCAATATTTGCTTTGTTTCCCTTTATACTTAAGACACCTTTGTTGGGGAGTAGGATGACCATTATGAAGAGAGACCTTGGATGCAAGCTTTTCATTTTTTTTTCTTATAAAATCAAGTTTGACCACCATATTCAAGTGGGGTCCAACAAATCAGGTAAGAGGCCACCCTAAGAGGGTCTGTGGTGGTGCACACATTGGTATTGTTCCAAAGGTGGACAATGTGTGAACTGGTTTTCACATTAACAATGTACGGTGCATGAGACTGATCATTATCGTTTTTGGACATTTTGCACAGATTTGAGACACATTTTGAGGATATCATTTTTGCTATATTATCAAATCACTGTGCTTTATATTGTTTATTTGTATCTGAAGGTGATATTTTTTCCATATTTCATATTGTGTGATAAAAGGATAGATTTATTTTCTTAAGCATTATAGAGCGCTTTACTTTATGTTTGTTACTTGCATAACTGGACCAGGCTCTATAGGTTTTTTATATACTTGCATATAAAGATAGTTACGAGTTGTACACTTCGTTCAATTAGGCTGATCTACCCTGAGCAGATTCCGGACTCAATTAGTAGCAGCTAAGTTTCCTTTTTTTCTTAAAGAAAAAGAACTGCAAGGAAAAAAAATCTGCAGAGCAACAAATACTTAAATATCAGGGAGGTGTAGGTCTCCTGCTAGAATGTTGTAGTTACACTTTCATTGAGCTTTCACTATACTGTTGGCCCTGAAAGCAATAACATGAGAACAAAATACAAGTGCCAGATCAAGTTGCAGGAAAAAAAACTGTGCCAGCTAAATTAACGTACGGCAATGAAAGTGTTACTGGAAGCAACTAGGAACCATGGGTAACCCTGGGAATCTGGAAGAGAGCACTGAATATATCACACTTCCAAAAGGACAATAAGCAGTTAAGACTTTTACAAAGAGCGGCCACATTTGGGAGACTGCCAAGAATATGCAAGCCTGCTCTCCGCAATCAGTCACTAGTAGGTGTTTCTATGGATATCACTATGCCAGAAACATACCGAGGAGAGCAGGAGTCATGAATGTGATAATAAAGGCAGCTTAAAGTAAAATCTAATTTGTCTTTTTTTATTAAATTCTATGTAAAACTCACAAAAAATATAGTAAAATACTATAGAAGATGCAGAAGCCATAGTACTAAAATAACCTGTGACCCTACACACATGAATTACAACTGCTGGAAAGTAATCGTACAACTGGACAGAGGCAAAAATAAACAAATCTGAAGCTATATGTGCGGAGCTGCCCCACAAGAACTCTAAAGATTAGCATAGGTTTAATGATAAATCATTCTCCTGCTGACACAAGTATAGGAGAAAGTGTTAGGCCTCATGCACACAGGGCGTTTCTTACAGGTACTTCTAGGAGCGTCAGGCGATTTTTTTTTTTGCAGCTTAAAAACACCCCTCCATGTTATTCTATGGCCTCATGTACACACAGGCTTTTAAGAGCTGTAAGTGGCATAGGCGTTTTTAAGCTGTAAAAAAATAAAAAACCCAAACCCAGGGGCAGCGCGTTCTGGAGCAGCAGCGATAAGCTGTCAGACGTTTTTAAACTGTAGTAGTTGGATTTGAGGTTGGAGAGGGCAGAGAAAGGCTGCTAAACATGGCAAAACGTGCATGAACGCCAATACCTAAACGCTTCCAAAAGCACATTTTTACAGCTGCTTTTTCCTGGTGTCAGAACTGGCTTTGAAAGTCGTTTCTTGAAACGCCCTGTGTGCATGAGGCCTAAGACTCCACAACACACTGCATGTAGCATTTCAGTCACTCCTTAGGCCCCTTTTACAAAAGCAGTCCAATCGGGTCCACCTGTCAGATTTTTAAGGCGGACCCGATCGGACCACCCATTGCTCTCTATGGAGCAGCAGATGTCAACAGACATGTGTCCGTTGACATCGCTCAACATCTACCTCTATCTGCTAAAAACAGATGGAAGGGGGATCCGTTCCCCATCTTTCTGGCAGTCAGAAGGAAATGGACAGGCGGTCAGTTTCCATCCGACTACCCATAAAGGAAAGTGGGCTGTCTGTTCTGCATAAGTGGAGCAGACACAGACTCATCACCTACCTGCTCAGTGTGGATCAGTGGACAAACTCCCAACGTGTCCTTACTCCTAATAAACTGCCAGCACTCAAACTCAAAGCAGTTGAATCTAATAAATGTGAGCTCTAAAGCCTTACTATAGGTTAAACATCACTGGGATACAGTAAACCATTTAAACAGGAAGACCAATAAAGGTTACTTGATCTTTTATTGTGTTCAGGAGTCTAGCTCCACTACGACTGTCAGATGAGCTATATTATATTGTAGTGCTAAGATGGAGAGTCATACAGCAAAACATGCAACAGAGCCATTCAAAACACGTTTACTAGGACGGATTCAATAGAACATGCCATATAATGCCGAGTGTTTTGCTCCTTCCACTGTTCACTCTGTAAAGCGATTGGTATATTGAGACCCAGTACTTTATACCTGAAGAATTTACAGATTACAAAAATATTCACATGAAACATGCTGAGATCAGCAAGACATTGTAACAAAATTCTTATTACTGTACTCCTCAGATGTAGCAAAGCTCCTTCATACAAATGAGGTTTCCATAACCGTAATACTATTTCCTCCCTTTTCATTCATAGAATATACTGTACATGTGAAAATATTGGTCATCAGGATAAGGGTTCCTGGTACACGAAATGCACATTTGATTACCTTTCGAGTAGGTGTAAAAATGATCACTAAACTCTAAAGTGTTAATGTAATCTCAAAAGAACTTTCAATATTTTTAGAGTCACTGCTTTTGTTACAGTAAAACCTGATGTTCCTGCCATGAAGATACTCTTGTCCAAGCACCTACTGTTCTAGTGTGCCAATGCTCTGTCCCGGTTTCCCAAATGCTCTCAATCAGGAAGAGTTCACCCTAACCCATACTGAGCAATGAGAATTAGTTGCCACTGGGATTGGAGAAGGAAGAGTGCATCTGCAAGAGCTTTAGGGAAACCAGCAGCACTAACACAAAAAACAAAAACAAATGGTGTCCTAGTTGGGGTTTACATGTAAATCATCAAAATAATGGGGCAGCCATTCCTGAATATGCTAGTTGTGGTAATTCTGATCCTCTTTTTTTTAATTACTCTGTCACTGACCCGGAACAAGCATACAGATCAGGATAATAAGAGTAAAGTCAGAAGTCCTTAGTAGATATGTATCCGGACAGGAACTCAAAATATTGAACCAGCATGAGAGCCAGGCAATTATTTTCAGTAGCCGAGGTAAGTAATGGCAACCTGGATTTTTCTTTCAGAACATGAAATTTTCCTACAATGTAAAGTTAAATATTTTTCATATGGAAAATCTTGGACTTAAAGGAGTTGTAAAGTCAGACAGTTTTTCTATCTTAATGCATTCTTTGCATTAGGATAAAAAACCTGTGTGTCGCAGCCTCCCCATTACCCCCTAATACTTACCTGAGGTCCTTCTCTGTCCAGTGATGTTCACAAGTCATTCGGCCATCAAGGACTCTCCCTTCTGGTTGGCTGGGACAGTGGTGGGGCCATTGGCTCCCATCACTATCAAAATCAGTTAGCCAATCAGGAGAGAGAAGGGATGGGGTCCAACGGCAGCTCTGTGTCTGAATGAACACACGGAGGTGCAGCTTGGGGGCCTCCATAGCAAGCTGCTTGCTGTGGGGGCACTCAACAGGAGGGAGGGGCCAGGAGCAGCAACGAGGGACCCCAGAAGAGGAGGATCCGGGCTGCTCTGTGCAAAACCACTGCACAGAGGAGGTAAGTATAACATGTTTGTGTGGTATTTTTTTTCTTTTTTAAATGAGACTTTACGATTACTTTAAACCACCAGTTTCTTAAAGTGGAACATCACACAGTCAACATTGACTATTTTTAATCCTTAGGCTGCCACCATTAGTAGCAAGAAAGTATGTTTAAAACTTTTTTTCTTACATTTCTTCAGTTACTTCCTGGTTTCCAGGCCTAGGTAAGTTATATCATACATCACAGGTGACTGTAGGGGGGAGGAAGGGGGGGTTCTCAGCTAAACACACCCTCCAGCAGGCATGCCTGAGTTAAAGGTAGATGGATTCCAGGAAGTAAATGCTTTATGACCGGAGCCAGAAGGATAGATGTGACATCCATGCCTGCTCAGTTTCTGCAGAGTGAATACACAAAAGTCCCCACTGAGCTCTATAGGTGGCCAGGTGTAAACAAAATCTACTGTCCATTTACATCAGGCTACCTTGAATCCAGTTCATCAAAGCAGAAAAGGACACCGACATGTTTTGTTATTTTTGCTTTTCCAGACACACAGGTGTCCATAGATCGCCATTGAACACTGGATCCGGTCCACCTGAAAAACTGACAGGCCTACAGAAATGCCTGTGTGAAAGGGGCATTATAAGCTGGCTGCTAAATCTGAATATGGTTCACAAGTTGGGAGGCTTCTGGCCTAGCATACAACAATGCAAAGATGCGGCTTAAAATTCATCTAGGTACCCAATCATCTCCAATATTATAACTAGACAGTTTGTTTAGTCTGTAAAGGAAAATGACATGTGGACAGGTTATTTGAAGCATTTCCACTGGCACTGTCATGTATACAGTGATTAGAAAGGCTTGAGAGAAAGTGTTTTACAGAAAAACAATGTTACTAAAAGTCTGCGGGTACTGTTTATTTTGGGATATAGACAACACATGGCCATCAAGGTGATAAGGCTAGTTTAGCATTCTTGGGAAGTATAGGCAGCATCAACAGCCCAGCTAAATCTCTGCAACATCAACACTACACTTCGCTGCTAAGCAGCACTCACACTAGATTACCACCAAGGGCCATTAAGAAAAGGTGAGATAAGGAAGGGTAAGAGTTTTGATAACGATTTTTATCATGACAGGTGAATAACTCTTTGTAATAAGAAAAATAAGATAATTATAAAGAAAAGCAGTGCAGTCACCAGGAGACTTGTCAAATGGTAATGAGCACTGTAACCCTGTTGACATTGGAAATTTGGAGCCTTGAGCTATGACTGAGCATTTTTGCCTGAAGCAAACGTAAACCAAACTATTTACATTTACTAAAAAGAAAAGGAAAGGCATTATTCAGATACCAGACGGAACCTAAACTGAACTATATTAACAAGTGATAAGAACAGGAAATAACTGCTATTTGAAGGATAATACAAATTGTAATTTCTTAATTCTTATCCTTATGCTCAAACAGATGGTCAGTGTGTAAGTATAAAAACAGTATATTCAAGCAGCCAACTTCTTTGTCACAACACTGTTTCACTGACCTTTTACAGAGAATAGAGAAAACCCTAAAAAGGCAACATTGATAGGATATCCTAGTATCAGTTATATGCTGTGAGTAAAATGTCTGCTTTTTTATTTATTTTTTTTAAATAACAAACATGTTATACTTACCTGCTCTGTGCAGTGGTTTTGCACAGGGTAGCCTGGATTCTTCAGTTTGTGGGTCCCTCATTGCTGCTCTTAGCCCCTCCCTCCTGTCGAGTGCCCCCACAGCAAGCAGCTTGCTATGGGGGCCCCTGTGCCGAGTTGCAACTCAGTGTTTCTTTCAAACACAGAGCTGTGGTTCGGCCACGCCCCCTCTCACCCTTGACTGGCTAACCAACTTTGAATGACAGCCGCAGGAGACAACGGCGCCGTGGCAGTGTCTCAGCCAATCAGTAGGGAGAGTCCCGGGCGGTCGAAGGACTCGTGGATGTCGCTGGACAGAGACGGGGCTCAGGTAAGTATTAGGGGGTGCTGGGGAGGCAGCTTCACACAGAAGGCTATCCTAATGCACAGAATGCATTAAGATAAAAAAAACCTTCTGACTTTACAACTCCTTTAAGCCAACATAGTGCCTTTGCTGCACTAAATTCCCAACCAGTGTTGTCATCCCTGCCTGCTGGACTACAGAACTCCTCCAATTCTCAACCCCTCTATGCCCAATTCCATACGTATAGATTGATTAAATTTTCCAGAAATCCAGCAATCCTGCATTGACTCCTAAGAAGCTACCCAAAAATTCTGTGCAGAGAAAGTCTCCTGGGAGATGTCGATCCGGGTGCATGCCGAGGAACTGAGCTCCCAACAGCTTCTCCCTGATAGAATTTAACAAGCCGGGTGATGTCACAGGGTGTAATGAACCACTAAAACACGACAGGTGTAACGTGAGAAAACTATACCTTGTGAAAATTCCATACCCATGTCACTTCCTATCAGAAACATAATGGAACAGCTGAGGAGCTCACTAGTGCGCATTCTCGGAGGGTATGGAATTTTCACGGTAGTGTGTGTAACGTTACACCGCATCAGCTCTTACATTAAAACAGCTTGGCTGCAACATGAATCGTCCCCGCTCCTACCCCTGTCACTTCCCTGATCTTGGCTACTAAATGTAAAAGCAGCGGCGGGTGTATGAAATCTAAATCACGGAGATCTCGGCTCCGTGATCCACTTTTACATTTAGTAGCCAAGATGAGGGAAGTGACAGGGGTAGGAGCGAAGATGATTCATGTTGCAGCGGAGATGTTTTAATGTAACCGCCGCAACAGCAGATGCGGTGTAACGTTATAACACACATTCCATACCCTCCGAGCATGCGCACTAGTAAGCTCCTCAGCTGTTCGCTGACGTACGTGCACCGGAAGTGACGAGGGTATGAAATTTTTATGGGTATGGTTTTCACGGCACACAGGAACGAGGTGTAAAAAAAAAAAAAAACAACAACGAGGCATATTCTGGAGGGGGAGAGGGGAACTGGGGGTAACTTCAATCGACATACACCAAGCCTCAACCCAAAGGTTTTCAGAGCACAGATGAAACTATATTCCTAAAAAAAAAAAAAAAAAAAAAAAAAAAAAAAAAAAAAAGATTTCTGAAAAAAAAAAAGAAAGAAAAGAAAGTGATAATGAACGCTGACAACCTGCATGCAGCTCATCCGCTCCATCCCCACTTATTGCTGAGACCAATCTCAATCCAGCAATGTGCATGAGAGCAGAGGCTCTCTACCTACTCATTTAAAAAAAGCAGCAGGAGCCATTGGAGGGCAGGGCTGAACTGCGCTGTGTGCGTCCATGGGCACAGAGCCAGCTTGGGAGTGAGCTCACATGAACGCCCCCAAAGCAAGTGGCTTGCAATGGTTAGCACTCTAAAGGAGGTGGGACAGGAATGCCAGTGGGGGACCACAGAAAAATAGGATCGGGGCTGCTCTGTGTATACAGCAGGTAAGTATAAGTGATGTCAATGAAGTTTCATTTTCTGCACTTCAAAAAAAATTGACAAAAAAAAGTTACTGTGTGATGCTCTAAAATGTGCATCAAACCAGCCTCCACTGCAGGTTTTCTGAAGCTGAAATGGACAGCTGTCCTGCTACTCCAGTTTTGGGTGCAGGCAGTGTGAATGGGTCCCAAGTATCATCTGTGCTACCAATAGTAACCGGCTTTCAGCTGTCATTTTCTGTACTGCTAGAAATGTGAAAAATCGGCTGCTGTAGGTTACAAACCTTTTCTTCAAGGTTTTTTTTTTTTTTTACTTGAAAATTTTAGTTTTTAAACCTCACTTTAGCACTGGCTTATTTTTTTCCTGTAATTTTATGTAATGTTTTACTATTAGTTAACGTTTATTAACTATTCATTTTGCAGTGCCCATCAACTGAAGGCTCAGTTATCTTAAACTGCACCCAAAACCTTGTTGTCCTGACAAACAATATAAAAACTGCTCACCTTTCTGGTCAATCTTTATTTTAATATAGCTTCAAATACATTGTATGCATTAAAAGACCTATGAAAGTGCAACAAAGCAATAGGCATATATCAACGTTTCAAAAGATGCCAATGGTCATAGTGAGCAGATTAACAGACCGCTAGCTACTGGCAATTCAGACATGCCAAAATTAGGGCTAGAGAAAGTTGTGACTGACAGCTAGCCACTCGCTCTGCTAATTCAGAGAAGCCAAATCCAAAGCCTACAGTCATTTTCACCAATCCCAAAAGTTTGGGGGCACAGTGAAGTAAAGAAAATCCCAAAAATTGGGTTGGCACCAGAACAGTAAAGAGATAGAAAACCTTCCAATAGGGACACTAGTTCTGTTGACTAAATGGGATACTCTCAATTTAGAAGGATTTCCTCTCACTTACGGTTTTGGGTATTGAACAGGAAGAGAGGAGAAATCTCCCTAATAGGACAAACATGGCCAAAAAAAAAAGTATTATTATACAGGATTTATATAGCGCCAACAGTTTGCGCAGCGCTTTACAATGTGAGAGAAGACAATACAGTTTGAAACAGGAGGAACTAGAGGGCCCTGCTTGTTAGAGCTTACAATCTAGAAGGGAGGGTCAAGTGGAGTTGGTCATAACTCTCCCTGACTCCATCCAAATGAAAAAAAAAAAAAAAGTGATTTTTAACCACTTCCATACAGGACCATTTCTGGCACTCCGCTCCTACATGTAAAAATCATTTTTTTTTTTTTTTTTGCTAGAAAATTACTCAGAACCCCCCCCCCCCCAACCATTTTTAGCAGACACCCTAGGGAATAAAATGGCAGTCATTGCAACTTTTTATGTCACACGGTATTTGGGCAGACATTTTTCAAACATGTTTTTGTTTTATGAATAACATAAAAAAAACACTAAAGTTAGCCTAATTTTTTAGTAGAATGTGAAAGATGTTATGCCGAGTAAATAGATACCCAACATGTCACGCTTTAAAACTGCGCACACTCATGACGCCTAACTTTGGTACTAAAAAATCTCCAAGGCAACGCTTTAAAATTTTTAACATGATACCAGTTTAGAGTCACAAAGGAGGTCTTGGGCTAGACTGATTACTCTCGCTCTCTAACATTTACGGCGATACCTCATGTGTATGGATTGAACACCGTTTACTTAAATGTCTAACGTATGCATGCGTTCGCTTCTGTATGCGAACACGCGGGGACAGGGGGCACTTTTTTTTTTTACACTTTTCCTTTAATTTTTTTTTATCATTTTTATTCCTATTACAAGGAATGTAAACATCCCATGGAATAGGAATAGTGCATAACAGGTCCTCTTTATGGAGAGATCTGGGGTCAGTAAGACCTCAGATCTCTCCTACAGGCTAGAAAGCTGGGGGAAAAAAAAAAACAATCTCGGCTATTGAGCCGAGATCATGGCAGCACTGACAACTGCCAGGCCGGGCATGACTTCATAATGTTGCGCCCAAGCCCGAGAGTCATAGAGAATGTCGGTGACCATCTGCTCTCCTCGGCAGTCTCTATGGTGTACTTCCGCCGCCGGATTCCTCCTTCGGCTCGTTGATCGCACACGTGAGTCAGTAGAAGCACCGGAGGGCGGCTGGCGGGGATGCCCCCTCCTGCTGCCTGTAAGAATGATCAAGCACCTCAACAGCTGCTATGATTGTTCTTACGGTGCAGGGAATCGCCAGCTGAAAAAAAATTATATCTGAATGATGCCTGCAGCTGCAGGCATCATTAAGAGATCCCCACTTAAAGTCCCGGACGTCATTTGACGTCCAGCGGTAAGGAAGTGGTTAATTCTATTTTGAAACTTTTGGCCAGCATGCCTTGTTGACAGATGCCTCATTTGTAATGTACTGAAATCAGTGGCAAAGATTTCTGAACTATAGCGTACAGCAGTGCAAGCAGCAGCATTGGAGCTCTTTATGTAACAGATTTACATAATTCTACAATCTACAAGATTGCAAAGTTTACCACGTTCCGGTACATTCTGCAGCCCAAATGAATAGACTGCCAAAACTGCAAAGTGTGGGATCACACAGGAACAGGTGCGTTCCAGTGAGAACAAGCCCTAAGTAATACATACCTCAAAAAGAAGCACTGCTCCAATATAAAACAAAACCCTAAACGATACTTGGGTCTGCATGCTTTAAAGTGTACCAAAAGTAATTTTTTTTTAGGGCTCATTCACACGGCCGCTCCAATTTTTTATTCCGCTGCGGCACTTTTTTTTTTTTTTTTCCACGGACACGGATGACACTTGTGTCATCCGCTTCGTATGTCCACATATCATCCCATCCGTTTGCGGATGATATACGGACATAATGTAGGTCTATGGGGATTGCGGATGTCAGCGGATGACACCGCTGACATACGATTTTGCATCCTTCCCGTTTTTTTAACGGAAGAAAAATAGGGTTCTGTTCCGTTCCAAAAAACGGAACAACTGAAAGGACGAAAATCGAATGTCAGCGGATAGTCATCCGCTGACATCTGCAATCCCACTGACATGCATTATGTCAATTTTTCATCTGCAAAAAAATGGGATGAAATACGGAAATAAGGAGTGGCCGTATAATGGTAAGGGATTAAAACTTCTGTTTAATCTGCTGTCTGCGTCCCTGCTATTAAAGATTCGCCCTCCCACATTGACCACGGTCACCAGATCAGAAAGCAATGGACAATCTAAAATTTCGAGTTGTCACCAGGACATGAAAAGAGGTGTACTTTGTCAACATGGACGTTTGTCCCAGGCACAAGAAGTGACAACCCACTATTGGGAGAAGTTTCCTCTAACTTGCTGATATGGACAGAAAGTGAGGGAAACCTCTCACATGAACATAGATTGGAAGAAAGAAAATACGCATTCTATCCAAAATAGTTTAAAACAAAATGACTTTCCCTTCAATACATTCAGTGAAAAACGCATAGCAAACACAATTATAAAAAGTAACATACTGTAAGGAAGTGAAGGTTAACAAAAACCTTTAGCATTGCTGAATCTGTATATCCTGGGTGCCTGGCTGTCATGCATATCCAATGGCTTCAAGACTTCCAAGTCACCTACTCCCTTACCATAAATGCCAATTCCACCCCCCAAATGACTGATCTCAGTGATCTGTAAGAGTCATACAAACACTGGATCAGCTAATCCATACACTCACATTGCACAGCTGATCTCTACCCTAACAGTAGTAAAGCACATACAGCAATAACTTGTGCAGCATATTATTCAGGATCACAAAGCCTCTAACGATACAAAAATCTGTCTCTGTTTAAATTGAAAACCAAATAATTAGCCATTCATCTGATAGGGAAGAATGATCCATCAAAGGTCGATCTAGTTCTATTGCATACAATGTGGATCGTTCACGTGTCTGCCTAGCTGCAGTGTCCCAGGTGCTGAAGCCCCGCCCATCACTTCCGTGTTTACATCTCTCCTCTTCCCTCCAATTCCATCCGCATTGTGAGCTCACATTCCGCTGCCAATCAAAGCCGCCCTGAGCGCCCATTGGCCCGCAGCCCTGCCTCTACGCCGAGCGTTCATAGGCCACTTCTCGGATTTCGAACCATCCCCGGGAGCGGATTGGCTACAAGGGGCTGCCCATCATCCAAGCCCTACAGCCCGTTTGATCTCTACGCTTCCGCTATGGAACCCCCTTTTTTTCCCCCATCTATACGTTACATAAAGAAATGTATGTGATGAGAACGCTACAATTGACACTAATCAGAGCCTGCGATCCGATCCACTGACAGCTCGGCTGCAATCAGACACCTGTATCCACAAACATCAATCAGGGTCTGCAGGCCAGATTTATCAGCATGAGCCCCAGATATTATATATACATATACACACACGGACAATAACATCCACGGGGCGCACTGCACGTCAGGGATGATGAGCATATAGCCGGGATGTGATGAGTGCATTGTAGAAACAATAACGGCGATCGGTGTGACATTAGTGGAGGACACCAGTGTCCGACTATCAGTGATGAGCTGTGTACAAGGGATCCAGCCCTGTGCCGCCCCCAGAAGTGAGCCGAGCCCGGCGTCCATGCAGACAGCGTGGCACAGACAACAATCTGACACACTTCCTGGTTCCAGGATCCCAGCAGCAGTGCAGGCTGCACTCCCATCACACATGTCGGCCTCATCCTCCTCACCCCCCTCCTCCTCCTCCCATGCCAAGCCAAGGTGATCACACTTCCTAACGTGGCCTCCATCGCTCCCTGCATGCAAAACGTGCGCAGCTCCATCCCACCCCTTCCCAGCCACTGTCCTGCACACAGGGCCAGGGGGTGGCCGTGCATGCTCGCCGGAGCCGCCAGCAATCCAGCTCCCCCCTCCCCTCGATTGCATGCATGCTCCGGGCTCGCTTTACCGGCTCTGATCAGCAGATCGAGTTGATTGGTGGATCCCTCATGCAGCGACGTCGCCATGTTTATCCCAAAGCTTGTGCTTCACATTGAGTCCCAGCAGTGTAGAGGAGGAAGCGGGGATACAGACACACAGTGCGTGTGTGCGAAGGGGGAGGAGGAACGCAGATCCTTCCGCCAACTACAGGAAGAACATGGCTGCAAGCCGCCGCTCACTACACTGGCAGCCGAATGTCCGCCGCCTGATCCCTCCGCGCGCACACACACAGGAAGTGCTGCCCTTCACCAACACACATCACACGCCTCCTCCTCATACACAGTGCATGCTGCACACAGACAGCAACATCCACACACCAATCACCCACATTACCAATTGATTATTGGGGGGGGAACAAAAAAAAGTTTTACCAACTTTATCCTTTCAGAAAAATATATTTAACCACTTTACCACCGGAGGATTTTGCTATCTTACGTCCAGGCCACTTTTTGCGATTCGGCACTGTGCAACTTTAACTGACAATTGCGCGGTCGTGCGACGCCGTACCCAAACGAAATTTACGTCCTTTTTTTCCCACAAACAGAACTTTCTTTTGGTGGTATTTGATCACCTGTGCGATTTTTACTTTTTGCGCTATAAATAAAAAAAGCGTCAATTTTGAAAAAATAACAATATTGTTCACATTTTGTTATATGAAATTCCCCCCTAAAAAAATGTAAAAATCTAAATTTTTTTTAAATTTTTGGTCAATTTGTTTTCTGCTACCTATGTTTGGTAAAAAAAAATTCACAATAAGCGTATTTTGATTGGTTTGCGCAAAAGTTATTGCGTTTACTAAGGGAAAGATTTCTGTCATTTTTGGTGTTTTTTTTTTTTAACGAGTAATGGCGGCGATCTGCAATTTTTTTTTTTCGCGGGACTGCGACATTGTGGCGGACAGATCGGACCCTTGACTGACATTTTTGGGGGTACCAGTGACATTACTGCAGTAATCAGTGCTATATATATGCACTGTTACTGTAAAAATGACACTGGCAGGGAAGGGGTTAATTTTATTGGAGAGGGAGGGGTTAATGTATGCCTGGTGCTTACTAACGTGTGTAGGGGGAGGTGACTGAGTGACACAAGGACAGATCGCAGGTTCAGCTATGCTGAACCCTGCAATCTGACTCTGCCTGTCACTTAGGAGATCCGCCCGCTTGTGTTTACACAAGCAAGCGGATCTTCACACTCGATTCCCCGACGATCGGGGAAGAGCAGCGGCGATCGCCGCTGCTCCTCCCGTGGCCCGACTCCCGCTGTGACTGAATACAGCGGGAGCGAGCCTCCGGCAGCGCGCGTGCGCCGCCAAGAAAGGGGAGTGTCTGGCGACGTAGGTCTACGTCGCCAGACGATAACGATCCACTTTCCCGCAGTAGAGCTCTAGTGAGCAGACGGCAAGTGGTTAAAAGGGGATCTTCGCTATTCCCACCCACGTTCTGTCATTCCACTTCTATCCCCTACTCTCCAACAAGCAGATACTTTTTTTTTTTTTCAATAAACCCTCACTTTTTCTGGATTTACTCCTAGCTACGAATAACGTATTCATTGGCTGCGGCGTCTTGGGGTACCCAAGTCACACATGTGACAAATTGATGTCTTTTCTTTTTTCTCCCACAAATAGAGCTTTCTGTTGGTGGTATTCGATCTTTTTTTTTTTTTTTTGTGCTATAAACAAAAAAAAAGGACTGACAATGTCGAAAAAACAATTTTTTTTACTTTCTGCTATAAAAACATCCCAAAAAAAAAAAATCTGATTCTTCATCAATTTAGGCCAACATGTATTCTGCTACATATTTTTGGTAAAAAAAAAAAAAAAAGTTGATATTGATTAGTTTGCACAAAAGTTAAAGCATTCACAAACTATGGGATATTTTTATTTATTTATTTTTTGCTAGTAATGGCGGTGATCAGTGGCTTATAACGGGACTGCGATATTGCGCTAGACAATTTGGACACTGATACTTTTTTGGGGACCAGTGCTAAATAAATATGCAATGTCACTGTACTAATGACACTGACTGGGAGGGGGTTAACATCAGGGGCGATCAATTTTCTAGTAAAAAAAAAAAGGATTTTTGACGTACTGTAAAATCAATTTCTCTGATGTTCATTGACGGACGCAGCTCCTGATCTTTTTAACCATTGGGTCATACTGCCTCCTACAGGAGTAGCACATTAGGCAGAAAAAAAGTCTGGCTACACCTATGGACAGTCCCAGGGGGTATACTCCTACTCTCGGCTATAGGTACTCAGTTTTGTTACAAGCGGTGTCAGAAGAATTACAACTCCACAGAGAGGTGGGTGCTGTGTCTGTAAATGAAAGTCAGAGCAATGGATTTACGGTAAGTCAAAAATCTCAGTTTATTTTTCGTTCATTAACAGAAAACCGCTCCTGATCTTCTTAACCTTTGGGACATCCCAAAGCAGTGTTAAACATGAGGGGTAGGAACAGTGAAAAATAAATGCCCAAGGCTAAACTATAGCCAACCAGGTAAACAGGAGCTCAACCCGACCTTGCGGCCAAAAGAAGCATCCGCAAATGCCAACACATCCACTTTATAGAACTTTGTGGCCTGCCTTGCAAACCTGCGTCACCAACGCCTGATGATGGAAGGCAAAAGAGGCACTGAACGCCCGAGTAGAGTGCCCCTTGACAGGGAAAGGAGGAACCTGACCCCTGATGGAACAGGCCTGAATCACTGTCTGTCTGATCCATCTGGAAATGGTCGCAGAGAAAGCGGAAAACCCTTTCCGAGGCCCATCCTTGAGCACAAATAGTGAGTCTGACTTCCTAAAAGACTCCGTAGCTGCCAGGTACACCCTAATTGCCCTGACCACATCCAAGACATGGAAAGCAATTTCCTTTGGAAGTTTTGGCCTGGGACAGAGGGAAGGCATCACAATGTCTTCATTCAAATGAAAATCAGAGACAACCTTAGGAAGGAACAAAGGACAGGGGTGAAGAACCACCTTATCTCTGTGAACCACCAAGGAAGGTGAGCGACAGGATAACGCCGCCAATGCCGACACCCTGCGCGTAGAGGTCATAGCCATCAAAAAAGGCCACCTTCTGGGACAGCGTAAACAGGGGAATCTCCTGAAGATTCTCAAAAGCAGGCATCTGGAGGACAGAGCACCAAATTGAGGTCCCAAGGCGATAACGGTGACTACACTGGAGGAGCCAAGGGCCCTAATTTCCTGAAGAAAAGTGCGCACCAGGGAGTGTGTGGCCAAAGGCCATTGAAAGAAGACTGTTAAGGCCGGCACCTGGCCCTTGATAGTACTCAAGGCCAGTTTCTGCTCAACCCCCTGTTGAAGGAAGGTCAAGATCCGAGCCGCTGAAAAATAGGGAGGATGAACCCCAAGAGACTCGCGCTACACGATGTACGTCTTCCACGTACGATGGTAGATCTTCCTAGAAGTACATTTCCATGCTTTTAACAGCGTTGGAATCACCAACACAGACAAACCTCTATCCTTCAGCACCTGCCGTCCAACAGCCTAGCCGTCAAAGCCAGCGACTGCAAAACAGGATGGAAGATTGGCCCTTGGGACAGCAGATCCTCCATGAGGAGAAGCTTCCAAGGAACGTCGGCGACCAGCCGCACCAGATCGGCGTACCAAGCCGGGCGAGGTTCTTCAAGTGGTTTTGAAGAGTGGGTGATCTGTAGCATAAGCTTCTAATATTGGGCATAAAATGCCAGGATAGAAAGAGGCATGTTGAGTCCATGGAATATTTTAAAATTTGCCACAAGTTTTGGGAAAATTACACTTTTTCTTTTTTACACAAAGTTGTCACTAAATGATATATTGCTCACACATGCCATGGATATATGTGGAATTACACCCCAAAATACATTCTGCTGCTTCTCTTGAGTACAGGGATACCACATGTGTGAGACTTTTTGGGAGCCTAGCTGTGTAAGGGATCCCGAAAACCAATCACCTTCTTCAGGTTGTCTAAGGGCGTAAATTGCTAATTTTACTTCCTCACTACTTCTCACAGTTTCGTAGGCCCTGAAATGTGAAGACAGCACAACCCCCCCCCAAATGACGCTATTTTGGAAAGTAGACACTCCAAGCTATTTGAGGAGAGGCATGTTGAGTTCATGGAATATTTTCTATTTTGCCACAAGTTTCAGGAAAATTACAAGAATGTATTTATTTATTTTTACACAATGTTGTTACCTAAATGCTATATTGCTCAAACATGCCATGGCTATATGTGAAAATACACCCCAAAATACATTCTGCTGCTTCTCCTGAGTACGGAATACCACGTGTGAGACTTTTTTGGAAGTCTAGCTGCGTACAGGACCCCGAAAACCAATCACGGCCTTCAGGCTTTCTAAGGGCATAAATTAATGATTTCATTCCTCACTATCCATCACAGTTTCAGAAGCCATGAAATGCCAAGATAGCACAACCCCCCCCTAAATTACTCCTTTTTTGGGAAAGTAGACACCCCAAGGTATTTGCTAAGAGTCATGGTGAGAATTTTGCAGCTCTCATTTGTTTTGGAAAATAAAGAAAGAAAAGGAAAATCATTTTGTTTTCTTTTTTCAATTTTTTTGTTTTCACTTTGCGACAAAAAGAGAGATCTGCAAAATACTCAACATGCCTCGCAGCAAATAGCTTAGGGTGTCTACTTTCTCAAAAGGGTTAATTTGGGGCGGGGGGGTTGTGCTATCTTGGCATTTCATGGCCTCTGAAACTGTGATAGGTAGCGAGGAGTGAAATCAACTATTTACGCCCTTAGAAAGCCTGAAGGCAGTGAATGGTTTTCGGGGTCCTGTATGCGGCTAGACTGCCAAAAAAATTCACACATGGGGTATCCCCACACTCAGGAGAAGCAGCAGAATGTATATTGGGGTGTACTTCCACTTATACCAATGGCATGCGTGAGCAATATATCATTTCAATAACTTTGTGTAAAAAAAAATATAAATATTTTTTTCTTGTAATTTTTCAAAACACCTGTGACAAAAAAATGTAATATTCAATGGGCTCAACATGCCTCTCAGGGAATGCCATGGAGTGTCTACTTTCCAAAAAGGGGTAATTGGGGGGGGGGGGGTGCTTCCCTGCCATTTTAGCACTTCAAGAAATGAGATAGGCAGTCAGAAAGTAAAAGCTGCGTAAATTCCAATATATATAGTTTGTAGACTCTATAACTTTTGAGCAAACCAATAAATATACGCGTATTGAGATTTTTTTAATCAACGACATGTAGCTAAATACATTTTGGCCTATATGTATGACAAAATTGAGTTTATTGGATGTTTTTTATAAGAAAAAGTAGAAAATGTTATTCTTTCTCAAAATATTTGGTCTTTTTTCGTTTAAATGGTAAAAAATAAAAACTGCAAAAGGTGATCAAATACCACCAAAAGAAAGCTCTATATGTGGGAAAAAGAGGACATACATTTAGTTTGGGTACAGCATTGCATGATTGCCCAATTACCAGTTAAATCATACAGTGCCAAATTGCAAAAAATGGGCTGGTCATTAAGGGGGGTAAAACCTTCCAGTCCTAAGTGGTTAAAATTGATGGCAGCAACACTTCTTAGAAAAGTTGGGACAGGGCAACAAAAATCTGGCAAAGCACTGTACGTGGTACTGATAAGGAAGAACTGGAAGAATATTTTGCAACATATTAGGTTCATTGGCAACAGGTCAGTCACATGATTGAGTATAAAAAGAGCATCTTAGAGCTTAGAGAGTCGTAGTGTCTAAGAAGTAAAGATGGGCAGAGGTTCACCCATCTGTGAAAATCTGAGTTTTAAGTTTTCAAACTAAGTTGTCAAACTATTTAAATATAATATTCAATGTAAAATTACAAATACTTTATGTATATATCATCATCTACAGTATTTAAAGTGGAACTTAACCCAAAAGAGGAAGTTCTACTTGTAGCTGGATTTGGCAGATACCTGCTCCCTATTTCTGCCTGGAGCAACTCATTCTCAGGACTAAAGTGAAAAGAGACATTTCCGCTTTTTATCAGCACTCGGTTCAAAAGCCTGCATCTCTGATGGTATGGGGGTGCATTAGTGTGCATGGAATGGGCAGCCTGCACATCTGGAAAAGCAACACCAATGCTAAAAAGATATATCCAGGTTTTAAAGCAGCATATGCTCAGGCAAGAATGAGACAACATTCCCCTCCCAAAACTCCAGCAACTGGTCTCCTTAACGTTAAAAGAGAGGTTGCTACACCGTGGTAAACATGACCCTGTCTCAACCTTATTCTGAAACTGTTCGACAATTTTTAGACACAGCTTTTCACAGATCAGTGAAAATCTGCCCACCTTTACATCTGAGATACTGACTCTCCAAGATGCCCTTTTTATACTCAAACATGTTACTGACCTGTTGCCAATTAACCTAAATATTTGCTAAATGTTCTTCCAGCTCTTCCTGGTTAGTACCAATTACTTTGCTAGCTTTTGGTTTCCCTGTTCCAATTTTTTTAAGGCATGTTGCTGCCATCAGTTTAAACATTTGATATTTTTTTCTATTTAGAATAAATAATGGGTTTATGAGATTGCAAATCATTGCATTCTGTTTTTATGTAGATTTTACATAGCAGTCCCACTTTTTTGGAATTGGAGATGTATATGGGGTAATCTTGCACTCCTTTACACTGTACAAATTGTTGTATTGTGTAAAAAAAAAAAAAAAAAAACGGAAAATTGTATCATACTTACCGTAATTTTCCTTTCCTGGTGCCTATCCATGGCAGCATACTAGTGATAGAGCTCCGCCTCGACTCCACCTTCAGGATCAGTGAATAGCATAAATTAAAAGGCATAGCCCCCCCCCTCCCATCATTCTCCGTAAATAGGAAAACCGAGGGAGGGAGCGTATGCTGCCATGGATAGGCACCAGGAAAGGAAAATTACGGTAAGTATGATACAATTTTCCGTTTTCCTGGTGCCTCCATGGCAGCATACTAGTGATAAATAACTAGCTTACACGGGTGGGATAATGCTAATCAAGAAACAAACTTTAATTGGATAAAGACATTGCTGCTCGAACAACTCTCCTTCCAAATTCAACCGTCGTTAGGGCCCCCGGATCAACCCAATAGTGTCTGAGGAACGTGTGCTGTGACGACCAAGACGCCGCCCTGCATATTGCCTCTAATGAGACGTTTGCTCTTGTTGCCCATGAAGTTGAAACCGCCCTTGTTGAGTGTGCGTTCACTCTGGAAGGAATATCCATGTTCTGTGCTTTATAGGCTTTCTGAATGGTCTTGACTACCCAGGATGCCAAGGTCCTCTTTGAGGCTTCCTTTCCTCTGTTTTTACCCCAAGGAACCACGAAAAGCTTTTCTGAGTTCCTGAAGGTTGCTGTCCTATCCGAATAGGCTCTTAGTATTTTGGGAACATCTAGTTCCTGACATGAATCCGAGAAGACTGGTAAGGCCTATGGCTCACTCAAGTTATCTGGAGTAGTCACTTTGGTAGTAAAACCTCGTAGAGGACGTAGCTCCACCCTGTCTGGAAAAAAGGATATATGCTCCTCCCCTATTCCCAGGGAGTGCAAATCCGAAATCCTGTTACCGGATGTGATAGCCACCAGAAAGACTGTATAAGGAAGGATTGCCAGTATTTGTACTGTTCCCTCGTCAACCTCAGAAGGAACCTGGAAATTAGGGGACATGGCGGGAAGGCGTAGCCTGTTGTGAACCGCCATGGGCAGGACAGGACATCCACTTCCTCAGCTTGCGGGTAAGGGAGACGTGAAAAGAATCTTGGGAGCTTGGTATTCTCTGGAGTTGCGAATAGATCCACCTGTGGAGGATCCCATAAGCTGAGGATCTGCTGAAAAATGTGCGGATGCAGTGCCCATTCATTGGTGTCCTCGAACTCTCTTGATAAATGATCTGCCACTGTGTTCAATCTGCCCAGTAGATAGGCCGCTCTGAGGGCCACCAGATTGCTTTCTGCCCAGATCATAATGGGCTCTACTTCCTTCAGGAGGGTCCTGCTGCGGTTTCCTCCTTGCTTGTGGATGTATGAAACTGCTGCCCTGTTGTCTAGACGTAGTAGGACCCTCTGCGCCCTCACCTGAGGAGCTAGTGAGGTTAGTGCCAGAAATGCAGCCCTCAATTCCAGAATATTGTAAACCAAGCCTTTCACTGGAAAAGACCATCTTCCTTGGATTTGAATCGTTTCGCAATGTGCTCCCCAACCCTGGCTGCTTGCATCCGATGTGATCGTGGTCCAGGAATGAGAACCCAAATGGTGAGGTTTGGCGAGATTCTCTGGATTTGTCCACCAATGAAGGCCTCTGCGCATTACCGATGTTATCTGGATTGTCAGAGAGCTGACGTGTGCGCCACTGGGACAGGAATCCCGACTGAAAGAACCTGAGGTGCCAATGTGACCATGGCACCAGGGGGATGCAGGAGGACATTGAGCCAATCAGACTCAGACACTGTGAAGCGGACATGTAGTCCTTCCCTATGGCACGGAGTATCTTCTGAATTATGGCTGTTGCCTTCAACGGGGGTAAAGAGACCGTGCCCCTGGCCGTGTTGAATTCTGCCCCTAAGTATATCATAACCTGGGTTGGGGATAGTTGACTTTTTTCCTGATTTACTAACCACCCTAGATTCTTTAGGGTCTGTAGTACAATGTCCCTGTGGAGAGTCAACTTCCGCGGACAGTCGGCTAGGAGAAGGATGTCGTCCAGGTAATGATAAACCCTCAGACCTTTCTCCCTTAGGGGGGCAAGGGCAGATATCAAGACTTTTGTAAAGACTCTCGGGGATGTGCACAGGTCGAAAGGTAGTGCCTGAAATTGCAGGTGGACATGACCTACCGTGAACCTTAGATATTTCTGGAAGGCGGGAAGGATAGGGATATGCAGGTAGGCATCTTGCAGATCCACGGATATTAACCAGTCCTTGGGTTGTACCGTTTGGATGATTGTTTGTAAGGACTCCATTTTGAAGCTTTCCAGACGAATATAGCGGTTTAGTCTTTTTAAATCTATAACCGGCCTCCAACCACCTGTCTTCTTTTCCACCAGGAACAGGGTTGAAAAGAAACCCATGAAGCGTTCCCCATAGGGTACCGGTACTGCCGCTTGTTGGAGCTGGAGTGAAACTAGAAAGTCCTTTAAGGCCTGTGCCTTCTGCGGGGATGATGGCAGCATCGTTTTTTTGAAGGCCATCCGAGGTGGTTGGTGTTGAAAGGTCCAGAAGTGGCCGTAACGGATGGTAGAAAGGACCCAAGGGTCCTGGCATTTCGTTGTCCAGTTTGGTAAAAAATGACGAAGCCGGGCCCCCACTTGATCGGCCACTTCTCTTCTGGCGTCAAAAGGATTTAGTCTCTCCTTGTGGGGTAGCGAGGTTTTTATTTCTCCTGAATGCCAGAAAGGAAGTCTGGGTGCCTTTCCAGGGCCTCTTATTGTCCCTGAATGGACGGGACTGTCTGTAGTCTCTGGCGTTTGATTGGCGGAACCTTGTTCTGTGTTCCTTCCTTTCCTGCGGAAGAATACCAGTCTTGCCCCCAGTAACCCTGGAAATGGCCTTCTCCAATTTATCTCCAAACAGAGATTTGCCATCAAATGGTATTTTGCACCAGGATTGTTTTGATGCCAAGTCAGCCGTCCAAGGTTTCAACCATAGTGCCCTCTTTGCCATCACCGAGTGGAGCATCGAGCGAGATGCACACCTAATTGTATCAATGGCGGCCTCTCCTACGAAGTCTGCCGCTAACTTCAGCTCTTCAAGTGCCTTAATAATATCCTCCTTAGGGACGTCCTGCCCCAGGGCTGTCTCGATGTTGTCAGTCCAGGAATGAATGGCGCTTGAGACTGACGTAAGCACAATAGCAGGTTTACAAGCTGCCCCGGCGGCCAGATAACACCTCTAAGTCGAGATCGATGCGCCTATCCAACAGGTCTTTAAATGAGGTTGAGTCTTCCATTGGAAGGATCATATTTTTTGCTAGACGCACCACCGCTGCATCCACTACTGGCATGGAGGATAAAGCTTGTATCCCCGCCTCAGGTAATGGATATAATTTATTCACTCTGTTGAAGGAGAATTTTTTGTCCGTCTTGCTCCATTCGTTCTCGATAACTTCCCTTATCTCTCCCATTAACGGGAAAACCACTTGCTTTCTTTTGAAGAAAGTGAAGTATGATTCTGATTTAGGCAGGGGTTCTGCTGGTTCATCCCAGGCCTGCTTAACCGCCTGAATAAATGGCTGAACTAGGGCGAAGTTGAAACCTGAAGGTTCTTCTTCATCTGAGGAGTTATCTGAATGATGGAAGTATCTCTAGCGGCAAGACCAGCACTTTTTCCTCAAAGAGTAAGGTGTTGGTGAAGGAGAACGATAACGGCTTCTAGATCCTGATCTCTCTGGACATCATGAAGAATGTGACCTGCGATCTGGACTGTGGTCATCCTGTCTTCGATTACTTTTGAGACTTCTTCGAGGGTACTGGACTATGACAAACCAAGAATAATGGATGTCAGTGGCGCACTCTTTTTTTTTTATATACTCACAAATAGGTGGTCCCATACCTATTATGATCAGATGGATCTTGGTTTCGTGAGGAATGACTCATGACAAGGGCAGGAGGATCAGCTGAAAAAAAGAGATTATAATAGGAAGAATATATATATATATATATATATATATATATATATATATATAAAGAGGAAGGGTAAGAAAAAAGGCATAAACTCAAGTACCACCTACCAAGTGAGAGCAAACAAAAAGGAGGGTCTGCAGGCAAGGCTGGCTGAAACCGAAGACCACATCTCTCTGAGAATCCAGCCTTAAATACCTCAGGTCCC
The DNA here is from genome assembly GCF_965119305.1 of Pelophylax lessonae. NCBI lineage: Eukaryota > Metazoa > Chordata > Amphibia > Anura > Ranidae > Pelophylax > Pelophylax lessonae. The sequence continues at coordinate 650,584,284 of NC_138768.1, forward strand.
GCCCTCACCTGAGCCGAGGCACCAATACGGAGGCATGGAAAAGATCATTACCCCTCTTGGGGGTTTTTTTTTTTTTTTTTTACCCCGGCGCTGCCCCTTTAAAAAGTGATTTGTTAATTTTCTACAGCGGGACAAATGTTTGAATCCCTCTGTCTTTTATTTACCCCTTCCTCAAAAAACTCTTTCTTTCTTTTTTTTTTTTAAGATCAATATATATACCTATATAAATATATTTTTTCTTCTGCCCCCTTTTTTTTTTTTTGGAGACCACGGCAAAATGGCCGTCGTGGCCTCTACTGCGCATGCGCCACATCGCCGCGATCCACAGCGTCGGCGCCTCCGAGACTCCCACCAAGAAAATGGCTGAAGTGGGAGTCAGTGCGCATGCGCCGACCGCAGCATCATCACGGAGCGACCCGGCGTGACTAGGAGACCCGAGGATGGTACAGCCACCGGTATGCTGCGCGGGAGAACCTCCCTGACCGTTTGGCAAGGCAAATATAAACTAACAAGGTACCACACTAACAAGTTTACAAGAAAAACGGGAATTTAAAACCGGCAATGTTTTAATAAAAGTCAAATACTGAAAATGCATGATTTTTGGGAAGAGACAGAAAAAGGAAACAAAAGGAATGCTGATCCACCTGCAGCCATCCATCCCCACGGCATATGTATACATTCATTCATATATTTGTATATACATAAAAGACGGCAGATTTGTTCCACATGAGGAAACGCTGTTACTCACAGACCCCAGAAGATCCACAGAAGGGGTTCCCAGTCTTATTAGCACGTTTGGCGGCTCAAGAACAGGGACTACACACGGGAGAGGCTGAACCCGGTGGAAGCTGCCCATTTCCATAGGCAGAGGTAGGGACATACTGCTGCATCACTGTTCAAGAGGTATGAGGAAAAAAAAGGAGAATGATGGGGGGGGGGGGGCTATGCCTTTTAATTTATGCTATTCACTGATCCTGAAGGTGGAGTCGAGGCGGAGCTCTATCATGGTATGCTGCCATGGAGGCACCAGGAAAAAAAAATACAAGCAAGTGATTGGATTGGAATAATACCAGGCCCCTTTAAAATCACAGATTACAGCGGATAAGCATTTTATATGCTTTCCTTACACCAGGAAAGCAGTTAACAGAGTTCAGTACCAAACACCTTTACATTCTATGTAAATATTACAATTCTCTCTGCTACATCTGCACACTGACAATACATCTTAACCACTTAAGGACCAAGTCTATTTCTGACATGTTATTTACAAGTTAAAATCAGTATTTATTGCTAGAAAATTACTTAGAACCCCCCAAACATTATATATATATTTTTTAGCAAAGACTCTGGAAAATAAAATGGCGGTCGTTGCAATATTTTTTGTCACGCGGTATTTGCGCAGCGGTCTTTTAAACACAATTTTTTTGGAAAAATACATTTCACTGCATTTAAAAAAAACTAAACATTAATGGTAGCCCAATTTTTTTGTATATTATGAAAGATGATGTCACGCCGAATAAATAACATTCTAACATGCTACGGTTTAAAATTGTCCACACTCCTGGAATGGCGACAAACTATGGTACTTAAAAATCTCCATAGGCGACGCTTTAAAAATTTTTAACTGTTACTAGTTTAGAGTTACAGAAGAGGTCTTTTTCTAGAATTACTGCTTTCACTCTGGCAATCACAGGACACCGTTTGGACACCGTTTTCATTTGCAGGCGTGACTTACGTATGTGTTTACTTTCGTACGTAAGCTCACGGGGACAGGGGCGCTTTAAAAAAAAAAAAAATGTTTCCTATTTATTTTGAACACTGTTGTTAAAAAAAAAATCTGATCACTTTTATTGCTGTCGCAAGCAATGTAAACATCCCTTGTAATACAGTAATCCCCACAGTAATAGGCAGTGACAGGTACTTGGGGGTCTAAAAGACCTCAGACCCCTTCACTGCACATCAAAGTATTTAAAATGCCCTAATTGGCATTTTTGAATACTGACAATTACTTTTTTTTTAAATCAGCGCCATTGGCAGCCGAGTAAACCAGAAGTGACGTTGTGACTTCACTTCCGGGCTACATGTGGTACAACCACTTCTGCAAGCCGACGTACAGGTACATCGGTTTGAGGGAAGTGGTTAAACTGCCCAAACAGGTGGCTCTGTGGCTTTTAGGAAATAGATCCACCTCAACTCCATCTGGAGGAGGATCTTATTCCAGTCCCCCCCTCCTCTTAATGAAATGGTGTCCTTCAAACCATTTCTTGAGGGATTTACATCTGGAGGCATGGAAAAATAATAACAAAAAAACTTTAAGGGGTTTTTTCCTTCATCATATGGTTGTCATGACCTTCACAATCCAATCTTTAATTAGTCATTGCTAGTTGATTCATTCACATGTTGCCAAATATAGAATTGATGTAATTAGATGGCATTATTTGCTGTATTTAAATATTTTTATCTAATTGTCAAAAATGAAACACTTTATAGCAATGACTGTTCTTCTCTTTTTCCATTTTTTGTTTAATGTTATTTTTGTTCATTCCTGCACTACCATGTACACAAGCTTATCAGCTTGCTTTTATTGCCCCATTAGGTTACAATGCCGAAATTACACTATAGACTGGTGCAGTCTATAGAAGCTGTAGAACTATTTCTTGTATTTGTTATATTCTTATTTAGATACCCTAATCATGTGTTTTATGAAATATATGATCAACCACAGTGAGTTTATCAAACTTCCAAGATGGTCTGCGGTATTTGTTCACAGAGACACTTTCTGTCTCTGTATGTGCCTGTGGTGACAGCCCGGCACGGCCAGCGGACGCCACCTAGTGGCGCCCGCTGTCAGGGCATTCGCCAATCCATCTCGATCTCCCTTGGAGCCCAGGGCGCATGCTTGGTGCATTCCGTATGCGTCTCCGTGCCGGTGGGACGCATTGGCCGATCGCGCTTCCACTGGGTCACTTCCGGTTTGGGGGTGCGATCGGCTTCTGCGCTCCGGGGAACCCTCCAGGCAGCCAGCTGCACATAATCTCAGAAGTGTATACACAGAGGACATCCAATTTACTAATCAGCAAGCCCTTTTAAACCCTTGGTCCCTGGCAGTGAGCTCTCTTGCTCATTTGCCGGGAACACAGGGAGCTGAAGGACCTATATTGTTACGAAAGCTGGATACACAGTAGGTAATGACCTCACAAATGATCTGTCTGTTACTCTGACTGCAATAGGACCTAGAATTGCTCTGAGGTGCCTCACAATGGCAATCAGAGCAATACATGGGAGATAGATTGCAGTAAATGAATGTCACTAATGGTAATTTATAACTTATTATTTATCCAGTAATAAGACTTGATTGTTGACTTTATTACGCAATACCTGCTTTGTCTCTAGTACAAAGTGGAATACATTTTTCAAAATTACCTTCCTGCCTTTATTTTATTACTTGTTATAAAGTAGGATTTGTCCTCTATATTAACAATTTCAGGAATCTGTATTGATTTCTTTAAACTCTGGTTCCTCATAGAGACACAATTACCTGATTGATTGTTTGATTTTTGCTCAGCAGGACTGCTATTTTCCTGGGTACCAGCTGTCCCCACCCAGCCCACTTTGAGGCTGGTCAGCACGCAATACCGAAAGTATATATCTAGGACTTTGTTCAACCTTAGAATCTTTTTTGCTATTCCCAATACGGCATTCCTGATGTACGGCTGAAGCACGCTGATTACTTGTTTTTAATATTTGGGCAGGCTATTTGTTTCAAATCACCACAGTGGATTATGTAAGTTTGTCACTATATATTTCTCAGAAATGTTTTTTATAATATTATGTGATGTCATCATTGTAAAATGATTTTTCATTGAATTAATTATTTGCAGACCACTCTCCAAGGGCACCCCTGAGGAAGGAGTATTTACTGACACTCCGAAACGCGTCGGTATTTACCCTGGGGCCATGTGGTCACTATCCATCTGTTAAATGTGATGTATTACACAGCTTGCCAATTTTTTAACTTTCTGTATTAAATTTTCTAATAAATATTTTTGAAACGGAATTTATGTATATGTTATCATTAAGTGCCTATAAAGTCCAACCCATAGGGGAATTTTTCTTTTTGCTATATATTTGGGATGTGGCACCTTTGGGAACATTCAGCATGAACATAATTTGCATCAATTGTTTTAAGTACATGTGCACAGTTTTTGAAAGAACTCAGCAGGTAGTTTGTTCCAAACATCTTAGAGAACTAACCACAGATCTTCTGTGTATTTACATCAGATCCTTCTTTCTCTTCATGTAATCCCAGACAGGCTCGAAAATGTTGAGATCAGGCTTCTGTGGGGGCCAAACCATCACTTCCAGGACTCCATGTTCTCTATGCTGAAGAGAGTTCTAAATTACATTGGCGGTTAATGTTTGGAGTTGTTTTCCTGATGCAGATTTAAATTTGAAGCCAATCACATGCCTCCCTGATGGTATGGCACGATGGATAGGTATCTGCCTGTATTTATCAGCATTGAGAACACCATTGTACCTGACCAAATCTCCAACTCCATTAGCAGAAATGCAGCCCCAAACTTGCAAAAAATCTCCACCATCACACTGTTGCCTCATTATTGTACCGCTCTCCAACCCTTCGGCGAACAAACTGCCTACTGCTGCTGCCAAATATTTAAAAATTTGACTCATCAGTCCAGAGCACCTGCTGTCATTTTTCTGCACCCCAGTTCCTATGTTTTCTTGTATAGTTGAGTTGCTTAGCCTTGTTTACTTGTCGGAGGTATGGCTTTTTGGCTGCAATTCTTCCATAAAGACCATGTCTGGCCACTAGATGGGTGTACCTGGGTCCCATTGGTTTCCAACAGTTCTATGCTAAAGGCACTGCTGGACATCTTTCAATGTCGAAGAAAAGTAGACATGATGTGTCTTATCTACTGCATAAAGTTTCCTTGGCTGACCACTGTGTCTATGGTCCTCAACGTTGTTGGTTTCTTTGTGCTTCTTCAAAAGAGCTTAAACTGCACATCTTAAATCCCAGTCTGCATTGAAATATTTGCCTGAGAGACATGCTGATGCAGTACCTTGTGTCTTGATGCTGTGTCTAATGCTGTGCTCAGTCTTGCTATGACCTGTGACATGAAACGGTCTTCTGCAACCTCACCCTAGTAGCAGAGTTTGGCTGTTCCTCAGTTTTAAGCCTTCTTCACATCTGTTTCTATTTCAGGTAATGACAGTTTTTAACCTACATATGAAATTGGTGATCATTAGCACCTGCTTGGTATAATTGATTAATCATACACCTGAATCTGATCCTACAAAATCCCTGACTTTGTGCAAGTGTAAGAAATGTTGCTGGTTTGAGGCCAAAGGGTAGTCACCCCAAATATTAATTTGATTTAGATTTTTCTTGTTTATATATAAAAAAATAAACAATTATTATATTTGTAAAATGTAGGGTTCACTCGTGGTAGATATGGAATCGCGACGCGTTTCGCTTAGTCGCTTCCTCAGACGATTCCTAGAGAGTTGTCTCAAAAACGATCAATTTAAGTTACCCCATCAGTCAGAGTAAGGTGTCCAGTTTAAATGCACTCGTGTCTTGTATGGCCTCTCCTTGGGAAGCTCACCCTGTCTGTTCTTCCCGAGGAGAGGCTGATGGTTTTCCACACAGGACCGAAATCTTTTCTTTTTCATGCTCCCTAGGCATTCGCTTGAAAGTGAAGGGAGCCGTGGACAACCCGACCCCTTTGTAATAATTAGATGATTCCTATGACCAAGTTTTGGGATCATCAGTCATCTGATTGGGGGCTCAATAAAAGACATATTGGTGGAGCCATACAAGACACGTGTGCATTTAAACTGGACACCTTACTCTGACTGATGGGGTAACTTAAATTGATCGTTTTTGAGACAACTCTCTAGGAATCGTCTGAGGAAGCGACTAAACAAAACGCGTCGCGATTCCATATCTACCACGAGTGAACCCTACATTTTACAAATATAATAATTTATCATGATTCATCATGACTTACTATGTATTTATATAAATCGCCTTGGTTTCAGAGGCATTGGGGTTCCAGTGGTGTAGGAGTTTGTCCTACGATTTATATGCATGTATTGATTATGTTTTACTGAACACATGTTTATTGTTATATCTTTGTACGTTTGTTAATTAAAATGATATATTTTTTATCAAATGATTGTTACGTTTCTTCTCACTGAGATCAGCAAGTGCTTGTCGCCTATAAAGTCCCAAAACATTTGAGGGGGTGAGAGACCCCACCCATTTGTGTGGTTTTCTCTACTTCCCCCCCCCCCCCCTTTTTTCGTGCATAATAGGGATGTGGCAATAGCATGCTATAGAGAGTGTGTGTCTCACTCATTTTTTATCCAAGGACCCAAAACATACCACCAAGAAAACAAAGGATTAGCTCAAGAAGAAGCACCCTAAGGACATGGAGTGGCCTAGCCAATCTCCAGACCTTAATCCTATTGAAAATTTATTGAGGGAGCTGAAAACTTAGAATTGCCAAGCGACAGCCAAGAAACCTTAGAACCTAGAACAGTCACTTACGAAGAGTGAAGTTGCTGCAAGGCAAACTGAAAGGGCTCACAATTTCATTGGAGAAGCAGGAAGGTTGGAAGGCGATAGGGATGGAAATTCCAGCCTGTTTCCTTAGTGCACCATGTCCTAGACCCAGAACTCAGAAATGCCAGGCAGCCGCAAAAAAAGGCCAGCATATATCCTCCATTTGTAAAAGTCAGGGCACCCCTTCAGTGTCAGGATGACTTCACTGGCTTTGAAATCCAAGACATGCCATAGAACCGAGTGGAGAACTTGACTTTAGAAGTGGAGATCTGGGAGGCACGAAAGGAAATCTTTGAAATTCCAAAAGCAGCAGATGTTTCCTGTGGACACCTTAGCTACTAGGCAAGTACTAGGTAAGAGTGAATTCTTTCTGCCCGTGACTTCCTTAATAAAGGGATCTAAGGTCTCTCCAACAGTCATTCTCCATTAAACAGAATCCTTTCCAGACATTTTTTACAGGCTGTCTCTGGAGACCAGTTCCACAGCCAGAGAATCCTGTGCATCCCACTTACAAACCAGGTGAGAACGCTTAAACCCTTTGTCTACCAAGGTACGTTTATAAATAGCATGGTAGACAAGTGGATAAATCAAGCCCACAGCCCCTTGTTATAGCAATAAAGTAAAAAAAAAAAATTAAAAAGGTGTAGAAAAATTACAAAAAAAAAAAAAAAAAAAAACCTTAACGCGCCCTTGAAACCACAGTACACACCCTATATAAGAAGTGACAAGCACGTGTCTGTAAACATCCATTGCTCCATATGTGATATCTGGTCCCAAACATCAGAGTGAGAGCAAGAATTCTAGAGCCATAGTTCAAAGTTAACTCTACAACTGATGGCCTGTAATGGCTTAAATGGTCAACTATCCCTCTGCAGTATGGAAGCAGGGGCATGGGTCCAGGAATGGGGGGGGGGGGTTGTCTACAAGGAAGGGGCATAGCCTCAGAGTCACTTTTCCAGGGCTCTAAGCACCTTCTCATGGGAGTACCACCAGGTGGAAACTCCCCGCTTTGGTAGGGCAAACCCCAACAAGCATCAACGCAGGGTCTAGTGCAGGAGGCAATGTTACAGGCCAGTCCTTCCGCTTCATGTGATGGTGTTAGGGTAAGGTCCCCATGGCTGTTGCTGAAGGGCTCTAATCCAGAAGCTGCAAGAGGTAGTAGCAGTAACTGTGGATGCAGCTGGGTTAAGAAAGGAATTTCAATGTGGAGATCAGGAAGAAAACCTCTAATCAAAATCAGAAACTTTCTCCAAGAAGAGATAAGTCATCCATCACCTATGTATACTAGTAAAAAACTGAGCATTTCTGGTAATGGGAGGGGTTAAATGGGCTGTACAAACAGCTTTGTTTGCCAGTGCCCTCACCTTAAAGTAGCAGCACATAACCCATGGTCTTGATTAATGGAAGCCTGTGTCCAGAACTATACGATTAAGACATATAATTTTTAAACAAGGAAACATTTAAATCACTTTTACCTACATTCCTTGCAGTGGGGGTGGTGGGGGGCAGTTGGTACAACATCCTGTACCATATGTCCACAATCTTTTTCTATTTCCACAGTACCATGCTGACAATACATTGCATCATTAGACATGTTTTATACACATAGGAACAAAAAATATCAAGTTCATGTTCTTGTGCTTAGCAACCAAAGTATTTGGCACTGTGCAAGTTTTATCTTCTTTTAATTTTGCCTTCCCTGGTTCCTCCTCCTCTTCAGATCAACATGCTAATAAAATTATTTAAAAAAAAGCATTCCTGTTTTTATTACATGGCTTTCTTTGGACCCAGTGATATCACTTCTGTGCTTCTCTATGCAATGCTGGCAAACCATGGCTGCTGGGAGGAGCTATACAAAGCTTCCTGAAAACATCACAGCACCCTGCCTCAGTACTTCTCTTGAGAGCCCTTAGCCCTAATGCAAGCAGTGGGCTAGCTCTTGAAAGAAGAAGTTATGCATTTATCTAAATGCCTAGATGGGTGTCTACCAGTCTTGCATGCACACTGCTTTAGGTAACACCAACATGCAATGATGATTGAAAGAACTAGAATACAATGAATGAAGGGGAAAGGTCAGGGACAGTCAGGCTAGGGAGGAAAATGCTAGTTGATGATGGATATCCCCTTGCCAGGAAATGAGATGTTCTCTGACTCTGGCTGCAAATTCTAGTGCACACTGTGGGAAGCTCGTAGTGTGCAGTGACATCAGAGTAAGCATTTAAGTACAGCAGAGGAGCATGTACAACTGTGCAAGACTGGGGTCAAAGCAGAAGTTTAGCTTTAACAATTTGACCAGGCTGTGTGTACCACTGCCTGTTCAACAGAAGCTGGTCTAACGACTGGCTTCTGTTCAACAGTCAGGTTGAAAAACAAGCATTCGAATGGCTGCAAGCACTGATCTGTGTATTCTCATGGGGGGAGGGTGGAGTCCCCCCTGTCATAATACAATAGCACAGAAGGGGAAATCCCTGTATCACACATCATTTGTGTTGATTCAGGGATCTTTCATACTCTGCTAAAGCATCACTTTACATATATGCTAGCTTATCATCTGAACCAAAATACAATGGATATATACTATTCAGGATTAAAATCTGTATCTAATACTGCTGTAGTCTTTTGTTGTTATAAACTATTATATCTATGTAAATAATTTCTGGGTGTGACACATGCAAACCTTCACTTGGTGACTAAGTGCTATAAGCCTCAGGCTTTACAAATCTGTTCCTTGTCTTATTTGTATCCTGTTTGCCTAATTCTGGTTGTTCATGATTTTATGTTGCTGTAAGCATGTAGTATTTGATTTCAGTCCTTCCTGTTAAAGCTCATATACACCTTCAGGAAATTAACATTAGGTTAAATTAGGGGGCAAAAAAAGTTTTAAATACGTTACCTAAAATGGACTGTAGTGTTTCAGTGTATAATTCAAATAACAAACATCCTATACATACTTGTTCTGTGCAATGGAACCTCCTCTTCTAGGGTCCCCTGCTCCTCCTTACCTGCAAGTGCCCACCCAGCAAGGCACAAGCTCCGCCCCCTGCTCCCTCTACACAGGATTTGACTGACAGCAGCAGGAGCAAATGGCTCACACTGCTCTCAGTAAAGGCCATAAATACAGGAAGAGTGAAGCTGCCGGTGAGGACAGCGCTGGATCAAGAGTGGTGCAAGGTAAATGTTTAGGGAGAAAAGGGGGAGGCTTAGACCATGGATGTTTTTTGTTTTTTTTTTTTAACTTAATTTAGAAATTGCATTAAAGATTTTGTCTTACTGTAAAATCCTTTTCTCTGATGTTCATTGATGGACACAGCTTCATATCTTCATTGACCGTTGGGATGTCCCAAAGCAGTGTCATCATGAGGGGTGGGCACAGCAAACTGTTAACAAAAAAAGGCTAACAGAAAAAAATAGCCAATCAGGTAATAAGGAGCCAAAATAGAAACAACTGGGGCTCACCAACCGGAAAAAAAAACACACCCTCAAGAGGCTGCAGCCTCCACAACAGCGACCTTGTAAAACTTGGTGAACGTATGCACAGACAACCAGGTGGCCGCCTTGCACACCTGGACCACCGATGTCTGATGACGAAGAGCCCAGGAGGCACTTAGCGCCCTTGTAGAATGCGTCTTGACAGGGAAATGAGGGACCGGACCCTTAATTAAATAGGCCTGCACCACAGTCTGCCTGATCCACCTGGAAATAGCCGCAGCAGACATAGTCTGCCCCTTATGGGGTCCATCAGTAAGTGCAAATAGGGAATCCGGTTTACAAATTGATTCAGTCGCTGCCAGGTACACCCTGATGGCACAAACCACATCCAAGGAGTGTAAGGCAATCTTTTTTGGATGTTTTGGCTTAGGACACAGCGAAGGCAACACAATGTCCTCATTCAAATGGAAGCCTGAGACCACCTTAGGAAGAAATTACTGACAGGGACGAAGAACCACCTTGTCCCTGTGAAAGAAAATTTTTTTTTTTATTTTTTTTTTTTTTTTAATTTTAGCACAGGTTTTTAAAAAAAACAAAATCTGATCACTTTTATTGCTGTCACAAGCAATGTAAACATCCCTATTGTGACAGCAATAGGCAGTGACAGGTACTCTTTATGGAGGGATCGGGGGTCTAAAAGACCCTAGACCCCCCTCCACTCCACTTCCATGTATTCAAAAGGCAGAAAACTGAATTTTTTAATACATTCACTTTTTAACTCCAGCGCCTTTAGCAGCCGAGTAACCCGGATGTGACGTCATGGACGCCGCCTCCGGGTTACGTCATCAGCTTTGATCGGGACTCAAACCACAGAGGCTCCGTCTGTGACGATCTACACTGTTTTTTTTTTGCCTATTTCGGCTTATATTGGCTTATATCTTTTTACCTTGGAAACAAATAAATATTTTTAAACGATATCACACCATCTGGAGCTTTCTTTCTGTTCCCCTACTGGACGGATGCATGGATGGAGAGGAGTGAGGGCTGAGACTGCTGGACCCTAGAGTGGGACCGTTCCTGGCCCAGGTGGCCAAACAAGCGCTGTCCAGTCTTAGTGCCATAAGGCATACAAGACCCATTCCCTCTGGTGGGTGAGCATTTCTGTTATTCTTCACGGTGGAAATCGAGTGTCATCCTAATACCATCTGGAAGTCGGGCACAGAGCACTTGCACTTTTCACTAAAACAATCCTGAACTGTTTACACTAAAGTCACCATATGATTTTTGATGTACTTTATATATGAACGTTTTTGAGCACTCATTGGGACAATAAGCACATAGCACTTTATAAATTGTATTCACAATATATTGAATTTCACTTATTCATTTACTTATTTACCTATATAATTATGCCTCTATGTAATTATTTATGAATTTATTTTAATGCAAATAATTTATTGTGTGCACCTGGTAATTTATGTTTACACAACTAATTAGCAAGCGCTATAGGTAGCCCCTAATTTGAGGCTATACACTTTCACCCCACAACTTATATTATAGCAGTTGCTCATTTTCCCATTTACAATCTTACTCTTTACAATCTTTATTTATGAGCAACCCCAACCCATTTTGCGTGAGGGATATACTCCCAGTATATTCACCCCACACATTTACATTGGTACTTTGACGTTAAATAACATGGTTATAGCAGCAGCTAGCTGCTATAACCCCATTAATTTTCTTGTTTTACACAGCAGGTGATCCAGAATCCGATAAAAGTGGTCCCGGCGGAGGATTTGCCACGGGTTTACTTTTATGAGCAGCGGGAGAGGTACCCCTCCCTCCCACCGCTTCCCGGTCGTTTTCCTGGCTTACCGGAGCCATCGGTAGCAGGGAACACGATCTGGGGCAGGAAGTCGAGTGAGGGTAAGATGGCCCCCACTCAACGCCCCTGGAGGACCGGAGCGACGTCAAATGTCACTTCCGCCCAACAGCCTTAAAAGGGAATTTTTTCTTTTTTTTTTTTGCAAAACTATTTTTTTTTTTTTTTTTTTTGCTTTAAAAGTGTAAATGAGAGCTCTGAGGTCTTTTTAACCACTTCCGGACCGCCCGCTGCAGTTTTACCTCGGTACTTTGAAGTTAAACACCGGGGTAATGGCAGCTATCTGGTATTTTCTTACAGGGCGGGCGGTCGGTCGGTCGGTACTCTTTCACATAAAAGTGGTCCTAGTGGTGGATTTGCAGCAGGATTACTTTTATGGGCGGCGGGAGAGGTGCCTCCCTCCCGCCACTTCTCGCTCGTTTTCCCTGCTTACCGGAGCCGTCAGTAGCGAGGAAAACGATCCGGTCTGTCCATGTCCCAGGCAGGAAGTTAAGTGAGTCATATGTCGCTTCCTTCCAACAACCTTAAAAGGGCCCATTTGTTATCATGCTGAAAAAAAATCCTTTTTTTGCTTTTAAGCGTAGATGTGAGACCTGAAGTCTTTTTGACCCCAGATCTCACATTAAAGAGGACCTGTCCTGCTTTTTTCTATTACAAGGGATGTTTACATTCCTTATAATAGGAATAAAAGTGATCAAAATTGTTTTTTCTAAAAAGGGACAGTGTAAAAATACAAAGGTAAAATAAATGAGATTTAAAAAAAAAAAAAAGTAAAGCGCCCCATCCCTACGAGCTTGCGTGCAGAAGCAAACGCATATGTAAACAGTGTTCAAACCACATGTGAGGTTTTGATGCGATTGTTAGAGCGAGAGCAATAATTCTAGCCCTAGACCTCTTCTGTAACTCTAAACTGGTAACCTGTAGAAATGTTTAAAACGTCGCCTATGGAGATTTTAAAGTACCAATGCTTGTCACCATTCCACGAGCGTGCACAATTTTGAAGCAAGACTTGTTAGGTATCCTTCTGCTCGGTGTAACATTATATTTCACATTATAGAAAAATATTGGTATAACTTTACTGTTTTCTTATATAAAAAAATGTATTTTTTTCAAAAAAAATTTGAGTTTGTAAGACCGCTGCACAAATATGGTATCTATAGGGTCTCTGCTATAAAAAAAAAATATATATATATATATTGTGAGGGATTAGCTCGGTAGCGGGTGGGGATGACCCCTTTGGGGGGGTTAATCACACAGGGAGACAGCCGAGGAGTGGTTGAAAACAACAGTTTATGGTTTATTCTTCCAATTTCTCCAAACAAGTGCATGCAGCAAAAACATCAAAATCAAAACAAAACACAAAATAAATCCTAGCCGCTGTGGGCGTCTACCTTCTCACACACCGGAACCTACCTAAGAAGTCTTCCCAACCTACTGTTGGGAGACACTGCTGATCCTACAGCAGACAATCAAATGTCCATTTGTGTTTTCTTTACACAGAAAAAGTTCAACACCTCACCTTTAGAAGTCTCTCATCTGACTGCTCTCCCCAGCTTACACAGCCTCAGGAGACAGCAATCAATAGACTTCCTTTGGACAAATTATAGAGGTCTTAATTGCCTCATTCTGAACAGCTGAAAGTTTTCTCAACTTCCGTACACCTTCCTGCCTACCTCTGCAGCCGACACCTGATAGTAATTGGTGAATTGTCTAAACCAAGCAGAAATATATCTCCCGTCGGTGACAACACCCATAGATTTACCTGACTTCCTGTCACAATATATATATATATATATATCTTTTGTTCATTGACAAACACAGCTCAATATCTTCTTTGACCCTTGGGACGTACAATAGCAGTGTCAATATAAGAGGCAGGAAGAACATAGCAAGAAACATACTTCCCAAAGGGAAAACAGGAGCTCAACAAGGAAACAACTTGAGCCCACCTGGCAAAAGTTTACACTCTTAAAGAGGACTAATCCTCTCCAACAGCGGCCTGCAAAACCTTGTGGCCAAAGGCGGCATATCAACAGATGCAAACATATCTACCCTATAACATTTTGTGAAAGTGTGCGTGGACGACCAGGTGGCTGTCTGAAAACCTGCACCACTGACGCCACATGATGGAAGGCCCAAGAGGCATTAAGCTCCCTTGTAGAATGTGCCTTAACAGGAAAACGGAGGATCCTGACCTTTAATACAATTGGCCTGCACCACTGTCTGCCTGATCCATCGGAAATGGTCACCGCAGACATTGCCAGCCCCTTACGGGAACCATCTGTAAGAACATCCAGGGAATCCAATTTTTTGGAACGACTCAGTCGCTGCCAGGTATACCCTGATTCCCCGAACCCCATCCAAAGAATTTAAGGCAACCTCTTTAGGATGCTAAGGCTTAGAACACAAAGAAAGCAAAACAATGTTCTTATTTTAAATGGAAACCAGAGACGACCTTAGGAAGGAAACTGGCAGAGACGAAGCACCGCTCTATCTCCGTGAACAAGACCGCTGCCAGCTCCAACACACTCAGTGCAGAAGAAAAAGCCACCAAAAAGGCAACCTTCTGGGACAATGTAAGCAGAGGGTTCTCGTGAATATCTTCCAACGGCATTTACTGAAAACCGACAGCACCAAGTTGAGATTCCAAGGGGGTAATGGAGACAGTATTGGGGGAGCAAAGTGGAAAACCCCCTGAACAAAAGGTGCAAACCACAGAAAGCATGGCCAAAGGACGAAGAAAGCAAACCGCCAATGGCCGAACCTGGCCCTTGATGTTACATGATGCTCAACACATCGTTGGAGGAAAGCAACTCTGAATCACCGAAAAGGAGCTGGAGTGATTCACATCTGCAAAGTAAGCTCCTCAAAGGCGATGGTAAAACTACCTATAAAAGTAGATTTACTAGCTTGCAGCAGTGTGGGAATCACAGATTCAGACAACCATCTAGCCTGCAGCACCTGGCTTCGTTAAAGCCAGTGACTATGAAGCAAGATGGAAGATTGGCCCTTGAGCCAACAGGTATCCTCTAAGAGAAAGTTACCAAGGAACAATGACAACCAACCGCAACCAATTTGCGTACCAAGATCGGCAAAGCCAGTCTGGAACCACTAGGATGGCCGATATCCCTTCTGCCTCGAGCCTACGCAGGAGTCTTGGTACAAGTTTTAGAACAGGAAAGCCGTATTTCAGATGACACCGGCCCAAATTAATCACCAGTGCATCCGTGGCGACGGCCAGAGGATCCCAAGACCGTGCCACAATCCCTGGCTGAGCCCGAGTCCAGAACAGACCCAGATAGTCCAACTAGGTGGACTGAACTAAGGCCAATAACTGGAAAATAAATTTCCAACCAAACTCCTACAGAATCCGCACAGTAATCTCCCGGTTGTCTGTCAGAACAGTTGGAGACTCTGCTCGTAGAAGATGATCATCCAGGTAATACAGTACCGCAATCCCCCGCTGACACAACACCAGAGCCAACACTCGTGAAAGCCCGAGGGGCTGAGGTGATACTTCTTGACAATGCAGGTTGGAAGGAGAGAACCGCACTACAGTAGAAGATCGAAAACTCGATCTTGTAGGCGGGCCAATTAAATAATGGACCCACCCGTCTGATCAGAGAGGTCCACGGGTTCGGAGGAAGCAAAGACATCCTCCCCCACCCCAAACATGGGTTATGGCGCCCATTCAGGCAGAAGAGACCTTGTCCGCAGGTCTAGAAGGATCTGCTCTCAGCATGCCAGACCGGGTCCACAAGGAACCTCCGGAGGAGGTCCTTACAGGGAGACTCTGAACAGGCGATTCCCGCAAAGGGAAGATCACACAAGGCCTTTTAGACAGCCTGGTCCGCAGACCAACATATTAGCCATATCATGCTCCAAAAGATATTACTGTCACGGACAGCCCGGAGACTAAGAGAGCCGCATCCAGAGAGGCATCACAGACAAACTGCAACCCCTGGACAAAAAAGCCTGCCAGCACCGCAAGTGCAGATAGAGGCTGTTCCCCCTTCAAGATCCCAGCGCAAAAGCTGTGCCCATTTGGGAAAGTCAGGGACACCAAAGCTATGGTGAACACCGGCCCAAGGACCAAACCGGCCACAGTAAAACATGTGGCGGACCAAAGTCTCGGCTCTCCTGAAAAAAGGATCTTTTTAAATACCGGATGGGTTGGGGCCAAAAGACCCGCCGTGACTGTTTAGAGGGGCTGGAGGCTTTGAAGGGAACCCGGGGTCCGACTATGCCAGAGAGGGGCTGTCATGTACCTGGGTGTCCTTGAACCGGGAGCTTCCCTGTTCCATAGCTTGCAGCCTCATCTGTTGTGCCACAAAGAAGCTCTGGAGTTTGTGCAGTGATTTTCCAGTCTGATGCTTTACTTTTGGACTCACTAGCTCCACCTGCTGCCAGCAGCTGTGATCAATGTACCATTTACTCAGCTTTCAAAAAGCAGCACTTCCTGTTCCTCAATGCCCGTTTGTTTGGAATATCTTCCTGTTCCTGGGTGTGCTGCTTGCTCTTCGATAGACTTTTGTGCATGAACTTTTGCCTGTATTCTTGACCCTTCTTCAGCCTGCCGAATCTGTACTTCACCACCAGCTTGTGTATGACTTCTGCCTGCCTGACCATTCTTTGGATTACGTTTGGATACCGCTTTGCCCGATCTGTTGCCGGCCTGATCCCTGACTACGTTTTCGCCTGAATCCTCAGCACTCAAACTCCACTTCTTACTTTACCTAACAGGTACCTAACAGGGGCCTAGGTCCACCCCAAGGAACCATAAAGGGAGAGGGAGAACACTACTTACCACACCTTGGAACTGGACGGGCACCACTCCGGGCAGATCACCTACCAATCTTGGAATAGGGGGTGCTGCGGGTCAGAGGTACGCTGCGACCAGTTCGTGTGCTTCCTCGCAAGGTTATTTCGCCGGCCAGCCCCTGTTCAGTGTGGCTATGACGCAGCTGACCTAGCACGGAGCTGTGATCTGCACGCGCTCGCTGGCCAGACTGGGGGAACCGTAAGGATCTTGGATATCCAGTGCATCTCCCAGTCCGGCAGTTGATTGTAGTTCTCATGGGAACAGACTTGATTGTAGAAAGAAAACAACAAAAGGAAAAAATGCTAGGACCAAAGATCCCAGCAGGGAGCAAGGTTCTTACTCCTGACTAGGCAGAAAAAAAAAAAAAAATAGCTAGAGCAGGAAGTGGGAGTATACCCCCTGAGACTGCTCTATGGGCGTAGTCAAACTCGTAACTCTTTTCTGCCTAGTGTCCTACTCCTAATGTGAGCAGCATAGCCCAAGGGTCAAAGAAGATATAGAGCTGTGTCTGTCAATAAAGGAAAGAGAAAAACCCTTTTTTTAGTTTCTGTAAAACTTTGGAAATAATCTTTCTTCATTAATTTGGGGCAAAATGCATTCTGCTACATTTCTTCAGTGAAAAAAAAACAAAAAAAAAAACAAATAGGTGTATATTTTATTTCTGTGCAAGTTACAGAGTCTACAAAACTATGGCACAAAAATTGATCAATCCTGATGTTCTGACTGCCGGTCTCATTTCTTGAGGCCCTAAAATGACAGGACAGCATAAATACCCCAGAAAAATAAACTTTTTGAAAAGAAGACAGTCCGAGGTATGGTAAGTTTTTAAAGTTGTTTTTTTTTTTTTTTTTGTCACAATGTTTTGTAAATTAAGAAATTAGGACCCCTTTCACACTAAGGCGTATTTCAAGCACTTTGGTAATAAAAAAAAGCGCCTGAAAAGCTCCCGAAAAACGTATTCCCATTAAAATTAATGAATGCTTTCACACTGGGGCAGTGTGCTGAGGGGCAGTGAAGAAAATCCTGCAAGCAGCATCTTTGGAGCATGTTTGGAACACTAAATAAAGCGCCTCAAAAACACCCCTCTCCATTGAAATTAAATGTAGGAGCATGAAAAGACTCTTTAACCACTTAAGCCCCGGAAGATTTTACCCCCTTCCTGACCAGGGGGTTTTTTGCGATTTTTTACTGCGTGACTTTAACAGACAATTGCGCGGTCGTGCGACGCTGTACCTAAACGAATTTCACGTCCTTTTTTTCCCACAAACAGAGCTTTCTTTTGTTGGTATTTTATCACCTGTGCGATTTTTTTATCATGCGCTGTAAACAAAAAGAGTGTCAATTTTCCAAAAATAACAATATTTTTCACTTTTTTTTTATATGAAATTCCCCCCAAAAAATATGTAAAAATCAAAATTTTTTAACATTTTCGGCCAATTTGTTTTATGCTACAAATGTTTGGTAAAAAAAAAAAAAAAATCGCAAAAAGCGTATTTTGATTGGTTTGCGCAAAAGTTATCGCGTTTACTAACAAAGGGAGAGATTTTTGTAATTTTTGGTGTTTTTTTTTTTTAACGAGTAATGTCGGCGATCTGCGATTTTTTTGCGGTACTGCGACATTGCGGCGGACAGATCGGACCCTTGACTGACATTTTTGACACTTTTGGGGGTACCAGTGACATTACTGCAGTAATCAGTGCTATATATATGCACTGTTACTGCAAAAATGACACTGGTAGGGAAGGGGTTAACTGTATTGGAGAGGGAGGGGTTAAGTGTGTCCTAGGGGCGTGATTCTAACTGTAGTGGGACAGGTCTCCTAGTGTAAAAACAGAGATCAACGGTTCTACATAGTAGAACCGTCTGATCTGCATTTTTACACAGGGGAGAATGACAGGCGGCTTGTTTACATAAGCCGCCCGCCTTGTTTACATAAGCCGCCCGCCTTTCTCCCGCTCTACCGACGATCGTAGTGTGACCGGCGGACATCGGGTCCGCCGGTCACACGCCCGCACTCCTCTTTGAACGAGCCCAGGCGGGCGCGCGCCTCAGCAGGCGCGCGCTCGCCCGCTATTGGCTCAAAACCCGGTGACAGGCTAGCGACGTAGATCTACGTCACTCTGCTTGGCCGGGGCTGACTGCCGCATTAAATATACTGTGCGCAGTTGGCAACCGATTAAATGCGCCTGAAAAACACTCAGTATTTTACTGGCAGTTTAGAAGCGCCTCAGTGTGAAAGGGCTCTAAATGACATTTGTTTATTTTTCACAAAGTTGACATAAGTTATTTCTCACACACAGTATAGGCATAATTGAAATTACATCCCAAAACACAATCTTCTACTCCTCTTACCACATGTGTAAGACTTTTTCACAGCCTAGACACAGATTGGCCCAGAATCCAAGGAGCACTTTTCGGCTTTCAAGGAGCATAAATTATGCATCCAATTTCCTGACTATCTATCGTATTTCTTGAGTCCCTGAAGTACCAGAACAGGAAAAACCCCCACAAAATAAACCAAATTTTGGAAAGCAAAGCACCCTAAGGTATTTTGTGAAAGACATAGTGAATCTTTTGAAAATGTTGATTTTTGCCATAAGTTTTTGAAAATGCAGAAAAGAAAATAAAATGATTTTTTTTAACACAAAGTTGTCAAGCAGATATTTCTAACAAAAAGCATGGGCATACTTAGAATCACATTCTGCTACTCTTACTGAGTATGGAGAAACCACATGTGAGACTTTTTCACAGCCTAGCCTTATAGAGGGTCCCAAAATCCGAGGAGCACATTCTGGCGTTCTAGGGGCATACAATACGCATCTAAATTCCTGACTACCTTTCACATTTTTAAAGGACCTGGAGCATCAGGACAGTAGAAAAATCCACAAATTTCCACATTTTGGAAAGTATTTTTTTTTTTTAAGAGGCATGGTGAGTTTTTTGAAGACTTCATTTGTTGCTACAAGTTTTTGGAAAATGCGGAAGGAAAATGAAAGTTAGTTTTATTGCACAACAATTTCAATTTAACAAAATATTTCTCACACACAGCATAGGCATTCTTCGAGTTACACCCCAAAACACATTCTACTACTTCTGAGTATGACAATACCACATGCAAGACTTTTCTGTGTTTAGACTAAGTATATACCAGACACTGAGGTTAATTTACTAAAAGCAAATATACTGTGCATTGCAAGTACACTTGCTCCAGAGCTTAGTAAATATGGTAAAGCAACTCGATCACATGCAAAGAAAATAAAAAACAGCATTTTTGCTTGTACGTGATTGGATGATAGAAATCAGCAGAGCTTCCCCTCAGATCTAGAGCAAGTGCACAGTAGATTTGCCTTTAGTAAATCAACCTAATTGTATCTTGTGTATTACACAAATCAACCAACTGTATCAAAAACAGTGTACCGTAATTGTCGCCTCTGTACAAGCAGACATGGCATATAGTTTATATAGCATTACCTATACCGGTGCCCGTTTCTAGAAGTCAAGCAAGCATAGCATACTGGTACATATATATGAAAAATGACAGCCCCTCTATAACCATATATTTAAATCTCATGAAACAAAACAAAACCATAAGGGACTATCAAAACCTAAAATATATGCACAATATACAGTGGAATCACGAATAGTTAATACAATCTTCAATTCATATGTAATAACATATATAAGCTGCACAGTGCAATAAATGTTGTGAATAATATATATAAAGTCAAATAATGAGCCCCATTCAGCATTAAAACAGTCTACATAAAGTGAAGAACTTAAAAAAAATATCCTCCAAGTGATGTCTTCAAATCTCCTCCAAGCGGAATCATCCAAGTGCTCCCATCACCCAATCTCATCAATAGAGAAAGCGCACTCACTAGATTTCAAAGTATGTAGGATTTCCCTGCCAGCCGATAATTCTCCACTGCATCGCTTGTACTTCACAACTCATTTTCCCACCGCACAGCTTCGAAAAATGAACGCTCTCCCACAAGAAATCCAGTCCCCCACATAAAAAAGTAAAACAAAAACGGAACCTCATAGTGTAGCTTTAAAATCATTTATTTCCCAAAACAGTCAGCAAAATAAAACCAAGGTAAACAATGAAGCAAAGAACTAATAACTCATAACTCATAGAAGCGATGCTACCTTCCTGAACACAGCAGCCAATGACATTAACATGTTCAGACTCTGCCCTATGTGTTTTATCCAATAGGATATAATCAGGGGCTAAGTGATCAACCCCTGATAATGTCCTTTTGGGTGAAATGCAAAGGGTGCAGTCTGAATAGACCAATGTCTCCTTTATGATTTGCCTTGGTTTTATTTTGCTGGCTAGGTTTTGGGAAATAAAAGATTTTAATGCTACACTACAAGGTTCATTTTTTTGTTCCACTTTAAAAGAGCGGGAGAGGATTCCTTGTGGGAGAGCGTTCATTTTTTTTAAGTGGTGATGCATTGGAGATTTATCAGCTTGTGGGGAAATCCTCTAATGCTTTACATACTTTAAAGTCTGGTGAGTGTGCTATCTCTACTCGGTGACGGGAGCACTTGGATTATTCCACTTGGAGTAAATTATTTTAAGAGATCACTGGGAGGATATTTTATATAGGTTTTGCACTTTTGTGAACTATTTTAAATGGTAAATGGGTCAAATTTTTTATATTTGACTTTATATATAAATCATTCACAGCATGTATTGCACTGTACACTTTATATAAGTTATTACATATGGATTGAAGATTGTATTTACCATTTATGATTTCACTAAATATTGTGCACATATGTTTTGCTAGTCACTTATGGTTTTGTTTTATGAGATTTACATATACAGTATGTGGTTGTAGAAGCGCTGCAATTTTTCATATTCTATCAGCTGGGATTTATATATCTATCTTGCATTCTGAGCAGCTGATTAGCTTTTTATTACAGCGGACAATATGAAATATTTACTGGTGTGTGCCATGTTCGTGGGCCAGGAAGTACAGGAAGCTGAAAGGAAGGACGAACAAGAGCGTTCCTGTGGTTCCAGCAATGCAGGTACCTGAAGGCAATGGCTAGGACTGGTGTCTTGCAGGAACGTAGTAGGGCAGACATGTACAGCTGCAAGAAAAAGCATATGAACCCTTTGGAATGATATGGATTTCTGCACAAATTGGTCATAACATGTGATCTGATCATCATCATCCAAGTCACAACAATAGACAATCACAGTCTGCTTAAATTAATAACACACAAAGAATGAAATGTTGCCATGTTTTTATTGAACACGCCAAGTAAACATTCACAGTGCAGGTGGAAAAATAATGTGAACCCTTGGATTTAATAACTGGTTGAACCACCTTTGGCAGCAATAACTTCAACCAAACATTTCCTGTAGTTGCAGATCAGACATGCACGGTCAGGAGTAATTCTTGGCCATTCCTCTTTACAGAACTGTTTAAGTTCAGCAATATTCTTGGGAGGTCTGGTGTAAATCGCTTTCTTGAGGTCATGCCACATCATCTCAATCTGGTTGAGGTCAGGACTCTGACTGGGCCACTTCAGAAGGCGTATTTTTTCTGTTTAAGCCATTCTGTTGTTGATTTACTTCTATGCTTTGGGTCATTGTCCTGTAATTGTCCTGTTGCAACCCCCATCTTCTGTTGAGCTTTAGCTGGTAGACAGATTGCCTTAAGTTCTCCAGCAAAATGTCTTGATAAACTGGGGAATTCATTTTTCCTTCGATAATAGCAATCCGTCCAGGCCCTGACGCAGCAAAGCAGCCCCAAACCTTGATGCCCCCACCACCATACTTCACAGTTGGGATGAGGTTTTGATGTTTGGTGTGCGGTTCCTCTTTTTTGCCACCCATAGTGTTGTGTGTTTTTTCCAAACAACTCAAATTTGGTTTCATCTGTCCAGAGAATATTTTGCCAGTACTGCTGTGGAACGTGCAGGTGCTCTTGTGCAAACTGTAAACATGCAGCAATGTTTTGTTTGGACAGCAGTGGCTTCCTCTGTGGTATCCTACCATGAAATCCATTCTTGTTTTGTGTTTTACGTATTGTAGATTAGCTAACAGGGATGTTAGCATTTGCCAGTGACTTTTGTAAGTCTTTAGCTGACACTCTAGGTTCTTCTTCACCTCATTGAGCAGTCTGCGCTGTGCTCTTGCAGTCATCTTTACAGGACGGCCACTCCTAGGGAGAGTACATAAAGTGTATCTCAGACCATAGCTGGTAAACATTGCCACCATCCCTTGATAAGCATTAATTAAAAAAATTCTCCTCTGGGTGGGATTTTGTAGGCAATAGAAAAAAGGGGGATATAAATATGTAAAATTCATCAATTTTATTGAACAAGTTACACAGCAAACGACATATGTTAAAAATAGTGGAGCAACAGAGCTCCTGACAGAGACAATAAACACATCATAATGCAAAACCCCTTAGTAGAGGGAAGATCCAACGCGTTTCAAACATGATCTGAACTTGTAGTTCTATTCTTCATCAGGGACTATTCCCAACTCTACAATCAGAGAGATGAAAACAGTTACACAAATCCTGTGTCTACATACATACGTGTGAGGTGACAGTATACATACATATGGGTGCTGTACTTCAACTGACCACAGGGGAGAGAATCCACAAAATCCTTCCTCCAAGGAGACCATATTTAAGTGTTTTAACTGGAAAGAAAATGTCCCAAAGAGAAAACTCCAGGTCATCATGATCTAGGGAGAGTAGCATGATCCTAGGGAGAGTAGCAGCAGTGCTAAACTTTCTCCATTTACAGACAATATGTCTTACCGTGGACTGATGAACAGCAAGGCTTTTGAAGATACATTTAGAACCCTTTCCAGCTTTATGCAAGTCAACAATTCTTAATCGTAGGTCTTCTGAGAGGTCTTTTGTGCGAGGTATCATTCACATCAGGCAATGCTTCTTGTGAAAAGCAAACCCAGAACTGGTGTGTGTGTTTTTATAGGGCAAGGCAGCTGTAACCAACACCTCCAATCTCATCTCATTGATTGGACTCCAGTTGGCTGACATCTCACTCCAATTAACTCTTGGAGATGTCATTAGTCTAGGGGTTCACATACTTTTTCTACCTGCACTGTGAATGTTTACATGGTGTGTTCAATAAAAACATGGCAACATTTCATTCTTTGTGTGTTATTAGTTTAATGCAGACTGTGATTGTACATTGTTGTGACTTAGATGATGATCAGATCACATTTTATGACCAATTTGTGCAGAAATCCATATCATTCCAAAGGGTTCACATACTTTTTCTTGCAGCTGTAGATGAGTCAGTTCAGGTGACAGGCAGAGACATGATCAGAAAACAGTCAAAGAATCATTCCAGGCAGCAGGCAGAAATGTGGCCAATAAACAGGTCAGGGTCAGTACAGGTGGCAGGCAGAGGCAACACTGCACTGGTGTGGCAGTGATCAAAAACACTGTTGCTAGCATACACTGGTTTGGTGACAGTGTTAAAACTTTACAGATAAGCTGTGGTTTTACTACTCACCAACCACTACCCCTCTTAGCTGCAAAACCAGCTTCCGGGGGTATAAACATGCCCCAGCTGCGATGCTTTGCTTCACAACTCATGGCAGAAATTATAACCCCTGTATGCTCACCAACTGCGATCCTTTCAAGTGAATAGGGATGCTTGTGTAGGGTCCAAGGGGCTAAAGCAGGCAGTGAGGAGATACAACGCCTCTTCACCCCCTTCAAATGTTCTCTGAAGATTGATCTGCGCATGGATAACTCTTCAGAGAGCACCGCACATGCTAACAAGTCTTTAGACCATGTTCACATGGGGCATATGCATCCGTACCCCATGTGACGACTGTCTTTACCCACACAGTGATGCACAAATTTTCCATGCTTCCACATGCAGGTAGGTCAATTCAAATCAATTGGGACACAGCGGCTGCACGGACAAAGCCACTATTCCCTAAAAAACGTTGGTGCGGATGCACAGATGTCACAATGGGAGCAGCATCTATATCTGTGCAGCTGCTGCGCTCCAATTGACCTGAAAAGTATCACCCCCACGGAGATGCACAGACGGAGATGCGCGGAACATCTGTGTTTCCCTGTGCAGGTTAACATGGCTGTTACATGGGGCATGGATGCATGCATCCCATGTGAATGAGGCCTTATGGTTACACTGGGACTTGTGTGGCAGTGATGAAGAACACTGACTGGTGTGGAAGTGTTTGGGGACACTGACTCTTTGCACTGGTCTGGTAGCATTGTGCTGCTGTGGCGGTTTTCAGAGGCAATGGCTGGCAACACTAAAATACAGTGATATCAGAGCAGCCAGCTATTGTACATGATCACTGTCACAGCAGTACACCATAGTGACACTGGATGTTTACACAAAGAAGGCTATTAGAAATAAATGGGAAGCATAAAAGGTAAAGCACATGTAATATTATGGGAGGATTTTTGTTGAAATTAATGTCCTGGTGCCAAGAACTATTAAAATTTGTGGTCACTGCTTAATGCAGCCACAAAACATTTCTGTCAGTACACTGCCTTTAGACAACGTGGAAATGCAAGTATAAAACCCAAGGGAAATAAGTAAGGAAACTGCCATTTCTTGCAGAATAAACCAGTGATGTACATGCACTACAGTCAAACACTGCACAAGTGGAGGATAAAGTCATGATCTATCTGTGATTGCCACAAGGACAGGCAAGCTCTCCTAACATCGGACACCCCGATTTTTATCTCCATATTGAACTATCATCATACAGTCAATGTCTGATGACTGTAAGCAAAAAGTGGAGGGATCATGTGATTTGTCAACTGTTATCCTCAAAACGCCAGTTAATGCCTTAGTTAAAAACAATGTTAAGTGTTCCATAGTACTATAATTAATGTGAGATGTTTAGTGCTTACTTTAAGAAGCTGCTTAGGGCGATGGAATGCTTATAAACAGTCATTATTTATGCAAGAGATTTCTTGGTAATAAAGCAACCAACCTATTTTTCAGTGTTCACCAAAATACCACAGCTACCCACATTTTTGGCTGCTCCGAGGGAGCTCAGATCATAGTATAGGAGCTAAAGTCGTTACATGCCTCATAATTTTAAAGAAAAATACAGAAAAAAAAAAGGGCCTTTGCTGTTTTATTCTTTAGAAAAGTTCAACATTTTAAAGTACAATGAATTAGTGATATGAATTTGGTTGCATTGCCTTATTAATCATGAATATTTCGAATTTCACATAAGAAATTATGTGATTTTACACATTTTTTGCATTCATACAACTCCTGCACCCCGTTCCTGCATTAGACACTGTTTATAGGCACTAGTGAGTTCTACAATCAATGTAATCGTTGTTAATTGAAATTATTACCTCACAGTGCAGTGACTGTTAAATAAACACCAAGATATCTTGATACATAGTATAGTGTTTTAGCAGTGCCGAGGATGTTTAATTATTATGATTTATAAACATCCCAACGAGTAATTTCCCATACACTAAGAGAAAATCAGGCAAACGATCAGCCGGTTTTCCTTGGATGCTTCCCAGCAAGTCAGAACCGAGGATAAAAATAATGTACGAACATTATTGTATTTGTGGTTTTGGATCATGCTTGGTCTTTCATATCTGATATTTCTTGTATGAAAATGGTATTCATCAAAGAAAATCATTCGTTCTGTTCCCAAACAAGAAAAAATTTGGAGTTTGTCCCTTCGGATATGTTAGTTCGCAAGTTTGGAATTGGCTGACGAAAATGGTGTACACACTATCAGAAAATCATACGATTGTTCCTTGGACAAAAACGTTCGCTCAATTTTCTTAAAGTGTGTACCAGCCATCAGAAAGAGATCAGAACAGTAGATCTAGTGGAGATATAGGTAAGGTCATGTACTGATAGCTAATAATACATGTGACTTGGTTAGGTTTTGTGTGGGTTTTTCAGTTCTAAAATATTTCAGCACAAAAAACTGTTATGGAATCTATTACCCACAATCATTCCTCTGCATAATGCTGAAGATATGTTAATAAAGGTCCCCATGGTAGAACTAGCAGTCGGCCCCCTGCCAGAGTTCTGTCTCTGAGCTGCCCTGTTAGATACAGCATTTAAAAACCATTCAGCATAGTTCTGGGTCATGTGGTCATCATGACAGCCAATCATAGTAATCACATTACTTTGTTTACACACTACCCTAGCATTGTCATCATGACAGCCAATCATAGTGATCACTTTACTTTGTTTACACACTAGCCTAAAGCTGGCCATACATTATACAATGTTCTTATTCAACTTCCTTTAGAATTAAGCCTGGTACACACTAACAGTTGATTAGCATATCCAGATAAAGGCAGTTGAAGTTAGAAGCAAGTGTCTGGTTTTACCAAAACACTTGAGGTTAACCCTGCCAAATTTTGGCAGTGACTGATCCTATGCGGTCTGCCTCATTAACAATTAGTAGGTTTTGGGAAATAAAGTGGAATTAGCCAGGCTTGGCTTTTATACCATATTGCTTTAAACTCCAACCATCCACAAGTTTCCACTCCTTTACTCTATTTATCCCCACCCTTGAACGACCCCCTGCCCCCATACTCACCTAGTTTCAGAAATATTCAGGCAAAGATGTATGGGGTCCTCGTCTCCTGACTCTGGGCAGTCCTCCAAGACAGTGTCAGCACCATCCTCTACATCATTTTAGTGTGTGTGTAGGACATTGTGGTGATGTGTGTGGATAAATTATGTCCTGCATTTCGGGATTTGAGTTGAATGACCTGTGTATCATACTACCATCGAAGAGGATAGGTGGACAGCAAAAGGGGCAAGTCTGCTAGGGGATAGCACAAAAGATAGGGTGAGTACTGCATCAGCAGCTGCATTTTTTAAATGATAGGCTAGTGACTGAAAGAAAAAAAAATCAAATCACTTCAGTTTTACACAAAAATGCAAACTTGGTGGTCAAAAACAGTACAGAATTAGACAATTTATGGCTGAAGTGAACTTCTGTAGGTAAAAACGCCATCAAGGTGACATACTGTATATGCAACACGAGCTGGCTGAAAACCACTTTTGTATTTCTGTGTGCTGAGATATTAAACATCTAGATCAATCAGAATACATATTCACTGCATATGTCAAAATCAAGAAAAGCTGGATCAGTAGCTCAATCTGTAATGTATTTGCATCTGAATTTCATGGTTGTATTCACACCAATCACACTACAGTTGATGTGCATTGACACGCGTTTTGTAATGTTTTGCTTTGCATTTATGTGCATTACTTTTACATAGCAGAATTCAAAATACTTTATTTTTCTGTCCCTAATGCAAGTTTAAACACCAAGTTCCATTCCTAACCAGCACTCGCCAAAGCTTGCTGGGCCTGTTAGAAACCATTTATTTCATCCGATCATTGTGTTGAGCCTGCGCTGAATAAAGCTGCTCAATGCACATCATGTGAATGGGCCTTTAGATGAATTATACAGAGATTTAGGTGTAAGCATAATGTGAAATATTTAACCAGCATGGGTTTTTAAATTAGACGTGTATTATATTAAAGTACTGATTATAATTTTGAAGTTCTACGTGAAGCCGTCTATGACAATCACTGTGATTACATATAAATATTTCAGTGTGCAGTAATTTGAGAAACTTTTGGATACAATCCTAAAACTCAAGCAAAGCAACTAAACACATGATTAAATTACATACATGCTGGAATTTGATGTTATTTGCCTGTTCCTATATGTCCTTTGAATATTACTGATGCTCTTACGTTATTAGAGGGGTATACTCTATCAAAAGCCTATATTGACACAAATCTGCCCTGTTTGTTCTTCATTCAGACATGTTTCTTTTATTATATTTTTTTACATGATGGTATGATGTCTGACTGCATACTGATTATTGCTTTTGTACCCTTCCTTTTTCTACTTTATACAAAAACCAATAAAAACAATGAACGTGAAATGCATTAATGCAAACTGAGCATTTGTAATTCTATTTAATCAGTCTTCCACACTGTACAGCCAAAAGGGTCTCTATTAAAAATAATCAACAGTGTTTGGTCAACCTCACTGTCCTCAATATGTGGACTGGAAAGTAACAGAACAGTAGGGACAGTGTGACTAGCTCACAGTGTTATTCTTGCCTCTTGTTATGACTCCTGGTATACAAGGGAATATAAAGGCAGATTTCATGTACTTACATGTTTCTGTATATAGATATAAAAAATATGTTCATGTTATAAATTTTAAAAAATAAATAAAAAGGTTAATTGTCATTTTTGCCTGGACTTCAGATTTAAAGAAAACCTGTATGTTGGCCTTAAAAAGAATAAAAATATACGTGGCTAACTTTAAGTGATCCTGTTCTTTTCCCAAGCAGGTAAAAAAAGTTACTTTACTTCCCCACTTTCCAGCAGCATGTACTCAACCTTTTTTTCCCAAATCTCCCATCCCCTCCAACCAGCAGCAAAGTCAAATACTTGACACTTCTGTGTATGAGAGCATGTGACTTTCTCCCCCGCACCATGGGATTGTGCCAGTGTCTCATTATTGGTCTATGGATGTTAAATGGGGTCGGTTTGGCTTTCTTTCCCTATTCCTGTTGGCTGAATGTAGGGACAGGGTGGGGGGAGTTCACTCTTAAATAACATTGATTATTTGTAATCCTAATGCTGCTAGCATTAGTAAATAGATAGGAAAGTATATCATTTACTTGTTTTAAACTTTTGTTTACCATTTCTTTAGTTACTTCCTGGTTTCCATGCTAGGCAGAAGTCGTCCTACATCTCAGGAGTCTTCAGGAGGGGAGGGGTTTGCGGAGCTGAGCACAGCCTCCCACCTGTATGCCTGAGCAGAGCAGATGGATTTCAGGAAGTAAATGCTACATGAATCATCTGCCCTTATTTAAGATGGCCGCAGCCAGAAATGCTAGGTGGGTGTTTTTTTAAAGTGAATTCTCAGGAAAATAAATCAGAGACATAGATGGATGGTAGAGTTTGCTTTGAAGAGTAAAATTATTTAAATAGTGTTTTATTTGTAATGCTCGGATGCATTGTAGTTCCGCTTCAAGTGATGCTTTTGAAATGTTTTGCTACCTGGAACCCCCAGTATGAAGGCCACCCCACCCATCTAGTCCCAGTGTGCTAGCCATTGGACTACTGTAAACCTAATTTTATGATTTAACTGTCTCGTCTGCATTATCAACATATTTGTATGTTGAATCCACTGCAGACTGATCTCACCAACCCCCTAGTGAATTATCCACTTGTAAAGCTAGCCCTCAAGACATTGCAGCTTGTTCTATAACCTGGTAATGTTCATTCTATACATATTTGTTTATGTTTTAAGAATGAATTTAGGCATTGCTGCTTGAATCCCTTTGTTATAACTTGCTGAGGTTTGTGTGTATATTAATTTAGTGTAAGTAAAACCCACCTATCTCCACAGTTTCGGTCTCAATCTCTTGCTCTTCTGCAACATCTTGCATCATAAAGGTCTCATCATCATACACTAGCACCTGGGCAGCATAGCCCTCCTCCATACGTGCACCAGGAACTGGTTCTACAATGACAGCAGGGTATTCGGTGACTTCAACTTCTTCCTGTGGGATCAGACAATTCCCAAGAGAGTCAATTCAGAGTCATTTTTAAGTTCTATAAATAAATTGTCTATTTGAAAAAAATCTGTAAATCACACAAGGGGGACATAAATATGAGCAAACATTTCTGTCTTATTCTACATACACAGCAATAAACAACTAAAAGGTTGTAAAAGTATGTGGCGCAGAAGGGAAGAAGATCACTTTATGCAGCGGCCGCTGGTGCAGGAGGGGGCAGTTTACTGTATGCAGCAGCAGCTGGTGCGGGAGAGGAGAAGTTCACTTTATGCAGCAGCAGCTGGTGCGAGAGAGGGGCAGTTCACTGTAAGCAGCAGCAGCTGGTGTGGGAGAGAAGCAGTTCACTGTATGAAGCGGCAGCTGGTGCAAGAGAGAACATTTTTACTTTATGCAGGGGCAGCTGGTGCGGGAGAGAAGCAGTTCACTGTATGCAGCGGCAGCTGGTGCAAGAGAGAAAATTTTTACTTTATGCAGGGGCTGCTGGTGCAGGAGAGAAGCAGTTCACTGTATGCAGCGGCAGCTGGTGCAAGACAGAAAAAGTTTACTTTACGCAGGGGCAGCTGGTGCGGGAGAGAAGCAGTTCATTGTATGCAGCGGCAGCTGGTGCAAGACAGAAAAAGTTTATTTTATGCAGCGGCAGCTGATGCGTGAGAGGGGCAGTTCACTGTATGCAGCAGAAGCTGGTGCGGGAGAGGAGCAGTTCACTGTATGCAGGGGCAGCTGGTGTCGGAGAGAGGAGCACTTTACCGTATGCAGCAGGAGCTTGTGCAGAAAAAGAACAATTCATTATATGTAGCAGCAGTTGGTGCTGGGCAAAAACAAATTTACTGTATGTATCGGTGGCTGGTGCCTAGGAAAGAGGAGCAGTTCACTGTATGTAGCGGTGGCTGGTACTGAGGGTGGCAGAGCACTTTACTATGTATAGTTGCATGTGTGTCTAACTGTTCCAGGAAGAGACCGTCCACTGGATTCACCTGCCCATACTATAAATGGCCGCAATCACACTATAGCTATGCACTGTATAAATAACACTTTCTTTACCATGTTTTTATTAGAGATTTTCAAAAACAGAAAACAAACCGCGGCATAAAGCACCATCCATGTTCAGTCAATATGGAAACAAGAACAGTGGTGTGTATTCCAACATAATCAGTACAGAAAAATGGAAAACAGAACGCTGAGAAACAATAAGTATGAGAATCTCTGTGGTTTGCTAGTGATGATAAATAACACTTTCATATGTAAATACAGCATATTTTCAAATATTAAGCACCTAAATCAAATTACCAATATACTTTACTGCTACAGGTTTTTTCCCAGTTTTTAGATTTTGACTGAAGTTCCTATTTAAAATGTGTATGATATTAGAATTTTCACCATATCCTCAACCAGGTTAGATAAGACAAAGACAGTAAAATCTTCTTCATAGATATTTTGCCAATTTACAAAAGTGGTTTCTTGTATTATTTACTAGAGAGAGGAATTTTTCCTCAAAGTAGTATAATTAGTTTTCACTGGCTTTTGTCATTGCAATTCAATATCACAACAGCTCGTGTCAAATGTTTATACACTGGAAAGAAAAAACATAATACACAAGTCAAATATTAATACAGTACAAAACATAGTATAATACAAATACAGTACATTCGTTTTCACAGGACTTTTACACTGCAATTCAATATCCCAACTGTTCATGTTCAAATTGTTATACCCTGGAAAGAAAACAAAATACAAACAAAACAAATTTTGACCTACCTGTAAAATTTCATATTTTGAAATACAAGACAGGATACAGGCTGGATACTCAAAGACCATGGGTGATAGACTGCTACCTTCAGGTGAACACTGTCAAAGCTTTTGAGGACCCTAGGCATCTCCCTATAACCCTACCCCACTCCATGAGTTCTCAGTTTTGTAGTAAGCAATACAGATTAACACAGGAAAAGAGGGGAGGTGTCCTGTTCTGTACCCCAAGGCATGTAATTTACAGGTATGTTAAAATAGCTTTTTTCTTAATTGTAAAGTACAGGACACAGGCTTGAAATTCATAGACCTTGGGACGTCCCCAAGCAACAAATAAGATGTGTGGGGAACAAAAAGGCAAACAGAACTGTGCCAATAGACCCAACAAGAACAAGGATCAACAGACCCAGTTCGGAGTGCTACTGCAAGCACCTTGGGGCCGAAATCTGCATGCAAAGAGGACTGGATATCCAACTAGTAGAACTTTGAAAAAGTATGATCAGAGAACCAAATGGTGGCCCTACAAAGCTGGGAAACAGAGAGTTGATGTCAGAATTCCCAGAACACTCCTACCCTGGTAGTGTGAGCATGTACAGTATCTCAGAAAAATGAGTACACCTCTGACATTTATGTACATATTTTATTATATCTTTTCATCTGACAACATTGAAGAAATTACACTTTACTTCAATGTAAAATAGTGAGTGTACAGCTTGTATAACAGAGTAAATTTGCTGTCCCCTCAAAATAATTCAACACACAACCATTAATGTCTAAACCACTGGCAACAAAAGTAAGTACACCCCTAAATGAAAATGTCCAAATTGGGCAGAAAAGGGTCAATATTTTGTGTGGCCACCATTTTTCAGCACTGCCTTAACCCTCTTGGGCATGGAGTTCCCCAGAGCTTCACAGGTTGCCACTGGAGACCTCTTCCACTCCTCGATGACGACATCACAGGGCTGGTGGATGTTAGAGACCTTGCACTCCTCCACCTTCCGTTTGAGGATGCCCCACAGATGCTCAATAGGGTTTAGGTCTAGAGACATGCTTTGCCAGTCCATCACCTTTACCCTCAGCTTCTTTAAGAAGGCAGTGGTCATCTTGGGAGGTATGTTTAGGGTCGTTCTCATGTTGGAATACCGCCCTGCGGCCCAGTCTCTGAAGGGAGGGGATCATGCTCTGTTCCAGAATGTTGCAGTACATGTTGGCATTCATGGTTCCCTCAATAAACTGTAGCTCCCCAGTGCTGAGAGCACTCATGCAGCCCCAGACCATGACACTCCCAACACCATGCTTGACTGTAGGCAAGACAAACTTGTATTCATACTCCTCACCTGGTTGCTGCCACACACCATCATAACCAAAAATGTTTATCTTTGTCTCATTTGACCACAGGACATGGTTCCAGTAATCCATGTCCTTAGTCTGCTTGTCTTCAGCAAACTGTTTGCGGACTTTCTTGTGCATCATCTTTAGTAGAGGCTTCCTTCTGGGACAAAAGCAATGCAGACCAATTTGATGCAGTGTGCAACGTATGGTCTGAGCACTGACAGGCTGACCCCCCACTCCTTAAACATCTACAGCAATACTAGCAGAACTTATACTTCTATTTTCCAAAGACAACCTCTGGATAGAACACGGAGCATGTGCACTCAACTTCTTTGGTCAACCATAGCGAGGCCTGTTGAGAGTGGAAGCTGTCCTGTGAAACCGCTGTATGGTCTTGGCCACCGTGCTGCAGCTCAGTATTTAGGGTTTTGGCAATTTTCCTTTAGCATCGGCCATCTTTATCTAGAGCAACAATTCTTTTATTCAGATCCTCAGAGAGTTCTTTGCTATGAGGTGCAATGTTGAACTTCCAGTGACCAGTATGAGAGAGTGAGAGTGATAACACCAAATTTAACACACCTGCTCCCCATTCACACCTAAAACCTTGTAAAACTAACGAGTCACATGACACCGGGGAGGAAAAATGGCTTATTGGCCCCAATTTGGACATTTTCACTTAGGGGTGTACTCACTTTTTTTTGTTTCAATAAATTTTTATTGAGTTTTTGTATAAGTACATGAAAAAACAATGCAAACATAGTCAAATTTGTACAAATTAACCGTTCGTAAGGGATTACAGCAAGCATAGCAGTTTTAACATGTAACATGTAACTGTATAAAGTTGAACCCGATAGGACGGGAGCAATGAAGGTCTAGGGCATTGCCCAGCACCCAGAGACACCACATCTGGGGAAATACTGTGTCTGAGGATGGTGTCAATGCCTGCAACCTTCTGCTGCAGTATCTCAAGGTGAACCCTTATATCATAGATTAAAGAGTATAACAATATACTTGAACAGTTTCATTAACAGTACACTTCTATGGTAAACCTTGGGTCTAATAATACTGTAGAAGCATTGCTGGGCGGGTGTACTCACTTTTTTTGCCAGCGGTTTAGACATTAATGGCAATGTGTTGAGTTATTTTGAGGGGACAGCAAATTTACACTGTTGTAAACTCACCACTTTACAATGTAACAAAGTTTCATTTCTTTAATGTTGTCAGATGAAAAGATATAATAAAATATTTACAAAATGTGAGGGGTGTACTCACTTTTGTGAGATACTGTATAGTGCAGGAGCTGCTCTTGGGAATAGTTTTTATTTAAACCTAGCGATGGTGGATCTTTAAACAGCTTGTCCCTTGTAAGGTCCTGTGGGTAGGACGAAAAAGGAGTCAGTTTTCCCTAAAGAATTTGTAGCTTTGAGTTAAATTCTAGAAGCTCTGACCACATCCAGGCAGTGAAGAGCAATCTCCTTTAGGTTGATTGGAGTAAGATACAGCTAGTTCTTCATTGTGGTGGAAGGCTAACACCACCTTAGGAATAAAGGAGGGTCCTGGGCACAAGAATACCTATGCTTTTTGAAGAATGAGGAATGGCTTCTTAGATGTCTGACAGATGTGACAGCCACCAAGAAGGTTAACTTGCAGGAGGAATCATTCAAAAGGAAGCTTCCTGGGTGGTTCCTGTAGTTCATAGAGAACCTGAGGTCCCAAAGAAGCACAGGGTGCTGGGAGGGTGGTTTGATCCAAGAAACACCTTTTAAAAAATGATTTACAAAAGGGAAAGCAAAGCCAGAGGTATTTGGAAAAGCATTGACAAGGCCAAAACCTAACACTTAGGACCCCTCAAGATCTGGGCTTGAAGCCTTGTTGTTAAAGCCAAAGACTGAGAAGATGGAATGGAGGGCCCTTATAGAGCAAGTCTGGTCTGTTTGGAAGGGGCCAGGGGTCATCATCATCTAGAAGTCATAGTATGTCTGTGCACTAGAAGAATGTGAGTACCAGATTCCTCCGGGCCAGTTTTGGTACACCAGTTTCTTCTCCTGCTCTATTTTGTGGTGCAGTCAAAGCAAACATCACAATTAAGAAAGAGCATACTGTACATTAATGTGTAGCGAGTCTAGGAAATATTCAGAGCCTCTAATGCTAGTGTTAAAGGATCCTTGGTCCTGGCCTCAAACAGAGATAACTCAGAATATCCCATATCCAGAGTCCCCATCTCTGGATGCAAATGGTAGTGCAACAAACTGGAACTGCATCTCCTACTGTGAAATTCAGAAAATGCTAATGGAGGTAGGTAAATTGGAATAGAATAGCATTTTTTTGTGAGACATCTTTTACAGGCAGCTTCAGCTGACCAGGCTTTGAGCCACAAGATTATACGCATGTGAACAGAAATCAGAGCCATTCTGGAGATTTGTGTCATGACTTGTTCTAGTGCATCAAGTCTAATTATCTGTGGCTTGACAAACAGAAATTGCAACAATAGCTAGTGGCAGAGCTGGTTCTGGGAGAGTAAAGACACATTCAGGAGTGTCCCAATTGAATTATTATAGGTAAAAGTAATATTTTTACGACACAGTAGGCTCTGGTGCTGGAACAGATAACTTTTTTGCGAACTCTTTTGCCATTGAATAGATTTCAGCAAGGATTCTCGGAGGGATGAAAATCTTTTCTGAGCTGACCCAATCGTCAGATTGCCCACACTATTTGTTCACGAACAGGGAATGCCTTTTTAGACTTAGTAAGTCCCTTTGACTCAAATGACAGAAGAGAATCAAGAGCAACAGTCCTTGAGCTTTTGCACACAGCAAAGTGAGCATATCAACATTGGCGGGCATATAGCATGAAGGCATGACATCATATGATTAGGAGCCAGGGGGTGAGAAATCTTCGCCGAGTCCTTTAATACCACCTTCAGGTCCTCTTTGTTTACCTTTTACAATAATTAGTCAGGTTAAAAGAAGATACAAGTCCATCTAGTTCAAGAGACCAACACCTCTATGTCTACTTCCTTTAGAGCAGAGATATCGGAATCTGACTGCGGTAGAGACTATAGGGGGGTAGAGAAGGAGCCTGCTGCATTTTAGCCCTGGGCAATGACGACTATAGTAAAGCTGTTGGCTGTCTGAAAAATTTTGACACAGTTGCAGAAAAATCTGCCTTAGTCAGGTAGACCACGGGTTTCGTGCCTGAGATCTGAGTGGTTGAATATAGCATTAAGCTTGAAAAGTTTAACATTGTATAAGTGAATAGTTTTCCAACACAACAGCATTTCTAAATGTAGGAACACATACTATACAGAAAACACATAAAAAGTATAAAGCAGGTAATGCAGACATTATGCCTCATTCTTGCTGTATGACTACAGTAATAGTCAAGGAAACAGGGTGACCCTGTCTTACCTGCCCATGTCACTGGTCCCTATATAGGTTCCAAGCTTTGCCCATCACAGTGGGCATACCTCTGAAGGGGTATTCAGGGTCTGGGTTCCATAGGAACGGACCATAGCCCTGGATCACATTTCACACTATCCCCATGGCATGTGGTTCCAGAATGGCTCCCAAGGTTTTAACAAGGTTGCACTGATCCATATGCACTGCTTTTATTATTGTACTAGAATACAAAAGGTAACGTAGTTGACTTAAGAACCCAATGTAGAATAATAAATTAGTCAACCTAAGAGTTATTTCTCAGTAAGGGGGAAGAGGTTCATTACCTCAGAACACTGGAGAGAGGTAGGGGCTTATAGGGGGGACACTCTGGGGCGTGTCCTCAAAAGCTTACCCAGTGTCTTATTACCTAAAAGTACCAGACTATAACCCAAAGTCTATGAATATCAAGCCCATGTCCTGTATTGCACGATAAAGATATAACAGTTATTATGCCAACTTTTATAAAATTTACCCTTACCAAGTACCTCACATTTTAAACTAGACACGTTGTAGCAGGAGTCTCTAGATATGATCCATTATTAAAAGCAAACTTGTGCTTACGAATAAGCCTATGCAGCTATGCATTTTGTAAAAGTACAGCCCAATACATTGGAATTAGCAGTAAACAGAATACTTACAGATACACACTAGCCAATCTAGTTTAGATTTTCTAAATGTAAGAGAAGTCATCTGGGAAAAATAAACTACATTTATGCTTCCCAGATCAATTTTCCCTGCTCTTAGATGTTCCTTCTTTAGAGCAGCTTTAGCTGCAGTTTACACGTGTTTAACGTACATCTAGAACGTCTAATCAGACCTGGGACACGCAGAATAGAACGTTAGTTGTGGTCATGTGCACTGCTCTATGCACATTACACTTCCCATAGTCTGTCTTGGCAGACAGTAGTAGATAGTGACAAAGTTCCTACGTACAAAACATAGCCACCATCTAACAGGAAGTTAGCAAAAAAGTGAATTTGGAGAAGGCTGACAGCAATAGAAGATGGTTACAATACACATAGAATTATTTTTTTTTTTTACTTAGTGTATTGTGTCAATTTAACAAAGTCTGTGTTACTGTTGGAGAGTTTCCCTCACTTCCTATCTAGCAAAAATTGGGGCCCAGAACAGTGTGGGGAAATCTCTCCATATGCACACAAGATAACAAAAATCTGACAAGGGTTCTAATCTTTCCCCACTCCATCCCTAACTTGGCAATAAATACACATTAAATTATATCTTTTATTTGATTGAAAACTTTCTAAGACAATTAAAAACAGTTAAAATAGATCTTAGTGAAATAAATTAGCTTTCCAGTTACTATAAGCAGCAAAAAGAGTTCTATATATTAAGATTATATACCTAATATGTTAACATCAGACCTGTTACACCCATTTAGGACAAGCTGTTTTTTCAACAATACTATTGTGTCAAAAATAGCCTACAATTGTCATGTCACGAAGCTATATGCAGATATCAGTTAAACGTGATTGATATGCAGCCATTAACCACTTGCCGACTGCCGCACGACTATTTACTGCGGCAGTCTGGCTCTCTTGGGCAAAACGACGTAGGGCTTTGTTGCTCACCCAGGAGCCTCTAGGGGGCGAGCGCGCCGCCGGGGGCGAGCTCCCGCCCCCGCTCGTTCCCCGACATCCCCGCGAGTGACCGGCGGCTCTGATGTTCACCGGTCACTCGCAATCTCCCGCTGGAGAGGGAGAAAGGCAGGCGGCTAATGTAAATAAAGCCGCCTGTCATTCTCCCTGATCTAACTGCAGAGACTACACGATCCTGCTATGTAGGATCGTATGTCTCTGTGGTTACATCACAAGCCACGCTCCCCCACAACTAGAATCACGCCCCTAGGGATACATTTAACCCACTGATCACTAATAAAGTTAACCCCTTCCCTGCCAGTGTCATTTTTACAGTAACAGTGCATATGTATAGCACTGATTACTGTAGTAATGTCACTGGTACTCCCAAAAGTGTCAAAAATGTCAGTCAAGGGTCCGATCTGTCTGCCACAATATCACAGTCCCGCAAAAAGAAAAAAAAAAAAAAAAAAAATCGCAGATCGCTGCCATTACTAGTTAAAAAAAAAAAAACAATAAAAATGACATAAATCTTTCCCATAGTTAGTAAACACAATAACTTTTGCACAGACCAATAAAAATACGCTTATTGCGATTTTTTTTTACCAAAAATATGTAGCAGAAAGCAAATTGGCCTAAAATGTTAAAAAATCTAGATTTTTAAATTTTTTTGAGGGGGGAAAAAAAATGTGAAAAATATTGTTATTTTTTCAAAATTGTTGCTCTTTTTTTGTTTATAGCGCAAAAAGTAAAAATCGCACAGGTGATCAAATACCACCAAAAGAAAGCTCTGTTTGTGGGGAAAAAAGGACGTCAATTTCGTTTGGGTACAGCTTCGCACGACCGCGTAATTATTTGTTAAAATCACGCAGTGCCGAATCGCAAAATAGGCCCTGGTCTTTGAGCAGCCAAATCCTCCGGGGCTTAAGTGGTTAACTGGACTCCAAGAACCCATCTGTATTAATTTTTCTGCCTAAAAACCCTCCCACCCTTACCACTTCTATGGATATCTATCCAACAAGACCTCCCAAACGTAGCATTCTTAGATTGTTTAATTAGAATAAAAGTCACTCTTGAAGATTAAAGCTGATCTCTGGGTAAAATCAAAAGTTACATTTGCAGCGGGGCTCTCCCTGTACTGAAAGGGTTAAATTTCCATTTTTGTTTAGGGGTTGAAGCCATTTTTCTGCTTCATTGATGGCAGGCATTCTGATGTCATCATGTACTATGCAAGACAAACAGCTCTGCAATTTAAGTGAGGATGCCGAGGGACTGCCCACAAAATGGAACAGAGGAGAGATTCA
The DNA here is from genome assembly GCF_965119305.1 of Pelophylax lessonae. Taxonomy (NCBI): domain Eukaryota; kingdom Metazoa; phylum Chordata; class Amphibia; order Anura; family Ranidae; genus Pelophylax; species Pelophylax lessonae. The sequence goes on from NC_138768.1 coordinate 650,624,021, forward strand.
ATTATTAGTTAGTCAGAGAGTAACTATGGGAAACAAAAAATGTTTATTTTTGCTGGTATGCATATGTCGAAGAACTTGTAAAAGACGGTTTTAAATTACATTGAGTAATGATTACACAAAAAGTGAAATCCTTCAATAAGGACCCGCTATCTTCTATATAGACTTTAAAGTTGCTGACTAAATCTGTATGCATCAAAGTAAACATGATGTGCAATTACAGATCACATCATGTGGTTTCAAGAATGCTGAAACCATCTACTGATTTTCTGAGCTCTTTAAAAATACATTACAGCATGAGCAGACAGTGGTAGCTAATCATTCATTCACTTTACATGGTTTTCTCACCTGTTCTGGATTCTCAACCCCATTGCTGGCAAAGTTTCCCACTGAGCCACCACTATCCACCACAGCCGAGGTCATGTTGCATCCCACAAGTCTAGCTGTAAACTAAGACTACACAATGGGCTGGCTACTGAAATCACCACTCGTCTTCACACTAAGCCTGGAAGAGATAAAAAAGTATTTACAAAAAAGTGCTACTTACTCAGAAATAATAAAAGATATATAGACTCACTACTGCACACAGAAAAACACAAGAATAACACAAAAAAAGTGCCAGACCAGGTTTCTTCAATCCTATACAGATTTACTGAAGAGTAATTGGTTTAATATATCATCAATTTAACATAAAAATATTGCTTTAATACATTTTGTAGATTAAGACCACAAACCTGGGTTAGTAATGCTCACGTAAATGAACCCTTGAAGTGGAAGTCAAGCATTAAACTAGCTTGTCTCCCTCCCTCAGCAAACCCCTATGCTGGCTAACCTGTGTATAAAAGATTAATGTACTTACTTATTTTCCGGTCCAGGCACATGATCTAGCTCCCTGTGTCAGCCAGCAGTGGCTTCAGGAGAGAGGGAGCACTAACAAATGGATGGGCAACAGCCTTTACAGCTGCTGTCGAGAGCTCTCTCCTCTCCCCTGCAGCTCCCGCTGGCTGACACAGGGGATCACCTTAGCGGACTGGAGAGGGCTGCAAATAGGTAAAGTATCTAGACATCTTTTTTTACACAGGTTGCCCAACATGGGTATTAGGAGGGGGAAGATGATGCACGTTTAAAGGATATAATGGAAAAGGCGAAAGTGTGTACACTATTAGAATTACAGAAACAAAAAAATGAATTGGAAGTTAGATGAATGGCGATACTGCCAGCTGACGCTCAGAGAAGATCAGAGAAAGAATTGCTTCCTTTTGAACATATTTGTGTGTCAGAGGACACAAAGAATAGTATCTCTAACATATATAACACTTTGGTGGCAACGATGGAATCAGCAGTACCACCATACATAGAAAAGTGTGAAAAGGAAATGGAAACACAGGGTGAAGATTATCAATTAGAGAAAAGCATGATGATGATACAAGGCTCAGCAGCACATATTAATACAGCTGAAATGCATTTTAAATGTATATCTAGGTGGTATAATACACCAGATAAAATACATAATTACCAGACCGGGAAATCGCCACATTGTTGGTGGGGGTGTAAGGTATTAGGAACAATGTCACATATATGGTGGGCATGCCCGAAAATAAAAAAAACTATTGGAAGGGAGTGTTCGCCTAAAATTAAGAAGATTACAAATATAGAGGTTCCAGAAGAACCGTGGTATTGTTTATTCCATGGTATAAAAGGTTCCATAAAACAATATAAAAAAAAACGTTAATCCCACATTAAATGAATGCAGCGAAAAGTTTAATACCTCTACATTGGCAAAAAGAAGATGTACGGACCATAGGTGAATGGATTAAAAAGGTAGAGAAAACGAAAAATTTAGAATATTTAACCTCCCTGGCGGTATGATTCTTTCGGATTTTAGGTGCTGAAAGCGGTACCATTATTTTGCATGTAATTCTTGTGAATGAGCAGCCCAAACCAACTGTATACATTTATTATATATATGTATACATTTAATATATATATATATATATATATATATATATATATATATATATATATATACACACACACACACACACACACACACACACGTATATATACATATATATATATATACATTTATTTATACACATAAAAAGTACAGTAAAACTGCAGGAAAGGCCACTGGGGGGCAAACTAATGTGATTTTTTATTTTTTTTGAACTGTATCAGTGTGTTTGGTGTGTTTTACATCTGAATTTGCCGCCAGTTCCACCCCCCTGCGAACGTCACGTCGCAGGAGACGGAAGCCGGGGCACGGAGAGGATCGGGAGGAAGAACCGCCGCTAGACACATTGCTGGATCCCGGTGACAAGGTAAGTAACCCTGCTTACAGGATCCAGCGATGCTTCTGGCTACCGCTTTTGGCTCTGAAATTTAACCCCGAGCCACACTCGGGAATACCGCTAAGAAGGTTAAGGAGTAATGGGGAGGATGAGATGGGGAAGGGTTTATGTATTTGGGCTAGCTGGAAGGAGTTTAAAAAAACAAGGGGATATATCCTGAGCCGAGGAGAGGGGAAGAGGGAACTTAGGGGAGTTTAAAGGGATTGGAAAGGATTGGAAAGAAAATAAGGGAGGGGTGGGTAGGGGCTGGGGAGGGGGAGGGTTAAATAGGGTAATTAATGTATACTTGTTCTGTATGTTTTCTTTTTTTTTTGGATGTATGTAAGTGGATGTATTATGGATACAGTATTTTTGGAAAATAATAAAGAAATAAGAAAAAAAAGAGGAGGAAGATTACATTTTTAAGACTAGAAAGGTTAATGCTGGAATTTTTCTTTCACCCCCTTACCCCCAATTATTTTATACTTTTTGAAAGAAGAGGCAGTGGAGAATAAAATATTGTTTGTTGTAAATTTGTTTTATATCGCATGATGTTTGTGCAGTCATTTTTAAAAAGTTAATTTTTGGGTAAAAATATGCTTACATTACTTTTTAGTGCACACAATGTAATACCCAATTTTCAGTCAAATATAAAAAAAGAAGTTGTTACACCGAGTAAATAGATAGGAAACATATTGCACTTTAAAATTGCGTACACTAGTAGAACGGGGAAAAACTATGGTATCTAGAAATCTCCATTTACAGGTTACCAAAGAGTTACACAGTGTCAGGGCTGGGCTCGCAGCAGCTCTCTTCTCTGTGCTCAGGCTGCTCAGCTGTCAGATAATTGTCATTGTTTCCTCAGCAGCTCACCTGGTTATCATTCTGTGCTCATTAGTCCCGCCTACAGACAGCCTATTCTGGCTATTTAACCAGTTGCCGGTGTAACGTTAAAAAACCCTACCTCGTGAAAATTCCCTACCCTTGTAACTTCCTGTCACTTACGTAATGGAACAGCTGAGCAGCTTACCATTGCGCATGCTCACAGCTCCGGATACGTCATTGAACAGCTGAGCTGTACGCATACATTTAGTAGCCGTGATCAGGGAAGTGACAGGGGTTGGAGCGCAGATGATTTCATGTTGCAGCCGAGATGTTTTAATGTACCCGCGCCAACAGCTGATGCTGTGTAATGTTACAACACACTACCGTGAAAATTCCCTACCCTCCGGAGCTTCGAGCATGCGCACTGCTAAGCTGCTCAGCTGTTCAATGATGTAGGTGCACCAGAAGTGACGAGGGTAGGGAATTTTCACGGGTAGGGTTTTTTTCACGGAACACCAGCCACCAACCACAGTTTTACTGTGGCAAAGATGCTCGGCTGCGGGAACTAACGTAACTGTACATCGGTTATGCGCGGTGCTAGTGGGGCGCGCACACCTTGCAGTCCCCGTGATGTGATCCCCCTGATCACCCCCAGTTAACCCCTTCATTGCCCTGTCACAGTGTCACTATTCTAGTGTACAGATCTTTTGTCTGATCACTGTATTAGTGTCACAGGTGACATCAGTTAGCGTTAATCTAAGCATCAATCCAGGACAGCGTCAGATTGCCCGCTGCATATTTAGTAATACAATTTAACCCTTTGATTGCCACTGACACACACACACTTAAAACTTCCATTACTAGTATAGTGTCTGAACGGGTCAATATCTGATCAGATCAGAACTATACTAGCGTCCCCAAAATGTTAGTATAATGTTGCCAAAACGCAGCATTCGCAGGATCAGCCCCGACACCAGCCAGCACCTGCGTTCAGCCCCTCCACCCATCCCCCAAGAAGTTCAGTATTAGCACATTACTGTCACTTTCAATACACAGCACACTAAACCACAGAGTTAGCAGAGTCAGGCTTGATCTCTGCTAGCACTAGCAGTTACATTTTGTGGTAGCGGTTCAAACAGTCCTTGACAACCAGGTGCTTTTTTACCTGTGAGTCACACTAGGTACCTATAAATTTATTGGCCAAAATATCCAAGCAGAGGTACACTAGTGAAGAGGCCTACACGATGCTGAGCATGACAGAAGAAGGCGATGGTGAAGCCTCACTGTCAGAATCAGGCTCAGTATTCAAACCTGTAGAAAGCAGTGGGACCCTGACAGATAGCTCTGATGATGGAGTAGTGGTCCCTGCTAAGGTCAAGCGTACCCGACCCAGTTCTTCTGTTGCTGAGGTGCAACAATCGCAGGGTTCTCAAATGCAGCAGTGTGTTGGTACTAGTGCCACTCAACCTTCTGGTGAACTGGCAAGCACCAGTGGCCTAGTACATCCTGGTCGTATTCAAACCAACACTGCAGTAACACTTGGTGACGTGGCGAGTGCCTTAAGAGCATTTCAAGCTAGTGCGGTGGCTAGCACAAGTAGTGTCCCGCAGCCACCAATAATTCAAAGACAGGCCCGTAGAGCCCAGTGTCCTTCCTGATGTGCTTGCAAATCCTGATTGGGAGCCCACCACTTATGCACTGCCCATACTTCCCCCTTTTACTGGCCAACCCGGCATTCAGGAGGAAACAGACAATTTTACTTCCCTTGGTTTTTATGAGCTTTTTTTTCCACAGAAGATCTGTACAGATCTATGTGGACCAAGACAATTTATATGCCGATCAATTCATCACTGCAAATTCAAGTTTGACCCTTGCCATAGAATTTGCATGGAAACGTATCGGTTTCCAAATTTAAAACCTTTCTGGGCCTATCCCTCCTCATAGGCATTACTAAAAAAAGAGTGAGTTGCGGACATATTGGTCCACTGACCCAATTCACCATATGCCTGTGTTCTCTGCTGCAGCGGCCAGGACTAGATATGAGCAAACCCTGAGGTTCATGAATTTCAATGACAATGAACTCTGTCGTCGTGGGAGTGATCCTGGATATGATCGGCTCTACAAAATTCGGCCCCTCGTAAATCACTTCAACCAAATGTTTGCAGCCTTGTGTACGCCCCAACAAGCTGTCTGCGTTGATGAGTCCCTGATTAAATTTTCTGGCTGCCTTGCTTTCAAACAGTTTCTCCCCAGCAAGCGTGCCAGATATGGGGTTAAGATGTATAAGCTCTGTGACAGGCAACAGCTATTCATGTAGATTCCGGATTTATGAGGGAAAAGATAGCAATGTGGAGGCCCCCAACTGCCCAGAATACATGGGGTGCAGCGGCAAGATTGTTTAGAACTTGGTGTCACCCTTATTCGGAAAGGGGTACCAATTATATGCGGGCAATTATTACACAAGTCTGCCACTTTTTAGACACCTTTTTTATTCTGAAATTGACGCATGTGGCTACGTATGACCTAATCGCCCAGGCTTCCCCCAATGACTTGTAGATTCCCGACTTAGACGGGGGAGGGTGCCTGCTTGATATGTAATAGATTGCTTGCAGTGAAGTAGAGGGACACACAGAATGTTTTCGTTCTGTCCTCCAGCCACACAGACACAACAGTCCAAAATGCAACAGCGACTGGTGTTGAGAAGCCCCTCTGTGTCCACGAATACAACCTTAACATGTGGGGGGGGTGGACTTCAACGACCAAATGATGGTGCCGTACTTAACTGCCATAAGGCCAGACACTGGTACAAGTGTCTGTATACGTATTCCAATGGCTCTGCTGAACACTTAGGTGCTATACAAAGCATCAGGAAGAAGTGGATCCTTCCTAAAATTCCAGGAAAAGATTATCAAAGCCCTTCTATATCTAGAAGGTGCTGTGGCCCAAATTCACAATCCAGATGCAATGAGCCTGGCATATATGAAATTTCCTCCCTGGTATCCCTACCCAAAGAGACCCCCAAGAAGATGTTGTGTTTATAGAAAACACAGATATATATGCGACACCTGCATTTTTCGTCCCTCCTGTCCTGGCCAACCTGGTCTCTGTATTGGGGACTGTTTCATTGCTACCACACACTAGTAGAGTATTAGTATAGGGTACAGAACAGCACAGTCTAGGACACACTTTCACACAAGGTCTCGAAAGAGGTTAGCTGGCTATTGCATTTTGAGAGACCCTAGCCTGAAACGTTTAATGTTTTTTTACAGTTACAAAAAAAATAAAAAATAAAAAAAATAAAAATAAAAAAGCCAAAAAAAGTTGTAGTTTTATTGAGGCAATTTTCTGTTCTTACTCTTTTACTGTACTTTATAATAAACTGCTATACTGTAATGTTTTGTTACTGTTTTACATTGTTAACCATAGTTTGCTTTGCAGATACCACTGTATGCTATTATAATGTAATGTTTTATTGTTGCTGTGTTTTCATTGGTAACCATAGTTTTCTTTGCAGATACTGCCATTCTGTTTTACTGCACTGTATACTATTATATTGTAATGTTTTATTGTTACTGTGTTTTATTGTTTACCATTGTTTGCTTTGCAGGTACGTCCATCAGCTGCAGCACTGATTTCTTTATTCGGACTGCAACAGCGTTTGCTCTCAGCATTTACGTAAATCAACGATTGCAGCACTGTCGGAGGTGATTTCACCACCGCAATTAAAAAAAAAAAAGAGTATATATGGCGAAGCATAGGGGATGGGGTGGACAATGAGGGCGGATCTCCCCTATGCCTCGCCATATATTTTTAAATACTTTTCTTGGCAGAGATTTCGTCATCCACATCAATTAATGTGAATCGAGGAATCTGCTATGTTCTTTTTTTTTTTTTTTGGCTAAAGGAAAAAAAAAAAAAAGAACATTGCATGTATGCCCATTATTATAAGTGGGTGGATGCTGGGAGGTTTAATGGTGGGAATACCACACACTTTCTGGCAGATATTTCTTCATTCACATTTGATCGATGTGAATGGAGGAATCAGTTAGGCTCTCTTTTTTCGTTCAGCAAACAGGCTGCATAAAAATAAAAAAGAACCTTACAATATATGCCCAACAAGGACAAAGCAACATACTGGTACGTCGCTGGATGATGCAGATCAGGACCAGGATGATGCAGATTTAGGCATCATCTTGGTATCCTTTTTTACAGCCAACGGTCGGCTTTCATGTAAAAGCAATCCTAGTGGCCAATTAGCCACTGGACTGCTTTTACAAGCCGTGGGAAATTGGAAAAGCATCTTCTCACACCAATCTTGGTGTGATCAGATGCTTTAAGGACAGAGAGATGTAGAAATGTTCTTTTTACCTGTCACTTTTTGTACCTGTCACTACTTTTTGCTATCATAGGGGATACTTAAACTTATATTTAAACTCCCTGTGATAATAAAATAAAAAAAATGAAAGTGAAAGTGTCAAAATAAAACAAAAAAGCAAAATAGACATAAAAAAAAAATTCAAGCAGCACCGCCCCCCCCCTCCCCCGTGTTTCCGCGCAAAGGCGAACGCAAGCATCGGTCTGGTGTCATATGTAAACAGCAATTGCAGCATGCATGTGAGGTATTGCCGCGAATGTCAGATCGACTGCAGTAATTCTTGCAGTAGACCTCCTCTGTAAATCTAAACTGGTAACCTATAAAGGCTTTTAAAAATGTATGTAGTTTGTTGCTGCTGCACGGGCTTGCACAATTTTAAAGCATGTCATGTTTGATATCTATGTACTCAGCATAAGATCATCTGTGTATTTGTGCATTAAATTTAAAAAAAAAGTTTTTTCCTAAAAAATTGCGTTTGAAAAATCTCTGCGCAAATACCATGTGACAAAAAAAATGTGGAAGTGTTCAGTCGTTTAGATCACTTTTACATGAAAGCCCTTTGCCAGATGAAAATGTTGATGCAGGCATCATCCCAGTATAGCCACTTTAACCTGAGGATATACGTGTATGTCCTAAGGGGTTAAAGATGTTAAAGTACGTCTGTTAAAAGATGTTACCAGATAAAAAAACTGGGCTGCCATTTAAAGCCTCCTCCTTAAAATGCTGTTTGGCGGGCTGTTTCAGCCAGCTATCAATACTAAGGAGCCATGGGCCATAGATTAAAGACGAACTACAGTAATAGGATTTTTTTTTCTTCCCCTCTGGGTATCGTACTTCTGCCCAAGGAGCCTCAGTGACGGCATCCAGTCGTGCCAACGGTGTGCGGCTTGGGTTCCCTGCAGCTATCCCCATCTTCAGCCACTGTGCTCGGCGTCTCCTACAGTTCACCCTACCAAGGACCCACTTGTCCACCAGTGCCCTCATCTTCTCCAGCGCCAGTGTGGTAACGTTTAATATGTCTTCTGGACCATACATCTTTTAATGTTACAAAAAAAATGACAGTAATTTTACCGACCATTGTCCATGGACCATGGGTTTCATTCTCCAGTACTAGCTTTAATCAGCTCCCGAGCGCCGTCACTGCCTGTTGTTTTCAACAGAATATTGGACACCCTTGTAATGGCTTTAACGGGTATACAGAGCGGGAAACTCAACTGGGAAATCTCTAGCTGATTTAACCAGAAGGCTTCTACCCAAAACTGAAGCATCTGTTTCGGATGTACTATCTCTTTAAGTGCTCCCTAGCAGTAAAAATTAAGACAGTAATATGTGTATGAGATTACATTGCAGAACCCTTCCTCTGTGATAAGAGATGCTCAGAATGCTGACAAACACAAATGTGATTTTGTTTTAAGTGGCCCTGCTGAGGTTTCTAAGAAATAAATTGCTTTCGCACAGCATACTTCTAAAATAGCCCTGTGAATGAGTGCAAAGTACACAAAACTGTTTAACATTAACTACATTTCACTTAGATCAAACATTACTAGTTTATAAAGCCAAATCTATTATTCAGATAAGCAGGTAGCTGCACTAACATTTTCATAAACAACAGAAGCATTAATTTCTGAGTGCAATCAAACCTATGAAGGATTTTTTTATTTTTTTAAACTAAGATCTAGCCATAAACATGCACAGTTGGATCACCCAGACCATACATTTGTATGCCTATGGGGAAAAGAGTGTGTATCAGAGAGATACTCCCAGCATAAAGATGGCCAAAGCATTACTAAGTTATTGGTAAATGTAGGTTATACAACAGATCCCACAATCTAACTATACAATCACTTTTAGATTTAGCAATGACTATGGAGTGCAAGGACCTACAACACTAGAACTGAATCAGATGGACTTCAAGAAAGCTATTTCAAGCTTGCCAAAAGTTTTAGTGCCCATTGTGCTTCTGGCTGCTCTTTTAGTTGAAATCAAAGGCCTCTGCTCCTCCTTCATACGCTCTGCAGCCTCAATTTTCCGATGCTGCAGGGGTGAGTGAATACAATTGGCCGGACCCGTCACTCAATAACAGAGCTTCCACTCCCATCCTTCACTCACAGAAGTGGTGTATCAGTTGTGGATTTCTTACAAATGATCCCATACATGTGTAATAATCTCTCTCACCCACAGGTGGTTTTAAAATGGCCGCTGCATACTTAATGAGCCATGTGGCCGTGGGGGATGTGCAACCATGTGTTGATGAACAAAATGAGTGAGGAGTGGTCAAGAGGAATGACCACATCCTGTGGGTGGTCTTTTTTATACAGGGCTATAAAAGGAGCAATTTGCATGAGAAAAGGCCCTTTTGCCTTTCGCTCTCTCTCTCTCTGGATGATCAGCTGTGGGGACAGCCATGATGGACCCAGGATTTTGCAATGCCTTGTTTGTTTGTTCCAGAGATCCACAGGAAGCTGACCAGAGCTAAGTATTTATTTGATATTCTTGGGACAAGCGGTTTAGGAAAAGCAAGGCTGCAGAGAGGTCTGGTGTCCAGAAGGGAGTGTGCAGCTTACCTATCTGGGCCAGAAACAATGAGTGGGAGCCAAAGTATTCTTCTCCCTTGAATAAGACTTGGGGTGATAAAGTCTCAGATCATTTTGTAGATTTTAGCCTTAAGGGGTTTGGTTTAAGTAAAGCAGAGAAGAGGACAGTGTCCACAGTGGGTTGGTACTTTCTACATGGTCTCTATATAGAATCACAGAGAAGGGAGAAGGCAGAGGATGAACTTAAGGTATTAAAAGGCCAACTAGCAGTTGCTTCAGAGTGTGTGCGTTCAACTGCTAGTCGGGCTGATGATTTGCAAGAGCGGTGTGCAGCCCTCATGACCAGATCAATTAATGCCTTAAGGGAAAGGAAGGGCCGAAAACCTGTTCGTAAAGCCAGGGTACGTGCCATTGTCACATCCCAAAACTGGGATTGTGAGGATGTCTCCTCCAATGAGGATGAGGAGATAGAGTTTGATGTTTCAGATGATGACTATGTGTCCTATTCTGATGAACTGAATGAAGTAGAAAAGTGGCCTACCCAAATTGAGCCCAAGGAGCAGCTTGCAGTGGTGACCGAAGACACTGCAAGCGAGGTGAATGATTTTGGTAAAGTTAAACCTGCAGTGGCTTTGAAGTGTGTTCAAACTTCTGTAAGCAGAGCTAAAGATTTGAATGAGCGGTGTGCAGCCCTCATAAGCATTTCTAATGATGTCACAAAGGACAAAGGCCCTAAGCCTGCAAGGAAGACAAGGCCTATGGTCTCCAGAAGAAACATGTGGACTGATTTACTTAAGGCGGGGGCTCCTAGAGAGGATATAGATGGGCTCCCCACACCAGCTTTGTTTAAGAAGTGGGAACAAGTGAATGGGAATGGTTTATTCAGCCACATTAAGTGTTTCTGCTGTCATAGAATGGGGCATTTTGCTAGATACTGCCATGCTGTGACGATTGGACAACAGCAGGCCAGTATTCGCAGGACAGCACGGAGAGACATGCAAGTTTATTCCTTTCGTTGGAAGTCAAAGCCTTTCAGTGAAAATGTAACCAGGCAACAGTGGGCACCCTATAACAGTTTTGCAGTTAAATGTGAGCTGTGAGCTATGTTTTTTGGCACAGGTGGAAGGAACATATAATCCGCTTTGTCTCTAATTCTATTAAGGTACCGAGCATCGAGAGGTGGACCAGGCAGGGCAGATGACCAAACAGGATGGGATAGGACAGACCAGAAGATGAGAGCCTGAGGAAGATGCAGATGATTTCCTGATGGTGGCTTAATTGGAGTGGACTTACATCTGAGCATTTACCAGGAGGAGGACGAGGAACTTTCATCATTTGGGATTTTCTTTCCACAGACTGCCAAGGACATTGCTAACCCTTTTTAAAGTAACGTTGTAGCTGCCAGGGACTTGGTCTGACCGCTCTGATGATACGGGGGTCGAAAGGGAATTTTTTCCTCCCATTGAGGGGGGGGGGGTTATTTTTGCCCTTTCCTGGCAAAGGCTTTAAGAGATGTTGAAGATTCATATGCTATAGATTCAACGGGTGCTGCCACGGTCTATTTGTAGTGACTTTATTGCCATAATATGGAGTTTAGATTTTCAGGCCATAGATTTTGTAAAGTAGAAATGTATGTAATTGTTTGTTGGTAATTATTGCCAATGTATGGGATCAAGAGGTGGATTGTATCAGTTGTGGATTTCTTACAAATTATCCCATATATGTGTAATAATCTCTCTCACCCACAGGTGGTTTTAAAATGGCCGCTGCATACTTAATGAGCCATGTGGCTGTGGGGGATGTGCAACCATGTGTTGATGCACAAAATGAGTGAGGAGTGGTCAAGAGGAATGACGGTCCGGAATGGCGGAGATTCTCAATCCCATTCTACTCCCAAACAAGAACATAATTAATGTCGAATTAAAGTTATATAGTGCTGTTCTCTCTTCACTTGCCATACCTCTTTACAACCTGTAATGCTTTGGTTATACCTGATCTCGCTTTGTCATAGTTCATGTATCTGTGTACATGCATTGGAACCTGTTGAAAATCTGGAATTTCTGTTATTTGTTCTGATATTTTCTTATGTAAAAACTCAATAAAAATCTATTGAATGAAAAAAAAAAGAGGAATGACCACATCCTGTGGGTGGTCTTTTGTATACAGGGCTATAAAAGGAGCAATTTGCATGAGAAAAGGCCCTTTTGCCTTTCGCTCTCTCTCTCTCTCTCTCTCTCTCTCTCTCTCTCTCTCTCTCTCTCTCTCTCTCTCTCTGGATGATCAGCTGTGGGGACAGCCATGGTGGAGCCAGGATTTCAGGATTTCGCAATGCCTCGTTTGTTTGTTCCAGAGATCCACTGGAAGATGACCAGAGCTAAGTATTTATTTGATATTCTTGGGACAAGGGTTGTATGTCTAAGAAGCGTATTTCTGCTGTTTACAGACCATAGGCTGTTCATGTGTTAGGCATTGTTATATCTGCCAGTCTTGTGATATGTTCCTAATATTGTAATAGTTTGTATGTACAGCATGCTTTTGTTTAGTAAAAGTACATTTATACCCTGCAGAGGTCTGAGCTTCCTTGTTTATACCGCAAAGTAACCTTGCTAGATATACGCAAGCAAAACAAGTGGTCATACAGCTTCCATCAATGAAAATGTATCTATGAATGGAGGAGGCTAACCTTTCATTCTTCTGCCAATCTTTCATTCACAAAGCGTTTTTCATTGGTGGAAACAATAGTACAGTTTCTATGTACAGAGGTGGTGGGCAGAAAGGGCGAGTATGAACAGCACTCTTGACCAGTGCCCGTGACACGTCCAGCTGATCTTAATAACCCTCACAGCACCAAGAGATTATTGCTGCCTGGGTATAGGGGGAAACACAGGACAGCCTGCGGTACAATTGACATTTATTTTTAAATGGAAGTACCAGTTTCAAAAACATGAAAAAAAAAACACTAAACAAGCTCAAGTTAATGGGTTTACAAACAAAGATCAAGCAATGTCAAATGTGTTTACTCTCTAAAGCAGATTTCTTACTCACTTCAACACCGGACACTTTCACCCCCTCCCTGCCCAGCCCAATTTTCCACTTTTCAGTCACACTTTGAATGACAATTGAAAAGCCATGCAACACTGTACCCACATGAAAATTTGTATCATTTTTTGGAGACAGAGCTTTCTTTTGGTGGTATTTAATCACGACTTGGGTTTTTATTTTTTGCTAAACAAATGAAAAAAAGACTAAAAAGTTTGGAAAAAAAAAAACGCTTTACTTAGTTTTCGGATGGGCACTGATGAGGCTGCTCTGTTGACCAGTGCCCCGATTATCAGTGTAAAGCATGTACTATAAAATTGTGGCTTGCCAGCCTTGCAGGTTTCTGGCTCTCCTTTCCTCACAGAGACAGCATGTGTGGAAAGGACAACCGATAACCAGTAAGTCTGCTTACATGTGACCAGCTGTGACTGGACACCGCTGACCACATGTTAAAGGGGCGCTGTTCAAAGAACACTACAATAATCCATATTCCCATAGCACACATTCCTGGAGAGAGTTCTAGAGCTTTGGGTGCTGTAGCAACCACCAGCTGAAGACTGGATCAGAAAGCCACAAGAGATATTTGCCAGCACACCACAGATCATGTTAAGTCAAAGTGGTTTTTACTAAAGCATGATCACAGCACAATAAAGGAGGACATGATGATCACATGCCTGACAAAGGGGCCCTGTGTGGCTCCAAAATGTTGCACTGTCTTTATAGTAATATGATCACGCTTCAATAAAAACAGATTGGACCTAACTTGATAATCCGTAGTGTGCTGGCAAATATTTTCAAAGAACACAGCAGTCACAGAGCTTGCCCGATGTGCGCCCCAGGGGGCACAGTTCGGGAGGACGTCTATGGATGCCCTCTTAGAACTGGAGAGCTGTACTGTAATCGTTTTTCCACTACAGAACAGGTGGCAAGAGGCTAAATCCCTCTACGCCCTCTTAATTTGTGTAAGGCCAGTTTCACACTGCTGCCCTGCATTTTACCAGCGATTCCATAGACTTTCTATTAAGTTGCATGTTTTTGTAGCTTTAAACAAGCATTGCTTGTTTTCGGTGTAAATTAAACTTATGTAAATAAATCCTTTCTTGTGAAGTTTTTTTTAATGCTTTTTTCCCCTAGCCGAGTAGCTCCATTAACTATAATTTTCAGTCATACAGAATAACAATTATTCACTGAGAGGCCCCGGTATAAAGCAGTGTGAATTTGCCCTTGCTATACCAATGCACTTTGGGAAAAAAATTATACACCTTCACATATATAAAAGTAGTTTGCTTTATAAGCAATCCCTCCACTTCATTTACTTCAGGACTCCAAAGCAAGCAAATCCTAGGAGGAGGAGAGCAAGGTCACATCTGTCAGTCATGTGACCAAGCTCTGCTCTGGTCACTGAGCGTTCTCTCTGGTCACTGAGCGTTCTCTCTAGTTATACACAGAGAACACTCCAATAGACCAGACTTTTTCAACCATGGCACCCTGGCACACTGGACTGGGGGGCCTTGAGGTTTCTTCAGAGGTACCTTGGCAAAATGCCTAAAAATGTATAAAAAATAGTATACAAGCCTACAGATGGATCAAGCCTGCCTTTTAGTTATACAAAGCCACGGGTTTCCATTATGCACCCTTATGACTTTCTAGACACTGGCATCCTAACAACCAATGACATCATCAGTTAATAAGAAAGATGTCTGTTGCCTCCACCCTCCTGTGCCTCACTCCCTCAGCACTGGGGTGAAATTAGCTGACTGATGGAAAGAAATTGGGGGAGAAGAGAAACACTGTCATACTAGTCAGTACCAGTGTGCAAAAGTGTATTTGCTTTGGAAGAATAAATTACCTCTAACGTTGGGTGTCCTACGTGTGGATGTTGCTGCATTATGTAAATTTATATGAACAGTTTTTTTACATTTTACAATGGGGCGCCTCGAGACTCTCCATAATTTTCAAAGGGTGCCTTGAGATTGCCTATAATTTTAAAGGGTGCCTTGACTGAAAAAATGTTGAGAAACACTGGAATAGACACCGTCAGCTGCAATTTATAAATGGCTTGTAAAATACAAGAACTGTGTGTATTAAACCATGCGGTGACCAGCAAGAAGCATTATCCATTTTCATCAGAACCCTAATGTTAGTCCTACCTAATAAAGTGATTTTAAAAAGTCACATGGTATAAAAAAAACTGCATATTCAATAAAGTGTATCATATATCCAGGACTAATTATAATGATATTTACAGCATTCTTGGCCTGTAAATGAAAATTGAGCTTTCAGAAATGTAATTAAAGAGGAATTGCAGTCTGCTGACAAAGTTTGTAATAAAAACATATTTGCCATTCTGAAGTTTCCCTCCAACCACTTTGCATATTATTTGATATATACTGTGATTCTGTACTTGCCAAATATGCTGCAGAAATCTCCCTCCACCAATTCTGGCAGTAGCCATTTTAACTATGGGCATGTGGAGCTGCTGCCCGTTCACTTCCTGGATTTACACAGACACACAGAGCTTTGCAGCTATCAATGGCCCTCCTAGGACTCATCCCTCCTCCCTTGCTGGCAAACTCTCACGAGAGTGAGAGGGAGAGCGGAGCATGAGGTCATTAGCCTAGGGCTAGGCTTTTTACCAGACAAGAAAGAGGAAGTGGGCTTTAGAAGGTATTTACTGGCAAAAGAAAATGTTTTACTATCCAAAGTTAAAACAAGGGCAAAGGATTTAATAGATAGAAAGATGAAAAAATGACCGAAGAGCCGATTTAAGCTAGCTAATAGCATCTCATTGCTATGCTGATGTGGGAAAACATTATGCACTGAAAGTATAAGGCTGGGGAAAAAATTGGATTTTTGACCTACCGTAAAATCCATTTCTCTGATGTTCATTGATAGACACAGCTCCTGATCTTTAAAACCACTGGGTTAAACTGCCCCCTACAGGAGTAGGACATTAGGCAGAAAAATAATCTGGCTACGCCTATGGGCAGTCCCAGGAGGTAGACTCCCTCTCCCTGCTATAGGTACTCCGTTTTGTTACAAGCAGATTCAGAAGAATTACAACTCCACAGAGGGGTGGGTGCTGTGTTTGTCAACGAACATCCGAGAAATAGATTTTACAGTAAGACAAAAAACCCATTTTCTCTTTTTTTTATTGATGGACACAGCTAGCTCCTGATCTTTATAACCATTGAGACATCCCAAAGCAGTGTTAAACATGAGGGGTGGGAACAGCATAAAAAATTCCCCAGGCTAAACAGTAGCCAACCAGGCAACAGGAGCTCAACCAAAATAACTACAGCCCACCTGAAAAAAAATGGATTTTTGTAAGAACTTACCGTAAAATCCTTTTCTCTTAAGCTCATTGACAGACGTAGTCTTCTTGATTCTCAAGAGCTGGGTTATGTTGTCTCCGCAGGAGTAGGACTAGGCAGAATGACAAAACGTTCTGGCTCCACCCTAGGGGCAGTCCCTGAGGGTATATCCTCCCTCTCTCTGCTACAGGGAATCAGTTCTGTTTAAAGCAGTACAGAGAATTTAACCCAACCCAACTCAATGATAGAGGGGCGGGTACTACGTCTGTCAATGAGCTTAAGAGAAAAGGATTTTACGGTAAGTTCTTACAAAAATCCATTTTTCTCTATCGCTCATTGACAGACGTAGTCTTCTTGATTCTCAAGAGCTGGGACATCCAGAAGCAGTGCCACAAATGAGGGGTGGGATTGACAAAATCAAATCCAATCTAGAAGGCCCAACCGGTGCCAAACTAGAAGTTTTAAAGGCTCATTATAAACAAAGAATGAGACTAAAGAAAAATTTTCCAACGGAAAAAACCCTCGAGGTAGACCACTGGTCTCCTCAAATTGCGGCCTGCAAAACCTTGCGGCCAAACGAGGCATCAGGCGATGCCATTACATAAACTTTATAATGTTTAGTAAAGGTATGCACCGACGACCAGGTAGCCGCCTTGCACACCTGGACCACTGACGCCTGATGGCGAAAGGCCCATGACGCACTAAGTGCCCGAGTGGAGTGCGCCTTAACAGGGAACGGGGGCTCCCGACCCTTAATAGAATAAGCCTGTACTACCGTCTGTCTGATCCATCTGGAAATGGTCGCGGCAGATGCAGGCAACCCCTTTTTGGGTCCATCTGGGATCACAAAAAGTGAATCCGTCTTGCGAAACGAGTCTGTCGTTTTCAAGTATACCCTGATCGCCCGGACCACATCCAAGGAGTGTAACGCAAACTCCCGAGGATGACTGGGCTTAGGACACAGGGAAGGTAATACAATTTCTTCATTCAGATGAAATTCTGAAACCACTTTTGGTAGGAAGGATGGATTCGAACGAAGAACCACCTTATCTCTATGAACCACCAGATATGGTGAACGACAAGATAATGCGGCCAGTTCTGACACCCTGCGTGCAGAAGTAATAGCCACCAAGAAGGCCACCTTCTGGGACAACGTGGGTAGAGGAATCTCCCTAATATCTTCAAAGGGAGGTTTCTGAAGAACCGACAACACTAAATTAAGATCCCAGGGGGGTAACGGCGCGTGCACTGGCGGAGCCAGATGTCGCACCCCCTGGATGAAATTCCGCACCAAGGAATGAGTAGCCAAAGGCTTCTGAAAGAAGATGGCTAATGCTGAGACCTGACCCTTGATAGTACTCAAGGCCAGTTTCTGCTCAACCCCTTGTTGCAGAAAAGCCAATATTCGATTAATCGAATAAGACCGAGGACGGAACCCCAAAGGTTCACACCATGCAATGTAGGACTTCCATGTGCGATGATAAATCTTTCTAGAGGTCGCTTTCCTTGCTTCAACTAGAGTAGGAATAACTGAAGCTGACAAACCTTTGTCCTTCAGCACCTGGGTCTCAATAGCCAGGCCGTTAAAGCCAGCGATCGTAAAGCAGGATGGAAGATCGGTCCCTGAGACAGTAGATCCTCCCTGAGAGGAAGTCTCCACGGGACGTCCGCCACCAGTCTGACCATGTCGGCGTACCAAGCTCGACGAGGCCAGTCCGGAGCTACCAGGATTACTGGGATTCCTTCCTCCTCTATTCTGCGAAGAAGTCTTGGCAGTAACGCGAGAGGAGGGAAGGCATATATTAGCTGGTATTGCCCCCACGGGGCGATCAGTGCGTCTGCGGTTTCTGCTAGAGGATCGCGGGAGCGAGCCACGAATCTCTGAACTTTCCTGTTGAATCGTGATGCCAACAGATCCACATCCGGGGTGCCCCACCGTAGGCACAACTGGTGGAAAACGTCTGGATGGAGGGACCATTCCCCCTGATCCAGGGTCTGACGGCTGAGATAATCTGCCTGCCAATTCTCCACCCCCGGAATGAACACCGCAGAGATTGCTGGAACAAATCGTTCCGCCCAGCGAAGAATGCAAGCCACTTCTTTGGCCGCTCGGGCACTCTTGGTGCCCCCCTGGTGATTGACATAAGCCACGGCCGTGGCATTGTCCGACTGGATCCGAACCGAGCTGCCCTGGAGCTGCTCGGTCCAGTGAATCAGACAAAGTCTGATCGCTCTCAGTTCCAATACATTTATCGGTAACCTGGATTCTTCCGGGGACCAAAGTCCCTGGACAGATAACTGACCGAGAATTCCTCCCCATCCGGATAGACTGGCATCCGTGGTCACTGTCGTCCAATATATTGGCAGAAATGACTTTCCCTGGCTGAGCATCGGAGACCGAAGCCACCAAACCAGAGACTCTCTGGTCTGTTTGCTCAATCGTATCTGATTGTCCAGGGATTCCGGATTCCGATTCCATCTGAGAAGAATCTCTTGCTGAAGAATTCAGGTATGGGACTGGGCAAATGGGACTGCTTCGAACGAAGCCACCATCAACCCCAGAACCCTCATGCAAGTCCGAAGGGAAGACCAGCTGTTGGACAGTAACAACTGGACTGCTGATTGAATCTTTCGGAGTTTCCCTACCGGAAGGAAAACTCTTGTCCTGACTGTGTCTAGAATTAGACCCAGATATTCGAGCCTCTGGGTGGGAACTAGAAATGACTTTTGCTGGTTCACCAGCCACCCGAATTCCTGTAAAGAAATCATAGTAATTTCTATGTTTTGTAGCAAGGTCTGAGGAGACTCTGCATGAAGCAGAAGATCGTCTAGGTAACCTAGAATCGATATACCTCTTTGGCGCAGAAGTGCCAACATTGGGGCCAACACCTTTGTGAAGACCCGCGGAGCCGTGGCGAGACCGAAAGGTAACGCCACAAACTGATAGTGGTTCTCCTCTACGGAAAAGCGTAGAAAACGCTGATGTCCTGCGAAAATGGGAATGTGAAGATAGGCGTCCTTGATGTCTATGGACGCTAGGACATCCCCTGGATGCAGGAAGGCTGCTACCGTGCGAATGGACTCCATTCTGAATCTTCTTATGTTGACGAAAGAATTGAGTGCTCTTAAGTCCAGAATTGGACGCACTTTGCCCTCTTTCCTGGGTATTGTAAACAGGTTTGAATAAAACCCTTGAAACCGTTCTGTCCAAGGAACGTGGACTACCACTCCTTGTTGTAGTAAATCTGTGACTGCTCTCCGCAGATCTTCTAAACGATCTGCGGATAGTCGGATATTGGAAGGGAAGAATCGCGCCGGTGGGAGAGATCGAAACTCGATCTTGTACCCTGACCTTATGACTTCGCAAACCCATTTGTCCGGGATTCTGGAAAGCCATGGATCCGGGAACCGGCGAAGACGTCCCCCCACCCCAGTTATGGGTGGGGGCGCACCTTCAGGCTTTAGATGGTTTATCTTCAGGTCTGGAGGGGGCGGGCTTTTGCTTGCCCGACCAACGACCCCTGACGCCTCCTGCAGGAGCTTTGGAGGACTTAGTTTTTTCACCCGCTGGACGAAAAAACCTCTTGTGAGCAGAAAAATAAGGCCCTCGTCTTTGACGAGTTCCTCTACCTTTAAAATTTTGCGGTAAAAAGGTGCTTTTTCCACCGGTGAGATCCTTAATGATCTCATCTAAGTTGGCTCCAAATAGACGCTCTCCTGAAAAGGGGATATTAGCCAATGCTTTTTTGGAACCTTGGTCGGCTAACCAACCTTTTAGCCACAGTGTACGCCTGAGAACCACTGCTGAGACTGATGCTCGCGCCATTAATGGAGTGGCGTCTAACGCCGCATCACATACAAACTGTAACCCCTGTATCATTTGTTCCAACAAATCTGATATCGCCTGAGGGACTTCTTCTAAGTCCCGGCGTAACCACTTGGTCCATTCAGTTACAGCCTGCGAAACCAGACCAATAGCAATTATTGGTCTGAAAGCTGATCCAATCAAGGAAAACATGGTGCGAGACATAGCTTCTATCTTGCGATCCACTGGATCTTTAAAAGACGGAGCGTCTTCTAAAGGAATAACCGTGGCTTTATTCAATCTAGCAATAGGTGAATCCACCACAGGTGGTTCTGTCCATTTCTTAATAAGGGTTTCCTCAAACGGATAACGCCTGTCAATGCGTTTAGAAATATTAAAAGTGCGTTTTGGCAGACGCCATTCTTCTTCGGTTGGATTGCCAAAACATTTGGGCAATGGAAAAACCTTCGCCACTTTGATGCGCTTTTTAGTCCCAAAAGGGATCTCAGTTTCAGCTATTTCTGATGGAATACCCTGTAATCTTAAAGTCTCTTGAACAGATACAATGAGTGCGTTTACCAACGCTTCCTCTCGGGCTATGGCGGATGCCGAAACATCCTCCTCGCTGTCTGAAGAGACAGGACCCGAGACACCAATACCAGATGAAGTACCTGCAACTGCAGAAATAGGCTCAGAGTCTGAATCCGAGGTTTCAGATAATAAGGGGTTAGGCGGGGGTCGCTTTCTTGCGCCCTGTCCCTGACAAGCCACTTCCACCCGGGACACAAAAGTTTCCATAATAGCTGACAAAGATTCAATTGTCAATGGGGTGCTGGAGGATCCCGCAGACCCCTCGAGGGGATCCGGAGGAGATACATGAGTGGCAGGGTCCATGTTAATACAGGACACCTTTGCCAGCAAAACAAAAAAACTTTTTCTTTTTTTTTTTTTTGTGTGTCTCCCCCTAGCGCAATAGCGCCCCTCAGAGTACCTGCTTCTCGATCCCAGAGAGAGAGAGAGGGACCCCCAAGGCTCACCAACCGATGCAGTGCAGCTTCCAACAAACTGCAGTCAGCGTCTGTCTTACACAGACTGGAAGGAGCTGTTTGCTTTTTCCCGGGCAGAAGGCGTGGCTCCGCCCCCTGTGTACGCCTTCCGGCGTTCCCAGCCCTCCACGAGGTAGCTGGGCTCACAAAACATGGCCGCCCCCATAGAAGAGACATAAGACTCCAAAAACATGGCGGCCGGCGTGACCTGAGGACATACATGCATTCGGTCTACGGCAAAATGGCGGCGGACCGCCGATATCGTCTTCCCAGCACATCCACCTGCACTCTGCTAAGAGGTGACATATGGATCTACAGATACACTGCACATAAGGTAGGATTATACCTCCTATGTCTGCTGTAATGTTACAGTCTGCTGGGTAGAGTGTTAGCTCTTGAACCAAGTCCACTTCCCACAAACACATGCTGTATTACAAGGGGGACTTGTAAGTATCAGATATATACTGACCATATATGGAGGGGCCCATAATATATACTGCCTCATAATGAGGAAAAAAGGGAACGTTTACTCACCATACCGAACCGACAGGCACCCTCTCTTCACAATACCCTCTCCACCGGAGTGGGGGTTTGTGGACGCCTCGACTCTCTGGTACCTGGCGTCCAAGCGAGACTTTTAACTCGCAAAGTCAGTCCCTTCACTGGGACTCCGTCGAGGCCGACCCAGCGCACTGGTCTGCACGCGCTTTTAGGCAGAAACCGGGGTGACCACTGGATCTCAACATCCAGCCCGTCGCCCGGCCCCGCATACTTACTTGAATATGTCGCGGCCGACCAAGCGCAATGCCATGGTCTGCGCGCGCTCGTAGGCCGGCTGGGGTGACCACAAGTGTCGCCCAGTCCGGCATTTTTGCTTGAAGATCTCACAGGAAAAAACACTGGAGAAAACTACCTAAAAAATGTCTTTTTCTAAAAGAAAAAAAGTCTTGCCAGGACCAAAAGATCCCAGCAAGGAACTTAGGTCCTTACTCCTGACTAGACAGAAAAAAAAAAACTGATTCCCTGTAGCAGAGAGAGGGAGGATATACCCTCAGGGACTGCCCCTAGGGTGGAGCCAGAACGTTTTGTCATTCTGCCTAGTCCTACTCCTGCGGAGACAACATAACCTAGCTCTTGAGAATCAAGAAGACTACGTCTGTCAATGAGCGATAGAGAAAACAATACACCCTCAAAGAGGATCAAGTCCTCGAAAAATCAGCCTGAAAAACCTTGCGGCCAAAGGAAGCATCCACAGTTGCCAACACATCCATTTTATAAAACTTTGTGAAAGTGTGAACCAACGACCAGGTAGCCGCCTTGCAAACCTGCGTCACTGACGCCCGATGATGGAAGGCCCAGGAGGCACTGAGTGCCTGAGTAGAGTGGGCCTTGACAGGGAAAGGAGGAACCCTTACTCTTGATGGAATAGGCCTGAATCACCGTCTGTCTGATCCATCTGGAAATGGTCGCAGAGGAAGCAGAAAAACCTTTCCGAGGGCCACCCGTGAGCACAAAAAATGAGTCGGACTTCCTAAAAGACTCCGTAGCTGCCAGGTACACCCTAATTGCCCAGACCACATTGAAGGCATGAAAAGGCAAGTTCCTTCGGATGTTTAGGCCTGGGACACAGGGAAGGCAACACAATGTCTTCATTCAAATGAAAATCAGAGACAAACTTTAGGAGGAACAATGGACAGGGGCGAAGAAACCACCTTACCTCTGTGAATCACCAAGTAAGGTGAACGACAGGATAACGCTGCCAATTCCGACACCCTGCGCGCAGAGGTGATAGGCACTATAAATGCCACCTTCTGAGACAGTGTAAGCAGGGGAATCTCCCGAACATTCTCAAAAGGAGGCCTCTGGAAGACCGAAAACCCCAAATTGAGGTCCCAAGGCAGCAATGGGGACCGCACTGGAGGAACCAAATGTCTGACACCCTAAAGAAAAGTACACACCAGGGAGTGTGTGTGGCCAAGGGTCATTGGAAGAAGAACGCCAAAGCCGACACCTGGCCCTTGATGATACTCCAGGCCAATTTCTGTTTAACCGCCCATTGGAAGGAAGGTCAAAATCCGAGCCACCAAGTAGGAGCGAGGATAAATCCCAAGAGACTCATACCACGCAATGTACGTCTGCCACGTATGATGGTAGATCTTCCCATAAGTAGATTTTCTAGCCTTTAACAGCGTTAGAATCGCCGACTCAGATAAACCTCAGCACCTGGCGTTTAAAAGCCAAGTCATCAAAGCCAGCGACTGTAAAGCAGGATGGAAGATTGGTCGTTGGGACAGCAGATCCTCCCTGCAAGGACGCTTTTAAGGAACTCTGGTGATCAGCCACACCAGCGCGGCATACAAAGCCCGGCAGGGCCAGTCTGGAGCCACTAAGATGACCAGAAACCCTTCTGCCTCAACTCTGCATAAAAGTCTTGGCAGAAGCTTGAGAGAACGGAAGGCGAAAAATCAGCCGATACTGACCCCACAGGACCACCAGCACATTTGTGGCGTCCGCTAGACAATCCTTTGACCGAGCCACAAACCTTTGCACCTTACTGTTGATCCAAGACGCCAACAGATCCACCTCGGGGAAGCCCCACCAGAGACACAACTGATGAAACACATCCGGATGAAGGGACCACTCCCCTTGGTCCAACACCTGCCGACTGAAGTAATCTGCCTGCCAGTTTTCCACCCCGGGAATGTATAGGGCAGGGAGGGCTGGAAAGAACCGTTCAGTCTACCTTAAAATGCTGGCTACCTCCCAAGCTGCCAGGACACTTTTTGTGCCCCCTTGCTGATTGACATAAGTCACGGCCCGGCCATGACATTGTCTGATTCAATGCGCACTGGACATCCCTGAAGACAAACCGTCCAATGGTCCAGGCACAGTCTGATCGCTCGCAGTTCCAAGATATTGATCGGTAGTCTGGACTCTTCCAGTGTCCAAATCCCCTGAGCATCAGTGGATTTTCTAGCCTTTAACAGCGTTAGAATAACCGACTCAGATAAACCACTTTTTGTGTCCCCTTGCTGATTAACATAAGCCACGGCCATGACATTATCCGATTCAATGAGCACTGGACATCCCTGAAGACAAACCGTCCAATGGTCCAGGCACAGTCTGATCGCTCGCAGTTCCAAGACATTGATCTGTACTCTGGACTCTTCCAGTGTCCAGATCCCCCGAGAAGAATTTTTGCAGAGGACGCCTCCCCAGCCGGACAGGCTAGCATCCATGGCAACTACCACACACACTTATATGTATTTATACACATACACACATATAGGTGTGATAGGAGCGGAGCCCTATGCCTGCATTATTTCATTAGCGCAGGCATAGGGTTCTGCTACTTTCACACCTATATATGTGTATGCGTATATATACATACATGTGTGTGTGTATATATACCCCTACACAGAAGTTCAGATGTAATTCCTGCCTCCAAAGACGTCCACAAAAAAGCCCAATAAACGCCTGCAACAAAAACGGCCGGGTGTGAAAAGAGCGGAGCCACTATCCTGCTCTACTGCAATTCTAATACAGTCTTTTTTTCTGGTTCTGGACATGCTACAGAGCTGAAACTTCACAGGTACACTTTTTAGACAACCCAGCCAGACACTAAATCCAAAGAAATCTAATTGTTTTTTTTTTCAATAATTTTTTCAATAATTGGCTCTCTATCAAAAATGACAATTTTTAAGAACTTTTTTTGTGTGATTAATAGTCCCTGGGGCATGACCCAGAACCCTAGGCACTTTTTAGGGGCATTTATTGGGTTTTAGGGCTTCAAAATTGTGTTTTTTGATCACCGAAGTTCGGGTCCCATTGATTTCAATGGGGTTCTGAAATCCGGGCCGAACTTTCGGGAAGTTCGGGTGTTCTGGTCAAACCAAACTTTTCAAAAGTTCGATCATCCCTAATTATTGCAATATTTTGTGTCACACTGTATTTGCACAGCAGTCTTTTAAATGCTTTTTTTTTTTCTTTTAAATACACTAACAATAATGCATTTAGGAAAAAAAAAAAAAACAAACACATTAATGTTAGCCCAATTTTTTTTGTATAATGTGAAAGATGGTGTTAAGCCAAATAAATAGATACCTAACATGTCATGCTTTAAAATTGTGCACACTTGTGGAATGGCGACAAACTATGGTACTTAAAAATCTCCATACGTGACACTTTAAAAAATGTTAACAGGTTACTCATTTAGAGTTAGAGGATTTCTAGTGCTAGAATTATTGCTCACGCTCTAACGATTACAGTGATACCTTACATGTGTGTTTAGAACACCGTTTACATATGCCGGTGCTGCTTACATATGCATTCACTTCTGCACAGGGGCACAGAGAGATGGGGCGCTTTACATTTTTTTTCTCTTACGTCCTCCGACAGTCGCCGCCTCCTCTAAGTCATCACTATTCAGTATTGACTTCCGCTCCGCAGGAGTAGCTAGGCATAAGACTTAGTCAAAAAGAACAAAGGCATTTGCATATACACACCCATGGGGGCTGTCCCACTAGGTCAATAACCCCCTGCAGTGACCACTCCCAACTCAGTTTTCTTTCTGCCTAGCGTCAGGAGTAGTTAGGCTTCCCTGTGCTGGGGCTACAGTCTCAGCCTATCTAATCTTTTTTATTTGATTTTCTTTTGAAAATGTCAGTTTTTTCTTACTTTACTAGCTGTTTATTTTGTCAGCTTTAGTTTTTAGTCGACTCTTCGGAAGAAGAGGGATTCATGCGGTGCTGGGATTCGGACTGACCGCCCTGGTTCTCCAGGGCAGAGGGTCAGATGGACCCCCAGCCCGCCATCGAGCGTTCAGTCGTGGTTCATCCTGGCATTATGAACGACCCATCCCTGCTCGCAGCAGGGATGCAGCCGTGAGGTGGCTACCTCACTGGACACATCTGCGATGCTGCAGTGTAATGTCCCTGGCTAACGGCATTCCCTGTCAGATGAGGACAGCGGCTTTCCATTCTGAGAGGCTCTCCACGCCATCTGGTACAGGTAAGTACTTCTGTGTGGGGCCTCTGTCTGGGGTGGCAGTCCTGTGTTGCTGTGTGTCCCCATGTCTGTGCCTGTGTGACCCCCTGATGTGATCCCTGCGGGGATCGCTTGTGCATGCGCTGCGGTGCTGTGTGTTTTTGGGGATCCCCTTTCCCTGGGTCACTTCGGTGTTTGTGGGGGTGCAGACTGTGTATGTGGCGGCCGCAGCGGGGTAAAACCGCGCGGTCCGCCATTTTAGGTATGGGCAAGCATGTCTGGCTTCACTATGGGCACTACTACATGCTGTTTTGGCGCCATCCGGCGCCATCTTGCGGTGGCAGAACGATTGTTCCGACCGCATGTTCGGCGGCCATTTTGCCGGAGCCTTCCATTCAGTCCTATGGGGCAGCCATTTTCCCTGAGTCATGCAGCTTATAGTTCAGCCTACTCTGACAGCACTTGCTTTTCCTCTGAAGCAGCGACATCGGTGGTAACACTCTGCGGGACTCTGCAGGCTATCTCTCTCGTATTTTCATTTCTGGCTCAGTTTTCTTCTCCTGTTTGGGGGTCTTTTGTCACTGTAGCGGTGGGCTGCGCACTCCGCGGCGGTTTTAAAGGGGCAGTACCAAATTTATTGCACTGTTGTTTCATCTTGGGCAATGGATTCTCAGGACAGCAAATTCCCCCCAGCTCTGGTGGGGGACCCCAGTTCTCCTGTGGCCCCTCTGAGACCTGATTTGGCCGCTGTAGTGGCGACCTTGGTGTCCAATATGGAGGTGCTGATGGCTGAACGTGCTGCTAGGAAGAGGCCCAGATTGTCTCTTTCCTCTGATTCAGATGGTGATTTGGCTGCTGCGGCGAGCGTGCACTTTTCAGGGTCTCGCTCTTCCTTAGACCCGCTGGGGTCTGAGGGGGAGGCGGAGGTGGAGGGGGGTTGATACTTCCTCACCGGGGTCGCCTGAAGAGCGTGCGACCATGGATGAATAGTTTCTGTTAAGGAAACTCTGCATTTGGAGGATGAGCCCAGTCCTCCGGGCATTGTGTCCTCCTTTGGGACACACAGGACCCGCAAGTCGGCGCAGGTTTTTCCCTGCCCCGCTGAGTTTCATTACACTGTTAATGAAATGTGGCGCACTTTAAAACGTCCATTCCTGGTACCTAGTCGGTTCAAATTGCTTTATCCCTTTGCACCGGCTACGGAATCACGATGGTGTGTGCCTCCACAGGTGGATCACACTGTGGCCGTGCTAAACAAGGCTACTTTGGTTCCTTCTGAGGATACCCCGGTTTTTCGGGATCCCCAAAATTGTGTCCTGTTTTATGTTTAAAATATTGATTTCTGAAATTTGGAGAAGTGGGGGGCGTCTTATACATAGGGGCGTCTTATACACGGAAAAATACGGTAGCTCCCTCTAGCCCTGCGTTGGCTTGAGGTAGCTCTTTGTAAGTTCCTGTGCTGCTGCAACTCTCAACTGGTACACTCCACACTCTAAACTAACCCTTTAGGGCCCAAACTGCAGGTGCCCCCTCTAACTTCAGGGTCCTCTGACTAGGCACCCCCTTTAAAGCTAGCTCACACTTGGATCCTAGAACCTTCTCCGGAGTGGTCCCCTCTAAGGCTCCATTCACACCTGGGCGTTTTCA
This sequence comes from Pelophylax lessonae, assembly GCF_965119305.1. Taxonomy (NCBI): domain Eukaryota; kingdom Metazoa; phylum Chordata; class Amphibia; order Anura; family Ranidae; genus Pelophylax; species Pelophylax lessonae. The sequence goes on from NC_138768.1 coordinate 650,651,919, forward strand.
GCTCCAAAAACGCTCAAAAGAAACGCTTCCAAAACGCCCAACAAGTAAAACCCCATTCATTTAAATGGCCCCTGTTCACATCTGAGCGTTTTGCAAAACGCCTATAGCTGAAAAAAGTACATGAGCTTCTTTTTGGGCTGATTACCAGCGTTTTTGATAGATGTCAATGAAAAACGCCTGAAAAAAATCGCGGTAAAATCGCTGTAAAAATCGCGGTAAAAACTACGCTCAAGTGTGAATGCAGCCTAACACTAGGCAGACCCCCAGGGGCAGTCCACAGTACTCATGACCTCTGTATGCTTTCCTGGGACTGGACCCCTCTCTCTCTCTCTGCTGGTTCTCGGCAAACCAGATCCCTTTCAGCTCAACTCAGCACCCTCTGGATTCTCAGGCAGCTCAAAGAGACATGCACTTCATCTGACAAGAGGATAGACAGCTGTTCTCTCCCTCCTGGGACTCTGCTTCCCTCCAAAGACCATGAGTCATGCACTCCCCTCAAAATCATACCTACTCCCAGAATCCTCTGCGGCAGAATCTGCCTTCTGGGGTAGTTACAAGCCTGAATGTGTCCCTGATAGGGTTTCCTCCACTGCCCTATGAGAAGCCTCTCACAGAGCCAGTGGGGAGACTCCCCTCTCAGCAGACACACCTGGAAGCCATGACAACCTACCCGACAAAAAGAAATCATGGCTCTTCTGTTAGGCAGACAAAGCCCACTATATTTTACCTAGTACCTACCTGTAGGGTGCTACACATGCATTTGCAAAAAAGGAACTGTTCTGTGTTGCAATATACAAGGTAATGTGGTAGTTATTATTCATGTATAGGTGGGGTATAATAGAGCACAGTAGCCCCCAATACAGCAAGAGGTGGCAGGTGTAAGGATACATGTATTATATATACACATACATACAAAGTATTTACACACTTGCACCTGTCCCATCTTGCTGTATCGGGCGCTACTGTGCACTCTTATACAGACTTCATAAAAAGAATAAATCACCATTCATGAAAACTGTGAAGATTCTTTGTATTTACAATATGAGCCATTGTTTAAGCCTGGCCTACTTCCAGCACTTAGCAGACAGATGTGCATAATTAACGTAGTAAATAGGGAGTGTGGTATGAGAATGCCATTGGCATTTATATTGCACTGCTCATCTAGCTTTATACCAGGATGGGTTTTGCTTCCACTCCCTATCTATGCTGTTGCTGGGCAACCTGTAATCTTCCTGTTTAGCTAAAAGCTTCCTGCTATGTGAACAGCAAAATAAAACAAACATGAAGAGGATGGCTCTACCATAAAGAACAACTAAACCCATCGATTTAACCATTTCCCAAAACATAGCATACTGTAAATACTAACACTCACCATTACTTGCGTTTTCAACCGTACTGTCAAGCCATCAAATGCCTACTATCGTAACTGATCATATGCGCAAAATTACATCAGCGGGGTTGGGGGCATTGGAATAATAGTAAGGAAGGCCAGCAGCACAAGGACATGTCTGAATAATAGTAAGTAGTGTCCCTTGTGCTGATTTATTGTAAACAAACTGGGGGCTTTAAAAACCCAACTCCAGGATGCATGTAAATTCATATGCAATATAAAAATATGACTATACAGCAGGCAAAGGGTATGTCTTTTTTCTGTGTAAATATTACACACATTATATATACACATACACACACACATATATACATACACATAATTATACACACACACACACAACAAAAAAATGTCAATTTTGAAAAAAATAAAATACATTTCTGCTATAAAACATATCCCAAAAAAAAAAATCAAACATTTTCATAAATTTAGGCCAATATGTATTCTGCTACATGTTTTTGGTAAAAAAAAAATCCCAATAGGAGTATATCGATTGCTTTATGTGAACGTTATAGCGTCTACAAACTATTGTATATATACTGGAATTTTTTTTTTTTATACTAGTAATGGCGGCAAACAGCGACTTATAGCAAGACAGTGACATTGTGGCCGACAATGAGACACTAACTGACACTTTTGCGGGAACCAGTGGCACCAATACAGTGCCAAAAAAATAAATAAAAATATGCACTGTCACTGTACTATCAACACTGGCTGGGAAGGTGTTAAACATCTGGGGCGCTCAAAGGGTTAACTGTGTGCCTAGCCAGTGTTTGTGTTTACTATGTGCGCTGCTTTTACTAGGGAAAGAGATGGATTTTAATTCCTGCTTTGCCGGAACATAGAAGCCATCCCTTCCCCCCTGTCAGAACAGAACCTGGCCTTGTGTACATAGGCAGCGCTCCGTTATGAGTCTCTGCCTGATGATCGTGGGTGCCAGACATATAAATCACAGCAGCACACGCTCCCTGCTGGTGGAAGTACAGGAGCACGTGTATATTCACGTATACAGTGCATCCGGAAAGTATTCACAACGCTTCACTTTTTCCACATTTTGTTGTTACAGCCATATTCCAAAATGGATTCAATTAATTTCCTCCTTCAAAATTCCTCAAAATTTTCCTTCTTCAAAAACAAAACCTATAATGCCAACCTGAAAGAAGTTTGCTTGAAATATTTGCAAATTTATTAAAGATTTAAAAAAAAAAAAATAATAATAATCACGTACATAAGTATTCACAGCCTCTGCTCATAATTTTGTTGAAGCACCTTTGGCACCAATTACAGCCCTAAGTCTTTTTGAGTATGATGCTACAAGCTTGGCACACCTACAGTGATGATCGAAAGTTTGGGCACCCCAGGAAAAAATTGGTATTAATGTGCATAAAGAAGACAAGGAAAGATGGAAAAATCTCCAAAAGGCATCAAAATACAGATTAGAAATTCTTATAATATGTCAAAAAAAGTAAGATTTTATTTCCATCATTGACAGTTTCAAAATTACAGAAAACAAAAAAATGGCATCTGCAAAAGTTTGGGCACCCTGCAGAATTTATAGCATGCACTGCCCCCTTTGCAAGCCTGAGGCCTGCCAGTGTCATGGATTGTTCTCAATCATCGTCTAGGAAGACCAGGTGATGTAAATCTCAAAGGTTTTAAATGCCCAGACTCATCTGACCTTGCCCCAACAATCATCACCATGGGATCTTCTAAGCAGTTGTCTAGAACAGCCTTTTTCAACCGGGGTGCCTTGAGGTTTCTTCAGGGGTGCCTTGGCAAAATGCCCAAAAATTATATACAAGCCCGCATGTGGATAAAGCCTGCCTTTTAGTTAAACAAGGCCATTATGAACCATTACAGCCTTCTAGCCTCCAGCATCCTAATGACCAATGGCATCACCAGTTGAAAAGGAGGATGTCAGTTGCCTGCACAGCATTCTTGTTTGACCCTCCCCTGCCCCTCTATATCAGCATTGAGGGCACCTTAGTGGGGTGTTGGAGGAAAAACTCAGGGAGAAAAGAAACATTGGAATACTAGTCAGAACCAGTTTGCAAAAGTGTAATTGCTTTAGAAGAATAAATCACCTCTAACGTTGGGTGGTCCTACATGTGTGGATGTTTTTGCGTTATACAAAACTATTAGAATCATTTTTACATTTTAGAATGGGGTGCCTCAAGACTGTCCATGATATTTAAAGGGTGCATTGAGACTGTCCATAATTTTGAAAGGGTGCCTTGACGCTCAAAAAGCTGCAGAAGGCTATAAGAAGATAGCAAAGCATTTTCAGATGTCAATATCCTCTGTTCGGAATGTAATTAAGAAATGGCAGTCATCAGGAACAGTGGAAGTTAAAGCAAGATCTGGAAGACCAAGAAAAATATCAGACAGAACAGCTCGCAGGAGTGTGAGAAAAACAATTCAAAACCCACGTTTGACTGCACGATCCCTCCAGAAAGATCTGGCAGACACTGGAATTGTGGTACACTATTCCACTATAAAAAGATACTTGTACAAATATGGTCTTCATGGAAGAGTCATCCACTTACCACATAAATCAGCGTTTGAACTTTGCAAATGAACATATAGACAAGCCTGATGCATTTTGGAAACAAGTTCTGTGGACCGATGAGGTTGAAATCAAACTTTTCGGCCGGAATGAGCAGAGGTATGTTTGGAGAAGAAGGGGCGCAGAATTTAATGAAAAGAACCTCTGTCCAACTGTTAAGCATGGGGGTGGATCAATCATGCTTTGGGGTTGTATTGCAGCCAGTGGCACAGGGAACATCTTATGAGTAGAAGGAAAAATGGATTCAATAAAATTTCAGCTAATTTTGGATGGTAACTTGATGCCATCTGTGAAAAAGCCAAAGTTAATGAGAGGATGGCTTCTACAAATGGATAATGATCCTAAACACACCTCGAAATCCACGGGGGATTACATCAAGAGGCGTAAACTGAAGGTTTTGCCATGGCCTTCACAATCTCCTGACCTCAACATAATTGAAAATCTATGGATAGACCTTAAAAGAGCAGTGCGTGACAGATAGCCAAGAAATCTCAAAGAACTGGAAGACTTTTGTAAGGAAGAAGGGGCAAAGATACCTCAAACAAGAATTGAAAAGACTCTTGGCTGGCTACAAAAGGCATTTACAAGCTGTGATACTTGCCAAAGGGGGCAGTACAAGATATTAACTCTGCAGGGTGCCCAAACATTTGCAGACGCCATTTTTATTTTTTCTGTAATTTTGAAAGTGTAAATGATGGAAATAAAATCTAACTTTTGTTTACATATTATAAGAATGTCTAATCTGTAATTTGATGCCTTTTGGAGATTTTTCCATCTTTCCTTGGCTTCTTTATGCACATTAATACAATTTTTTACCTGGGGTGCCCAAACTTTCGATCACCACTGTATTTGTGGGCAGTTTCTCCCATTCTTCTTTGCATCAGGTTGGATGGGGAGCGTCGATGCACAGCCATTTTCAGATCTCTCCAGAGATGTTCAATCGGGTTCAAATCTGGACTCTGGTTGGGCCACTCAAGTACATTCACAGAGTTGTCCCGTAGCCACTCCTTTGTTATCTTGGCTGTGTGCTTAGGGTCGTTGCCCTGTTGGAATATGAACTTTTGCCCCAGTCGGAGGTCCAGAGCGCTCTGGAGCAGGTTTTCATCAAGGATGTCTGTGTACATTGCTACATTCATCTTTCCCTTTATTCTGACTAGTCTCCCAATTCCTGCTGCTGAAAAACATCCCCGCAGCATGATTCTGCCACCACCATGCTTCACTGTAGGGATGTATTGGCCAGGTGATAAGCAGTGCCTGGTTTCCTCCACACATGACGCTTGCCATTCAGGCCAAAGAGGTAAATATTTGTTTCATCAGACCAAAGAATTTTGTTTCTTATTGTCTGAGAGTCTTTCAGGTGCCTTTTGGCAAACTTCAGGCGGGCTGTCATGAGCCTTTTACTGAGGAGTGGCCACTCTACCATACAGGCCTGATTGGTAGAATTCTGCAGAGATGGTTGTTCTTTTGGAAGGTTCTTCTGCCTCACTCGAGAAACCCGAGTGACCATCGGGTTCTTGGTCATCTACCTGACTAAGGCCTCTCTCCTCCAATCGCTCAGTTTAGCCATGTAGGAAGAGCCCTGGTGGTTCCAAACTTCTTCTATTTGTGGGTGATGGAGGCCACTGTGCTCATTGGGACCTTCAATGCTGCAGAAATGTTTCTGTACCCTTCCCCAGATTTGCACCTCGATACAATCCTGTCTCAGAGGTCTATAGACAATTCCTTGGACTTCATGGCTTGGTTTGTGTTCTCACATGCACAGTTAACTGTGGGACTTTATATAGACAGGAGTGTGTATTTCCAAATCATGTCCAATCAAGTTGTAGAAACATCTAAAGCAGTGGTCCTCAACCCTGGCCTACAGGGCCCACTAACAGGCCAGATTTGCAAGATAACTGAAATACATCCCAGGTGATATCATTTGCTGCTCAGTGATTGCATTACTCTAGTCTGCATCTCCCCAAGGTAATACTTAAAATCTGGCCTGTTAGTGGGCCCTGAGGACCGGAGTTGAGGACCACTGATCTAAAGGATGTTCAGTGGAAACAGGATGGATCTGAGCTCACATTTGAAAGTCATGGCAAAGGCTGTGAATACTTATGTACATGTGATTTCATTTTTTATTTTAAATAAATTTGCAAGGATTTCAAACAAACTTCTTTCACATTGTTGTTATGGGGTATTTTTTGAAGAAATTTTAAGGAAAATAATGAACTTTAAACCATTCTGGAATAAGGCTGTTGTATAACAAAATGTGGAAAAAGTGAATCGCTGTGAATACTTTCCAGATGCACTGTATCACTGGGTTCCCCACTGACAGCTGAATGTATAAAAAACATGCTAACGATGATAAAAAAAAAAAAACTTCTGCCTAGTGTCTTACTCCTGTAGGGGCCAGTACAACCCAATGGTTATGAAGATCAGGATCTGTGCCCGTCAATGAACGAAAGAGAAATGTTTTCTACATGTAGGAGAGGAATACTAGAATTGGCAGGGACTAGAATTGGTTAATAGCGTATTCCTGATTAGGGTAGACCCTAAACCATGCATCCTGGGTATCCTGGGCAACCTACAAGTGGAAAGCTTTACTAGTGAGGCCATTACTCCAGTCCTCTTTCAGGCTTTTAAGCTTATCCTTAATCACTGGAAGTCCCCTGAGCCGCCCAACCACCCGCCCACCTACGCGCAATAGGTTTAATAAATGGGTGAAACGCTTAAGCTAGAATGTTTAATTTATCAGCATAGGGGATACCCTGGCAAATTTGAGAAGCTTTGGGGGCCTGTTTTATGACAGCATCAATAATATCCAAATACCTTTGATTGATTTCTAAAGGCAGCCTCATCAGGTCATGATGCTTTACGAGTGGCAAGATCTGAGATGGTTGGTTTTTTTTCACAATTAAATTTTACATCTACTAACAGTAGGTGCTTTGTAAAGGGGAAGATGGCTTGGACAGTCTGCTTTATTTCAAGATCCACTTTACAAACCAAAAGAGTCCACATATCACATTTTTGTTTCTGAGTTTAGTTACACTTTGAATGCCAGTGACAGATCACATGGCTTAGGTAGCTTCACCTTAGTCCACACACTGCCTTTGTTCTATCACATTCTGCAACCGGAAGGGACGTTCGGACAAAAGGTGGAGGGGTATGTCTGTATATTAAGAACAGTATACAGATAAATATGAGGGATGATATTAATAATGGAGCTAAGGACGAGGCAGAATCCCTATGGGTAGAGCTTCAAAGGGAAGGCACGGTGGGGAAGGTAATATTGGGCGTATGCTATAGGCCCCCCAACCAGAGGGAGGAGGGGGAGGCGGAGCTCATTTTACAGATAGGATTGGCAGCAAGGATGGGAAATGTCATTATTATGGGGGACTTTAATTATCCTGATATAGACTGGGCAGAAGGAACCGCACACTCGGCCAAGGCTAGGCAGTTCCTAAATGTTTTGCAGGATAATTTCATGGGTCAGATGGTGAATGCACCGACAAGAAACAATGCGGTACTTGACCTACTGATTACCAACAATACAGACCTGCTCACGGATATAGAAATACGGGGCAACTTAGGAAACAGTGACCATAGGTCAATAAGTTTCAGTATTAATTACAGTTATAGGAAGCAGAGGGGTAATATAAGGACACTGAATTTCAAAAGAGCCAATTTCCCAAAATTGCGATCGCTGCTAGAAAATATCAATTGGGATAGAACCCTGGGAACAAAGAACACAGAGGAAAAATGGTAGAGCTTCAAGAGCATACTAAACAAGGGGATTGACCAGTGCATTCCAAAGGGAAATAAATTTAAAAGAGCAAAACTAAACCCTGGGTGGCTTAACTCCAACATGAAAATGCATATTAGTGCTAAAGAAAAGGCCTTCAAAAAATACAAGACTGAGGGGCCATTGGCAGCATTTAAGCATTACAAAGAGTGTAATAAGAAATGTAAAAACGAAATCAGGGCGGCTAAAATAGAACACGAGAGACATATAGCGGAGGAGAGTAAAAAGAACCCCAAGAAGTTCTTTAAGTATATAAACAGTAAGAAAGCGAGGCCAGAACACATTGGCCCCATAAAAGACGACAAAGGAAATATGGCCACTGAGGACAGAGAAAAGGCGGAAGTGTTAAATAATTTCTTCTCTTCAGTCTTCACAGAAGAATCGGGGGGCTACACTAACCCAGCTTGTAAGGCCGAACTAAACAACACACCTCAGGAAGTGCCACCATGGCTAACAGAAGATAGACTTAGAACTAAACTAGAGAAACTTAACATAAATAAATCACCGGAACCGGATGGCTTGCACCCGAGGGTTCTTAAAGAGCTCAGCCAGGTGATTGCCAGACCATTATTCTTGATCTTTAAGGATAGTTTACAGACGGGTATGGTGCCAGCTGATTGGAAAAAAAAGCCAACATGGTACCAATATTTAAAAAGGGGCCGAGGTGTATCCTGGGCAACTATAGGCCGGTCAGCATAACATCTGTAGTCTGCAAGATTTTGGAGGGGATGTTAAGGGACCACATACAAGACTTTAGTAATGAAAATGGTATTATTAGTAGTAATCAGCATGGATTCATGAAAAATCGTTCTTGCCAAACCAATCTATTAACCTTCTATGATGAAGTGAGCTGCCACCTAGATAAAGGTAAGCCTGTGGATGTGGTGTATCTGGACTTTGCAAAGGCTTTTGACACCGTTCCCCACAAACGCTTACTGTACAAACTAAGGAAGGTAGGTATGGACCATAAGGTGAGTACCTGGATAGAGAACTGGCTCCAGGGGAGAGTCCAGAGGGTGATGATTAATGGGGAGTACTCGGATTGGGCGGGTGTGGAAAGTGGGGTCCCCCAGGGTTCGGTCCTGGGACCAATCCTGTTTAATTTATTCATAAATGATCTAGAGGAGGGGATATCTAGTACAATCTCAGTATTTGCGGATGATACTAAACTGAGCATGCCAATATCTTTTATGCGGGATGTGGAAACCTTACAATCTGACCTGAACAAAATAACAGGGTGGGCAACTACATGGCAGATGAGGTTTAATGTTGAAAAATGTAAAGTAATGCACTTGGGGGCCAGAAACCAGAAAGCAAGCTACTCACTAGGAGGGGAACCTCTGGGTGAGTCTAGGATGGAAAAAGACCTGGGGGTACTGGTAAACAACAGGCTTGGCAGTGGCATGCAATGCCAAGCCGCTGCAAGCAAAGCCAACAGAATACTGGGATGTATAAAAAAGGGGATTCACTCCAGAAATAAAGAGATTATTCTCCCACTCTACAAGACTCTGGTCCGGCCACATCTGGAGTATGCTGTCCAGTTCTGGGCACCGGTCCTCAGGAAGGATGTGCTGGAATTGGAAAGAGTCCAGAGAAGGGCAACAAAAATAATTAAGGGAATGGAGGACATCGGCTATGAGGAAAGACTACAAGCACTGAACCTATACTCTCTGGAGAAGAGACGATTGAGGGGGGATATGATATCAATGTACAAATACTATACTGGCGACCCTAGCAAAAGGGACAAACTATTCAGAGTAAGGGAATACAATAAGACACGTGGCCACTCACTAAAACTAGAGGAAAGGCGGTTTAACCTTAAAATGCGTAAGGGGTTCTTCACTGTAAAAGCGGTAAGGATGTGGAATTCTCTTCCACAAGCAGTCGTATCAGCAGGAAGCATTGATAGTTTCAAAAAACTATTAGATGGGCACCTTAGAGACCACAACATACAAGGGTATACAATGTACAGTTAACAGCAAACACACACACATCATAGGTTGAACTAGATGGACTGATGTCTTTTTTCAACCTCAGTAACTATGTGACTATGTGAACTTACTGCACATGCGCCATGCGTTCCAACATGGCTGCTATGCATTCCAATAGGTTTCCTAATGTGACAGAACACGAAACAGCGGCGGACACCTTCTTACCCCCACGAAAGTCTTGAATCTTACATTTATTTTAGCAGTAAACTCATATCAGTATTCTATTTCTATTATCATTGTAATATAGAAAATATAGCGAGAAACCTGCAGGCTGAATGTGGCGACGGCCATCTTGGTACACCCCGCACTGCTCAGCGACAAACTGATTATATAGTGAAATAGAATATTTCACTCGGCCGTGGTGAAATTGTCTATTTCAGTCTATAAGGTGAGTTCACTGCTAAAATAAATGTAAAATTCAAGACTTGCGTGGGTGTAAGAAGATGTCCTCCGCTGCTTCGTGTTCTGTCACAGTGGGAAACCTATTGGAACGCATAGTGCCATGTTGGAACGCATAACACATGTGGAGTAAGTTGTTCTCATCCGAACGTCCCTTCCAGTTGCAGAATTTGATAGGTAGCGGTATTCTGATAGAACACCTTTTTAAAGAGTAACTCCACTATTGTCGAGAAAAAAAATTATTCTCTCTGGGTGATGTACATTCCAGGGTTATTTTTTTACAAAATTAGTTGCAGATTCTTACCTTTTGTTATTTTGGAGCAGCGGTTCGTCTGTGCCCATGTTCAAAGTGAATCTGCACAGCTTCACTGAGTAAGTTTACTAAAACAGAACAAGTAGGCAGCCCAGCAGACTGCTCTCACAAATATTTTGGTAGATCTCCTATAAATCAGGTTTATAATTATCAGCATTTAATGTACACTTCTACCGAAATCTTCCAAAAAAGGAATATGGCTAGAAAGTTGAGAGAAATCGCTAACTATTATGGTTGGTCCTTTACATCCACTCTCTTCATCTTGCTTGTAAACGAGCACACTGCCACTGACAGTTCCATTACAATGTAGCTTGAACTGGAAAAACATTAACTGACAGGAAGCCAACAGGAAATGCACTGACCTCACCAAAGCGGAAACCTCTCCTACGCTGCTGCTGCTCCAACCCTGTACACTCACTCAGGACTACAGCTGTTTCTTCTGCACTCTAACTCCAGAAGAACAGGCTTTAGTCATGATACCCTCGAAATTTTCCACATTTTGTCATGTCACAACCAAAAATGTATATTTATTTTATTGGGATTTTATATGATGGACTAACACAAAGTGCCATATAATTGTGAAGTAGAAGGAAAATGATAAATAGTTTTCAAATTTTTTTACAAATAAATATATGAAGTGTGTGACGTGCAATTGTATTCAGCTCCCCTCAGTCAATAGTTTGTAGAACCACCTTTTGCTGCAATTACAGCTGCAAATCTTTTTGGGTATGTCCGAGCTTTACACATCTAGACAGCAAAATGTTTGCCCATTCTTCTTTGCAAAATAGCTTAAGTTCTGTCAGATTGGATGGAGGAGTGTCTGTGAAAACCAGGGTGGATTAATTTAAATCGGTAGTAAAAAGGTTTGATTTAGAATAGATCAACTTGATTTAAATCATAATTGTTAAAGAGCAACTGTCATCTCTGTCCCCAGCGGCTCCTCCTCTGACCCACTGTTGACTCACCGTCAGTCCCAATCACTTTAATGGGACGGCTAGTGATGCGGCAGTGACACAACAAGGTGAGGGATGTGGCAGCAGGTGAGTGGATGCCCGCTAACAGACGGCCCTCTGATGATCTGAAAAGACAGGTGCTCTTTAAATGTAAGGACTCATTCTTGCTGGTAGTTAGTGTGAATTTGTGTAAATGCATCAATGCAGTGCATGTTATCCCAGGTTGCAGAGCTTGGATTCATTGAATGAGTTTACCAAAAATGTAAATATTGCAGAATATACAGCCTCATGTTACATAACAAAGCTCTATTTCATGCTGAATAAACTAAATTATTAATGCATCCTAAATAGAAAACTATCTTTGTTTAAATTTTTACTCCAAAAGCATTTTATTAAAATAAAATTTGATAAAAACCAAAAAAAAAAAAAAAAAAAAACAAACAAAGATTTTTATCCACCCTAGTGAACAGCAATTTTCAAGTCTTGACTTGATTGAAAAAAGGTGCAGATCTGCACTGCTCAAAAAAATTGCCTAATTATATGACCCTCCTCTGGTAATAAGTGAACATATTAAAAATATATTCATATGACATCAACACCACCTTATATACAGTGCCTTGCGAAAGTATTCGGCCCCCTTGAACTTTTTGACCTTTTGCCACATTTCAGGCTTCAAACATAAAGATATAAAACTGTAATTTTTTGTGAAGAATCAACAACAAGTGGGACACAGTCATGAAGTGGAACGAAATTTATTGGATATTTAAAACTTTTTTAACAAATAAAAAACTGAAAGATTGGGCGTGCAAAATTATTCAGCCCCCTTAACTTAATACTTTGTAGCGCCACCTTTTGCTGCAATTACAGCTGTAAGTCGCTTGGGGTATATCTCTATCAGTTTTGCACATCGAGAGACTGAAATTTTTACCGATTCCTCCTTGCAAAACAGCTCGAACTCAGTGAGGTTGGATGGAGAGCGTTTGTGAACAGCAGTTTTCAGTTCTTTCCACAGATTCTCGATTGGATTCAGGTCTGGACTTTGACTTGGCCATTCTAACACCTGGATATGTTTATTTGTGAACCATTACATTGCAGATTTTGCTTTACGTTTTGGATCATTGTCTTGTTGGAAGACAAATCTCCGTCCCAGTCTCAGGTCTTTTGCAGACTCCATAACGTTTTCTTCCAGAATGGTCCTGTATTTGGCTCCATCCATCCTCCCATCAATTTTAACCATCTTCCCCCTGCTGAAGAAAAGCAGGCCCAAACCATGATGCTGCCACCACCATGTTTGACAGTGGGGATGGTGTGTTCAGGGTGATGAGCTGTGTTGCTTTTACGCCAAACATAACGTTTTGCATTGTTGCCAAAAAGTTCGATTTTGGTTTCATCTGACCAGAGCACCTTCTTCCACATGTTTGGTGTGTCTCCCAGGTGGCTTGTGGCAAACTTTAAACAACACTTTTTATAGACATCTTTAAGAAATGGCTTTCTTCTTGCCACTCTCCCATAAAGGCCAGATTTGTGCAGTATACGACTGATTGCTGTCCTATGGACAGAGTCTCCCACCTCAGCTGTAGATCTCTGCAGTTCATCCAGAGCGATCATGGGCCTCTTGGCTGCATCTCTCATCAGTCTTCTCCTTGTATGAGCTGAAAGTTTAGAGGGACGGCCAGGTCTTCGTAGATTTGCAGTGGTCTGATACTCCTTCCATTTCAATATTATCGCTTGCACAGTGCTCCTTGGGATGTTTAAAGCTTGGGAAATCTTTTTGTATCCAAATCCAGCTTTAAACTTCTCCACAACAGTATCTCGGACCTGCCTGGTGTGTTCCTTGTTCTTCATGATGCTCTCTGCGCTTTAAACCGACCTCTGAGACTATCACAGTGCAGGTGCATTTATACGGAGACTTGATTACACACAGGTGGATTCTATTTATCATCATTAGTCATTTAGATCAACATTGGATCATTCAGAAATCCTCACTGAACTTCTGGAGAGAGTTTGCTGCACTGAAAGTAAAGGGGCTGAATAATTTTGCATGCCCAAATTTTCAGTTTTTTATTTGTTAACAAAGTTTGAAATATCCAATAAATTTAGTTCCACTTCATGATAGTGTCCCACTTGTTGATTCTTCACAAAAAATTACAGTTTTATATCTTTATGTTTGAAGCCTGAAATGTGGCAAAAGGTCGCAATGTTCAAGGGGGCCGAATACTTCCACAAGGTACTGTACTAAATGACAAAAAAAAATTCCAAAACATGAAAAACAGCAATACATTAAGAGTCGGTTCACACTGGGGCAACACGACTCCTTACTACTTCGGGAGGCGACTTGTCAGTCCCGTGCACCCCGACTTTCACATAATGGAAGTCTATGCAAGTCGCTCCGGGGTCGCCCCGAAATAGTACAGGACCCTTTTTCTAAGTCGGAGCGACTTGTGTCGCTCCTATTAGAACGGGTCCTGTAGCGGTCAATGGACTGCGAGGGAGCGCGACTTGTCAGGCTGACAAGTCGCCTGACAAGTCAAGCTAATGTGAGCCGACTCTTAAGGTAGCAGTCCCTCAAACTATGCACTACAGTTAAAAAAAAAAAAAAAAAACCAACACAAAAATGTCAGGGTTTAGGGCCCTTTCCTGCCTCAAAATTTTGTATTTCACTGAAAAAAAGCTTCCCAATAGTCCGCGGTTTATATCCAAAAAGAAAAAGAAAAAAGGAGCAAGTGCTGAGGGCTCTTCACCCTTATAAACTATGTGCTTCACTGCCACACAGGTGCTCCACCACCAGCTAAAATGCTCGCTCACCTTGCAAGTGGATCTATACATTACTATAGATCAAAAAGGCTTTTAGGACAAACAATACTTCTATAGGTATGATGATCATCTGGTCTCATCCACAAAGCATGGCTCCTAGATGCATGTGCGAACCTCAGCTGGCTGTATCTCCATACACTCCGCCAAACTTATATGAAAAAAACATCCGCTAATAATATAGCCTAGTATGTTCTAACAATCACATAATAGCCACTCCTGAGGTAAATTACATTGTATTAGTGTATAAAAAGCATTTAAAAGTGCAAACACGGCGCACACAAGTAAGGTTCCAATAACACTGGGTCTGGGACTGATGTCACCTGGCTCCGCATCCACGTGTAGCGCAACTAATCCACTTGGCTTCGTCAAGAAGTCTGTAGAGCTGAAGAACTGTAGCACATAGTTTATGAGGGAGTGCTACCTTCAATTTATTGCGGTTTTTCATGTTTTGTAATTTTTTTATGTCATTAAGTATATAAAAAGGTATGGCTGTCATATGAAGTTTTTGATACAAGAGATTTTTTATAATATGTTTAAGCACCTATGTATATGTTCACTTATCACCAGAGGAGGGTCATATAATTAGGCAATCTGTTTTAAGCAGCACAGATATACACCTTTTCAGCACTTATTGTGGGAACACAATTTGTATTTGCAGCAGCTAATGTTGGTCATACACTATACGAAAAATCCTTCAAACCTATTTTCGAAAAACGAACAATCTGCCATCAGAGCAGATGATCGTGCCATTATGTAATGACAGATGAATTGTTCAATGGACATAAATGAAAACATTTTTCACATATACCTAGTGTTTGGGCGAGAAACACATTAACTTTTCAATTCGTCATTCGTTTGGCAGAAAATTTTCAAACGTGCCCTTCGTTTTTTCGGTTTAAAAACGTCACGGCTAATGTGTAAGGTAGCCTTCTTCCACATGTTTGCGGTGTCCCCCACATGGCTTCCCGCAAACTGCAAACTGGACTTCTTATGGCTTTCTTTCAACAATGACTTTCTTCTTGCTACTCTTCCATAAAGGCCTGTCAGTTTAGGTGGACGGCCATGTCTTGGTAGGTTTGCCATACTCTTTCCATTTTCGGATGATTGGTTGAACAGTGCTCTGTGAGATGTTCAAAGCTTGGGTATTTTTTTTTTTAATAACCTAACCCTGTTTTAATCTTCTCCACAACCTTATCCCAAACCTTTCTGATGGGTTTCTCGTTCTTCATGATGCTGTTTGTTCACCAAGGTTCTCTAACAAACCTCTGAGGGCTTCACAGAACAGCTGTGTATATATATACAGAAAATAAATTAAAAACACAGGTAGACTCTATTTACTAGTTAGGTGACTTCTGAAGGCAATTGGTTCCATACGATTTTAGTTAGGGGTATCAGAGTGAAGGGGGCTGAATACAAATGCACGCCACACTTTTCAGGTATTTAGTTGAAAAAAAACTTTGAAAACCATTTATCATTTTCTCTCCCCTTCACAATTATGTGCCACTTTGTGTTGGTGAAGCACATAAAATCCCAATAAAATAAATTTATGTTTTTGATTGTAACATGACAAAATGTGGAAAATTTCAAGGGGTATAAATACTTTTTCAAGGCACTGTACATAAGTTCTTAACTCACTTTACTTGGCATGCACTGTCGTCTTACCTGCTATATGACACTAATTTTTATTTAACAAGAAATACAATCATGCACTGTACAATAGCAGGGCTTATTTCTCAACTAAGCTGCGAGTGTTTACAAGATGCAAACAGATGATATCAGGAACTTTTATTCTGCCTACGTTTGTAGATGCAATTCAATGTCTTCTTAAAGGTAAACGTTCGAAAGATGCCACCAAATACAGTTAAAATGTCATCTTGTCTTTGGACCTCATCTCGTCCCTACTTAGACGTCTCTCACTGAGGAAAGGCTGGTGGCTGGTTCAGTTAGCTTATATTCTTCAGAGAAAAGAGCAGTACAAGGCTGTCAGATACTTATATGGACATGCAGACTGGCAGCCTACAAATATGCATGGTCTATGTATCTGCCAAAATAAAGATTTGATTTACCAGAATGGATCATCAACAAACTTCGAACCACCATAAAAACATATGTCCGAATTAAATTGATCTTGGATCACCTGTCTGGGGATAATATAATGGAGTATTTGGGTTTGTTGTACTGCATATATTCTATCAATAATTGTCAAAGTTTTATCAAAGAATCAATTGTAACTCTGC
The DNA here is from genome assembly GCF_965119305.1 of Pelophylax lessonae. Classification (NCBI taxonomy): domain Eukaryota; kingdom Metazoa; phylum Chordata; class Amphibia; order Anura; family Ranidae; genus Pelophylax; species Pelophylax lessonae. The sequence goes on from NC_138768.1 coordinate 650,668,369, forward strand.
TACTTAGTATCAATGCAAATCCTTCTCCCACACATGGTTGCCTTGCACAGAAAGCCAAGTGCTGTACTTTGAAAATGGCCACCATTTCCAGTCTGTGGCTTGAAGATCAATAGCCAAATATACCAGTTTTATGTGCCAGATCATTTTTAATTCTGGATAGCCAGTTGTGTTATTCAGGCACCCAGAGGCCCTGAACTTCTCTACAGACTAGACTGTAACTAAGTAGTACAGCCAATAAAGGGACACACTGGGCAGTCCCTCTGTTTTCCCCTTCAATAATCACACTCCCTACAAAACAACAGAGTCCAAATTATATCCCAGTGCTGCCCCCTCTCCATTTGAATGCCACTGTATAGGGGATTAAAGGAGATCAATACCATAACAGATTTAGGAAGTTTAGGGGCTTAAGCCAGCCATAGACTGTTCAAACAATGTATGGGCAGGCTGAATATACCAAGTTGATCAATCAATTAACTATGGTACAACCAGCCTGTCGGATTTTACATGCGATTATTACTAGCGGCTATTATAGCTGCTAGAAGTAATCACTATCTTACCCCGGTGGGGTTGGAACACAATGGTTGCAGGAAAGAAAATGACTATCTATGGCAAGCTTAACTAAAAAACAGCAGCATAGCTGAACATTAAATTTTATAAAGCACACTGATGTGCCTTCCAATTGTGCTTTGTAGTGCCGGTTCATATTGGTGCGATGCGGGAACCCTAGGCATCCACTGCAGGTTACCACATCGCAACCAACTTGCAGGCAGTTAACACTGCCATATGCGAACTGCTACGAGTGTCAATACAAAGTTAACGACACCCCCAGATTCGTTTGCGAACTGTCAGTGTGAACACCCATGCGATGCGAGTCTGGTAAAGACCAAAAAAAGGGTCCTGCGTATTTTGGTCTGAATGCGATGCAAATTCAGCCATGCAATCTGTATGGCTGAATTTGCATCGCACAGACATCGCATTTAGTTTGCATAGCAGTGTGCTGCGAATCACATATGATGTCTCAAATCGCATAAGTGTGAACCAGCACTTACACATAAATAAAAAAAATAAAAAAAATTGAGAAAAGCTCACCGTCACAGTTACATCATGAAGCTCTCTCCGTGCTCCCTTAGGACCTTGTCACACTGTGACCAGATTTTTATAAATGAGCAGTAGTGGTACATAACAAAGAATTCCTAATTTTTTTTTTTTTTTTTTTTAGAATATCGTTTTCTATCATCCAAGCAATATATTCCTTCTACTGTATGACAGCCATTTTTAGTATAGGTATATTTCTCCATAGAGTACAAGCCTGTTCTGCCAGACACTAAATGATCAGGAACAGAAAGTAAAGTAGAGTGTGAAAGAACTTTAAGAGCTCCCGCCACAGTTTTAAGAAAACTGTAAAATTACTTCCAGGTAATATTTACTATAACCACACTAAATATATATATATAAATACAGTATATAAAAAAATATGTTGACTATGACAATGAACTGCAAAAAAACATTTAAATTGTTTCACATCAAAGATGATTCAAATGCATGTAGAATTCTTCAGCTGTTAAAGAACATGTTCCACAAACAACAGAAAAGCTTCAGAAACCGTTGTCTTGTTTTGAGAGACCATTAAATTCCTGGGAATTGTGCAGTTCTGCTTCCCATATCCACTAGATCGGAGTCTCCTTTTCTCAGTTTTTATAACAGTGGTGATTAATCAGAGTTGTGGGTAGTGCTGCGCTACCTCTCTGGACAATAAGATGTGATAAAAAATATATAATATATATACCAATAGTAAATCAATAAAAACCGTGATAAGTGTCTCAATTCGATAATAGGAAAGAATGCCAAAAAATCATGTGAACCATCTCATAAATAAATGAAAGCATAAAAAACTGGCATACTATAATGCAAGCATACAATAAATAATATATAAAAGTAATCCGAAATTAATAATAAATGTGCCACAATAAGGTGTTGGAGGGATAGTGCAAAAACTATTTAGCCAAAAGTGACTAGTGCAATAGGATGGATCATTGGTTAGAAAATGAATACATATTCCAATACCTGTGCTGGTATATATGGTATAGAAGCAATAGTGCTGAGAGTGAAAAAAATATTAACAGACTTTGCTCATGAAGAATAAATAATGTCCCAAGTGATAAGAGCCAAAAAATGCCTTAATACAGTGAAAACAAATAATAGTATTATGTGACCACTTGATTTATCTAAAGTGCATGGTGAGGTGCTCTAGGTCAGTGGTCCTCAACCCTGGTCCTCAGGGCCCACAAACAGGCCAGGTTTGCAAGATAACTGAAATATAACGCAGGTGATATAATTTGCTGCTCAGTGATTTCAGTACTCTAGTCTGCATCTCCCCAAGGTAATACCTAAAATCTGGCCTGTTAGTGGGCCCTGAGGACCGGAGTTGAGGACCACTGCTCTAGGTGATAAGTCCAATTAGGTCTCTTCACTTGTAGTCCTGTGATTTTGGTTGTTTTTCTAAGGCAAATGCTGGGTGCTTGTGATGATAACTATCCAAGGTAACCATGCGACTATAGCATTACCAGGTATCTCTGAAGAAATTGCAGGTGATGGACAGTGGGGTGCCCCCTAACTGTGTGGTTGGCCTCTCACCTGTCACTTTCTTGTATAAAAGCCTTGGGGTATGGTTATGTCTCCAGGGGTCCTAGGGATAGATCCCTTTCCTGGTGCCTGGCAATGGTATGACCTCTTATGGGGGATGGATCTCTTCTGGGGCCCTGTGATTGGGGCTCTCCTAGGGTCCTATGGATGGGGCCCTGGCCGTGTTCTCCAGTACTTCTGAGGATCTCTTAGCATGGGGGTACAAATGCAAGGGCTCTCATGGTGTAGGAATTTCATCGATTTATTGGGTAAAAAAATAGTAAAACTCACATTTAAATAAACGTTGTACAGCGCAGTATGAATACAGGGTTGTGCGTCTCTTCCTTAGTATGCCACTTCCGGGTCCTACATGTTGCGTCACGTTGCGACCTGGAAGAAGTCACGATGCACATGATGCAACGCGTAGGACACGGAGACCCAGAAGTAGCATACTAAGGAAGAGACGCATATTATATGGTTTTTGGTAAATCGAAAGGAAAATTGTACAAGAGTATTGAACATGAATGACCAGCCTAACAATCAGTGCCCTGATTATGAGTGCCCATGTCCCTTTAACACAAGTCGGTTATCGGCTCTCTTCTATCCTCACGCTATCAGCCAGACAAGCTGATAGACGCCTTGTGTTTACATCCTGTGATCAGTTGTCATTAGACACAGCTAATCACGTGCTAAAGGGCCGCTGTGATTGGCCCTTTACCCTGATCTGTGATCAGCTGGGTCCAAAGGACTCGGTGATTAAAGGGCCCGCCGCAGGTAGGGGGCACACGGGTAGGACGTCCATGCCAGCAAAGTAAGCGCACGCTGTAGCCATCTTTGGGCTATAGCGCAGGCAGAAAGTGGTTAATGTACATGATATAGGGCACCTCAAGAGCAGCCCTTCACATTACTAAATATGATGCTGCAGGATGGCCACACATAACATTCAATAAATGTGATGCTGTAGGAAGATGCCAGATACAAGAGATATGAAACAGGAGATGATCAGCACTGCATCGATGATCAGACACTGTGGACGTGCTACAGAGGAGGTAAGAAATCTGAGATATGCTTCAGGAGACAGTCATAGCAGATGATTTCTTAAAACTGGAGTGTGCAAAATCTGGTGCACCGCTGCATAGTAACCAATCAGCTTCCAGTTTCTTTAGTTAAAGCTGAACACTCAACCTCCGGAAGATTTACCCCCCCCCCTTCACGACTAGGCCATTATTTGCAATATGGCACTGCGCGGTCATGCAACGCTGTACCCAAATAACATTTATGTTCTTTTTTCCCCACAAATGGTGCTTTCTATTGGTGGTATTTAATCACCACTGCGTTTTTTATTTTTTGGGCGATAAACAACAAAAAAAAAAAGACCATCAAATATTGTTTACTTTCTGCTAATCTAATTCAATTGAATTTCTTCGTACATTTAGGCCAATATGTATTCTGCTACATATTTTTGTAAAAAAAAAAAAAATCACTTAAAGGCATATATTGATTGGATTGCACAAAAGGTATAGCGTCTACAAACTATGAGTTATTTTTATTTTTTTATTACTAGTACCGGCGGCGATCAGCAACTAATAGCAGGACTGCTATAGTGCGGCGGACAATCTGACACTTTTGACAGTTTGTTACCAGTTACAGTAATACAGTGATCAGGGCTAAAAATATGCATCGTCACTGTACTAGTGACACTGGCTTGGAAAGGGTTAAACATCTGGGGCGATTAAAGTGTTAACTGTGTGTCTAGCCAGTGTTTGTGTGTACTATATGTGCTGCCCTTACTAGGGGAAGAGATGGATTTTTTTCCCTGCTTTGCAGGGACACATAAACCATCCATTCCCCCATCAGAGCGGAGATCTCTGTTCTGTGTGTTTTACGCACGATAGGCGGGTGCCGGCGGACATCAAATGCCCGACACCCACAGATCGGCTTCTGCTGTGATTAATCACAGATTGCAAAGGGTTCTGTAAATGGAAAAGGTGGATACTGTCATTTATCTGACCGTCCACAATAAAACTCCATATGTACTTCTTTTCACTCCTATGTCACTGTTCAGCCCCCAGGTGTAAAAGGAATAGCCTATATAAGTTATGAGTTGTCAGAAAGCTAGCTTTTACAGGGTTATGGGCTCCCCCTGATTGGCTCAGTGCTATCACATGAGTGGATCACAATGGGACTTCATACTCAGAAGTACCAGGTATTTCTTGCAGCCCCTGGCAGCTGGGAGAAATAAACGGAAGGGAGAGATTGGCAAAGGAAATACAAGTATATGCTGCTGGTGACTGGTGTATTGGCAAAGGAAATACAAGTATACGCTGCTGGGTTTGGGCTAGAAAGAAAGAAAAAGGCAAGTATATGTTTCTGGGGGGAAATAATGCATACCTGTTTTGCAAGCTTGCTTTAAAGTGGTATTAAAAACCAAAAGCAAACATATTGCAGCTCACCAATTCTTTTTTTTTTTTTTAACACTTTTTATTAATGAATGCGTTACAATAACACTTTTAACAAAAGGCTTAACCATGAGCACCATAGCAACAAAATACAGTTAAACTGACATGTATCAAGTTATTTGAAAATGTATATACAGTAGAGCTGCACGATTCTGGCCAAAATGAGAATCACGATTTTTTAGCTTGGAATAAAGATCACGATTCTCTCACGATTCTCTGTGTAACAAAAAAAAATTGGGATAACTTTACTGTTACGTTTTTTTTTTTTTATTCATTAAAGTTTATTAATTGCGTTTGAAAGACTGCTGCGCAAATACAGTGTGACATAAAATATTACAACAATCGCCCTTTTATTCTGTAGGGTCTCTGCTAAAAAAATATATAAAATGTTTGGGGGTTCTAAGTACTTTTCTAGCAAAAAAAAATGATTTTAACTTGCAAGCAACAAGTGTCAGAAAAAGTTCTAGTCTTTAAGAGGTTAAACTTCCTTTCTCCCTGGCAGAGGGAAGGAAAAGATACAATGTAATAATTTTGTTTATAGTTACTGGGAGACTTAAATGCTGATAGGAGTTTGCAGGAGGAACGATACAATGTAATCATTTGGTTTATAGTTACTGGGAGTTTTCCACAGCTGTTTTCTCTGCTCCCTCAGCTATGCAAAGAATCGAGAATAGGTCAGGTTTAGATCGTCAGAGGGGGTGAATCGAGATCGCGATTTTCATACGATTAATCGTGCAGCTCTAATATACAGCTTGCTTGGATCACAAAAAAAAAAGATATAAAGCATAAAATGAGTCACCGTTCTTTCCCCAGGTATTAGATATCAACTTTGAGAAGTCTGAATTTTAACGGTTATTATACTGTACGTCTGAGTCGATGAGCTTCTTATTTAGTGGAAACGGTAAGGTTAGATGCACACCTAACATCCCAAATATTATATTTTGTTGGGCACCCTCTGTGTTCATATACAAGTTTTTCATTTGGTAGTGTTTGGTTTACCATCTTTATCCATGTACGAACAGATGGAGGATTGGGTTGAATCCATTTGAGTGCTATGGCTTTCCTAGCCAGCAACAGCATTTCTTTTCTATGATACCTCTGCTACCGTTCTTCATCCAGAATACCCAAGAGGCATATTCTAGGAGTACATGGAACAGGTAATGATGAGACTGAGGACAGAAGATCAGTCACCTGTTTCCAGTAAGGAGCTATGACAGGGCATACCCAAATTACATGAGCAAAATCAGCTTTTGTGTGATTACATCTCATACAGTTAGACGTGGGTATGCAATGCATAGCATGCAATCTCATCGGAGTAAGGTAAGACTGGTGTATCATGTATAGTTGTGTCATTTTGTTATTAATTGCTGGAGACACCTGAAAATGAGATGAACAAGACTCTTCCCAATCCTCCTCAGCTAAATCTGGTATAATGTGTTGCCATTTAGATTGCACTGAATTTTTGCCAATAGTGGCATTTAAAAGATAGGTATAGACTTCAGATACGAGTCCTCCAGGACCTTGTGACTTTAATATGCCTAGGAGTGGGTAATTAGAAAAATTCAAAACATAAGTCCCAAACTGAGCACCCAATGCGTGCCTAAATTGAAGGTATTTGTAAAAGTTTGTACGGGGGAGGTCAAGTTTCGGCTGTAATTCAACAAAAGATGAAAGAACAGTGCCATTATAGATATCCTCTAGGGCAAGGGTGTCAAACTCAATTTCATCATGGGCCGCATCAGCATTATGGTTGCCCTCAAAGGGCCGGTTATATCTGTAAGATTAGATGTCCAGAGCACCCCACGCCCCTTTACACCCCTTACATGAGATGTCAAGAGCCCCCCCAACATCAGAAGTCAAGAGTCACCCACCCTTCCTTACATCACAGTGCACACCCTTACCTTGTGCTGCTGCCAGGAAGAAGATGCGGGTGGATCTCGGAAGAAGTGCAGGGTCTGGAGGAGAACCAGAGAAGGGCTGGAGTCTGCTTCCAGAGTCTGCTGAATGCGGAGACCAGGGGAGGCAGAGGCAAGGTGGTGTTGTGGCTGGTGAGAGGTGAAGGATCTGCCCTCCTCTCTGCTGCGGACTGCTGAGAAAGGGGGTGGGCAAAGACGAGCCTTTCTGCAGCTGCACAAAATACGTATTGGTGCATTAGTATGAATGAGTTATTAAAGCAGTTCTTCACTCTCTCAATCAACATTGACTATTTGTAATCCCTATGCTGCTATACAGTGTAAAAAGATAGGAAGGTAAATTATATTTACTTCTTTTAAACTTTTTTTTTTTTACATTTCTTCAGTTACTTCCTGGTTTCCATGCCTAGGCAAATGAGGTTATATATATCCCAGGAGTCGTCAGAAGGGGAGGAGGGTTTTCTCAGCTAAGCACACCCTCCTGCCTGCATGCCTAAACTAAGGGGAGATGGATTGCAGGAAGTAAATGGTAGATGAATCATCTTCCTTTAGTCAAGATGGCCACTGCCAGAAATGTTAAGGGGTGTTTTCTCAGCAAAATAAAGCATGGAGACATGGATCGATGGGTGAGTTTGCTTTGAATATTAACCACCTCCCACCCAGGCCATTGTAAATATACGGCCGGGTGGGAGTCTCCTCCTTCTGATCGGACGTTCCGGAACGTCCTTCAGAAGGAGAGAGATCGCGCCGCCGCGGGCACGCGCAGCGGCACAATCTCGATGTGCCTGTGTCCCTAGGACACAGAGCAACAAGCCTCGGCAGGAGGGCCCTGTGATTGGCCCTCCTGATCACATGACGGCTGTGTCCAATCACAGCCGTCATGTAATGTCAATACAGCCGTTGTAACGGCTTCGATCTCTTCTGAGAAGAGCAGAGGATCGATACTGCAGCCGGGGTGATCAGTGAGTATTTCTAAGTACTCACTGATCACAGGGGGGGTCTGTGGTGGTAATCAGATGATTGATTACCAGTGCAGCCCTGGGGGGAGGGGGTGCCACTAGAGCCACCAGGGATGCCCACCCATGACCACCAGGGATGCCCACCATGGCCACCAGGGATGGCAAACAGGGCTCAGAGAGCCTGCCAGTGATGCCCCCCTATTAGTGCTGCCCACCAATGCCATCTATCAGTGCTGCACTCCAGTACCCGTTATTGCCATCTATCAGTGCCGCCCACCAGTGCCCATTATTGCCCACCAGTGCTGCCTATCAGTGCCCATCAGTGCCCCCCATCAGTGCCGATCAGTGCCGCCCATCAGTGCCACCTATCAGTGCCGCCTATCAGTGCCCATCAGTGCCCATCAGTGCTGCCTATCAGTGCCCATCAGCGCTGCCTATCAGTGCCCATCAGCGCTGCCTATCAGTGCCCATCAGCGCTGCCTATCAGTGCCCATCAGCGCTGCCTATCAGTGCTATCTATCAGTGCCACATATCAGTGCCCATCAGTGCTGCATATCAGTGCTACCTATCAGTGCCCATCAATGCTGCATATCAGTGCCACCCCATCAGTGCCACCCCATCAGTGTCTCCTCATCAGTGCCTGTCAGTGCGGCGTCATCAGTGCAGGAAAAAACGTATCTATTTACAAAATTTTATGACCTAAACAAAAAAACTTTTTTTTTTTTTTCAAACTTTTCGGTCTTTTTTTATTTGTGCACCAAAAAAGAAAAAACCTGGCGGTGATCAAATACCACCAAAATAAAGCTCTATTTGTGGGGAAAAAATGACACCGATTTGGTTTAGGTACAGTGTTGCATGACCGCGCAATTGTCATTCAAAATGCAACAGCGCTAAAAGCTGAAAATTGGTCTGGGAAGGAAGGGGGTTTAGGTGCCCAGTATTGAGGTGGTTAAAAATAATTAGTGTTTTTGGTTTGTGGTGCTCAGATACTGTATAGGTCCGCTTTAATGCGCTGGTGGCAGCCATTCATGGCTTACATATGGATGCAATTAACATATTGGCCCTAGCAGTGGTGGCAGCCAAAATGGTCCCTGCATTTGAAAAGTTGCAAACATTAAATGCCTACAGCAAACACACAGGATATTTCTGCCAGCAATATCCCGCCTATTAAGTGGACATAGTTTTTATACTGTATGTTCATTCAACAGAGTAAATACCTGCAACATAATGGCAGTACAAGTGACATAACAGAATCTATGGTGACAACAGCAAAAATGATCTTTTGTAAAGTAACAAATGAGTGTATGTCACAAGTTTGATCTCATTCAATAAGCAAACAGCAAAAACAACCAAAAGCCCATAGTAACCAGTTCCTGCTCAGCAGTTTTGAATATGCAGTTTGAGTATAATTAAAACGTGATTCCTTTGTAGTTGAAAACTATTAGTGCACTTGCACATTGCTCCTTATCTTATGAAATATATATTACATCCTGTTTGCAGCAATTATTATTTATGAGTTAAAAGATGCTTGTGACATTCTATGTGTGGTAGTACAAAGTGTGATGGTGTAAAATATGGACTCACTTAACATGTGAATGTCATAAAATTAGAGATCTAGTAAATACATTAGACTAGAGCTGTATTAAAGAGGAAGTAAACCCTCCTCTACAACTTGTACCTATAGGTAAGCCTATAATAAGGCTTACCTATAGGTACTGTAAATATCTCCTAAACATGTACCGTTTAGGAGATATTTACCTTAGAAGCATCCAGTGACGTCACTGGCGCAGGCGCACTGAAGGAACGGCCGCTCGTGCCGTTCATTCAGAACTCCGTGCCGTGACTGTCGGCTCCCGCGCGCGTGCGCGGGAGTGACGTCACCGCGCCTCCGGCCAATCAGATGGCCGGATGCCGCGATCCCGGAAGACGGGCGACTAGACATGTCGCCCGTCATCCAGCTAAGCGGACGGCACGGCGGGGGCTCGTTCTAAGGTAAGTATTTCATAATGAGCTAGTATGCATCGCATACTAGCTCATTATGTGTTTCTCTTGCAGGGTAAGTAAGAAAAAAGAAAATAAAAAAAGAGTTTACAACCTCTTTAAAGGGCTTATTTTAAATTAAAAAAAAAAAAAAGACAAAGACAAAATTTCACAATCACAAGTTTGTACTGCAGATAAGCCCTTGATCTGCTAATGCCTCGTACACATGATCAGATAATCGGACGACTTATCGTTCCTATTTTGTTGCATGATACTAGTATCGAATTTAACAATGTGTACTAAACATATGATTTTTTTCATACGATTTTGGAAAAGCTTCCTGGTTGTGTAGCTAACGCATCGGATAGTGCAAAACAAAAGCAATGGCAGCCAGGCTTTTTCCGGGTTGCTTTCATGTTTCTGATCATGCGTGGTCTTTGTCTATCGATTTTTAGCGGACGCATACTGTACTGATTAAACTATAGTCGTTCGCTAGGCTATCGTATGACAAAAGTTTTGTGTTTGTCCCTTCGGATTTTGTTGGACGAACTGTCGTGATCGGCTGTCGAAAGATGTGTACCAACGATCAGATTATCGTGCGATCAATTCGAAAGCGACTTTTTTCGTACGATTATCTGATCGTGTGTACGAGGCATGACATTCCATCTCATGCTAAAGCATTATCAATTATCCAAGACACAGCAGACAGAGTCTCAATACAGCATTCCACAGGCTAGTGGGGGAACAATGAGATGAGAAATAAGAATAGAACATTTAGGCTCTATTCACACCGTTTTTCAGCTCGTAAAAAACGCTCATCTCTAAGGCTGCATTCACACTTGAGCGTAGCGTTTTACCGTGTTTTTTACTGCGATTTTACTGCGATTTTCAGGTGTTTTTTTCAGGCGTTTTTGGAGGCAGGCATTGACATCTATCAAAAACGCTGGTAATCAGCCCAAAAAGAAGCTCATGTACTTTTTTCAGCTACAGGCGTTTTGCAAAACGCTCAGATGTGAACAGGGGCCATTTAAATGAATGGGGTTTTACTTGTTGGGCGTTTTGGAACGTTTTTGTTTTGCGTTTTTGGAGCTGAAAAACACTCAAAAACGCCCAGGTGTGAATGGAGCCTTAAAGCGGAGTTCCGGGCACAAAAACTGTTTTTCAATAAACATACCCCCGGGACAGTCAGGGCTAGTACATTCCACAATGGCTAGCCTCTGATCTGTCCCGGTTCACACTTACCTGCAAGAAGAAATACTCACTTATAAAATTTCTTCTACAGCGTTGCCATCTCTGTTGTGGGCAGCTGAAGCCGGCGCGATCCTCTTCTGTGTCCGTGTCTTCTTCTCCCAGACCGGCCCCTCTCGTCAATTCCTCCACAGCTTCTGGGCATGCCCAGAAGCTGTTTAGCAGGGAATGCGGCGTCGCCCCGGAAGTGACGAGCGGGGCCGGTGCCGTTGCATTGATTCCTGGGAGTGATGACGTTCAGCCCCCAGGAATCATCGCAAAGAGGAAGTGACGGCGGAGCCGCGGCACAGAGGGAGGAAGTGGAGAATAGGTGAGTATTTTCTATCTACAATTACAAGGTGAGTAAAAAAAAAAATATACCTAACTATCCAATTCCTTTTCAGGTGAAGAAGAGCCAGCGGATGGGCACAAAATCGATTTTGTGCCCGGAACTCCGCTTTAAGTTCCAAAACACAAAACAAGCAAAATCCTATTCATTTCAATAGCCCCTGTTCACATATGAGCGTTTTGTCGACTGAAGCAAAACACCTTAAGTTCAGAAAAGTACATGAGCTTTTTTTTTTGGCAGATCACAATTTTTTTTCAGTCAGATGTCAATGCCTGCCTCAAAGGCCTGCAAAAAACACCTGAAAAATGCCTGGAAAAACCCCCAAAAAACGACTGAAAACGATATGGTCAGGTGTGAATGGAGACTTAGGCGAAGTTTAGACTTGATAAAGAAATGCCACTTCTCTGAAAAGCAATGCACATCATGTGCAATATGACACCTTTTCACAGTCAACCCAATAAATTCCACATCTGCATGCATTGCAAGCCAATGCGGGGCATTTGCAGTGTCCCTATGCAGCACTGCTATCGCCCGCTGACCACATTGGGAGAGATAATTTCTGCCTTTGCAGCTTAAGAGCTCTTTCACACGGCCGCTCAGTTTTTTATCTCCGCTGCGGTACATTTTTTTTTTTTTTTTTTTTCACGGACATGGATGACACTTGTGTCATCCGCTCCGTATGTCCGCATATCATCCCATCCGTTTGCGGATGATATACGGACATAATGTTAGTCTATGGGGATTGCGGATGTCAGCGGATGACACCGCTGACATCTGATTTTGCATCAGTTCCGTTTTTTTAACGGAGGAAAAATAGGGTTCTGTTCCGTTCCAAAAAATGGAACAGAACTGAAAGGACACAAATCGGATGTCAGCGGATGGTCATCCGCTGACATCCGCAATCCCATTGACATGCATTATGTCCGTATATCACTCGCAAACGGATGGGGTGATATACGGCATACGGAACGTCGGTGTGAAAGAGCCCTAAGGGGGCAGTTGGAGAAGTGCACTGCGCATTTTTAGCACCCACCCAACTGCGAGTCTAACTGAGCTCTAGCATAGTTTTTGTTTTTACTGATGGGACTAGAAAAGAGACACTACTACACAAATACATTCAAAAGGATTCCAGCCACGTTTTATTTTTCACAGATTATCACTAGCCTGCACTGCTGACTCCGCCCACTACATTGCACCCCATGCGGTAGGAACCGATCGCTCCTAATGCCTGTCGGCGGCTTGGCGCCAACCCACTTGGACAAGCAGGAAGCTCCCCCAACTACTGGTGGACACTCCGTTAATCTCACCACTACAAGCAGCACTCGGCATTCGGCACCATAGAGGCTTTACCGCTCACGGCTCCACACTCTATGGCGGACATCCTGCAAACTCCAACAACTGGAAGCAGCAACCGGCACTAAGGTAGAACCGATACCCTATGGTCCTTGATCACTTACACGGAACTTCACACAAAGGACTTCCACGGTCAGTAACCAGAAAATACACTATATATGCCAATACTGGTTTGCTAACTACCTTACTACCTGCAACCTTCCTACTCATTGTTGAGCTGCATTAGTCCTAAGTCTTAACGATCCCCTCAGGTTTCAAGATTGCCAACTCTGGACCTCCATAGGTGATAATCGGTGGTTCATTTACACCGACCAGACAGCGACTTAGACTGTGTATGCCCACATTGATTGCATTAATGCTTCCCTACTGTCGCTTGCTACTTCATGCTGCATCCTTTGTACTGCCTTGAGCTGCAATTACTAACGCACCTTGCTGTGTCCCTGCAACCTCTGCCAATACAGGATTATACTAAATGTAGTGGTCTAGATGAACTGCATATCCATACACAGAGTGATTACTAATATCGGCTTGCTAGCTGCTTTATTGCTTGCTATATTTCTGTACATTGCTGAGCTGCACTAGTCCCATATCCTAACAATCTCCCTATGGCTATTATATTGTCTACTATGGACTCACACACTCCTTGCCACAGGTGACAATCGGTGGTATATTTACACCGATCGGATAGTGACTCGGACTGTGTATGCTCACCCTGCAAACCGATTTCTCTATTCTCTGCATTGCTTTGAACTGCTGCTACTACTGTGTTTTGTTATGCTCCTGCAATCTTTGCCCACACAGATATCCCTAAAGTGGTGTCAAATATATGCACATATACCAGAGTGAATGGAGGATTGAGCGATAACTGCTATATATGTCCACTGTGGGTTTTATCAATTCATTTGAATTTTTCAACAAGGATAATACCGTCACCACCCCAGCCAGATCCGTCTGAACAAAGCTGCGACAAAACATCTATATTACACACCACTGGGAGTCGACATCTCTGGGAGAACTTTGGAACTCAATTCCACCTGTTTAACAATATCCCCAGTGGCAGACCCTTTCTACCTACCATACATTCAGCATGGGGAGGGTGGTGGGCGGAGCCTAGCAATATTTAGGCAGTGTTTTTGATGAGAGAGGACCTTTCAGGTTTTATTCGAGTGTTCACAGGCACACCTTTTACCCAATTTATACAATTGTTGTTGTTGTTTTCCAGTCACTTGTTTTTGCCTCAATAAAGTTATTCATTTTTTATACACCATATTCTTGTTAGAGCCAAACTTGTTCAATGACATAGTTGCGTGGCTCACAGGTCATATACCTCTGTATATAGGTGTTAAATTTACAAACTGTGTCACATCCTCATACCCCACATGGGGATTTTGAGTTGATTTCCTGGAATCCATCTCCACCCCCCTTCCCTTGGTATGTCGGAATTAGTAACAGTTTTGCTCCAGACCAGGGTTGCCCAACCTTTTGAAGAGCGAGCGCCACTTAAAGCGGAGTTCCACCCTGGATTTGTTTTTGTTTTTTTTAATACCCCCGGGACAGTCAGGGCTAGTGCATTCCACAATGGCTAGCCTCTGATCTGTCCCGGGTTGCACTTACCTGCAAGACGAAATACTTACCTTGCAAACGTCTTGTCCAGCGCTGCCATCTCAGATGTGGGCAGCTTGAAGCCAGCGCGTCCTCTTCGGCGTCTTCTTCCGCCTTCTGTGGTCCCAAGATGCTCTGCGCCGGCCCCGACGTCACTTTCGGGTCGCGCGCGTCACCCCTCCACAGCTTCTGGGCATGCCCAGAAGCTGTTTAGAAGGGGATGACGCGCGCGACCCGGAACTGACGTCGGGGCCGGTGCAGGCGCAATGATTCCTGGGAGCTATGACGTCCAGCTCCCAGGAATCATTGCAGAGCCAGGAAGTGACGACGGGCCGCGGCCGAGGAAGGAGGAAGAAGGAAGTAAGGTAAGTATATTTTCTTCGCTACGAGGTAAGTAAAAAAAAAAAAAATATGCGATTATCCATTTCTTTTTCAGGTGACCCAGAGCGAGAAGATGGAGGTAAGTATAAAAATAGGGTGGAACTCCACTTTAAGCAACTTGGTTACAGGTCGCAGACCACAATGAGCGGAGCAGGCAGATGACAGATCCATGTCCACTCTGCATATGCAGAATGGACAAGCCTGCTCTACTCTATGGGCCCTCTGATCCACCCAGACGGAAGAGGAGGGACCCCGTTCTGTTTTTTTTTCTTAGCAGATCAGATTGGAGGTAGATGGCTATAAACGGACAGGCGGACCCGAAGGGGCCAATCATGTGAAAGGGGCCTAAGGCTGCATTCACACTGTTGCGTTGCGGTTTACCCGCACCGTGTGTGCAGTACAGTGTATCTGTGGCTTTCCTGCGGGTTAGCTGCACTTTGCCGTAGACTTCTATTATATCCTGCAGGTGGTGGTGCACTTTGAGAAAGGTGCACCTGCAGATCAATTTAAAGGCAGCCTAGTCACCACTGCAAAAGAGATATGCCCATATATACACAGTGATATTATTATACAAGCTGACCTTTAATAATAACCTTCCATTCAGGAATCTCCCTTGCTACAGGTATTGCTGGCTGTTGCTGTCCCAGGCGGAGTACAATTGGTATCACTCTGCTTGTGACAGAAGCTGGAGCTATACAAGAAGCATCGGCTTATGCTGCTCTGCTCCTTTCTCCGTGCTTCTTCTAGCGCCGGCTCCATTCAGAACACTGATCCTCTGGGATGGCAGGTCGGGAACCCGCAATCTGGGCTTGATTACCTGCCATCCCAGAGCTGGAGGTCGTGGGCAACATCAGAGCGCTCCACGGGTCACACACATGCCAAGCCTCTTTCATCAAGGGCCATTGAAAAATAGGGTTTCTTTAATCTTAAACCAACTTTGGGAAGTCATATAGCACTAATTTGAGACATCCAAGTAGATTTACATGCCCGACCGCAGATAGAGGCGGCCAACTCCAGCTTTTACCCTTCTTGTGCAGTTTCTTAATCATTCCGTTTTATATAATCTGTAAGATACATTGAGATAGTGATACTAAGGTAATGGAAAGTGTAAACAATTTATAGAAAATTCCAGCAAAGGGTCTGACGCGGTCTTTATTTGTATATACTAACCTTTAGTCCCCGTTCACACTAAGGCGATCTGTGAGGCAAACTGGAAAAAGGGTCCGGAGCTTCTTTGGGGCGACCTGGAGGCGACCGCCATAGACTTCAATGTTATTAAGTCCGTGGCGGCCGTTCCGAGGTCGCGGCGCGCTGCTCGCACCGCGACCTTGGAGGTCGCCCCCCGAAGTCGGATCGCCCCTGTGTGAACGGGGCCTTATGGTATGGGCTGATCTTACAATTATTTTTATGTTTACTTTGTAGATACATGAAGACAGAATTAGGCCCCATTCACACATACGGTCCGTTTGTCCGTTTTTCATCCATCCGTTGAGGGATAAAAATACGGACATCAATGTATCTCTATGTAAAAACGGATGACAACGGATGATCATCCGTTAACATCCGTTTTTATCCGCTTCCGTCAATGTCCATTTTTTGGAACAGATGAATGCACTATTTTTCATCCGTCAAAAAAACAGATCGGGCGAAAAACGGATGTAAACGGACGAACGTTTTTTTTTTACATCCACTACCAATGCAAAAAAACGGACGAAAAAACAGATGAAAAACTGATACATTTTGACGTGACTGAACTGATTTTTAATCAATCTGTTGACGGATGAAAAATGGACATCAATGCATTCTTATGGAAAAACGGATGATCATTCATTTACATTCGTTTTCATCCACTTCCATCAACATATGTTTTTTTTTTTTTTGAACGGATGAAAGCCCCATTTTTCATCCGTTTAAAAAAAAAAAAAAAAACAGATCGGATGGAAAAATGGATGAAAAATTGATGCTGACCGAAAAAAAACTGATGACAAAAAAAAAGTGACTCAACTGATGAAATGAAGGTCTGTATGTGTGAAAGGGGCATTAGACAAGCCAACAACCTCTCCAAATATCTCCCTTAACAGCACCAGCATAGTATTCTGTTCAAAAGATTTTTAATAACTTTTACAGTTTCTTAATTATGCTGAAGGTTTGCCTCACCCCCACGTAAACTTCCCTGTTACAGATTTATTGGCAAGATATCTGATCAGCCTGTGGTTGGAGTGTCTGGTGAAACTGGAAGCGATGTCACCCCTATAGAAATAAAGCTGTGTGTTAAAAGGCACACAGTCGGCTGATGGAAGCAGCTATATTTATAGAGCTTTGGTCACATTTATAGCCAGACAGGTGGCCCTTTATAAAGGGGAATTCTCTACCCCAAAAATATTGGGAATCTCTCCTCCCTTTTCACAACAGGCTTCAGATTCTTAGCTGGCTTAAGGCCCGTACACACGTACCGATTGTCGGCCGTAAATATTCGGCCAACGTCCGATCGGCCGATTGTCGGCTTGTTATTATGATGCTTCCGACAACCGACTGCGACTTTTTGGCCGAACAAAATCTGGTGTGCAGGCTATAAAATTTTTGTAGGCCAACAAAGAACGGCCGATTGTTCGTCAGTCAGTACAGATTACGGCCGAAAAAAAACGGTTGAGCAAGACTGGGCATGCTCAGAGAAGAAAAAACACACGGAAAGTTAACCATCACATGACATCGTTTTAAGCCCCGTACACACGTACCGATTGTCGGCCGAACGATCGGCCGTCTTTTGTCCGGTGCTGTACTGCACACGAATTTTGTTGGCCAACAACAACCGACTAAGTGTCATCTAAATGGTCAATGGAAATTAAAGAAAAGTTCCAGGTATGGATATTCTATACATAATTATAACTATGTATATACACCATACCTGGTCGATGCCCCTGGAAGCTGAAAATGACTGAAGAAGACACCGCTACTACAGTGATCATCACTTACTTCCCAGTCCTGTGCCAAGCCTCTGCTCTGCTGCATTGTGAATACAAGAAGTCAGCCACTCAGCACATGCACCTTTCAGAGAATGTTTTACATTGTCTGAATGAATGCAATGAGTTCTCTGATTGGATGACGTGGATAGGCAGAGCAGTGACCTCACACTCTCTACCTTGTCCACTCAGAAAACCCTTTGCAGTCATTCAGAAAATGTGCTGAGCAGCCGACCTGTTTTCAGAATGCAGCAGAGCACGTGGGTTTCACCAGCTTCCAGGGGATCGACCTGGTACAGTATAAATATACAGTACTTTGAAAAAGTATTCATACACCTTGACATTTTCCAAATTTTGTCATGTTACAACCAAAAAACGTAAATGTGTTTTATTGGTATTTTGTGTGATAGACCAACACAAAGTGACACATTTGTACAGTGGAAAGAAAATGATAAATGGTTTTCAAAATATTTTTACAAATATTTGAAAAGTGTGGGGTGCATTTGTATTCAGCCCCTAAACTCGAATACCCCTAACTAAAATCTAGTGGAATCAATTGCCTTCAAAAGTCACCTAACCTTGTAAAAAGAGTGCAACTTGTCTCACCATCCACACATCTTTTCACCTGGGACCTCCCCGACCAAGGACCCCCCCATTGTTCTGATCATTACTGTACTATTGGTAAGTCACCATTGACGCCTTTAGACTCACCAGAGCTTTTTTTTTTTTTTTTTTTATAATGGTCTCTGTATAAAGACTGATGATCAATGCATGCATGTTTTCTCACTCCTCTCCTTTTCACTAAGCCTATCTCTACCCATTGACCCCCCTGGATGGGAGGGGAGTCAATGGAGCTTCTGTTACCTATCAGCTTTTGCCGTGACACTGTCCTTCTTCCCTCCTTCCCTCTTCTATTCCCCCTTTTAACTTACCCCACCATTCCCTCCCCCCCCCCGCCACATTATTCCCGTCCCCTCCGCCATCCTTGTCCTCCCTCTGAGTTTCTATCTAGGGGTCTAATCCCTCCTGTGTCATAACTTCACGGTTTTATGGTGTATATTGTCCATGTATCTAGCATTCACATGAGGTACTTAGTTACCCCCCCCCCCCCATCCCTTCCCCTGCTATGTTCAAGTTGTGGTGTCTTTTTACACTTGGATTGTTTTGTATATGTTTGAAATTTAAATAAAATATTGTTGAAAAAAAAAAAAAAAAAAGAGTGCAACTGTGTGTAATTTAATCTCAGTATAAATACAGCTGTTCTGTGAAGCTCTCAGGAGGTTTGTTACAGAATCTTCGTTAACAAACAGCATCATGAAGGCCAACACCAGACAGGTCAGGGATAAAGTTTTGGAGAAGTTTAAAGCCGGGTTAGATCATAAAAAAAATATCCCAAGCTTTGAACATCTCACAAAGCACCGTTTCATCCATCATCCAAAAATGGAAAGGAGTATGGCATAACTGCAAACCTACCAAGACATGAACATCCACCTAAACTGACAGGCTGGGCAAGGAGAGCATTAATCAAAGAAGCAGCCAAAAGGTCCATGGTAACTCTGAAGGAGCTGTAGAGATCCACAGCTCAGGTAGGACAATCTGTTCACAGGACAACTATTAGTCGTGCACTCTACAAATCTGGCCATTATGGAAGAGTGGCAAGAAGAAAGCCATTTTTGAAAGCCATAAGTCCCGTTTGCAGTTTGTGAGAAGCCATGTGGGGGACACAGCAAACGTGGAAGGAAGGTGCTCCGGTCAGATGAGACCAAAATTAAACTTTTTGGCCTAAAAGCAAAATGATATGTGTGGGGAAAACTAACACTGTGCTTCACCCTGAAAGGAGTTGTAAAGTCAGGAAGGTTTTTTATGCATTCTATGCATTCAAATAAAAAGTCTTCTGTGTGTAGCAGCCTCCCCAGCACCTCTAATATTTACCTGTGCCCCCTCTCTACCGAGCGATGTCCACGAGTACCTCGGCCGCCCTGGGGCTCTCTCCTGATTGGCTGAGATACAGAGGCTAAGTCAGTGAGCCAATCAGGAGAGTGGGGCAGGGAAAAAAATGGCAGCTCCGTGTCTGAATGGACACACGGAGCTGCAGCTCAGCTCGGGTGCCCCCATAGCAAGCTGCTTGTGGTCGGGAGGGGGGCACTCAATAGGAGGGAGGGGCCAGGAGCAGCAACGAGGGACCCAAGAAAAGGAGGATCGGGGCTGCTCTGTGCAAAACCAACTGCACAGAGGAGGTAAGTATAACATGTTTGTTTGTGTTTTTTTTTTTTTTTTAAAACGAGACTTTACAATCACTTGAACACACCATCCCCACCGTGAAACATGGTGGTGGCAGCATCATGTTGCGAAGATGCTTTTCCTCAGCGGGGACAAGGGAAACTGGTCACAGTTGATAGCACGATGGATGGAGCCAAAAATAGGGAACTTTTAGAAGAAAACCTGTTAGAGTCTGCAAAAGAATGGGGTGGAGGTTCACCTTCCAGCAGGTCAACGACCCTAAACAAACGGCTAGAGCTACAATAGAATGGTTTAGATCAAAGCATATTCATGTGTTAGAATGGTCCAGTCAAAGTCCAGACTTAAATCCAATTGAAAATCTGTGGCAAGACTTAAAAATTGCTGTTCACAGACACTCTCCATCCAGTCTAACAGAGCTTGAGCTATTTTGCAAAGAAGAATGGGCAAACATTTCACTCTCTAAATGTGCAAAGCTGGTAGAAACATCTCCAAAAAGACTTGCAGCTTTAATTGCAGCTAAAGGTGGTTCTACAAAGTATTGAGGCTGAATACAAATGCACGTCACACTTTTCAGATATTTGTAAAATATTTGGAAAACCATTTATCATTTTCCTTCCACTTCACAATTATGTGCCACTTTGTGTTGGTCTATCACATAAAACCCCAATAAAATACAATTACGTTTTTGGGTGTAACATGACAAAATGAGGAAAATTTCAAAGGGTGTGAATACTTTTTCAAGATACTGTAGTTACTGTACATTGGTCCAAGCTAGTCCAATGTATGTAACTATGTATAAAAACACCCAAACCTGGAATTCTTAAAGTTTCAAAAGCATTTTTTGTGGTGTACTTACAGTGTATTGGCTTAACCACTTGCCCAATGGGTCATAGAGGTCTTTGGTCAGCAACAATATGCAATAGCCCTGATATTTTCTTTCAGCCAGTGATTCTCGAACCGATAAAAGTATTCCAAGTGGCAGATTTGACATTGGATCACGTTTAGAAGCAGCGGGAGGGGTCACCACCCTCCCTTTGGCCTCACCTGCCCGAGAACCAATCTGGAAGTTTGTGGCTGCTGTTAACAGAGATGAGCAGAAGAAAGATGGCCTCTATGGTATAGGAGGACCAGAGTAACACCATGATGTCCCTTTCAGTTCGGGCCCAGTGTAAACAAGGCCATTTTTTTAAAGCACTAGATAAATGTTTTTTTTTTTTTTTTTTTAATCTAATGTTTTACATTGTAGAGAAGAGATGTGGAGTCTTATTGACCCAAGATCTTTTCATAAAGAGGGCCTGTCACTGCTTATTTCTATCACAATGGCCAACCCAGGAACCTGCATTCACTTTCACTATATCTGGTCTCCCACAGTACACAGAACATGGAAATGCAATTATTTTAGTAAATATAAACTGCTAAATACCTTTTCTCATCAGTGATATATAGCAGCCTTGTGACTGCTATAAATTCCTAGTAAAGCTTGTAGGAGGAGTTTTCATACTGCATTGAGCTGTCCTATCAGGACTCCTGATCCTCTGTCTGGACAATGCTGATTGGCCCTGTGCTGATCACATGCACCCTCCCAAGAAGAAAAAAAAAAACTCTCTAGCAATACACACCAAACTGAGCATGCCTGACTCCAAAGGCTCTCTGTCTTATCCAGACATGTTCTGGAGTCAGTGGAAGAAGAGGAGGATCTGTACATGCAGGATCAAACAGCCTTTTAACACAACGCATAGGATTAACCCCTTAGGATGCAGTAAGTATAACAAGCATGCTTTACTGCAGAAGCCGATCTTCGGGTGCCGGGCACTCGATGTCTGCCGGCACCTGCCAATCCTCGGGCAGGGACTCAGAACGGAGATCCGCCTATGTAAACAAGTCAGAGTTTTGTTCTGACAGGGGGGAAGGGATGGATTCTGTGTTCCTGCAGAGCAGGAACTAAAATCCATCTCTTCCCCTAGTAAAAGCAGCACACATAGTAAACACAAACACTGGCTAGGCATACAGTTAACTCTTTGATCGCCCTCGATGTTTAACCCCGTCCCAGCCAGTGTTAATGCATATTTTGAGCACTGATCGCTGTATTAGTGTCACTGGTTTCCACAAAGTGTCAAAATTATCAGTTAGTGTCCGATTGTCTGCCGTAATATACCGCAGTCCCGCTATACGTCACTGATCGCCACCATTGCTAGCATAAAAAATAAATACATTTATTTATAAAAAATAAATAGAAATTCCATATATCCCATAGTTTGTAGATGCTATAATGTTTGCATAAACCAATCAATACAAGCTAATTGGGATTTTTTTTACCAAAAACATCTAGCAGAATACATATTGGCCTAAATGTATGAAGAAATTAGATTTTTTTACATTTTATCTTTTATTTAAATTTTTATAAGTTTCACATTATACAAAATATATATATACTTTGTTCAGAAATATGCTTCATAAATTTTTTTCATTTAGCCTTTTCCACCTCTCCTTTAACCTAGGTTATAGGTTCTACCTCTCCTTTAACCTAGTTCCCTCTGCCTCTCCTATTTCAGGCTCCCATTAGCCCAGTGTATCTCTTTGTACTCTTAGAGCCGGTTCACATTAGCGCGACTTGTCAGACGACTTGGCCAGCCTGACAAGTCGCGCTCCCTCGCGGTCCATTGAGAGCTACAGGACCCGTTCTAATAGGAACGACACAAGTCGCTCCGACTTAGAAAAAGGGTCCTGTACTACTTCGGGCGACCTCGGAGCGACTTGCATAGACTTCCATTATGTGAAGTCCCTGCAAGTCGCTCCGAAGTCGTGCTGCAATGTAATGCACAAGTCGCCCCTGAAGTAGTAAGGAGTCGTGTCGCCTCAGTGTGAACCGACTCTTAAACTCTACTTTTCCAGGTATTTACAAAATGTTCTATTCTATCTTCTCCATAATGATACACAGTTCTTTCCATTTGATTAGATATGTTTAATAGCAGAAAGTAAAAAACATTTTTTTTTTTTTGTTTTTTAAATTTTCAATCTTTTTTTTTATATCGTAAAAAATATAAAAAAAAACAAAAACACATAGGTGATCTAATACCACCAAAAGAAAGTTCTGTTTGTGGGTACAGCGTTGCATGACCACGCTATTATCAGTGCCATATCGCAAAAAATGGCCTGGTCATGAAGATGGGTAAATCTTCCGGAGGTGAAGTGGTAAAGTAAATGTTATTAAAAATTATTATATTTTTTCTTTTTAATCTGCAGCTGCTGTAAATTTCTGTAAAATTCAATGCAATATGGTAACCTGGAGGCACTCTGTACACAGTTAAATGTAAAGTACGCCCTCAGACATGTAATTCCCTGCATGTGTGATTTGCTCACTGATTTTCCCAGAAGTCTTCACTAAGATACAAGTCAGAATTTATGACATCCTCTGCAATAGGTATTTCAGTTTTGGTGACACACTCCTCAAAAGGTTGAATATTTCTAAAGAGATGAAGACACTGCAGCTTTTCATAACACAAAGTACACCAGCCAATTATAACGAACGAGTCCCTCCCATTCAGAATCAGTCAGCAGTCACTTTGGTGAAACAAACAGCTATTGCTTTAGAGCAGAGGACTTTAAACTACAGCCCATGGGCCAAATCTGGTTCTCAGCTAGGGTCCATGGCCTATGCTTCAACTTTCTCCAATCTGCAGCCAGACCAGTAAAGGGGGGGACTCTGATGTTAACGGGGGGGCTCTGATGGTAACTCTGATTAGGACCCAGATTTAAAAGTGATTCTGATTCTTGTCATCCTGCAAATACAGTATGATATATATAATGTGACACTAACTACCCTAAGATACTAAAAAGTTTTGAGACCCCTGCTTTAGAGCAACAAAAAGGTAGGAATCTGATACAATGTTTGTTAAAAATTCATGAATGTGCATAGATCGACCAGAGGAGATTTATTCTTCTCAATACATGCAAAGTTAAGTGGTAATAAAACCCAAAAGAAGACCTTATTATGTTGCACCTTACATATTCTTAGTGATGGCTGCATTTGTTTTCTTTTTTAGGATTCATTTTTTCTTTATTTTCATCTGGTGATCCTGCCAGTAAAGTCTGTTGTTTTTCAACAGAATAAGCTGTCCTACAGATGTAGCAGTTAGAACCCTGGTGCCCAACCTGTGGCTCTTTGGCACGTTTTGTGCAGTTCCTGGGGCCAAGCAAGCATTATCATATATGTCCCTATTGCCTTGTTATAGCAGTAATTTCCAACAGTCTCATGTGACATGTCCCCAGGCTTCTACAGTGTGTCGGTAGTTTGCGACCATATCCTGTACTATGTCCGCAGTCTCCAACCATCTCTTGCATCATGGCCATACTCTTTGACTATATCTTGTTGAGTGTCTGCTGTCTCAGACACTGAATATCAAGAAAGTTAGAGGATTGAGACAAATCATTTACCATTTACAGGGGTGTTTAAAATGATCAGCTATTATTCATTTATTGTAGGTAAAACCTTCATCCCAAAAAGAAAAAAAACGTGTTTGCTGTAACTGCTTATATTATGCGAGCTAGAGTTCAGCTTCAATTTGTTAGTGTATTTAAATCTGCTAGTGAATCTAAAGCCCCGTACACACGTACCGAATGTCAGCCGTAAATATTCGGCCGCCGAACGATCGGCCGATTGTCGGCTTGTTAGTATGATGCTTCCGACAAACGACAGCGCATTTTCGGCCGAACAGAATCGGGTGTGCAGGCATTAAAATTTTTGTTGGCCAACACCAGAACGGCCGATTGTTCGCAGTCAGTACAGATTTCGGCCGACAGACAGCAGATTTGCAAGACTGGGCATGCTCAGAAAAGAAAAAAGACAAGGAAAGTTAACCATCACATGACATCACTTCTGCAGTCGGCTGTTGTTGGCCGACAAAATTCGTGTGCAGTCTTTTGCAGTTTTCAACAGACACGACAGCCCTGGAAAAAAGACGGCCGATCGTTCGGCCGACGATCAGTACGTGTGTACGAGGCTTAACACTCCTCTCCCCCCACACCCCCAGATCACCATGTGAAAAAAAAGAGGAAAAAGCCAACAAAAAGAAAAACTAATACATCTACCACATCTAATAATTGGTAGGCTGAAGTATATAACAATTTAGTCATTGGATTTATTACCACACAGTTATCTTCACTCAATAAAACAGGCTAAATATTTGCAAACTGGACAAACTAGGGTTCCTATATAGTGGGAGTGAACACCCAGGGGAGCCAGGAGAAGAATGTACTATAGGCAGTGATCTGATCATCAGAAAAGGCCTCGTGCAGATAGGTTTAAAAAACGCCAGTGCTGATGCCAGGAAAAAGCAGCTGTAAAAACGTGCCTTTACCTGCGTTTTTGACTAGCGTTTATAATCGTTTATGCACTTTTTTTGCGTTAGCGTTTTTTACAGTAAAAACACCTCCTATAATGTAGAGATGTCTAAAAACTGCAAAAGTGGCTAAACGCGGCTAACAGCTTGTTGGTGTTTACAGCTCAACAGCCTTTGCTCCTGGACGCACAGGCTGTCGTTTTTCTCTACTGCCCCTATACGCTTATGCCTCCAAAAAACGCCTCTGAAAGTTTATGTGTGTATGGACACATAATCTAACATGGAGGGGTGTTTAGAGGCAGAAAAAAATAAATAAAGACGCCCCAAACAGCAGCTGTAGAAACGTCCTGTGTGCATGAGCCCTAAGTTACCAAGTACAGGAGACAAAAGCTGGCACTGTACAACATACATAATAAGATTAGTGCCCTGGCACCCAACCTGTGGCCCTTTGACACTTTTTGTGCCGCCCTCAGGGTACCTGCAGACACAAATTCGTTTTTTCCTATTGTTCTGTTATAGCAGTCTCAAGTAATATGTCTCTATTCAATGGTTGTCACCAGTCTCCAACACCTATAGCTTGTTCAGTCTCTTCTACCCTGTGCCCAATCTCTAGTCGTCTCTTGTGCCATGTCCCCAGTCTCTAGTGCCCTGTCTCCAGCCGTCTCTTGTGCCCTGTCCCCAGTCTCTAGCCGTCTCTTGTGCCCTGTCCCCAGTCTCTAGCCATCTCTAGTGCCCTGTCCCCAGTCTCTAGCCAGCTCTTGTGCCCTGTCCCCAGTCTCTAGCCAGCTCTTGTGCCCTGTCCCCAGTCTCTAGCCAGCTCTTGTGCCCTGTCCCCAGTCTCTAGCCAGCTCTTGTGCCCTGTCCCCAGTCTCTAGCCAGCTCTTGTGCCCTGTCCCCAGTCTCTAGCCGTCTCTTGTGCCCTGTCCCCAGTCTTTAGCCGTCTCTTGTGCCCTGTCCCCAATCTTTAGCCGTCTCTTGTGCCCTGTCCCCAGTCTTTAGCCGTCTCTTGTGCCCTGTCCCCAGTCTCTAGCCGTCTCTTGTGCCCTGTCCCCAGTCTCTATCCGTCTCTTGTGCCCTGTCTTCAGTCTCTAGCCGTCTCTTGTGCCCTGTCCCCAGTCTCTAGCCGTCTCTTGTGCCCTGTCTCCAGTGCCCTGTCTCCAGTCTCTAGCCGTCTCTTGTGCCCTGTCCCCAGTCTCTAGCCGTCTCTTGTGCCCAGTCTCTAGCCGTCTCTTGTGCCCTGTCCCCAGTCTCTAGCCGTCTCTTGTGCCCAGTCTCTAGCCGTCTCTTGTGCCCTGTCCCCAGTCTCTAGCCGTCTCTTGTGCCCTGTCCCCAGTCTCTAGCCGTCTCCTGTGCCCTGTCCCCAGTCTCTAGCCGTCTCCTGTGCCCTGTCCCCAGTCTCTAGCCAGCTCTTGTGCCCTGTCCCCAGTCTCTAGCCAGCTCTTGTGCCCTGTCCCCAGTCTCTAGCCAGCTCTTGTGCCCTGTCCCCAGTCTCTAGCCAGCTCTTGTGCCCTGTCCCCAGTCTCTAGCCAGCTCTTGTGCCCTGTCCCCAGTCTCTAGCCAGCTCTTGTGCCCTGTCCCCAGTCTCTAGCCATCTCTTGTGCCCTGTCCCCAGTCTCTAGCCGTCTCTTGTGCCCTGTCCCCAGTCTTTAGCCGTCTCTTGTGCCCTGTCCTCAGTCTCTAGCCGTCTCTTGTGCCCTGTCCCCAGTCTCTATCCGTCTCTTGTGCCCTGTCTCCAGTGCCCTGTCCCCAGTCTCTAGCCGTCTCTTGTGCCCTGTCCCCAGTCTCTAGCCGTCTCTTGTGCCCTGTCCCCAGTCTCTAGCCGTCTCTTGTGCCCAGTCTCTAGCCGTCTCTTGTGCCCTGTCCCCAGTCTCTAGCCGTCTCTTGTGCCCTGTCCCCAGTCTCTAGCCGTCTCCTGTGCCCTGTCCCCAGTCTCTAGCCGTCTCCTGTGCCCTGTCCCCAGTCTCTAGCCAGCTCTTGTGCCCTGTCCCCAGTCTCTAGCCAGCTCTTGTGCCCTGTCCCCAGTCTCTAGCCAGCTCTTGTGCCCTGTCCCCAGTCTCTAGCCATCTCTTGTGCCCTGTCCCCAGTCTCTAGCCGTCTCTTGTGCCCTGTCCCCAGTCTTTAGCCGTCTCTTGTGCCCTGTCCTCAGTCTCTAGCCGTCTCTTGTGCCCTGTCCCCAGTCTCTATCCGTCTCTTGTGCCCTGTCTCCAGTGCCCTGTCCCCAGTCTCTAGCCGTCTCTTGTGCCCTGTCCCCAGTCTCTAGCCGTCTCTTGTGCCCTGTCTCCAGTGCCCTGTCTCCAGTCTCTAGCCATCTCTTGTGCCCTGTCCCCAGTCTCTAGCCGTCTCTTGTGCCCTGTCTCCAGCCGTCTCTTGTGCCATGTCCCCAGTCTCTAGCCGTCTTTTGTGCCCTGTCCCCAGTCTCTATCCGTCTCTTGTGCCCTGTCTCCAGTCTCTAGCCGTCTCTTGTGCCCTGTCCCCAGTCTCTAGCCGTCTCTTGTGCCCTGTCTCCAGTGCCCTGTCTCCAGTCTCTAGCCATCTCTTGTGCCCTGTCCCCAGTCTCTAGTCGTCTCTTGTGCCCTGTCCCCAGTCTCTAGCCGTCTCTTGTGCCCTGTCCCCAGTCTCTAGCCGTCTCTTGCGCCCTGTCCCCAGTCTCTAGCCGTCTCTTGTGCCCTGTCCCCAGTCTCTAGCCGTCTCTTGTGCCCTGTCCCCAGTCTCTAGCCGTCTCTTGTGCCCTGTCCCCAGTCTCTAGCCATCTCTTGCGCCCTGTCCCCAGTCTCTAGTCGTCTCTTGTGCCCTGTCTCCGGTGCCCTGTCCCCAGTCTCTAGCCGTCTCTTGTGCCCTGTCCCCAGTCTCTAGCCGTCTCTTGTGTCCTGTCCCCAGTCTCTAGCCGTCTCTTGTGCCCTGTCCCCAGTCTCTAGCCATCTCTTGCGCCCTGTCCCCAGTCTCTAGCCATCTCTTGCGCCCTGTCCCCAGTCTCTAGCCATCTTTTGTGCCCTGTCTCTAGCTGTCTCTTGTGCCCTCTCCAGTCTCTAGCCCTCTCTTGTGCCCTGTCTGTAGTCTCTAGCCATCTCTTGTGCCCTGTCTCCAGACGTTTTCTGTGCCCTGTCTCCAGCCATCTCTCGTGCCCTGTCCCCAGTCTTTGACCATCCCTTGTATCATGTCCGCAGTTTCTGACCATCCCTTGTATCATGGTTGCAGTTTCTGACTCTATGGTGTTGTGTGTGCAGTCTCTGACCATGTCACGCATCATGGTCACCTCATCCCTTTTAACCAGGACACATAATAATAACACAGGTTCTGAAGCTAATATAATGCACATAGGACACAAAGTGAGATTAATTACCACCTTAATCAGCCACAGAACCTGTGTAATTAATATGTGTCCTGGTTTAAAGGGATGAGGCTGCGACCCTATGTCCACAGTCTCTGACCATCTCCTGCATTATCGTTGCAGTCTCTGACCATCTCCCGCATTATCGTTGCAGTCTCTGACACTGAACATTCACAGAATTCTACGTGTGGCCTTTTGGTGATGTTCAAGGCCACACTTGAAGCCCCCACATTAAAGAAAGTTGACCACCACCGGATTAGAAGATCCAGCACTTAGAGAAGTCCCATGTCTGCAGAGCTGGAGATGTCATCACACACACCAGCCACCTATCTACAGTACTATTATGGTGATGATGGAAGCCTCCCTCCCAGCCCTGAGCCCTCTCTCTTGCTGTGTTTACATCTAGACTCCCCTGACATGGGCGATGATGATGATAAGGGGTGTCTCCTCCATGCTGATGAAGTGAAAGTAGACCTACAAGCAGACTCCGTCAGCAGAAGTGACAGCAAACTTCATCCCTGAGCACAAAGTCCCCCTCCCCGGTGATGGGGGTGTCATGCCCGCAGTGGCCCATCACACATACCCGGGGAGGGATCGGTGAGGTCTCCCCTCCCTCCCATGCACACTGGACTGCCTTCCACAACAAACATGTAGGCCCTGATGACACCGAGCCAGCCCCCACCACCACCCGGGCTCCTCTCCCCTCCACACACCGCCAAAGGGTCACACGGCGCCGCCATGAAGGACCCTCCTCCCCAAGCCTGGCGAAGTGAAAGGGCAAGGGCAGTCACCCCCATAGAGGGGTGCTATGAAGACACATGCCTGCCCCGCGTACCTAACAGAAGGCATCTGCCATCATGTTTACTGCCCGGGACTCCCCCCCTTCTGTGGTAAACGGGGGAGGGGCGGCCCCCCGGGCCGGTACTGGACGCCCTTACCTTGGTCAGGGTGGAATCGTACGTCCCGAGGTCCCAGGGCACCGAGCTGTGCGGAGTGGGGGTGGCAGCAGTGACAACACACACAGTGTATGAGAGAGAGACGGAGGGGAGGGGGGATGACAGGGGGAATGGAGGAGATACACACAGAGACTGTGTCAGAGAGAGAGAGGGGGGAGGGACTATGGCTGACACAACACTAGTCTGCCTGCCTACCCGTCCGCCCGCCCGGGGAAAGGGAGCTCACACGAGGAACACACACCACCACATGTACCGTCCACACTTACCTCATACACCTTCTATTTCTACACAGGCCCTCCATTTACAGGGTGCACGCTTACCTCACAAAGTCAGTATCTACAGGACTCCAACATGTCCCTAGAAAGTTTCTCAAAATCCTGACACACATAAGTCTGCCCAGGGACACACTTACCTCACATAGACTAAAGCTGGATACACACTTACCTCACATAGACTAAAGCTGGATACACACCTACCTCACATAGACTAAAGCTGGATACACACTTACCTCACATAGACTAAAGCTGGATACACACTTACCGCACATAGACTAAAACTGGATACACACTTACCGCACATAGACTAAAGCTGGATACACACCTACCTCACATAGACTAAAGCTGGATACACACCTACCTCACATAGACTAAAGCTGGATACACACCTACCTCACATAGACTAAAGCTGGATACACACTTACCTCACATAGACTAAAGCTGGATACATACTTACCTCACATAGACTAAAGCTGGATACACACTTACCTCACATAGACTAAAGCTGGATACACACTTACCTCACATAGACTAAAGCTGGATACACACCTACCTCACATAGACTAAAGCTGGATACACACTTACCTCACATAGACTAAAACTGGATACACACTTACCTCACATAGACTAAAGCTGGATACACACTTACCTCACATAGACTAAAACTGGATACACACTTACCTCACATAGACTGAAGCTGGATACACACTTACCTCACATAGACTAAAGCTGGATACACACTTACCTCACATAGACTAAAGCTGGATACACACCTACCTCACATAGACTAAAGCTGGATACACACCTACCTCACATAGACTAAAGCTGGATACACACTTACCTCACATAGACTAAAGCTGGATACACACTTACCTCACATAGACTAAAGCTGGATACACACCTACCTCACATAGACTAAAGCTGGATACACACTTACCTCACATAGACTAAAGCTGGATACACACTTACCTCACATAGACTAAAGCTGGATACACACTTACCTCACATAGACTAAAGCTGGATACACACCTACCTCACATAGACTAAAGCTGGATAGCCTAGGGCGGCCCTTTGCAGGGGGGCAGCAAAAAAGCTGCACCCCACACAAAAAAAAAAAACAGCCTCCTCCCTGCTCCCACACGAAAAGGGTCCCTGCCGGCTTGTGCTACACTTTTAGTATAGTGCCAGTCTAATGGGGCAAATTTTGCCAGAGGGCAGGGTCCAGGAGGCAAATAAGTCTGGCACCCACATAAAGCGGTCACACTGCTACCTGCCAGTATGATAATACCGGCGGGTGAGGACATTCGGACAGACTGCAGGCCGCCGACCACACTTAATACAACTACCCCGACGGCCCCCAATGCTAATAAGTGTGGTACTGAAGCCTAATGCTCCACCTACCCTCCTCTGCTCCCGGGTATGGCAGGCATCATGTTAAGAGCCCATTCAGACTAGCGCGACACGGCTGGCTGGCGACCTGTGAAGTCGCGTGCACCGCTGTGCACTGTGACTTCGGCGCGACTTGCAGAGACTTCACATATTGGAAGTCTATGCAAGTCGCTCCGAGGTCGCCCCAAAGTAGTACAGGACCCTTTTTCTAAGTCGGAGCGACTTGTGTCACTCCTATTAGAACGGGTCCTGTACTGCTCAATGGACCGCGACATACCGCGACTTGTCAGGCTGACAAGTCGCGCTAATGTGAATGGGCTCTAATAATATCATTTAATTTCTTTAAACATCCTCGTCCTTGAGGGAGAATATTGAATGGCATCATACACAAATAAGACTTTTATTATATATTATTATTATATTATCTATAGGACTCCAACCTATCCCTAGAAAGTTTGTTAAATAAAAACGCTGACACACATACAGTATCTCACAAAAGTGAGTACACCCCTCACATTTTTGTAGATATTGTAATACATCTTTTCATGTGACAACACTGAAGAAATTACACTTTGCTACAATGTAAAATAGTGAGTGTACAGCTTGTATAACAGTGTCAATTTTCTGTCAAAAAAACTCCACACCCAGCCATTCTACTGCGACAGGTCGGCTCTGTCCTACGAAACAATGTAACTGTACGTCACTTCGCAGGACCGTGCACCTATTCGCCACAGGGGAAGCCGATCAGCGGGTCCGGCAGCCGGGATTGCTCCTCGTGGAGACAGAACAGCGGCCTGCCATTGTAATCACGGCAGACCGCTGTTCTCTCAGTTATGAACACAGGGATCCTGCGTTCCTCTTATTTAGGAACACAGGTCTCTGTATTCATTCATCAAGCCCATCCCCCGCACAGTTAGAAAGCACCCCCTAGGGACACATTTAACCCTTTGATCGCCCCTGGTGTTAACCCCTTCCCTGCCAGTGTCAATCATACAGTAACAATGCTTATTTTTAGCACTGATTACTGTAGTAATGTCACTGGTCCCCCCAAAAGTGTCAGGTGTCCGATCTGTCCACTGCAATGTCACACAGTCCCGCTAAAAATTGCTCATTGACGGCACTACTAGTAAAAAAAAAAAAATATGACATAAATCTTTTCCCTAGTTTGTAGATGCAAAAATCTTTGCGCAAACCAATCAATATACACTTATTGGGATTTTTTTTTACCAAAAAATATGTAACAGAATACCTATTGGCCTAAAATTATGAAAACATTTTATTTTTTAAATATTTTTTATTGGGAATCTTATATAGCAGAAAGTAAAAAAATTTTTTTTTTTTTCAGAATTGTCGCTCTTTTTCTGTTTATAGTGCAAAAAATAAAAATCGCACAGGTGATTAACCACTTTACCACCGGAGGATTTTGCTGTCTTCCGTCCAGGCCACTTTTTGCGATTCGGCGCTGTGCGACTTTAACTAACAATTGCGCGGTCGTGCGACGCCGTACCCAAACAAAATTTACGTCCTTTTTTTCCCACAAACAGAGCTTTCTTTTGGTGGTATTTGATCACCTGTGCGATTTTTACAGGGTTTTTAAGGGGTTAATTTTATTGGAGAGGGAGGGGTTAATGTATGCCTGGTGCTTACTGACGTGTGGGGGGGGGGGGGAGGTGACTGTGTGACAGAAGGACAGATCGGATGTCCAGCTATGCTGAACACTCCGATCTGTCAGTCCCTGTCACTATGGAGATCCGCCCGCTGTGTTTACACACAGCGGGCGGATCTCCAGACTCGATCCCCGACGATCGGGGCAGAGCAGCAGCAATCGCCGCTGCTCCTCCGCTGGCCCGACTCCCGCTGTGAATGAACACAGCGGGAGCGAGCCTCCGGCGGCGCGCGAGCGCTGCCCACAAGGGGCAGAGTCCAGTGACGTAGGTCTACGTCGCTGGACGGGATCGCGGCACTTTGCCGCAGTAGCCTCCATGTGAGCGGAGGTAAAGTGGTTAAATACTACTAAAAGAAAGCTCTAATTGTGGGAAAAAAGGGCATCAATTTTATTTGGGTACAGCTTTGCACAACCGCACAATTGTCAGTTAAAATAACGCAGTGCCATATCGCAAAAAATGACCTGGTCATTAGGGGGGGAAACCTACCGGTCCAGAAGCGGTTAATGTCTAAATCGCTGGCCACAAAAATGAGTACACCTCCAAGTAAAAATGTCCAAATTGGGCCCAATTAGCCATTTTCACTCCTCGGTGTCATGTGACTTGTTAGTGTTACAAGATCTCAGGTGTGAATGGGGAGCAGGTGTATTAAATTTGGTGTTATCGCTCTCACTCTCTCATACTGGTCACTGGAAGTTCAGCATGGCACATCATGGAAAAAACTCTCTGAGGAACTGAAAAAAAGAATTGTTGCTCTACATAAAGATGGCCTAGGCTATAAGAAGATTACCAAGACCCTGAAACTGAGCTGCAGCACGGTGGCCAAGACCATACAGCGGTTTAACAGGACAGGTTCCACTCAGAACAGGACTCGCCTTTGGTCGACCAAAGAAGTTGAGTGCACATGCTCAGCATCATATTCAGCGGTTGTCTTGGGGAAATAGATGTATAAGTGCTGCCAACAGTGCTGCAGAGGTTAAAGGGGTGGAGGGTTAGCCTGTCAGTGCTCAGACCATACGCTGCACACTGCATCAAATTGGTCTGCATGGCTGTTGTCCCAGAAGGAAGCCTCTTCTAAAGATGATGCACAAGAAAGCCCACAAACAGTTTGCTGAAGACAAGCAGACTAAGGACATGGATTACTGGAACCATGTCCTGTGGTCTGATGAGACCAAGATAAACTTATTTAGTTCAGATGGTGTAAAGCGTGTGTGGTGGCACAGAAGTACAAAGACAAGTGTGTCTTGTCTTGAGTCAAGCATGGTGGTGGGAGTGTCATGGTCTGGGGCTGCATAAGTGCTGCCGCCACTGGGGGCTACAGTACATTGAGGGAACCATGAATGCCAACATGTACTGTGACATACTGAAGCAGAGCATGATTCCCTCCCTTAGGAGGCTGGGCCAGGGGGCAGTATTCCAACATGATAACAACCCCAAACACAGATGACCACTGCCTTGCTAAAGAAGCTGAGGGTAAAGGAGATGTCTTCAGACTTAAACCCTAAGGAGCATCTGTTGGGCATCCACAAACGACAGGTGGAGGAGCGCAATGTCTCAAACATCCATCAGCTCTGTAATGTAGTCATGGAGGAGTGGAAGAGGACTCCAGTGGCATCCTGTGAAGCTCTGGTGAACTCCATGCTCAAGAGGGTTACGGCAGTGCTGGAAAATAATGGTGGCCACACAAAATATTGACACTTTGGGCCCAATTTGGAGATTTTCAATTAGGGGTGTACTCACTTTTGTTTCCAGTGATTTAGACATTAATGCCTGTGTGCAGGGCCATCTTACCGAATGGGCACGCTGGGCAGTTGCCCAAAGGGCCCCACTTACCCAGCCCCAGCCAGGCATTAGTCCCGATTTCCGTGTGCATCTTGCCGCCGAACTTAGCAGGTGGCAGGCGCCTGTCAGCCCTGCGCTGCTGTCAGGCCACTTGGGCTGTGGAGGGAGAGCCCACAACTGCAGGATTGCCTGTCCACAGGAACAGGCGCACACAGGACAGTCGAGTCTGACTCCTGTCCGTGTGTGTATTCACCAGAGCCAACTGCCGAACTTGGAAGCTGTCATTAGCCTGGCACTGCTGTACCAATAAATATAGCCTTATCAATAATTTGCATTTTTATTCTCGTGGGTGTTTGTGTACGCAGGGCCCCAAAGCACTGCATTGCCCAGGGCCCTTTAATGCTCCTAAGATGGCACTGGCAGTGTGTTGAGTTATTTTGAGGGGACAGCAAATTTACACTGTTATACAAGCTGTACACTCACTACTTTACATTGTAGCAAAGTGTCATTTCTTCAGTGTTGTCACCTGAAAAGATATAATAATATATTTACAAAAATGTGAGGGATGTTCTCACTTTTTGAGATACTGTATGTCTGCCAAGGAACTGGCAGCACACCTACCTCACACAGAGTTATTGTTTGTATTACTCCAAGGGCTCCCTATACACCTTGTAAAAAATAAAATACTGACACACACAGGGAACTGGGAACACACTTACCTCACATTGAGTTATTGTTTGCATCCATCAGCTCCCTATAAAGCTTGTAAAATAAAAATACTGAGACACATACGCTATATTACCAAAAGTTTTGGGACACTTGCCTTTACACGCACATGAACTTCAATGGCATCCCGGTCTTAAGCCTCGTACACATGATCAGACTGTCGGATACATTTTCATCTGTATTCTGTTGCATGCTAGTCCCATATCGAAGGTTACTTTCATACAAAAATTCTCGTAGAATTCACCTTCAGAAGTGATGTAATGTGTTGAATTGTTTTGTATGGATTCTTTCATTTCCGAGCATGCCTAGTCTTGCTCTTACGATTTTTTTCGGATGAAATCTCTACTAATTAAATGAAAATCTGACGTCGTGTTCTCAAATGATAAAATTTTATAGCCTGCACATTCAGCTTTTGTCGTACAAAAAATTGTAATCAGCTGTCAAAAGCACTATACTAACAATCTGAAAATCAGCAGATCGTTCTTTGGACTAAATTTTACTTCCACATTTTCTTATCGTGTGTATGAGCCTTTAGACTGGCCATACATTATACAATTTTCTTGTACAATTTTCCTTTCGATTTACCAAAGCCATATAATACGAGGTCAATCCTAAACACTTTCAATTTGTGTGAAATCAGGCAGGCTCTTGTGGCTGGTGCTTGGCAATTTGGGGGGGCAAACCAATGCATCCCTCCCCGCACGGACTGAACAGCCTGCCTCCTTACCTCCTCTTTCCTCCTGTCCAAGCTGGGGAGTGCTGGGTGGCTGAGCCACTGTGTTTCTCCTCAAGCCGTGTGTCTTCTGCCTCTTCCTGGCCACTGGCCAGTAAGATCGCTTCTCCTTTTGGCCAATCGGGATAGAGGTCTCACAACCCTCTTCCTGATTGGCTGGGAGGAGAGTCAGTGTGACCAATAGCGAATATTTATTCGCTATTGCCATACAACTTGGTGGGCTCAGGGCGCAGTTCTCTGCCCCCCGAGCCCACCCTTTTTTGAAGCCTATTAGAGCCTCTGGCTCTAATCACGTGCTTCAAAAAAAAAAATCCCCTATTGGAATCCATGCGTCCGGTGCCCTGCATGTACATTAGGGGGCCGGAAGCATGGATAGGGGGGCGGCGCCCCTGCGCCTCCAATGGACGGGCCACCACTGCCATACACTATATGAAAAATAGTTCGTACTAGTTTTCGAAAAACAAACACTCGGCGGTGAGAGCAGATGATCGTGCCATCATGTAATGACTGATAAATCGTTCAATGGACGTAAATGAATCAATTTTTTTGTTAGTTTCTTCACATATACCTAGTGCAAACAGTTTGGACGAGAAACACATTAACCTTTCAATTTATCATTCATTCGGCAGAAAATTTCCAAACTTGTCCTTTCTTTTTTTGGCTCACAAACGTCACAACCGATTACTGATTTGTGCCCATTAACTGGCCGAAAAACGAACAAACTGTTCAAGTTACTGAATTTTGGTAGATTTTTCATATAGTGTATGGCCACCATTATTCCTTAAGTTTCAATATTGAGTTAGCCCATCCTTTGCAGCTATAACAGCTATACCACTTACAAAGAACTATCAAGTTTTAAAATAAATACTGAAGGACTTTAGGCCCCTTTAAGAAGGAGCCTTCTAGCTGCTTTGCATCCCTCCCGGTGTTTTAGTTCGCCCCAAAGAAACAAGTGCAGCATCTGGCCGCGCTGCCTTCACCCTGTCAAAGTCTATGAAGGTTCAAAGCTGTACCGAGTGGTATCTGCATTTTAGGGTCCTATGCATTCAGGGACCAATGCATGGAACAGGTGCAGCATCTGGCCCGCTGCCTTCACCCTGTCAAAGTCTATGGAGGCTGAAAGCTGTACCGAGTGGTACCTGCATTATAGGGTCCTGTGCAGTCAGGGACCAATGCATGGAACAGGTGCAGCATCTGGCCCCACTGCCTGCACCCTGTCAAAGTCTATGGAGGCTGAAAGCTGTACCGAGTGCTACCTGCATTTTAGGGTCCTATGCATTCAGGGACCAATGCATGAAACATGTGCAGCATCTAGCCCCGCTGCCTGCACCCTGTCAAAGTCTATGGAGGCTGAAAGCTGTACTGAGTGGTACCTGCATTTTAGGGTTCTATACATTCAGGGACCAATGCGCGGAACAGGTGCAGCATCTAGCCCCACTGCCTGCACCCTGTAAAAGTCTATGGAGGCTGAAAGCTGTACCGAGTGCTACCTGCATTTTAGGGTCCTATGCATTCAGGGATCAATGCATGGAATAGGTGCAGCATCTGACCCACCGCCTGCACCCTGTCAAAGTGTATGGAGGCTGAAAGCTGTACCGAGTGGTACCTACATTTTAGGGTCCTATGCATTCAGGGACCAATGCATGGAACAGGTGCAGCATCTGGCCCCGCTGCCTTCACTCTGTCAAAGTCTATGGAGGCTGAAAGCTGTACCTAGTGGTACCTGCATTTTAGGGTCCTATGCATTCAGGGACCAATGCATGAAACAGTTGCAGCATCTGGACTCGCTGCCTGCACCCTGTCAAAGTCTACGGAGGCTGAAAGCTGTACCGAGTGGTACCTGCATTTTCAGGTCCTATGCATTCAGGGACCAATGCATGCAACAGGTGCAGCATCTGGCCCCGCTGCCTGCAACCTGTCAAAGTATATGGAGGCTGAAAGCTGTACTGAGTGGTACCTGCATTTTAGGGTCCTATGCATTCAGAGACCAATGCATGGAACAGGTGCAGCATCTGGCCCGCTGCCTGCACCCTGTCAAGGTTTATGGAGGCTGAAAGCTGTACCGAGTGGTACCTGCATTTTAGGCACTAGGCATTCAGGGACCAATACATGGAACAGGTGCAGCATCTGGCCCCGCTGCCTGCAACCTGTCAAAGTCTATGGAGGCTGAAAGCTGTACCGAGTGGTACCTGCATTTTAGGGTCCTATGCATTCAGGGACCAATGCATGGAACAGGTGCAGCATCTGGCCCCACTGCCTGCACCCTGTCAAAGTCTATGGAGGCTGAAAGCTGTACCGAGTGGTACCTGCATTTTAGGGTCCTATGCATTCAGGGACCAATACATGGAACAGGTGCAGCATCTGGCCCCACTGCCCTCACCCTGTCAAAGTCTATGGAGGCTGAAAGCTGTACCGAGTGGTAAATGCATTTTAGGGTCCTATGCACTCAGGGACCAATGCATGGAACAGGTGCAGCATCTAGCCCTGCTGCCAGCACCCTGTCAAAGTCTATGGACGCTGAAAGATGTACCGAGTGGTACCTGCATTTTAGGGTCCTATGCATTTAGGGACCAATGCATGGAACAGGGGCAGCATCTGGCCCCGCTGCCTGCACCCCGTCAAAGTCTATGGAGGCTGAAAGCTGTACCGAGTGGTAAATGCATTTTAGGCTCCTATGCAGTCAGAGACCAATGCATGGAACAGGTGCAGCATCTGGCCCCGCTGCCTGCACCCTGTCAAAGTCTATGGAGGCTGAAAGCTGTACCGAGTGGTAAATGCATTATAGGGTCCTATGCATTTAGGGACCAATACATGGAACAGGTCCAGCATCTGGCCCCGCAGCCTGCACCCTGTCAAAGTCTATGGGGGCTGAAAGCTGTACTGAGTGGTACCTGCATTATAGGGTCCTATGTATTCAGGGACCAATGCATTGAACAGGGGCAGCCTCCGGCCCCGCTGCCTTCACCCTGTCAAAGTCTATGGAGGCTAAAAGCTGTACCGAGTGGTAAATGCATTTTAGGTTCCTATGCACTCAGGGACCAATGCATGGAACAGGTGCAGCATCTGGCCCCACTGCCTTCACCCTGTCAAAGTCTATGGAGGCTGAAAGCTGTACCGAGTGGTAAATGCATTTTAGGGTCCTATGTATTTAGGGACCAATGCATGGAACAGGTGCAGCATCTGGCCCCACTGCCCTCACCCTTTCAAAGTCTATGGAGGCTGAAAGCTGTACCGAGTGGTAAATGCATTTTAGGGTCCTATGCACTCAGGGACCAATGCATGGAACAGGTGTAGCATCTGCCCCGCTGCCTTCATCCTGTCAAAGTCTATGGAGGCTGAAAGCTGTACTGAGTGGTACCTGCATCTTAGGGTCCTATGCATTCAGGGACCAATGCATGGAACAGGTGCAGCATCTGGCCCCGCTGCCTGCACCCTGTCAAAGTCTATGGAGGCTGAAAGCTGTACCGAGTGGTACCTGCATTTTAGGGTTCTATGCATTCAGGGACCAATGCATGGAACAGGTGCAGCATCTGGCCCCGCTGCCTTCAGCCTGTCAAAATCTATGGAGGCTTAAAGCTGTACCGAGTGGTACCTGCATTTTAGGGTCCTATGTATTCAGGGACCAATGCATTAAGCAGGCGCAGCATCTGGTCCCACTGCCTTCACCCGGTCAAAGTCTATGGAGGCTGAAAGCTGTACCGAGTGGTACCTGCATCTTAGGGTCCTATGCATTCAGGGACCAATACATGGAACAGGTGCAGAATCTGGCCCCGCTGCCTGCGCCCTATCAAAGTTTATGGAGGCTGAAAGCTGTACCGAGTGGTACATGCATTTTAGGGTTCTATGCATTCAGGGACCAATGCATGGAACAGGTGCAGCATCTGGCCCGGCTGCCTGCACCCTGTCAAAGTCTAAGGAGGCTGAAAGCTGTACCGAGTGGTACCTGCATTTTAGGATCCTATGCATTCAGGGACCAATGCATGGAACAGGTGCAGCATCTGCCCCGCTGCCTTCGACCTGTCAAAGTCTATGGAGGCTGAAAGCTGTACTGAGTGGTACCTGCATCTTAGGGTCCTATGCCTTCAGGGACCAATGCATTAAACAGGGGCAGCATCTGGTCCCACTGCCTTCACCCTGTCAAAGTCTATGGAGGCTGAAAGCTGTACCGAGTGGTAAATGCATTTTAGGGTCCTATGCACTCAGGAACCAATGCATGGAACAGGTGCAGCATCTGGCCCGCTGCCTTCACCCTGTCAAAGTCTATGGAGGCTGAAAGCTGTACTGAGTGGTACCTGCATCTTAGGGTCCTATGCATTCAGGGACCAATGCATGGAACAGGTGCAGCATCTGGCCCCGCTGCCTGCACCCTGTCAGTCTATGAAGGCTGAAAGCTGTACCAAGTGGTACCTGCATTTTAGGGTCCTATGCATTCAGGGACAAATGCATGGAATGCAGAAGCAGCTAGAAAGGACCCACAACGCCTCGAGGGCCCTGTGTACATGGGACAGGAACCAAGGTCTAAATTAAAAAAAAAAAAGTGAGCAGACAGGTTCCTTGTTCCAGAAAAGACACGCAATGTTTCCTCCACAACACAATATGGCTAGGTTCACCGCTGCACCCGTTCTAAAATCACAGTCGCAGGGAAACTGCATAGTGCTATGTGTTTCCCAGCATGGAAAAACGCTCTGCAGTTTCCAGTAGATGGAGGAGCCGTTAAGAATTTTTGACAATCCAGCGAGTCTGCCAACACCATATTTTTTTTGCAGGTATGAGAAATGGATTTACATGCAATACTACCCCACATGCTTATTAACCTAGCCTATAAGTACCTGCCTGCTCACAGTCTTCTTTAAAATATACACTAATCTGTGCATGCGCAGCTTAGTTTACATTCCATAACAGTGCCTGTGTGCTAGGATGACTGAACTCCTGCCCACGCACAGGAGTTGTGTCATCCTGCGACGGGCAGTCGAGACAGGTGATGATGGGCACACTGAAAAAGACAGAGAGAAGATGCTGGCAAGGCACCTTGCAGCTGTCAGACTGCTGGAGTAGAGGTACGTACTGCAGACAAAGTTTTACTACATCCACAACAGAAAACTCAGTCTATGTGCAGTAAAGCATTCTTGTTCTACTCACTGTGGAACTTAAGGGGTTAATCCTGCACATTGTGTAAAAAGACCATTTGATCCTCCCATTCTTCCACAGTCCTCAATCCATCTCCTGATAGAACACAGGCTAGGGGACAGGCTGCACATGCTAAGTTTAGTGTGTATTACTAGAGAGTTTTTGCTTTTTCTTTGGAGGGTGCATGTCATCAGCACAGGGCCAATCAGCACGGTCCAGACAGAGGATCAGGGGTCTTGCAGCCTCATAGGACAGTCAGGGGAGAATAAAAACTCCTCCTACAAGCTTTAACCAGACACTGATTGAAGTCACAAGACTGTTCTAACTGCTGATGAGGAAAGGTATTTAACAGTTTATTTACTGTCCCCAATCCATCTGCTGATAGAACAGAGCCCTAGGAGGCATTCTGCACTCAGTTTGGTGTGTATTGCTAGAGTTTTTTTTTTTTTTTTTTGGGAGGGCCCTTGTGATCAGCACAGGGCCAATCAAGACTGTCCAGACATGCAGCCTCATAGGACTGTCAGAGGAGAATGAAAACTCCTCCTACAAGCTTTAACCAGTGCCCAGCCAGACACTATTTGAAGTCAGAAGGCTGCAATATACTGCTGATGAGAAAAGGTATTTAGCCATTTATTTTAACTAAAATAATTGCATTTCCATATTCTGTGTAGTGTAGGAGACCAGATATGGTAAATGGAGGTTCCTGGGTATAGTAACGATTTAGGTTCCACTTGATGATATCTACTTATAAATGTTTTCACAAAAGATTTAAAAAGATCCAAACAGCCCAATGGCACGCACCAGCAGCACAGATCCCTTGGATACAATTTGAGGTGATCTCCGTACACCCATTTTACCTACCGGGTTTGCTCTGGATCTCCAATTTGAAGTGTGGAGACCTGAGCCCACTACAGTTTGGTTGCTCACTCTATTCGCCTTTGGGTATTTTATAAACATAAGTTTTCCCTTTATACACCCAGGCCCCCTCTTTTCTCGTTCCTAGGCGATGGCAGATTCCCACCCGCGTTTAACTTCCCCAATGATTTCAGCTGGTGGGTACACAACTCCCTGATTACCCTCAGGGACCTGTCACAGGGGTCATCACTCGTCAGACTTGGGACTGGAGTTCTCGGCTGAGGAATGGACGGAAATGATTGCCAACATGCATAAATCCACTCGGTCGATGGCACTGAAGGATACTGTGGTGAAGTTGCACACGAGATGGTACCTGACCACAAATAGGATCCGTATATTCTACCCCGAGATCTCGGAGTTATGTTTTAGGGGTTGCCAGTAGACCGGTTTACTTCTCCACACTTTCTGGAGTTGTCATAAAATCAATCTGGGATCGGGCAGCCTCGATGATTGCACAATGGTCGGGGTCAATTGTCCCTCTTACACCCTCCATGGGCTTACTTTATGCTTCCTTACCTGGATTACCCTCCCACACCCAGAGACTGGCTCACACGCTCTTTTGCTCCATCCTCTGGACTGTAGCCCTCAACTGGCGTTCCCCCACAGTCCCATGGGCCCAGGTGCTCCGGAGGATGGAGACCATCAAGCTTATGGAACGTATCCATCACACCATATATGACACCATGCACATCTTCACCAACAAATGGTTACACTGGACTTGCTTAGGGACCGGACAGGTGTAGGTCTTATGTACCCATTTCACCTAGGTATATCTATACTTGTCACGACAGTTTAAGGAATGCTGACTTTCTCTCTTTTTCTTCCACTTTTGTGTTTTCTTCACTATTGTTCTATGCTGTGGTTTTTCATTGCTCTCTCGGATATGTTGAGCCTTAAGTATGTATGCCTTTCTGCTAAAACTTGTTGACGCTTTGTTATTTGCGTGTAACTGAGACAGGTTGATCTGTTGAGCTTTCAGCAATAATGCCCTTTGAATATGTGTTAGTGAACGACCACATGTATTTCTGTTATGTTATGATTGTTTGTTCTCTCTCTTATACTTTAATAAAACGTTTGTATTAAAAAAAATAAAGATAAAAAGATTCACCCAAGATTTACATATTTTTCAAATTGAAAACAATTAGAAGTTGCGTATAGCTTGGTTGACTTGAACGGTTCCCTATGAAGTTTGTAAAAAAAAAAACACACATTTCGTTAAAGCTTGCCATACATTATTCAAAATGATCAGATTCCCCCATCCACATATTCGAAGTGGATGGGAGAATCACTCCTGCTGTGCTATTGATTGTACTTTGACCAGTGTTGCCAGCTGCACTGATCATTCAGGAAAAACCCAACAAGCTGGTTGTACAGAAGTCAAATGGTAGATCGACTTCTCTACAACCAGCCTGCCCATACATCATAGGCGTGCGCACAGGGTGTGCCGGGTGTGCCTGGGCACACCCTAAACACTCCATGTGGTGCCAATTCCCCCCGCTGCCTGAGCTTCTATGTAATTTGCTAGCCCCTTCCCCTTCCGGCCACTCACTGTTTTTTAATTCATAACGGAAAAATAGTAAATTGTGTTTTATATATATATATATATATATATATATATATATATACACACACACACACACACAT
The DNA here is from genome assembly GCF_965119305.1 of Pelophylax lessonae. Classification (NCBI taxonomy): domain Eukaryota; kingdom Metazoa; phylum Chordata; class Amphibia; order Anura; family Ranidae; genus Pelophylax; species Pelophylax lessonae. The sequence goes on from NC_138768.1 coordinate 650,712,293, forward strand.
ACACACGGACGTGCAACACTAATGCAAAAGCTGTGCACACCTATGCCATACATGGATTGAAATGAGTCCAGTCTCCGCTGAACCAGTCTAATTTAGTTCCATGTACTCCTTAAGTCTGTCCAGGGACAGGAAGCACATTTGGCAGGAACCTGGGTGCCCTTTTTCAGTCACAGATTTTTCACAGGAATTGTTTTTTTTTTTGCTCACATAACTATCTATTGTCTATAGAGCTTCAACAGTTCCCTATAAAGTCTCTAAAAATATTCTGACACACTTACACATTTAGAGGGATGTTATTTGTGATCTCAGGTTTTCCACAATACTCTGCTGAGGTGAACTCTGGAAGGATAGCAGCCCGCTCCAGTCGACGTCTGATGACGAAACGCGTAGAGCGGAGCCACGTACGCCACACGTCACTTCAGGTCTGAGTGGTTTGGAGCCGTGGAACGCAGAATCGATAGCGTCCCGGCATCCGCTAGACAGCTGATGTGATCGGTCCGAATAGTAAGTTATCTACACTTGCCTCTGATTTTTCTACTGCATACTACCCCATTGGGGTTCCTTGTTCTTTCTGTTTGAGCACCACAGATTTGAACATTCGAGGGAGGCAGCTCCTAGTGACCAAAGGAACTCCGGACTGAATCATCTTTTCTCTCTGTGGCTAGTTACCACACATCCCTGGCCCAGGAGAGAAATAATTGGGTGAGAGAGTGTTACCTATTGGTTTCACCTTTTGGACACCTCACTCACCACACCTTCTTTACAAATCACTAATTTCACTATTCTCCACATTCTGGAAGGTGTTTTTATATTTTATAAATTTTACCTGTTACCAATAAGAATTTTTATCACTGTTGGCTCACCTTAATTTGTATTGTCTGTACACTTCTCACCAGCACCATTACAGGCAATAAATTATCACCTTTATGTTATGCACTTTTTTATTCATTGATTTTATCCATATAAGAAGTCACTTCTATTTGTATGAGCAGTCACTTATATTATTCATTTTAATTGCACTGTGCACTAGGGGGTGCATGCTAATCCACCCCCTGCACCAACACTTACCACAGCGTCATTTATCGCAATGCACATACTTTTTGTATTATTGGTTTAGTGCACACACTTTTGCGTGAAGGCCATTATCCCCTTTTGTGGGAGAAAAACTGCTTAAACAGGTAGCGCCATATGCAAACTCCCTTTCTCTCACATACAGTATATCGTGCCCCTGACTTTTGCTAGAGGTTGGTTTGTGGCTGCTTACACCTGTATTTATCCATCTTTCAATTTTGAGATAGTCCATAGCGCTGGTCATCTTTGTTTTTCTCATTTGGTTTTGACAGATACCCACTCCCTCTTCCACCTGAGTTGACTGCGGTAAACTCAGCCGGAAATTCAACTCGCTCCCTCCCCTGCAGCCGGCCCCATTCACAGAGGACAATGCGCTTCATGCATGCGCAGTAGGGAACTGGCTGTGAAGCTGCAATGCTTCACTGCCCGCTATTTTTCCTTAGTGGAGATGGGGGCAGCAGCACCCGATAGCCGATTGAAAAATTGGCTCGGGTGAAGACAACACTTTTACCTTGAAAAGGCAGTTTTTGATTTAAAGCGGAGTTCCGGCCCCAAAATCGACATAGTCGATTTTGGGCCATCCGCTTGATTCTAGGTCACCTGAAACAGAAATGTAATGTAAAGTAATGGATAATTACTAATTTTTTTTTTTTACTTACCTTGTAATTGCAGAAACATATACTCACCTTTCTTCCACTTCCTCCCTCGGCAGCCGCGGCCCGCGCCGTCACTTTCCGCTTTGCAATGATTCCTGGGAGCTGAACATCATCGCTCCCTGGAATCAATGCGCCTGCACCGGCCCCGACGTCAGTTCCGGTGCAGGCGCGTCATACCTTGCTAAACAGCTTCTGGGCATGCCCAGAAGCTGTGCAGGGATGACGCTGCAGCCCCGGAAGTGACGGCGGGGCCGGCGCAGTGCATCGTGGGACCGAAGAGGACGGAAGAGGACTCAGAAGAGGATCGCGCTGGCTTCAGCTGCCCACACCTGAGATGGCAGCGCTGGAGAAGACATTTTCAAGGTAAGTATTTCTTCTAAAAGGTAAGTGCAAACCGGGACAGATCAGAGGCTATCCATTGTGGAATGCACTAGCCCTGACTGTCCCGGGGGTATTTTCATTGAAATTTTTTTTTGGTGGCCGGAACTCCGCTTTAAGCTGAAACGCGTTGGAACCCTTTGTTCACTCACATCCTCAGCAATTTTCAGCATGGATGTCCTAACAGTAACATCGGGAATCACCATATCTGCACCAAGTAATATGGAACCATGCGGCTTAGCCACTATTGTTTGACACTCTTGTACAGCACTTGTATAAATGTATTATGGTGTTACTTTCTACCACTATTATTTAACTAATAAATGTTATTTTATGAAAACATACTCTGCCTAAACAATCCCACTTTTTTTGGCCTGAGGAACCAACCTTTGTTGTTCAATAGGTATATCAGGGATGATGGCAAATTACTTACAAATTGTGCATCTCCAAAGACACACAGAACTCAGATGACAGACCTGAGGTAACTGCTGACACTGCCCAGTGACAGGAGAGGATTTACATATGAAAAGTTACACTCATTGGCCAGTTGTTTTCCTGCCAAAAAGATTTGTCACCGATTTCCTCGATCTGCTGCATCTAGTGACAGTAAGCTAGACAACCCCCCCCCCCCCCACCCCTCCTTAATTTGCTTCTACAATTAAAAAAAATAAATTACACAGAGGTCCATGAATGGGAGTACTAAAACTACCGATAGCCTTTGCGGCTGTTGGCTTGTAGTTCTCAACGAACTTCCAGGGAACTGTTGAGCGCTCTAGGTAGATCATTGTCTCCTCCTTTCAGTGTGTAACTGCCTGCTCGTGCAGACAGCTTCCACAGACAGTTCTCAGGAGTCCTGCATGGCACCTGTGGTTGCCCATGCAGGGGATTTCAACAAAAAAAATAGGTAAGAAAAAACAATGCCAAGCATCCTGGCACTCTCTTCAACAACGCTACTGCTTAGGACCCAAACCTTGGCCTTTGGCTTCTGGTCTCCTAGACCACCTTACACAGTACCTACGTGTTTCCAGTTGGAGCCCTCTCTCAGCTCTCCTGGCTCTCCCTGCCAATTCAGTTGCAGCACCCTACTGCACTGGCCCATTCCCTGGCCTCTCGATCAAGGGTCTCATCACACCAAGGGCACTCTCACCCCTCTGAGACTTCCAGATTCCCCCAGTCCCCTAGACTTGCCTAGTCATCTCGACTCTCCCAGTCCTATAGGCAAGGAATCTCTCCTCCAGCATGGAATGCTGTCTCTTGAATGGAGCACACCTGTCTCCTAACGGGAGCCTTGAGCTATGGCATGGCCCTATATGGGATCATAGGCAGTAAGGCCTGAACATAAAGAAACACAGACAACCAATTCTTCATTCAAATAAATATTTATTGAATAAAATGTGGCTGCGGCTTTTATTATTGGTTTGCATACAGAATTAACTTAAAATACCAACTGTCAATTTATAAATTAACTCAGCATTGAATAACTTCACACACCAACCTTTAAGAAGACAGCTCAGCCACTAAGGCTCGAGCTGAATAAATAATCAGACTTTAACTTTTTTCACACAACTGACAGGAGGGGTGGAAAACACCCCACCTGTCACACCTATCCCCAGCACACATCCTTTTCAATGCAGATGTGAAATCTAGATTCAGTATGTCGAGGCCAATATTGGATAAATGTACACTTGTTCCTGCAAAGACCCAGAAGGCCTCCTTCCAAATCTATGTGATGAAAAGAAAAACCAAATGCAGGGGACATATATTTCTCAATAGCCCTGTTGATCCCCTTTCTTCCTTTCTCAAAAGGTTTTAACACAATGGAATCCAGCCACCGTAACTGAGGAATGATTTCAGAGAACATAAAAACTTCTATTCTATAATATAATAACTAAATTTAGAGATGACATTTTGATGTGATGAATTGTACTTTTAACATTAAAAATTAGATCCAATGTTTTAAGGCTGGCCTCCATCATTTCAGCCCAAGCGCATAATTAAAATATTAGGTGCACGCCAGCATAAATGGAGACTACTAAACTCACACAACAGCTCATCGTATAACATACTCCTTCTACCCAATCAAAAAATTTAAAACGAAGAATGATCCAGACCTAGCTTGGAGGTATACTAAAAGCTGTACGTTGCTGAGCCCAATACATAAATGAGTATCTAATAATCCAGTCCACTCTCTGGTGACTTATAATAATTAAACAAGAGAGTTAGGACGAATATCAAATATGAAAGCATTGGATTTCCATCTGCTCACACGCTTAATCCTACCAGAGTCAAAAACAAGCTTATCAGCTTCCGTGGCAGTGCCAATTCTGAAATAATGCGAAGAAAATCGAGTAATACTTAACTGTAAAATTCTGCAGCACCTGGAAAGAACTACAGTATATCGAATTGGAATTTAGAGAGCATCTGAGTGAATAAAAACAATGTCACCAACCTCTGGACGAAAATCCGGATAAGTAGACATTCGCATGACGGGACAAATAGAGCCAGGGCAAGATAGTAACTTTAGACAAATACCCTTACCCAATTTGTCTATTTTACTTGAGTGTATAAACATTTTTAATCTTTTATCCTCAATAATAACATGTTGAGCCCTAAACCCGATGGGTGTTTTTTGCTGGATGACATAATCTCAGAAATGCACAATACAGCGAAAATCCTAAAGTAGAAACAGCATTGAAAAGAATAGCTTCATAAGAAGAACATATAGAGATAGTAACTGTACAAAGAGAAGTGAGAATTCCAGGCGTTATTGGACTTCTGTTGTCTGATATAGAATGGGACCTCCTGTAACCGTTTAATTCTTGCTGAACTGAAAAGAAACGTAAGCAAGAAGTTAAGTTACTTAATTTTTGAAACAGGAAAATACCAGACATAGTTTTGTAAATATGAGACCAAGAATAGTTCTTACTCATAAGAAATTCTGGAAATAGGAGAACCATATTTTCAGAACGAGTTAGCAGATAAGCATTGTTTGAGTTAAAGAATTGTAACTATAGGAACCAAGATGATAACCAGCCTATGAAGAAGCAGCCAAAGAATTTTTAATATTATTTGAAACAAAATGATTTTTCATAAATGACGTGGGCATGGTGGTCCATGGCAATCCGCTAAAGGCAACAGGGAAAAGAAACTTTCCACCGGTGAATGAGAAAGTGCATGCGCTACTTCATTTGTTACCTGGAATATATTATGCTTTGACCCAAATGTTCAAACAAAGATGTTTATATACCAGGTAGCGAAGAAGAGAAATTAGTGTTGGTAATTTTGATGACAAGCAGTTTACAGCAAACAGAACAACCTTATTATCAGTGTTAAAAAGGATCCTCCTATTTGCAAAGTGTTCACCCCATATTTCAATTGTAACAACAAAGGGGAATAATTCAAGTAGTACATATTGTTAGTACATAGTACATATTCAAGACCTCTGCTAATCCAACAAAGAGGCCATGAGTCAGCACACCAATATGTGCCCCAAATAGCCAAAAAGCCAACTGAGACTGTAAATAAGCAAAAGTCTTTATCTAAAGAAAAATTAATTCTGCCAAAATGCTGTACTGTTGAAATTAACCAAAAAAATCAACCAAGCCAATATACAGTGCCTTGCGAAAGTGTTCGGCCCCCTTGAACTTTGCAACCTTTTGCCACATTCCAGGCTTCAAACATAAAGATATAAAACTGTCATTTTTTGTGAATAATCAACAACAAGTGGGACACAATCATGAAGTGGAACCAAATTTATTGGATATTTCAAACTTTGTTAACAAATAAAAAACGGAAAAATTGGGCGTGCAAAATTATTCTGCCCCTTTACTTTCAGTGCAGCAAACTCTCTCCAGAAGTTCAGTGAGGATCTCTGAATGACTAATGATGATAAATAGAATCCACCTGTGTGTAATCAAGTCTCCTTATAAATGCACCTGCACTGTGATAGTCTCAGAGCTCCGTTTAAAGCACAGAGAGCATCATGAAGAACAAGGAACACACCAGGCAGGTCCGAGATACTGTTGTGGAGAAGTTTAAAGCCGGATTTGGATACAAAAAGATTTCCCAAGCTTTAAACATCCCAAGGAGCACTGTGCAAGCGATAATATTGAAATGGAAGGAGTATCAGACCACTGCAAATGTACGAAGACCTGGCCGTCCCTCTAAACTTTCAGCTCATACAAGGAGAAGACTGATCAGAGATGCAGCCAAGAGGCCCATGATCGCTCTGGATGAACTGCAGAGATCTACAGCTGAGGTGGTCCACAGGACAACAATCAGTCGTATACTGCACAAATCTGGCCTTTATGGAAGAGTGGCAAGAAGAAAGCCATTTCTTAAAGATATCCATAAAAAGTGTCGTTTAAAGTTTGCCACAAGCCACCTGGGAGACACACCAAACATGTGGAAGAAGGTGCTCTGGTCAGATGAAACCAAAATCCAACTTTTTGGCAACAATGCAAAACGTTATGTTTGGCGTAAAAGCAACACAGCTCATCACCCTGAACACACCATCCCCACTGTCAAACATGGTGGTGGCAGCATCATGGTTTGGGCCTGCTTTTCTTCAGCAGGGACAGGGAAGATGGTTAAAATTCAACCTAGCCAATATACAGTGCCTTGCGAAAGTGTTCGGCCCCCTTGAACTTTGCAACCTTTTGCCACATTCCAGGCTTCAAACATAAAGATATAAAACTGTCATTTTTTGTGAATAATCAACAACAAGTGGGACACAATCATGAAGTGGAACCAAATTTATTGGATATTTCAAACTTTGTTAACAAATAAAAAACGGAAAAATTGGGCGTGCAAAATTATTCTGCCCCTTTACTTTCAGTGCAGCAAACTCTCTCCAGAAGTTCAGTGAGGATCTCTGAATGACTAATGATGATAAATAGAATCCACCTGTGTGTAATCAAGTCTCCTTATAAATGCACCTGCACTGTGATAGTCTCAGAGCTCCGTTTAAAGCACAGAGAGCATCATGAAGAACAAGGAACACACCAGGCAGGTCCGAGATACTGTTGTGGAGAAGTTTAAAGCCGGATTTGGATACAAAAAGATTTCCCAAGCTTTAAACATCCCAAGGAGCACTGTGCAAGCGATAATATTGAAATGGAAGGAGTATCAGACCACTGCAAATGTACGAAGACCTGGCCGTCCCTCTAAACTTTCAGCTCATACAAGGAGAAGACTGATCAGAGATGCAGCCAAGAGGCCCATGATCGCTCTGGATGAACTGCAGAGATCTACAGCTGAGGTGGTCCACAGGACAACAATCAGTCGTATACTGCACAAATCTGGCCTTTATGGAAGAGTGGCAAGAAGAAAGCCATTTCTTAAAGATATCCATAAAAAGTGTCGTTTAAAGTTTGCCACAAGCCACCTGGGAGACACACCAAACATGTGGAAGAAGGTGCTCTGGTCAGATGAAACCAAAATCCAACTTTTTGGCAACAATGCAAAACGTTATGTTTGGCGTAAAAGCAACACAGCTCATCACCCTGAACACACCATCCCCACTGTCAAACATGGTGGTGGCAGCATCATGGTTTGGGCCTGCTTTTCTTCAGCAGGGACAGGGAAGATGGTTAAAATTGATGGGAAGATGGATGGAGCCAAATACAGGACCATTCTGGAAGAAAACCTGATGGAGTCTGCAAAAGACCTGAGACTGGGACGGAGATCTGTCTTCCAACAAGACAATGATCCAAAACATAAAGCAAAATCTACAATGGAATGGTTCACAAATAAACATATCCAGGTGTTAGAATGGCCAAGTCAAAGTTCAGACCTGAATCCAATCGAGAATCTGTGGTAAGAACTGAAAACTGCTGTTCACAAATGCTCTCCATCCAACCTCACTGAGCTCGAGCTGTTTTGCAAAGGGGAATGGGCAAAAATTTCAGTCTCTCGATGTGCAAAACTGATAGAGATATACCCCAAGCGACTTACAGCTATAATCGCAGCAAAAGATGGCGCTACAAAGTATTAACTTAAGGGGGCTGAATAATTTTTCAGTTTTTTATTTGTTAAAAAAGTTTGAAATATCCAATAAATTTCGTTCCACTTCATGATTGTGTCCCACTTGTTGATTCTTCACAAAAAATTACAGTTTTATATCTTTATGTTTGAAGCCTGAAATGTGGCTAAAGGTCGAAAAGTTCAAGGGGGCCGAATACTTTCGCAAGGCACTGTATCTTCCTTTAATTCTGTGGTTAATCTAATGTCTGAAAAAGGAATTTTAAAACCGGAAATGGCCAAATAGAGGCGTCTAGAAGAAATTCTGCCTACTGGTAAAACTGGAGTAGCAAGCCAAAAGACCAAGTAATGACTACATTTAATAATATCTTCTTTCTCCTTATAAAAGAGACAAGAAGACTTTTTAACCTCTCCAGTTTTTCCAAAGGAAATCTGAATTCCCTTTCAACGTTGTCTAATGTAATACCTAAAAAATCAAGGCCAGTTGATGGCAAAACTGTTTTCTTAAAAGCTATCAAAGAAAATGTTTAAAAGTGAAAGGCATTGAGGGGAATCTGAAGGGCCCATAAATATCCAAATCGTCAAGATAATGGATTAAAAAGGATGGACCGGATTCATTTGAAACAACCCATTCAAGTAAAGTAGAGAATTCCTAAAAATATATACAAGAAAGGAAGCACCCCATTAGAAGACACTTTTAAAATAAAAATTTCACATTAAAATGGAAACCTAAAGAGTTGAAGCAACTAGGGTGAATAGGAAGAAGTCTAAATGCTGATTTGATATTAGCTTTTGCAAGCAAAGCATGATTGATTGCCTAACAACTACATTTTTTGGACAGCACTCCCAAAAGATGCATATTAACCACTTTACCGCTATGTACCGGAGTACTACTGCGGCAAAGTGGCACGATCCCGTCTGACGACGTAGACCTACGTTCGCCAGACTCCTCCCCCTGTAGGCGGCGCTCGCGCGCCGCCGGAGGCGCGCTCCCACTGTTTTCATTCAAAGCGGGAGTCGGGCCAGGGGAGGAGCAGCGGCGATCGCCGCTGCTCTGCCCTGATCGTCGGGGAATCCAGTTTGGAGATCCGCCCGCCTGTGTAAACAGAGCGGGCGGATCTCCTCAGTGACAGGGAGTGACAGATCAGAGTGTTCAGCATAGCTGGACATCCGATCTGTCCCTGTCTCACACAGTCACCTCCCCCCCCACACGTCAGTAAGCACCAGGCATACATTAACCCCTCCCTCTCCAATAAAATTAACCCCTTCCCTGCCAGTGTCATGTTTACAGTAACAGTGCACATATATAGCACTGATTACTGCAGTAATGTCACTGGTACCCCCAAAAGTGTCAAAAATGTCAGTCAAGGGTCCGATCTGTCCGCCGCAATGTCGCAGTCCCGCAAAAAAATCGCAGATCGCCGCCATTACTCGTTAAAAAAAAAAACACCAAAAATGACATAAATCTTTCCATTTGTTAGTAAACGCAATAACTTTTGCGCAAACCAATCAAAATACGCTTATTGCGATTTTTTTTACCAAGCATAGGTAGCAGAAAACAAATTGGCCAAAAAATTAAAAAAAATTGGTTTTTACATTTTTTTGGGGGGGAATTTCATATAAAAAAATGTTAAAAATATTGTTATTTTTTCAAAATAAACGCTCTTTTTTTGTTTATAGCGCAAAAAGTAAAAATCGCACAGGTGATCAAATACCACCAAAAGAAAGCTCTGTTTGTGGGGAAAAAAGGACGTAAATTTCGTTTGGGTACGGCGTCGCATGACCGCGCAATTGTCAGTTAAATTCGCACAGCGCCGAAACACAAAAAGTGGCCCAGACGTAAGACAGCAAAATGCTCTAGTGGTAAAGTGGTTAAACTGAAGAAAGGTTGTCATCAATTTGATCATTAAGTGATGACTCCTAAGTAGGGTTGAGCGAACACCTAGATGTCCGTGTTCGACGGGTTCGGCCGAACTTTAAAAAAAAGTCCGGGTCCGTGTCCCGGACTTTTACCGAACTTTTCCCGGACACCGAACCCCATTGAAGTCAATGGGGACCCGAACTTTAAGGCACTAAAATGGCTCTAAAACACCAAAGGAAAGGGCTAGAGTGCTGCAAATGGCAGCAAAACGTAATTAAGAGCATGGCAAGTGCTCTGCAAACAAATGTGGATAGGGAAATAACTTAAAACAACAAAAAAAAAACAGAAAAATAAAACAATGTTCTTCTTCATCTCTGAAGGACGAGGCCCATATGGAGTAGGAGGGAGGTTGAGGTGGTGGTGGATGTGGCGGTGACATAGGCGTGCGCACAGGGTGTGCTGGGTGTGCCTGGGCACACCCTAATCACCTAGGGCACATAGCATTGCCAGTGAGGAGATGGGAAAGATCTCCCTGGGACCTGCTCTGCTCTATTTCTCCTTGCCTACAGGTACATGGCCCCGATACATTACTCTCCCTGCTGGCAAACACATGCATGTGTATTTCAACTTTGGGGTGCACACCTTAATGCAATAGGCTGCGCACACCTATGGGCGGTGTAGGTGGAAGCGGCGGTGGAGGAGGACCAGGGCCGGATTAACAGCATCATGGGCTTGGTGCTGAGGATTTTGAAGGGCCTTAAGGGCCGTGCCTTGCCATGCACCCAGAGGAGGAAGGGTGCAGCCATGCATGCCTAATTCAACATGGGATGCTGTCTCTGAAGCCCATAAACACATCCATGCATCGCCAACTGTCCCTCCTTGTCCGGCCTTCACGCTGTGTGGGGAGGTTCTGAGGGTGCTGCCTGGGGAAGCGAGCATAGAAGCCAGACTTCTGTGTTTACAAGTGACAGAAGAGCGGTAACAGTGAATATGGCCAACCCGGGGCCTATATAAAAGGTAGGGGCCTGGAGCTGCAGCTCCAATAGCCCCTACATTAATCTGGCCCTGAGGAGGAGGACGAGGTAGCCAACACTGCTTCTTTTCAAAAATTTTAAATGAGGGTACACCCCAAAAGAGTGAGAAAGAGCAAAAATGGAACAATGGGTGGGTAAGGTCGGTATCCATTGCTATTCTGCATAAGGTACGGAAAAGTCCCGTGGGATCCATGCCTGGTTCATTTTAATGAACGTGAGCTTGTCCACATTGTCTCTGGACAGGCGGCTGCGCTTGTCTGTTATAACGCCCCCAGCCGTGCTAAATACCCGTTCAGATAATACACTGGCTGCAGGGCACGCCAGCACCTCCAAGGCGTAAAGGGCAAGCTCAAGCCATGTGCCCAATTTGGAGACCCAGAAGTTGAAGGGGGCAGACCCGTCATTCACTACATGTAGGCGTGTGCACACATACTGCTCCACCATGTTGGTAAAATGCTGCCTCCTGCTAAGACGTTCCATCTGAGCTGCTGGTGCTGCTGTTTGTTGTGGCGTGCTGACAAAGCTTTTCCACATTTCGGCCATGCTAACCCTGCCTTCTGAGGTGCTGGCGGTGCCCTGGTTGCGTTGGCGACCTCCTCCTCCTCCTCCTCTGCCTTGTGCTTCCACTGTGGCCCCGCTGTCAGATGGGAATGCCAGCAGCATGGCGTCTACCAGCGTGCGCTTGTACTCGCGCATCTTGCGATCGCGCTCCAGTGAGTGAATTAAGGACGGTACGTTGTCCTTGTAACGGGGATCCAGCAGCGTGGCCACCCAGTAATCAGCACAAGTTAGAATGTGGGCAACTCGGCGGTCGTTGTGGAGACACTGCAGCATGTAATCGCTCATGTGTGCCAGGCTGCCCAGAGGCAACGAAAGGCTGTCCTCTGTGGGAGGTGTATCGTCCGTGTCCTCTGTATCCCCCCAGCCACGCACCAGTGATGGCCATGAGCTGGCCTGGGTGCCACCCTGCTGTGAACATGGTTCCATCTCCTCCTCCAGCTCCTCCTCCTCCTCATCCTCCTCATCCTCCAGAACTGTGCCCCTGCTGGACAATTGCGTCCCTGGCGTTTGCGTGTGCAGGAACCCACCCTCGGAGCCCCTTGCGAATGACTGCCCTGAAAGCCTTGGAAATGTTACCTCTTCATCCTCCTCCTCCTCCTCATCCTGTGCCACATCCTCTTCCATCATCGCCCGAATTGTTTTTTCAAGGAGGCATAGAAGTGGGATAGTTAAGCTGAGAACGGCGTCATTGCCACTGGCCATGTTGGTGGAGTACTCAAAACAGCGCAACAAGGCACACAGGTCTCGCATGGAGGCCCAGTTAAATTAAATAGCGGAATAGAAAATATGATCCCAAAAAAGTGTACGTATATCACACGTACACAACCACACTGGGCCCCAATTACTATTGTTTGTACCCCTAAAAGGCTAGATGAGGAGTAGGGGGAGTATGGAACAGGCAGCACCCTCAAACCTTCAGAAGTATGAGATGAACCCCAACAACTTGGAAAGGTGGATCTCTCTCACACGTACCAACACATACTATCCCCCAATTTAACTGATCCCCAAAGGTTTTTGATTAAATAGCGGAATAGAAAATATGATCCAAAAAAAGTGTATGTATATCACACGTACACAACCACACTAGGCCCCAATTACTATTGTTTGTACCCCTAAAAGGCTAGATGAGGAGTAGGGGGAGTATGGAACAGGCAGCACCCTCAAACCTTCAGAAGTATGAGATGAACCCCAACAACTTGGAAAGGTGGATCTCTCTCACACGTACCGACACAGACTATCCCGCAATTCAATTGATCCTCAAAGGTTTTTATTGAATAGCGGAATAGGAAATATGATCAAAAAAAGTGTATGTATCTCGCACGTACACAACCACACTAGGCCCCAATTACTATTGTTTGTACCCCTAAAAGGCTAGATGAGGAGTAGGGGGGGTATGGAACAGGCAGCACCCTCAAACCTTCAGAAGTATGAGATGAACCCCAACAACTTGGAAAGGTGGATCTCTCTCACACGTACCAACACAGACTATCCCCCAATTTAACTGATCCCCAAAGGTTTTTGATTAAATAGCGGAATAGAAAATATGATCCCAAAAAAGTGTATGTATATCACACGTACACAACCACACTAGGCCCCAATTACTATTGTTTGTACCCCTAAAAGGCTAGGAGTAGGGGGAGTATGGAACAGGCAGCACCCTCAAACCTTCAGAAGTATGAGATGAACCCCAACAACTTGGAAAGGTGGATCTCTCTCACACGTACCAACACAGACTATCCCCCAATTTAACTGATCCCCAAAGGTTTTTGATTAAATAGCGGAATAGAAAATATGATCCCAAAAAAGTGTATGTATATCACACGTACACAACCACACTAGGCCCCAATTACTATTGTTTGTACCCCTAAAAGGCTAGGAGTAGGGGGAGTATGGAACAGGCAGCACCCTCAAACCTTCAGAAGTATGAGATGAACCCCAACAACTTGGAAAGGTGGATCTCTCTCACACGTACCAACACAGACTATCCCCCAATTTAACTGATCCCCAAAGGTTTTTGATTAAATAGCGGAATAGAAAATATGATCCCAAAAAAGTGTATGTATATCACACGTACACAACCACACTAGGCCCCAATTACTATTGTTTGTACCCCTAAAAGGCTAGGAGTAGGGGGAGTATGGAACAGGCAGCACCCTCAAACCTTCAGAAGTATGAGATGAACCCCAACAACTTGGAAAGGTGGATCTCTCTCACACGTACCAACACAGACTATCCCCCAATTTAACTGATCCCCAAAGGTTTTTGATTAAATAGCGGAATAGAAAATATGATCCCAAAAAAGTGTATGTATATCACACGTACACAACCACACTGGGCCCCAATTACTATTGTTTGTACCCCTAAAAGGCTAGATGAGGAGTAGGGGGAGTATGGAACAGGCAGCACCCTCAAACCTTCAGAAGTATGAGATGAACCCCAACAACTTGGAAAGGTGGATCTCTCTCACACGTACCAACACAGACTATCCCCCAATTTAACTGATCCCCAAAGGTTTTTGATTAAATAGCGGAATAGAAAATATGATCCCAAAAAAGTGTATGTATATCACACGTACACAACCACACTAGGCCCCAATTACTATTGTTTGTACCCCTAAAAGGCTAGGAGTAGGGGGAGTATGGAACAGGCAGCACCCTCAAACCTTCAGAAGTATGAGATGAACCCCAACAACTTGGAAAGGTGGATCTCTCTCACACGTACCAACACAGACTATCCCCCAATTTAACTGATCCCCAAAGGTTTTTGATTAAATAGCGGAATAGAAAATATGATCCCAAAAAAGTGTATGTATATCACACGTACACAACCACACTAGGCCCCAATTACTATTGTTTGTACCCCTAAAAGGCTAGATGAGGAGTAGGGGGAGTATGGAACAGGCAGCACCCTCAAACCTTCAGAAGTATGAGATTGTGTTCACTGTACCCCACAAAGATTGAGTTCACTGCACCCCACAATGATTGTGTTCACTGCACCCCACAAAGATTGTGTTCACTGCACCTCACAAAGATTGTGTTCACTGTACCCCCCAAAGATTGTGTTCACTGCACCCCACAAAGATTCTGTTCACTGTACCCCACAAAGATTGTGTTCACTGCACCCCAAAAAGATTGTGTTCACTGCACCCCAAAAAGGATGTTGTTCACTGCACCCCAAAAAGGATGTTGTTCACTCCACCCCAAAAAGATTGTGTTCACTGCACCCCACAAAGATTGTGTTCACTGCACCCCAAAAAGATTGTGTTCACTGCACCCCAAAAATGATTTTGTTCACTGCACCCCAAAAAGGATGTTGTTCACTGCACCCCAAAAAGGATGTTGTTCACTCCACCCCAAAAAGATTGTGTTCACTGCACCCCAAAAAGATTGTGTTCACTGCACCCCACAAAGGATTTTGTTCACTGCACCCCAAAAAGATTGTGTTCACTGCACCCCAAAAAGGATGTTGTTCACTGCACCCCAAAAAGGATTTTGTTCACTGCACCCCAAAAAGATTGTGTTCACTGCACCCCACAAAGGATTTTGTTCACTGCACCCCACAAAGATTGTGTTCACTGCACACCAAAAAGGATTGTGTTCACTGCACCCCAAAAAGATTTTGTTCACTGCACCCCAAAAAGATTGTGTTCACTGCAGCCCAAAAAGATTGTGTTCACTGCAGCCCAAAAAGATTGTGTTCACTGCAGCCCAAAAAGATTGTGTTCACTGCAGCCCAAAAAGATTGTGTTCACTGCAGCCCAAAAAGATTGTGTTCACTGCAGCTCACACACAGAAAAATGGATGTGGATCACTGACACCTGCCTATCTCCAATCCCACACCACACAGCAATATCGATTGTAGTTTGTAGAACACAGTTTCCCTAAAATTCAGCAGACTCTGTCCCTAACAGGATTGAGAAGAGATCGTAGATCAGGATTGAGTGCAGACCCCACCCCCCACACAGCAATATCGATTGTAGTTTGTAGAAGACACTGACCCTATAATTCAGCAGACTCTATCCCTAAAATGCCTACAACTCGCCCTGCCTAAACACTCCGACCTGTCCCTCAATTCTATCCGGACACAAATGGTTTTTTCCTGCCTATCTTTCCCTAATCAGCAGCCAGCACGTTGATGTGTGCTCTGTCCCTGAATCTAAGCAGCATAATGACGCCGCTGCGGCTGCCTCGAACTTATAAAGACTTGGTCACATGCTTCAGACGGCCAATCACAGCTACTGAGACATTTGCAGGCATGGCTGGGATGGCTTAAGGCACACCAGTTAAACGATTGTTGATTGGCTGTTGAAAGCCCGCCATGAAAAGAGCGCCAAAGCATGCAAAACCCGGAAATAAAACGACCGAACACGGATTTTTACCCGAACATACAGTAAAGTGTCCGTGTCCGTGTTCGGGTACAAAAAATCCAATTATTCGGTACGAACACGAATAATACAGTCCGTGTTCGCTCAACACTACTCCTAAGGGAAAGGCAAGTGATGAATTAATCTGTAAGTGTTGGGTTCCTTTTTAGGCACTAAACCCAAGGGGGATAAACAAAAATACTCAAAAGGACGGTAATTAAAAGGACCAGGCATTCTTCCCTCTGAAATTTCTTTGTTAAATCTTTCACTAAATACTAAGGGCAGATCATAAAGTGACTTTAGATTATTCATCATAGTGCAACCTGAATCTGTAAAAGGAGGGAGGAGAAAACCTTTGGAAAAACCGTTAATTAGAAGAACCGCTGTCTGTTGATTTGGGTAACACCAAAGCCAAGAAAGCATGTTTGCTACTTTTATCGGCGTAATTAGTTTTAAAAAAAAATCTCTGTTAGATTGTTGCTGGTTATAGGTTGACATTTTACGAAAGCATTTTGAAACAGGATGTGAGCCCGCACAGAAAGCACACTCATGTTTGTATTTACATGTAGTGGGCCATCTGCACTTGCTATAAATATTGGCAAAACAGATGCCTTTTTTGTAAGAAAATGTAGAGGAAAGGTTAGACACATTACCTGCAGGCCTGGAATAACGCAGCTTGTGTGGAACTAAAAGGTTAAGCCAAAGACCTACGTAGGACTATCCCCATAGGGCTTGCTGTGTGTGTCTTGGGCCTCTTCTGATTACCTGCAGATCGTCACTTAGGGACAGTTCACTCATCCATCCTTACTCCCAGTTGGTTGTTACTCAATAAACAGTCCAGGGGTTTTGGTTTTATATTTATTGTGGAATTTGGATGGGAGATGGGAATAGTGAGATACTCCAACTCATACTATTTTACAGTTGATAAGGATGTAGCACTGTCCCCGTAGGGCTTGCTGTATGATGACTTCTTGGGCATGCTCTGATTACCAGCATACAGTCACTTAGGGTACAGTTCACACATTTATCCCTACTCCCAATGGCTCATTGCTCAATAAACAGTCCAGGGGTATTGGTTTTTAGTATTTATTGTGGAACTTGGATGGGAGTAGGGGATAGTGGGATACTCCAACTGTAACTATATACATTGGATAAGGTATACTCACACTTGGCCTCACTAGGTTGCTTGTGGAAGCAGTCTCACTGCTTTAACCATACTGCCACATGTATGGAAAGGGCTAAGTCTCCTTGCTCTTTCTCCAGCAATAGACTTGGTTATCTACTTTATCTTCAGGATACTCTCTAGCATCCCCTTTACTGACACCCATCCACTGACTCTTCTAGCTGCAGTGGTGGCCCCCCTCAGGTCAGGCCCTCTGAAACAGATCTGTACTCACTGTACTGCAGAATCAGATCCTTCCAGTGTCTCCCCTCCTAGTCAGCTTTACAGGACCTCTGGGTTCAGTTCCTCTCTAGCTCTTTAGGCCCTCAGGTCGGCCACCTGAGTCTGCATGGCACTTCTACAGAGGAGGGGGCAGCCACCCTTTGACTCCTGGGACTCCGCTCTCCAGCTGAAAGACCCCAAGCACATGTGTTCCTGACATTTATACAGTATACTAGCATGCACAGAGGCATTTTACTACAAATCACCAGGGCTGTACCAAATTTCTTTCCACAGGTTATTTGTGGAAGCAGACACACTGCTAGGTCTTCTTGCTGTCTCTAGCAGCCAACTTGTTGCAACTACTTTATCCTCAGGACACTTTCTAGCATCCCCTTGACTGACACCTGTCCACTAATTCTTCCACAGAAGGGGTGGCCCTCTCAGAACAGGCCCCACAACACAGATCTCTACTCACTGTAGGCAGAATTCAGATCTCCTCCTGTGTCTTACTTCCTGTCAGCTCTGTAGGACATCTGGGTTCAGCTCCTCTCTGACTCCTCGGCCCTCAGGTCGACCACCTGAGGCCACATGGCAGCTTTTACAGAGAAGGGGCAGCCGCCTCCTCCCCCTGGGACCCCGCTCTCCAGCTGAAAGACCCCAAGCACATGTGCCCTTAGCATTTATACAGTATCCCAGCATGCACCAGGGAACTTTTCTCTGCCAATCACCAGGGCTGTACTAAATGCTTGTGCACTCATTTGTCAGGTTTCCTCCCACTGTACAAAAAGTTAGGCACTGCCCCCATCTATAACTGGCCTTTGCAGCAAGGAGCATTGGAGGGCAACAAATGTCAAAAAAGGTCAAGGAAAAATCCAAGGACAATTCCAAGCTCTTCTTACCGACCAGTACAGTTCATATTCCTATCGCACACCTTCCTGGTTTTTAGGCACCTGTATACTGGGTGCTGAAGTGATCACCAACTGGCCACTGGTTCAGTTACAAGTAAATACATATTCGCCAGCACACCAAGGATCTTGCAAAAAGCAGTCCAAAAACTTTATTCCAGAGAAGATCACATCAAAAAAATATAGTGCAACGTTTCGGAGCCACGCAGGACCCCTTCGTCAGGCATGTGATACAGTGCAAATTTTGAGCAGAGAATATATAAGGACATACCACGAATTAAGAACAGTGCAGTTTAGTGACACCCCCCTCAAATGACGTAATTTTTTCCGCCTTATTAATACATATTCAATAATCATATCATGAAGACACACTCATACACTGAATAATCTGAGGGTTATGTGCTACTGGGGACTCACCAGTAGGAATGGAGGCTAATTCGTTCATAATGATCGGGTGCATCAATACGATGTATCCTGATTCCTTCAGTTAACAAGCGGGTCAGAGCGTCCCTGCTACAGAGCAGCGCACTACGGGAACCAATCACAGCACGCCACGTAGGCCGCCTGTGTGAGGCTTGGAACACCTCTCAATTCTTGGCATCCGCTGCTGTCATGGGAACCATGACATAGGGACGAGCGGACACGCCAAGCAGGCACGGCTCCGAAAGAAAAAAAAATAGAAAACAAGTGAAAAAAAGGGGGGGGATATAAACATTTAAATAAATAACCAAAAAATACAAAATAAATAATGAATAAAAAATGATAAATAATACATCAAAAATAAATAATCAAAAATGAAAAATGATAAATAAAAAAAATAAATAAATGAATAAAATATAAAAATAGAAATAAGAAAATAGAAATAAAAATAAATATAAATGGAAAAAAATACAAAGTGAAAAATAAATAATAAAAAATGAAAATAAAATAAGAAAAAGGAGATATCAAAGGGAAAGACAAGGGAGAAAGAAATAACATTATATCTGCAGATATAGACCAGTAAGAGAAAAGAAACCAGGTTGATGGGATGGTGTGGGGAGTGTTATGTGATGCAGGGGGGGAAGAAAAAAAACAAAGGGGGGGGAAGATGGAAAGAAAAGAAAAAAGAAAGAAAGAAAAAAAAAAAGAAAGAGAGAAAAGAAAAAGAAAGAGAGAAAAAGAAAAAAAGGCCAATATGTCAATGAGAGTCTACAAACCAGTAAGGTCAGGGCCTTACCCATAGAAAAAATGGGAAGGGGGGGCTACACCATAAGGGTCCTAGGTACAGAGGTAAACGGTGGACACAGACTATATGTCTCACAGTGTCAGAGGTAAAGTAGTTATGTGAGCAATTGCTCGAAAAAACGTATGACACCTATGATACGATACCCTAGTGGTGGGCCGCACCTAATGGGAAAAGCTCAAAAATTTACATAAAAGGTAAAAAGGGAAAAAAACTGAACAAAAATGGGGAAAAAAAAAACAAAAGACACCGTCTTTTGTTGATGCACATGACCGATCAAGTATAGCTCAAGGAACAAGAGGTCAGTATTGCCCTAAAAATGCTGATAATGGGACTATCTGTCTCCAAGGAAACATGGGAGAGACAGATTAGTGTTGAGGCCTCCGCGTTGTACCGTACCCAAGGTATAGATCCAGTATTCCTCACGGCTGAGGAGCAATTGATCTCGGTAACCTCCCCTGGTTGGTTGTCTCACATGCTCAATAGCCACCCCACGTAGCTCGTGGGTCTGATGTTTGGAAGTGGCAAAATGTACCGCTACAGGCTTGTTAAGATCGGCTTGTTCGCCTTTCACCACTCTCGCTAATTTAGTCCTAATTTCACTACTGTGTTTCTGAAACCGTTTTTTTAAACATACCCCTAGTCTTGCCAACATATGTCAATGCACAGGGACATTTCAAAATATAGACACAAAATTCATTATTACAATTCAAATAGTCCAATATCTGGTATTGGTTGCCCCTGTGCGGGTGTGAGAAATGTTCACCACTGATGAGAAAGTTACACATTGCAATTAAAACATCTGTATTTTAAAGGGGGTTGGAACATACTTCTGTCTGGGATCAGTCTGTATCAGATGTTCTCGCAATGACCTACTGTAGGCAATCATGGGTTTTGTCTTGAGGCTTGATGCAAGGGCTACATCTGCCTGTAGGATATTACAGTTGTCCAGTACTGCCTGCTTAATTCTACTCGACTCGCGGCTAAAGGTATGGACGAATAGCGGGCGGTCACTAGAATCGTTAGTCCTGAGCCGTTCTGACATGGCTCTATTAAGGGCGCGATCGAGCACCTGGGTTGGGTAACCCCTTTCCAGAAACTTGTCGTACATGATATCAAGTTGCCGCTGTCTATCACTAGCGTCAGAGCAGATACGTATCACTCTCATGAACTGTGAAATTGGTAAGTTCTTACATAAGTGAGTTGGATGGGCGCTCTGATAATAGAGTAACGTGTTCCTGTCAGTGGGTTTGGTATAAAGGGAGGTGGCGACAGTTCCATGTTTATTGGTAATCAGAACATCAAGGAAGGTAATCTGATAATCTGAGATCTGTGGGTTAAACACTATTCCCGGAAATATTCCATTCAGGAAATCAACAAATGTGGAAAACGCATCACTGCTGCCAGTCCAGATTAGGAAAATATTGTCTATATATCTCATCCATCCCTTCACATAACTGATGAAGGGAGTGGACAGATAAACATACTGATCCTCAAGATAGCCCATAAACAGGTTCGCAAATGATGGAGCCACTGAATTGCCCATGTCAGTCCCTCTAGTCTGTGCGTACATTTGTCCTTCAAATTTGAAGTGGTTATT
Source organism: Pelophylax lessonae (assembly GCF_965119305.1). Classification (NCBI taxonomy): domain Eukaryota; kingdom Metazoa; phylum Chordata; class Amphibia; order Anura; family Ranidae; genus Pelophylax; species Pelophylax lessonae. Next base: position 650,733,310 of record NC_138768.1, read on the forward strand.
GCTAAGAATAAACTCAAGGCACTCAACAACATATTCACTCGGTAGTCCAGGATTGTCAAACCTAGAGAGAAAGTGTCTAACAGCATGTAATCCAGCAGTATTTGGTATGCAGGTATACAGAGAGGTGATATCCATAGTAGCAAGTTTCCAATCCTCATGAAATGAGAAGGCTCGCAATTTATCAAGAAAGTCACTGGTGTCCCGAACATAAGCTGGTAAATTTTTGACTAGCGGTTGTAAATGTGAGTCTATGAATTGTGCCAAAGATTGGGTAATCGCCCTTGTGCCGGAGACAATGGGTCTAAATTTCAGCGGGGTGGTTCCCTTGTGTATCTTAGGGAGGCCATAGATTACCGGTGTACGAGGGAAGTCATCGGCCAAAAATTTATCGACCTTTTCAGTTATCCAGCCATTAGCTCGACCAATATTAATCAGATCAGATAATCCATTCTTTGTGCTTTGCGAAGGGTTCTTACTTAATGCTGCATAGCTTGTAGTGTCAGCCAGCATAGATAACATACCGTCCCTGTAATCAGTGTAATCCATGATTACAATTCCACCCCCTTTATCTGCGGGTTTAATAATGATGCTTCTATCCTCCTTGAGAGATTTTAATGCCGAGAATTCCTCGAGGCTTGTGTAAGCCTCTCAGGACATATTACTGAGGACATCATGTTTAACACTGCCGCTGTAACTTTCTATAGATTGAAACTGCCTAAAAGGAGTGGGTGTAGTCATACGTTGTATACTTGATTGTTTGCCAAAAAATTGTCTGATTTTTAAGGATCTCTCAAACTTAAACATGTCGATTTCAAAGTCAAATTCATCAATCTTTGTAGTAGGACAAAAATAAAGGCCCTTGGAAAGAAGCCGCGACTCACCGTTGTCGATAGGTCTTGAAGAAAGGTTGATCACCGGGCTTGCTTGGTGCTCCAATGTCCTCTGCTGCGTGTAAATGTGGTGCCTCGGTCTCTTGATGCCCCTCCTGTATCGTCTTTTCCGCTGGCCACCTGAAAAGGGGTTTTACCAATTGCACTTGCAGAATTCACAGCGGTGGTTGACGTACCAGCTTCACTATCTGTAGAAGGGTTCTCAGTGGGGCGGTCGCTGTTGGATGTGGAAGGTTGTTTACCCTTGTAAGATGTCCCAAAAGGGCGCATCCGAGTCCTTCTTTTTGGGCGTGTAGAGCCTGTGAGCCAGGGGTATACTCTGCCCTCTTGATAGTCCTGGTTGACAATTTTAAGCTTGTCACATTTTGCTTGTTTCTGCTGTTCCATGTAATCCATTATCTCGCTTTTGATTTTCTGGAGTGCCTCTGCTTGATTATCCCCACTCTGTACAGCGAGTTCAAAAGGAGGCCAACTCCCTGTTCACTTGGCACAACTGTACCTTCACTTCTTCAATGGATCACCTTGTTTGTGTGGAAGGAGGAATGTGTTTGCTTTCTTTTGTTTTCAGTTCGACAGCCATAGGCAGCTTTACACCTAAATATGGGTGTAACATGAAACATGGTCAGAAAGGTGGACTTGTCTTGACTTGTGGAAATGTGCATGTATTTCAGAGATAGTTCATTTATTTTAATTTTTTTCGGGGGTGGGGGAACTGATCCTTGGAATGTGTTGTTTTAATAGTGGTCTGGAGTTCTTCCTAAAGTGTATTTTCTATTTTGGCTTTAAATCTTACAAAAGGGTGTCAGATTTATTAGAGGATGATTCCTTTAAGCCTTCAGAGCATTAGAGGCACAACTATTTCTTGTACTTCTGGAAGCTTAGCTGAGTGAAAACACATTTTTTCATGTTATTGTCCTAATTTTAATTTTAGTGTCTTAGAATTTTGGCTTGATGTGTGACAGCTGTTCCCTATCTCTCTGAAACTATTGTGTGAAGACACTGAGGGCCTAATTCATAGTACGGCGAATTGGCGTTTCGGCGGGATTTTGCGAACCGGCGATTATTTAAGTCTGAAATTGGCATTCAAAGAACGGCGGGCGGAAAATAGCGCCTAGTGTGAGATTCATTAAGATGCAATATGGTCAGAGCGCGACTTAAAACCACGCCAGCTAAAAGCTCGACTAAAGTTTAGCCAAATTTTCCCCTGTACCCCCAAAAATCCCAAATCACTGTGGAAGGTGTGGAAGTCAATTTGGAGATGACTTGCGTTTAAAAAATGTCAAAAACTGACTTAGAAAGAGAGATATCTGCGAAAGTGTAGAAAGGTTAAACAGCTCCTCCAGCCTCGAGCTGCGAACGCGCGAATGTGCGCATGCGTAACGCCAAATAGGCTCCAAAAATTTCGCCAGCGCGATTTTGGGTCAAATTTTTTTTGAATACCGCTTGGAAATCCGCTGTCTCGCCCATAGAAAATGGCAAAAACCGGCGGAATTGGAAAAACATGCACACTTCCAACAAGGGATCCCTTAGTAAACACCATCACATTCCATACACCTTTCCTGCTAACTCAGAAATCATAGCAGTCAAATCTACAGTGTTTATATAGAACCTCCACATTATCGGAAAAAACCCACAAAATATTACATTGGGGAATTGGTCGTCAGATATAAAAAAAATAGATGTAAAACATATTTCAAAGAAAGATTATTAGCATTTCACACATATCAAGGAAATGTCACAATTTTGACAATATTTTATGTGTTTCCAAAGAATTTTTTTAGAAATATATTGCAAATACTACATTTTCTTCCATATGGGTATGGCCAAGTGTTACCATTTTAATACACATTTAACTGAAGGTATATATATATATATCTCATACTTGGCTAATTAGCAAAGTATGCCCAACAAACAACTAGAGCTTTAGCTCACGATATTGCTACATATTGACTGGCATCTTTTGTATTTTGTTCATGTCTTTAGATTAAAAGTTTGCTGATACACATGCCTTTTTCAAACATGAACAAAATTATTGATGTCAACATTTGGAGAATTGGAGATATCCAAGTGTTGCCCATACAGAGGGCTCCTTCCGGATTCGAACTTACAAACCTACAGCAGGAAGGCAGACTCCCTAATCATTGTGCTATTTCTCAGTGAGCGTTGGGTGTTTTCCTCATGCCGGCAAAATGCTCACATGGGAAAAGGGGCCATTGAACTGAATAGAATTGGATTTTTTGCCTGTTTTGGGAGTTGATCCTTGAGCTGGACAAATCCCCCTCAAACGCCCCCAAACGGGCTACGTTCACATGTAGGTGTTTGTGGTCTGTTTTTGGGGCTTTTTTAGGTGATTTCATATAACAATGCCTGCCCAAAAAATGCATGTCAAAACGCCTGTGAAAACGCCAGCCAAAACGCACATAAGAACGCCTGATATAATTGCCACGCCAAATTTAGGGATGTTCATGAGTGATGAGTCAGATTGTTGGCTTACATATCTGTTCAATCGTCACAATCTCACTTCCCAAATCCCAAAAGGTGTGTTTCAATTGTTTCCCTAAATATATATTTCTCTCTCTCTCTCGCTCTCTCATGTAATTGTATATATATGTATGTATTCCTGTATCTAAACATTCTAAATAATGACTAGCAAACTTGAAGAGAGAATTTTATCAATTCACATATCCTATACACACCTACATACATACATACATGGATTTGGGCAGTTTAGGTCTCTCTCCTCCTCCTCATTTCAAAACACACAGGACACACACAGTTAATTTTTGGACTGGGCGTTACCATTCTGGGTGTGTGTTTGCTTGGATTATATATAGCTCACTCAGACATCAGGAAAGATTTGACCTACAAAGAGGTCCAAAATATTTGTGTGTCACATGCTTTATGGTTCACATTTGTGGCCCTTTGTTATTTATGGAGGTGAGATTTGGCTGTGTTGTGTGTTGACTCTCTGTAAGTATTTATTGCTGTTAACATAATTCTGTCAATCTGCACATGCATCTGTTGATTATGGGCTCTTTGTCGATGTATATGGTCTAAATGTTGTACAAAGGTTGTTTTTGTTTGAAAAATACAAATCTGTGGCTTCAATGGGATACTGTGGAGACTGTGCCAAAAATATGTCATGTGAAATGTTTGAGCTGTGTATTTGTGTATTAAACAGCATGTTTACAATCTTTTTTACAAATGTCTTCATGTGTCTAAATAAAGTTTTCTGGTGTCCACAAATGTATGTATTTGTATTTCTTTTTCTAAGTTAAATATGCTTAATGGTTGTGTATGGTGACTATTCGCGAATTCGCGAATATACAAACCCACATTCTCACATTTATACATGAAACCGGAAACGAAACTTTTGGTGCGTGCACACGTTTCCGGAAATTGTCCCGGCCCTTATCGCAATCATGGCTCCTGCGCTCTACACGTCCGAAATTGTGGCATTTGTGTGTAAGGTAAGGAGGGGGTGTGAATGTGCGGGATGGTGGGTGGGTGGGTGGGTCACTTATCTAGCGGGTGTGCAAGAAACTTTTGGTCTGCTGATCTGCGCATGCACTTTCTGCCTATTAGACGTGATCTAGAAGCTTCCTGTTATAGAAACTTGTGTATGTGTGTATATGTATATATGTGTGTATATGTATATATGTGTGTATATATATGTATATATGTGTGTATATGTATATATGTGTGTATATGTATATATATATACACAAAATATATATATATTCGAGACAATATATATACTATGTATATATTATATACAATATATACATTATATGCAATATATACATTATAGAATATGTTATATACCATATATTAGTGTATATAATAGGGAACAGGTTCACATCTCTGATCTTTCTATATAGATATAGATGGGCATACCCTGCTTTAAGTACACTCACTTTATATACAATCGTGAGTAAGGACACAGCTTGTTCAGCTTGCCATGACACTGCTCACAAACCATAAGTGACAGGGATAACAAACTTAGGGAGCAACGAGAGGGTACCCAGGACTACACCATATCCATTTTGTGGCTGGGCAGCTTGCCTAGGTAATCTATCATGTCATAGTCCTGGATCCCCTTAACATGCTCCCACATGGTTTCGGAGTAAGGCTATGTCAATGTGGCCAAAATTTACAATGGAGCTGGTGTATTTTCATGCATTGAGAAAAGAAAAAAGGGATTGCTTCACTTTAAGTACATTTTCAGTTTACATACATGCCCTGGTCCCATTGTGTACTTAAAGTGGGCTATGCCTGTATATAGATAGATTTGATTAGTTTCAACGTTTACACAAAATGAAACACAATTATCTGTGACAGATTGCTCTGACGCTTTGGAATCTGTCTAGATAAAGACAAATGTATTGACCCTTTTCATATATGCAAGATTAGAAACATTATTATATTCCCTAAATGCATAATGCCAAAAATTATTGCCTTACATACATCCATACACACTGCAAGTTCGGCCCGTTTGTCTTGTCTGACACTCTTACCATCATAAGCTGGATCTGCACACAGCAGCTAATTGGTTCACCTGAGATGGAATCAGTGATCCCAAAAATCTGGAATGGTCATGTCTTCAAAGGATTGCCTTGAACAAATCACCTCTAAAAGAAACACATGAGTGTATAATCACTTTTCTTAATGGATCACATTCCCAACACACCCATCTCACACTGCCATATGATAATGAATGGGGGTGTCCATTGCAAGTTAAATACACCCCCAGATCACATTGCTTTGTTAATTTACAGATCTAACTGGAATTTGATGGCACTGCTGTGAACCACTATGCCATCAAATTCTGCTGGGGACCTTTAAAAAGGATTATGTGTGATTGTGTGGATAATTATGCCACCTTAAATTTGCATCTCCCACATACCATGTGCAACTCTTGCAGGAATTGCGAATCAAGGATAATTCAGCACAGCATAATGAACAGACACATTGAGGAGTGTAGGAGCACAGCGTCAGATTCCCCAATCACACTATGGGGTTTTAACTCCTCCATAATTTTGCCACTTTGGAAACCAAGTGCTTACTTTATGTATACTTTTTAGACGGAACTCCAATTTCTAATAGGGTGATATCATTGCATGAGATTTCCCCTCACTTCCTGTCTTAGTGTCACCAAGACAGGAAGTGAGGGGAATATCACTGTGGGGAAATAGCTTGCAATTGTTGCCTTATAATGTCCATAGTATATATAAAAGGAAAGAATTGCTGGCTATATCCCCACGGGAGATTCCCTCATTTCCTGTCGTGGTGACACCAAGACAGGAAGTGAGGGGAAATCTCATGCAATGATATAACACTGTTACATGTTCTAGTTATGTAGCAAACTTAAGAATATACAAAGCAAACCTCTTTTTTTTCCATTTTGGCAAAATCATGGATTAATTACAAAACTATCTTTGTTTGTCCCGTGGCTTGCAGGAAAAACATTTTGCCTTGATTCCACCATCAACACAGACAGGGGAAACCCTCCTGCGGAGCCATTGTGTTCACCCGGTGCTGCCCCTGCCAGGAAAACACAGTGATTATTGCTAGTGGCTACAAGAGATGCTAGCGATAAGTGTGTGTAAAATCTGACAGACTGGTTGTACGTTGTCCTCCAGGTGATCGAGCAATCCACTTGGGTACCTTCAGCCTGGCCATACATAGTTTAAATCTGCATCTCAAATGAAGCAATCCCATTTACATATAACACTCCATAAAGGAGAATTGAGGGGCTTATCAGGTCTGCGTCAAAAATTAACAGCCACACCCAATCAGACAGCTCATGTTAAAAGGGACCTGAAAAGCAATCTGCATGGCTTGCTTTTCCAAGCATTGGCTAGTTTAGTGAGCCTGGACTAATAACAGTCACTGTAATGCTACCCATACTGCTGTCCTTTTAACATGGTGACAAAAGTTGATACCTATGCTACATGTGTGTAAAGTTACTTTCACCCTGCTAAATGGACAGCAATAAGGTTGTAAATACAGTGACTGCCTGTCCCCCCCTGATGGCGGCCCTGGGTGTGTCATGAAAGGCCAATTGAGAAAATGGCTATATCATGTAGAGGAAATCACCAGTGTGGGGCAACCTATGTCATGGAGGTAGATTTGGACATCGATGTATATGTATCACCAGAAATGGAATTCTTTGTTCTACAATATCTCAAAGACGACCTAGCATGTTATTTGAAGACTGTACTATTTTGGACATACTTGGACTCAAACATACACTGCTCTTTCCACAGCTCCTCCTCCTCTGGGGGTATGATAAGGTGAACATGCATCTTCACCAAAAGCACAAGATGATGTGTCGTGTCCGGATGAGGCTGCAGCGGAGATTTCAGTTCCAGGCTGATATGGTGGATCTGCAGCGGGCCTGGAGTGATGCCAAAAGGCGCTCACCCAGGCTCCTGCTAAAGGGTGTGGAGCAAATCTCTGGTAAGTAAAAATATACATTACATGTGACCAGATAGGTTACAATTTTTTGGGTAGGTGGACATGTGTTTAGCTATGCAACAACACTAATACCAACACCCCCCCCCCTCCCTCTCGCTCCTACCTTTCCTACCTCCATCAAGTGTCTCTTCACAACCTTTAATACTACTATGTACATTCGTATTTTTTATGTTTCTTTTTTTTCTTCTGCTTCTAGCCAAAGCGGACGGCCGGCACCCTCTTGTGCTTTTGGTGAAGAAGGGGAGGAGGAGGACGGCCACACTCCAATATGCCTTCAGAGACAGCGAGCCATTTGAGCAGCTGAAAATTGTGGATCGTAAGTAGAAACTAAAAATGGTAGTAATTTCAAATCTCTAATCACATTTTACAGAGCCCCCTTTACATCGGAGTCTCCAGACTTACTACACTGTAAGAGGGAAGTGTGAAGACTCTGATGTAAGGAGAGTTCTGGGAACCATTATTTGAGGGGGGAAGCTGTGGACTCTGGTGTAAAAGGGAACTCTGTGGTCCCCAAAGCTCCCCCATACATCTGAGCTTACAGAGACCCTCTTACACTTCCCTTCCTCAGTCCACCACAGTCAAGGGCACAACAAGTCCCACTGCAGAAGGCTACCTGCTTGGACTTGTAATGCTCTCTGTAGGGGAATGAGGAACTACTGCCTGCTATGCTAAGACTTGTAGTGCCCTCTGTTAGGGACTAAGGATTCCTCAGTCCTCAACATTCTAGGGCACTATAAGTCTCAGCATAGTGGGCTGTCATACCTCAGTCCCTCACAGCTCGGGTCAAAAACAACAGAGTTAAACATCTAAAGGACAACTCCAAACAAAAAACTACCAATAATGGACAGAGTCCATATGCTCTATAATGTCAAAGACCCGCTACCACTCACCTTCCACCTCCGGTGCTGTCATTGTGTAGGGCAAAGGGCTCCATCTACACCATGTTTGGCTTTCAGGTCAGATAGGCAGGACTTGCTCAGCTCCACTCTCTTCCCTGGCAATTGACTCTGGCGTCATTGTGGATCTTTCCTCCTCTAGAAAACACCCAGGGGCCCTCTCCTTGTCCCCCAGCCACCCAGGGCCTTCTTCTCCTCCTCCTCCACCAACCATTTTCAGACTCTTCCAAATTCCCTGGGGCTACTCAATCCCTTTGCATAGTGGACACCACAAATCTATGACCAGCCTGCAAAATATCAAGTCTGGGCCTGGTTACCTGTATGTTCCGGGTCCAGGGCGGAGCTCTCCTCCCAGAGCAACAACTGATGATAGCAGAGTGAGTTGACTGGCCAGTCACTTCCTACTGGTGCAGGTACACACCTACCGATTCCTCCACATCTTAGGATAACATGATCAGACGGCCAATCCCCAGTCAGAGAAGGAGGAGTAAGTGTCAGCGGACAACAGACACCTGGCAGACGCAGTGAAGGGACTGCAGCAAATTTTATATCCGAGGATTGAAAGCAATCTTTTACTTGGGAGATTTCCCTGACTGCGCCCTTCGAAATGTTGGTGCTCCGCCACTGGCCGCAAGGCCCCTGTAGGTGCGAGGCCTTAGGCGCCCGCTTAATTTGCATGGTGCCCTCCTGTTTTAAAACATGGTCAATGCATCTCATTGGTGTAAGTGCACTTCTATGTTCTGAATTGTAGGGGCATTGAGTATGGTGCTAGCATGATGAGAGGTTACTGCCTATTTGTGTCCATAAATAATATATAATGTTTTTCTTTTATTTTAGAAACCAGTGATCAGGATGTGGAGGCTCAGCCTTCTCAGGCCCCCTGTAAGTAATGTGGATGTGCTGGTGTGTTGTGTATTAGGTCGAACTTGGAGGAATGATTGTTTGTTTGGTTTTCTTTTGTGGTTGATGTAACTTCAGCAAGAGAGGAGCCTCAGGCAGGGCCAAGTCGCCTGGATCCGGGCCAGGAACACATTGGTGCCCAAGAAGAGGCCAATTGGTCTGAACCGGATGAGGACCTGGGCTCTCCTCAAATGGGAAGTAAGTATTCTACATGTGTTTGTGTGTTCAATGTGTCCTGGGAAATCTAAGGGCTGTAATATCTATATTTTGCCATTGGGGTTATGTAGCAGCTGACATTGAGGATGTTAGTTGTGGAGGACTGGTGAAGAGGGGCTGCTGCTTACCCAGTCCAAAGTAACTACTACCTTCAATGTTTCCCAACTACTTTCTGTGTGCCTTTATCAAATAGCTTTGGTTCAAGGATTGTATTTGTGTCTTTGTGTTTCTAGGAGATACAACGCCATCCCCCCATGAAGGGACACCATCCCCCCATGTAGGGTCTCCCCCATCCTCCCCCACTCCAGGCTCCCCTGAACTAGTCTGTAAGTACCTAAAATTAGATTCTCACATGAATTGTGTGTGCTAGGATGATGTGTATCTAGGATAATCTAAGTTGGAGTCTAAGCAAGTGTAGTTTTGCTATATGTGACAGGAAGGTTGGTCATGAAACACTCTTGCTTAACCTTCATGTTTGAAAGGTGGTTTTGGGGAGCTTTACAGGACATGTTATCTTTTGTAAGTTATCTCAAGCCACCCTATTCTAAATTGGTGTTAGTTTCTCTACATTGGAAATGGTGTGCTTTGTACTTGTAAATTTTTTGTGGACATTGTAATTTAATCATGTCCTGATTTAGTCCACACTGAAAATGTGTGTTTGTCAATCTTTCATAAATACTCTTCCTCGGTAATGTACCACATTCCAGTTCACAATTTGTGTTCTTTTTGTGCAGTTTCTCCAGAGCCAGCCACGCCATCCACTTCAGGGGCCCAAAAAAAACCTGATGATGGTAAGTTGTGTGCTTTTCCAGTAATGTGTCTACTTAGTAAGTGGAGAAATGCTAACTGTGTATGTCCCCGCTCAGGCTTCAAGTTGTTCTAAAGGCAGCAGGTTCTTTATGTGAATGCATTCTATGCATTAGTATTCCAAGTGATAGGTGTGCATATTCCCCCTAAGACTTACTGGGACCATTTTTTACGGTCCAAATTTTTGCACTAATACTTGTCTGGAACAGACTCCCCCTCCTCCTTAACTGAGGTGACAGCATGCCAATATTGCCTCCTGATGCTGTCACTCCTAATCATTGAGACCATTGGAAGGGAGGGGGGCAAGGCTGGCTCACAGCCTAGTGCCTGAACAGGCACAGGGTGCTTGGCTTCATCTCATGTGCCTCCATAGCAAGCTGCCTGCTGTGGGGTCAAACAACAGGAGGGAGGTGCCTAGAGGTGTGTACAGGGGCCATGTAAAAAGGAGGATTGTTATTTCTCTTGTCCCCAAAAACCTAGAGAGTGTAAGTCTAACCTGATTAGTTTTCCGCAGCCCTCCCAAAATGATATGTTTCCAACACTTAGAACAGGCAGGGCTGAGGCACCAAAAACATCTGAAAAACACAATCAGCACAAAAGCAGGGAGTACGTATCCTTAACGCTACAAGCTTCACCCAGAAGAATGACGCTTGACCTGTACAAATCTGCATCACCACCATATCAATGTCTAAATAAAACGTTCAGGGAAGTGTGGAGGGGTAAGGAGTGGGTGTTAGAGCGTTTTCATGACTGCGTAACCTACAGTTAGCGTGAGTCCATTTGTTGAGAAACTTTTTCTTCTCTCTTAACACAGCTGGGATGGCGGAAAATAAAACGGTGGAGCAGACACATGTACTCCGGCCACAACTGGCCCTCCGAATTCCAAAGGGTAAGTCTCTACTATGTGTCAGGTTCAATCTATAGACAGTAAGAGGGAGAGAGAACGCTACACAAACTCCAATGGTGATAGAGATAAATGTGTGCACATGTATCGTGTTGATCAATTGAACCCAAAACACCTTACATTCTTCTAAATGATTGCTTGTGTTGACATGAAGAAAAGCCTTTTACTTAGCTTTGGTGGAACTGCTACTAACATTCCAAGCCATCTTATGTAACCTTTTGAACAATTTGCTGTGAAAGTTTGAGTTTAAGGTTTACACCAGCAATTTAGCATATTTGCTTCAGAGTGTTGATAAAAGCCAACCAATAGACTCCTAAGCATATTTGTTGAGGCACATTAATTACAATCGTTGTTTGGATCATTTTGCATAAAACTAATTGTCATGTCTTTTTCTACCCAGGACACACCCACCTCACCTATGAGGTCCTTTTGGAATATGTTACGTGGTGCATAGAACGAATTTTAGTTTTGGAACACACTTATGGGGCGGATCCAGACCCTCAGGAGCCATTTGTGAGGAATGTGTCACCCTTAAAAAGATTGTAGTTTTTATTTTTTAATTTGTTGTGTTAATTTTCCAATGTTTTTTAAATGTCACATTTCTACATTCTAAAAAAAAATATACCAAAAAAAGAAAAAAATTAAAAACCCTTTTTTTTGGGACCCAAAAAAACCAAAAAAACAAAAAAAGCCTTGTTTTTGGCAACCAAAAAAAATATAAAAAGTTAAAAAAACCCTTTTTTTGGGACCCAAAAAAACAAAAAAAAACAAAAAAAGCCTTGTTTTTGGCAACCAAAAAAAATATAAAAAGTTAAAAAAAACCCTTTTTTTGGGACCCAAAAAAACTAAAAAAAACAAAAAAAGCCTTGTTTTTGGCAACCAAAAAAAATATAAAAAGTTAAAAAAAAACCTTTTTTTGGGACCCAAAAAAACTAAAAAAAACAAAAAAAAGCCTTGTTTTTGGCAACCAAAAAAAATATAAAAAGTTAAAAAAAAACCTTTTTTTGGGACCCAAAAAAACTAAAAAAAACAAAAAAAGCCTTGTTTTTGGCAACCAAAAAAAAAAAATGTTTACAAAAAAGCCTTGTTGTTTTTGGCAACGGAAAAAACCAAAAATGTTTACAAAAAAGCCTTGTTGTTTTTGGTAACAAACTAAACCAAAAATGTTTACAAAAAAGACTTGTTGTTTTTGGTAACAAACTAAACCAAAAATGTTTACAAAAAAGCCTTGTTGTTTTTGGTAACAAACTAAACCAAAAATGTTTACAAAAAAGCCTTGTTGTTTTTGGTAACAAACTAAACCAAAAATGTTTACAAAAAAGCCTTGTTGTTTTTGGTAACAAACTAAACCAAAAATGTTTACAAAAAAGACTTGTTGTTTTTGGTAACAAACTAAACCAAAAATGTTTACAAAAAAGCCTTGTTGTTTTTGGTAACAAACTAAACCAAAAATGTTTACAAAAAAGCCTTGTTGTTTTTGGTAACAAACTAAACCAAAAATGTTTACAAAAAAGCCTTGTTGTTTTTGGTAACAAACTAAACCAAAAATGTTTACAAAAAAGCCTTGTTGTTTTTGGTAACAAACTAAACCAAAAATGTTTACAAAAAAGCCTTGTTGTTTTTGGTAACAAACTAAACCAAAAATGTTTACAAAAAAGACTTGTTGTTTTTGGTAACAAACTAAACCAAAAATGTTTACAAAAAAGCCTTGTTGTTTTTGGTAACAAACTAAACCAAAAATGTTTACAAAAAAGCCTTGTTGTTTTTGGTAACAAACTAAACCAAAAATGTTTACAAAAAAGCCTTGTTGTTTTTGGTAACAAACTAAACCAAAAATGTTTACAAAAAAGACTTGTTGTTTTTGGTAACAAACTAAACCAAAAATGTTTACAAAAAAGCCTTGTTGTTTTTGGTAACAAACTAAACCAAAAATGTTTACAAAAAAGCCTTGTTGTTTTTGGTAACAAACTAAACCAAAAATGTTTACAAAAAAGACTTGTTGTTTTTGGTAACAAACTAAACCAAAAATGTTTACAAAAAAGCCTTGTTGTTTTTGGTAACAAACTAAACCAAAAATGTTTACAAAAAAGCCTTGTTGTTTTTGGTAACAAACTAAACCAAAAATGTTTACAAAAAAGCCTTGTTGTTTTTGGTAACAAACTAAACCAAAAATGTTTACAAAAAAGCCTTGTTGTTTTTGGTAACAAACTAAACCAAAAATGTTTACAAAAAAGCCTTGTTGTTTTTGGTAACAAACTAAACCAAAAATGTTTACAAAAAAGCCTTGTTGTTTTTGGTAACAAACTAAACCAAAAATGTTTACAAAAAAGACTTGTTGTTTTTGGTAACAAACTAAACCAAAAATGTTTACAAAAAAGCCTTGTTGTTTTTGGTAACAAACTAAACCAAAAATGTTTACAAAAAAGACTTGTTGTTTTTGGTAACAAACTAAACCAAAAATGTTTACAAAAAAGCCTTGTTGTTTTTGGTAACAAACTAAACCAAAAATGTTTACAAAAAAGCCTTGTTGTTTTTGGTAACAAACTAAACCAAAAATGTTTACAAAAAAGACTTGTTTTAGTGAAAACCTCAAAAAAAATTTTGGAACACAAAATATGTTTATCTAAATAAAATTAAAGTATGTTGCTCTTTGCAACACAAATGTTACATTGGCAATTTAGTTCATTCTATTATATATTGTAATATATTTTTTGTACGCTACAGTTGGTAGACACCCACATGTGTTATTAAAAAATTTATTTTATTACCCAAGTTTTCTTTTTGGTGTACACATCGAATGTCTTTTGTGTTGTATTTGTTTAGTCGAGTGGTGTGGTCTGTAATTGTTAGTATGTTGGCTTTGGTTTATGTTAGCCTTGAGACTTGTTTTGAAGCTACATTTGAAGGGAGACCTTTTCTTGGGTCGTTATGTGAACATTGAGTTATCTAAATTTACATGAAATCATATGTTTGGAGATCGAGAAGCACGTGTGTATAAATGCCTACATTAACCAGGGCCATTACTTGGCCACCAACACTCCTAAAAAACCAAAGAGCAAACACAAACTAATCATTTTGCATAAAATTTTATTTCATCCCCAAAAGAAGCACTATAATAAATCATATTGTGCCACCCTCAAATTAAAAAAAAAAATGGCCCAACAAATTGGCCAATGAAACAATCATTAACAAAACTAAACCAAATTAAACAAAAAAACAAAAAATTCAGTTGGTGGTGGTGCCTGAAGCAGTGTGGTGAGCACTGTTAAGGTTCCTGCCATCAAATGGTGGGCCAATAGTTCCATCTGGTCTGGGGTTAGCTGTAGAGTTGTGGTCAAGTGGCCCATTAGGATCATATCTTGTGTCTGAGGCTGCTGATGATGCAGGGTGTTGAACCTTGGAAATGTCCCAGACAGAAGATGTTGTGCCAATAGTCTCATCTGCTCTGGGGTCAGCCTAAGAATTTGGGCAACGTGTGCCATTAACATGAGATGGGATCGTTGCTGCTCCAAGGCTATTTGATGCTGCTGGTGGTGCAAGGGTTGTGAAGATGTGTGGGGAGTGGTGGTTGATTGGTTGTTGTGGTCCACGGTGCGGGGGCAAACGACATGTCGCATTGGTGACAAAAAAGAAGAACGGCCTGGGGAGGAGTGAAGTGATAAAGGTGTGGAGGGAATGTAGTCAGGTGGAAGGGGTACTGTGGAACCAGTGCGCATTGAGGTTGTGCAGGAGGATTGCTCATTGAGGGGTGTGGGAGTCCGAACGGAGTGTGAAGTGCTAGGAGTGGCTACAGGAGGAATTGTCCCATCCCCAGCTGCCTGACAAGTGGCCAACACTGGCATTACCCTCCCACTACCACAACCTGCAGTGGCAGGTGAGTGAGATGTTTGGGAGGGCTCTGCCAATGGGGCATCTTCAGATCCAAACAGGCATTGGCGTGTGGCCAGCACCTGAGTGTCAACACTTTGCCGATCCCGTTGATGCTGGTCTGCTAAACTTACCAAGCTGTTACGCATATCCTGTTGAACCTGTAACATATCCTGGTGAACCTGTACCATTGTTGCTACAGATTCCTGTATGAGCCCGAGCAGACGTACTGCCTCAGTAGATTGCTGAGTACGCCTCCTTAACTCATTTTGGACCTGATACTCATCAAGCAGCCTCTCGGCTACATCCAGCATAGATGGACGAAGTTGGGTAGGTGACAATCCCTCTGCATCTAAGGCTACCTGAAAGCAGAAGAAATAGACCAAATCATTATCAAACATCATGACTAAATATTTCAGATTAGTTTGACAACTTAACACCCCAAGCAGAACGTTGAAAAGTTTGATGTGCTTCTAATGAGTACTTGTTCATTGTAAGATTATCCAAGCTAGCAACACTTCTGATAATGGGTACATATTATATTGGTAGGACTAATATGACAAAGGCAAAAAAGATTCAACATGAAGGTGTTCCCAATTAACCCTGGTGTGGTAGGTTGTTTATGCTTTTGGTAAATCTGTTACTACACCAATGACTTTATACATCTACGTATGTTGTCTAAAATCTTGCCATCAATCGGCTAGAGGACAACCCAACCAAACGATACCCATGAATTTGGACCTGGAAAATCAAAGACGGGCCGGACTTTAAAGATCCTGGATGTTTTTGGAACATTAGTGGCACACCAAATTATAACATAATTCCCTGATGTTCAAGATAGAACTCTTGTTGTGCTGGTGCATCGTCAGAATGTCATAGCACTAATTTAACACACACAATGTAAGCCACATCTAGTCCAAAATCAATGCTACCATTGAAATGTTACATGTGCACCTTGTTCCCTTATATCACATACCACAGCACTGGATGCAGAATCGTCGCCAGCTCCTGATCCAACTCCAGCTGCAACGTCAAGAGGGGCCTGATGTTCTTTTAAAAACAAAAAAAAAAAAAACATGTTTAGTACATAACCTTTAGTCAGTAATGATTATGGCCAGATTGCCCTCCTAGCTTCATGAATGAAGCATTGAGGCCAAACATTCAAAAGTGCTTTCCTGGGCTCATAGGACACTTGCTAAACCCTCCCAAAGGTTAAGAAGGCTTGGTCTGCCTACTAATGACGGCACCCATTAATGCTGTCAACTGTGTTTTGCAGGGTAAACATCTAAAAGGCAACACTCTTTCATAAGAAAAAACATGTGTGTTAATGGGGTTAATAAGATTCCAAAAAACATTATTTGGCTAGACATACCAACACCTTCCTCCAGGCCTAGCTGCACTGGGTGTGTTCCCTGCTGCGGATCTTCTGTAAAGGACATAGCAATATGAGCTATCTTGGAAAAAAAAAAACATCTACATTGTTTGGCACAGTATGATATTGGACCTACCAGGAGGAGGGTCAGCACTGATGTCAACACCTGTGAGTCCGTCTGGTTCGCCAAGCTGCATGGGCTGTGGAGGGGCTGAGATCCGTGCTACAGATGAACAAATTGCAGGTTGGGGAAAACAAAAAAAGGACAATTGGAAGGGCAAGTATCACATTCTATTAATGTCACACATAGGATAGTAGTTAATCTTTTCCAAACAACTCACACAATTGACATCCAAGATAATATCCTACCTCGGTGCAAAGCATCCGAATCTAAGTCCTCTCTGGTAAAGATGGTATCAGGTCCTATGATGTTCAAGAAAGGTAATTGATAATCCCAGAGAGAACTTCGTGCAAGTTCATCCAGCCGACCTTGTCGGTCATAAAGACCCTCCGCAGCCCATGCAATTAGCTTCTTCCGAACGGACCCACAGATGTCGTTGACCTTCTTCCGCACACTGTCACGGTGGCGAGGTGCTTCACCCAGTGCATTTACAGCATCCCGGATTTCATCCCACAATCTGTTCTTCTCTGTTACTGAGTAAGACGCGGCCCTGGTCCCATGTATCGCCTGATATCTGGCCATATAGGCGTGGACCAGGGCACAGCACTGATTGTGGGTGAAACGGGGAAGCCGGGATAATGTGGACAAGCTGACTCTGGTGGACGGACCCGCTCCAGGACTACTGTCAGAAGAGCCAGCTTGTCCACTTGGTGTGTTACCACCTCCCCCGGCTTCCTCCTCCGGGATGGGGATGGTGGACTCCCTCATGGATACAGCTGGAGCCTCCCTCACACCAGAGCCAGACGATCTGCCCACCCTGCCCCCCCTGCCCCCCCTGCCCCCCCTGGCCACCCTGGCCACCCTGGCCACCCTGCCCCTTCTCATCCTTCCAGTGGGTGGGGCCATGGGAGCACGAGGTGGGCAGAGAATCTGGCTGTCCAGCAGCAGCAAAGAGCCCCAAACTCCTAAATCTGAAATGACAAAAGAGAAAACAGAAAAAACAGGATTTGCAGATTGCTCTTCATATACAGTATAATTAGTGAACAGTTACAGAACACACTTACCTAATGGCACAAACAGACTTGGTGGTGGTGGTGGTGGTAGTAGTGGGCAAAGAGCAGAAGAGGCTGCAAAGAAATGGAAAAAAAAAACACATAAGAAAACGCATATGGGTACAAATCACACGAGGCCCTCCAAACACTTACCTAATGGCACAAACACGGTGGTGGTGGTGGTGGTGGCAAAGAGCAGAAGAGGCTGCAAAGAAATAGAAAAAAAAAACACATAAGAAAACGCATATGGGTACAAATCACACGAGGCCCTCCAAACACTTACCTAATGGCACAAACACGGTGGTGGTGGTGGTGGCAAAAAAAGCAGAAGAGGTTGCAAAGAAATGTAAAAAAAAAAATAAGAAAACGCATATGGGTACAAATCACACGAGGCCCTCCAAACACTTACCTAATGGCACAAACACGGTGGTGGTGGTGGTGGTGGTGGTGGTGGTGGCAAAAAAAACAGAAGAGGCTGCAAAGAAATAGAAAAAAAAACCACATAAAAAAAACGCATATGGGTACAAATCACACGAGGCCCTCCAAACACTTACCTAATGGCACAAACACGGTGGTGGTGGTGGTGGCAAAAAAAGCAGAAGAGGTTGCAAAGAAATGGGAAAAAAAAAACACATAAGAAAACGCATATGGGTACAAATCACACGAGGCCCTCCAAACACTTACCTAATGGCACAAACACGGTGGTGGTGGTGGTGGTGGTGGCAAAAAAAGCAGAAGAGGCTGCAAAGAAATGGAAAAAAAAAACACATAAGAAAACGCATATGGGTACAAATCACACAAGGCCCTCCAAACACTTACCTAATGGCACAAACAGACTTGGTGGAGGGGGGGTGGTGTAATCCTTTATAGGCAAAAGGAGGCTGCAAACATTAAACATACATGAGAAATCGCATGACCTACATACGTGCACATAATAAATTACAGTTATCAGGAAAGCAAAAATGGTGTCTTTGGAAGCTGGGAAGGTAAGGGGGCAGGTTTAGATGCCAAATCTAGACTGCACACCTTTAACAAACATGAGAAAACACATGTCCAAACCACATGCACATGGGGCCAACTGCCAATGATTAAAAGACACTTGAGGGGTTCCCAAGCTATTGTGGGTTGGAGGGGATTCACCATAGACAACTTAAGCACACCCAAGATAAGTACAAATTATCTCCTTCCATTTTTTTGGGAGAGAGAGATACAATTGTCTTACCTCCAGATAATGTAGGTTGTGGGTCACAGGGTCTTGCTAGCACATAAGAAACATCGATCTATAACATCCAGCAGCCATATTGGCCATGTGCTCCTTTTATAGCTGGCTCACAGGTGTGATAATTAGCGGCCGTTTCTATATATATCTGCGCATTCGCGAATTTGCGCGTTCAAAATGGAGGACGATATCCCAGACGCATTAGATGGTGCAATGCTGGCATTTATCGGTGCCTTGTTTGAGGAGGCCCTGGCACAGGAGGCAGCAGAAGGTGGGGAAGCTGCAGCAGAAGGTGGGGAAGCTGCAGCAGCAGCAGCAGCACCTCCAGCAGCAGCACCTCCAGTCCGTGTGCCCTTACCTCGCCAGCCACGCATTTTTGCTCCAAGGATCTATTTGGACAAGCTGCGGGATTCTGATGTCAGGAGGAAGTTCCGGCTCGAGCGAGGAACTATTCTACACCTCTACCAGCTCATAGCAGACAAAATTGACCCGGACACACAGCGCGGCCATGCGGTGCCCGGCATGGCCAGATTGCTGGCCACTTTGTATATTTTAGGGCGTGGCAGCTTCCAAGCCACTTCGGGAAGTATCATGGGCATTAGCCAGCCCACAGTTTCAAGGGTGTTCATGTTGGTCATTAATGCCATAGTGGATATAGTGCCCAATTTTATCCACTGGCCACAGAATGAAAATGAGTGGAATGAAGTCAAGTTGGGTTTCTACCTGCGGGCACACATGCCGCAAATCCTAGGGGCAATCGATGGCACCCACATAGCCATTAGGCCACCAAGGAGCCACGAAAGTGAGTACCGGAACCGCAAGCAGTACCACTCTGTGAACGTCCAATTAGTGTGTGACGCCAAACAGCGCATCATGAGTGTCAACACTGGTCACCCAGGGTCGTGCCATGATTCCAGTATGTTAAGAACCAGTACTCTGTACGAGGTGTTTGAAAGTGGACAAATGCCCGAAGGGTGGCTTATTGGTAAAGTATTTTGTCTTAACAACATAAACTGTAAGATTACATAGACATAGGAATAAGCTACATCGGTGTACACCCTGATTTAAGCAAAGCCTACCTAAAATGGATGTGTTAGGAGTTGTCAGGCTGTTCACACACAACCAGATCAGCAGCTTAGCAGCTCACAAAAGAAAGATTTGCAAAGTTGTCTTTGAGTCCAATGAAGGTGGTTAACCAATGTGTAAATGGTGTCCTCTAGCCACCCAAAGAAAACCTACAAATGATTCCAATGGTATTGCCATATCCCCAAAGTACTTTGCATAAGTGAGTCAATATTGGTTTCCTCACTCTAGTTGCAGATATATTCCAGAAGTAAGACCTAGGCTAATGTAATAGGAACAAAATAGGGGCCAAGTTGTAACTTGCAAGAGAAACCCACCACTTTGTGTGTCCTTTTTCCCATTTGTATTAGTGATTTAGGCAGTTAGACAGAGTTGAGATGTTTCATATGATTTTTTGCAAACAGACGAGCAGGTTGTTTAGTAAAATGCCTAATTGTCTCCCATTTTGAGGAGTCATCTAAAGTCACATGATAGGAAGAACTAATGTATATTTTTCTTATTTTTCAGGGGATGCTGGTTACCCGCAGCTGACGTGGCTGATGGCTCCAATCAGGTACCCCCAGGGCCCAGCAGAGAGGAATTACAACAGGGTCTTGCGGAGAAGCCGGAGTATCATTGAGTTGACCATAGGTCTTCTCAAATCCCGGTTTCTCTGCTTGGCCCGGCCTGGGGGTGAACTCCTGTACTCTCCTACAAAGGCTTCCAAGATCATCCTGGCGTGCTGCGTGTTGCATAACATGTGCGTTGCCCGGGATGAATCTTGGGAGCTGACGGAGGAGAGGGAGCCAGAGGTCCGTCAGCCGGCGGCCCCCAGGCGGCGGAGCACCGCTGCCGGTATGGCCACCCGGAATACCCTGGTTGCTAGCCACTTTACATGTAAGTACTGTAACCGGTCAAGATAGGGCATGTGTATTAATTAGCTAGTTAGCAGAGGTGCCACTCACAGGGAGACAGAGGGTCATTATCATCTGCCAATGACACTTGCCATTGTAGATAAAGTGTAGTCAACATTGGTAAAATTGTGTTACTTGAGCAAAAACATGCACCTCTAACCATAAACATGTTGGTATTGTGAATAGTGTAAAGGGCTGAGAAGAGCTGGCAGGTGTTTATTTGTGTCTATGCCACCTGTGTAGTTATTGATAACATGAACGGCTGCTTGGTATCTTATGGTGTTGTAATTTTCCAGAACATCAACATCTTGGAATCATGGCACGTACCATGGGAAGCCTGTGGTGATGGGCTGTCTGGCGTCACAGGTGTGTATTCAAATGTTTACATTAATGATTTCTGGTTTGTGTAAGTTGGCATAAAATGTGTTATTTCACTCGTGATGTCGAAATTAAATGAAGTTCAGAATGAAGCAAACAGGCATTAAGATGTGATTTTCATAATGAAATGTCTTATCCTTTGTTTTATTTTTCCAGGAGTGGTACTGCTTGCGGGTGTAGGTGGTAGAAACCCACCTTGATGGACTCCACTCATCTTCTTTTGTGGTCAGTGGATATTTGGTAAGGCACATGGCCAATGACCAACATGAACACCCTGGAACTTCGAAAGTGGCTTGGAAGCTGACCAGCAACCTTGCCATGCCTGTCCCCTATGAGCTGGTAGAGGTGCAGAATGGATTCTGAACTCTGCCGGAAGTTGTGGAAGACATCAGAATCCCGTAGCCATGGAGCAAAGATCGTGGTCTGGCGCTGTAAAGGCACACGGACTGGAGAGTGACAATATTATTTTGCTGCATCCCTCCTTCTGCTGTCATTCTCAAATAAATAAAGACATTAGAATTGAACATGTGTTTTTTTGTTTTGTGTGGGTGCCTACAGGCAAAAGGGCCATCCACACTGTAAGATTTAGAGAAGACTTTATCCTTCAGATTGACATTTTCTATGTAGTGCAAGGGCCTGCCTGATTGCATCCAAATTGAAAGTGTTGAGGTTTGAGCTTATATTATATGGTTTGGTTAAGTCTACAGGAAAAAGTCTAGACAAATTGTTAGTGTATGGCCCATTAAGCTGCCAAGGCCGGAGTTTTGCACTTTGCATGCTGCTTGTACTGGTGATGTGAGGGGTTGTAATGTAGAGTAGGGATGTGACAGTGTTGTGTTGAGGTGTGAGGCAAATGTAGTGTTGGACTATGAGGGTCTGTGTTGTTGAAATATGGAGAGAGTCCAATATCAGACACCTATGTTTATTGGTCAAGAAATTGTAAGAACCATGGTAAATATGTAAAGAATTGCATCTCGATAAAACTAGGACCACACTCATAAAATCAAAATTGTGTTGTTTCCATTGATGTGCTTGAAATTTGGGTAGGACACCCCCCCCCCCCCCCCCAAATTCAAGATAGTTAAAAAAAACTGTTAAAAAAAATGAGAGTGAAAAGAGATCCCAAGTGTAGTGATGTGATTTGAACCCATGACGTTGTTAACTGCAGTGAAGTTGCAAAGCACTTAGCTATTGTGCAGAATAAAGCTGTATGGTGGAAAAAAAGGAGTGTGTTAAGGCTAAAAAGCACATATAGCTAAAGAACTAAACATTGTATGGAATGTGGGAAGAAGACCATGGTAAAATTGTGAGGTTTCATCTTGCCCTGAAGTAGGGTAGGGGTTTGGTCACTTGCCTTTGGTACTTTCAATCATAAGATCAATTTGACACACAGACAAGATCAAAAAAACACTTAAAATGGTGTAAGCTTGCAAGCGCTTCTGAGTGTAACATTATTTAGCAATATATATGATGTAATCCGTTACATTTTAGCAATATAAACAAAAAAAGAAAATAAAAAAAGTAGGTGGAGATGGTAAGCCTCGAACCTACAGCAGAGGGAGATGAATTACAGACGTGTGATGTGTGCACTAATCCACTAGCCCACATCGCTATGTGAAACTGCTATAAGCACGAAGACATAAGTTTGCGAATTGGCGAAGCCGCGATCGTAAGTGAATCCCGCTGACGGCGGAATTCATTATTGCTGTTTCACTAGCCAATTCGCCGCAGCGCCAGTTAATTGATTTGAACGCGGCGAAACTGAAACACGTCATAGATGTTTGAAGCTGCAGTTTCTTTAAATCCGGCCCTGAATCACACTAATAATCTCAAAGGAAAAGCATAAGAAACTGATATTAGAATGTGGAGATCTCTCATTGTACCAGACACATTCCTAAAGTTGTTTGTTTCTCTCGGTTCTGACTGGAAGAAAGATTCCATGCTTGGACAACGGTTACAGACAACTAGTACTGGACTGGTGAGACTATTGTAATCCTTTGATTCATGTCCCACCTGCTGATCTGGGTCTCCTCCAACTGATTACTTACAAAAACCAACCCTCTGTATAAATAGTACCCTCCTAGGTCAGGTGCTAGAAGTGAGGCTAATTTTGTTTTTGGCTCTGCTGTTAGAAGTCACAGTGAGTAGGTCTTAGAGAATTCTCAGGAGAGAGACTGTAAAACCCCTTCTTATTGGAGGGATCCTTCCAGACTTGCTGCTAGAGTGTGCCTTGAAGAAGAGAATGCCCATGTGTTAAAACTGTGTGCTACCTTTTTGTGGAGGAAAACTGCTTTATGTTGCATAGCTGCTTCAAGATAGTGTCCTCATCCAAGTTGTTTAGTTATTGGCATCCCAAAGCTTTTCCAAATCCCTTTACTAGTTCTACAGAACAATAAAAACAACAAAAAAGACACTATCTGCCTGATTACTTTCTGAGGATTGAGTGAGTTTGGATGCATTTGGCTGAAAATACCCTCTGCCTGGCTCTTTTCTCCATTAAGGAACCAGAACATGGGATCATATATAAACGGCCAGTGTACGTATATAAACATTCTGGACAGCAAGTAGGTATACCAGGATCATGCCTCAGCTGCAGCAATGATCTTCGTACTGTTTTTTTCAGCTGATGACAACACTGCTCTTAACTGTTTAAGTTCAGTGTTACTAAACTTAGGAGCCTTCATTCACAAAATCGGGTCTCCCACAGTACACAGAAATGGAAATGCAATTATTTTAGAAAATATAAACTGCTAAATACCGTTTCTCATCAGCAGTATATAGCAGTCTTGTAACTTCTCTTAATTCCTGATTAAAGCTTGTAGGAGAAGTTTTCATACTACACTGAACTGTCCTATCAGGATCCAGGACCCCTGACCCACTGTTTCAACAGTGCTGATTGGCACTGTGCTGATCACATGCACTCTCCCAAGAAAAAAAAAAAACTCAATAGCAATACACACTAAACTGATGTCAGGGAACTAGCTGTGGAATAGTCTCTCACAGACTTGGCACATTAGCTAATTCTCAATATGGCCACGCCTGCACGAATACGTGCACTTGTATTGTGAACGCACGTTCGCCATGACGAAGTCGTGTGCGCACTGGCGCACACAATGGACGTCAGGTCCCGGCACCCTAAAACCTTTAAAAGGATGACTGTGGCTCATGGACATTGCTGACTGGTCTTCAGCTTTCTGCTTCCTGTTCCTGTGTTTGGTGCAGCTTCTGATCACCTGTTGTCAACCCGGCTTGCTCTTGGATTCCTCTTGTCTCGCTCCCAGGACTGAACTCAGATTTTTCAAGGATCTTCTCGTCTCCTGCCCTGTGTATGACCCCGGCTTGCCTAACCATGACTCTGCTATCTGATCTTGATTACCACTGACTTACTGACCTCTGCTTCTGACCCCGACTAGGCCTGCTGTGCCTTGCCTGCTGTGATCCGCCTTGGTGCCCATCTGCTGTACCCAGCCTGCAGTACCTACCTTCAGTACTTAACTGTTGATCCTGCCTGCTGCACTTTCTAATACAACCAGCTTCCAGCCGTGTGCAGTCTGCATCATCCTCAGCACTCCTTGGTCCTAGTGCTCACCTCCTCTGGTGTCCACTTGCACAGAGATCTCCCTACCACCAACCCTTATATGGGGCACAGCTGGCAAACCCTGCTACTTTGGGCTTCGTGCTTCCTGTTACCACCTTCAGGGACACCGAGCACTCAGCTACAAGGAGAGCCCTCTCAGCATTTCGGCTTCAGGACCAGGTACGTGACAGTACCAGTCAGCCAAAAAATGTCTGAAGCTGACAGAGGTGTGTTTCCACTAGAGTCTTTGTGCAAACAAGTTACAGCCCTCACCCAAGCCATACAGAACCTATAAGAAGGTTATTTTCAACTAGAAGGTCGCCTGCACAGGATACCCTCTACGTCCTCTCCTGCTAACCAGAACCCCACACATGCGGCCTCTGCTCCAGCTTCCGCTGCCTCTGAACGCACCACTATCATACCCATGGTAGTGGTGCCTCCACCTGAACCAAGAGTTCCCATACCTGAACGATTCTCCGGGGACCGAAGAAAATTAAGAGCTTTCAAAAAGACCTGTCAGTTATACCTAGCTCTGCAGCCACAGACTTTCTCCCTTGAAACTGTCAAAATCGGTTTCATCATCTGCTTGCTCACAGAGGAACCACAATCCTAGGCCCATCATCTTATGGAAGAAACCCGGTCCTCGACTCAGTTTCAGCCTTTTTTGAAGCCATGTCACGGATCTATGATGACCCCCAACGAATGGCTTCGGCCGAGGCAGCCCTGCACACACTCCAACAAGGGAGCCGGCCTGTAATGGACTATACGGTTGAATTCCACAAATGGTCAGCAGATACAGACTGGAATGATGCCACACTCAAGTACCAGTTCTGGCTTGGTCTGTCTGAGGCGCTCAAAGATGAACTGGCCCAGGTGAAAGCTCCCGCTACTCTTGAATGCCTTATACAGTTGGCTATGCAGCTTGACCTCTGATTACGGGAGCGTTGGTCCGAACTGACTCAATCTTACAAAATCTTCAGTAACCACCACTACGCCCATCTCCTCTTCAGCACCATTTGAGGGAGAACCCATGCAGATCGGCCTGGTGTGGCCTTCCCTGACCCTTGAAGGGAGGATTCGCCGCCGGCAAGCCAGCCTTTGTCTATACTGTGGCGGTACTGGACATTGTCTTCGAAACTGCCCTGTGAGACCCAGTAAGTTCCTGTCCTCTCGTCCCACATATGCCAGGTCGCTGGATCCTCTCCCGCTCATATCATCCTGCCTATCTCATTGTAGGTGGCAGAAGGGGAAGCCAATCTGAGTCATAGTTGATTCAGGCGCATGCGGTTGTTTCTAGGATCTTACATTAGCTAAGAAATTATGGATTCCACTTAGATCTAAGAGACTGAGTCTTACTGTTCACCTGGCAGATGGCACCATTCCCAAGTCGGGGCCCATTACCCAAGAAACTGAACCAACTCTAATGATTACTGACTCCAGACATCATGAGTTCCTATGTTTCGATGTCCTCTACTCCCCCCTGTTTCCGGTAATATTGGGCATTCCCTGGTTGCGGGCCCATTAACCCAAGATTGACTGATCTAAAGGGAAAATTATGCTCTCTTCAGTCTACTGCCAGGAGCACTGTTTCGTTCCTGAACCCATGGACTCTCCCAGTTGCCTGACCAATCAGCCAGTCTCAGATATCGTACAGTATGTGCCTACCAACTATCATGACTTCTTGGATGTGTTTCATAAGAAGACAACTGAGCATGTGCAGCCTGACTCCAAAGGCTTTGTCTTATGGGAACATGTTCTGGAGTCAGTGGAAGAAGAGGAGGATCTGTGCATACAGGAACCAACAACCTTTATACGCAATGCAGAGGATTAACCCCTTAGGTTCCACAGTGAGTATAACAAGAATGCTTTACTACATATGCAGGCTAATTTTACCTTTGTGCGTTTAGTAACCTATGCTGCTGAACTGGCTGAATTTCTAACCATGTACAGGGAAGGAGGTCGAACAGAAGTTGATCTATTGATGAATGAAGCTCTGTCAGATTTCCTCTGCTCAATCAGAGCCACCAGCTATAACTGGCGATTCTGATCCATGTATTCTGATGACAGGGATGCCTCCCCGCTGTCAGAATAAGGTAGCTTAGCTAGCTTAGAAAGGATTCCCTCATCCACCTTGAATGTGTGGATGGGGGAATCGGATCAGTTTTTTCCGTTCAGCCCACTGGTTGAACAACAAAATCTTCTAATTCATCAATGGGCTGCCTCTATGTTTGTGCATACTTGTGTATACATGTCCTACATCAGTCAGAAGCCACTTCTGTTCATGGTGCACAGGGAGAACACCATGAGCCCTACTCAGCACTAAAAAGCTGGGCAGCAGGAGCAAACCTTTAGCGTTACAATGCTAACACAACACACAAACTATGAACAGTCAGTAATCCCATCTACGAAGGTACATGGGGCTGAGTTTTATTCTTTTCTGTGACAGTCTTGAACCTGAGGAATATAAAAAAGTGCTAAACTGTATTCCAGGTGGGAAAAAGTAATATATATTAGGGATTGACCGATTATCGGCACCACCGATATATCGGGGGCTGATATACACTTTCCCCGATATATGAGTTTACCGATATTGCCGATATTTCGGGAAAGTGCTGTACCGGAGTGATGCCTGCAGTTAGAGGCATCACCTCGGTACCGGCTGAGAAGCCGCTCGGCTGTCCCCCCTCCCGCCACCTTTCGTGGCTCGCCCGGGTCTCCCATCCCATCCTACCTGCACGGCTGCCGAAGACCCGATCAAAGCCACATTCGGCTCTGATCGGGTCTCCGTGTAAAAAACCCGGCAGTGATGTCATGAAATAACTTCCGGGTACTCGGCGCCAATTTAAAAAACTGCCAGCATTTAAAACAGCCAAACTTGGCGTTTTGAATGCTTTTCAGTGCCGAGGGGGGGGGGGGTTTGGGGTCCCCCAGATCCCTCCACAAGAAGTACCTGTGAAAAAAAAAAAATAAATACATTTTTTACATGTCCGAAAATATCGGCCGATACCAATATCCGATGACCAAAATATCAGTATCGGCATTAAAAAAAATGATATATATATATATATATATATATATACACACAGTATCTCACAAAAGTGAGTACACCCCCCATATTTTTGTAAATATTTTATTATATCTTTTCATGTGACAACACTGAAGAAATTAGACTTTACTACAATGTAAAGTAGTGAGTGTACAGCTTGTATAACAGTGTAAATTAGCTGTCCCCTCAAAATAACTCAACACACAGACATTATTGTCTAAACCGCAGGCAAGAAAAGTGAGTACACCCCTAAGTGAAAATGTCAAAATTGGGCCCAATTAGCCATTTTCCCTCCCCGGTGTCATGTGACTTGTTAGTTTTACAAGGTCTCAGGTGTGAATGGGGAGCAGGTGTGTTAAATTTGGTGTTATCGCTCTCACTCTCTCAAACTGGTCACTGAAGTTCAACATGGCACCTCATGGCAAAGAATTCTCTGAGGATCTGAGGGGACAGAAAATTTACACTGTTATACAAGCTGTACACTCACTTCTTCAGTGTTGTCACATGAAAAGGTATATTAAAATATTTACAAAAAAGTGGGGGTGTATTCACTTTTGTGATATACTGTATATATATATATATATATATATATATATATATATATATATTTATAAATATGTAGCAATGTTTCCAGGCCTTGGGCCTGAGGTGGGTCTGCCATCAGTACCGGTAACACTTCTAACACATTTAACCGCTTGCCGACTGCGCACAGTATATTTACTGCGGCAGTCGGCCCCGGCCAGGCAGAGTGACGTAGGTCTACGTCGCTCGCCTGTCACTCCTTCCAGAGCCAATAGCGGGCGGGCGCGCGCCCGCTGAGGCGCGCGCCCGCCTCGGCTCGTTCACGGAGGAGTGCGGGAGTGTGACTGGCGGACCCGATGTCCGCCGGTCACACTACGATCGCCGGTACAGCGGGAGAAAGACAGAGCGGCTTGTGTAAACAAGCCACCTGTCAGTTCTCCCTGTGTAAAAGTGAAGATCAAACAGTTCTACTATGTAGAACTGTTGATCTTTGTTTTTACACTAGTAGACCTGTCCCTGCACAGTTAGAATCACGCCCCTAGGACACACTTAACCCCTCCCTGTCCAATACTGTTAACCCCTTCCCTGCCAGTGTCATTTTTGCAGTAACAGTGCATATATATAGCACTGATTACTGCAGTAATGTCACTGGTACCCCCAAAAGTGTCAAAAATGTCAGTCAAGGGTCCGATCTGTCCGCCGCAATGTCGCAGTACCGCAAAAAAAATCGCAGATCGCCGCCATTACTCGTTAAAAAAAAAAACACCAAAAATGACAAAAATCTTTCCCTTTGTTAGTAAACGCGATAACTTTTGCGCAAACCAATCAAAATACGCTTTTTGCGATTTTTTTTACCAAACATAGGTAGCGTAAAACAAATTGGCCGAAAATTTTAAAAAATTTTGATTTTTACATTTTTTTTGGGGGGAATTTCATATAAAAAAAAGTGAAAAATATTGTTGTTTTTGCAAAAATTACGCTCTTTTTTTGTTTATAGCGCGTGATCAAAAAATCACACAGGTGATCAAATACCACCAAAAGAAAGCTCTGTTTGTGGGAAAAAAAGGACGTGAAATTCGTTTAGGTACAGCGTCACACGACCGCGCGATTGTCCGTTAAAGTCACGCAGTAAAAAATCGCAAAATAACCCCTGGTCTTTTAGCAGGAAAATCCTCCGGTGGTAAAGTGGTTAAGTTGTGAACCCAGGAGTGAGAACTGAGACAATGACCATTCAGGTATCTTTGGTTGTTTTGTTTATTGTATATTGGGGATGGGAGAAGGGAATGCGTGGGATACTCCTCTGGCTCTTCTAGGCTTAACTGGGACTTTGTACAAAAATGTTCACTAGAGCTGTCTTGGCGTCAGCTGAATGCCGACCAGCGCTTCCTGACCCTTGGCTGAATTAGTGCTGGAACCTCGACTTTAACTTGTTTGTTAACTCAGAAGATCCAGGACAGTAGAACTCTTGACTCCTGACACTCGATTTAGCTCAAAAGTCACTGAACAGCTCCCTCCAACTCTTCACTGGCTGAGGTAGCTCCTTGTCACTGCTTGTGCTGCTGCAACTCTTAACTCTGTACACTACACACTGTACACTGACTCTTCAGGGCCCAACCACGGGTACCCCCTTTACACTTCAGGGTCCTCTGACTGGGCACCCCCTTTACACTAGCTGACTCCTGGATCCCTAGAACCTTCTCCGGAGTGGTCCCCTCTCACACTAGGCAGACCCCCAAGGGCAGTCCACAGTACTCACGATCTTTGTAGGCTTTCCTGGAACTGGACCCCTCTCTCTCTCCACTGGTTCTCGGCACACCGGATCCCTTCTGCAGCTCAGCACTCTTTGGATTCCCAGGCCGCCATCCGAGACACCTGCTTCCTCTGACAGGAGGAGAGACAGCCGTACTCTCCCTCCTGGGATTCTGCTTCCCGCCAAAGACGCTGCGTCATGCGTTCCTTCAGAACTCATACCCACTCCCAGAATCCTCTGCAGCAGAATCCGCCTTCTGGGGTAGACACAGGCCTGAGTGTGTCTCTGATTTGGTTTCCTCCACATCCCAATGAAAACCCTCTCATGGAGCCAGTGGGGAGACTCCCCTCTCAGCAACACACCTGGGAGAGTTGGCAGCCAGCCGGCTCTGCTGTTAGGCAGGCCCACTATACTTTTAACTAGCACCTACCTGTAGGGTGCTACATCTATATATTTTTTTTTTTTACTGTAAAAATATACATATATTTTAAATAAGAGAGCTGATAATCACCGCTGTCAATGAAATTAGTGTGCTTTTATTTGTTGTTGTCATATATGTTGTAAGGGACACTTAAAACTGAACTCCGGGAATAAACTTTATTGCATGCTTACCTTGGTCCAGTTTGGCAGAATGAGAATCACTGCAGTTTTTGTCACTACTACAGTGATAGCTGCAATCTTCTGGGTTCTGAGCAGGCTAATGTTGTACTATTGTATGCTATTATTGCAATTCAAGTTACTTAGGTCTCTACAAGTAGCATTTAATCATTCAAGTATGTTCCTGTCCCAACGGTGCTAACCATCTAATTTTATCACCACACACACCCACACTGTGCCCCTGTAGGTTTTATAATCCAGAGGGGCAAGAATTAGGTAGACACACGGTAACAGATGGTTGCTGTTGCCACAACAACATAATGGATCAGTATGTATATATATATATATATGCATAGATCTGTGTGGATACTAGAGTAAATCTCATAAGCTGTGAATAAAGTGCCAGAATGAAATCCTGGCATCTTTGTTCTGCATTGCAGTATGAGACACCAAGTGCATTATTAGGTGTTCAGTTATGTCTATTATTTACATGTCTGCATCTCTTGCAACAGGAGGCATCTCCTGATGTTCTGGCTTTCGACCTTTAGCTCTTAGCCTGCTAATTGCAAGTACTTGGTTTTGACCTGATCTTCATTCTTTGCTGCTAATCCTGACATGCATATTCACATTTGTAGCACCATTATAGATAGGTGCTAGGAATTAGTTAAGTTGGAGTTAGTTGTATTTTTGATAGGTAAATCTTGTTGTCACCCCATAGTCAGTGTGTCTGTATTGATTTGGTAGGCAAAAGCATATTCTGCTTAGGCTGGCCATACATGTTCAATTTTCTTGTACAATTTTCTGTTAGATTTACCAAAAACCATATAATATAAGGTCAAAACTAAACAACACTTTCAGTTGTATCCTATTAGGCAGGCCTTTGTGCTACATAGTTGAAGGTAAAACTAAAGAAAATTGTACAGAAAATTGTAAGAAAATTGCATAATGTAATGTATAATGTAATCAGTGAAGCTACAATCTGCTAGACGGGTCTGCTCAGTGTGTTCAGCAGTGTTGGTCATCTTACTTTAAAAAAGTAATTAGTTACAGTAACAAATCACCCTTCCCAAAAAGTGATTGAGTTACTGACTCAGTTACCACATTGAAAAAGTAATTAGTTACTCAGCAAAGTAACTGCGACTTTTTTTACTATTCTATAATGCAATTACGTTCTAGCACAGGGCCAATAATCACTGTCCAGACAGAAGATCAGGGGTCCATCAGCCTTATGGGACAATTACAGGAGAATGAAAACTCCTCCTACAAGCTTTAACCAGACACCGATAGAAGTCACAAGACTGCTCTAACTGCTGATAAAAAAAGTATTTAGAAATGTATATTTACTAAAACTATTGCATTTCCGTGTTCTGTGTACAGTGGGAGCATAGATATATATTAGATGCAGGGTCCTGGGTTTAGTAACACTTTAAATTAGGAATTTGGGCTGAAGCATAGCTTGAAATTCCAGGGTGCTGATTAAAAAAAAGTGAGAAAGGGTTCCTACCTTTACATGCTAGTGCAACTGGCAGGATCTTCTTCATTGTTCTACCTGCTCTGTTTGTGTATGTGTGCTGGTGGAATCATGTACTGTAAATAATTCTCTCCTTCTGGGTCTGTGCACTTAGAAATGAACTGCTAATAGATAAAATTGATGGTTTGCACTAAAAGTCTAGTTATTGGTTCTAAATGTACTTACCCAGTGTGGGCAAATTGTCTCTGTTGGCCTCTCTGTCCCAGACTCATTTGCCTTGTGTAACTTTAACACTAAGGGTTGGTTCACATTTATGTGACACAGGATCCGACTTGTGAGACCCCAAGTCGGATGACGTGAAATTCAAAGTTTCCCTATGAGAGCCATCTTAACTGATACTTCACAAGTCTGTCTGACTTTAAAAGAGGTTCCTGCACTACTTTGGTTCGACTTTGATGTGAATTCAATGCCACTGATTGTAAAAAGTCACATCAAAGTCGTATCAAAGTAACATCCCAAAGTTGGACTGAAAGTTGTGCGACTTTCAGTTGGGCTAATGTGAATTGAGCCTAATGCTAGTTACATGACTAATGTAGGAAGAGCATGGCACAAAACAGTTGACCCTAGGGGATAAGAAGTATAAATTTGCCCCTGAGTGAGCGTGGGGCCCTTACTTCTGCCACAACCAGTACCTATAAATTAGCATCACTATTCCCATATATACGTCATCATATCCTGGGTCTCCTGTCTGGTGCCCCATGTCTAGCAAGACCTGTAACAGAGCAAGTTAGCCTGATGGTCAGAGTGACATTCTCTGCTGTTTTTCATCAGCAATGCAGAGGGTGATGGTAAACCTAATACTGTCTGCATAGTTCTGGCATGATGTGGCTCTGACATTTAGGAATGGATGTGGCCACGTGGAATCTATGCAGCTTTTCTCTGGTAAGTAAACACGAAAATTACCCCTAACCACTAACGAGAGGGGGCACAAAATCACTGAACACCAGTGTTATGGGAGCACTGACCATCAAAATTGGGCACAAGGGCACTTGGTATTGACTACCAATGTAAGGAGACACTTACTCCTAATGCAGCACTGTGCAAGCTGTGCTATGCATCCCATGTTGTTCTGACCCCAGCGCTCTGACTGTTGCAATGTATGTTGTATATTGCATAGTTTTGACCACTTCACTCCTGGTGCAACATAACAGTTCCATAACACTGACCACTGCAACACATATATTATGTTGTACATTACCTAATGCTGAGCACTGTCTGGCACTGTGGGCGGCAATGGCTGGGTCGGATCGCCGACTCGCCGCCCGGACTCTATGCCCCCTCCTGGCGCGCTGTGCTGCTGCTGTCCGACTCCTGTCGCCGCGTGACTCACTCGACTGAGTCTCCTCCTCTCCTCTCTCCAGTACCGCGGACAGCGGTCATAGAGGAGAGGGGGAATACACTTACATCTACTGCCATCTAGTGGCGGTAGATGTAATTGCGGTAACGCAGCCGAAAGTAGCGGCAACGGCGTTACAGGGAGAGGACGAGTAATCAGATAGATTACTCGTTACCCTGAAAAGTAACTGCGTTAAGTAACACTGTTTACTTAAACGCAGTTACTACCAACACTGGTGTTCAGCTGCTGCCAGTCTAGTCTATAGCTTCCTCTGTATCTAGGGAACTGGAGAAGTTTTTGGATTATATGAGAGGCAGGCTCTGATGGTATTCTGGGTAACTGTATATATTCAGTGAGCACACTGAGCTCTGGGTCTTTTCCCAGAGTGGATTAGTCCAGCATTGGAGGTATGCTGCCCTCCCAGGTGGAAGCTGGGCGACATTAGGCACTTAAATGCTGAGACCCAGGAGCTAAAGGGAGCTAATTGAGGGGAGCTGTCTGCTGAAGATTTGTCTGGTATCACAGGAAGGTTTCGCTTTGAAGTTGGAAGGAGGCTACTAGCTGTTCTTGGGCCTTGGGAATACAGACACTTGAGAGATCTTGGGGAACTTTGTGCTTTAGCCTCCCCTCTGGTACTACATAGTCAGCCATGGGTCTGTTTAAAGGGGACTGAATAACTTTGTCCACTTAAACTCCTTCCTAAAAGTGACTCTGCTCTTGTGGCTCTAACTACTACTACTAAGCTGAAGTCTACTGTTTGTTTCAAACCTGAACTTCATTATAGCTTGCTCTGAAGAAAACCTAAGTCCTAGGTTGTAAATAGTTCTTGTTTCTGGAGTATCCCACCACTACTCAAAACAAGAGATCGACCGATTATCGACAACACTGATATATCGGGGACCGATATGCACTTTCCCCGATATATCGGAATCGGCCTTTTGATTTACCGATATTGCCGATATTTTCGTGACGTCATTCCGTATGTTGCATGCACACGTTATGCCTTCTAACACCGCCTCCTACGCCTGTGCGACCCATACGTGATGCCATCTCACCGCGCGCCGCACTTAAGACCGCCTCCCACAGCCTTGTGTTACAGCCAGCTGCAGTCCGGTCACGCTGCCAGCCATCCATCCACCCACAGGCCCTGGCCTCAGCCACCCACCACAACAGGGTGCCAGCCCAGCGAGTAAGCAACCAGCCACCCAGATGACACCAAGCCAGCCACCCGCCACCGTGACCAGTGTTCCAGCAAGTCAGCTACCCGCCACAACAGGCCAGGGTGAGTGAGTGACACCAAGCCAGCCACCCACACAACAGGATGACCCCAAGCCCGCCCCCCACCACAGTGTTCCAGCAAGCCAGCCACCCACCACAATGTTCCTGCAAGCCAGCCACCCACCACAGTGTTCCTGCAAGCCAGCCAGCCACCACAATGTTCCTGCAAGCCAGCCACCCATAACAGGGTGACACCAAGCAAGCCAGCCACCACAGTGTTCCTTCAAGCCAGCCACCCATA
This sequence comes from Pelophylax lessonae, assembly GCF_965119305.1. NCBI lineage: Eukaryota > Metazoa > Chordata > Amphibia > Anura > Ranidae > Pelophylax > Pelophylax lessonae. The sequence goes on from NC_138768.1 coordinate 650,768,266, forward strand.
ACAGGGTGACACCAAGCAAGCCAACCAGGCACCACAGACTGTTCCTGAAAGCCAGCCACCCATAACAGGGTGACACCAAGCAAGCCAGCCACCACAGTGTTCCTGCAAGCCAGCCACACATAACAAGGTGACACCAAGCCAGCCACTCACCACAGTGTTCCTGCAAGCCAGCCACCCATAACAGGGTGACACCAAGCAAGCCAACCAGGCACCACAGACTGTTCCTGAAAGCCAGCCACCCATAACAGGGTGACACCAAGCCAGCCACCCACCACAGTGTTTCTGTAAGCCAGCCACCCATAACAGGGTGACACCAAGCAAGCCAGCCACCACAGTGTTCCTGCAAGCCAGCCACCCATAACAGGGTGACACCAAGCAAGCCAACCAGGCACCACACTGTTCCTGAAAGCCAGCCACCCATAACAGGGTGACACCAAGCCATCCAACCAGCCACCACAGACTGTTCTTGAAAGCCAGCCACCAATAACAAGGTGACACCAGTCACTAAGCCAGCCAGCCACCCATAACAGGGTGACACCAAGCCAGCCAACCAGGCACCACAGACTGTTCCTGAAAGCCAGCCACCAATAACAAGGTGACACCAATCACCAAGCTAGCCAGCCACCCATAACAGGGTGACACCAAGCCAGCCAGCTAGTGCCACCACAGTGTTCCTGCAAGCCAGCCACCCAGAACAGGGTGACGCCAGCCAGCCACCACAGTGTTCCGGCAAGCAAGCCACCCACAACAGGGTGACACCAAGCCAGCCACACTGCCAGGCATCAGCCACCAACCCACAACAGGGTGCCAGTGCCAGCATCAGCAGCAAATTCAGCTTCAGCAAAACATTTCTTTAATCTTTTTTATGTCTTTCAAGTTGAAATGGAGATGGAGGAGGAGAGAAAGAGTAAAAGTGTGGTCTGGGACTATTTCTCGTCTCAACCATCTCCCGGAAAAGCAGCAGTGTGCGACACATGTACAAACAACATAAGCATGGGAACAGTAACTGCAAAAAACAAAAATATGTCAAATCTTTGAATGTGAATACCTCCTCCACTATCCCATTTCCAGGCAACAATACCAGATATGGTTGTGAAAAAAAACAGATGTCACTGTCTAGATTCAGATGGAAGATCCCAACTGCTGGACAGAGTAATCACAGAGATGATTGTCACCGATAACCAGCCATTTACAATGGTGTCTGACTCAGGATTTAAGCTGTTGATGTCAATCCTGGAGCCAAGCTACACACTGAAGAGTGGAAAGTATTATCGAACCAAAATGCTGGCAAAGCTACACCAAAAGGTAGTTGACAAAGTAAAGGCTATGCTGCAACCAGAGAATGCTGGCAACTCACTCTCATTCACGATGGACTGCTGGTCACAAACAGAGTTTGAGTCACTACTCATTCTTACATGCCACTTCATTAACAGCGGATGGACAAAAAGGCAATTGGTGTTGAATACAAAAGTGATGCAAGGATCCCACAGCTGAGTACAGTATAGAAATGTTTCTAGGCATGCTTGAAGAATGGGAAATCAACAAAGACTGAGTGATGCTTGCGCAACTTTGAGACAGTGGAGCAAACATGCGTAAAGGAATGAGGCTTGCTGATACGTCAGACCTCTGTGTCATCATGGCACACAACACCCTCCAACTTTCAAATGATAGTCTGTCAAGCCAAAGAGCTTTGATTAATATATGTTTTGAGAAGCATGAAGAGATTTAAAATGTTATGCTTGCAAGTCTTTTGAATCCTCGATACAAGAACCATGCTTTCTCTTCTGATGATGTATTGGCTAAGGGGAAACAATGGCTGACAGAAGATATGGAGGTGCAGGAGGTTCTTGCTGAAAAGACAAGTCCAGAACACTACTTTTATGAAGAGCAGCATGCTGAAAAAACAGACAAATGTCCAAAAATACCTCAACGAACAGAAGAGAATCTGCTTCATCGTTGTCAAATTGATCAGGACATTTTCAGTGTTTTATTGGGGTCTCATGCGGAGGATTCAATTTCTTCTGAATCTGCAACGATGAGCCTTGATGAAGAACTTCATCTCTATTTGAAAGAAGCCATAATTGACAGAAGAAGTCATCCTCTTCAGTGGTGGATAGAAAATGGGGCACTCTACAAAAGACTTGCTTCCCATGCTAGAAAATACCTCTCTCTCTCTGCTCCTCTGTCCTCCACTCCTGAGCATGTTTATGAAGTTGCAGCATTGTTTCAACAAAACAGAAGACCTTTAACAGGTGACCATGGACATGCTGAAATGTTCTGCTTTCTGCATTATAATATTGTTCTACTTAACTGGGAGTATTGAAGAAAGTAGTGTCCACTCCACTCCACTCCAATCCACTGTCTAGCTGTTGCCTACCTTTTTTTCTAGCAGTTTTGCACTGACTGCTGTAGTTGCAGTGAGTGCCCTACTGCTAAGAGTCCAATCCAATTCAATCCAATGTGTAGCTGTTGCCTAGCTTTTTTCTAGCAGTTTTGCACTGACTGCTGTAGTTGCAGTGAGTACCCTACTGCAGAGGTAGTCCACTGACTCCAATCCAATCCACTGTCTAGCTGTTACGTAGATTTTTCCTAGCAGTTTTGCACTGACTGCTGTAGTTGCAGTGAGTGCCCTACTGCAGAGGTAGTCCACTGACTCCAATCCAATCCACTGTCTAGCTGTTGCCTAGCTTTTTTCTAGCAGTTTTGCACTGACTGCTGTAGTTGCAGTGAGTGCCCTACTGCTAAGAGTCCAAATCCAATGTCTAGCTGTTGCCTAGCTTTTTTGTAGCAGTTTTGCACTGACTGCTGTCGTTTCAGTGAGTGCCCTACTGCAGAGGTAGTCCACTGACTCCAATCCAGTCTGTCTAGCTGTTGGCTTGATTTTTTTCTAGCAGTATTGCACTGACTGCAGTAGTTGCAGTGAGTGCCAAACTGCAGACAGAGATAGTCCTCCACTGACTCCAGTCCAATCCACTATGGCATGTGTAGCTGCTGCCTTGCTCTTTTTCTAGCAGTTTTTATGCAGTTACGGTGTGAAGAACGAGCACCCCGCCCCCTTGTGTCACAGATGACGTCATATGTGACACAAGGGGGCGGGGTCTCCCGATGACATCATCTGGCGGCCACGCCCCTAATGGCTATATAATAAGCTGCAGAGACCGGAGACCGGTGTTCCGTGAAAAATCCATACCCGTGAGAAAACCATACCCTCGTCACATCCGGTTCAGCTATGGAGGGTATGGATTTCTCACGGTAGTTAAACTTGCGGCGCTTACATTAAAACAGCTTATCTGCAACATAAATCATCTCCGCTCTTCGCCCTGTCACTGCCCTCATCTCCGGTAATAAATATAAAAGCGGATCACGGAGCCGCGATCGCCGTCACATTTACATCTCATACTCCCGCCGCTTTTATATTTATTACCGGAGATGAGGGAAGTTACAGCGATAGCAGAGGAGATGATTGATGTTGCAGCCGAAGTGTTTTAATGTACCCGCCGCAAGTATTACATTAGACACAGTGCCGTGAGAATTTCATGCCCACCGAGCATGCGCACTTGTCAAATTCTTTCATGTTCATTTACGTATCCGTGGCTCTGAGCATGCGCACTGCTGCGCTGCTCAGCTGTTTCAGACCGGAAGTGACGACGGTATGGTTTCTCCACGGGGTATGGTTTTTTAACGTTACACTGGCATAATCGCAGGAGACGTCGCCGGAGGAGGACTGGAGGAAGAAGAAAAGCCGACAGCAAAAGAGCAGAAGACCAGAAGACTGGAGAGGAGAAGACAAGACAAGAAGAGCGGACAGCAAAAGAGCAGAAGACCGGAGAGGAGAAGACAAGAAGAGAGGACAGCAAAAGAGCAGAAGACCGGAGAGGGAGAAGACGGGATGAAGATTTTTAATAAACTTTCCAAAACGTCTCCTGTCGTTATTTACACACACTGCCTTTTATGGGGTGAATGGGTAGGGGTACAGTGTACCCCATACCCATTCACATAGGGAGGGGGTCCGGGATCTGGGGGGCCCCCTTGTTAAAGGGGGCTTCCATATTCCGATGAGCCCCCTGCCCGCAGACCCCCACAACCACCGGCCAGGGTTGTGGGGATGAGGCCCTTGTCCTCATCAACATAGGGGCAAAGTGCTTTGAGGTGGGGGGTGCAGAGCCCCCCCTGCCCCCATGTTGAGGGCGTGTGGCCTGGTATGATCCAGGGGGGTGGGGCCGCTCGCTCGTCCCCTCCCCTTTCCTGGCATGCCGGGCTGCATGCTCGGATAAGGGTCTGGTATGGATTTTGGGGGGGACCCCACACCGTTTTTTCGGCAGGGGACTACCCTCAAATTCCATACCAGATCCGAAGGGCCTGGTTTGGAACCTGGGGGGGAACCCCACGCCGTTTTTTTCCCCATTTTGGTGTGGAGTTCCCCCTCAAGATTCTCACAGCGCAAGTCGCGCCGCAAGTCGGATCACCCTGATCTGACCTGCGGTGCGACTTCCATTCAAATCAATAGGCTCCCATTGGGAACCATTGATTTTGAATGGAGGCAGAAAAAACGCTGCTAACAGCTACTGTGGCCAAATGTGCAATAATGCTAATGGAAAAAGCTACTGAAAGCACGTTTTTACAGCTGCTTTTTCCCGGCATCAAGAAACAGCTTTGGAGCTCGTTTTTATGACGCCCTGTGTGCATGGAGCCTAAACCTCCTTTTAGTGCACATACTTTCTACTTATGGGAAAATGATCTGACCTTTTTGACTTAATATTAATTTTCTGTTTTTTTTATGCTCTTTGCATTGAACAGGTTATACAAATCTAATAGAAATAAAACATTTAGAACTGGACCTATAAGAAACAGAAACAGATCTCACATGGAAGAACACAGGCAATACTTATTAAGGTCTCCAAATGTACAGCCATGGCCAAAGGTTTTGAGAATGGCACAAAACTTGATTTTCACAAAGTCTGCTGCTTCAGTGTTTTTAGATCTCTTGTCAGATGTTACTATGGCATTTCATAAGTGTCAAAGGCTTTTATTGGCAATTTCATTTTTGCAAAGAGTCAATATTTGCAGTGTTGACCCTTCTTTTTCAAGACCTCTGCAATTCGCCCTGGCATGCTGTTAATCACTTCTGGGCCACATCCTGAATTTGCCCATTCTTGCATTCTGGTTTGTTAGAACTTGTGGGGTTTTTTTGTCCACCCGCCTCTTGAAGGTTGACCACAAGTTCTCAATGGGATTAAGGTCTGGTGAGTTTCCTGGCCAAGGACTCAAAATTTCAATGTTTTGTTCCCCAAGCCACTTAGTTATCACTTTTGCCTTATAGCAAGGTGCTCCATCATGCTGGAAAAGGCATTGTTTGTCACAAAACTGTTCTTGGATGGTTGGGAGAAGCTGTTCTCAGAGGATGTTTTTGTATCATTCTTTATTCATGGCTGTGTTCTTAGGCAAAATTGTGAGTGAGCCCACTCCCTTGGCTGAGAAGCAACCACACACATGAATGGTCTCAGGGTGCTTTACTGTTGGCATGACACAAAACTGATGGTAGCGCTCACCTTTTCTTTTCTGGACAAGGTTTTTTGTCCCAAACAATTGGAAATGGGATTGATCAGAGAAAATTGACTTTACCTCAGTCCTCAGCAGTCCAATCCCTGTACCTTTTGCAGAATATCACTCTGTCCCTGATGTTTTTCTTGGAGAGAGGTGGCTTCTTTGCTTTCCTTCTCGACACCAGGCTATCCTTCAAAAGTCTTCTTCTCACTGTGTGCAAGATACACACACACCTGCCTGCTCAATTACTGAGCAAGCTCTGCACTGGTGGTTCCCTGATCCTGCAGCTGAATCAACTGTAGGAGACGGTCCTGGTGCTTGCTGGACTTTCTTGAGCCCCCTGAAGCCTTTTTCACAAATGCAGTGGATTTTTTTTTTTTTTTATGGGATTAAGATAATTTTCATGCAAAGAGAGACTTTGCAATTAATTGCAATTCATCTGATTACTCTTCATAACATTCTGGAGTATATGCAAATGGCCATCATAAACACTGATGCAACAGACTTTGGGAAAATTAATATTTGTGCCATTCTCAAAACTTTTGGCAACGGCTGTATTTCAAAAATGGTTCTCATATGTGGAGCAGCTGCTTGATACTATGGGAATCTTGATGACACTTATGAAGGTGCATGAACTCTAAAATGCTGCCATCTAGTGTTCAATTAATATAATGCGAGGGATCTGTTCTAGCTAGGATGATTATCACTGACTTGTACATTTTCATCCAATTTCTGCGCGTTTTGACGTGTGTTGACACGCATTTTAACGCGTAATAAAATGCATTGCATTTTGCAGGATTTACTGTGACATCACATCCTGCGAATCACTCACAAAGCAAACTTTTTTTTTCTTACTTACATTGTGTTATGTTGTGCTGCGTTGATCGGTGTTTTGTGCACATTGACCTGAAGTGCATTCTGCTAAAATGAATACATATTGCATTTTAACACAATGCAGGTTAACGTAGCATAATATTTGGCCCGACTGCATGTTAGCAACCAAGGACAACAGGTCACACTAAAGTGGCAGTAGGCAGAGCCTCACAAGAAAATCTGATTGACTAGGTCCCCATCAGGTCTGCTTTGCCTGTGATTGACAGTGGATGGCAGTGGACAAATAACATTCAATCCAATAGCAGCTATGGAATCTACCCACTGTCATTCAGAGGCAGGGCAGATCAGGCTGCACCCATCAGACAACTCAAATCCGTGGCTGCTGCGCCTGTTGGATGGGTGGGGTCTGATGGGGAGCTGTGAGATTGTCTGGGACAGGTACATGAATTGGGTGCAAGCACAATCACTTTCAGTGCTGTGCCTACGACACTGCAAATAGCACCACACACTCTGTCATACCTTTTTGGGTATATAATATATAATTGCGGTTATATAGGCAACACCCAAGTGGTAAAAAAATGTGAAACAATGGCAGTATTACAGTAAATATATATATATATGTATATATATATATATATATATATATATATATATATATATATATATAAAGCAGGTGAACAGTAAGGAAAAAAAAAAAAAAAAGGATCAGCAAACCATTCACCTTGGAAGAATGCACCGAAGCCACAAGACAAAACAAGGTGACGCAAAAAAGGGTTTGAAGCCGTTTCAGCTGGAACTTCCTGGTTATCCTAGCTAGTTTCACCAAGGACACAAGCCTGATCAAGGTATCGTCAGGAAGCAGGAAGACCATCTGCACAGTATCAATCCCTATGCCCAAAAAGGACACAACATGAGCAAGGCCTTCTGTTTTGTTGGCGGGAAACCCAGCTGAATGCAAACTTCTAGAAGGAGGCCAAAAGCCATTACCAATGGTCACTATCTGCAGGATCGATAAACAAAAATCCTCCAGATAGTACAAGAGTAGGCCTGAAGGCTGGCTTAACACCCATTTAAGAAAACTACTAAACAATTCAAAGTAATAGCATGATATAGAACATCCCAATTAGGCACAATTTTTTTTCTTACCACAGCTTCAAACTGTGACATTGCCTTTAAGTTAGCAAACATGGTAGGCCCATCCTATGGTACGAAGGGAATCTAAAACCCACAATCAAATCCATCACTGTTGGGGGAGTAGAATGCCCTTTCTGGATACTGGCGATGCTCCTGCGGGAGCAGGGTTATCTTACCGAATGGGCATTCAGGGCAGTTGCCTGGGGGTCCCACTTGCCCGAGGGGCCCCAGCGACCCAGCCCCAGCCAAGCATTAATCTCGACCCCCACCCCCATGTGCATCCCGCTGCCGAACTTATCAGGTGGCAAGAGCCTGTCGGCCCTGAGCTGCTGTCAGGCCACTTGGGCCGTGAAGGGGGAGCCCATAACTGCAGGAATGCCTGTCTGCCTCCACAGGAACAGGCGCACACAGGACAGTCGAGTCTGACTCCTGTCTGTGTGTGTGTTCACCGGACCCAGCCACCCAACTTGCAAGCTGTCATTAGCCTGGCACTACTATTGGAACCTATAATTATCACCTTATCGATAATTTGCGTTTTTTTATTCTTGTGGGTGATTGTGTAGGTGGGGCCCCAGTGCACTGCATTGCCCGGGGGCCTATAATGCTCTTAAGATGGCACTGTGCGGGAGCACCAGCAGTTGGGATGTGGCACATTGGTGAAAAAAAAAAAAAGAATAAAGCCATCTTCATGATCAAAAGTTACTTCCCTTTGCATTGCCATTTTTTGGCAAAACTGGATATCATAATTGAAGCAACATTGCCCGCCATATATTTTGTGGGACCCCCAAACCTTCACCTTCTTAGCAGCTGAATACCCACAGGAGAAATGGTCCACAGGGGGCTTCTGTCACAACCGACCTGGGGTCTTGCAGTGAAGAGGGAACCCAGTTGCAGTGGAACAGCACTCCCTTACAATCACGACCCTTAGGAGTCCCTGGAAGTGGGAACAGGGCCCCGTAGGGACTGTGGTGGCACGGGGGCCTTTAATGAAGAGGAGGAGGTAAGGTCGACAACTCTGGAGTCAGGTCTGGCAGGCAATCAAGGAGTATCCACCTGAGGGAGAAAGGATCAGGAACACAGACAATGCAATTAGCAGACACACAGGAGCAAGGAAAATAACCAAGCACTGACTGGAAGGTGTGCTTGGTTTATATAGGGAGCCAGGATCACATGACCCGCCACCTCCCACCAGTAGATGGGGCTGCCAGGGGCTATAAAGGGAGGTCACAGACCCAGCGCCATCTTGGTTTGCTTCATAGAACCTGATCTTACCAGATCTTCAACTCTCCTCTCTCCCTCTGTGTAAAACACTAACCGCATGGCGGCCGCCATCTTGCCATGACAGTGTGCTGATGCAGTCCTCAGAGGTGAGGGGAGGAGAAGGAGCCACTGCAGACCCGGAGGGGGTGTCTCTGTGACCAGCAAGCACCGAGACTCTGTTGCGAGAACCCCGCAGGCGCCCAGACGCAGGTGAGTACGCGGCAGTGCCGTGACAGAGCCCCCTTCCTAAACGCGACCTCAGGGCGCGAAATAGGGTTGGTCAGCCAGGGTGTCTTCTGTGGAAAGCTCTAATCTTGGCAGGTGCATGAACATTCTTAGCTGGCTCCCAGGATCTCTCCTCTGGGCCATACCCTTTCCAGTGGATGAGATACTCCAGATTTCCCCTACGACGTCTGGAATCAAGAATCTCTTGGACTTCAAACTCTTCAGAGCCATCCACAACCACTGGAGAGGGTGGAGCCACAATACGGGAAGGAAATCTGTTGGGTTTCCAAGGTTTAAGGAGGGATACATGAAAAACCGGATGTAACCTGTAGGTGGAAGGGAGGTCCAGGCGGACGGCCACAGGAGATAGGATCTCGGTTATAGTGAAAGGCCCTATGTAACGTGGTCCCAACTTCCGTGAGGGGCAAGACAAACGCATATGTTGTGTGGACAGCCAGACTTTGTCTCCTGGCACATAGGTGGGTGCTGGTGAACTTTTTTTGTCTGCATATCCTTTGTAGCGTTGTTGTGCTATTTTCAGGGTCTGGTACAACATAGGCTTAAGATGTCTAAGTTTGTTCAGTTGTGAGGCTACATCAGGCACTGTGTTTGGACAAGGTAGCTCTGGAAGGGCACATGGATGGAAACCATAGTTGGCATAAAAAGGTGTCATCTTGCTGGAGTGGTGCATGTGGTTGTTGTAGGAGAACTCTGCTGTGGGAAGCAGAGATAACCAGTCGTCTTGCAGATGTGTAGTGAAACAACGAAGATATTGTTCCAGAATCTGGTTGGTACGTTCTGTTTGGCCGTTGGTCTGAGGATGGTAAGCCGAGGATAAACATCGTTGGATCCTTAATATAAAAATGGGGATATTGCTGCGCTAAAATGTAAAGATAAAAACATACATGAATAAAAAGTCAACAGACCAAATGAAAGCAGCCAGCACCTGATCTAGAATCAGAAATACCAGATCTAAATAGCAATATAGAATGGGATTGGTGCAGCGCTAACACAATTGAATCCACAGTCCATACAAATGTTCAAATGGATCAAATACAAAAGTGCAGTAAACAAAAGTTCATCAGAGAGTGCTCCAATAAAGAAGGGAAACTGTCCACCACTTCAAACTTGGAAAAAGCCCCGAGTGCAGGAACCGCCACCAAGATAATAAATGGCCTCTTACCAAATTGCAATGACCCCCATTACAAGGATCAAAGACAGCCTGTGTGATCAAATCAGTGCCCAGATCGACATGTATCGATTCCCAGTGTTCCCTCAGCAGCTCCGACCGGAACAAGTGAACATAAGGAAAAGAGGGACAACTCCAATAGGGAAGTACGTTCACAGGTTTATTCAGTAAAAGCAGAGTGGCAACTCACGTTTGCATGAAGAAATCACAGCATGTCTCAGAGCTATACTCTCAGAACCTTTGTTTCCAACCAATAAAATGGCCGCCGTGTCTCCTTGCTGGCCTCAGCACGACGAACCGCAGGCTCCTCCTCCGACCGGTTTCATCAACACGTGACTTCATCAGGGGGTGTGGCCTATGGCAGAACGTCTTTCCTTATATGCTGGGTGAGACAGGGCGGAACTCGCTGTGTCCAATCCGGAGCCAGCAGGAAGTGGTCATCCCAAACCATCAACAGGAAGGAGACCAACGACCCGGAACAGGATGTGTGACCTTTGAATGTCAACATCCGGAGCTAAACCCGGGATTGGAGACCGCAAACAGCGATAAACCGATCAAATATTAACATGATTGCACAAGAGATATATGTGCCTTATATTTCAAAGGACTTCTAGTGCATATTTGATCTTAAAAAAGAAACCTTATTTAAAAGAGCTTCAAAATGGGGGAAACCTATAGGTAACCAGGGGAACAGTGCTCTACTCTAGCCGTGCTAGACTTTGCAGGGAAACACCGCCATCTAGCGGCCAGAAACAAAAATTCCCGAGAGTGCTCCATTACATAACTTACATTGACATGAAGGGAAAATTATAAATGTAACTAAAAAAGTGAACTAAATATGATACACAATATGACAGTTTAATAGCATCACAAAAAATATAGAATAAAAACATTTAAAACTATCCCACAAATAAAAAAATAAAAATAAAATTATGATAACCAACAGTGCAGAACATACTGAAAACCCCTTCATCAGGCATTATTGATAAAGGAATTAATATCCCAATCAATATTTAACCCGTGAGGGGCGTAGGTCTTCAACCGATAAATCCAGCTGGTCTCTAGTTGTGAGACACCTCTGGTACGGTTACTACCCCTCCAACTGCCTGAAAATTTATCAATGCCTAAAAAGACAGTGCCTTTGGGGTCATTCCCATGACATTCATCATAGTGTCTAGAGACACTATGTTTTGGGAATGCCTTCAGTATATTCGCCACATGTTCCTGCAACCGCACGTGTAACTTTCGTATCGTCCTACCCACATATTCACGGCCACAAGGGCAACGTAGTAGGTAGACAACGTGCCGTGTGGAACATGTGATGAACGGCTTGATTTTAACATTACGTTGTGTGGCATTGGAAAAGAACGTCTCAACCCTCCTAGACCTACAAGCATTAACCTTGCAGATGGCACAACCTCTACATGGATAAAAACCACCCCTCTCCTGAAAAAAAGAGATGGTCTTAGGTGGATCCACAATGTTGGGGGCCACTTGAAGCCTCAGCGGAGGCACACCCCTAAAAATGACTTTAGGAGCTTCAGGTAGTACAGGGCCCAGGAGGCTGTCGTTCTTTAGGATGTGCCAATGCTTCCTGATCAATTTTTTAACAGAGAAATGCTGAACGGAGTATGATGAAAAAAAGGCAAACTGAAAATCATCATTACTCTCACGTTCTCGTGGTACCAACAGGTCAGCCCTATTACGGGAATCTGCCTGCATAAGGGCTTTTTCAAGATCCTGTTCTTTATACCCCTTCTCCAAAAACTTGGACTTCAAGGAGCTAGCCTCCCGCAGGAAGTCCGCTCTATTGGAACAGTTCCTCTTGAGTCTGAGGAACTGACTGACAGGAACGGATCTAAGCCACGACACATGGTGGCAACTAGATGTGTCAATAAATCCGTTCCTGTCAGTCTCCTTGAAGAAAGTAGAGGTTTCAAGGGAACTACCAACCACTTTAATTTTAAGATCTAGAAAATGAATTTCAGATCTACTGCATTCGTGCACCAATCTAATTCCTCTGTCATTGTCATTCAGTGCAGAGATGAATGATTCAAGGGACTCAGAGTCACCATCCCATAGGAGGAGGATGTCATCGATGTACCTCCGCCAGAGAACTATCTCTGGTCTCGGAACGTCACCGATGACATCCTCCTCCCATTTGGCCATGAACAGATTGGCCATACTTGGCGCAAACTTCGCGCCCATGGCCACCCCCTTATTTTGTCTGTAATAAGTGCCATTGAACCAGAATAAATTATGGGCCATAGCATAATCCAACAGGGATAAGATGAATTGACTCTGAAGACCTAACAAAGTGCTCTGACCCAAGAAATATTCAACAGCCTCCCTTCCATGCTGGTGTGATATAACCGTGTAAAGGGATGAAACATCAGCAGTGGCCAAGATGTAGGTGTGCTTCCACTCTATATCCTTAAGTATATTAATGACTTGCATAGAGTCCCTCAAAAATGAGGGGGTCTTGGTCACAAGGGGCTGGAGAAAGAAGTCTATGTATTTACCCACCCGGGAGGTAACCGAATCAATGCCACTAATGATTGGCCTCCCGGGTGGGTTCACCGCATCTTTATGCACCTTGGGTAGATAGTACATTATTGGCACCCTTGGGGCGGATGGTACCAAAAAGGATTTCTCCTTCTTGGTAAGGAGTTTGCGCTGAAAGCCATCCTCCACCAAGTCGACAAGTTCTTTTTTGTATGATGTCGTAGGGTTACCCCTCAGGGGAATATAAGTGTCCCGGTCTGACAATAACCTATTCATTTCCACATTATAGGCCACAGTATCCAGAATGACTATTCCTCCCCCTTTATCTGCTGGCCTCACAATTATGTCCTTACGCTCCTTTAAGGAGCGAAGTCCCCGTTCAAACATATGTGTTTGATGGACTTTTTTGAGGCTAAGCTTATCCAAGTCCTTGGCAACCAAATCTCGGAACACAGTCAGAGTGGGAGCCAAAGGACCTGGGGGGTTGAATAGTGAGGCATTGGAAAATGAAGTGGACTTGATGCCCATATTATATTCCACTCTAGGGGTGATGGGGTTCCCCATCAGATGCCTTTTAATGCTCATTTTACGCACAAACTTTTGAAGGTCTATGAAAGTGTCGAATTTGTTAAGAGGTCGGGGGGGAGCAAACTTGAGTCCATGATTTAACACATGCTTCTCTTCAACCGAAAGAGAAGCTGAACTCAAATTAAACAAACCCCGATCCCTCAACGCCGACTTCTTTTTGTTGCGGACCCTCCGCCCCCCTCTAGTCCCTCTCTGCCCTCCTTTTGCCTTTTGTTTTTTGGGGTGCCCCCGTGAAAAGGGGTATTAAGCTGGTTCCATGAGCCTTGCCCCCCAGGAGGGTTAGAGTAGGCAGATGGAGGCTGGTGGTATCCCTGTGAAGTCTGTGGCCGTTGGTTCCCTCTATTCTGATAATAGGGTCCCTGTGGCTGAAAAGGAGGTATGTATTCCTCTTGTTGCGGGTGTGTGGTGATATATTGAGCGGCTCCCTGATAATCCTCTCGGAGTGGTAAAAATCTATTTCCAGAGGGTTGTTGGCTATATCCTTGTTGAGGGGCAGCTTTCCCCTTACCTCTAGCCCTTCCCCTACCACCTCCACGGCCTCGTCCCCGTCCTCTGGGCTGAGCCCATGTCTCCGTTGAAATAAGAGGATAATGAGACTGGCCAGAACTCTCACCAACTTCCATTGGGGTACTGGGGGGGGGGGGTACCAGCTGAGAGGGTTGTCCTGTGCCAACATCAGCCGGGTCCCTATTGGCTTGCCATTTAAAGACTAGCTTACTCTGATAATCACCACTATCCCTTAGGAATTTCTTCCTTTTTTTATTTTTCTGTTCTAAGTCCTCCTTTTCCAAATGCTTTTTTAAGAGGTCAGATTTTTGTTTGTAGAGGTCTTTAGATTTAAATTCCTCCAGTTTGCCTTTAATAACATTAATCTCCTCATCCAATTTCTTAAGTTTAAGCCGTTTCTTGGTTACCATATAACGTAGTAATTCAAGCCCTGCCTTGTTGAAGTATTGGTACCACTCATCTAAATCTAAGATGTCACTCTGTGGTGCCACCTCCCACCTCAGGCTTCTAGGTACCATACTTTCAGCAAGATATTTCTCAAAGAAGGCAATATCCCACCCCGTGTGGAGCTCGGTTGTCATGATGTTCTTAAGTCTCAAAAAGAGACCACTCATGTCATCCGCAGGCTCACTAGAGGTCGAGAAAATGCCTTCCAGGTTGATGGAATAGGTCTTCCTGTACTCAAATACATCCATGATAGTACAAGCACAGAAAGGCCAACCAACACTGGTATAATAATGAGAAAAAACCAAATGTGGATATCTCGCTCAACAGATCCTTACTCAGAATTCACAAAGCAGCAGCACATGTACTAATTAGCAAGAATATAAAAATGGGGATATTGCTGCGCTAAAATGTAAAGATAAAAACATACATGAATAAAAAGTCAACAGACCAAATGAAAGCAGCCAGCACCTGATCTATAATCAGAAATACCAGATCTAAATAGCAATATAGAATGGGATTGGTGCAGCGCTAACACAATTGAATCCACAGTCCATACAAATGTTCAAATGGATCAAATACAAAAGTGCAGTAAACAAAAGTTCATCAGAGAGTGCTCCAATAAAGAAGGGAAACTGTCCACCACTTCAAACTTGGAAAAAGCCCCGAGTGCAGGAACCGCCACCAAGATAATAAATGGCCTCTTACCAAATTGCAATGACCCCCATTACAAGGATCAAAGACAGCCTGTGTGATCAAATCAGTGCCCAGATCGACATGTATCGATTCCCAGTGTTCCCTCAGCAGCTCCGACCGGAACAAGTGAACATAAGGAAAAGAGGGACAACTCCAATAGTGAAGTACGTTCACAGGTTTATTCAGTAAAAGCAGAGTGGCAACTCACGTTTGCATGAAGAAATCACAGCATGTCTCAGAGCTATACTCTCAGAACCTTTGTTTCCAACCAATAAAATGGCCGCCGTGTCTCCTTGCTGGCCTCAGCACGACGAACCGCAGGCTCCTCCTCCGACCGGTTTCATCAACACGTGACTTCATCAGGGGGTGTGGCCTATGGCAGAACGTCTTTCCTTATATGCTGGGTGAGACAGGGCGGAACTCGCTGTGTCCAATCCGGAGCCAGCAGGAAGTGGTCATCCCAAACCATCAACAGGAAGGAGACCAACGACCCGGAACAGGATGTGTGACCTTTGAATGTCAACATCCGGAGCTAAACCCGGGATTGGAGACCGCAAACAGCGATAAACCGATCAAATATTAACATGATTGCACAAGAGATATATGTGCCTTATATTTCAAAGGACTTCTAGTGCATATTTGATCTTAAGAAAGAAACCTTATTTAAAAGAGCTTCAAAATGGGGGAAACCTATAGGTAACCAGGGGAACAGTGCTCTACTCTAGCCGTGCTAGACTTTGCAGGGAAACACCGCCATCTAGCGGCCAGAAACAAAAATTCCCGAGAGTGCTCCATTACATAACTTACATTGACATGAAGGGAAAATTATAAATGTAACTAAAAATGTGAACTAAATATGATACACAATATGACAGTTTAATAGCATCACAAAAAATATAGAATAAAAACATTTAAAACTATCCCACAAATAAAAAAATAAAAATAAAATTATGATAACCAACAGTGCAGAACATACTGAAAACCCCTTCATCAGGCATTATTGATAAAGGAATTAATATCCCAATCAATATTTAACCCGTGAGGGGCGTAGGTCTTCAACCGATAAATCCAGCTGGTCTCTAGTTGTGAGACACCTCTGGTACGGTTACTACCCCTCCAACTGCCTGAAAATTTATCAATGCCTAAAAAGACAGTGCCTTTGGGGTCATTCCCATGACATTCATCATAGTGTCTAGAGACACTATGTTTTGGGAATGCCTTCAGTATATTCGCCACATGTTCCTGCAACCGCACGTGTAACTTTCGTATCGTCCTACCCACATATTCACGGCCACAAGGGCAACGTAGTAGGTAGACAACGTGCCGTGTGGAACATGTGATGAACGGCTTGATTTTAACATTACGTTGTGTGGCATTGGAAAAGAACGTCTCAACCCTCCTAGACCTACAAGCATTAACCTTGCAGATGGCACAACCTCTACATGGATAAAAACCACCCCTCTCCTGAAAAAAAGAGATGGTCTTAGGTGGATCCACAATGTTGGGGGCCACTTGAAGCCTCAGCGGAGGCACACCCCTAAAAATGACTTTAGGAGCTTCAGGTAGTACAGGGCCCAGGAGGCTGTCGTTCTTTAGGATGTGCCAATGCTTCCTGATCAATTTTTTAACAGAGAAATGCTGAACGGAGTATGATGAAAAAAAGGCAAACTGAAAATCATCATTACTCTCACGTTCTCGTGGTACCAACAGGTCAGCCCTATTACGGGAATCTGCCTGCATAAGAGCTTTTTCAAGATCCTGTTCTTTATACCCCTTCTCCAAAAACTTGGACTTCAAGGAGCTAGCCTCCCGCAGGAAGTCCGCTCTATTGGAACAGTTCCTCTTGAGTCTGAGGAACTGACTGACAGGAACGGATCTAAGCCACGACACATGGTGGCAACTAGATGTGTCAATAAATCCGTTCCTGTCAGTCTCCTTGAAGAAAGTAGAGGTTTCAAGGGAACTACCAACCACTTTAATTTTAAGATCTAGAAAATGAATTTCAGATCTACTGCATTCGTGCACCAATCTAATTCCTCTGTCATTGTCATTCAGTGCAGAGATGAATGATTCAAGGGACTCAGAGTCACCATCCCATAGGAGGAGGATGTCATCGATGTACCTCCGCCAGAGAACTATCTCTGGTCTCGGAACATCACCGATGACATCCTCCTCCCATTTGGCCATGAACAGATTGGCCATACTTGGCGCAAACTTCGCGCCCATGGCCACCCCCTTATTTTGTCTGTAATAAGTGCCATTGAACCAGAAGAAATTATGGGCCATAGCATAATCCAACAGGGATAAGATGAATTGACTCTGAAGACCTAACAAAGTGCTCTGACCCAAGAAATATTCAACAGCCTCCCTTCCATGCTGGTGTGATATAACCGTGTAAAGGGATGCCTACTCTAACCCTCCTGGGGGGCAAGGCTCATGGAACCAGCTTAATACCCCTTTTCACGGGGGCACCCCAAAAAACAAAAGGCAAAAGGAGGGCAGAGAGGGACTAGAGGGGGGCGGAGGGTCCGCAACAAAAAGAAGTCGGCGTTGAGGGATCGGGGTTTGTTTAATTTGAGTTCAGCTTCTCTTTCGGTTGAAGAGAAGCATGTGTTAAATCATGGACTCAAGTTTGCTCCCCCCCGACCTCTTAACAAATTCGACACTTTCATAGACCTTCAAAAGTTTGTGCGTAAAATGAGCATTAAAAGGCATCTGATGGGGAACCCCATCACCCCTAGAGTGGAATATAATATGGGCATCAAGTCCACTTCATTTTCCAATGCCTCACTATTCAACCCCCCAGGTCCTTTGGCTCCCACTCTGACTGTGTTCCGAGATTTGGTTGCCAAGGACTTGGATAAGCTTAGCCTCAAAAAAGTCCATCAAACACATATGTTTGAACGGGGACTTCGCTCCTTAAAGGAGCGTAAGGACATAATTGTGAGGCCAGCAGATAAAGGGGGAGGAATAGTCATTCTGGATACTGTGGCCTATAATGTGGAAATGAATAGGTTATTGTCAGACCGGGACACTTATATTCCCCTGAGGGGTAACCCTACGACATCATACAAAAAAGAACTTGTCGACTTGGTGGAGGATGGCTTTCAGCGCAAACTCCTTACCAAGAAGGAGAAATCCTTTTTGGTACCATCCGCCCCAAGGGTGCCAATAATGTACTATCTACCCAAGGTGCATAAAGATGCGGTGAACCCACCCGGGAGGCCAATCATTAGTGGCATTGATTCGGTTACCTCCCGGGTGGGTAAATACATAGACTTCTTTCTCCAGCCCCTTGTGACCAAGACCCCCTCATTTTTGAGGGACTCTATGCAAGTCATTAATATACTTAAGGATATAGAGTGGAAGCACACCTACATCTTGGCCACTGCTGATGTTTCATCCCTTTACACGGTTATATCACACCAGCATGGAAGGGAGGCTGTTGAATATTTCTTGGGTCAGAGCACTTTGTTAGGTCTTCAGAGTCAATTCATCTTATCCCTGTTGGATTATGCTATGGCCCATAATTTCTTCTGGTTCAATGGCACTTATTACAGACAAAATAAGGGGGTGGCCATGGGCGCGAAGTTTGCGCCAAGTATGGCCAATCTGTTCATGGCCAAATGGGAGGAGGATGTCATCGGTGACGTTCCGAGACCAGAGATAGTTCTCTGGCGGAGGTACATCGATGACATCCTCCTCCTATGGGATGGTGACTCTGAGTCCCTTGAATCATTCATCTCTGCACTGAATGACAATGACAGAGGAATTAGATTGGTGCACGAATGCAGTAGATCTGAAATTCATTTTCTAGATCTTAAAATTAAAGTGGTTGGTAGTTCCCTTGAAACCTCTACTTTCTTCAAGGAGACTGACAGGAACGGATTTATTGACACATCTAGTTGCCACCATGTGTCGTGGCTTAGATCCGTTCCTGTCAGTCAGTTCCTCAGACTCAAGAGGAACTGTTCCAATAGAGCGGACTTCCTGCGGGAGGCTAGCTCCTTGAAGTCCAAGTTTTTGGAGAAGGGGTATAAAGAACAGGATCTTGAAAAAGCCCTTATGCAGGCAGATTCCCGTAATAGGGCTGACCTGTTGGTACCACGAGAACGTGAGAGTAATGATGATTTTCAGTTTGCCTTTTTTTCATCATACTCCGTTCAGCATTTCTCTGTTAAAAAATTGATCAGGAAGCATTGGCACATCCTAAAGAACGACAGCCTCCTGGGCCCTGTACTACCTGAAGCTCCTAAAGTCATTTTTAGGGGTGTGCCTCCGCTGAGGCTTCAAGTGGCCCCCAACATTGTGGATCCACCTAAGACCATCTCTTTTTTTCAGGAGAGGGGTGGTTTTTATCCATGTAGAGGTTGTGCCATCTGCAAGGTTAATGCTTGTAGGTCTAGGAGGGTTGAGACGTTCTTTTCCAATGCCACACAACGTAATGTTAAAATCAAGCCGTTCATCACATGTTCCACACGGCACGTTGTCTACCTACTACGTTGCCCTTGTGGCCGTGAATATGTGGGTAGGACGATACGAAAGTTACACGTGCGGTTGCAGGAACATGTGGCGAATATACTGAAGGCATTCCCAAAACATAGTGTCTCTAGACACTATGATGAATGTCATGGGAATGACCCCAAAGGCACTGTCTTTTTAGGCATTGATAAATTTTCAGGCAGTTGGAGGGGTAGTAACCGTACCAGAGGTGTCTCACAACTAGAGACCAGCTGGATTTATCGGTTGAAGACCTACGCCCCTCACGGGTTAAATATTGATTGGGATATTAATTCCTTTATCAATAATGCCTGATGAAGGGGTTTTCAGTATGTTCTGCACTGTTGGTTATCATAATTTTATTTTTATTTTTTTATTTGTGGGATAGTTTTAAATGTTTTTATTCTATATTTTTTGTGATGCTATTAAACTGTCATATTGTGTATCATATTTAGTTCACTTTTTTAGTTACATTTATAATTTTCCCTTCATGTCAATGTAAGTTATGTAATGGAGCACTCTCGGGAATTTTTGTTTCTGGCCGCTAGATGGCGGTGTTTCCCTGCAAAGTCTAGCACGGCTAGAGTAGAGCACTGTTCCCCTGGTTACCTATAGGTTTCCCCCATTTTGAAGCTCTTTTAAATAAGGTTTCTTTCTTAAGATCAAATATGCACTAGAAGTCCTTTGAAATATAAGGCACATATATCTCTTGTGCAATCATGTTAATATTTGATCGGTTTATCGCTGTTTGCGGTCTCCAATCCCGGGTTTAGCTCCGGATGTTGACATTCAAAGGTCACACATCCTGTTCCGGGTCGTTGGTCTCCTTCCTGTTGATGGTTTGGGATGACCACTTCCTGCTGGCTCCGGATTGGACACAGCGAGTTCCGCCCTGTCTCACCCAGCATATAAGGAAAGACGTTCTGCCATAGGCCACACCCCCTGATGAAGTCACGTGTTGATGAAACCGGTCGGAGGAGGAGCCTGCGGTTCGTCGTGCTGAGGCCAGCAAGGAGACACGGCGGCCATTTTATTGGTTGGAAACAAAGGTTCTGAGAGTATAGCTCTGAGACATGCTGTGATTTCTTCATGCAAACGTGAGTTGCCACTCTGCTTTTACTGAATAAACCTGTGAACGTACTTCCCTATTGGAGTTGTCCCTCTTTTCCTTATGTTCACTTGTTCCGGTCGGAGCTGCTGAGGGAACACTGGGAATCGATACATGTCGATCTGGGCACTGATTTGATCACACAGGCTGTCTTTGATCCTTGTAATGGGGGTCATTGCAATTTGGTAAGAGGCCATTTATTATCTTGGTGGCGGTTCCTGCACTCGGGGCTTTTTCCAAGTTTGAAGTGGTGGACAGTTTCCCTTCTTTATTGGAGCACTCTCTGATGAACTTTTGTTTACTGCACTTTTGTATTTGATCCATTTGAACATTTGTATGGACTGTGGATTCAATTGTGTTAGCGCTGCACCAATCCCATTCTATATCGTTGGATCCTTAGATGACGACAAAAATGGGACCAGAAACGGGAGGTGAACTGGGACCCACGGTCAGTGATGATGGTTTGGGGTAATCCATGTATACGAAAGATGTTTTGCAGGAACAAGGAGGCAGTCTTTGAAGCAGATGGAAGTCCTACAGAAGGAATGAAATGTGCCATTTTTGTGAATCTATCCACTACCACCATGATGGTGTTGTGTTTGTGTGATAAGGGTAGATCCACAATAAAGTCCATGGCTATGTCGGTCCATGGCCCTTGAGGAACTGCAGGAGGTTGGAGAAGACCCACAGGTTTTATCTTTGGGGTCTTTGATCGAGCACATATATCACAAGAAAGGACATAATCCCTGACGTCCGATTTAATAGAAGGCCACCAATAATAACGGCTAATGTTTTCAAATGTCTGGGTAATTCCTCCGTGACCTGCTGAAAGGGTATCATGGAACTGGCCAATTACCTCAGACTGGAGTGAAGGTGGTATATACAGTTGTTCACCATGGTACCATAAGCCTTGTTTCTGGATCAGAGGAGGTATCATCACCGGTGGTTGGACCGATGAATTGCGTATACGGTCTAGGAGTGATACCTGTATTGCTAGGAATTGGTTTGGAGGTAGGATGGTGTCTTGGGTTTGATCTGTTGGGTTTGTCTTTTCATACATGCGTGATAGAGCATCTGCCTTTTGATTTTTTGAGCCAGGGCGGTAGGTGATCTGCAAATTAAATCTGGAAAAGAATAAAGCCCAGCGGGCTTGACGGGGACGCAGTCTCTTAGCAGTACGTAGATACTCTAGATTACGGTGGTCTGTATATACAGTTACAGGTAAGGGTGCTCCTTCAAGGAGATGGCGCCATTCCTCTAGAGTGTTTTTGACAGCAAGAAGTTCCCTTTCGCCCACGTCATAGTTAATTTCAGCGGGCAGGAGTTTTCGTGAGTAGAATGCCACGGGGTGAAGTCGATCATCCCTCTCACCTCTTTGGGACAGGATACCCCCCAATGGCAATATTGGAGGCATCAACTTCAAGGAAAAAGGCCTTTATAGAATCGGGCTGGATGAGAATAGGAGCCTGGGTAAACAGTTCTTTTAGTTTCTCAAAGGCCTCTTGAGCTTGGTTGGTCCATGTGAACAGGTTGTGGCTTTTTGTCAGGGCTGTAATGGGGGAGCATACCTGGAAAAAACCTCTGATAAAACGTCTATAGAAATTGGCAAACCCAATGAAGCGCTGTACAGACTTCTTGTCCTTAGGGATAGGCCATTCCAGGATAGCTGTGATCTTACGAGGGTCCCTTTGTATTTGACCCGGAGAGATCAAGTACCCCAGGAATTCCACGGATTCTGTATCAAAAACACATTTCTCCAACTTGGCATAGAGTCTGTGCTCACGGAGACGGAGAAGTACCCTTCTCATATGCTCGGTATGTTCAGCAGAAGAAGAGGAGAAGATCAGTATGTCGTCTAGATATATTACGACAAAAGAATCCAGTATATCACGGAAGACATCATTCAGGAAGTGCTGGAATGTGGCCGGGGCATTGCAGAGCCCGAAGGGCATGACGAGATATTCAAAATGTCCGTAGCGTGTCCTGAATGCTGTCTTCCACTCATCCCCCTTGCGTATGCGGACCAGGTTATATGCCCCTCGTAGGTCTAGTTTCGAGAAAATCTTTGCTTTCCTTAATCGATCTAGGAGCTCGGGTATCAGAGGTAAGGGGTATCGATTCTTAATAGTGATGTTATTCAAGGCACGGTAGTCAATACATGGGTGAAGACCTCCATCTTTCTTACCAACAAAAAATATACCTGCTCCTGCTGGTGACGTGGAAGGTCTGATGAAACCTTTGGCGAGGCTGTCAGAAATGTACCCAATAAGGTGCGCGAGTTCAGTTTCCGACAGAGGGAATACATGTCCATAGGGGATAGGGGCACCTGGGAGCAAATCGATTGGACAATCATATGGACGTCTTGGGGGCAACTGATCTGCATTCTGTTTGTTGAAGACATCCTGGAATTCCTTGTATTTGTCTGGCAAGATAACTGGAGGGTCAAGGTTTATCGTGAGTAGATGCGTGGGTGCCTCTTTTAAGCAAGTGGTGGTGCAAAAGGTGGAAGAGAAGGTGAGAGTACCCTTAATCCAGTCTATCGCTGGATCGTGGGTGCGAAGCCAGGGAAGGCAGAGGATGAGTGGGAATATTGGTGAGGGTACAATATCCAAATTGATAGTCTCTTTATGGTGACCAAGGAGGAGAAAGATGGGACCGGTTTCATGTAGTACGGGTCCAGTTTTGATAGGAGTCCCATCTACCACGAATAGGTATAACGGCCGTGACTTAAGTTGCATAGGCAGATGATGTGATCGGACCAAGGTCTGGTCTATGAAACACCCGCTGGCTCCGGAGTCGATGATGGCCGTAATCTGGAGATCTCTACTTCCCCACTGGAGAGAAAGAGAAACAGATACGTAAGAAGAGGTGGATGGAACAGTAGAAGTCCAGGAAGAAGGGGCTAAGGAACCCTTACCAGGTGAGGTTGTGGGTCGGACGGGGCATGACCGGAGTTGGTGATCGGCTTTCCCACAATAGAGACAAAGTCCTTGAGAACGGCATCTCTTGCGTTCTTCTTCCGTTAGTGGACGGCAAACCATGCCTATTTGCATAGGTTCTTCAGATGAGGAAGAGGATGGAGAAGCAGAAGGCATAGGCCCTGGGGAATCCAAGGACCGGAGATAAGCTGGAGCCTGTCTCTCACTTCTTCGTTCACGGAAGCGTCGGTCTAATTGGGTGACTAGGAGGATCAGACCCTCCAAGGAAGGGGGTACCCCAACTCTGGCTAATTCATCTTTTAAGGCCTCAGATAGTCCTAGTCGGTACTGTTCTATCAGGCCAGTTTCATTATAATCAGTGTCAGACGCCAACTCCCGGAAATCCGTGGTGTAGTCCTCCACAGGTCTTCTTCCTTGCCGGAGGGAACGGAGGGCTGAGCGAGCAGCGGAGGGTCTCAAAGGGTCATCATATAATGTACGCATAGCTGCGGCAAAAGAGTGCCAGGTCTCCAGTATTGGACTCTTTGAGTGCAGGAGTTGGTGTGCCCAGGTTTGTGGTTGACCTGACAGCAAGGCAATGGTTGTGCGGACCTTCACGTAATCATTGGGGTAGGTGCGTGGTTTTAGGACGAAGAGTAGTTCACAAGTTGTGATGAATGATCGCAGTTCAGACTTCTTTCCAGTAAACTTGTCAGGCATAGGAATGGCTGGTTCTGGGAATGCAGTTAGTACCGGACCAGTGGCTGGGGGTGAGTCTGGAAGGGGTACAGACTGAGCCCTTCTTTGTTCATGTTGAAGAAGCATAGCGTTACTGGCTTGTAGATCTTGGACGGCTTGAGCCAAGGCTGTCATCTGTTGGGTGAGAGCAGTAATAGCTTCGGCTGTTCCTGCGGGTTCCATTTTTGCGGCTTGGTTATTATGTCACAACCCACCTGGGGTCTTGCAGTGGAGAGGGAACCCAGTTGCAGTGGAACAGCACTCCCTTACAATCACGACCCTTAGGAGTCCCTGGAAGTGGGAACAGGGCCCCGTAGGGACTGTGGTGGCACGGGGGCCTTTAATGAAGAGGAGGAGGTAAGGTCGACAACTCTGGAGTCAGGTCTGGCAGGCAATCAAGGAGTATCCACCTGAGGGAGAAAGGATCAGGAACACAGACAATGCAATTAGCAGACACACAGGAGCAAGGAAAATAACCAAGCACTGACTAGAAGGTGTGCTTGGTTTATATAGGGAGCCAGGATCACATGACCCGCCACCTCCCACCAGTAGGTGGGGCTGCCAGGGGCTATAAAGGGAGGTCACAGACCCAGCGCCATCTTGGTTTGCTTCATAGAACCCGATCTTACCAGATCTTCAACTCTCCTCTCTCCCTCTGTGTAAAACACTAACCGCATGGCGGCCGCCATCTTGCCATGACAGTGTGCTGCTGCAGTCCTCAGAGGTGAGGGGAGGATAAGGAGCCACCCCAGACCCGGAGGGGGTGTCTCTGTGACCGGCAAGCACCGAAACTCTGTTGCGAGAAAGCCGCAGGCGCCCAGACGCAGGTGAGTACGCGGCAGTGCCGTGACAGCTTCCCAGGAATTTGCCAGTCCCTGTAATGGTTGAGTGAGCCACAGCAGGTGCCACACCTGTGTAATAAAACTGATCTGATCGCTTCCAATATATAGTTGTCAGGAGCAGTAGTTAACTATGATCACTAGACCTACCCCAGACAAACCACAGTCATACTCCACGAGGAGGACCAAGTAGAGGAAAGTTTGTCGCTGTGTTGCAATGAAAAGGATGTTCCTTTGTTCAAGTGCCTCCTGAAGGAGCTGGTTGAAGTCCTTAACATCAAGTAGGAGTAGGATGCAGTGAAAGATGTGATCTCAGGCACAGGAGGGGTTAAAATCCAAAGCTTCCTGCTGCTGACCTAGGAGCCCTATCAGTAATAGTGAGGCAGGGGCACTTGGCACAGTGGCTGTGGGCATTAGGCCAGAAAGCAGTAGCTGGGGGAGAGCCAGGAATCAGTAGCTGGGGGAGGCAATCCTGCCACTTCCTGAATACTAGGTTTGTTTTGTTTTTTTCACTGAATGGCAGTTTATAATTGGGCTAATGCACCAAAACTGCAAACCAATTGTTTGGCTTTCTGTTACAGTGCAACCCTGTTTTAAAGTAAACAGGGCTGCACCGTATCTAAAAGCCAAACAATTGCTTCACAGTTTTGGTGCATTAGCCCCATTATAAACTGCCTTTCAGCAAAGAAAAACAAAAACAAAACTAGTGCCTAATTTCAATAGGGGTGCCTGTCAACTAAACATGTTGTGTTAAATTTTCCATGGCATGTGTATAGCCTCCTCCAGCTCTTGTTGCTATAAAACTGCAGCTCAGTTGCCATTTTTTGTGGAAGATCCTGCAATGATGTGATGAATTTGGCATCCTCAACCCTGGGACTCTCCATTTGCCTCATATTCTGAGTTATTTTCTGACCATGTCCCAAGGACTTCTTTATCTAGTCTGATGTTTACACCTTCAGGTGCTACCTAATTTAAGGCTTAAAAAAGAAAAGAGAGAATAGACATCCATAAAAAGAAATAAATATCCAAGTAAAGCATAAAAATTCACTGAAGTAATTTTTGTCTTGAAGGACATGATTCCTATTTTAAAACTTCTTGGAATAAATTTTAGCTAATTCTGGATGGAGAAACATAAAGTAGACTCTTGCTGTAAAGCTACTTACATCATCTGCATATTTTCAGATTTAGGGACCCAGGGCAAATCTTGAGCTACAATGGTTGAATTCTATGAAAAAAGAAAGTCAGGTGCGCTAAATTCACATGTGTCACACATCAAAACTTGGGTGTGTCACTATAATAAGTAACCAACCAACCTCTGCAGTGTGTACCTTGGTTGATGTGCACTAAGAGGGTGTATGGTATTACCAGAAACCCTGGTGCTGACAAATAAAAGGTGATGGATGAAATAATAATTTTCAATGTGATAATAACAACATAATCAAATGGTGCTTCACAAATAATGCAAAATAAAGTCCAAAACTTCAGTGTGAACCACCTAAAGTGTAAATACACCCCTGGGGGGTACACAAGTCCCAAAATCCCACACAAATAATACAGTCCACAAACGTGTATTGGATAAAACTGTGAAGGTGCAATGGTTCCACCACCTGGATAGGGATTGGCCTCTTACCATAAGAAAGAGGTCAAGGGCGGATAATTAACCCAGTAGTGTCCTAGGGGTCCCGGGGGTCACCTTGGGATGTGCAGACAAAATTGGCCTCTTACCAGATCGCTCCAAGTATGGGCAAGTAGTCTCACTTTTCGTATTATGTCCCAATCCCGGTCCTCTATCTTCCTGGGGGTTCTCTCTATTATCCCGGATGGAGGCTTCAGCTTGTGGCTCATGAAAATAAATTAGACCATAGTGCAGTACCTTGGGTGGTTTTATTAACAAAAGTAGATGCACTTACATTTAGACGGTCATCTCAAATCACAAAAAGAACCAATTCCAATAATAGAGGCCGAGACCACCTGCAGTGCGGTCCGGCAACCAACGATGACGGCGCGGCGCTCCTCTCTGACGCGTTTCCACTCAATAGTCGTCTACGGAGATAGGAGTATGCCTGCACCGTCATCTTCCGCCCTTAAAAAGCCAATGTGTGACGCACTTCCGGTGTCCGCAGTATCCTCCTTCCTGTGCGTGCACAGGAAGTGACCTCACACAAGCAGTCCGTCCCGATACTTCCTGTTATGGAAAATAAACATCCGGGTTAAAGTCCGTGACGCTACCATAATCAGCACGATCGCCACCCATATAATGGGGACCGATCCGGCCGCCACAGGAAGTCGGGATCTGGACTAACTAGTACTATACAGATGAAGGTCATATATGAAATGCCCAATACAATTCCATACGGTACAAAATAAAATAAAAAGCCGCAATGCTTCTCAGCTAATTCCAGCCATTATACAATAAAAAATATAAAATATAAAAATATTGAAATGCAAAACCCTGCCATCAATATAGGTAGGTGAATATTTTTGCACAATATTAAATAATATTTAAATCACATGTTAAAATAATAAAATCAATAAAATATTACCTCAAATTAAACATGATTTGGGCAATAAGAAAAGAAGAAAAAGAAAGCCAATAGGTAAATGACCTGCCTGTTATCAAACAAGATGTGTCACTATGTGTAAAGAGGAGAAGGGAGCAAGATTTGGCGAATCTCTAAACCATTCATCTGTTATTAATGAATGAGTTAATGTCAAGATCTACATTATGTCCTAGGGGGCGGGAGCTCTTCAGCTGGTAAATCCAGAAGGTTTCCCTTCTGGATATAGTCCTTCTCAAATCGCTACCTCGCCAGTGGGGAGTGTATTTCTCTATTACTACCACCTCTAAATCATGATGTTTCTTGTGGTGGTATATAGTACAATGTTGGGATAGGCTGTGACCTGGAAAACCTTTCCTTATGTTTGCCAGGTGTTCACAAACGCGGATACTTGCTGTCCTGATGGTCCTGCCTACATATTGTTTTTTACAGCTGCAGGTCACAAGGTAAATGACCCCTTTAGTATGGCAGGTAATGAAGTCTTTTATGGGAAAGCTTTCTCCGGTGACAGTTGATGTGAAGGTATAATGGTTGAATTCTGTCTGGACCCATGTTCTTCTGACCAAGAAGACCACCTTTAAAAGACCACCTTTAGAAGACCACATTTAGAGGCCAAAAGGAAGATGCAGAGGGTGAGCCACAGTGCGCCCATACTAGATGTGGTGGAAGTTGGCCAAATAGAGTGTCTTTCATTTTTTAGGACCCCACTAGGCTGACATAATACTTACAAAGCCTTTATAAGGGTTATTCTTCCTGCACATGCTGTGCCTGCTTTTATTGTTCTGTCCATCACAATTACCCACTAGGAGCAAAATTAACATGGAGATGGCACACATTCAGACTAGTTGTGGTTGCCTAGGAACTTCTTACAGCATAAAAAAAATGAAAGGCCATTTGAACACCATTATGCTGAAAAGAGAGAGATGATAGACAGGAATTATTGTTGTTGCTTTAATACAAATGCATCATAATTCTAATGAACCACCAAGTAACTAACAGGCTCACACATGTTTTGTTTGTGCTTACTCCCTCCCTGACAAGACACCTCATGTCAGAGCAGAGCTGCTACGGACCTTGTGTACATGTCATTTACTGTATAGGATTATAAGCCACATCAGTGCTCTCTAAAGCTGAACATTTTATACACAGAAAACATTTTATATGCTTACATATTTAGAGGTAAAGTCCATTAGCCAAATGTAGTAATGATCATATTTTATTTAGGTAGCCTCATGTCATTTTTACAGAGAACCATCTAAAAAAGTATTTATTTCTTTACCCACCTCCTTCCCAAGCCTATCTGACACTTTGCTCCTACATGAAAAAATCTACTTTTTTTTGCTAGATAATTACTTAGAACCCCCAAACATATATATATACATACATATATATATATACACAGTATATATACATACAGTGCCTTGCGAAAGTATTCGCCCCCTTGAACTTTTCAACCTTTTGCCACATTTCAGGCTTCAAACATAAAGATATAAAACTGTAATTTTTTGTGAAGAATCAAAAACAAGAGGGACACAATCATGAAGTGGAACGAAATTTATTGGATATTTCAAACTTTTTTAACAAATAAAAAACTGAAAAATTGGCGTGCAAAATTATTCAGCCCCCTTAAGATAATACTTTGTAGCGCCACCTTTTGCTGCGATTACAGCTGTAAGTCGCTTGGGGTATGTCTCTATCAGTTTTGCACATCGAGAGACTGAAATTTTTGCCCATTCCTCCTTGCAAAACAGCTTGAGCTCAGTGAGGTTGGATGGAGAGCATTTGTGAACAGCAGTTTTCAGTTCTTTCCACAGATTCTCGATTGGATTTAGGTCTGGACTTTGACTTGGCCATTCTAACACCTGGATATGTTTATTTGTGAACCATTCCATTGTAGATTTTGCTTTATGTTTTGGATCATTGTCTTGTTGGAAGACATATCTCCGTCCCAGTCTCAGGTCTTTTGCAGACTCCATCAGGTTTTCTTCCAGAATGGTCCTGTATTTGGCTCCATCCATCTTCCCATCAATTTTAACCATCTACCCTGTCCCTGCTGAAGAAAATCAGGCCCAAACCATGATGCTGCCACCACCATGTTTGACAGTAGGGATGGTGTGTTCAGGATGATGAGCTGTGTTGCTTTTACGCCAAACATAACTTTTTGCATTGTTGCCAAAAAAGTTCGATTTTTGTTTCATCTGACCAGAGCACCTTCTTCCACATGTTTGGTGGGTCTCCCAGGTGGCTTGTGGCAAACTTTAAAAGACACTTTTTATAGATATCTTTAAGAAATGGCTTTCTTCTTGCCACTCTCCCATAAAGGCCAGATTTGTGCAGTATACGACTGATTGTTGTCCTATGGACAGAGTCTCCCACCTCAGCTGTAGATCTCTGCAGTTTATCCAGAGTGATCATGGGCCTCTTGGCTGCATCTCTGATCAGTCTTCTCCTTGTATGAGCTGAAAGTTTAGAGATACGGCCAGGTCTTCGTAAAATTGCAGTGGTCTGATACTCCTTCCATTTCAATATTATCACTTGCACAGTGCTCCTTGGGATGTTTAAAGCTTGGGAAATCTTTTTGTATCCAAATCCGGCTTTAAACTTCTCCACAACAGTATCTCGGACCTGCCTGGTGTGTTCCTTGTTCTTTATGATGCTCTCTGCGCTTTAAACGGACCTCTGAGACTATCACAGTGCAGGTGCATTTATACGGACACTTGATTACACACAGGTGGATTCTATTTATCATCATTAGTCATTTAGGTCAACGTTTGATCATTCCGAGATCCTCACTGAATTTCTGGAGAGAGTTTGCTGCACTGAAAGTAAAGGGGATGAATAATTTTGCACGCCGAATTTTTCAGTTTTTTATTTGTTAACAAAGTTTGAAATATTCAATAAATTTCGTTCCACTTCATGATTGTGTCCCACTTGTTGTTGATTCTTCACAAAAAATTACAGTTTTATATCTTTATGTTTGAAGCCTGAAATGTGGCAAAAGTTTGCAAAGTTCAAGGGGGCCAAATACTTTCGCAAGGCACTGTATATATATATATATATATATATATATATAAATAAATATATATATATATATATATATATATACAGTATTTCACAAAAGTGAGTACAATCCTCACATTTTTTAAATATTTTATTATATCTTTTTATGTGACAACACTGAAGAAATTACACTTTGCTACAATATAAAGTAGTGAGTATACAGATTGTATAACCTCAGTCATGAAATCTGAACAAAGCAGATATATCTGTAGTGTTTACTTATCTCCAGTGTTGGGCATGTTACTTAAAAAAAGTAATTAGTTATAGTTACTAGTTACTTCTCACAAAAAGTAACATCATTAAAAAAGTAACTATTTACCAGGAAAAGTAACTATTGAGTTACTTTAAAAAAATATATATATATTTCAAATAACTAATATGTCAAATGAATTAAATGGACGCTAAATAGAATCAATTATTATTTTAAAACATTGTACACTAATCTACACTATTTTAATGTTTCACCACTCTGCCTCTGGCAATTGCGCATGAGCACGGGGGGGTGACTGTATCTTTACATTTCTTTTTTATCTCTTTTATTGCTATCAGAAGGGATGAGAAACATCCCTTGCGATAGCATGGGCCATGACCGGTCCTCTTTATGGAGAGATCTGGGCTCTATTAGACCCCATGTCTCTCTTCTGGCCTCCAAAGCATCCAATCAAACCAGGATTGGTTTGATCAGATGCTTGTTCAAGCCGGTAATGGCTTGGTTACATGAGGGGAGCAGTGTGTCAGAGGGGGGGGAAGCAGTGTGTCAGAGGGGGGGGAGCAGTGTGTGGGGGGGGCAGTGTGTCAGGGGGGGGAGCAGTGTGTCGGGGGGAGTGTATCAGATGCGGGAGCAGTGTGTCAGAGGGGGGGAGCAGTGTGCCAGGTGGGGGAGCAGTGAGCCAGGTGGGGGAGCAGTGTGTCAGGTGGAAGAGCAGTGTGTCAGAGGGGGGGAGCAGTGTGTCAGAGGAGGGGGGGGGACTGTATCTTTACATTTCTTTTTTATCTCTTTTATTGCTATCAGAAGGGATGAGAAACATCCCTTGCGATAGCATGGGCCATGACCGGTCCTCTTTATGGAGAGATCTGGGCTCTATTAGATCCCATGTCTCTCTTCTGGCCTCCAAAGCATCCAATCAAACCAGGATTGGTTTGATCAGATGCTTGTTCAAGCCGGTAATGGCTTGGTTACATGAGGGGAGCAGTGTGTCAGAGGGGGGGGGAAGCAGTGTGTCAGAGGGGGGGAGCAGTGTGTGGGGGGGGGCAGTGTGTCAGGGGGGGGAGCAGTGTGTCGGGGGGAGTGTATCAGATGCGGGAGCAGTGTGTCAGAGGGGGGGAGCAGTGTGCCAGGTGGGGGAGCAGTGAGCCAGGTGGGGGAGCAGTGTGTCAGGTGGAAGAGCAGTGTGTCAGAGGGGGGGAGCAGTGTGTGGGGGGGGCAGTGTGTCAGGGGGGGGAGCAGTGTGTCGGGGGGAGTGTATCAGATGCGGGAGCAGTGTGTCAGAGGGGGGGAGCAGTGTGCCAGGTGGGGGAGCAGTGAGCCAGGTGGGGGAGCAGTGTGTCAGGTGGAAGAGCAGTGTGTCAGAGGGGGGGAGCAGTGTGTCAGAGGAGGGGGGAGCAGTGTGTCGGGGGGGAGCAGTGTGACAGAGGGGGGAGAGCAGTGTGTCAGGTGGGGGAGCAGTGTGCCAGGTGGGGGAGCAGTGTGTCGGGGGGGAGCAGTGTGTCAGGTGGGGGAGCAGTGTGTTAGGTGGGGGAGCAGTGTGTCAGAGGGGGGGAGCAGTGTGTCAGAGGAGGGGGAAGGAGTGTGTCGGGGGGAGTGTATCAAAGGGAGGAAAGTTTGTCAGAGGGGAGGAGCAGTGTGTCGGGGGGGGGGAGTTTGTCAGAGGAGGGAGCAGTGTGTCAGGTGGAGGAGCAGTGTGACCAGTAAAATATAATACACAGCACACACCGTGCACAGCGACACCCAGCTCACCACACACACACACAGCTCTACATGCACCAGCCTCACCTTCCCCCCAGCAGACGCAGCACAGCCTCACACAGCTCAACTACCGCCTCCTTATGGCTCATCCTCCTGTACTCTGGTCTTGGGTGTCCCTCCAAGGCAGCCAGATCCCGCAGCACAGCTGTCAGCAGCTCTCTCACCGCCGCCTCCTGCTCCACTGAGGAAACCCAGAAGTAGTGGTGCGTGGAGCTGCATGTGTAGTTGGACCGGGCGCTGAGAGGGGGGGGGGGCAGGAAGGGCTGCACACCTAGCACTGGCCACCAGTGTAGGGTGGTGGCCAGGCTAGTAGGGAAACCGTTGGCTTGATAGTAAACGGGACAAAGGGGCGGAGCCCTACATATTGACTGCACCCACCCCAACATCAGTATTTCATTTTGACAGCTCCACACTCCACATTCACTCTCATTGCGGCTGCCCCCTGCTTGCCCACCAATCAATTATAGTAACGCCGCAATTTATTGTCAGTAACGGTAACGTCGTTACTAAGGGGGAAACGGTAATTCGTTTGATTACTCGTTACTGTAAAAAGTAACGCCGTTAGTAACCCCGTTTACTGATAACGCTGTTATTACTATCACTGCTTATCTCTCTCCAAAGCTCCAAGTGTCGTATTTCTCTGGTGCTTCATTCCTCTGTTATCAGCATGAGTCACTTCTGATAAGTTTTTCTGACACATGAGATACATTTGTGATGGGAGAGGGAGCTCAGCATACAGCTTGTCTATTCAGAACACAGCTCCGTATCCTTCTTTTGCTCCTATACTGTGTGTTGTGTGTGTGTGCACGGGGGTTGGGGGGGGGGGGGGGGTGTGCCTTTCCTCCAGTCAGCTCCCACACACCGTAACTGCAGCTCTTCATCCCCTCTGTGCTCAGACGAAGAAAGATTTTAATAGATTCTGTCTTTTTGAAGGGATGTGGGGAAGAGAAGATTGCAGATAAACAAGTAAAACTTATGTAGGAGGATTTGTTTTATCTCTGTGTATTATCTGAGACTGTTTACATCACTGGGTAAATGAGAGGGTTTACAACCACTTTTAAGTATCCGCCAATTTTAGCATATACAGGTGAAGCTCATGATTAGAATATCATCAAAAAAAGTTCATTTATTTCAGTAATTCAATTTAAATAGTGAAACTTATATATTTTATATAGATGCGTTACACACAGAGTGATATATTTCAAGCATTTCTTTCTTTAATTTTGATGATTATGGCTTACAGCTAGTGAAAACTCAAAATTCAGTATCTCAGAAGATTAGAATATTACATAACACAAATAAAAAAACTGGATTTTTGTCTTACCGTAAAATCATTTTCTCTGATGTTTATTGACGGACACAGCTCTATATCTTCTTTGACTCTGGGTTATGCTGCTCTCCATAGGAGTAGGACTGGGTGGAAACAAAACTTGACGACACCGCTAGGGCCATCCTAGGGGGTATACTTCCGACTTCCTGCTATAGGACTTCAGTTTGTAACAAGCAGTGTCAGAAGAATACACAACACAACTCAACAGAAGGGTGGGTGCTGTGTCCATCTATGAACGAAAGAGAAAACTGGATTTTTGTCTTACCGTAAAATCCTTTTTTCTGATGTTCACAGCTCCATATATCCTTTGACTCTGGGGACGTCCCAAAGTAGTGTCAACATGAGGGTGGGAAAAACACAGCAATGCACAAAATTCCCAAAAAGGGCTAAACATAGCCAACCAGGTAAACCAGGAGCTCAACCAGGAACAACTGGAGCTCACCACCCAGAAAAAATACACCCTCAAGAGGCAGGAGCCTCTGCAACAGCGGCCTGCAAAACCTTGCGGCCGAACACAGCATCTGCCGATGCTAGGACATCCACCTTGTGAAACTTGGTAAATGTATGCACAGATGACCATGTGGCCGCCTTGCACACCTGGATCACTGACGCCTGATGACGGAAGGCCCAGGAGGCACTTAGCGTCCTGGTAGAATGCGCCTTAACTGGGAAAGGAGGATCCTTACTCTTAATGGAATAGGCCTACACCACCGTCTGTCTGATCCATCTGGAAATGGTCGCAGCAGATGCGGCCTGCCCTTTACGAGAGCCATCTGTAAGGACAAACAAGGAATCCTATTTGCGATTTGCCTCAGTCGCCGCCAGGTACACCCTGATTACCCGAACCATATCCAGGGAATGTAAAGCAAATTATTTAGTATGTTTCGACTTAGGGCACAACTATGGCATCACAATATCTTCGTTCAAATGGAAACCCGAGATGACCTTATGAACGACGACTGACAGGGAGGTAGCACCACTTTGTCCCTGTGAACCACCAGGTAAGGTGACAGGACAACGCAGCCAGTTCTGACCCCCTGCGTGCAGAAGTAATAGCCACCAAAAAAGATACCTTCTGTGACAGAGTAAGCAGAGGAAGTTCACAAATATTAATAAAAAAGGCGGTCTTTGAAGAACCGACAGAACCAAATTGAGATCCCACGGAGGTACCTGAGACCTTACTGGAGGAGTCAAGTGGCGAACCTCCTGAACGAAAGTGTGAACCAAAGAATTTGTAGCCAACGGCCGTTGGAAAAAAATTGCCAAAGCATAAATCTGGCCCTTGATGGTGCCCAAAGCCAAACGTTTATCTCCACCTTGTTGTAGAAACTCCAGCAGATGGGACACCGAAAAAGAACGGGAAGAAACCCTCCAAGACTCACACCAAGAAATTAAGTCCTATAGCAGGAAGTGAGAAGTATACCCCCTAGGATGGCCCTAGGGGCGTAGTCAAGTTTTGCTTCCACCTAGTCCTACTCCTATGGAGAGCAGCATAACCCAGAGTCAAAGAAGATATGGAGCTTTGTCCGTCAATGAACGAAAGAGAAAAAGGATTTTTAATACAGAAATGTTGGCTTACTGCAAAGTATGTCCATGTACAGTATAGTATGCACTCAATCCTTGGTCAGGGCTCATTTTGCATGAATTACTGTATCAATGCGGCGTGGCATGGAGGCGTTCAGCACAGGTTTCTTTGATAGTGGTTTTCAGCTCATCTTCATTGTTGAGTCTGGAGTCTCTCATCACTTTTTGAATTTAATTACTGAAATAAATAAACTTTTTGATTATATTCTAATTTTGTGAGATGCACTGTACAGTGGTGATCGAAAGTTTGGGCACCCCAGGTAAAAATTTGTAATAATGTGCATAAAGAAGCCCAGGAAAGATGGAAACATCTCCAAAGGGCATCAAATTACAGATTAGACATTCTTATAATATGTCAACAAAAGTTAGATTTTATTTCCATCATTGACACTTTCAAAGTTACAGAAAACAAAAAAATGGCGTCTGCAAAAGTTTGGGCTCCCTGCAGAATTTATAGCATGCACAACCCCCTTTGCAAGGCTGAGACCTGCCAGTGTCATGGATTGTTCTCAATCATCGTCTGGGAAGACCAGGTGATGTCAATCTCAAAGGTTTTAAATGCCTCATCTGACCTTGCCCCAACAATCAGTAGCATGGAATCTTCTAAGCAGTTGTCTAGAAAACTGAAACTGAAAATAGTTGACGCTCACAAAGCTGGAGAAGGCTATAAGAAGATAGAAAAGCGTTTTCAGATGTCAATATCCTCTGTTCGGAATGTAATTAAGAAATGGCAGTCATCAGGAACAGTGGAAGTTAAAGCAAGATCTGGAAGACCAAGAAAAATATCAGACAGAACAGCTCGCAGGATTGTGAGAAAAACAATTCAAAACCCACGTTTGACTGCACGATCCCTCCAGAAAGATCTGGCAGACACTGGAGTTGTGGTACACTATTCCACTATAAAGAGATACTTGTACAAATATGGTCTTCATGGAAGAGTCATCAGAAGAAAACCTCTTCTACGTCCTCACCACAAAAATTAGCGTTTGAACTTTGCAAATGAACATATAAACAAGCCTCATGCATTTTGGAAACAAGTTCTGTGGACCGACGAGGTTAAAATTGAGCTTTTTGGCCGGAATGAGCAAAGGTACGTTTGGAGAAGAAGGGGCACAGAATTTAATCAAAAGAACCTCTGTCCAACTGTTAAGCATGGGGGTGGATCAATCATGATTTGGGGTTGTATTGCAGCCAGTGGCACAGGGAACATCTCACGAGTAGAAGGAAAAATTGATTCATTAAAATGTCAGCAAATTTTGGATGGTAACTTGATGCCATCTGTAAAAAAGCTAAAGTTAAAGAGAGGATGGCTTCTACAAATGGATATTGATCCTAAACACACCTCCAAATCCACGGGGGATTACATCAAGAGGCGTTAACTAAAGGCTTTGCCATGGCCTTCACAATCTCCTGACCTCAACATAATTGAAAATCTATGGATAGACCTTAAAAGAGCAGTGCGTGACAGACAGCCCAAAAATCTCAAAGAACTGGAAGACTTTTGTAAGGAAGAATGGGCAAAGATACCTCAAACAAGAATTGAAAGACTCTTGGCTGACTACAAAAAGCATTTACAAGCTGTGATACTTGCCAAAGGGGGCAGTACAAGATATTAACTCTGCAGGGTGCCCAAACTTTTGCAGACATAATTTTTTTGTTTTCTGTTATTTTGAAAGTGTAAATGATGGAAATAAAATCTAACTTTTGTTGACATATTATAAGAATGTCTAATCTGTAATTTGATGCCTTTTGGAGATTTTTCCATCTTTCCTTGGCTTCTTTATGCACATTAATACAAATTTTTACCTGGGGTGCCCAAACTTTCGATCACCACTGTATATGAAAATATGTGTGAAATTACCTTTAAAAGAGTATGGGGTTTGGAGTTATTGCCTATTTATACTTACCTAGGTGGATGCAGCATCAGGAAGATTCTGCATTTGTCCCCCAGCGCCTCTACATTGATAACCGAGCGATCGAATACTGCCGATCACTCGGTTCTGACAGCTCCCTGAGCAGAGAGCTGCAGACTGTCTGTCAGCAGCTCTTTCCGCTCTGTCCCCTACTCGCTCATGGGAGCTCTGAGCAGTTGAAAGGCGGGGAGTGGCCAGCTCAGGCTCTCAGCAGGTCGCCGAGAGGCTGAGCTGGGTGACAGTCCAGGCACCTGGCAGATCCCGACTCCGTGGTCGTGATGATGCTGTGCCTGGAACGACATCTGTGACGTCAGCAGAGCGGACTTCAGAGCTCTCTATGCTGAAAACAGGTTACAGGAGTGCAGAACAAACTGCACTCCTGTGATCCATAGGAGATGTACAGCCAAACAAGCTTTGGCTGTACTTCTCCTTTAGGACAACGTGCACCTTTTACAATGCTCAACAATTAATGCAGTACTTCAGCACACTTTTTTTGGTGTACTTTCTTTATTAAAACATTATTAGGTATAGAGGGTGTCTGCTTAGCCCCACTTAATGCCTTTTCTCCTAGCAGGAAAAAAGCTGCTTAACCGGTTGCCGACCGCCGCAAGTACATATACTGCGGCGGTCAGCCCCGGCCAGGCAAAGTGACGTACCGGTACGTCACTAGCCTGTGAGCCAATAGGGGGCGAGCGGGTGCCGCCGGAGGCGCGCTCCCGCCCCCGCTCGTTCACGGACACCTCCGCGCGAGTGACCGGCGGACCCGATGTAATGTAATGTAAACAAAGCCGCCTGTCATTCTTCCCTGTGTAACAGCAGAGATCATACGGTCCTGTGTCCATGTAGGACTGCTGATCTCTGCTGTTACATGTAAAGCCACATCCCTGCACAGTTAGAAACACGCCCCTAGGGACACACTTAACCCCTCCTTCCCCAATAAAGTTAACCCCTTCCCTGCCAGTGTCATTTTTACAGTAACAGTGCATATGTATA
Organism: Pelophylax lessonae; assembly: GCF_965119305.1. Classification (NCBI taxonomy): domain Eukaryota; kingdom Metazoa; phylum Chordata; class Amphibia; order Anura; family Ranidae; genus Pelophylax; species Pelophylax lessonae. The sequence goes on from NC_138768.1 coordinate 650,806,699, forward strand.
GCACTGATTACTGTAGTAATGTCACTGGTACCCCCAAAAGTGTCAAAAATATTAGTCAAGGGTCCGATCTGTCCGCCGCAATGTCGCAGTCCCGCAAAAAAAAAATCGCAGATCGCCACCATTACTCGTTAAAAAAAAACAACAAAAATGACAAAAATCTTTCCCTTAGTTAGTAAACGCAATAACGTTTGCACAAACCAATCAAAATACGCTTATTGTGATTTTTTTTACCAAACATATGTAGCAGAAAACAAATTGGGCAAAAATGTTAAAAAATTTAGATTTTTACATTTTTTTGGGGAATTTCTTATAAAAAAATGTGAAAAAACTGAATTTTTGTAAAATCTTACCGTAAAATTCCTTTCTCTGTGTCCTCCGAATGTCGCCGCCTCCTCTAAGTCATCACAATGGGGTATTGTCCACCTGTCCGTAGGACCAGCTAGGCATATTAGACTTAGTCAAATGACAAAAAGCATTAGCATATACACACCCACGGGGGCTGTCCCATCTGGCCAATACCCCCCCTGCATCACCACTCCCAACTCAGTTTGGCAGCATAGCAGTAGGTAATAAGAACCCCACAAAAGAGGGGCGGGGGCGGCGACTGTCGGAGGACTCAGAGAAAGGAATTTTACGGTAAGATTTTACAAAAATTCAGTTTTCTCTTACGTCCTCCGACAGTAGCCGCCTCCTCTAAGTCATCACAATGGGGATGTCCCAAAGCAGTATAGACATGAGGGGTGGGAGACGCAACCGTAGAAAAGGCAACGCAGTACCCACATCAGAGAAAGGAATCTTACATGCACTGTAAGAACCAACTGGGCAACAGGGAAAAAAACAAGCTCAACAGGAGCAACAGCCCAGGAAAGCCAATGCCAACAGCCAGGGACCCAGAGAAAAAAACTCAAGGGTCCATCATGGCACAGCCGCACTGAGAACTTTGCGGCCAAAAGAAGCATCATCTGATGCCAGAACGTCTACTTTGTAGAACTTGGAAAAACGTGTGCACTGACGACCAAGTCGCCGCCTTGCACACCTGGGCCACCGAGGCCCATGCCAATAGGTCCAGGAAGTACTCAAAAACCTGGTAGAGGGCGCCCTAACAGGGAAGGGCGGAACCCGTTCCGTCAAGGCGTAAGCCTGTTCAATGATTTGTCTGATCCACTTGGCAATAGTCGCTGCGGACGCAGCCACGCCCTTCCGAGGTCCCTCAGGAAGGACAAAGAGGGAATCCGTCTTCCGAAAAGACTCCGTAGACGACAGGTAAACCCTGATCGCCCTGACAACATCCAAGGAATGCAAGGCAATCTCCTTTGGATGTATTGACTTCGAACAAAGCGAAGGCAGGACAGTGTCCTCATTAAGGTGATAATCCGAGAGCACCTTGAGAAGGAAGGATGGGAGTGGTCGCAAAACCACCTTATCCCTGTGAATTATCAAGTAAGGGGAGTGGCAAGACAACGCCGCCAGCTCCGACACTCTGCGAACCGAAGTGATCGCCACAAGAAAAGCAACTTCCTTCAACAGCAGAGGCAACGATATCTCCCTGATATATTCAAAGGGAGCCCGCTGCAACGCGGACAGGACCAAGTTCAGGTCCCATGGAGGTAAAGGCTCCTTCCTGGGAGGAGCCAAATGTTGCACACCTTGAATGAATGTGCGCACCAAGGAACGAGACGCCACAGGGCGTTGGAAAAGGACCGCCAGTGCTGACACCTGGCCCTTTATTGTGGCCAGCGCCAAGGAACGAGATGCCACAGGGCATTGGAAAAGGACCGCCAGTGCTGACACCTGGCCCTTTATTGTGGCCAGCGCCAGGCGCTGATCCACTCCAGACTGGAGGAAAGCCAAGATTCTCGACCCCGAGTAAGAACGAGGGGAAAACCCCCTGGACTCACACCAGGTGAAGTAGGCCTTCCAGGTACGGTAATAGATCGTACCAGAGGAAGATTTCCTAGCCTTGATCAAGGTAGGAATAACCTCAGAGGATAGACCCTTGTCCTTCAAGACCTGGGTCTCAACAGCCAGGCCGTCAAAGCCAGCGACTGTAAAACAGGATGGAAGATCGGAACTTGAGACAGGAGATCTTCCCGCAGAGGCAGGCGCCACGAAAGTGCCACTGCCAGGCGAACAATGTCGGCGTACCAGGACCGGCGAGGCCAGTCCGGTGCCACCAGAATCACCATGTGCGGTTCCGAGGCCAATCTGTGAAGGAACCGGGATAGCAACTGAATCGGAGGAAAGGCGCACAGCAGACGATACTGATGCCAAGGGGCCACCAACGCATCCGAGGCGTCCGCCAACGGATCGCGCGGTCCTGCCACGAAGCTTCCCACCTTTCGGTGTAGCCGGGATGCGAACAGATCCACATCTGGGGACCCCCAATTCGCACACAGCATCTGAAAGACCTCCGGGGGAAGGGACCATCCCCCCTGGTCCAGGGTCTGGCGGCTCAGATAGTCGGCCTGCCAATTTTTCACACCCGGAATGTATCGCTCTTAGTTCCAGTACATTTATCGGGAGGGAGGATTCCTCCTCCGACCAAGTGCCCTGGGCAGATAGGATGCCCAGGACTCCACCCCAGTCCGACAGGCTGGCGTCCGTGGTAACCACTGTCCACACCACAGGGCGGAAGGACTTGCCTTCCGCCGACGGGGACTGGATCCACCACAGAAGAGTCAATCTGGTCCGGCGACTCAAGGAGACATCCAGATCCAAGGACTGAGGAAGTCTGTCCCACCTGGCCAGGACCTCCGTCTGGAGAGCCCGCGTGTGGAACTGGGCAAAGGGAATCGCCTCGAAGGTCGACACCATCAACCCCAGGCCCCGCATGCAGGTCCTGAGTGACGAGGACGGATTGTCCCCGAGGGACTTGAGTACGTCCCGCAAAGTCCGGAGCTGTCCTCCGGCAAGAATACCTTTGCCTGAGCAAAGTCCAGAACCATTCCCAGATAGGGAAGGCGAAGCGACGGAGACAACGCTGATTCCTGAACGTTGATGGTCCATCCGAACTCCTGGAGCATCTGTACCGTGATGGACAGATCGCGCACAAGGTCCTGGCTGGCTCTCGATCTCAGAAGCAGATCGTCCAGGTACCCCAGGACCGCAATGCCCTGGACCCGTAGCAGGCCCAGGACCGGACCAACACCTTGGTAAACACCCTTTGTGCTGAAGCGAGACCGAAAGGTAACGCCACAAACTGGTAGTGGTCCTTTGCAATAGCAAACCAAAGGTACCGCTGATGACCCTCGAAAATGGGGACGTGCAGGTACGCATCCTTCAGATCTATCGAAGCCAGGAATTCTCCCGGCCTCAAGGAGGCCACAACCGAACGGAGAGACTCCATTCGAAACCTTCGAACTCGCACAAAGCGGTTCAGTGCTTTCAGGTCCAGAATAGGACGCACTTTGCCCACTTTCCTGGGCACAGTGAACTGATTTGAATAAAAACCCCAAAACCTGTCCCGATGAGGCACCGGGACAACCACTCCCTGAGCCAGCAGGTCCTGCACCGCCCAATGCAAATCCTGCAGACACCCCGGAAGCAGATGGAGATTGGAGGGAAAGAATCTGTCTGCCGGCCTTGAAAGGAATTCGATCTTGCATCCTGATCGAACGATTTCCTGGACCCACCTGTCCGATATCCGGAGCAGCCAAGGTTTGGAGGAAACCGCGCAAACGTCCCCCCACCCCAGAAACGGGTGAGGGCGCCCATTCAGGCAGAGGCGGAGTGTCCCGCCGAGCCGGCATTGCCGGCTTACTGCTTACCCACCCAGGGCTTCCTCTGGTTGCCCTGGGCCTTGAAAGGCTTGCCCATGGATTGGTTCCGAAAGGCACGAAAGGACCCCTGATTAGACCTAGGCGCAGAACCCCGCTAGCCTCGGAAGGACTTGTTCTTCGGGTTCTGGGGCAGTATAGTGGTCTTGCCCCCCGTGGAGCCTTTTACCAGGGTATCCAACGCCTCGCCAAAAAGACGAGAGCCAACATAGGGAAAATCAGCAACAGTTCACCATGAGGACTGGTCGGCCGACCAGCTCTTCAGCCACATCAGTCGCCGATGAAGCACCGCGACACTCGAGAGGCGAGCCACCAAGGGGGCCTCATTTAAGGCTGCATCACACAGACACATGACTCCTTGGTGGACCTGATCCACCATTTCCAGTCGGGCATGCGGCACGTCATCAGACACCAGGTAGCTATGACGCACCTAGATCCAATCAGCTACCGCCTGAGCCACCATAACGGACGGGAAAACGGGTTTGAGCAACGAACCCACCACCGTATAGGAATGGCGGGCTAGAGACTCCAACCGCCGGTCCGTGAGATCCCGGAAAACCGGAGTATCCTCCATAGGAACTAAGGTAGCCTTGTTCAGCATGGCCACAGTGTGATCTACCTGTGGAGGCACACACCAACGCGAGTCCGTAGCCGGCGCAAAAGGATAAAGCAATTTGAACCGACTAGGCACCACGAAACGGACGTTTTAACGTGCGCCACATACCATTAACAGTGTAATGAAAAGCAGCTGGGCAGGGAAAAACCTGCGCAGACTTGCGGGTTCTGCTCGTCCCAAAAAAGGACACAATGCCCGGAGGATCAGCCTCACCCTCTAAATGCAAAGTTTCCTTTACAGAAAACAATTAACTCACCCATGGTCGCCCGTTCATCAGGGGACCCTGGGGAGGATGTGTCAACACCCTCAATGTCAGCCTCCCCCTCAGACCCCGGGGGGTCCAGGGATGAGCGGGACCCTGAAAAGGGCACGCTCACAGCAGCAGCATCAGCATCAGCATCAGCCATATCCCCATCTGAAGCAGAAGAGAGAGACAGCCTGGGCCGTTTTCTCGCAGCCCGTTCAGACATCAGCATTTCCACATTTGCCACTAAAGTCGCAACTACAGCAGCCAGATCAGGTCGCAGCGGGGCCACAGGAGAACTGGGGCCCCCCACCAAAGCTGGAGGAAACTTGTTTTCCTGAGAATCCATGGCTCAATACAGTAAAAAATTACAGTGCAAAAAATCAGTGTACTGTCCCCTTAAATAGCGATGCGGAGTGCGCAGCCCACCGCTACTGTTACAGCAATGAAGACCCCCAAAGGAGAAAGAAAAACTGAGCCAGAAGCAGTATGCAGAAGAAGACTGAGAGGGATACACTGCAGAGCCCGCAGATCGTTGCTACCTGTGCCTGTGCTGTCGCAGAGAAAAAAGGAAATGCTGTTGGGAGGGGCTGGCTATAAGCCAGACCTCAGGGAAAATGGCTGCCCCATAGGGAAGCATAGGAGGCTTCACTAAAATGGCCGCCGACATGCGGCCGAACCGATCGTTCTCCCGCCCCTAAAATGGCGGCGGATGGCGCCAAAAACGAGCGGTATACTCGCCCCAGAGGGGCCACACAGTGTGCATAGCAAAAAACATGGTGGGCTGCGCGAATTTTCGCCCGCAGCGGTCGCCGCACCAGACACGCGGCTGTACCCCCAAACATGCACCTAAGGTGACACAGGGAAAGGGACCCCCAGCAATCAGACATATCTGTACAAAAACGAACCCCGCAGGGATCGCACAGGGAGTCACACAGGCACAGACATGGGGACACACAGCAACACAGACTGCCACCCCAGACAGAGGCCCCACACAGAAAAGTACTTACCTGTACCCGATGGCGTGGGGAAGCCTCTATGCACGGATAAACCTCTGTCCTCATCTGATAGGGAGTGCCGTGAGCCAGGGACATGACGCTGCAGTACCGCAGACGAGTCCTGTGAGGTAGCCACCTCACGGCTGCATCCCTGCATCGAACAGGGATGGGTCGTTCTTAGTGCCAGGGCGAAACATAGCTGAACGCTCGATGGCGGGCTGGGGGTCCATCTGTCCCTCAGTGCCCTGGAGAACCAGGGCGGCCAGTCCGAATCCCAGCACCGCATGATCCATCTTCATCCGAAGACTAAACAAACACTAAAGCTGACAAAATAAACAGCTAGTAAAGTGAGAGAAAAAAACTGACATTTTCAAAGAAAATCAAATAAAAGATCAGGAAGGCTGAGACTAAAGCCCCAGCACAAGGAGAGCCTAACTAGTCCTGATGCTAGGCAGATTAAAACTGAGTTGGGAGTGGTGATGCAGGGGGGGTATTGGCCAGATGGGACAGCCCCCATGGGTGTGTATATGCTAATGCTTTTTGTCTTTTGACTAAGTCTATATGCCTAGCTGGTCCTACGGACAGGTGGACAATACCCCATTGTGATGACTTAGAGGAGGCGGCGACTGTCGGAGGACGTAAAAGAAATATTATTTTTGCAATTGTCGCACTTTTTTTGTTTATAGCGCATGATCAAAAAATCGCATAGGTGATCAAATACCACCAAAAGAGAGCTCTGTTTGTGGGGAAAAAAAAGACGTTTAGGTACAGCGTCGCACGACTGCGCAATTGTCCGTTAAAGTCACGCAGTGCCGAATCACAAAATAGGGCCTGGTCAGGAAGGGGGTAAAATCTTCCGGGCTTAAGTGGTTAAAAAATGCTGTAAAAGCTGTGTTTGGGCACGTTTATGCTCTGTAGCACTGCCCCGGCAGGGACTGCTGGATATTAACTCTGCTGGCTCCCCTTGTTACCAACACATGGTTAAAAGCAGATACAGATCCTGGATCCCTCCTTGCTCCTGTTGGTTCTTCCCAGAAATAAACAGTCTAGGGGAGTTGTTGTTTTTTTGTTGTTTATTGATAATTGGGATAGGAGAAGGGAATAGTGGGATACTCCAATTGAACTATTCACATAGATGAGGACTTCTATCTTCAGAACTTCTTTAACCACTTGCCGACTGCCTAACGCCGATCTACGTCGGCAGTCAGCCCCTCACAGGCAAAGTGACGTAGGGCTACGTCACTAGCTTGTGAGGGTCTAGGGAGCGAGCGCGCGCCCCCGGAGGCGCGCTCCCGCTCCCGCGTGGTCACGGACCCCCCCCGCGCGTGTGACCGGCGGACCCGATGTCCGCCGGTCACTCGGCGATCGGCGGGGGAGAGGGAGAATGTCAGGCAGCTTGTGTAAACAAGCCACCTGTCATTCTCCTTGCTGTTAGGATACTGATCACTCGGATCTAGTATGTAGATCCGTTGATCAGTGTCCATACAGCTCAAGCCCCAGCCAATCACAGCAGAAAGCACGCCCCTAGGGATACACACAGCCCCTCCCTCCCAAATAAAGTTAACCCCTTCACTACCAGTGTATTTTTACAGTAACAGTGCATATATATAGCACTGATTACTGTAGAAATGTCACTGGTAACCCCAAAAGTGTAAAAAATGTCAGTCAAGGGTCCGATCTGTCCGCCCCAATGTCGCAGTACCGCAAAAAAAATCGCAGATCGCCGCCATTACACGTTAAAAAAAAAAACAACAAAAATGACAGAAATCTTTCCCTTTGTTAGTAAACGCGATAACTTTTGCGCAAACCAATCAAAATACGCTTTTTGCGATTTTTTTTACCAAACATAGGTAGCATAAAACAAATTGGCCGAAAAAGTAAAAAAATTTTGATTTTTAAATTTTTTTTGGGGGGAATTTCATATAAAAAAATGTGAAAAATATTGCTATTTTTGCAAAATTGACGCTCTTTTTTTGTTTATAGCACGTGATCAAAAAATCGCACAGGTGATCAAATACCACCAAAAGAAAGCTCTGTTTGTGGGAAAAAAAGGACGCCAAATTAGTTTAGGTACAGCGTCGCACGACCGCGCAATTTTCCGTTAAAGTCACGCAGTGCCGAATCGCAAAATACCCCCTGGTCGGAATGGGGGTAAGATCTTCCGGGGCTTAAGTGGTTAATGATCAGAAACAGCCAGGCTGTTAATCCACACTGCCACAAGTGTGAATGGGGTTACTCTCTAACAAGCCCACTTAGTGGACCTTATCTTATCTTCAGGAGACTCTCACTAGCATCCCCTTTCAGCTGACACCCGTACACTGACAATCCTAGGAGCAGGGGTGCCACCCCCCCTCAGGTCAGGCCCCTTGACATGAGTTCCTGTACTCACAATACTGCAGAAACAGGACCTCCAGTGTCTACCCTCTCAGTCAGCCTCCTTGGACCTCTGGATTCAGCTCTTCTCAACCACTCCTCTGGCCCTCGGACGACCTCCTAAGACCGCATGGCACCTCTACAGAAAAGAAGGCAGCCGCCCCCTCCCTCCGGGACTCTGCTCTCCAACGAAAGACCCCGAGCACATGTGCTCCTGGCTTTTATACAGTATCCCAGCATGCACCGAGGCAAACTGCCCTCTGCCAATCATAGGACTGAATCAAAGCCAATACACCCATTTGTCAGGTTTCCTCCCACTGTCCAACATGCCTCCCTATTGGACCAGCATGAAACACTCTCTAGACTGAATGAATAGCATACTGAGCACAATGAGCAGACCTAACTAACAGATCCTGCTCTCTGGTAGGCAGAGAACAATATAGATTTACCTGCAGCCCCTCTGGTAAGCAGACAGAGCTCAAAACTATGCTCTCTCACTAGGAGGGTGCTACAGTTCATTCACAGTTTAATGCATTCTATTGACCACAATAATTTATTCTGCTCATTAGAATATAATAAAAATGCAAAAGCACCAACGCTCCTAAACGTGTCTAGCATTTATGCACATTCTGCATTTTATCGATCGTGTCGCTACAACTCATCTCCATACAGTTACTACCTTTTGTAACACTTGCCGTCCCCTTTTAGATTGTAAGCTCTCATAAATAGAGTCCTTCATAACCCTTTTGTCTCAAATTATATTGGAACTGTATTGTCTCCCTTTATTTTGTAAAGTGCTGTGCAAACTGCCGGCATTTTATAAAACCTGTATAATAATTATAGTTGAAGGGGATGTGGTATATTTTATGACTATCTTTCTTGGTATGCATTAGAAATAGAGCATTTTGTGCAAAGTACATTTTCTTATTGCTGAAGAAATCTTAAGGCATCCTTACTAACTGGTTACATGTAAGACCATTTATATAAAGTGGCAAATATGACCTTAGACCCAGAAGTTTTTTTTTAGAAATAGAATCTGACTGGGGTTTCTAAAATAGATCAGCAATCAGCTCCACCATATAGGCCTACTTAAAGCTCAAATGTAGTGATTTTTTTTAAATCAGCACCAGGGCCAGTACTTACATGAATGAAGAGTGTCCTGTGTGCTGGTGACTGCTGTATTACTTGAAATCTTCAGTGATCTGCTTCCCTGATACTCCACAGCTGGGATTTTTTGGTGCTGTAGGGGGTTAATCTGAGCAGCTTCATCTGTCACAGGCACTTGTTGCCCTTTCCTTCTCCCTGCTCCATTCATAGATGCCATACTATTGGTTTCCACAATGAAAATCACTCTCTAAATGGAGGACAGGAGGATGAATTGAAGGTCCGCCTCCTTTAAAATGGATTTTGTTTCCAACTAAATGCTTGTTTAGGTACCCATAGACAACAAGGTGGCATCTGCAAACTTACACAAGCACACTGCTAAGAATACTCAGTTGAGCTGAATATTAGGCAATGTTCCACAGATGCTTGAGGTTGAAAGGTGTCTACAATATTTGACCACGCACTAGTGCAGTGATGGCGAACCTTGGCACCTCAGATGCAGAGTGCATGAGCTTTATGGGAAATGTTCCAAAACATCTGGGGTGCCAAGGTTTGCCATCACTGCAATAGTGTCTAACAGCACTGTAGTCACTCATTATCTAGGCATGTGGATCTACCTATGTTATTTTCTTATTATATTGTTTCTTTCCACAAGTGTGCATTTGCAGTTTTAGCAGCTAAAACATCAGTTGTATTGGAGGAAAGGCGTAAATCAGATGATACTGACCCCAAGGGGCCACCAGGGCATCTGCACCTTGACACGAACCTCTGCACCTTTCTGTTGAGACAGGAAGCCAGCAGGTCCACATCAGGGGTCCCCCACCGAAGACACAGTTGATGAAATACCTCCGGGTGAAGAGACCATTCTCCTGGATCCAACTTCTGCCGACTGAGATAGTCGCTTGCCAATTCTCTACCCCCGGAATGTGCACAGCAGATAGGGCCGGAACATATTGTTCTGCCCACCTCAAGATGCCGGCCACTTCCCGGGCCGCCAGGGCACTATTTGTGCCCCCTTGATGATTTACATATGCCGCAGCCGTAGCATTGTCTGATTGTATCCGCACAGGACGTCCCTGCAGACAATTCGTCCATTGAGACAAAGTCCGATCGCCCAAATTTCCAGGATTACAGTCCAATACAGGGGAAGAAAAGAGTTTTCCAGGCATAGAGCCAGGGAGCGGAGCCATCATAGAAGAGAATCCCTCGAACCCGACTCAAAAGGATCAGATTTCCAATGATAGCGGGTCCTTGTTCCATGTGATCAGAATCTCCCTTTGCAAAGGTCTGGGCTGGAACTGCGCAAACGGAACCGACTCAAAGGTGGAGACCATCAGATCCAGCACTTGCATGCAAATCCAGAGTGATGATTGATGGTTGGACAACAGAAACCGAACAGCATCCTGTAGCTTCAGAAGTTTTGTCTGAGAAGGGAAAACCCGAGCTGACGCTGAATCTAGCGTCAGACCAAAGTAGTTCAGCTTTTGATAGAGACAGTGTAGATTTCTGAAAATTCAGTGTCCAACCGAACTCTTGCAGAGTTCGCTCCGTAAGGACCAAGTCGGCTTCTAGAGCTGAGTAAGACTCTGCACGCAGAAGCAGATCGTCCAGGTAACCTAGTACTGCAATCCCCTTCTGCCGTAATAAGGCCAACACTGGGGCCAAAACCTTTGTGAATGCAGAGACCACGGCAAATGGCGGCACCTCGCAGTGCTGCACGGGACCCTGGACCCAACTGGAGCCCAGGGAAAAATTCACAGACCCCAGGAGGGGACCCCCCCCAGGGACCCTCCCCTCGCAGCATCCAGGTACACACACTCCCCTACAGGGGGCCGACAGCGGCATCACCAACCGCTCCTCCAGCCCAGCACCATGCAGCCCCCCTACCTAAATTCACCCATGCCCCCAAAAGGGGTCGGGGGGGGACACGGGACAGATGAGGGCACCAACTTAGGGAGGAACCCTGCAAAGGAGAAGGGGAGAAACAGGAGGAGGAAGGACACAGGAAGGGCCCACGACCACCCCAGCAATCCTGCAGGAAAGGAGGGGAGTCACTACTCACCATACCACGGTCACTAAGCAGGCGTCACTCCCAGCAGTCCACTGCACCATCTTGGAATAGGGGTGCTGCGGCCTGAGGTATGCTGCGACTCTGGTCGTGACTGCTGTTATGACGAGGGCTACGCGACCTCGCGAGATGTTTCAGTCCCCACTCAGCCCCTGTCCAGTGGGGCTATGTCGTGGCCAACCTAGCGCGAAGCTAATGGTTGGGTCGCGCTCACTGGCCAAACTGGGAAGACCGTAGGGATCTAGAATATCCAGTGCATCGCCCAGTGAACAAAAGAGAAATGGATGTGCATTGGCTTTCATTGGTGTGTGTTAACAAACCTTTTGTGCATGTTAAATTGCTATGTATTTTGCAGGTTATTTCCTCTGACATTACATAATTTTTCCGTTTGTAGCTTGGAAGAAGGAGTAAGAGAGAAAAATAGAAAGAGACAGAGACGAACATATCAAGCCAAATGGTGCCATTGGGTATATTCATTGCACACACGTGAGAGCAAAGGGCAGTTTTAGCCCCTATACCAGGGTAACACTTCTGGGTGCTCTGCACCCTTACCTTACTACTGTAAGGTAACAGCATTAAGTAAAATCCTCTGGTGGAGTTAGAGTAATCTTTGGATGAAGTAGGGGGAGATCCTGTCGTCTCTAACTCAGATCGAGCAGTACATAGGGACAAAAGTAGTGTAGTATGTAGTAATTTGTTTATTGAATAAAAATAAATGAAACCACATTTCTGTAAACTACAATCAGCGTCTCAGCAAAAAACTGTCCTCCGCATTTCCGGGTTTGCCTATCGTTTAACGTGCCAACGCGTATTGTCACAGTCACGTGACTTCTATAGGGGATAGCTAGGCTAAAAGGTCGTACCTAAATACTAGAGTGATTTCAGTCTCCATTTTGTTATAGTCTACAAGGTGGGTATGAAAACAGTATACGATATCCATTGTCTTGTAGCCAACTTAACTACAACAGCATTATTACCCGAGTGGATGAAAGAGATATTGCATCATTATAAGCAGAGAATACAGCTAATCCGATGCAAAGTCAGGGACTGGGGGCCTAAAATACAAAACGTAAATGATCTTGAGTGTATGGAGGCCGGTGGAATGAATATGGTATACCGTATATACTCGAATATAAGCCGACTTTTCAGCACGTTTTTTATGCTGAAAAAGCCCCCCTTGGCTTATACTCGAGTCAGGGTCCCCACTTACCTTTCTCCGGTGCAGTGCACATGCGCCGCAGCCGCTGGGGAAAGCCCGTACACGTTCGGCTATTCCCGGGGAGGCAGCCCATGGGCGGTGACGTGTTGGCGCTGGGAGGTGCCATTTTTAAATGTAAGGCGCAGAAGTATCTGTAAATGTTTCTGCAGAAGTATCTGTCTGAGACAAAGTCCTCACTTAAGCCTAGTACACACGATGAGATTATCAGACAAATGATCGTCCGTTTTTCTTAATTTGCATGTCAGTCTCCATATTGAAAACAAAGAGGTTACTTAAGTACGAAAATACTCGTATGACAGAGCATAAATTCGGAAGTGGTGTACTGTATTGCAGTGGCGGCTGGTGCATTGGGGGCGCCGCCCCCCCCCCCCCATTCATGCGTCCGGCCCCCTAATCTACATGTGGGGCGCCGGACTCATGGAGTTCAATGGGGCTTTTTTTTTTTTAGCATGTAATTAGAGCCAAAGGCTCTAATAGGCTAAGAAAAAGGGTGGCCTCGGGGTGCAGAGCACTGGGGCGACGGGGGGGGGGGGGGGGTAGTGAGGGGATAGGTATGGTGTGCGGCCTGGTGTTGTCCAGGGGGGGGTAGTATGGTGCCGTCCATCTGCCGCCCCCCCCCCCCCCGGCCCATGGGGCACCAGCCGCCACTGCTGTATTGTATTTTCGGATGACAACAGTACTGATTAAACAAAAATCGTACGATCTATTATCGTACGAGAAAAGTTTTCGTGTTTGTCCCTTCAGATGATTTCTGACAAAAACTGTGTACTGACGATCAGGTTTTTGTAGGATTGCTTCGAAAGCGGTATTTTTTTGCACGGTTTTCTGATTGTATATACGGGGCTTTAGCCTTGGGGAAGGAATAACCTGGATTCCCCAAATTCCATTCCTTTCTGCTGCAGCTACTCAAAACTGACAATTGCTGTGGTACAAATTAACGTTAGAGAACACCATTGTCCTGGCAATAATGCATGCCCATTCCATTTTGTGCTACATAGCTAAACAAGCAAAAAGCAACCGCACACAAACACACAGGTGTAAAGAGGCTTTTATTTTCCTTATTCACATAGAGGAAATATCTTTGCTGAGAAAATACTGTTTCGTATACAAGGTGTAACATATAGGAATTACAGTCAACTTGCCCATAGCTTCTATAGTGCTGACCCATTTGGGGTAGCTACTAATGTAGTGTTCAAGGCAGACAACTACATGGAATGACAGCACAATTGGGTGAGGTAGGAAAATGACTACAAAGCCATTCACAGTGAAACAAGGTCAGCTTATCACATATTATGTCCAGAACCCTCTGGAGGTTAAGAGGTTCGCACCTCAAACAGCAAAAGCACCAAAAGCAGTATAAGAAAGCCACTTAAAGTGACTCAGCATTCACAACATCTAAATGGAAAAAAAATACAAACTGAAACAAGCAGATGCATCCTGGCGACATAGCATTTGAATAACACCACAGAATCTGTAAGGCATAGAAAACTAGATGCTTTAATCCAGAGCCAATCAGTTTGGGGAAGATGTATCCAAAATAATACATTTTTGGCTGCAGAAGACACAATATGTAAAAGGTCTAGCCATGCTATTGAAGTCAGGACACAGGCTTAATGCCATACATTAGACCAATGAACCTTCTGTTTATATATAATTCTTCATGGGCAGACAGAATGGCCTGTGCTCATACAGCCAGACAAACGAGCCATGATTTATTCCAAGCACACTCTCTGTACAAAATATAGATTCTAAACCTTTCAAAGGGTTATTATTTTATATGTTGATAGAAATTGCAGCTATCAATATAAAAGCTAATGCAAATTTTACACTGATGTTTGAGCTGATAAATTTATGAATGTACTTTATGTGCCTTATTGCTTGTAAACATGTATACATCCTATGGACCTATGATCTGTTACCTGTGAGCCTTATCTTCTGATGAAGAGGAATACTGATCTGATCTATATTGGTGATATCCTTGGAGAAAGTTTGTCTTACTAGCCCGTCTGGTGACACAGGGGCTAAGTGTGAGGTGAGAGGCTAATGAGACTGGTTGGAGGATTACCAGCACATTGAAGAGCACTGTATGTTTATATCTTGTGCATGCTTCACCATAATTTTCACCTGTGGACTGCTCTCCTCGATATTATCTTCATAATCCATATTTGATAGCGCTGCACTTTTTGTTATATGTATACATCCTTGTTATATTACTATATATTTACATAAAGCTTTACTTATTCTATAAATGTTTCCGCTTACTGTAGGAGTTGTACAATTTTTTGCAATCCAGTTATAGAACACATTAAAAATTGAGGCTTTGTAGAGTTTCAAGAACACCAGACTTCCCCACCTTCCATAGTAAAAGGTTTGTGGTCTGTTTTATGATTGTCATGCAATAGAAGAAGCAGCACATTTCTGATCTGGTTTGTTTCATTAAGTTATTTAGATTCTTCTCCACGGGAAGCCTTGTAGTGCATTTGCAGGTATGGCTTTAAATATTATTTTACTTAATGATACATTGTGCAGACTGGAATAACCCATAAAAACCAACTATCCTTTTTTTTTTTGGATTGCTCCATACTGATGAGAGTAAAACCAATTGGTTGCTAAGTCCTCATGCACATTGGACTTTTTCATAGCTGCTTTTTTTTGGCGTTAGATGTTTTTTCTGCAGCCAGTAAACTCTCCAGCATGTTATCCTATGTGTCCATGTACACACAGGCTTTTATCAGCAGTTTTTGGCAGGGGCATTTTCTGGCTGGAAAAAAACCCCAGAACTAGTGGGTTTGAGAGGGGTTTTTAAGCTGTAAAAACGCTCTAACTCTAATAAAAGCTTAAAAACGCCAATTCTGTGTTTATCAGCGTTTTTGAGCCATAAGCTTTTGTGGGAGTATAGTTTGCCTAAAAAACGATGAAAAACACTACTGCAAAAAAGCTGAAAACTCCTTCTACAGCTACAGCTTTCTCCATGTGTTTTGACAACTTTCAGTGTGCATGAGTCCTAAGAGTTACTAGAGTTACTATTCTTTGCATATCGACATTGACCTGTCACATTAATCCCATATCATTCAGCCCTAGGATTACCAAGCACACTTGCATAGAGTACTACACAGCCAGTTTTTCGGAATGTTGACTACTGTTTGATTTGGCTACAATCAAGATTAAATAGATTGTATCTCTTTAAATTTAATAAATGCCCGAACAATAGAAAACTGACTTATTGCTTTTTAGGTATCAAAAATAATTCACTACTTTACCAGTAAAAACATGTCATTAATTTTATAAACTAGTACCGCAACACCCTTAACCTCTCTTCCAGCAATAAAAGTAACAATATATAAGAAAGACAGAACTACTACAGAATGACACCAGTGATTCTAATGGAAGTGAACAGTGACATCATAGACAAACGAGAAGCCAGCACTGTAGGATGGGTACAGTATTGTGACCTTGATGTATCTGGGATTTGGAAACGCTGAATTTCAGGAGCTATACTGTTTGTGTGGAAAGATTTCTCCAATCTGTGTAAAAGAAGAAACAATATTGAGAAAAAACAAGTATAAGGTTCAGACAGCACGAACTGGAAAGTAAATTAGTTAGTGGTACAAAACAGAACCCCTCATTTAGGGAGTGATCCTTGACAAAGTGAGAGACCCAAAGATCAGGGTAGAATTTTGTGGTTTTATAACAGGATGATAATGGCAACTAAACCTTTATAGGTACCAACGGAGGCAGATAGCCTAGGGATGCAAAAAATCAAATAAAAAATGTTCCTGAAATATTTCTGATTCCCTATTCTATGTGATAAGTCCAGTAGAGCTTTCCAAAACCTCTATTACTATACTGCTCCCCTACGTATTGACAGTTTTCTAACCTAATTATTGCTTTTAGACATTGGTGTGCGCAGCTTATTGCATTAGGGTGTGCATCCTAGAGCACAGAAAAAACACAAGCATGTATATCAGCAGAGCAGTGGACAGTGTCAGTAGAGCAAAGATTGGTGTCAGTAGGGCAGTGGACATGTTAGTATTTTTATTATTTTTAAAATTTTTACCGTTTTTTTTTAGAAGCCCCAATATGTGGGATTTGGTGAAATATCAAGGGTGTAAACAGATCTCTGCTGTCCCACTTTTGAGACAGGAAAAGAAACTGAGGACATAGATTCCCCAGTCCCTTTCTCTGCAGCCTGCAGTAAACATAGTTTACTATGCTTCAGTTAAGAATAAAAACAGGATCAATTGGTACAGATCACTCAATCTGTTCATTCAGAAAAGAAAGGCCGGGTAATTAAATATTTACTAGCCCCTTCTGCTCTTCTGAGAGGAGAGGAGGGAAGCTGGCAGCACTGCAGAGGGAGATTAGGGTGTGCCCAGGCACACCCAGCCCACCCTGTGTGCACGCCTATGCTTATAGACATACAAATATCCCCCCTTAAACTCCTGACTTAAAAAAAATGCATTTTTGTCTTACCGTAAAATCCTTTTCTCTGATGTTCATTGATGGACACAGCTTCATATCTTCATTGACTGTTGGGTTGTGCTGCTCTTCATAGGAGTAAAACACTAGGTGGAAAAGAGTTAACAAAGCTCGACTACGTCCCGAGGGTGGTCACAAGGGGTATACTCCCACTTCCTGCTATAGGATCTCAGTTTAGTAAAAAGCAGTGTCAGAAGAATACATAACCAACTCCACAGGGGGGTGGGTGCTGTGTCCATCAATGAACATCAGAGAAAAGGATTTTATGGTAAGACAACATTCCAGTTTTCTCTTTCGTTCATTGATGGCCACAGCTTCATATCTTCATTGACTGTTGGGACGTCCCAAAGCAGTGTCATCATGAGGGGTGGGAAACACAGCAAAAAACAGAGCTCCAAAAAGGGCTAAACATAGCCAACCAGGTAACCAAAGAGCCCAACCAGGAACAACTGGAGCTCACCTACCAGAAAAAAACACACCCTCAAGAGGCCGTAGCCTCTGCAACAGCGATCTGCAAAACTTTGCGGCCAAAAGCAGCATCCGCAGATGCCCGGACTTCCACATTGTAGAACTTGGTGAATGTGTGCACAGACGACAAGGTGGCCGCTTTGCAAACCTGGACCACTGATGTCTGATGACGGAAGGCCCAGGAGGCACTAAGCGCCCTCGTACAATACGCCTAATCCATCTGGAAATGGTCACAGCAGATGCAGCCTGCCCCTTACAGGAACCATCTGTAAAGACAAATAAGGAATCTGATTTGCGACTCGACTCAGTCGCCGCAAAGTACACCCTGATGGCTCGAACCAACTCCAGGGAGTGTAAGGCAATCTCTTTTGGATGTTTGGGTCTAGGACACAGTGAAGGCAACACAATGTCCTTATTCAAGTGGAAGCCGGAGACAACCTTAGGAAGGAACAACTGACAGGGATGGAGAACCACTTTGTCCCTGTGAACCACCAGGTAAGGCGACCGACAGGACAACTATTGAAAGCCAGGTCGTTAAAGCCAGCGACTGTAAAGCAGGATGGAAGATCGGTCCTTGAGACAAAAGATCTTCTCTGAGAGGGAGCCGTCAAGGAGTATTGGAGACCAATCTTATCAACCCCGCGTACGAGGATTGACGAGGCCACCAGAATGACTGGAATCCCTTCTGCCTCGATTCTGTGCAGAAGTCTCAGCAGAAGTTGTAATGGAGGAAAGGCATAAAGTGGACGATACTGGCCCCAAGGGGCCACCAGAGCGTCTGCGGCGTCTGCCAAAGGACCCAGAGACCTTGCCACAAACCCCCAGGTAAAGAGACCATTCGCCCGGACTCAGGGCCTTTATGCTGAGGTAGTCTGCCTGCCAATTTTCCACCCCTGGAATGTGCACAGCAGAGAGGGCTGGAACATATCGTTCTGCCCACCTTACAATGCCGGCCACTTCTTTGGCTGCTAGAGCATTCTTTGTGCCCCCTTGATGATTGACATATGCCACAGCTGTGGGTTTGTCTGATTGAATCCTTAGCAGACACCCCTGAAGATGATCCATCCACTGGGACAGGCAAAGCCTGATTGCCCAAATTTCCAGGATGTTGATTGGCAGACTGGACTCCTCCTGAGTCCAAACACCCGGGGCCGATTTTGTGCCCAAGGTACCTCCCCATATAGACAAGCTGGCGTTCGTGGAGATCACCGTCCAGTACAGGGGAAGAGATGATTGCCCCTGTCGAAGCGTCGGGAAGTGGAGTCACCACAGCAAGGATCTCCTCGTACTCCGGTTCAATCGGATCAGATTGTCCAGGGACGGAGGATTCTTGTCCCATTTGGCCAGAATCTCCCTTTGCAGAGGTCTGGTGTGAAACTGAGCAAATTAAACTGCCTCGAAGGTGGAGACCATCAAGCCCAGTACTTGCATGCAAGTCCTGAGAGATGACCGGCCGTTTCGCCTATGGAAGAAACACTCGAGCCGAGGCTGAATCCAAAGTCAGACCCAGGTAATCCAATCTGTTGGATGGAGTCAGAGCTGATTTCTGAAAATTCAGCGTCCAGCCGAACTCTTGTAAAGTTTGCACAGTGATATCCAAATCTTCCTGTAAGACGGATCGAGTCTCTGCTCGCAGAAGGACATCGTCCAGGTACCCTAATACCGCAATCCCCCTCTGTCTGAGCAAGGCAAGCACCGGTGCCAACACCTTTGTGAACACCTGAGGAGCTGAAGCGAGACCAAAGGGTAACGCTACGAATTGATAGTGCTCCTCGCCCACGACAAAGCAAAGAAAACGCTAATGCCTGACATAGATTAGTATATGAAGGTAAACGTCCTTGATATTGATAGAGGCCAGAAAATCCCCTTGAAGAAGGGAATCCATTCTGAATTTCTGAACCTGCACAAAGCATGTCAGGGCCTTGAAGTCCAAGATTGGATGAACCTTGCCCTCCTTCCTGGGGACAGTGAATAGGTTTGAGTAAAACCCCTGAAAATGTTACAACTCTGGAACTGGTACAATGACCCCTTGTGAGAGCAAATCCTGTACCGCCCTGAAAAGGCCCTGCAGCCGATCCGGGGATAGGTGCAGGTTGGAAGGAAAGAACCTTGCTGGGGGCAAGGACCAAAACTCGAACTTGTAACTGGACCGGATCAATTCGTGGACCCATTTGTCTTGAATGAAAGGGGTCCATGGGTCCAGAAAGAAACAGAGACGTCCCCCCACCCCATGTACGGGTGAGGGCGTCCCTTCAGGCCGAGGAGGACTTGTCTGCAGGGCCAGCAGAACTGCTTTTCACTTACCAACACAGGGTCTCTTGGAATCTCCTGAGAAGGCACTGGAGGCTTTTGAAGCCTTAACCTGCACCCCCGTGGGGTAAAAAGGCCGCTTGTGGGCTGAGAAGACAGGACCATGTTTGTGGCAAGGCTCTCTGCTTTTAGTGACCTGCGGAAGTAGGGTGCTCTTACCTCCCGTGAGACCTTTTATGATCTCTTCCATCGAAACTCTGAACAGACAATTCCCCACGAAGGGAAGACCCGTCAGCGTCACCCGTCCGCAGACCAGCATTTCAGCCAAATCACGCAGTCACAGACCCCCTGCAGGCTAACGGGGCCATGTCCAGGGAAGCATCACAGATGTACTGCAACCCCTTTTTTAACTGGTCCACCAATTCCGCCAGCTCAGGGGGATGTTAACCTCCTTCCTAATCTTGGCACAGAGAGGCCAAGGTAGTGGCAAACGTCGGCCTCAATATAGAATGTTCCACAGTGAAAAGATGGCGGACCAGAGACTCAGCCTTTCTGTCTACAGGGTCTGGCTGGAGCATCCTCTACTGGTAACAGAGTGGCCTTATTTAGCCTGGAAACCTGAGAATCCACCACCGGTGGGACTGTCGATTTCTTTAAGAGGTACTCCTCAAAGGGATACCTCCCAGGGAAACGCTCAGGTATCCCAACCATGAGTTTTGGGGAACCCCACTGACTAGTGACAATCTCGTCAAAATAGGCGGGAAAAGGGGAACACCTTAGTCGCCTTGGAAGGTCTGCGGGTATCAAATTGCATCGGCGCAGCCGACAAAGAATTAGCCGTGTCCTCCATTTTTAAAGTTTCCTGCACTGACACAATCGGTGCCTCTACAAGTGCCTTTTCTTTCACAGATGTAGTGTAAGAGGACTCATCCTTGCTGTCTAAACACTAGAAGTGCGTGGACGCAGGAAGAGGAAAAGGTTGTACCGCCACTAGAGACCCACCACTGAGCACTGCTCCTGTGGCTACAAGAAAATGGCCGCTCATAGACTTTAATAGGAAACATGGCTGCCGGGCTACACAAACATGGCCGCTGAGCTCATATGTTATCAGCTATGGGAAAATGGCGGCACCACTAGGCGGGACACCCCACACCCATCACACCTCAGCCAGGGGGACCGGTGGGGGGGTAGCCAGCACAGATGACCCCAAATGAGGAGGGGGGTGCCATCAGGGTACGAAGGGCACAAGAGGGACTGACCAACCCAGGGATGAGCCCGCGTCCACCCCGAATCTTCCCAAAGGGGGGGGGGGACTCTACTCACTGCACCTTCGGAATCGGCCGGGCATCGCTCCGGGTAGATTTCCCCCCCATCTTGGAATGGGGGTTGCTGCGGGCCAGAGGTATGCTGCAACTCGGGCCACGACCAGGTCGTGTGTGTCCTCACTCGCCGGCCAGCCCCAGTCCTGTGGAGCTATGTCGCAGCTGACCGAGCACAGAGCTACGGTCTGCACGTGCTCCCTGGCAAGACTTGGGGGACCTTAGGGATCTAGGATATCCAGTGCGTCACCCAGTTGTAGAAGGAAAAATACCACAATAGGAAAAAAAAAAAGTTCAGTTTAAAAATGAAAAAATGCTAGGACCAAAGAGCCCAGCAAGGAGCTAGGTCCTTATCTTGACTAGGCAGAAAAAAACTGAGATCCTATAGCAGGAAGTGGGAGTATACCCCTGGGACAATCCTAGGGGCATAGTCAAGCTTTTTTAACTCTTTTCCGTCTAGTGTCCTACTCCTATGAAGAGCAGCATAACCCAAGAGTCAATGAAGATATGAAGCTGTGTCCGTCAATGAACAAAAGAGAAAAAGTTAATTCAACAGCTGGAATTTGTATTTACACTATGAGAAAATCGGGCGAATGATCGTCCGGTTTTCCTAGTTGTTTCACAGCAAGTTGGAACCGGGGAAGGAAATAATGTACAAAAATTCTCGTACGACAAAGGCTTTTTTATTGTTTTTATTGCTTCTGATCATTCATATCTAATTTTTCTCGTGCGAAAACAGTACACATTAAACTAAAATCGTTTATTCTGTTTCTGTTCACATGCACACAAAATTTTTGGAGTCTGTCCCTTTGGAAATTTTTGTTTGTAAAGTCTGAATCGGATGTCGAAAGTTGTGTACACACTATATGAAAAAGAGAACGATCGTGCCTCATACGGAATTTCTCTTCCGATTTTCTCATAGTGTGTACTTTCCTTTAAAGGGAGCCTGTCATGATTGCTATCTGCTACAGAAAAACTTCCTATTCAGAACAGGAGGCTTCCTGATTGCCCAGGTTCTGGAGATGGTGACAGGATGGATTAAACATTAGTAGTATCCTGTACAGTGACCTGCCTGTTCCAGGAACTGGGACTTTTTCAGGATTTAGACCCTAACAGCCTTTACCTTAGGTTCACACTGAATGAGGCTTTGAAATTGCGCAACTTCACTTGAAAGGCGCATGTCAGTGCGACTTCATTGCACAGATGTCTTTGCAAGTTACTACTAAGATCGCCAAAAGTAGTGCAGAAACTACTTTTTCAAATTGGTGCAGCACTGATTTGAAAAGTTCCATTGCCGACAATAAGGTGCATCTTGTCATGTAATTTGACCTGTATGCACCGCATACTATCACATTATGAAAGATTTACCTTAGAACAAAGCCCTTCAGCAGCGCGCTGTCACCGCTACAGAGGCTTCCCCGGGTTCGGCCATCTGACTGGATGAGCTTCGATGACGTCAATCCAGCACATGCGTGGGGAAGCCTCGGCCGCAGCACACAGGTTTGAAGGAACGGCACGAGTATGATGATATGGTGATGTTATGGTGATGTTACCAGCTGCTGCTCGCTAGAATATCACCTAAACGGTGCATGTTTTGTAGATATTCATTTTACCTACAGGTAAGCCTTATTATAAACCTACCTGTAGGTAAAAATATTTAAAAAAAAGAGTTTACTACTACTTTAACACAAACTTACATACTTAGGCTGCTTTCACACATCCATGTTTTCTCTCGCTTTTGCGTTTCTTCCCTTACAAAAAGCAGAAGAAAGCGCATGACCATGAAAGCCAATGGAACTCTTTACATTAATCAGTTGCAGGTTCCCTGCAATTTGTAAAATCCTGCTTGCTGCATTAAAAATAAGGAAAAAACACGGTTGCGTTTTTGGTGCAGTTTTTGAGTTACACATGACAGTTGAGATTTTCGTGTGACAAAAACGCATGAGTTTTTACTGCATTTTTGCAAAAGAGTAGTGTGAAAGTTAGCCTTATGCTGGCCAAACACTATACGAAAAATAATTTTAACTCATTTTTGAAAAACGAACACTCTGCTGTGAGAGCAAACGATAGTGCCATCATGCAATGACTGAATTTCGATCAATAAATTGTTCAATGGACATAAATGAATCCAATTTTTGTCCGTTTTGTCCCATATGCGCAGTGCAAACCAGAGGGGTAAATAGAACCTTCAGGGCCCCGGTACAAGAAACCATTAAGGGCCCCCTGGCCGGGGGCCCTTCCCTTCAAGCCTAGGGCACTTCCCACTGATCCTGGAGCCCTTTACTCTCGTTGCGTGGCCCTTTATTACGGTCCTGCACGGGACCCTTTCACAAGTTCTGCAGTGGGCCGCTTCCTGCCATCTTGGGGCCTCCCCACGGTGGTGTAATGCCAGGGCCCAGTTACAAGTGTGACTTTTGCGATCCTGGAAGTTCACCCACTGGTGTCAGTAGTTTTTATTTTTTGGTATTTTAATTGTATTTTTTTTATAATTTTATTTTTTTACAATGTCGCTGAGTATGAGGAAAAAGGAGGACAGTGATTTCTCTACATGCTGCCCCCGCCACCCCTCCTATCCAGTTGTACAGGGGAGCCACACAGGCCCCCTGGAGAATGGGGCCCGGTTGCAATTGCAACCCCTGCAACCCTGGAGTTACGCCCCTGGTGCAGAAACACATTAACCTTGCAATTTATCATTCGTTCAGCAGAATTTTCAAACCTGTTCCTAACGGTCCGAATTACAGATTTTTTAACTATTTTTCAGCTAGTGTATCCCCAACATTAGTTTAACTACTTCCCGCTCGCCATATAGTAAAATGACGGATGGTTGGGAGCACTCTTGTTCTAGGAAGATGTCATAGGATGTCCTCCTATTCTCGCCACGCATTCGCTCCCGCGGACACACAGGGCATCACCGATCACGGTAAAGAGCCTATGACGTAAGCTCTTTACCATGTGATTAGCTGTGTCCAATTACAGCTGATCACAGTGTAAAGAGGAAATGCCAGTTATTGGCATTCCCTCTCCTCAACTGACAGCGCGTGAGGAGAGGAGAGCCAGTAAGCGGCATTCCTCAGCAGGGACATCTGCATTGTGAAGCCCCAACAGTGCCCACCAGTGCTGCCAGTCAGTGCCCACCAGTGTTACCTGTCAGTGCCCACGAGTGTTGCCTGTCAGTGCCCATCAGTGATGCCTTTCAGTGCTCATTAGTGATGCCTTTCAGTGCCCATCAGTGGCACCTATCAGTGCCGCCTATCAGTGAAGCCTATCCGTGTCCATAAGTGCTGTCTATCAAGGCCCATTAGTGCTTCACATTAGTGCCTCCTAATCAGTGCCACCTCATCAGTGTCACCTCATCAGTGTCACCTCATCAGTGTCACCTCATCAGTGCGGCCTCATCAGTGCAGACTATTAGTGCCTGTTAGTGCAGCCTCATCAGCGCACATCAGTGAAGGAGAAAAATTACTTTTTTTCAAAATTTTATAACAGAAACTAAGAAAAACTTCTTTTTTTTTTTTTTTTAATTTTCGGCCTTTTTTCGTTTGCTTAGGGAAAAAAAAAAAAACTGTGGTGATTAAATACCACCAAAAGAAACCTTATTCTGTATCAAAAAAATTGTAAAAATGTTGTATGGGTACAGCGTTGCATGAATGCGCAATAGTCATTCAAAGTGTGACAGTGCTGAATGCTGAAAATTGGCCTGGGCAGGAAGAGGGTGAATGTGCCCAGTAGGCAAGTGGTTAAATAGCCCAGGCTTGTAACAGGTTGAAACCAACTCTGCAAGGATAACAAAAAATGCAGATGAAAGGTTCCTGCAGGAGACTGATTACATTACCATCTATTCTGAAACACAAATGCTTGTTTTACACTATACGAAAAATCAGCCGAAACTCGTCATATGGACAGTTATTTCGTTTTTCGGCCAGTTAATGGGCACGAATCGGTAACCAGTTGTGATGTTTTTGAGCCGAAAAAAAACAAAGGACAAGTTTGGAAATTTTCTGTCGAATGAACTAGAAATTGAAAGGTTAATGTGTTTTTCGTCCAAACGGTTTGCACTAGGTATATGTGAAAAAACAAACAAAAAACTGATTCATTTATGTCTATTGAACGATTTATCGGTCATTACATGATGGCACGATGGTTTGCTTTCACGGCCGAGTGTTTGTTTTTCGAAAATTAGTTAGAACGATTTTTAATATAGTGTATGGCCAGCAATAGTAGCCACTTGTGTCAGGTAACAGAAAATTTCAACTCTGGTAGTATGTGATGAGCTCACGCATTTCTACTGGTGCACAAGCTTTCAAGACATAATGGTAGACCCATGTATTGTATTTTGTATTGAAACTTAGCATGTCCCAGAAAATGAATTTTACCTTTAGGAACTTGCAGCAACTTCAGATTCTACAGCCTCTTCACTCTCTAAAATAAAAGAAACATTCTTAGGTTTTTATGACATGAGACCATTGCATTCCCCACAAAAACTTCCCAATGTACAATATTGTGCAAAAGCTTCAGGCACTTGTGGAAAAATGCTGTAACGTGAGTATGCTTTAAAAATAAAGCAATGAATAATTTTTAAATATCAATTAACAACCTACAAAGTGAATAAACAGATAAAACAAAAATAAACCAAATCTCTATTTTGTGTATTCAAACTTTACCTTTAAAACAGCACCAAGAATAATTGAACCTTTATGCGTTATACTTCGTGTCATTGCAATCACTCATCCTTGGACCGCTCTCCAGACCTTCTCCGAATAAACTGCCTTAGGCCTCTTTCACACGGCATTCCGTATGCCGTATATCACCCCATCCGTTTGCGGGTGATATACGGACATAATGCATGCCAATGGGATTGCGGATGTCAGCGGATGACCATCCACTGACATCCCATTTTTGTCCTTTCAGTTCTGTTCCGTTTTTTTGGAACGTAACAGAACCCTATTTTTTCTTCCGTTTAAAAAAACAGAAAGGACGCAAAATCGGATGTCAGCGGTCTCATCCGCTGACATCCGCAATCCCATAGACATACATTATGTCCGTATGTCATCCGCAAACAGATGGGATGATATGTGGACATACGGAATGGATGACACAAATGTCATCCGTGTTTGTAAAAAAAAAAGTGCCGGAGCAGATCGCAATACGGTCTGTTCCGTGTGAAAGAGGCCTTATATTACAGGCCAATATTTCAAAGTTTGACTCATCAGTCCAGAGTTGCAGCGATACCTGCACCCACAACCACCTGGAGTGAAAATGTGCTGCTGTAGGAAAACGTGCGGGGCTGCCATTCATTCTGGACGGCACCCCTACACATGTAAAAATGCAGCAGTTTTTTTTTTCTTTCATTAACTTTATTTTCTGAGTATAGATCTACTGTAAGTTTGTCCCAAACATATTTGAGGCCATTTACTGTTGACTGTCTCACTACGTCTGCTGGTAGTTTATTCCAAGCATCAACTACCCTTTCAGTAAAAAAAATACTAAGATTATTTTGAACTTTCCTCCTGTTAGTTTAAAGTCACGTCCTGTGTTCTTGATTTTGGTTTCATTTTGAAAAAACGTAACCATAATAAAAATACAGCGCAATCTCATCTCATCTGTGTATAACCAATATGATTTCTACATATGAAAAAATCTTTTAGTATCACCAATCAGAATTGATACAAGGTGACTAAAATTACATACAAAAAAAAAACTCCAAGTGAAATAAACATACAATGTATCCATTACAACATATTCAAAGATAAGAACCTTCAGTGAGATTAAATCAGTCCAAAGAATAAATAATTCGAATAATCCTGCCACCTCTGTGTGGAATAATAAACATGGTCAGTCCAAAGGATCAACAGATTATCCTGCCACCTCTATGTGAGATAATCAACTCAAAACCAGGTGCTCAAAAACACTCCACCACCAGTAATTCATAGCAGCTCACCTCCAGTTTTGACTCTTGAAATGCTGTTCCCCATTAGGGATGGTAGAACTCTGAATGGATGTCTCCAGATGTATCAGGATCCCAGTTATTCCTCATATGCAGTGATCCACCATAGGGAACAAAAACAATATATCTAGTGCTCTCTGTAAAAACCTTTATCATCACACAAATGTCAAGAGCTCACTCACAAAATGGAGCCAGTTGTAATATGCTTGTAATGTACATCCACTGGCTCTCAGCTGTAAATATCGGTGATGGTTGTGGGTATAGCCAAATGTCAGCCTCTGCCTCCAAACGCGTTGCGTCCTCGAACAGACTTCTTCAGTGGGGTTCACCCCCACTTCGATTCAACCCTCCCTATTGGGGAACAGCTTTCTTTGACTCTCTGGCAAAACAGGAGTCAAAACTGGAGGTGAGCTGCTATGAATCACTGGGGGTGGAGTGTTTTTTTTGAGCACCTTGTTTTGAGTCAATTATCTCACATAGAGGTGGCAGGATTATCTGTTGATTCTTTGGACTGACCAAATGTATTATTCCACACAGAGCTGGCAGGATTATTCGTATATATTTATTCTTTGGACTGATTAAATATCACTGAAGGTTCTTATCTTTGAATATGTTGAAATAGATACCGTACATTGTATGTTTATTTCACTTGGAGTTTTTTGTATGTCATTTTAGTCACCTTGTATGAATCCTGATTCACGATACTAAAATATTTTTTTCATATGTAGAAATCATATTGGTTATACACAGATGAGATGAGATTGCGCTGTATTTTTATTATAGTTATATTTATTGGAGTGAAGTAAAAACACATCAATACGGGCAGCAATATATAATAATTTTTGCACTAGTGTACTAATATTGGGGTATAGGTTATTTTTTGTTTAATTTTAGATATGGTATTGTGCTGATTAAGAACTATTATATATTGAAAAAAATGCCCTATTGAACCTTATTCACCCCCTTGATGTATTTAAAGGTTTCAATCATGTTTCCCCTTTCCCTTCTTTCCTCCAGACTGTACATATTAGGTTCCTGAAATCACTCTCGATATGTTTTATCCCCCAAACCTTTTACCATTTTTGTTACCCATCTCTGAACTTGTTCTATCTTATCAATATCTTTTTGTAAGTGAGGTTTCCAGAACTAGACACAGTATTCTAAATGAGGTCTCGCTAAAGATCTATATAGGAATCAGAACCTACTTCCTCCTGCTGGTGACCCCTCTAGCGATGAATCCTAGAATTGTATTTGCTTTTTCCAATGCTTGACCACACTGTTTGTCTATTTTGCAATAATATGAAATAAGTACCCCCCAAATCTTTTTTCTCTGTAGTGCTGGCCAACACTGTACCCCATTGTTGTACTCTCTCAGGGGATTCTTTTTCCCTAGGTGTATTGTTTTAATTTAGAAACATTGAACTGCAGTCTACACTGCTTTCACCAATCTTCCAGCAATGCTAAATCATGTTCCATGTTACAGACACCTCCAGGGATATCAACCCTATTACACACCTTTGTGTCATCAGCAAAAAGACATACCTTGCCCAACAACCCTTTAGTTATAACAGGTTGTTGGAAATGTTTACAAAAACTAACGATTTTACAATCAATGATGGGAGAATTGCGTGAGAAATATAATGGAAAAAGAAATGAGCATGAGCACAAGAAAAGAAAATTCCCAGAAAGAAAAGAAAATTCCAGACCATGAAAATTCTTTTCTGTAGCAAGAAGAAATTTAAGGCTTGGTTGGTCGAATTTCAAAAGTCAATGGAGGCATCATCACATCACAAAGTGCGTGAAATTTATGATTTTTGAAAGAAATTTAGTACGGAATTCAACCCATGTATGTCCTGCATAATACTGTATTTTAACCTAGATGTTATCTTGTTTATCATTAGAACCTGTTTGGTATAACTGTTCAATTAAGCACTGGACCATATACCTGCAAAATCCGTAAAGTATATTTACAGCCAATATTTTTTTTAAATCTGTTGAATTTTTTTGTGGCCATCTTTTTCTCATTAGGGAGATTTCTCTTCACTTCCTGTCCTGTCCTGTTGACTTAACAGGAAGTGTGAGGAAAAAGTGTCCACACTGGATGATTTCGTTTGTATTGTCTTGTACAGTATTAGGGTTCTAAACCCGCACCACTCTATCTAGATCTAAACAAAATGTTTTGCCTATCGCAATGCCTTAAAGTGGTTCGAAAGGCAACTTTTTTCTACCTGCATGCATTCCCTGCATTCAGGTAAAAAAACTTTCACTAATTGTTCGTTCCTCCTCCCCTCCCAAATACTTATCTGAGTCCTCACTTAATCCAGCACTGTGCCCGTCAGCAGCAGTGCTGGTACCTCATCCTGCTCTCACAAGACAGACTGAGAGTAGCGAGAGCCAGTGGCTCCTCCTGCTGTCAGTCAAATCCTGTGCGGAGGGAGAGGAGGTAGTGGCAAATCTGTGGAAGCTTGCCCTCATGTGTGCCCTCATAACCCACGGCTTGCTATAGCAGCACGCACAGGAGAGGTGAACTGTACAGTGCCTGCCAGGAAACTCCAAAAGTGGAGGTAAGGGACTGCTCTGTGCTATATCGTAGCATAGAGCAGATAGAGCATAGAGCAGATAGGGATAACATCTTTTTTTATTTTATGGGAAAAAATAGGAGTAATATCACTTAAACTCTGTGTTAGTGTACCTTGGAAAATGTATGCTGTTATAAACGTAAAAGATGAATGCATCAAATATTAATTTGATTTAGTTTTCTTCTGTTTATGCACTTTGTAGTTTGGTAATTAATAAACTAACAGTTATTTATTTATTTTTTTTAAAGCATCCTCACTTTACAGCATTTTTAGTGTCTAAAATGTTTGCACTGGACTGTAGGTAACAAAGTTAAATTAATTTTACATTGACAAACAATGTACCCTGATGACGTCACATATGATGAAACGCGTCGGGTTGAGCTACGCACACACGTTACTACACATACTACGCATGCCGGCCATCTTAACTACTGGATAGACAGTTGTTATCATTACATGCTTGTCCCAAGTTTTTAACATGTCAGTGTTAAATGAGATTACGCTATGTGGGTCATTTTATTTACTTGAAACCCTGGTCATCTGAGCGCTTTTTGGTGTATCTATTACAAACGGGGGGCGCTGTCTGCTGGTGTATTGCATCTGGTGCCGTTCACCTGGCTCAAGAGGACTTCCCAGGGATTTAGATTCTGCTCCCAATTATTGTAAACAAAGCGAACAAGACCTGCCTTACTAGGGGGTCACTCCATATAGGGTAAGCGTGGTGTGAAATCACAGGCTGGTGACACCTTAGCTAATCTTTCATCACTGTCCACGGATTGAGGGATTTCCTGTCTTTCACAGTGTCTGATGGGACTGTTTACATGCACTTTTAGGCCCCTTACACACGATCAGACTGATCAGGTCTGCCTGACCTTTTTTCAGACGGACCTGATCGGGCCAACCATTCTACTCTATGGAGAGGCGGATGTCAGCGGGGATGTGTCCACTGACACCCGTCTGTCATCCGATCTGACAAGACTTAAAACAGACGGATGGCGATACGTTTGCCACCTGTCCAGCGGGTCGGATCGGATGGAATAGGATGAAAACGGACATGCTGTCCATTTTCATCTGATCTCCCCACAGAGAAGAGCGGGACTCTGACAGGTCCCTTTCTGCACAGTGAGCGGAGGCGGACCTGTCATCCGCCTAGTCAGCGGGATCAACGGAGCGATCCCCGCTGGGCTAGCGGAGTCCGCCAAGCGGATCCACCCCATGAGAAAGGGGCCTTATTAAGTTTATTTATGAATTACTATTACGGTGCACTTTTTAATTTTATGTTTATGTATGTAGTGTCTGGATTGTGTACAGCTGCTGACATTTTATTTATTTGTTTTCACTATTTGTGCATATTTGTTCTTAAACAATGTACAGTTTTAAAATATATACATATTGCTAAATATAAAGTTGCACTCAACCAAATTCCACTAAATAGATAATATTTTAAATATAGGATTTAAAGTGCATAAGTGAATAAATAAAATTGCAAATACGGTGCAAAGAAATATATATATATGTATAAATATGTGACTTATGCTAAATATGTGATCCACAATAAAAGTACTTTTATTGTGTATCACATATTTAGCATAAGTCACATATTTATACATATACTGTATATATATATCTATATATTTCTTTGCACCTCATTTGCAATTTTATTTATTCACTTGTGCACTTGAAGGCCCCTTTCACACTAGTGCGACTTGCCCCGCGATTTTGGACCGCAAAATTGCATGACAAGTCGTTTTCCATTATTTTCAATGATCCCCATTCATATCAGTGCTTTTTGAAGTGGCACCAACTTCAAAGTAGTTCCTGCACTACTTTGGCACGATTTTTATGCGTTTTGAGGTATATTGCCCTGAGCCATTGCTCAAAATCGCGGCAAAATCACGTTGCATAAGTGTGAAAGGGGCCTAAATCCTATATTTAATATATTATCTATTTAGTGGAATTTGGTTGAGTGCAACTTTATATTTAGCAATATAACGGAATTTTTGTAAAATCTTACCTGTAAAATTCCTTTCTCTGAGTCCTCCGACAGTCGCCGTCTCTTCATATTCGTCACAATGGGGTAATTGACCTTTGCTCCGTAGGAGTAGCTAGGCAACAGAATATGTCAATATTAAAGCTTTTAACATATCCCACCCCCAGGGGGTGGTCCCCTCAGTCAATACCCTCCTACTTCCTGCATCCATACCTCAGTTTCAGTAGAATAGCAGTAGAGTATACAACCAAACCCCAAAAGAGGGGCGGGGGCGGCGACTGTCGGAGGACTCAGAGAAAGGAATTTTACAGGTAAGATTTTACAAAAATTCTGTTTTCTCTTACGTCCTCCGACAGTGGCCGCCTCTTCATATTCGTCACAATGGGGACGTCCCAAAGCAGTGCAAACATGAGGGGTGGGAAACGCAGCCGCGCCTAAGGCAACGCCGTCTCCACATCAGAGAAAGGAACCTTACCAAAGGAAGGAACCAGCTGGGCAGCATGAAAAAACTTGCTCAACAGAAGCAACAACCCAGGAAAAAACAAATAACCTAGGGATAAAAACACATCCCAAACAGCCAAGGGTCCAAAAAGGGACCTTAAAGAACTGCCGCACTAAGAACCTTGCGGCCAAAGGAAGCATCTGCCGATGCCTGAACATCCACCTTGTAGAATTTTGAGAAGGTGTGAACGGACGACCAAGTCGCCGCCTTACACACCTGGGCCACAGAAGCCCGATGATGACAGGCCCAAGACGTACTCAGAGATCTGGTAGAGTGCGCCTTCACAGGCATAGGAGGAACTTTCCCCTTCAAAGCATATGCCTGTTCAATGGTCTGTCTGATCCATTTGGCGATGGTAGAAGCCGACGCCGCCATGCCCTTCCGAGGACCCTCTGGAAGGACAAATAAGGAATCCGACTTGCGAAAAGATTCAGTCGATTTCAGGTAAACCCTGATCGCCCGAACAACATCCAGGGAGTGCAAATCCACCTCCTTCGGATGTTTAGGTTTCGCGCAGAGCGAAGGCAAGACAATGTCCTCATTGAGGTGAAATTCCGAAATCCTCTTCGGAAGAAAAGAAGGGTTAGGTCGCAAGACCACCTTATCCAAGTGGAGCACCAGATACGGAGACCTGCAGGACAAAGCTGCCAGCTCCGATACTCTGCGAGCCGAAGTGATCGCCACCAAAAAGGCGACCTTCTTGGACAACATAGACAACGAGATCTTCCTGATCTGTTCAAAAGGATCACGTTGTAACACGGACAGAACAAGATTCAAGTCCCAAGGAGGCAGAGGTTCCCTCCTCGGAGGGACTAGATGTCGCACCCCTTGAACAAAAGTGCTAACCAAGGAGTTAGATGCCACAGGACGTTGAAAAAGAACGGCCAACGCAGACACCTGACCCTTGATCGTAGCCAGCGCCAAGCGCTGGTCAACACCCGTCTGAAGGAAGGACAACACCCTAGACACCGAGTACGTGCGAGGGGAATACCCCCTGGACTCACACCAGGCAAAATAGGCCTTCCAAGTACGGTAATAGACCTTCCCCGAGGAAGACTTCCTCGCGTTGATCAAAGTGTGAATGACCTCAGGGGAGAGACCCCTATCCTTCAGGACCTCGGTTTCAACAGCCAGGCCGTCAAAGCCAGCGAATGTAAAGCAGGATGGAATATCGGTCCTTGAGACAGGAGATCCTCCCGAAGAGGCAGACGCCACGGGGCGTCGACCGCCAGATTCACGAGGTCTGCGTACCAGGACCGGCGAGGCCAGTCCGGTGCCACAAGAATCACCGCGTGCGGTTCCGAGTTCAACCTGCGAAGGAACCTGGACAGCAGTTGAATTGGCGGAAACGCGTACATCAGTCGGTACTGATGCCACGGAGCTACCAACGCGTCTGACGCGTCTGCCCGAGGATCGCGCGTTCTTGCCACGAACCTTTTCACCTTGTTGTTCAGACGAGACGCGAACAGGTCCACCTCCGGAAGACCCCACTTCGCGCACAACATCTGGAAGACATCCGGGTGGAGGGACCATTCCCCCTGGTCCAGGGTCTGGCGACTCAGATAATCCGCCTGCCAGTTCTCCACCCCCGGAATGTGAACCGCCGTTATCGCCGGGACATGTGTCTCGGCCCAAGACAGAATGACGGCCACCTCCCGAGCCGCTTGGGCACTCCTGGTGCCCCCTTGGTGGTTGATGTAGGCCACCGCCGTGGCATTGTCCGTCTGCACCCGAACCGGACGGCCCTGCAGCCTGGCCGTCCAACGTCGAAGGCAGAGATTTATCGCTTGCAATTCCAGAATGTTGATCGGAAGGGAAGATTCCTCCTCCGACCAAGTTCCCTGGGCGGACAGAACGCCCAGAACACCACCCCAGCCCGATAGACTGGCATCCGTGGTGACCACCGTCCATGAGAGAGGACGAAAAGACTTGCCCCCCGACACCGTCGGGGACTGGAGCCACCACAGAAGATCCCTTCTGGTGCGATGACTCAACGAAATCCGGAGATCCAGAGATTGCGGTCGCCCGTCCCACCTGGATAGGATCTCCGCTTGGAGACCCCGCGTGTGAAACTGGGCGAAGGGAATCGCCTCGAAAGCTGAGACCATCAATCCCAAACAGCGCATGCACGTCCGGATGGACGAGCACGGAACGTCCCTGAGGGACCTGACTTCTTCCTGAAGAGTCCTGAGTTTGTCGTCCGGTAGGAAGACCTTCGCCTGGACCGAGTCCAGAATCATACCCAGGTAGGGTAGATGAACCGACGGGCACAGCGTCGATTTTGGAAAGTTTATCGTCCAACCAAACTCCTGCAGAGTCTGCATCGTGACGGACAGGTCCTTCACCAGACCCTGGCTGGTCGCAGACCGAACCAGAATGTCGTCCAGATACCCCAGGACAGAGATGCCCTGGGCTCTCAACAAAGCCAGAACCAGTGCAAGCACCTTGGTGAACACCCGTGGAGCCGAAGCGAGACCAAAAGGTAGCGCCACGAATTGGTAATGATCCTCCGCAATTGCGAATCGAAGGTACCTCTGGTGACCCTCGAAAATGGGGATATGAAGGTACGCATCCTTCAAGTCGATGGAGGCCATGAATTCCCCCGGAACCAGGGCAGCCACCACCGACCGCAGGGATTCCATGCGGAACTTGCGAACCCACATAAAGCGGTTCAGAGCCTTTAGGTCCAGAATTGGACGCACCTTGCCCTCCTTCCTGGGCACGGTGAACAGATTGGAATAGAACCCCCAAAATCTGTCCCGATGAGGCACCGGAACCACCACTCCCTGAGCCCGCAGGTCCCGCACCGCCAGGTGCAGATCCCGCAAACGCTCCGGAGACAGTTGAAGATTTGAGGGAAAAAATCTGCTCTCCGGCCGAGAGAGAAACTCGATCTTGTAGCCAGATCGAACGATTTCCTGAACCCACCTGTCCCGAACACGGGCCAGCCAGGGTTGAAGAAAACCGAGCAAGCGTCCCCCCACCCCAGAACTGGGTGAGGGCGCCCCTTCAGGCCGCATTGTTATGGGCAGCGGATCCGGACTGGCCGAACTTCTGCTTACCTGTCCACGGCTTCTTTTGAGAGCCTTGACCTTTGAAGGGCTTGCCCTTATAATGCGACCGAAAGGCACGAAAGGACCCCTGAGAGGGTCGAAAAGAAGCATGCTTCTTACCAGGAGCAACCTTAGCCTTGTGGGATTGGGGCAAGAGTGTGCTCTTACCACCCGTGATCCCTTTTATCAGTGTATCCAAGGATTCGCCAAAAAGGCGAGACCCGGTATAGGGTAGATTAGCCAAGGTTTTTCGCGAAGATTGATCCACAGACCAACACTTCAGCCAAACCAGGCTGCGTGACAACACCGCCACGCTGTGCACACGTGCAGCCAACGGGACTATATCCAAGTCCGCATCACACAAATACATGACTCCCTGATGGATTTGACGAGCAAGTGACTCCAGCCTCCTGTCCATGGCATCCCGAAACACCGGGGTATCCTCAGCAGGAATCGCAGTGGACTTATTCAAAACCGCCACCGCGTGATCCACCGGAGGTGGCACACACCAACCTTCATCAGTAGCGGGCGTGAAAGGATAACGCAGCTTGAACCTACTAGGCACAGCAAAAGGCTTCCGTATATTGCGCCATTGTTCACTAACAGCGCGCTGAAAATCTTCAGTGCAAGGAAAAAACCTGCGATGATTTGCGCCTCCGCTGCTTCCCATAAGAGGCCAGGGGACAGCAGGAGGACATGGCTCATCCTGCAAACGCAGTGTTTGTTTGATAGAAGCAACCAATTCATCCATGAGTGCAAGCTCTTCAGACGAGCCACTGGGGGAATTATCAACCCCTTCAACCTCAGCCTCCACTTCAGACCCCACAAGATCCAGGGAGGAACGGGACCCCGATAAGGAGACCCCAGCCATAGCAGCCCCATCACCATCACCCTCTGAATCAGAGGAAATTGAAACTCTGGGACGTTTTGTGAATTGAGCAGCCACAAGCATTTGCACCTGAGCAGCAAGGTTAGCCACAACAGCAGCCAAATCACCCCCTGGGGGGGAAACAGCAGCCCCTTGGCCTCCCACCAAAGTGAGAGGAAATTTGCTTTCCTGAGAATCCATGCCCCCAAAAGTTTGCAGAAGAACAAAGGGTAACTGCCCCTTTAAAAGCGCGGCGAGTGCAGCCCACCGCACACACACACCAGCACAAAGCCGACCCCCACAGGGAAAAGCACAAACTCAGGCAAGGATTACAGGAATAGAGAGGATAAAAACCTGGAGAGACCACTGCTGCTGCTGCCTCGATCGGTGCGCCCAGGGAAAAGGAAGTGATGCAATACAGGCCGCTCTATTAAAGCCTATGGAAGGCTACAAAAAAAATGGCCGCCTGCAGTGTTAGCATGAGGCCGGAGCGATCGCCGCCAAAATGGCGGCGCTTGGCGCCGAAAACGCAGCTCCCCACATACAGTGAAAACACCAGTACACGTGCAGTATATTAAAACAATGGCGGACCGCAGCAGCGGCCGCCTCATGTATGCATAAACACGATCCAATCATGCCCCGCAGCATACAGCCTGTCACACAGTAAAAAAGCAGCACACAGTCTGACACAGAAACAGTGCAGCATAGCCCCCCTCCTTGCAGCCCACAGAATGCAGCCAAGACAGATAGGGAGTCCAATAGTGTGAACAGAGGCAGGGTTACACAGTCCCAGACTGACACCCCCCAAACAGACAGGTCCCCACACAGATACACTTACCTCCTAAATGGCGTGGGGAACCCGCACAAGCGATCAAGCCACTGCACATGGGACAGGGAGAGTCGCAGCCAGGACGCAGCAGAACTGCGGTACGAAACCGCATGGCGTCCAGTGAGGTAGCCACCTCACCATAGCATCCCTGCAGCGAACAGGGATGGGTCGTTCACATATGCCAGGAAAAATACCTGACTGAACGCTCGATGGCAGGCTGAGAAGCCACTGGCCCACAACCTGCGACCAGGGGGGCCAGCCCGAGACCCAGCCCGCGCGATCCTCTTCATCAGAAGACCTAACTAATGCTGACAAAAGTAACAGCTAAGCAAAGAGAGAGAAAAAAACTCAAATAAAATCAAAAAAGAAGATAAAGGCTGAGACAAAATGCCCCAGCATAGAGACATCCAGCTACTCCTGACAAGCTAGACAATGAAACTGAGGTATGGATGCAGGAAGTAGGAGGGTATTGACTGAGGGGACCACCCCCTGGGGGTGGGATATGTTAAAGCTTTAATATTGACATATTCTGTTGCCTAGCTACTCCTACGGAGCAAAGGTCAATTACCCCATTGTGACGAATATGAAGAGGCGGCGACTGTCGGAGGACGTAAGAGAAATATATATTTTATTACTTCACGTTTTTACACGGTTTGTTGCGACCCCAAAGAGGAGTCACTTTCCTACACTTTCAAATTTAAATTATTATAAATTATTTATATATTTATATATCTATTTTTTAATTGTTTCCATCTGCGCGGTTTTGGTGGTGCCTAACACCATCTTTCCTTCAATGTACAGTTTTATACTTCAATATATTGTGTTGGCAGTAAGTTTACTTTTGAGCACTGAGTTATTTTAGGTGCCTCAACATGGTCTACTGTTAAGGCTAAGTTATTTATAATTTATTGACGTATAAATCAAATACTGACAAGGTCTATGTTCCTGGAAATAGCTTTTCCTTTTGTATGCTATAGATTGGAACCACTTTACCATAAAAATTGAAGGTGTTTTTACTACTGGCTTCTTTACTGGACCCACCTTGTGCTACGTCTGAATTCGCCTCAACTGACTCTTCTGGTTTTCTAGCTGAGAGCTCTGTCCAGTCTTCTGCTGCTGAGCTCAGCTCCTCCGGGATGTTGTCTGAACTTGCTTCAAGCACAGGAGAGGTCTCTGCAGCTATGGCCTCTGCTACAGGTTCAGCATTTTCTTGTTCTGCTGGATAAATAAGTAGACATTCCTATCATGCCACTGATTTTTAAAATCTCATAAATGTCAGACACAGATCTCCAATTATATTACAATTTGCAAAAAAAAAAAAAAGTATGTATGGTACTATAATTAGCTTAGTTATTTCAGGCATTTTGTGTTAAATGATGAAACAACGGTATGATCATCAATAGTTTGTAATTACGCATTCAAGGGGGAACCATATCTGTTTATTATATATACATTATGTGCTTCCTACATAGTCATGTAGCACAGTGATTGTGATCGCTTACTAGAAGCTTATCAGTCTGCAAACCTGTATAATATACAATCATAAAACTATAAAAGTCTCAACACATTTGACCCCTCTAGTTTAATAAAAGTATTTAAATTTCAAGAGCAACAGGAGCCAGTTCGGAAAATATCAGTATTGTTTTATATGTATATTATATGTATATTTGTGACTAAGTATTCATCTGTTCCATCCAATTATCAAGTTACCTTCCATCTAAACCAAACGAAGGTCTTCTGTAACCACTTCGATACTGGACACTTTCAATTTTCAGCATTTTGATTTTGATTGAAAATTGCGCAGTCATGCAACACTATACCCATATTAATATCATTGCATTGAATTTATCAATTTTTTTCACACAAACAGCTTTCTTTTGGCGGTATTTAATTACCACTGGGTTTTCATCTATTGCTAAATAACAAAAAAAGACAGAAAATGTTAAAAAAAAGCAACCTGTGTTTTTCTTCGTTTCTTCATAAATTTAGGCCAAAATGTATACTGCTACATTTCCTTGGTGAAAATAACCCAAATCACTGTATAATATTTAGTCTGTAGGAAATTTATAGAGTCCACAAACTATGGTATATATCTGAAAATCGATCAATCCTGATGTACTCAATTCTTCAGGACCGAAAATGCCAGGACAGTACAAAAATCCCCCCAATGACAGTTCAAGGTATTTAATAAGAGGCATGCCAAGTTTTTTTAAATGTAATTTTTTTTCTTCAGTTTTTTGGAAAATGAAGATGTTTATTTATTTTTTTTACATACTAACACCAGTGCAGTACAGTGTCATCATGGAACTTTTTTTAAAAAGTGAACACACACTATTATGAGGAGGCAATCAGGATTTTATTTATTTATTTACACATTGTGATTGCTTATAACAGTGAGTTTTAATTTAGATATTGCCGGAGAAATATTTAAGAAGCACCACATCCCTTGATATTAGTCAAAAATTAGCAGAGGAAATGTTATGGGACTTTTAGTGCCGGTTCACACTGCCGCGACCACTAAAGTCGCCTCATAAGGGGCGACTTCTAGCGCAACTTTTAGCGCGACTTTTAGTGCGACTTGTGAATTATTATATAGACGACTTATATGATAGACGACTTTGTACGACTTTGTATTTGGCCAATCAGAATATGATGTGTTGTGACCTAATTTCCCTTTCCTGTTTTTTTTTTGCTGGCATTTATCGGGCATTTTTTGGGCGTCTTTGGAGGCAGGCATGTCTTTAGTGTCTGGGGGGTCTAAAAAGTGTACCTGTGAAGTTTCATCTCTGTAGCATGTCCAGAACCAGAAAAAAAAGAGCATTTTTCTTATAATTTTTATGAGCACATGAATATGGCTTCTCTCCACCTGGCCGTTTTTCTTGCAGGCATTTTTGGAGGCAGGCGTGACTTTTTTTGGATTTAGTGTCTGGGGGGTCTAAAAAGTGTACCTGTGAAGTTTCAGCTCTGTAGCATGTCCAGAACCCCAAAAAAATATAATTTTTCTTATAATTATTTATACAGCAGTGTGGCGGCTTCTCTACACCTTGAATTTTTTCTTGCAGGCATTTATCAGGCATTTTTGGAGGCAGGCATGACTTTTTTTGGATTTAGTGTCTGGGGGGTCTAAAAAGTGTACCTGTGAAGTTTCAGCTCTGTAGCATGTCCAGAACCCCCAAAAAAATATCATTTTTCTTATAATTATTAATACAGCAGTGTGGCGGCTTCTCTACACCTTGCATTTTTTCTTGCAGGCATTTATCGGGCATTTTTGGAGGCAGGCGTGACTTTTTTTGGATTCAGTGTCTGGGGGGGGGGGGGGGTCTAAAAAGTGTACCTGTGAAGTTTCAGCTCTGTAGCATGTCCAGAACCCCCCAAAAAAATATCATTTTTCTTATAATTATTAATACAGCAGTGTGGCGGCTTCTCTACACCTTGCATTTTTTCTTGCAGGCATTTATCGGGCATTTTTGGAGGCAGGCATGACTTTTTTTGGATTTAGTGTCTGGGGGGTCTAAAAAGTGTATTTGTGAAGTTTCAGCTCTGTAGAATGTCCAGAACCCAAAAAATATATAATTTTTCTTATAATTATTAATACAGCAGTGTGGCGGCTTCTCTACACCTTGCATTTTTTTTTGCTGGCATTTATCGGGCATTTTTTGGGCGTCTTTGGAGTCATGCCTGCCTAGGCACTAGGCATATGTGACATTGAACGATTTAGCGTTACAAATTCGGTCATTACATGATGGCACGATCGTCTGCTCTCACGGACGATTTTTCGAAAACGAGTTTGCCCGATATTTCGGCTAGTGTATGGCCAGCATTAGTCTTTGAGGCAACAGCTTTAACCGAAATACCACTTTTAGGTAGCTTGACCTTTTAATTTAATTCAACATGCCAAAATTATTTGGTAAATCCTTAAAGCAAACGAGACAAAAAAAAAACCTGTAAAGAAAAAGACCTAGTATATCTGTCAAAGTAAACTAGTTCAAAATGTGTACCAGTGCAAAGAAAATTGTGCAATCACACTGATTAGCGCTGAGCACACACCAATGACCACAAATAATAGGTCAGAACCTGTCAAGGCGCCAATGACAGAGCCTTTCTTAATGTATGATGACATATTCAAGCTGACACAGTGAAGCCAAATGAAGCTAATGTAATTGAACACATAGTACAGTAATCCCTGAAAAATGTTCACTAGCAGCCTTGTGTAAGCCATACAAGTCAAATGTATTTTCAGACTATAGCTTCAATTCAGACATGAGGTCGTTCTCACATACTAACAGTTGGCTGAATGTTAGTGCATTACATAAAAATTTACATTATGCAACAAGTAAAAGCATATGCTTACTGATCCTGCAACTTGTTTCAAGGCATCCTTCCTGCTCAGAACTACAAAATCTCCCTCCAAAAGATGGTTCCTGGGAACTTGAGTATAGCGGAGTAGAGTTGTGAATCATTTTTTTCTAATAACCCTGCATATTTTAACACAAACGCTGTCCCTATTTTTTCAGGTTGACATCACTTAGCACTTCCTTGAAAACATATTCACCGGCCCATCAACAGCAGCCAGAGGGGTTTGTCAGCAGGGCAGCCTAGTGCACAAGATCTATGCTGGGAAAATTATTAGAGTAGTGCTCCTCTTGCATTTGACTAGACTAGGGGTTGGCAACCTTTGGGAGGTGGAAATCTACCCGAACAACATGAAAGGGATAGAATATCACAGGGGTTTGGCGCCCTTTTTTTTTTTTCTAGAAATTAACTACCAAGGCCTAAAGAGTAAAGAATACTTAGAAAATATAATAAGACAAATATATAAACTTAGCCTACCTAAAAGTGGACAGTGTCAGTCAGTAGAGCAGTGGATACTGTTAGTAGGGCAGTGGGTGGTGTGTGGATGGTGTCAGTGGGGCAGAGGTTGGTGTCAGTAGGGCAATGCACGGTGTCAGTAATTTTTATTTTTTAAATTTTTTGGAAGCCCAGTTGGGGAGCTTTGGTGAAATATCATAGGCCTAAACAGACCCCTGATGTCTCACTTGAGACAGAGAAAGAAAATGAGGATATACATTTATCAATTCTTTTCTCTGCAGCC
Organism: Pelophylax lessonae; assembly: GCF_965119305.1. Taxonomy (NCBI): domain Eukaryota; kingdom Metazoa; phylum Chordata; class Amphibia; order Anura; family Ranidae; genus Pelophylax; species Pelophylax lessonae. The sequence goes on from NC_138768.1 coordinate 650,848,470, forward strand.
TCAGCTGCACAGGACAGGGAATGAATGGGAAGTGCTCTATGTTGAGCGGCTTCCTGTTCATTCACAAACTGAAGCATAGGAAACACAGTTTCTTAAGCTTCAGTTACGAATGAACACAGGAGCAATCAGTACTGATCACAGACTGCGTTCATTCAGAAAAGGAAGTGGCCGGTAAATTACATATTTTCGTCCTGAAGCGATCCCCCGCATTAGCCAGTGGGAGAGGAGAGGGGGAAAGCCGCCAGCGCTGCAAGGGGGACAGGGAAGCCCACAGGAGGCCCGAGCAAAAGAAGCAACAGGAAACTGGAGAGGAGGGGCGGAGGGGTGGCATTTAGTGGAACCGATATACTGTATGTAGTCTATTGTGAGCAGCTGAATGCCGGTGAGAGGGAGAGGAGGAGAAGCAGGCATTCAGCTCCTGGAGGGAGGAAAATTCAAGTTAGACTTACCGGTAACTTGTTTTCCAATAGTCTTTCAGGACAGCACCTTAGAGAGATGGCTCCTCCCTCTCCTCATCAGGAAACACCCCATCCACCAGATTTTAAAAGGAGGCTTCTCCCACCATTCATCAGTTTGTAGAAGAGTACCTCCGGCCCATGCTGGAACACATAAACAGATATGGTTAATCACAGCAATACATTTTATACAATAGGGCGGGATCCTCCTGCTGTCCTGAAAGACTATTGGAAAACAAGTTACCGGTAAGTCTAACTTGAATTTTCCCTAAAACGTCTTTCAGGACAGCACCTTAGAGAGGATTATCGAGACTTACTCAATTTAGGGAGGGACCACAGCTTGCAGGACCTTTCTGCCAAAAGCCTGATCTTCAGCTGCCAAAAGGTCCAACCTATAGTGTCTTGCAAATGTAAAGTAGCTTGACCACGTAGCCGCTTTGCAGATCTGATCTGGAGTGGCACCAGCTTTCTCTGCCCATGTAGTGGCTAACGCTCTAGTAGAGTGAGCTCTGATCCCCTGTGGGGGAGACAATTTCATTTGGGAGTAAGCCTCTGAAATAGCGGATCTGAGCCATCTGGCTATTGATCCTTTTGATGCCTGGCGACCTTTTTTGTTGCCAGAGAAAAGAACAAAAAGAGAGTTTGATGATCTAAACTCTTTAGTAACCTCCAAGTAGTGTATAAGAACCCTTCTTACATCTAGGTAGTGAAAGCTTTCTTCCTTATCTCCTGATGGATTAGGGCAGAAGGTAGGTAACACAATTTCTTGTGAGCGGTTTCTCGTTGAAGCTACTTTTGGGAGAAACCCTGGATCCGTCTTGAGAATTATCCTGTCTGGATATATGGACAAAAAAGGTTTGATAGCTGATAAAGCATGTAATTCACTGATTCTTCTTGCTGATGTTATTGCCACCAAGAAGACCGTCTTGAGGGTAAGGTTTTTTAGTGTAACCGTTTCTAGTGGTTCAAAAGGTTCCTTTGTGAAGGCCTGAAGGACCACCGACAAGTCCCATTTGGGGAAGCTTCTGACAGGCACTGGTCTGGAGCGGGTAAGGGCCCTGAAGAATCTGATGATTAAAGATTCTGAAGAAATGGGCCTTTCCAAGAATACCCCCAGGGCTGTAACTTGTACCTTGAGGGTACTTACTGCCAAACCTTTTCCTGCGCCCTCCTGTAGGAACTCCAAAATTGAAGTAATACAGTTCAATTTTTGATCTTTCAATTCACACCAGGTATTATATGTCTTCCAAACTTTTGCATATATATTCCTTGTGACTTTTTTCCTACTGGAAAGTAGAGTAGCAATTAATGCGTCTGAAAATCCTTTCCTTTTCAGCAGTTGCTCCTCAGATACCAGGCGGTGAGCTTTAGCTTTTCCACTTCTGGATGATAGACTGGACCTTGAAGCAGTAGGTCTTGACGAAGAGGGAGCTGAAAAGCAGGTTTGACTGATAGTTGAAGGACAGTCGAAAACCAAACCCTTTTGGGCCAATAAGGTGTGATCAGGATCACTGAGGCTCTTTCCATTTGGATTTTTCTCAATACCAACGGAATGAGCTGGAAGGGGGGGAAGGCATACCCCAACCTGAACCTCCAGGGATGTGCCAGGGAATCTACTCCCAGAGAGTTGTCGTTTCTGTGGAGTGAGAAGTAAAGTGGAAGTTTTGGGTTTTCTTTCGTTGCAAACAGATCCACCTCTGGCTTTCCCCAAGTCTTGGTTATCAACATGAAGACTTCTGGGTTCAAGCTCCATTCTGCTTCTCGGATCTTCTGCCTGCTTAAATAATCCGCCACACTGTTTAGTGTACCTTTTAGGTGGATTGCTGACAAGGAAAGTAACTGCCTTTCCGCCCATTGCAGAATTTCCGTTGCCAAAAGCTGTAGGGTTTTGCTTCTTGTGCCCCCTTGCTTGTTTAGATATGCCACTGTAGTGGCGTTGTCTGAAAGGACTTGAACATGAGTCCCCTGAAGATTTTGAGAGAAGGCAGTTAGGGCTAGGCCGACTGCCTTTAATTCCTTCCAATTTGAGGATTTTCTTGTCTCGGTCTGAGACCAAACCCCCTGTGCCAGGTTTTGGTTCCAGTGGGCTCCCCACCCCCACCTGCTGGCATCCGTTGTTAACCTCTGGTCTGCCGGGAAGGACCAGGCCAAACCCTGAGACAAGGTTATCCGATTTCTCCACCACCAAAGGGACCTCTTGACCTTGGTGGGGATTTTTACCTTTAAGTCCAAAGTCTCTGGATTGTGATCCCAGATTCTGAGGAGGAAATATTGGAGTGGTCGAAAATGCAGCCTTGCCCATTGGACAGCTGGAATTGATGCAGTCAGGTTTCCAAGGACTGACATGATCTCTCTGATCGACCACCACTGATTTGTTTGTAGCCTTGCTACCAAATTCTGTATTTTGACCTGTTTGTCTTCTGGTAGGAAGATTCTTTGTTCCACAGAGCATAACTGAAACCCTAGGAACTGAACCCGCTGAACCGGTGTGAGATTCGATTTCTTGATGTTCACTATCCATCCCAGAGCTTCTAGATGACCTCTTGCCTTGTGCAGGTCCTCTTGAAGTTTTTCCTTTGACGGGGCAAAGAAAAGCAGGTCGTCCAGGTAAGGCACCACAGAGATTCCCTGAAGGCGGAGGGGAGCTAGACACTCTGCCATTACCTTCGTAAAAATACGAGGGGAGGATGATAGCCCGAAAGGGAGTGCTTTGAATTGGATATGGAGCATTTCCTTTCCCAGATTTACTGCCAACCTTAGGAATCTCTGTGAGTGAGGGGCAATAGGGATATGTAGGTAAGCATCCCTTAAGTCGATTGATGCCATGAAGCATCCTTTTGTTAACAGGGTTCTGACTGTAAGAATTGAGTCCATTCGAAACTTTTTGTACAGAACTGACCTGTTTAATGGTTTCAGATTCAGTATAAGACGAAAATCCCCCGATGGTTTCTTTATCAAAAATATGTGGGAATAAAATCCCTGATGTTGTTCCTCCACTGGAACTGGACAGACAACTCCCTGTCGCCTCAGGTCCTTTAACAGGTCCATCATAGCCAGGGCTTTTTCTGCATCTCTTGGGAGGTTTGTGACAAAGAACCTTTCGGGTGGCGTCTCTGAAAACTCTATGTTGTAGCCTTGGGACAGCATACCCAGAATGTATTGATTTTCTGTTATGGCTGCCCAATAGGGGAGGAATTCCCTCAATCTTCCTCCCACCGGCAATGTCTTGTCATTGTGTTTTGTTGGTTGACACAGGAGGATGGAAGAGAACACCTCCTTTCCCTTTGGGTTTTTGTGTCGACCAGTTTCTTCTCTTCTCCTGAGGTCTGCTATTTTGCTGAGCTTTTTGAGGTCGAAAAAGCTTCTTTGCTGCCTGTTTCTTCTTCACAGGAAAAGACCTCTTTTTGTCTGCTGTTCTATCTAGAACAGAGTCTAGCCCAGGCCCGAATAGTAGATCCCCTTGAAAAGGAAGTCCACACAGCTTATTTTTAGAAGCTGTATCTCCAGGCCATGTCTTTAACCAAAGAGCCCTTCTGGCTGAGTTGGATAAAGCTGCAGATCTTGCTGTCATCTTCACTGACTCTGCTGAAGCGTCAGCAATGAAGGCTATGGCCGTGGAGAGCGTGGAAAAGGAATCCAAAATTTCCTGTTTAGGTGAGTCTGCTGTGATGTGTGCTTTTAGCTGGCTAAGCCAGTATTCCAGATTCCTGGACACACAGGTTACTGCCATGGCAGGTTTCAGACTCCCCATGATGGATTGCCAGGATCTCTTAAGTTGCTGGTCCATCTTCTTATCCATGGGATCCCTCAGTATTCCCATGTCTTCAAATGCTAGGTCTGTTGACCTAGAAACCTGGGAGAAGGCTGCATCAATCTTTGGCATCTTATTCCAGGGAGCTCCTGGGTCCTCATCAAAAGGAAATCGCCTTTTAAAGGCTTTAGGGAAGAAGGTTTTCTTTTCCGGATCAGCCCACTCATGTTTTATTGCATCTGAGATGGTCTGATGCACTGGGAAGATACGGCCCTTAGGCTCTTCCAAGCCTGCATACATTTTGTCATGTAGGGACAGTTCCTTCTTTTCCTCCTCTAGACCCAGGGTGATGTAAACTGCCCTCAGGAGACCATCCACTTGCTCTAAGGATAGTTTGTATTTAGTGGGCCTGCTTTGTGCCCCTCCCTCCTCTTCTTCCTCTGAATCCTCCTTGGAATGTGAGGGGGAATTATCTCCTTGGGTGGAAGGAACCCCTTCTGTCCCCACCGAAGGAAGCAATTGTGAACCCTGAGAGGACAGTGAGGCTGATGGCTGACTCAGGGCAGGGTCCTGTAGGGATGACCGAAAAGATTGGATGGTAGCATCCAATTCCTTCCTCACAGATGCGACTAAATCGCCACAAACTGCAGATGCTTCTTCCTTTACTAGTGCATCAATACATCCCTGGCAAAGTGTCTTTTTCCAACTTTCCGACAACTTTGCTTTGCATGAAGGACACTTTCTCTTGAAAACAGTTTCAGAGCTTTTAGCCTGGAAGACATGAATGGGAAAACATACACATGCTTCTTAAAAGTCAGCCTGATTCTCAGGGCCACCAAAGGTGCACAGAAAGACATTTAAAGGGAAGTCCCATGTGCCCTGACAGGCCCCCAGCCACCGGGGGGATAGTAAAAGGGATGGAGAGAGACCCCACAGTAAGATAGGCCATATAAAGATACCCCTTACCTGGGCCTTACTGGTGCCTGTGCCTGTCCCACTCGCTGAAGAAGCTTCCATCGCTTGGCAGCGGTATCACCCGTGGCTTCGGTACCGGTTCCGGAGACCAAAGCGCACCTGCACTGGACCGGATCCGGAATAAGGCACCAGCTTGCTCCTCCCTTCTTCCTCTGCGTCCGGCGGAAATGACGCCATACGCCCCCTGCAGAACGCTGCCCTTTCCGGAACCTCACTTCCGGTCCGGACGAGCGTCACTCGATCCGGAGAAATGGCGGCAAATTTGAAAAAAAGGCGGCGGAAACCTAAGAAAAATCGTTCCGCTCCTCCAAGATGCCTTCCCAGGGCTGTGCTCTGCGAGGTCTTGACTCAGCCTAGAGCACTGAAGAGGAAGAAGGAGCCCATGCACTGCAGTCGGTCGCGTGAATGGGAGAAGCAATCGTCTCCAAAAAAGGGTAGGTGGACGTAGGAAGCCCGGTCTCTCAGGATAGCACCTTAAGAGCCCAGCTCCCCACAGAGGTGTTCCTCGGCCGGAGGAAACACAAAAACTGATGAATGGTGGGAGAAGCCTCCTTTTAAAATCTGGTGGATGGGGTGTTTCCTGATGAGGAGAGGGAGGAGCCATCTCTCTAAGGTGCTGTCCTGAAAGACGTTTTAGGGAAAAATAGGATTTTTATGCTTACCCTAAAATCCATTTCTCTGAGTTCATTGGCAGACGCAGCGCTCCATATTCAGAACCATAGGGTTATATCACTGCCTACAGAAGTAAGACATTAAGCAGAAAAAAGACTTGACTACGCCTATGGGCAGTCCTAGCTGGTATACTTCCCCCTCTCTGCTATAGGCCTTCAGTTTCCTAACAAGCAGTGTCAGAAGTATCAAAACTCCATAGAGGGGTGGGTGCTGTGCCCGTCAATGAACTTGGATAAATAGATTTTACGGTAAGTACAAAAATCCTATTTTCTCTTTCGTTCATTGACGGGCACAGCGCTCCATATTCAGAAAAATAGGGACATCCCCAAGCAGTGCCAAAAATGAGGGGTGGGACAACAAAAAAATCTGAAGGCTTAACACAAGAAGCCAACCAAGTAACAGAAGCTCAACAAAAAACAACTAGAATCCAACCTGAACAATGCACCCCCAAAGTGAGAACAGACCCTCTAAATAGCAGCCTGCAAAACCTTGCAGCCAAAGGAAGCATCTGCAGATGCCAGCACATCCCCTTTGTGGAATTTTGTAAAAGTGTGCACCGGTGACCAAGTGGCCGCCTTGCAAACCTGCGCCACTGACGCCTGATGACGGAAGGCCCAAGAAGCACTAAGCGCCCGGGTAGAGTGTGCCGTTACTGGGAAAGGAGATACACCCGAATCGGGTGAACCACATCTAATGCATGTATTGCTAATTCCCTGGAATGAGTCGGCCTGTGACACAGGGAAGGCAACACAATGTCTTCCTTCAAACAAAAGTCAGAGAGCACCTTAGGTAGAAATGACGGGTGTGGACGAAGAACCACCTTATCTTTGTGGGCCACCAGATAGGGGGTATGACAAGATAACATCTCCAGTTTCAAAACTCTGCGAGCAGAGGTAATGGCCACCAAAAAAGTTACCGTCTAAAACAGTCTAAAACAGCGTAAACAGGGGAATATGAGGGGGAATATTTTTGCGAAATGGTGAAAATGGAACATACGTAAAAAAGGAAATATCCAAATTTCTCAAAAAATCTAGAGGTTTTCTTACAATTTTCAGAGCTTGTTTAAGACCCCCCAAATCATATCTTTTCTGAAAGCACATGACCTGTAGAATGACTGATTTTAACGCCTAGCGATATTTGTGCAAATGTTTATGAAAACTATATATTCACTAAAAATTCTCCAAATTCGATATAAACACAGCAAATTTCACAAAACTCCTTTTAAATTCCTACTAAATTTAAAACCTAACCTGTATTGAGTTAATAAATAACAAATATTTGTAATTTTTAAATTACGCCTTTTTACAAATGGGGGAAAAATTTAATGTATGCAAAAATGTAAAGAACCACATTTCTCTAAAAATCTGAAGGTTTGCAATGTTCACTTACAGCTTTCAGAGTTTGTTAAAGCCAAACCCAAACCATATATTTTCTGAAAGTATAGGACCAGTAGAATAAAAGAAAATTGCTACTGATTTTTAAGGCCCCTACGATATTTGCGCAAATATTTACCAAATCAATATTTGTTCGCTAAAAATAGACTAAAATCATATATAGCAGATACAAATTTTACAAAATTCCTGCTAAATTCCTACTAAATATAAAAGCTTAACCTGTATTGAGTTAATATATAACAAATATTTATTAATTTTTTTATTGCACCTTTTTGTGAAATGGTGAATACTGAACATATACAAAACTGTAAATAACCAAATTTCTCTAAAAATCTGGAGGTTTTAATTTTTTCATTTTCAGCTTTCAGAGTTTTTAAAAGACCCCCCAAACTATACATTTTCTGAAAGAAAAGGGCCAGTAAAATAAATGGAAGGTGCTACGGATTTTTAAGGCCCTGCAATATTTGAGCAAATGTTTGCCAAAACAAGATTTTCGCTAAAAATGCACTAAAATCATTATTAGCAGATACAAACACAGCAAATTTTACAAAATCCCTGCTATGTGCCTTCTAAATATAAAAGCTAAACCTGTGTTGAGTTAATAAATAACAAATATTTGTACATTTTAAGTTGCGCCTTTTTGAGAAACAGTGAAAATCAGACGAACGCAAAAATGTCTCAAAAACAAATCTGGAGGTTTTCCTTTTTCACTTACAGCTTTCATAGTTTATAAAAGACCCCCCCCCCCCCAAACCATATATTTTCTGAAAGCACATGGTCAGTAGAATAAAAAGAAGGTGCTACTGATTTTTAAAGCACCACGATATTTGCGCAAATGTTTATCAAACCTATATTTTAGCTGAAAATACACTAAAATTATTAATAGTGGATTCATACATGGCAAAATGTACAAAATTCTAACTAAATATAAAAGTTAAAACTGTATTGAGTTAATAAATAATAAATATTTGTACATTTTAAATTGTACCTTTTTGTGAAATGGTGAAAACTGAATGTACGCAAAACTATAAATAAAAACAATTTACTCTAAAAATTCAGGGGTTACTGTTTTTCACTTACAGCTTTCAGAATTTGAAAAGTCCCCTCAGGCTCGGTTCACACTGGTGCGATGCGGGAAACCCTGCGAATCCAGTGCGCACCTGAATCGCTGGCAGTTCACACTGCCCTCTGCGAGCTGCTACAGGTGTCAATACAAAGTTAATGACACCCTCAGATTGGTTTGCAGATCACAGTGCGAACTGTGATTTCAGACAGGAATCGCATTGCATGTGTGTGAACACCGGTGGCCCATTTCCATCCGGCTGCCCCATAGAGAACAGCGGCTTTGTCCGTGTCCATTCTGCATCAGCAGAGCGGACGTGGACCTGTCATCCGGCTGCTCAGTAGGGATCAGCAGAGAGAGCACTCGCTGAGCAGGCGGATCTGCTTGACAGAGTCCACTCCATGTTTTTTTTTTTTATTATATATTTTTTTCTTTTTTGGGGGGGGGGGGGTCTTTGGTGAGATATTAGAGGTCTAAACAGACACCCCGTAGGGATGGCTGCCTTGGTCAGCAGCTGCAGGCGGCAGTAGGGATGCCACCGGGGGGATGGATGGATGGGGGGTGCAGGGATCGGTATGGGGGGGGGATCAGCCTGCCTGGGGGGGAAATTTGGTGATCCCCCCTAAGCCCCAGCAGCACCGGAAGCCGACGGGAGCAGTAGAGGGGGGATGCCGGCTTCTAATGGTAGCTGCAGCAGATCGGGTTTGCAGGGGGGCGGATTGGGTGTGGGTGGGGGGGGGTGAATCAATGCTGGGTGTGAAGTAAGGAGGTGAAGGGGATAGAAAAGTAGGGTGGGGGGGGGAGTAGTTTTAGGTGACAGGGAGCGGCGGGAGGTGGAGGGGCTAGGGACAGGGAAGCAGCGGCAGAGTTATAGAATTGTTCAGCAGAGCCTGCTGAACAATTCTGTTATAAGTTCATGGTCACTGAAGTGACCATGAACTTATAGCAGGGGGAGAAATGAGGTCTGTATAGCGTACGGACCTTGCCAGCTGCAAGCAGTGCTATAGGCAGCGAAAGGGTAATGACCAGGTGCAGAACTGATCCGCGGCCTGGGTAGATATCCAAGCACAAAATAAATTTTGACTGCACTCCAGCATATAAAGGATAAATCTTTTCTCTTTATTCCCTAATGTAAATCAATCTTGACAATACCAAAAGCAGAAAAAAAACACAGAGTAAGTTGATATGTTTCACAAACTAAATTCGCTTAATCATAACTTAAAATGCACCTCTGTGTGTATCACCTAAATAGTAAAGAAAAGAGCTGAACGCAATAGGTGCAAGATAATGCCGTTTAGCATATCCAACAGGTTTCTATATGCAAAGATGGAAAAAAAACTTGTAACTTAGTAACAAACATTTATTAATGTACAAAATATAGAACCTTTGTGAATTCATCAATAGGGTATGGGCATATAAGTATACAAATAAAATGTAAAGACTTACAAAAATGTATCCATGTCTCCTCCTTTGTAAAAAAAAAGACCCATATACTCATCGATGTAAAGATCATCATAGTCGCACAAACACGAGAAATCAAAGGCATATTCTCAACCGATACCATTGGTGGATAAAAAAGACATTTAGATATAAATCTAACAAAAGATCTCCACGGGGATTGATCGAGAATCGCCCAAAGGGGAGAAACAACAGTAACCATAGGCATTAGGCAGGAAAAACAAATAAAACATTAGAGACCCTTCTGATATGTACTTGCAAGAGAAAAGATTAGCTGTCCATACAAAGAGAGAACAAACATCAAATTTCAGATATCTAATATCTCTCGACAGCACAGAGGCATCTGTAATGGACATTACCTGTCTGTGGAATGAACTACCAGAGGGAAATATAGCAAAAAACAAATAGAAAACGAATAGAAAAAAGTGGGGGGGGGCAAACTTAAATGAAATAAATAGTGATCATATCGCTATTCATAATAGTATGTGACATCCCACTTGTAGTTTAATCCCTTAGGTATTCTAGTCTGGAGCTTGAAGATCCAGAATACTTCCCTCTTACATAGGAGGCAAATAACATCCCCTCCTCTTTGGGGAACTCTTACCCTTTCAATAACTGCACTTGCATGTATAGTATTGAAATGGTGAGCAATATTGGATGATTTGCATCCCCTAATATCTCCCAGATGTTTACTAAACCTATCTTTCAGCCTGCGAATAGTTCTTCCACCATATTGAATGGAACACGCTCCACGTGTAACGACAAATAGTCTGTAACTAATGTTACAATTAAAAAATGTATTAATGTCATATGTGGTGTCACAAGCAGTAGAGCGAAATTTATTTCCAGACAGAATGTGGGAACAACATTGGCAATCTCCAGAGCCACATCTAAAAGTGCCCTAGAAGTGGAGCCAAGTTAAAGAACGGGGAGATAGTTCATTAGATCTAAAAAAGCTGGGAGATAAATAATTACCCAGAGATCTTGCCCTTCTAGCCACAACATTTACACCCGTATCCAGAATTTGTGCACAAGTTTCAGCATTATAAAGAATTGGTAAATATTTAAAGACAATTTGTTTAAACTCTAGACAAGTACCAGTGGGGGACATGTATTTGTTATTTGCTGTCCTATATCTCCCTTTGGTGGAAAGTAAATCCTTCCTATCCTTCCTCAGAGCTATAGAATAATAAGCTCTATTCAAATACCACTTAGGATAGCCCCTTGCTAAAAATCGACTGTATAAAAGGGTTGATTCTCTCTCAAAAGTAGAATCTTCACTGCATATCCTACGAAGTATAGGATAAATGGCTGAAACGAGTACCAGCAAGAGGTTTCCTAAATCACGGAGTTACAACCTTGCCCTGACAGTGCTTCAGTTTAACATCCAAAAAAATTGACTGTATTAGCATCCATTTGGCCCGTAAAAGAAAGATTATATGTTTTAACAGATTAACAGTGCATATTTATAGCACTGATTACTGTAGTAATGTCACTGGTACCCCCAAAAGTGTCAAAAATGTCAGTCAAGGGTCCGATCTGTCCGCCGCAATGTCGCAGTCCCGCAAAAAAAATCGCAGATCGCCGCCATTACTCATTAAAAAAAAAAACACCAAAAATGACAGAAATCTTTCCCTTAGTTAGTAAACGCAATAACTTTTGCGCAAACCAATCAAAATACGCTTATTGCGATTTTTTTTACCAAAAATATGTAGCAGAAAACAAATTGGCCTAAAATGATAAAAAAATTTTGATTTTTACATTTTTTTGGGGGAATTTCATATATAAAAATGTGAAAAATAGTGTTATTTTTTCAAAGTTGTCGCTCTTTTTTTGTTTATAGCGCAAAAAGTAAAAATCGCACAGGTGATGAAATACCACCAAAAGAAAGCTCTATTTGGGGGGAAAAAAGGACGTAAATTTAGTTTGGGTACAGCGTTGCATGACCGCGCAATTGTCAGTTAAAATCACACAGTGCGGAATCGCAAAAAGTGGCCCAGATGTAAGACAGCAAAATCCTCCGGTGGTAAAGTGGTTAAGTGATACACACAGAGGTGCATTTTACCTTTTGATTAGGTGAATTTAGTTTGTGAAACGCATCAACTTACTCTGTGATTTGTCTGTTTTTGGTATTGTCAAGATTGATTTACATTAAAGCGGAAGTCCAGCCTAATACCTTAAATTCTCTGTAAGCAGAGTTCAGCCTTATGTGTCCCAATCTCAGTTTTTCTCCCTTTATTTTGCAGTATTTATTGCTGTCACATGACTTAAATTCCTCTTCCTGCTGAGTCCAAGAGCCGCAAGTGGGTGTGGTTACTGAAAGCTAGTGACATCACTTCCAGGGAGGGGCACTGTTCCTGTGTAGCCAGTGGGTGTATACAGAATAAGAAGAGCTGATCATAGGTTCCCACCCAGTGTTCTCTCATCAGTAAGGATGCATTGTACATCCTAATTCATGAGAAAATGAAGAAATAATTCACACAGGCCACGGGGAGATGGGGGAGGTGTACATATACAGTATAGCTGTGCTGGGCTTTGAATGAAGACTACTGTAGGAGAAGAGAGCTGGACAGGTGGGGGGCTGCAGGGCCGTCGCGTCAAGGCAGGCAAACCAAGCAATTGCTTGGGGCCCCGAGCTGGCCTGGGGCCCCAAGACCCGACACAGACTGACATTATCATCCAGGGCTCGAGTCCGGCTGCAGGAACGCAGGGGAACAATGACGTCGGTTCCTGAACTCTTTCCATAGCAGGAATGCAGTTCCCATTACCTCCTGTAGGGGGCCCGGCCGGCAGCTGTGTTTCACAGAGCATCCGACAAAATTTTACAACACAGGCACTTTTTTTTTTTTTTGCTTCTGAAGTTCTGCCTGTTTGCCGAGTTCCCTGCTGCTCCCATTTGGTCTGACTGACCAATGACCATATATCCTGGGCCCCAAGTTCCGGTCCTGGCGGAGTGATATCTGTGTCACAGGGAGCAGAGGCTGTCAGTAGACAGCAGCTTCTTCACTGACTGTCTCGTGTCTCCTTCAGCAAGTAAGAGCTGAGCTGAGGAGAGGGCAGGCTCAGGGGAAATCAGCAGCAGCCAAAAGCCACCAAAGCACAGAGGGACAGACAGTATGAGGAAAGTGGGGACCAGCAAGTCTGCAGTGAATGTTGCTTAAATAAGGTATTGTCATTGTCACTAAAAAAAACAGCTTCTTTCTTCACCTAAGCCATGCCTCTGTTGCACACGATTGATGATACAGCAGCTAAATGTGATCATTATCATCATGTTAATCACACAGTGCAGTTGCATTGAACCACAGCATCTGTATTGTGTGATTATTATCATGATGATAATGATGATGATCACAGGACGGACAGTGAAAAGCATTCTTAGGCCTCATTTAGGGCCCTTTTAGGGACACCGGACACTTGGCGTTGCAGATATGTGTCTCCTGTGCAGGGCCATCTTTTACTAGCATGGGATGCACAAAGTGTTGTGTGCGCATCCGCCTCGCCTGCCAGTGTTCTATTCATTTCTACTGGGAAACACAGTTGCATGGGTACAACCACTGGGTCCTATTCTAACATGCAGGTAGGTGTGGGTGCAGGTCCAAATAGAAATGAATGGGAAGCTGGCACGTGGACGCCCACAATACTTTGTGCATCGTCATGCTGGTAAAATACAGCTCTGAACAGGAGACACAACCTACACTTTCTTCATGTGAATGGGCCCCTTACACTTGTGTTTAGTGTGTAGAAAAAAACTTTTTTTTTTTTTTTTTACCATCCCCAAACATTCACCCTTATACTACAAAACAGCAGAGGATGGATACTATATGATGTGGCCATGATGCTTTTTGTGTAGCAAAAATGATCCCCATGGTTGTGTTCAGCCGCCACTTGCACCTGTTTTCCTGGGCTCTCCCATTCCAACAGGTTGGGTTGGCATTGCACAAAGAAGAAGAAGGAACACATGTTTCTTTCTCTCCTCTGTGAAAAATAAAGCTGGAGGCTTTGCGTGTGTGCGGGGGGGGCCTCCATGTCCATTTTGCTTGGGGCCCCCAAATTCCTTCAAACGGCCCTGGGGGGCTGTCAGTGTATCTGGAAGTGCTTTGGGGTTTCAGCTCACCATCTACAATGATCATAGTACAGGCAACCACACTAACTCTATGCGACTTTGAAAATCAGCGACTTTGAAAAGGTACCTGCACTACTTTGATGCAACTTTTGATGCGACTTTGATCCAGAGAGTGTAACGTTGGATTAAAGTTTCACTCTAAATCGCAATAGTGGAAATGTAGACTAAGGCTCAGTTTCCACTAGTGTGACTTGTCATGCGACACACAAAGCAAGGTCCATAAAGACATGGATGAGCGAGTATGGGGTGGAGGAACTTGACTGGCCTGCACAGAGTCCTGACCTCAACCTGAAAGAACACCTTTGTGATGAATTAGAGAGCAGACTGCGAGCCAGGCCTTCTCATCCAACATCAGTGCCTGACCTCACAAATGCGCTTCTGGAAGAATGGTCAAAAATTTCCATAGACACTCTCCTAAACCTTGTGGACTGCCTTCCCAGAAGAGCTGAAGCGGTTACAGCTGCAAAGGGTGGGCCAACTCAATATTGAACCCTATGGACTAAGACTGGGATGCCATTAAAATTCATGTGCGTGTAAAGGAAGGCATCCCAATACTTTTGGTAATAGACTCACATCCTATCCTGTTTGCCCACAGCTCCCGGGTCAGACATTCCTGTCCCTTTTAGGTTTTAGAATAATGAAAAAGCTGGAGCATAACCCCTGAAACCTTTCCTCAAATGGTAAAATTGCAATTACTCCTTGGTTCAAAGGGTCTACAAGTGGCAGAATGGAAGTCTACTAACCAATGCAGGGACATGAGTAAGTTGGACAACATGAAGCAGGGTTGAAGCAGAGAGCAGAAGTCTATCCTGTAATCCCTGGACACCACGTCTTGTACCCACATATCCGAGATGATTATTAACCTTGTGTCTGCAAAGGCAAAGAAGCATCCCTCCCATTTGAGAAGCGCACTCCTTTCTTCAGCATGTTGTAGGGCCAGACTGGCCTACAGGGATACCGGGAAACTTCACGGTAGGCCGGCGAAGCCACCTGCCCTGGGGCTGCTTTGAGCGCAGCATCGCACGTAAAAAATATTGCTGCAGCTAGGCTCAGGCGGACATGTCAACTGCACATGCGCCACCACCGCCGCTTGGGAAAGCCTGTACATGCTCGGCCATTTACCATGCCCACAGCCTTTGCATCTACTGTACCATGCTCGTAGCCCCTGCATCTCTTGTGCCATGCCCGCAGCCTCTGCATCTCCTGTACCATGCCCGCAGCCTCTGCATCTCCTGTACCATGCCCGCAGCCCCTGCATCTCCTGTACCATGCCCACAGCCCCTGCATTTCCTGTACCATGCCCACAGCCCCTGCATTTCCTGTACCATGCCCGCAGCCTCTGCATCTCCTGTACCATGCCCGCAGCCTCTGCATCTCCTGTACCATGCCCGCAGCCTCTGCATCTCCTGTACCATGCCCGCAGCCCCTGCATCTCCTGTACCATGCCCACAGCCCCTGCATCTCCTGTACCATGCCCGCAGCCTCTGCATCTCCTGTACCATGCCCGCAGCCTCTGCATCTCCTGTACCATGCCCGCAGCCTCTGCATCTCCTGTACCATGTCCGCAGCCCCTGCATCTCCTGTACCAAGCCCACAGCCTCTGCATCTCCTGTACCATGCCCGCAGCCTCTGCATCTACTATACCATGCCCGCAGCCATAACCCCCATATATTCCTTCAGGGCCGGCAGTCCTCTTTCACATAAAAGTGGTCCCAGTGGCGAATTCGCAACAGGGATCACTTTTATAAGCGGCAGGAGAGGTACCCCCCCTCCCACCGCTTCTCCGCTTACTAGAGCCATCGGTATCGGGGTAAACGATCCGGTCCTTCTGTGACCCAGGCAGGAAGTCGAGTGGAGGCAAGATGGCTCCCATTCAACTCTATGGCCTTGGAGGACCGGAGCGACGTCATACATTGCTTTTTTTTTTTTTTCTTTTTAGGTGTAGATGTGAGATCTGCGGTCTTTTGTAGATGTGAGATCTGAGGTCTTTTTAACTCCAGATCTCACATTAGAGAGGACCTGTCCTGCTTATTTCTATTACAAGGGATGTTTACATTCCTTGCAATAGCAATAAAAGTGATCAAAAAAACATTTTTTAAAAGGGAGAGTGTAAAAATAAAAGTTAAATAAATAAGAAAAAAAACTAAAAAATGTAAAGCGCCCTGTCCCTCCGAGCTCACGCGCAGAAGCGAACGCATACGCAAGTCGAACCCACATATGTAAACTGTGTTCAAGCCACACGTGAGTTATCACCGCAATCGTTAGAGCGAGAGCTATAATTCTAGCCCTAGACCTCCTCTGTAACTCTAAACTGGTAACCTGTAGACATTTTTAAAATGTCGCCTATGGAGATGTTTGTTGCCATTCCACGAGCGTATGCAATTTTGAAGCATGACATGTTGGGTATCTTTTTACTTGGCATAACATTATCTTTCACATTATAGAAAAAAATTGGGCTAACCTTACTGTTTTCTTATTTATTTATTCAAAAAAAGTGTATTTTTTTGCTACAAAAATTGCAATTGTAAGACCGCTGCGCAAATATGGTGTGACATAAAGTATTGCAACGATCTCCATTTTATTCTCTAGGGTCTCTGCTAACAAAAAAATATATAATGTTTGGGGTTCTAAGTAATTTTCTAGCTAAAAATACTGATTTTTAACTTGTAAATACCAAGTGTCAGAAATAGGCCTGGTCTTTAACCACTTACTGACCAGCCACGTAGACCTACGTCGACTGACTTTAAGTGGTTGTATCGGGATGATGCCTCTAGCCAGTTACCTTTTTTAGAGCCATCGGTCGGCTTTCCGGCGGTAATGACCGATGCGGCTCGGGAGCCGCTCGATCGTTACCCCAGCGAGCGGGAGAGGACGCCCCTCCCGCGGCTCTGCCCAGGTCTCCTGTCCCGCCTTCCGCCGGCTTGTTGGAGTCCCGATCAAAGCCGGATGCGGCTTCGATCGGGTCTCCAATGACGTAACCCGGAGGCGGCGTCCATGACGTCACATCCGGGTTACTCAGCTGCTAAAGGCGCCGGATTTAAAAAGTGAATGTATTCAAAAATGCAGTTTTCAGCGTATTGAATACATGGAAGTGGAGTGGAGGGGTCTAGGGTCTTTTAGAACCCCTATCCCTCCATAAAGAGTACCTGTCACTGCCTATTGCTGTCACAAGGGATGTTTACATTGCTTGTGACAGCAATAAAAGTGATCAGATTTTTTTTTTTAAAAAAAAAACCTGTGCTAAAATTAAAAAAATAAATAAATAAATAAATAGGAAAAAAAAATAAAATTAAAAAAAAAATGTAGCCGCCCCCGTCGCCGTGAGCAAAATAAAACGTATACGGGAAGTCGCGCCGCAATTTAAATCGCTGTTCAAACCACACATGTGAGGTATCGCCCCGATCGCCAGAGCGAGAGCAATAATTAAAAAAAAAAAGAGCTGCACTCTACCTCTAAACTGGTAACTGTTAAAAATGTATAAAGCGTCGCCTATGGAGATTTTTATTGACCGTAGTTTCTCGCCATTCCACGGGTGTGTGCAATTTTAAACCATAACATATTGGGTATCTCATTACTCGGCGTGACATCATCTTTCACAATATAGAAAAAATGGGCTAACTTTACTGTTTTTTTTTTTTTTTTTTTTTTTAATGCAGTGAAATGTAATTTTTCCAAAAAAAATGGCGTTTAAAAGACCGCTGCGCAAATACCGCATTACAAAAAATATTGCAATGACTGCCGTTTTATTCTCCAGAGTCTTTGCTAAAAAAATATATATAGTGTTTGGGGGTTCTAAGTAGTTTTCTAGCATAAAATACTGATTTAACTTGTGAACAAAATGTGTCAAAAATGGGCTCGGTCCTTAAGTAGTTAAGTGGTTAATCACCCAGAAGAGATTGTTTTGTTTTTTGCTTAACAAAAGTAGAGTAAAAGGCTCGGTTCACATTGGGGCGACTTGTCAGGCGACTTAGTCCCCTGACAAATCACACTCCATTCAGTGCAACGGAACCGTTCTAATCAGAGCGACTCAAGTCGGTCCAACTTAGAAAAAGGTTCCTACACTAGTTGGGGGCGACTTTGGAGCGGCTTGTATTGACTTCTATTAAAGAAGTAGTTTGCAAGCTGCGCTGAAGTTGCGCTGTACCAGGTGGCTTCAGAATCAGGGGACTTTAAAGCCACCCCAGTGTGAACAGAGCCTTACTCAGGAGTTCATCCTAAAAGCAAAAAGCACTACATCAGGTTAAGTTTTAACTAAGCGCAGTGATGGCGAACCTTGGCACCCCAGATCTTTTGGAACTACATTTCCCATGATGCTCGTGCACTCTGCTGTGTAGTTTAGCTTTATGGGAAATGTAGTTCTAAAACATCAGGGGTGCCAAGGTTCGCCATCACATCACTCTCTAAATAAATGATATGCAACGTCAAAACTTTTTTTCAGCTTTTAACCACTTAAGCCCCGGAAGATTTTACCCCCTTCCTGACCAGGGGGTATTTTGCGATTCGGCACTGCGTGACTTTAACGGACAATTGCGCGGTCGTGCGACGCTGTATCTAAACAAATTTGGCGTCCTTTTTTTCCCACAAACAGAGCTTTCTTTTGGTGGTATTTGATCACCTGTGCGATTTTTTGATCACGCGCTATAAACAAAAAAAGAGCGTAAATTTTGCAAAAATAGCAATATTTTTCACATTTTTTTATATGAAATTCCCCCCAAAAAAATGTAAAAATCAAAATTTTTAAAATTTTCGGCCAATTTGTTTTATGCTACCTATGTTTGGTAAAAAAAATCGCAAAAAGCGTATTTTGATTGGTTTGCGCAAAAGTTATCGCGTTTACTAACAAAGGGAAAGATTTTTGTCATTTTTGTTGTTTTTTTTTTTTTAACGCGTAATGGCGGCGATCTGCGATTTTTTTTGCGGTACTGCGACATTGCGGCGGACAGATCCGACCCTTGACTGACATTTTTGCCACTTTTGGGGTTATCAGAGACATTTCTACAGTAATCAGTGCTATACATATGCACTGTTACTGTAAAAATACACTGGCAGTGAAGGGGTTAACTTTTTTTTGAAAGGGAGGGGCTATGTGTGTCCCTAGGGGCGTGCTTTCTACTGTGATTGGCTGTGGCTTCAGATGTATGAAGAGTGATCAACGGTTCTACATATCATCCTTCATACACAGGGGAGAATGACAGGCAGCTTGTTTACACAAGCCGCCTTACTTTCTCCCTCTCCCCCGACGATCGCAGAGTGACCGGCGGATATCGGGTCCGCCGGTCACACGCGCGGGGGGGGGTCCGTGACCACGCGGGAGCGCGCCTCCGGCGGCGCGCGCTCACTCCCTAGACCCTCACAAGCTAGTGACGTAGCCCTACGTCACTTTGCCTGTGAGGGGCTGACCGCCGACGTAGATAGTCGTGCGGCGGTCGGCAAGTGCTTAATAGAATGTGGAAGAGGTAGAACCCCTTTCAGGTTTTTATTGTTGTTTATGCCACAGCTGGGAAGAGTTGAAACATGACCTATTCTGCTGATAGATGTTTAAGAGTGGTTATCCCCTCATTTTGGAGAGACCTTCTCTTATTTCCTATATCTCTGGAAGTCTCCCCGACAGCAAAAGAAAACCTGAGAGGGGTCATAAAATGTATGATATGTTAACCCTAAAAGTGAACTCTAATTTGCTCCCTTTTGGTCTGTTAAATCAGCCATTTTTAACCAGAATGCCCACGCATACTGAGGTGCCTTTAGGTTTCTTCAGGGGTGCCTTGGTAGAATACCTAAAACTTGTTCAAAATTTGTATTTGTATAAGCTAGAAGGTGAATCAAGCCTGCGTTTTAGTTACAAAAAGCCAGAAGTTTTCATTGTGCACCATTACAATGACATCATCAGTTGATAAAAAGGACGTTGGGTGCCTGCTTAGCATCCTTGTTTTCCCCTCTCTGTTAGCCTTGGGGTCACATTAGCTAAGTGATAGAATCTGAGGAAGAAGAGAAACATTGGAATACTAGTCAGTATCACTGTACAAAGGTGTATTTGCTTTTGAAAAACAAATTGCCTCTAATGTTGAGTGTCTAATGTGTGTGTATTTGCTGGGTTATGTAAAACTATTAGGTTTTGTTTTTTACATTTTGGGATGGGGTGCCTCGAAATTGTGCATCATTTTAAAGGGTGCTTTGACTGACAAAAGGTTGGGATACCTTGGTTGGGATAAATATACCATATACCATTGAAAGCATTTTGTTATATCTGATCATAACCTTGTTCTGTAGAGGCCTCTGCACTCACTGCTGGTTCCTCTTCTGAAGGTGACAAGGTGGCCTCTTCTTCAGCAGCAGGTTGCTCTTGTTCCATAGATGTAGTGGGGACAGCTTCCTCTTCAGTGACCTCTTCTGCTAGGGCTTCTTCTATTGCTGCTTCAACAGCCTCCACAGTTGTTTCAGATACTACCACGGTTTCCACTGTCACACCTTTTAAAGAATTTGAGTAAAGATGATATAGCTCCACTGAAGAATGCATATCTATCCAAATAAGCGCACACACGTACATACACGCACACTTCTATGCAAAATGAAGAGCTTGAGCATATCTATAGATTCTGACTGTTTGAATCCTTCCTGTTTTCAGTAGAAACACTGTGGCTAAATGCACGCCTTTTTTTTTTTTTGCAGGTGCAGGAATTACCCCCAAAACATCCACTGCAACCCCACAGAGGAGAGTAGTGATGTGGCACATTCTGCATGCTGTGTCAAATAGTGGGTGTGGCAAAATTGCAACAGTGTGAGGGTCTTAAATGGGCATTGGCAGGGTTTTTTTTTCTCAGAGAATAGGTGCAAGTACTCCCCCTTCTTAATCACCCGCCCCCACCCCCTTCTTATCTCTGCCTTCTACCCACCTTCGAGCACCATTCCTTGGTTCCACCCTCTACCCACTTCCCAGTAATACCCCTTTTAAGGAATACAGAACCAGGTAATTTGTAGAGAATTTGAAAATGATAACAAGAAAGTCAATAAAATATATTCCCTGCAGCCAACAATAGACCCCCCCAGCAACAAAAGGTCCACACAGCAATAATAGACCCCCAGCAACAAAAGAGCTGCCACAAACAACTACCCCCCACCCAAGCACTAGACCCCAAAAAAAAGACTCCAACAGCGATCATAGATCCCCCAGCATGGTTCAGAGTGCAGGGTTCAGGAGTGCATACCACAAAAGGTGGCAGGGTTCAGTAGTGTGTAACACGCAGGGAGGCAGGGTTCAGGAATGCATAACAAATAAGGTGGCTGGACACAGGAGTGCCTAACACACAGAGAGGCAGGGTTAAGGAGTGGGTAACACACAGAGTGGCAAGGTTCAGGAGTGCATAACATGCAGAGTGGCTGGGTTCAGGAGTGCATAACATGCAGAGTGGCTGGGTTCAGGAGTGCATAACACGCAGAGTGGCAGGAATTAGGAGTGTGTAACACACATAGTGGCAGGGTTCAGGAGTGGGTAAAACGCAGAGTGGCAGGGTTCAGCAGTGCGTAACACGCAGAGTGGCAGGGTTCAGCAGTGCGTAACATGCAGAGTGGCAGGGTTCAGCAGTGCGTAACACGCAGAGTGGCAGGGTTCAGCAGTGCGTAACCCGCAGAGTGGCAGGGTTCAGCAGTGCGTAACACGCAGAGTGGCAGGGTTCAGGAGTGCGTAACACACAGAGTGGCAGGGTTCAGGAGTGCATAACACGCAGAGTGGCAGGGTTCAGGAGTGCGTAACACGCAGAGTGGCAGGGTTCAGGAGTGGGTAACACATAGAGTGGCAGGCTTCAGTAGTGTGTAACACACAGGGTGGTGGGGTTCGGGAGTGTTTAAACCAGAGAGTACCAGGGCTTAGAAGTGCGTTACGCACGAGGTGCAGGGTTCAGGAGATTGTTACGCTAGTTCCAACTTTTAGGGCTCATTTACACTGGTGGCAGTACTTGCCCCTAATCTGAATAGAATCCACATTGGAACACTTTCAGGGGGTGGTTGACAGGCAGTTTGGAGGTGACCAATGACAAAAAAAACTTTTTTTGAGTTGTTACTAGAACCAGAGGTGAGGAGAAACCTATTCTACTGAAAAATGTTTAGGAGTGGATGGATACCCCTCACTTTAACTTATCTTATTTCCTGCTGTATCCTTGGAAGTGAAGAGAAATCTCCCTGACAGTACAGAAAAAGCAAAAAACAAAACAGTAAAAAGCGTGGGGTCAAAAAATGGACAGTGTGTATAGAAGAGAACCACCCCTCTTTCAAATATTTAAATTTTGTTGTTTTGCAACCTGAAATGAAGACAGATTTTTTTTGTTTTATCCAGCTATTTACTCGACTTATAACATCCAAGTGAAAGGTATAACACCAATATGTCAGAAAAAAATAAAAGAAATTCAAAAACAGAATCACTGAGTTGCAAAAAGGATCACCCCCTTGTGTCAGTGTTTTGTTGAACCACTTTTTGCTTTAACCACTTGCCTACTTTTACCCCCTTCTTGCCCAGGCAAAGTTTCAACTATTAGCGCTGTCACATTTTGAATGACAATTGCGCGGTCATGCAACACTAAACCCATATGAAATGTTTTTCTTTTTTTTTTTTTCACACAAATAGAGCTTTGTTTTGGTGGTATTTAATTACCTCTAGGGTTATTTTTTGCTAAAAAAAAAAACAAAAAAATCCTGAAAATTTTGAAAATAAATGTTTTTCATAGTTTGTTATAAAATTTAGCAAACAGGTAATTTTTCTCCTTCACTGATGTGTGCTAATGAGGCTGCACTGATGGGCACTGATAGGTGAAACTGATGAGGAATCACTGATGAGCGCTAAATGGCAGCATTGGTGGGACTGCACTGATCATCAGGACACTTCCACGTTGTCAGCGTGAGGAAAGGAATACCGATAACAGGCTTGTGTTTACTTGTGTGATTGGCTCTTTACCTAAATCTATGATCAGCTGTATCTGGAGGACACAGTGATCACAAAGCACGCCGCCCACGTGATCAAGGGAGGACATCATATGACACCCTCCCAGAACTGACCGGCAGCACTGTGGCCGTCATTCGGCTTTAGCGCGGTTGGCAAGTGGTTAATTACAGCCTTTAGTCTTTTGGGATATATCTCTACTAACTTTGCACAGCTAGACTAGAGGTTTAAGTCTGGGCTCTGACTAGGCCACGCAATGACATTCACCTTTTTCTCCTTCAACCACTGTGTGATCATTTTTGTTCTGTGCTTTGGGTCATTGTCATGTTAGAAGTTAAACCTTCTTCCCATTGACAACTTTCTGGCAGAGGGCGCAGATTTTCCTCAAGAATTTGATGCCATTTTGCTCCATCCATTTTCCTTCTATCCTGACAAGTGCTCCAGTCCCTGCTGCAGAGAAACACCCCATAACAGGATATTACCACCTCCATGCTTTACAGTAGGAATGGTGTTATTTAGATGGTGAGCTGTATTGGATTTCTGCCAGACATATCGTTTGGTGTTGAGACCAAACTTGAATTTTTTGGGTCATCTGAATATAACACCTTTTTTCAAGTGGCCCGAGAATCTTCAAGGTGCGTTTTGGCAAAGCTCAGTCGTGACTGCATGTGGCTTTTCTTGAGGAGTGGCTTTTTTCTTGCACCCTCTCATACAAGACACATTTGTGGAGAATTTGCTGTAGGCCTCTTTGTAGCCTCTCTGACCAATTTCCTCCTGGCTCTTTCATCCACTTTGGAGCGATGTCCTGACCCAGAGAGGGTCTGTGTTGTACTAAATACCTTCCACTTCTTAATATTATACTTTACTGTGCTCCTAGGCATTAATAAATTAATTGTTTGTATCCATCTCCTGACTTGTGCCTGTCCTCAACTTTATCCCGGAGATCTTTTGACAGTGATTTGCCACTCAGGCTCATTCACACAACGGCGTTCTGGGCCACGGGTGGAGTCGCAGCGACGTGCCTGCACAATCGTCTGTCTGATCCATTTTGAAATGGTTGCCGCAGACGCAGCCGTACCCTTCCGGGGTCCCTCGGGAAGGACAAAAAGACAATCTGACTTCCTGAAGGATTCTGTAGATGACAGGTAGACCCTGATCGCCCGGACCACATCCAAGGAATGCAAGGCAAACTCCCTAGGATGCTTAGGCTTCGCACATAGCGAAAGCAACACAATGTCCTCATTGAGGTGGAAGTCTGAAACCACCTTTGGAAGGAAGGACTGATGAGGTCGCAAGACCACTTTATCCCTATGAACAACCAGATAGGGGGAGCGGCAAGACAGGGCCGCCAACTCCGACATGCGAGCAGACGTGATCGCCACCAGAAAGGCAACCTTCCGTGATAGCACAGGCAGAGGAATCTCTCGGATGTTCTCAAAAGGAGGTCGTTGTAAAATGGACAAAACTAAATTCAGGTCCCAAGGGGGCAAGGGTGCCCTCCTTGGAGGAGCCAGATGATGCACCCCTTGAATAAAGGTGCGGATCAAGGAATTTGACGCCAAGGGGCGCTGAAACAGAATGGCCAGCGCAGACAACTGGCCCTTAATCATGGTCAGCACAAGACGCTGATCCACACCGGTTTGCTGGAAAGCCAACACCCTCGCCACGGAAAAGGAGCGGGGATGGAACCCCTGCAACTGACACCAGGCGAAATACGCCTTCCAAGTACGATAATAAATCTTAGCAGAGGAGGCCCTCCTAGCCTTGAGCAAGGTAGGAATGACTGCCGACGAGAGACCTCTGTCTCTCAAGACTTGGCTTTCAACAGCCACGCCTTCAAAGCCAGCGACTGTAAAGCAGGATGGAAGATCGGCCCTTAAGACAGAAGATCGTCTCGTAGCGGAAGCCGCCAGGGAGGCTTGACGACCATTTTCATGATGTCCGCGTACCAAGACCGACGCGGCCAGTCTGGGGCCACCAGAATCACCAACCTCCGTTCCGAGACCAACCTGCGGAGGAACCTGTACAACAATTGAATCAGGAGAAATACATAAATCAGTCGATACCAATGCCCAGGCACCACCAACGCGTCCGAGGCGTCCGCCAGAGGGTAGCGCGTTCGAGCCACGAACCTTTCCACCTTTTTGTTGAGACGAGATGCGAACAGATCCACATCTGGGAATCCCCACCGCGCACACAGCATCTGAAACACCTCCGGGTGTAGGGACCATTCCCCCTGGTCCAGGGTCTGGCGACTGAGATAGTCCGCCTGCCAGTTCTCCACACCCGGAATGTGGACCGCCAAAATCGCTGGAACCTGCGTCTCGGCCCAGGACAGAATCTCGGCCACTTCCTTGGCCGCCTGGGCACTCCTGGTGCCCCCTTGGTGATTGATGTAAGCCACCGCCGTTGCGTTGTCCGTCTGTACACGCACAGGGCAGCCCTGAAGCCGAGCCGACCAACGGAGCAAACAGATCCTGATTGCCCGCAGCTCCAAGACGTTTATCGGCAGGGAGGACTCCCCCTCCGACCAAGTGCCCTGGGCACACAACTTGCCCAGCACTCCACCCCAGCCCGACAGGCTGGCGTCCGTGGTGACCACAGTCCACAGCAACGGCCAGAAGGACTTGCCTCTCGTCAGAGCCGAATACTGGAGCCACCACAAGAGATCCGATCTCACTTGGGGGCTCAAAGAAATCCTCCTTTCCAAAGACTGAGGATGTCTGTCCCACCTGACCAGAATCTCTGCTTGAAGAGATCTCGTGTGAAACTGTGAAAATGGGATCGCCACGAAAGCCGACACCATCAGGCCCAGGGACCGCATGCAGGCCCGAAGCGAGGAGACTTTGTTGTCCCTGAGGGACCTGACCTCGCCCTGCAGGATCCGGAGCTTGTCCTCTGGAAGAAAGCCCTTCATCTGGGCGGAGTCCAGAATCATCCCCAGGTAGGGGAGACGAACCGAAGGGGAAAAAGTCGACTTCTGAAAATTGATGGTCCACCCGAAATCCTGGAGTGTCTGGACCGTGACCGACAGATCGCGCATCAGGGTGGCACTGGAACTCGACCTTAGTAGGAGATCTTACAGATAACCGAGGATTGCAATTCCCCTGTACCCTTAACAAGGCTAGAACAGGAGCCAACACCTTGGTGAACACCCTTGGAGCCGAAGCGAGGCCGAAAGGCAACGCCACGAACTGATAATGCTCCTCCGCGATTGCGAAGCGGAGGTACCTCTGATGACCCTCGTAGATAGGGATGTGTAGATACGCATGCTTGAGATCGATGGAAGCCAAGAAATCCCCTGGACTCAGGGATGCCACCATCGACCGGAGGGACTCCATCCAGAACTTCTGAACCCGCACAAAGCAGTTCCGGAACTTCAAGTCCAGAATCGGACGCACCTTGCCCTCCTTTCTGGGCACTGTGAACAGATTGGAGTAAAAACCCAGAAATCTGTCCCGCTGTGGAACCGGAACGACCACTCCTTGGGGGAGGAGATCCTGAACCGCCCGTTGGAGATCCTGGAAACGATCGGGAGTTAAATGAAGATTTGAGGGAAAGAACCTGTCTGCGGGGCGAGACCGAAATTCGATCTTGTACCCTGAACGGATGAGTTCTTGAACCCACCTGTCCTGAACCTTGGACAGCCAGGGCTCGGGAAAACAACGCAGACGTCCCCCCACCCCTGAAATGGGTGAGGGCGTCCCTTCAGGACGAGGTGGAATGAGTCACTGTGCCAGCATGGCCGCCTTTGGACTTACCCGCCCAAGGCTTCTTCTGGCCACTAGAAGCCTTGAAGGACTTCCCCTTGTCCTGTGCCCTGAAGGCACGAAAGGACCCCTGGTTAGGTTTAAAAGAGGGACCCCGCTTGGCGCGAGATGATTTTCCCCTAGACACCTGGGGCAAAAGAGTGCTCTTTTCCCGCATAAGGGATGTCAGACACTGTCTTTTTCGAAAGCCGACCAGCTTTTCAACCAAGTAATGCGGCGGATTGCAACAGCGACCGCTGACAGCCGTGCGACTAAGGGGGCCTCATCCAAGGCCGCGTCACACATGTACAGCACGGCCTGGGCCATTTGATCCACCATCTCCAGCGCAGCAGAAGAGGCGGATTCAGTAATTAGAAGGCGCCTAAGCGCCTTGGCCCACTCTGCAACAGCCTGAGAGACCATAACCGAAGCGAACTCGGGCTTCAGCAAGGAACCCACTACCAGATTGATGTGGCGTGAAAGTGTTTCCACCCGCCTATCCTCCAGGTCCTTAAACACCGGGGAATCGTCCACGGGCTTATTATGCCCTTATTTAACTTGGAAACAGTGTGGTCCACCTTAGGAGCCACAGTCCAGCGAGAATCCACCGAATCCGCAAAGGGATAACGGTACTTAAATCTCTTGGGCACCACAAGCATATGCTTGATACAGCGCCATTGGTCATTCATGGTTTTGTGAAACTCCTCGGGACAAGGAAAAACCTGACCCAATTTTTGGGCCTTGCGGGTTCCGAAGAAAACTCACTTACCCGACAGGGAGGGCTCATTATCCAAATTTAACGTTTCCTTAACGGAGCTGATAAGTGTGTCCACCGCAGCGTGATCCCGCGCTGTCCCAGAGGACGAATCCTCCTCCTCCACCTCCCACTGAGAGGACAGGGACCCCTCAGGGGGGACGTTGTCCGTGGCAACCAAATCTGGCTCTGAATCAGAAGACTAAGAGGGCATAGGCCGTTTTTTAGAAACCTGGTCAGACATCAGCAAATCCCCTTTTGACACTAAAGTCGCAAATGCAGCAGATAGAGAGGCTATGGAAGCGGATTCAGGAGTACCTGAACAACCCACCAGGTCTGTGGTGAATTTTCTATCCTGGGACTCCATTATAGCAATAAACAAATTAAATGACGCTGGCCCTTTAAATTGGCGATTCCCGCGGACCCCACCGCAAACCTGCACCGCAAATGGAGACCCTGCTACAGAAATCCGGAAAAAGGAGTGCTAGCAGGAATCCAGGCCAGAGAAAAAAGTAAAAATCCCCCCACAGTGTGCTATATTTGCCCACGCTGCTGAGGAGCTGACGGGAAGAAGGAAGTGACCTCACGCCCCTAGAGGCAAAGCCAGCTCTGAGCCACAATAAAATAGAAGTCAATGGAGAAAAAGCCCCGGGAAAATGGCCGCTGCCCACAAAGGACATCATGCCCACACTAAAGATGGCGCCCGATCGGCGCCAAAAGGATGACAGAAAATGGCTGCTGCCCACACTATGAGGCCGAACAGCCTGCCCTCACCCAAAATGGCGGCTGCGCGAAACAGCGCCAAACGCGGCCCAAAAACACCAGTACTGGCTCCCACAGAGCACCCCATGGGAAGTAGGAGACCCCCGCACCCCCCACATAGTGGTCAAACTATGGTCCAGAGACAGAGGGGTAGTAATAGTACTCACCAGTCCAGCGAACGTGGGAACCATTCTGAGACAGGAAACCTCCCACCCTGAGTGGGGGTGCCGTCAGCCGAAGGGGACGCTAGCAACACATGGGCGTACCGCAGTTGAGACATCCCAGCGAAGACAGCAACTTTGCAGGCTCATCCCTGTCGCCAGGGACATTGTCGTTTGCGAGGCCTGGGAGTACCAATAACCTGCTAACGCTCGATGGCAGGCTGGGAGTTCGTAAGGTTCTAGAACAACCAGTGCGAGGCCCAGCTCTGCAAACGCTGTAGTCTTCAAAAGCCTGACTAACTAGCGCAGGTGAAAATAAAAAGCTATCTTTAAAAAAGAAAAAAACACTTTTCAGAGAGAAAACAGAAAAAGAAGAAAAAAGCTGAGACACTAAGTCCCAGCCAGGGAAACCCAGCCTACTCCTGAGCTAGGCAGCAGAAAACTGAATTGGGAATGAGGCTAGCTGGGGGTATTGACCAGAAGGACAGCCCCCTGTAGGTGTGTCTATACAAGGTTTTGTGATTATTCTAACAAAATCTTCTGCCTAGCTTACTCCTGCGGAGAAGGCCAATACCCAGACATGCAGAATCAATGAGTGGGCGGTGACTGTCAGAGGACGTAAGAGAAAAAATTATATAAATTTTGTTTGGGTACAGCGTGGCATGACTGTGCAAATACCAGTTAAAGTAACGCAGTTCTAATTAGCAAAGAATGGACTGGCCAGGAAGGGGGTAAAATCTTCCAGAGCTCAAGTGGTCAATAAGGTCCCCCCACCCCACATTTGATGCATTATTTTTTCAAAGCACTTTAGGTGCCTCGAATAAAGATAGATATAATTAAAACTCTGTTTCCATTGAATTAAACCTAATTTAGTTTGATTTACCGTATATACTCGAGTATAAGCCAACCCGAATATAAGCCGAGGCACCTAATTTTACCACAAAAAAAGTGGGAAAACGTATTGACTTGAGTATAAGCCTAGGGTGGGAAATGCAGCAGCAACTGGACCACCACGAGACACAAAACATGGGCTGCAGGCATGGTACAGAAGATGCAGGGCTGTGGGCATGGTACAGGAGATGGTTCAGGCATGGCACAGGAGCTGGTTCAGGCATGGCACAGGAGATGCAGGGCTGTGGGCATGGTACAAGAGATTGTACAGGCATGGTACAGGAGATGGTACAGGCATGGCACAGGTGATGGTACGGGCATGGCACAGGTGATGGTACGGGCATGGCACAGGTGATGGTACGGGCATGGCACAGGTGATGGTACGGGCATGACATAGGTGATGGTACAGGCATGACACAGGAGATGGTTCAGGCATGGCACAGGAGATGGTTCAGGCATGGCACAGGAGATGCAGGGCTGTGGGCATGGTACAGGAGATTGTACAGGCATGGTACAGGAGATGGTTCAGGCATTGTACAGGAGATGGTTTAGGCATGGCACAGGAGATGGATCAGGCATGGTACAGGAGATGGATCAGGCATGGCACAGGAGATGGATCAGGCATGACACAGGAGATGGATCAGGCATGGCACAGGTGATAGTACGGGCATGGCACAAGTGATAGTACGGGCATGGCACAGGAGATGGTTCAGGCATGGCACAGGAGATGGTTCAGGCATGGCACAGGAGATGCAGGGCTGTGGGCATGGTACAGGAGATGGTTCAGGCATGGCACAGGAGATGGTACGGGCATGGCACAGGAGATAGTACGGGCATGGCACAGGAGATAGTACGGGCACGGCACAGGTGATAGTACGGGCACGACACAGGTGATAGTACGGGCACGGCACAGGTGATGGTACAGGAGATTGTACAGGCATGGCACAGGAGATGGTACAGGCATGGCACAGATGGTACAGGCCGAGGCACCTAATTTTGGAGTGGGAAAACTTATTGACTTGAGTATAAGCCTAGGGTCGGAAATGTAGCAGCTACTGGACCCAACTGGACCACCATGAGACACAAAACAGGGGCTGCGGATATGGTACAGGAGATGCAGGGCTGTGGGCATGGTACAGGAGATTGTACAGGCATGGTAGAGGAGATGGTACAGGCATGCCACAGGTGATGGTACAGGCATGGCACAGGAGATGCAGTGCTGCGGGCATGGTACAGGAGAATGTCCTGTACCATGCCCACAGCACTGCATGAGGAAATGCAGGGGCTGCGGAGGAGTCTCACTTACCTGTCGGTGAGGCGCCATACATTTAAAAATGGCGCCACCGTTGCTCGGGAAAGCCCGTTCACGTTTGGCTATTCCCGGACAGACGGCGCACTCGAGTATAAGCCGAGGGGGGCTTTTTCAGCATAAAAAACATGCTGAAAAAGTCGGCTTATACTCGAGTATATACGGTAAGTATTTACTTGTTTTGAAATGACACTGACTCTTTCTTTACACCTGGGGGGGGAGGCGCAGTTTGCCATCTTTGCCCTGGGAACTCGATGACCTTGTCCCAACACTGCACCCAGATGCTGCCCTCCCCTCCCCCATGTAAATGAGTATGGGGTGTAGAACCCCTACCCATTCACCCAAAAAAAAAAACTAACTATGTCGTTTAACAAAAAACATGAAGCAGTTTTTGACAAGTCCTTTATTATTTAATGAATTATGTCCCCCAATGTAGATCCAAAGCCAGTCACCTCCAACCCAATTAAAAAAATAAAATGACGCTCCTCCCCTGACTAATGTCCCTGCTGTTCTGGCAGCTCATGTGTCTGTCAGTTCTTATATAGCTATGGGGCGTGGCCGTGCGGCGATGTCACTCAGAGACCCTGCCCCCTTGTGATGTCACTGCCCTGGGCATGATGGGTCCATGTCACAAGAGGGCGGAGTCTCAAAGTGACATCACCACTCCCCATAGCTACATAAGAACCCAGGCACAGGAGCTGCTAGAATGGCAGGAACATTAGTTGGGGGAGAAGCATTTATTTTTATCGGGTCAGTGGCGACGGTCATCGTGATTGATGTTGGATCCACATCAGGGGACAATAATCATTTTTAATAAAGGACTTGTCAAAAACAGCCTCATTTTTTGTTATACTTCACTGTTTTTTGTTTTTTTTTGGGTGACTGGGCACCCCATACTCATTCACACAGGGCAGGCAGGGGCCAGGATCTGGGGGCTTCCTTTCTTAAAGGGGGCTTCCAGATTATGATAAACCCCAGCCCCCAGACCCCCACAACCACCGCTGTCGGGAAGAGACCCTTGTCCCCATCAACATGTGGCCTGTTATGGTTCAGGAGGGGGGGCGCTCGCTCGTCCTTTCCTGGCCCGTATGAAAAGGGTCTGGTATGGACTTTAGGGGAGACCCCACGCCGTTCTTTTTTAGATTTTGGCGTAGGGTTTACTCTTAAAATCCATAGGATTTGGGGGGGGGGGGGGTTCCATGCCGTTTTATTTTTATTTTTTTTCTTCATTGCATTTTGCATTGCTAACATTGCCTCTAAACTCAAGTCGCATGTCACAAGTCAGATCAGTTAAGATGTGGATCCAACTTGGATGTGATTTCCATTCAATTCTATGGGCTGAATCGGACAGAGGTCTGACCAATACTAGTGCAGGATCCCTTTCCAAAGTTGGACCAACACAAGTCAGACCAGTTAAGACGGCTCTCATAGGGAATCATTGATTTTTACATGAAATGCGACCTGTGCTCTCAAAGTTGGAGTGATTCTCACACCAGTGTGAGCCGGGCCTTATGCTGAGCTAATAAAAATGACCAGAGCTGAAAGTCAAGTGGCTTTGTGTGCCATTGAGAAGGTGATTAGATACACCCCATTGAGTTTGCTAGTGTTATATCTTTCACTTGGATGTTATAGCTGGATAAAACAAAAATTGTGCCCATGTTCATTTCAGGCTGCAAAGCAACAAAAACTGGATTTTTGACTTACAGTAAAATCCTTTTCTCTTAAGTTCACTGACGGACGCAGTCCTCTGATTCATATCAATAGGGTTATACTGCCCCCTACAGCAGTAGGACACTAGGCAGAAAAAAAGTTCTGGCTATGCCTATGGGCAGTTCCGGAGGGTGCACCCTCTCACTTCCTGCATAGGATGTCAGTTTTGTAACAAAGCAGTGTCAGAAAGTAACACCAACCCAACTCAAATAGAGGGGCGGGTACTGCGTCTGTCAATTAACTTAAGAGAAAAGGATTTTATGGTAAGTCAAAAATCCAGTTTTCTCTATCGTTCATTGATGGACACAGTCCTCTGATCCATATCAGTAGGGACGTCCCATAGCAGTGCCATAAAATGAGGGGTGGGAACAGCAGAAAAGAACAAGTCCCCAAGGCTAATCATAGCCGACCAGGCAACATAAGACTCATCAGAACAAAATATGAGGCCCACCTGAAACAAACAGTAAACACCCTCAAGGAAGGGCAAAAGCCGTCCAGACAACAGCCAGCAAAAACTTGCGGCCAAAAGAGGCATCTGCAGATGCCAGCACATCCACCTCCTAAAATTTGGTAAAGGTGTGAACAGATGAAGTACTAACCAGTCCCGACCCTGCTCAGCTGCCGAGATCAGACAACAGTGGGCACATTCAGGGTGGTGTGGCCGTAGGACCAGGTAACCGTCCTGCAACCTGAAGCACAGATGCCTGTATGGCAAAAAGCCCAGGAAGCATCAGGCGCCCGAGTAGAATGTGCCGAAACAGGGAAAGGTAGGACCTGACCCTTAATTGAATAAGCCTGCACCACCGACTGTCCGATCCATTTGGAAATAGTCGCAGCAGGCGCAGGCAGCCCTGTTCTTGGGCCATCCATGAGTACAGATAGCGAACCTGACTCAGTAGTCGCAAAGTACACCTTGAGTGCCCGAACTCTATCCAGAGTATACAACGCACATTCCTTAGGATGTGAGGACTTAGGACACAAGATGGTAATACAATGTCCTCGTGCAAGTGAACACCAGAAACCACCTTCGGAGGGAAGGACGGATGCGGACCAAGTACCACTTGGTCCCATGAATTAACACATAGGTAGAATGACAAGACAAGTCGCCAGTGTCAACACCCTGTGCACAGAGTGGCAGCAACCAAGAAGGCCACCTTCTATAATAAGTTAGGCAGGGGATACCCATGAATACTCGCAAAAAGGAGGTTCTTGAAGAACCGACTGCACCAATCAAGATCCCCAGTTGGTGACGGAGGTCACACCGGAAGTACCAAGTGTCGCACCCCCTAGAGGAAGTTATGCACCAGGAAACGGGTGGCCAACGGCCTTTGGGAGAAAATTGCCAAAGCCGAAACTTGACCCTTGACAGTACTCAAGGCCAACTTTTGATCAACTCCCTGTTAAAGGAAGCCAAGATTCGGGCCACCGAGTAAGAGCGAGGGGGAGACACCCAAGGAGACTCACACCACACAATACACGACTTGCTCGTATGAGGAAAAATCATCCTAGAAGTCGCTTCCCACGCTTTAAGCAGGGTTTGGAATCACTGAAGCAGACAATCCCCTGTCCTTCAGCACCTGGCTTTTAACAGCCAAGCCGGGAAAGCCAGCGACCGCAAAGTTGGATGGGTGATTGGCCCTGGAGACAAAAACTCCTCCCTGAGAGTAATTCTCCAAGGGGCGTCTGCAGCTAGCCTGACCAGGTCGGCGTACCAAGCTTTGCGCAGGTGACCACGCTAAACTTCTCGGCATCGTTCAAGTTGAACTTAGCGAATGTTCTTGCCTATGACAGAACCCATGGTGTCACCAAAGCACCTGCCAGAGGATCCCGGGAGCAGGCCACAAACCTCAGCACTATCCAGTAGATGTGACGCCAACAGGTCTGGAGTGTCCCCAACGAAGGCACAACTGCTAAAACACCTCCGGATAAAGGGACCATTCCGCTGCATCCAAGACCTGTCGACTGAGGCAATCCGCCTGCCTGCCAAAGTTGTCACACCTGGAAAAGGAACAGCGGAGAGAGCTGGAACAAGGCACTCTGCCCAACGAAGAATTGTCACTTCCAAGGCCACAAGGACACCCATGGTGCCCCCTTTGTAATGACATAAGCCACGGTCATGGCATAGTCAAATGAATGTGCACCGGACAGCTGCAGGTGCCCGATCCAGTGAACTAGGCAAAGCCGGATCGCTCTCAGCTTCAGGACATTGATCGGTAACCTGGATGCTCCAGGGACCATACTCCCAAAGCAGAGAACCTGCCGAGGACTCCTCCCCACCCAGACAGGCTTGCATCCGCGGTGACAATTGTCCAGTAAAAAGGGGAGGAAGGATTCCGGATCAAGGCTCCCTGGTCAGCCGGGTTCCGAATCCAGAGAGTTTGGATTCTAGTCCCATTCGAGAAGGATAGCCATCTGGGGGATCCCTGAGAGGGATTGAACAAAAGGGACCATCTCGAAAGACAACACCATGAGTCCCAGAACTCGTATGCAGGTCCGAAGGGACGACCATGTGCAGGACAGCAACAGCTGAACCGCAGTCTGAAGTTCCAAGAGTTTTTTCCCCTGAGGGAGAAAACACCCTGACTGAGGACGAGTTCAAAGTCAGTCCCAGATAGTCCAGTCTCATGGAAGGGACCAGGGATGACTTCTGAAGGTTCAGAACCCACCTGAACTCCTCCAGAGTTCTCATGGTGACTTCCAACTGCGTTGTGAGGATCGTAGGGGACACCACACGGAGAAGCAGATCGGCCAGGAGACCAGGGCCAATACACCCCGCTGCCGCAGCAGCGCCAGGACCAAAGTAAACACACTTGTGAAGACCTGAGGAGCAGAAGCGAGACCAAAGGGTAAAGTCACAAAGTGATAGAGATCCTTGCCCACAGCAAAAATGGAGAAACCGTTGGTGTCCTGAACATAACGTGATGTAAAGGTAGGCATCTTGATGTCTATGGAGGCCAGGAATCCCCCTGATGTACGGAAGCCACCATCGTGCGAACCGATACCATCTTGAATTTTTGATCTGTACAGAACCATCAAAGGGCCAGTAGGTCCAGCCTGTTTAACCAGAGCCTGGACTGCCCCACAGAGCACCTGCAAGCAATCCGGGGACAGCCATACATTGGAAGGGAAAACTTTGCCGGAAAAAATAAGAAAAAAAAAAAAAAAAACGGCTCGGAACTCGATCTTGCAACCGGACTGCAAGACCTCCTGAACCAAGCTGTCTGGGAACCGGGCCAGCCGCAGGTCCAAGAACCGACAAAAATGTCCCCCCACCCCATAAATGGGTGAGGACACACCTTCAGGCCGAGTAGGCCTTGTCCGCAGGTCTGGAAAAAAACAATCTCTTGTTTGCCAGACCAGGATCGTTTGGAACCACCCGAGGAAGTCTTGAAAGACTTCGCCACATCGACTGTCCCCGAGGGACGAGAAACTATTTGAGAGTCGAAAAGGAGGGACCCCGTCTGCGATGAAGGCCCTTACCCTGTTAGTCTGTGGAAGAAAAGGCACTCTTCCCCCAGTGAGACCCTTATATAATGTCATCCAGGGGAGAGCCAAACAGGCGATCCCCCAGAAAAAGGAGATCCATTAAAGCCTTCTTAGAAATTTGATCCGCAGACCAACACTCTGGTCAAGTATACGCCGGACCACCACCGCCGAAACCATCAGGTGACCCATACAAATGGAGCCGCGTCCAGCGCGGCATCGCAAACAAATCGCAGCCCTTGCGCCAGCTGGACCAACAGCTCCCCCAGGGCTTGGTGCCCCTCACCAAGTCACGGCGTTGGAACTCCGCCCTTCAGGCAGAGTCTGCGTGGCAAGGGCAATCAAGAACCCAGTTCCCAGTACAGACCCCGCCAGGGAGTACAGATCCTATCCCTCAAGTCCTTAAAGGACAGGGATTCCTCCACCAGAACAACGGTAGTCCTATGCAACTTAGAGACCGTATGTCCACCAAAGGAGGAACAGTCCACTGTACCAGAGACTCCTCAAAGGGTAACATCTAGCAGCCGCTTAGACACCCCAGGGGAACTTCTCAGACGGCCCCATCCTACATGAACTTGCTAGCAAAATAAGCTGCTCCAGATGGCCGGTGAGTGCCAAATGCTACCTGCCCCCAGGTGCAGCCGCCGCTGCGTCCTCCAAATTACAGGGTGTCACGCACCGAAACAACCAGTGCATCCACCAGCGCTTGTATCATGTGCGGCAGGGGTGGTAGAAACTTCATCCTCTTTATCCGAGGAGACAGGGCGCGAGGTAACAGACCCGGCAGGGAGGCCCCACGTCTGCAGTGGCTGAGTCAGACTCAGAATCCGAGACATCAGATGAGGCAGGGGTAGGTGGAGAAACGTTTCAGCGCACCTCCCACCTCCACCCGGGCCCACATGCTTCCAAAACCGCCAAAAAAAGCATTGATGGACAGTGAAAATCCTGAAAGCCCTGTGGCCTCCATGAGAGGGTCAGGTGGGGACACATGGCCTGCAGGGTCCATACTGAACCTGAGGAACACGCCAGCAAAATTTGCAAAAAATGACAAAAATTTAAAAAAAAAATTTTTTTTTTGAAAGGAAGCGGCCCCAAAGCGCCCCCCGGAGGTCAGGCACGCGCTAATGCACCCCCACACAGAGAGAGAGAGAGAGAGAGAGAGAGAGAGAGACTACCCTCATGACTCACTGTCCCCATACAAGCAATCGGATTAGGAGGTTCCCAGCGGTGCTCTCAATGAAAGTATGTGAGCCAGGAAGCTGCCCGGGGAGCAGGGAAGGGCTCCTCCCACCAAAAGATCCCCTCCAGGCACTCCCACCGGCCTTCACAGCAAGAAATTCACCGCAAAATGGCCGAAAACAGGTGTACCAAGATGGCCGCCACCATAGAAGCAGACAGAGGCTACAGGAAAATGTCGGCCCCGTGCGGGAACACAGTAATCGGGACCCACAGAGGGACCCCCCGCCAGCCCATCTACACCATCCAGCTGTAGGAACCTCACCAAGGCCCCCCCCCCGTATGATCGGTCGAGTGCCATGGATGGCGCACTCCCCGGCCCCCCATGCGGCCTGCAAAAGAGGTCCCAGCCCCAGGTAGGCCCAAACAGTCCCCCACGTGGAGGTCACAACAGGATAGAGGGAAACCCAGGAGTGTGAGGGTCTGACCATCTCAGGGAGGGGGGCCTGCGTCCACCACAAAATCCACCAGGGAGGGGGGGGGGGGACATTTACTTACCATACCAGGAACACAGGAGGGAGCCAACTCCTGACAAGACCCCACGCCACCGAAGTGGGGGGCTGTCAGCCAAATAGGAACGCTGCGACATTAGCCTAGACCCTGTTGTGTGCGTCCTGGTGAGATGCTTAATTTGCGGGGCCAGTCCCCGTCCAGTGGGACTATGTCTTGGCCGACCCAGTGCAGAGGTAAGGCTTGTATGCGATCGCTGGCCAGACTGGGGTGACGACTGGATATAGAGATCTAGCCCATCGCCCAGCCAGGCATAGTTGCTTGAAGATCTCACAGGGAAAAATTCCGGAGAAAAAGGCTAGCAAAAAAAAAAAATCTACATAAAAAAATACTTTTATGCCAGTACCAAAGATCCCGGCAAGGAACTAGGTCCTTACTCCTGACTACACAGATTAAAACTGACATCCTATGCAGGAAGTGATTGGGTGTACCCTCCGGGACTGCCCATAGGCGTAGCCAGAACTTTTTTATCTGCCTAGTGTCCTACTCCTATAGGGGGCAGTATAACCCTACTGATATGGATCAGAGGATTTCGTCCGTCAATGAACGATAGAGAAATGTGATTTTTTTTTTAAAGGGGGGTGATTCCTTTCTATACTTACTGTATTTAAAAGCGAGCTTCTCTACTTTCCTCCCTGTTAAATATACCATTAAAAGCATTTTGTTATATCTGATCATAACCTTGCTCTGTAGAAGCATCTGCGCTCGCTCTTGGTTCCTCCACTGAAGGTGACAAGGTGGCCTCCTCTTCAGCAACAGGTTGCTTTTGCTCCAAAGACATAGTGGGGACAGCTTCCTGTTCAGTGACCTCTTCTGCTAGGGCTTCCTCTATGACTGCTTCAACAGCCTCCACAGCTGATTCCCAGACTTCTTCGGTTTCCACTGTCACACCTTTTAAAGGATTTGAGTAAAGATGATGCATCTCAACTACAGAGTACATACACAGTTTATCCTAGGAGCTCACACGTGTACCTTTGCAAAATTAAGAGGTTGAGCATATTTATAGCTTTTGACTATTTGCCTCCTGTTTTTAGTAGAAACACTTAAGTTAAATTCAGTTTTTTTTTTCTTTGTCAGGGAATAGAGGTGCAGGAATTTCCCTCCTCCAACCTTCCCCTGGCACCTGTGTGGGGGAGAAGTGATGTAGCACATCACTTCAAAGGGGCACTTTTAAATAAAACAAAGAGTGCCAGGGTTCAGCAGTGCTTAACACAATCATGCCTAATACAGAGTGGTAGAGTTCAGGAGTGTGTTACGCACGGGTTGCAGGGTTTAGGAGTACATTTTGCTAGTTCAAATTTCTTATAGCTCATTTACACTGGTGGCAGTCCTTGCTATCCTTTTGAAAAGTGATTCACGACAGAACACTTTTCAGAAAGTGGTTAACAGGCGGGTGGGAGGTGACCAATGTTGTAGAAATGGAAGAACATTTTTTGAGCTGGTACAAGAGGTAAAGAAAAATTGATTCTTCCAACAAAAAAAATATGTACGTAAACCCTAAAAGTGAAAGTCTCCAAGTTGTTTCCTTTAGATCTGTGAAATATATAATTGAAAGCATTTAGTTATATCTGATCATAACCTTGCTCTGTAGAGGCCTCTGCGTTCACTGCTGGCTCCTCCACTGAAGGTGACAAGGAGGCCTCCTCTTCAGTAGCAGGTTGCTCTTGCTCCAGGGATGTAGTGGGGGTAGCTTCCTTTTCAGTGACGGGTTCCTCTATGGCTGCTTCAACAGCCTCCACTGTTGTTTCAGAGACTTCCCCAGTTTCCACCATCACACCTTTTAAAGGATGATTAAAGGTGATGCAGCTCCACTACAGAATAAATACAGTATATATCCAAGGAGTGTACACACATTCCTATGCAAAATGAAGAGCTTGCGCATATCTATAGCTTCTTACTATTAGTAGAAACACTTTGGGTAAATGTAGGGCTTTCAGACCCTACCAGAATAGGTGCAAGACCCCCCCCCCCCCCCACAACCTTTCCTCTCTGCCCCTGGAGGAGAGTTGTGGTGTGGAGCATTCTGAACATCTTATCATATGGTAGGTGTGAGCAATTTGGTAAGATAACAGGGCATTGTTAATTGAAACCAGGAGTGTGCAACACAGCGTGCCAGGGGTCAGACGTGGGCAACACAGAGAGGTAGGGTCAGGTCATGAGGAGGACATCAGGTAAAAATACACACAGATCTGGAGGGGGTGAACAGGGTACATAGGGGGTATTTGCTCTATCCTATAAGGAGGCAGCTACCAGGGATATGAAGTTTGATGTAGTGCCCCAGATTGGTGCTAAAACCTCGCAGATGACAGAGATACAGTGAGAAGCAATGTTGTACACCAGGCACTCATTACCAGACACACAGCTTGGGTAGCACTGAGAGAGGCAACCATTCCACTTCTTGTGTACTACGAGAATGGATCTGGCGAGCTCTCCAATTCCCACCTTTGCAACTCACTGCATGCTCATTCTCTTATAATCCCACACTGGAGATTGATTTGTATCCCATGCCCCAGCCCCAAATGTTACCTGTCTTGAGGAAATCTCATGCCGACTCAGCTGATACACAGACAAAAGGACGCATCTACAGGAAGCGGATCACCGGATGTCCTCATTGCACCCCCTTAGCACAGCGGATAGGAAGACTCTAGACAGATCTTTGCTATGCCCATGTCACATTTACCAAATGTGAGTGCTTTTATACTTTTAACCTAATAAATACTCAGAGCCTACTGCACTTAGAGGCGCCTTGTCTTTTTATCTTTATCACTTTCAGAGCAGCTTCTCCTCTCCAGTGCTGCCGAAGTGCAGTGTCTCACTTAAAGCCTGCTGTATTTCACGGAAGCGCCCATACAACAAACCCTTGTTCACTGAATAGGTAACTGCTCGGCGCTCAGATTCTTAAAATTGAGATTAGCCCTCGTCTGAATTAGTCAAACATTGGCCCTATTTTTTGGCAAACATGGGAAGAGTGTTGGACATACTGTATCTAGTGAGCTTACACATTCCAATAACTGCTCACATTCTTACAGTTTTCTAGCAGAACATAGGAAACCTATTTGACACCAAATGTCATCTTTTAAGTCCTTTTTAAGACCCAAATCTGGAAGCTAAAGGGGTTTATAAGGGACAATTTACCAAAGTTAGAGTGGTGTGGGACCCTACTTGCACACAGCTCCAGCGAAACCCAGGAATTACATCATGCTGTGCCAGTAACTACAGACAGTGGGAACTACCTGCAGATCACTAACTGTGACAAAGGTTTTATCATATATCCCTGACAGTTATAGAAAGGTCTTTTATGCCTTGTTCACACTTGCAGCTTGAGACAGCAGAAAGAATAGGCATTTGAGCCGCAGCTTACAGCACCCCAATCTAAAATGGCTGACAGTGTGGTAAACATGCCACAGCAAAAATTATACCGCATGTCACATCCAACAGACAGTACGGCTACCAAACTCAACCCATTCAAGTGTACTGCAAGCAGGTGTGGGATTTTAGAGTTAAAGAGGAAGTAAACCCTCCTCTGCAAGTTGTACCTATAGGTGATCCTATGATAAGGCTTACCTATAGGTACTGTAAATATCTCCTAAACATATACCGTTTAGGAGATATTTACCTTACATGCAGCAAGTGACGTCACTGGTGCATGCGCTCTGAAGGAACGGCCGCTCATGCCGTTCCTTCAGAGCCCCGTGCCGTGACCGTCGGCGCACGTGCACGGGAGTGACATCACCGCGGCTCCGGCCAATCAGATGGCCGGATGCCGCAATCGCGGAAGACGGGCGACTGGACATGTCGCCCGTCATAGAGGTAAGCGGGCAGCACGGCGGGGACTCATTCTAAGGTAAGTATTTGATCATGAGCTAGTATGCGAAGCATACTAGCGCATTATGTCTTTCTCTTTCAGGGTGAAAAAAAAAATAATTTTTCGGTTTACAACCTCTTTAAAACAGGAAGGGAGGAGGAAGGGAGGTGGGGGCATAGCGCCAACTGGGCACCTGTTGAACTCCTCTGAAAAGTCATCCACCACAGATCAGTTTTCAAAGGGCAGCAAGGGCTGCTGCAAGTGTGAACAAAGATTTAGGGTGGTGGCAGATAATAGGATCCAACACTACCAGAAGTGTTGGATTTCTAATAACTATTCCGTGTACCCAACCAAAAAAAGAACAAGCAAATACAGAAATAATTGGGTATACGTACTATTTTTGAAGAATTGAATAAAAGGTTCAAATTTAGAACAGTAATCTGGTGAAATTATACCTTTAAAGCGTAACTCCACTGTTGAGGAGAAAAAAAACAATTCTCTCTGGGTGATCAGTGTATATTGGAATGGTTTTTACAATCTTTGTTGCAGATTCCTTTTTTGTTACTCATCACTGTTTGTTCCTCTGTGGCCCTGTGAGTCTAATGGGAGAGGTTGTCAATCAGCTAAAGGATACGAATAAGGAAATCTGCTGGGCCTGCATGCCTTTAGACATGTTTCCTAATGGGAGAATCTCACCAAAAATGACATTTTTGTTGCAGGGAATGCCAGAAATCTGACTTGCATCCTAGAGCAGACCTCTGACAAAATCAGTGAGCCAATCACACAAGCAGGAAATTATGTTTCTGGGGTGTGTACAGAACACCTCCAGGTAGCCATATTGCAGTGCATTTTTTGAAAATTAAAGCGGCTGCAGATTGAAAAAGCAAAGTTATTTAATAAAATTCAATCACAAAATGACATGTGTAGCAATTGTATATGCTATATTAGTTTTTCCTTACTTGCTATTCTCTTCTTACCCTTTGGAGTTACCCTTTAAAGTCTTCACTTTGAATGTTAGTCTAAAAGCATACTGTACACAGTGGTGTAGATTTATTAAATCTGGAGAGTGCAAAATCTGGTGTAACTGTACATGGTAGCCAATCAGCGTTTAACGTCAGAATGTTAACTTAAGCTTTGACCCCCCCAAAAAAAAAAAAAACCTGGAAGCGATATTGGTTTCTATGCAGAGCTGCACCAGATTTTGCACTCTAGTTTTAGCAAATTAACCTCAGTGTTTTTACATAAGCTGAAGCTCATATATGTGCAAGGTATTAGAGAATTCTTCTGATCATGAGCAGAGCGATCTTAAATGAGTTTTGACTCTTTAATATTAACTTTCATTTTAGTAGCTCACTCCAATGACAAAGAATATTTAGCGAAGAGAAAATGGTTACTCGGGATACCCATCCATTCCATGATTGTAAAATGGTAGCAATGGTAAGACAGACAGGGGTATGAAAAATAATGTACTAGTAGAAATAAAATGTATGTGTAAATATAAGCAGCTGGGGGCCCATACTGTAAATGTATCTCTATATGAATATATAAACATTATTTAATAGATTTTTTTTCTATCAGATCAAAATTAATTCTTCCCTACTCAATCTAAATATTAGAAAACAGCAAGATACAGCTTGATGTTAGGGTAATCAAACATGTTTTGTTTGAATCTTTAGAACCCCACCCCAGAGGAAGCACGTGGGAAAAATTAAACCAGTTCTGAGGCTGGAATATAAATTCCAATACAAACCATATGGAACTGGTCAAAAAAACTTCTCCTAAAATGTCCCCTCTACAAGCAGTTGTGCTGAAAGTGCTGCGAGCCAACATAGACGGCCTTTAAAACAGTGTGTAGTAGGTTTAGTTTCTCAAGCCCAGTATGCTCATTCTTTCATTTTGCATGAGTGCATTTTAGACTTGCAACAAAACAGCAAGGGTGACAGCAGAGAGACAAAAGGTTGAGAGACAAAAGGCTGACAAGAGTAACAGGCAATAATACAGCATTCTGGTTGTAACCCTTTATAAAAAAAAAAAAAAAAAAAAGTGTGCCATGTACAGTAAAATAAAAGCAAAGATCTTTCCATCTTTAGAAGTAGCAAAGATTGTGCAGCCAAAGTGAATGAATAGGTTGGGGAATCACCAGCATGCAATACTGTGATTTCACACAGGTGTTTAGAATTCTTCAGTAACAGTGTTATGGTCAGGCAAAACGCTTGCATGCCTTTATGCATGATTAGCATCAACAGAAACACAGGTTTAAAGAGCTTTACTTCCATCTACTACTACTACAGATGAGTCACCAAACTAGAATACTTTTTAATCTAAAGTAAATATACTTAGAACTACTTTGATTTTTATGGGCACCAGCTGGTTGACTGATCTTGAAATGTTCTATCTTTACAGTACTCCCATGTCAAGATACACCCTGATCAAAGTTCCTGGCTCTGCCCTCCTTCTGTTAAATTTTCTGTAATATGTTCTGAGTTGAGGCAGATCTATAATACAAACAAGAAAAAGTTGGAAAAACTAGCAGAGAGCATAAAGCCGGCTGGTTCTGCAGCTGCCCAAATCGCGCCAGAAGTGGAGGTTCCCCATCACTTAGTGTGGATGGGGAAATCTGTTGATTTATCTGTTAGCTTAAAAGTCCACCTTTTGCAAAAAAAAAAAAAAAATATAATGAAAGCACATATAAGAAAACCAAAATGTACATGTTTTTTCTTTTTTCAAATGTGCCTGCAAAGCATTGCAACTACGATCTAGGGATCGCAGGTACAATTCCAGGCTCTTCCTCCAGCTCCATGTCCATATCGAGGTAAAGACTGAGTTAGAGAGCTGAAGGAATAATGCAGTAATAACCAAACTTGTGCTCAGGACCGGAAGGTTTTACCCCCTCAATGACCAGGACATTTTTTGCGATACAGCACTGCGTTACTTTAACTGATAACTGCGCGGTCGTGCGAT
The DNA here is from genome assembly GCF_965119305.1 of Pelophylax lessonae. Classification (NCBI taxonomy): domain Eukaryota; kingdom Metazoa; phylum Chordata; class Amphibia; order Anura; family Ranidae; genus Pelophylax; species Pelophylax lessonae. Next base: position 650,892,618 of record NC_138768.1, read on the forward strand.
GCTGTACCCAAATAAAATGTATGTCCTTCTTTCCCCTTTTCATTCCCAAAAAAAATTTTTTTTTTTATCATTTTAGGCAAATTTGTATTCTGCTACATATTTTTGGTAAAAAAAATAAAAATAAATAAAAAAACCTCCAATAAGTGTATATTGATTGGTTTGCGCAAAAAAGTTATTGCATCTACAAACTAGGGGAAAGATTTATGCCATTTTTATTTTTTTACTAGTAATGGCGGCGATCAGCGATTTGTTAGCAGGGCTGCGACATTGCGGCGGACAGATCGGACACCTGACATTTGACACTTTTGGGGGGGAACCAGTGACATTACTATAGTAATCAGTGCTAAAAATAAGCACTGTTACCGTACGGACACTGGCAGGGAATGGGTTAACACTAGGGGCGATCAAAGGGTTAAATGTGTCCCTAGAGGGTGCTTTCCAACTGCGTGGGGGGGGGGCATGGGCTTGCTGAATGAACATAGGATCCCTGTGTTCATAACTGACAGAACAGCAGTCTGCAGTGTTTACAATGGCAGACTGCCATTCTGTCTCCACGGGGAGCGATCGCGGGTGCCCGGAGGACATCACGACCGTCGGACCTGCTGATTGGCTCCCCTTGTGGCCAATAGGCACACCCGCCCCCACTAGCTGTCCTGTGAAGCGACGTACAGGTACGTCGTTTCGTGGGACAGAGTCGACCTGTCGCTGTACAAGTACGGCGGCTGGTCAGCAAAAAGGTTAAGGACTACAAGTTCCTATGCTATGGTGGAAAATGGAACTTGTAGTTCGTTCATTCATCGATGCATCCTAAATAATATGGGTGTAAAGTAATCAAGGGTGGAGTTAGCCTTTAAGTCAGCCTGTGTACATGTTCTGCAGGGATTCTACCCGCTGAGCCCTGCTGAGCAGGCGGGTGGCTTGTCCATTAATGCAGAGTGGACAGAAACAGCCTGCTCTCCTCTATGGGTGGTCTGATCTGATCACTGGAAGGGAAGTTGATGGATTACTATCTTTCTGTTTTTCGCGGCTTATATTTTACGGAAAAGTGTCTGTTTATATCTGCCGCTCCATAGAGGAGAATGGAGGGTCCACCTGAAAAACTGAGCTCCGTGTCACTCTATTTGTAGCTTACAGGGACACCTTTGCTTCTCCCTTGTGACAGCACTGGGTGCCTGAGTGGCCAGTCACCAAGTACCAGAGCCATCCTATACAGTATCATGGATGACTGCACACAAGCACCAGCAGTAATAGCGATCTTTTTAATTGAAATCAGTAAAGACAACAGCACAATACATTTGCTATATCATGCTGTTGGTATTACAGATTAGAATAAAATATACTGCTATTATTGCTGGTGTGCAGTTAACGGTCAACCTTTTGGTACTCTACAAAGAAGAGCTTGAATAGTAATGGACTTTCTGGTGGGCAAGAATGGATTAAATTGGAGTGGCATCTGTTTTTCTTACACTACCAGTGTTCACATAATGGATGAAGGGCAGAGAGTCACATGCTTTCTAATACCTGGAAGCACACAGTAAATTAGCTTCCATGAGAGAAGAGGAGGTTTGCTTTATAGCAGGGGTAGGCAACTTTAAAGAGGTGATCTACCTGAACAACGCGGGAGAAGTCAAAGATCACCGGGCTCAGTGTCGCCTCGTCACACCAGATTTAAACCTCTATGTGCCGTACTACCATTTTGCTATTGCATGCACAGCAATAGTGGGTTTAAATCAGGAGGCAACATATCGCCTCTCACCACCTGTTAAACACACTCTGATCATTTTTCAAAAAAGCAGCAGTGCCTGCTGCAATTGTCAATGAGCCCTTAGTTGAATTTAGCAGCAGCACCCTTAGGGCTCACTCACACGTAAAGTTGTGGGATGGTAAAACCCTGTGGTTGAGTTTACCACCCCCAGTTCCTACTTTCCTACTTTCTTCCCAGTTCCTACTTTCTTTCTGAGGCAGCAGTCAAAGGTGTAGACATGCTGCAGGATGAAAATAAACCCCCTTTTGCTTTTGGTGGGTATTACTGCCTACCAATCACCAACTATTCAAGTAAATCGACCACTCTGCAAGTGCCATGTAACTGCATGCTTCCAAGGGGTTAAAGCAGGTGGCGAGAAAACAGCACAATGGTGCCTGTTTTAACACCTTGTTAGCTGTACTGCACAAGATAGCAGGGCACTTGCAGAGGGGCCTCATTCAGTTGAATGGGTTGTGCTTGGCAGGTGCTACACCCACCAACCATAACAGGGCGCATAACACCTGCTGCGACATGTGTACACCCCTGGCCACTAAAACTAAAGGGGGTGCAGTAGGGGAAGGGGTGGTAAAAAACACAACTATGGGTTTTCACCCTCCACCCCTAAAATGCAAATGTAAATGAACCCTTACTGTCCCAATAAGGCTGCTTTCACATTGATGTGCTGCGGTTTACCTGTATCACAGTGGCAGCAAGGTGCCTCTGCGACTTTGGGCTAGGTGCGCTTTGCCATAGGCTTATATAAAATCCTGCAGGTGTAGTATGCTTTCAGAAAATGCGCCTAATCTACTGCATTGCACCCGCAGTGTGTGTAAACCGCAGCATATCACTGTTAAAGCAGCCCTTCTTTCCTGCTGCTGGAGACAGCTGGCAATAAGAGGTGGAGTGCAGTTGGTTATCTCTCTGCATGGGACACGAGCAAGCGCTACAAAAGAGGCATCAGCTTATGCGTCTTACTCCCTAGTACAGCTTCAGCTTTACAAGTAGTCTCTCTGCATTGCACTCTGATGCTCTAGGATGGCGGGTCAGCAAGCTCTAGTAGGCAAAGTATACCTCTCCGTTCTAATGAGCATTGCTATCGAGACAAAAAGTGATGGAAAATACACATTTTAGAGCCATCGCCAAAACAAGAGGCGACAACGCTTTCCTCACCGAAGAGAGATCTGAGACAACAGCATTCCCCTCTCCCAATAGACATTTTCTCTCACTTGCTGTTTCTTTCTTGGGACAGGAAGAAAGGTTTAAAGGTAAATAATATGCCTACAGAGTATTCTCCAGCTGTAGTTCTAAGCGGACATCTCACAAAATCTCCACTTGCTCAAGGGGTAATCACTTTATGGTTTCCACCAATGATGAGTGAGATGTAATTTTTCAACATACAAATGGCTGTGCATTAGAGCTGCATAACATGTACTGTTGCGTACACATATGATTAAATGCTAAAAACCAGAATGTAGCGAACAATAAATTCACTGGTTGTAAAGCTTAGCAACAAAACACGAAAGCTTTAACAAAAATACATGGCATTGTCCTCATACCTTGAAAGAACACCATATATTTCTGGAAAGTTCTATCCCTAGATCACAACAGATCTAAGAATAAAGTGATGCTAATAAACGCTATCAGAAGCAGTCAGCTTTTAACTACAATATCCTTCACACTAAGCAAGTCTACAATGGAAGCAGCCTTGTGCAACAAGGAAAGCAAGCAAGGAAAGTATGTTAGTTACATCAACACACAAAAGCCCACACTTCAGTGTTAGGACAACTTAATCACCTCAAGAAAAGGGGACCCCTCTAAGGTTAAGAGTAGCACTACCCAGAAATCCCAATCAAAAGTAGGAATAAAAATAAAAAAGGACAGTCAAAACAACATTCATAGTGGTCTCTTTATTGGACAGTCATGTACACACACAGGTAATAAGAGCAATCAGCCTTAATGGATCCATTTAAACTTGAGATTTCACAAAAGTTTTTTTTTTTTTTTTAAATCATAAATCAGAACCAGGTCTGACCCCGCTTATGGCAAAAGAGGGGACTAGCGGAAACAGTATCTAACAGAATAACCATTAAGAATAATAAAAATAAAAAAATAAGCTTAATTTATAGGTGGTGAGACTTTAAGGACTGGCGTGCGACTATAAATCATCACTAGTTAGGCTGCACGGCATGATGGACTGTCCCTTTTTGGTTGTTATAACTTCAAGTTTAGGTAGATATCCCCTTGGGCTTTATTCTGGAAATTGTAAGAAGCAAAAGTAACAATTAGAGAAAAATAAAAGAAACATGAGCAAAAAGTTCAAATAAGTAATGCTCATGCAAAAAAAAAAAAAGTTTGGAAAACAAAAATTTTAAGAGCTAACCAGAATGAACTGAACTGACACGGATAACACTTTCACACACAGTCACAGAAAAACACACGAGACCATCTGTTGTGAACAAGGCTAAGTACTTTTGTCTGATAATTAAGTAAAAAACAAAAAAAGTACATAAAAGTTCCAGTACTTTTGGTAAAGTTTAATACTATATTTGCATGGTAAATGTTCAGCTACAAAAATCAAATAGCTGGAACATCATAGTGAACTTTAAATACATGCTGTAACTACTACGGTAAGACAACCTTGTTCAAAACAGGGATAGGTAGAGGGGCATAATATACTGCTCGGCCCAGGTTCCCCATTCTAGCCATATGGTACTCACCAATACAAAACACCTATGGTGCAACGCAACAGTTTGTATGAACGTCCAAAACTAAAGTATTTAAAGTCACTGCTGTCAGTAAATTGCTCTTATAGATTAATATAGGTGGGAATAAACCAGGGCAGAGAAATATATTTTGCAAGTTTTATAAAATGGGAAAGATTACAAAGAAAGTTAAAATAAAAAATGTACTTACTGTCATCTGGAAAGCACAAAATGAAAATAGGGGATTGGAAAGAAAAAAAAAAAAAACACAATCACATTAGGACCAATTAAAATCACATTAGGACATTGCCTATCATGTAAATTTAAGTGATGAAAGCATGATCTGTTGGAAAAAAAACAAAACATTCCAATAGGCAGCCTGGAATGTGCCAATATTTGAGTTTAGGGTGGTCCCCATAAGACAGGGCAGAAGCATCCTTTATACAACATCCATCAATGGCATAGCTAGATATATATGAAGTAAAAATATTTTGGGTTGACACCAGAACACTAAGAGGTAAAATCTTCCTATGGGGGACACCAGTTCTGGTGATACACAAGGATTCCCTCTCCATTCCTATTGAGCTATGGGACAAGAAGTGAAGGATAATCTCCCCATTGGGAAACAGATGGCAAAAAAAAAAAAAAACAGACAGGGGTTATAAACCTCCCTTACTCCATCTAAAATGGAAAGGATAAGTGCACTTGCACTTATCCTGTTTGCCCCTTTAAAGGGGTTGTAAAGGGAGGTTTATATCCTAATGCATTCTTTGCATAAAGATAAAAAGCCTTCTGTGTGCAGCAGCTCCCCTCAGCCCCCCTAATATTTACCTGAGCCATGTTGTAGGAATGTCTTGGCCATCCGGGACTCCCCTCAATGGCTGAGACAGCAGCGCGGCACCATTGGCTTCTGATGCTGTCAAAGTCAGTCAGCCAGCCAATGAGAAAAGAAAGGGAGTGGGGCCTGAATGGACACAGCGCTGTGACTCGGCTCAGGTGCCTCCATAGCAAGCTGCTTGGGGCACCCAACAGGGGGGAGAGGCCAGGAGAGCAGAAAAGGGACCTGAGCTGCTCTGTGAAAATCTACTGCAAGAGTGGGCAACTATAACATGTTGGTTATAATTAATTATAAAAAAACAACACAACTTTGCAACCACTTTAATCTAAACGAAGTAGATCTACAATCTGCTCTCTCTACAAATGCATTCTTTAAACACATTGCATATCTCTTTGCTTCACAATTATCTATGATTTCGCTAGAATGTACTAACTGTTCAGTATCATTGCTATGTTACTTTTTTTTTTTTTTTTTTTAAAACCCTAAACTATTACACTGCTCTGCAGTGTTCATTTTGGCATTACATTTAGGTTTAGTTTTAGTCATAGTCTTGATTAAAATGCCATTTTAGTTCAATTTTAGTAATCTGCAATTGTTTTAGTCGTATTTAGTCGACAAAAATCTGCAGTACATTTTAGTCAACTGAAATCGAATGGGTTTAGTTAAATTGTAATGAATCATTTAAGCATTCCTATATAAAATTTCCAAATTCATTATATACTCCTGAAGTAAAAAAAAATAAAAAATATTTGTGGTATTAATGTTTGAACAAACTGCACAGACACTCTGAAGGTGGTCTGAGGAGGCCTGTAATGCTACACAGTGCTCTGGGCAGATTAAGAAGGCCTATATTGCACAGTGCTCTGGTCCTCTGGACAGTCGGGACTCGGGAGGCCTAGAACGTGTACTGCTCTCGATGGTGATCTGAGAAGGCCTGTAATGCTACACATTGCTCTGGGTGGTCTGAGGAGGCCTGAAATGCACAGTGCTCTGGATGGTCACGAGTCAGGACTCTCAGAAAGCCTGTAATGCACACAGAGCTCGAGAGGGTCATCTGAGGAGGCTTGTAATGCTGCACAGTGCTAAGCGCATTACAGCACTAAGCACGTGATGGTCACTACAGGCAGTCCCCGAGTTACGAACTACACCTACTTAAGAACGGACTTCAATGCCAGCCGCTTGTGCTCCACGCTGGTCCCAGATACCGCCGAGCAGCCATCTTGCAGCACCGGACACATCCCACACTGCAGTACTGCATGGGCACAAGAGCCCCAGATAATATGACTGCATGCCCCGAAGCGACTGGAACATCCCCCATCACTGCACAAGCTGCAGTTACACTTAAAAATGCACTGTTTCGACTTGCAAACAAATTCAACCTAAGACCAAACCTACAGTCCCTATTGTGTTCGTAACCCAGGAACCGCCTGTATATTGCTTGCCGAGAGGGAATGCACTCACGGAAACCAGAAGTCCATGTAAACGTCTTTCCCTCACATTTTCGTTCGTGGACGAAAACTGAATGGATTTTCATCATAGTTTGTCAACTGACAAAAAATGTGGGGTAATTTTCGTTTTTCATCACTGGAAATATGCAGCTGATGAAAATGGCAACAATGTTTTCTTCTACAAAAACTAACACTGCTGCTCTGTGTGTGATTACGGACTGTGATCCTTTTAGCTTTACAACCATGATATGCTATTCAGAGCAATGTGAGATGGCCACTAGCTTGTGTCTCATAACACAGAAGTGACTACACTAAAAAAAAAAAAAAAAAAAAAAAAATTTCAGCACAGCTGAAGACTCTAAGGCCCCTTTTACACTTATACGACCTGAAAGTCACGCAACTTTGACAGGACTTGGGAGCAATGCCTGTGTAATCTTGAGGTCTGTAGACCTCAAAGTCAGACCAAAGTATTCCAGGGACTATTTTGAAGTCCCACAGTTATGAATGGTACTCATTGGAAATCATACGGGTATGACTTATGCGAATTTGCAGTCCTAAGCCACTTATTTTTTCTAGAAAGAGCTGTGTGTTTTAAGACCTATTTGAAAATATTTTTGGAAACTTATAATCAGATGTGGAAAAAATCTTGATCTTCTAACATACCCTCCTGGCCTGCGAGATTGTTCTGCCAAAGTGTAACAAGCCACTAAATTATTCCTGCAGATCAGCCAACTGCTACAAAGAAAAAGAATCCCGTCTCGAATGGTGATCAGATCACTTTGTATGGGGCACCTTTACTTTTTCAACAGTATTACATTTCCCACTACAACTTTACCAAGACAGGAGGCAGCACACACACCTGTCATATCAAATGAATAATGGTAACGAAGTGTCTTCAACAGGATTGAGATAACCGCACTTAGCTAGATTGGCAGCTATGGTTCAAAGCACCTGGATACACAAGGCAGTGTGTACCCTGGTTATTAAAACCTGCTTCATGTTTTAATTTATAGGCCTCTCACCATAGTTTAGGCTTCCAAAAGAAAAAAAAATTGCACATCTATCCAACAGTTTTAGACCATGATAAAAATTAAGTTTGAGAACTAAAAGAGGAAAAGAGAAAAGTAGTGATATTCCTTTAAAAGAAGTTAGAATGCATGAATATAAAAAACCTTCTGTTTTAAATGTGCACAAGAGCCTTGGGTCTCTGGGGGGTCTCTCCCTCATGTGCTGACAGGGCAGCAGTAGCCATTGGTGCCCTCTACTGTCACAGTCAGTGAGCCAATGACGACAGAGCAAGGGCAAGCCACGCTCTGTATGTGAATGGACACACGGAGCTTGAAAGCAATTCTTCTCGGGTGACCCCATAGAAAGCGGCTTGTCATAGAAAGCGGCTTGTCATAGGGGCACGAGCCTGGAGCGCCAGCGGAGGGCTCTAGAAGAGGAGGATTTGGCTACTCTGTGCAACCATTGCACAGAGCAGGTAAGTATAACGAATATTTTTAAGAAAAAAAAACAAAAAAAACAAAAAAAAACTATCCTATCCTAAGAGCCGGTTCACACTACCACGACCAGAAAGTCGCCCCGTGACTGGAAGAGACTGGCGACTTTGTCTGTGGGGAATGCCTGGCTAATCTCTTTCTTCTTCCTGGAAAGTCTGATAACAAGTCGCTTCAATTAAGATAAGGAGGCGACTCCCATTGAAGTATATGGGACAGTCGGATCACAGGTCGCCTCAAAGTAGTACAGGACCCTTTTCTGAAGTCGGAGCGACTTCAGTAGTGCCAATTAAGACGGCACTGATTGATTAACATTGCTTTTGTTATGTCAAGCGACCTGGGGCTACACAAGTCGCCTCACAAGTCGTGCTAGTGTGAATGGGCTCTAACACTACCTAAAACAAATAGTTTTACTTTCTCTTTGCTATATTTCAAAAATACCACAGCACAGCTTATCTGTATTCAAGTTTGATCTTACCTCTAAGTGAGCCTAACCGGGGTTTCACTTGCGTTTCAATGTACTCATGGCGGTCATGGGAGCGGGCTCTGTCTCTGTTCACAGTTCGGTATGCCTACAACAGAAACAAGATCAGCAAGGATACAGCTAGAGTAGTATGGGCTTTAAGTGCCGGTTCACACTTCCACGTTTGCGGAGATCGCATGTAATTCGGAGCGCACTGCTCCAAATTACATGCGATCTGATGTGCGGATGCGAGTTCAGCCATACACTTTCTATGGCTGAATTCGTACTGTATCCGCACCAAACACGCACGAGGCTTTTTTTGAGCCGCAGTAGAATCGGATCGCACAGTGGTTCACACTTGTGCGATCAGATTCTGTGCGTACATGCAGATCGCACTGCGATATGCGATCGCAACTGGGGGTGTCATTAACTTTTAATTGATACGCCCTGCGTATCGCATATGGCAGTGTGAACTGCCAGATGTGTGGATGCGATGTGGGAACAGGCTGCATATTCGCAGCGTTCCCGCATCGCACAAGTGTGAATCGGCACTGACTTTTTAAATTAGCTATGATTTCTCTGAGATATAAAATAAGCAAACAATGCAGAGAAAAAAAAAATACTTACATATGCTACTCCACCAGCTACAGATACAGCAACAAGCAGGTAATAAGGCAGAGCTTCACCAGAAGAGCCTGGCACACTGCTGGCTGACATATGACGAACGGGTGCTGTAAAGAAGACAAACACAGAAACATCAAATCACAGAGCGTGCACAGGCATAATACTAGAATACTGTAATTAAAGCCTAAATGCAGCCAACATCACAAATATATATCAGCACAAGGGACAGCATAATTTACAGCAGTAGAATGTGTTCCTTGTACTGAATCAACTTCTGTTAGTGAAAATCTTCCTTTGTCCTGCCCCTCCACTTCCGGTGCGGCAGGGGTTAATACAACTAACAAGTTGCCACTTTATCGCATCAAGATCCACCCTTGCCACCCAGCTGCCCCATTCATAGAAGTTGTACTACAGCCTCTATGAATAAATGACAGGCAAATGATTCCCCACCCATTCACAGATCCTGCTTCATTTATAGATGCTGTATGGCTTCTATGAGTGGAGTAGCTAGCAAAAAAAATTTCACAAACAAAAGAGGAATCAACACAAGAGAAACATCCTACCAACTAGAAGTTATGTCCCTTGTGCCATTTCTGCATCTGGCTGCACTTAGGCTTTAACAAGTGATAGGAATCACTTCAATGTTTACTTTAAGTGATTGTGAAGGTAGGTTTTTACCTTAATGTGTTTGTAAAAAGGTACAAAGAAAAAAAAAGAAAAAAACACATCATTCTTAACTGCTTTGTGCAGTGGTTTTGCAAAGAGCAACCCAGATCCTCCTCTTCTCCGGTCCCCCGTTGGCGCTCGCGGCCCCTCCCTTCTGCCGAGTGCTGCCATAGCAAGCCACTTACTATGGGGGTACTAGTGTGCGCTTCCTCCTGAGCCCCACTCTGTGTACACAAGACACAGAGCAGCTCAGCCCTGAGCTTCCTCATCACTGGCTGTAATTGACAGCTGTGGGAGTCAAGTGATCCTAAGGAGGAGGCAGAGACCCGGGAGAGCTGCTGCTCTCATGCACGTTACTGGATCGAAATTAGGCTTAGGTAAGTATTAGGGGGAGCTGAGGGCGGTAGCAGCACAATAAAAAAGGTTTTTGTTTTTTTGACCAACATGCATAAAGCTAAAAAAAAATTCAGCCTTTAGAACCACTTTAATAATGCACTCTGCATTAAGGTAATAAATCTGTTTGCTGGATTAAGATCAGGCTAATTATTGGTGGGGGAGCTGCACAATTGTGTTTTTTTTTTTTTTTTTTCACCAACATGCATAAAGCTAAAAAACCATCAGCCTTTAGAACCACTTTAATAATGCACTCTGCATTAAAGTAATAAATCTGTTTGCTGGTAAGTATGGGGGGGGGGGGCACTGCACAATCGTTCACAGTCATTTGCAGGCAGTTGAGTTCAGTGACGTTTTTTGGAAAGCAATTATTTGCGTTCGAACGGGTGTTTCCCGGCGTTTCAAATGCAAAAACGCTCGAGTTTTTCCATTTTAAAAGGGGAATGATTTTTTGACCTCTAGAAACGGTTCTAAACGCGGGTGCAAACGCGACACAACGGACGTTTTAAACGTCCTTTAAATTCCAGCATTCAAAGGACTTTTTAAAAACGTCCCGTGTACATGAAGCCTAAGGTAACAAACATTCTGTGTGCAACTCCCCCCCCCCCCCCCAAATACTTGCCTGAACATGACCAATCACAGCCTGTGAGGAGGGAGCAGGGGGTGGGGCTGAGTCCCACTCTGTGTGTCAATGGAGAAAGAGCCGACTCCGAAGTGAGCCCTTTACGTATGCCCCCATATCAAGTGGCTTGCTATTGGGGAACTCAATAGGGAGGGGAGGAGCCAGGTGCGCATGCAGGGGACCCCAGAGGGAAGGATCTGGGCTGCCTTCCATGAAGCAGGTAAAGCGGAAATTACACCAAATAGAGAAGTTCTGCTTTTCCTCCTCATTCACATTTGGCTCATCATTTTTTTGTACCTGGTTTTGACAGGTACCGGTTCATCCACTTTCCCTCCTGCTTCCCCCACAGCCTTCTGGGTCTCAGCCAGCTGCCCAGCCGGCTCGGGGACAGAGGCCTGGTGAAGAAACCGGTGTTCTGTGAAAAAAACCTACCCGTGAGAAATGCCTACCCTCGTCACTTCCGGTGCACCCATGTCACCACTACGTCATTGAACAGCTGAGGAGCTGACTAGTGCGCATGCACGGAGGGTATGAAATGATCACGGCAGTGTGTGTAACGCGGTGGTTACATTAAAACAGCTCGGCTGAAATATGAGTCATCTCCGCTCGTGTCCCTGTCACTTCCCTGATCTGGGCTAGTAAATATAAAAGCGGCGGCGGGTGTATGAAAAGATAAATCACGGAGCCGAGATCTCTGTTCATTTGGATTTCATACACCCGCCGCCGCTTTTATATTTACTAGCCTAGATCAGGGAAGTGACAGGGACACGAGCGGAGATGACTCATATTGCAGCACAGCTGTTTTAATGTAACCGCCGCGTTACACACACTGCCGTGATCATTTCATACCCTCCGTGCATGCGCACTAGTCCGCTCCTCAGCTGTTCCATTACGTATCCGGGGCTGTGAGTATGCGCACTGCTACGCTGCTCAGCTGTTCCATTACGTATCCGGGGCTGTGAGTATGCGCACTGCTACGCTGCTCAGCTGTTCCATTACGTATCCGGGGCTGTGAGTATGCGCACTGCTACGCTGCTCAGCTGTTCCATTACGTATCCGGGGCTGTGAGTATGCGCACTGCTACGCTGCTCAGCTGTTCCTGACAGGAAGTGACGTGGGTATGCATTTCTCACGGAACACCGGCCTGGTGAGGATAGTGCTGGATCCTGGAACAGGTGAGTGTCCTATTATTAAAAGTCAGTAGCTACAGTTTTTGCAGTTGCGGCCTTCATTTTTGAATAGATGACCGAACAACCGCTTAAGTAGAACATGTTTGTTATTTTTAAAAAAATAAATAAAAAAAACCTTTCCGAATTTTCAGACTGTATTGTTATACAACATTCATGACAGACTCCCTTGTAATAGGCAGGTGGCTTGATACATGCTCCCTGCGCCTGCTGTCACTTATGCTGACCATACACAAACTACATTCATCTGATTTTCTAACCATTAGTGGGGTCCATTTGGTGTTCGTTGTCAACCACAGTGACAGGAAAATTTGAAGGAGCAGAACAGAAAACTTCTCGGTCAAAGGAATCTTCAAATAGTGTATGTGGTTTTTGCTCAGAAGTTATATTCATTTTAAAATTGAATGTTAAAAGCAAATGGAATTTTCAAACTCTCGTCCATTCAACGAATATACAAATAATGTTTGTACAAATATTTTTGTCCAAAAATCAATACATGTACGGGCAGCATAAGATTTAGTAGTAGCAGCAGCAGCATGCTTTTATCACCTGTCATGATGGGGGTAAAAGAAAAATAAAATAAACAGTCCTTTATAGTACAAAAACAGCAGATAATTCACTATTATAATTACAATTTTTACTGTGAAAATGAAGGATTACATCTTGTATCATGTATGTATATAATAAATATGCCCAGAAGCCAGATATGCAGGGTATTTTAACTGCGAGTCAAACAAAAAGCTATATGAAGGGTGGAAAATATATTAAAAGTAGTACTAAAAGCTAAGACTTTTTTTTTTTTCCATGAATAAAATCTCAAGGTGCTGTCCTGAAAGAGGTTTAGGGAAATTTTAAATATAATGCACAATACTGGTAAACGTTTACTTTAAAATGTATTAGTAATGCCTTATATTACCTCTAGTCCAGGGGTAATGAATTAAAATTCAAGGAGGTCCGGTCGCTAAAATTTTCATTGGGCCGAGGTCCGAATCTCAAGTCGGTGCTGACTCAGAAAGATTGTAGTCACCGTATGTCTTATCAAATCAGTGTGCCCCATAGCATAAATATGTCGATCAGAGTGCCCCTTAACATAAAATATGCCCATCAGTGTGTACCACAGCATAAATATGCACATCAGCATGCCCCTTAACATAAAATATGCCCATCAGAGTGCCCCTTAACATAAAATATTCCCATCAGCGTGACCATTAACATAAAATAAGGGGCAAGCTGATGGGCATATTTTATGTTAGGGGGGCACTCTGATGGACATATTTTATGTTAGGGGGCACTCTGAGGGGCACATTTTATGTTAAGGGGCACTCTGATGGGCAAAACAAAACGTGTAAATCAGCATTGCTCTTAACATAAAATATGCCCATTAGAGTGTCCCTTAACATAAAATATGCCCATCAGCGTGCCCCTTAGCATAAAATATACCCATCAGCGTGACCCTTAACATAAAATAAGGGGCACGCTGATGGGCATATTTTATGTTAGGGGGCACGCTGATGGGCACATTTTATGTTAGGGGGCACGCTGATGGGCACATTTTATGTTAGGGGGCACTCTGATGGGCAAAACAAAACATTTAAATCAGCGTTGCTCTTAACATAAAATATGCCCATTAGCGTGCCCCTTAACATAAAATATGCCCATCAGAGTGCCCCTTAACATAAAATATGCCCATCAAAGTGCCCCTTAACATAAAATATGCCCATCAGCATGTCCCTTAGCATAAAATAAGGGGCACGCTGATGGGCACATTTTATGTCAAGGGAGCACTCTGTTGGGCACATTTTTTTTTTTTTATGGGGCACTTTAATGAGCAGAACAAAATATGGCAAAATATGGCAAAATATGCCAGTCCGCACACTAATGCTTGTGCAGCTATTCTCCCCTAAAATGTGCTCCACATACCTGAAGTCCTGAACTGCAGCCAGGAGCTGAGCCAAAAGCCGCGAACAGGGGGGCGGGGCGTGCACATAGTGTCACGCCCTAGCTCGCTGCCCGAGTGTGAGGGAGCCGCAGTCAGGAGCAGGGGGCGGGACGCGCGCGTGACGTCATGCCCCCTACTCGCAGCCCGACAGGACACCGGCTGCGAGGGAGCGAGGGAGCCGCAGCGAGGAGGGGAAGGTCTCTACCTAGGTAGCGGGCTCGCGGTCCGGGCGGAAGCATCGCGCGGGCCGCCAATGGACCGTGGGCCGCCATTTAGTGACCGCCGCTCTAGTCTATCAGCCTCTCTGGGTTCAGATGCTGATCTTCCCTGCACAGAGCCCTTAGACCCGGTCCACACTAGCACGACTTGTCAGCCTGACAAGTCGCGGTCCCTCGCGGTCCATTGACCACTACAGGACCCGTTCTAATAGGAGTGACACAAGTCACTCCAACGTAGAAAAGGGGTCCTGTACTACTTCGGGGCGACCTCGGAGCATCTTGCATAGACTTCCATTATGTGAAGTCTCTCCGAAGTCGTGGTGCATGGTAATGCACAAGTCGCCCCCAAAGTAATAAGGAGTCGTGTCACCTTAGTGTGAACCGACTCTTAACCGGTTGCCAACCGCCGCACGACTATATACTTCGGCGGTCAGCCCCGGCCAGGCAAAGTGACGTACCCGTATGTCACTTCCTTGTGAGCCAATAGTGGACGAGAGCGCGCCCGCCCGCCGCGGCTCGTTCACAGGGAAGTTAGTGCGTGTGACCGGCGGACCCGATGTCCGCCGGTCACTCGCAGATCGTCGGTACAGAGGGAGAAAGGCAGGCGGCTGATGTAAACAAGCCGCCTGTCATTCTCCCCTGTGTAGAAACAGTGATCAGACGGTTCTACTATGTAGGACCGTTGATCAATGTTCCTACACTAGTAGCCACAGCCAATCACAGTAGAAAGCACGCCCCTACGGACACACAACCACTCCCTCCCCAATAAAGTTAACCCCTTCCCTGCCAGTGTCATTTTGCATTAACAGTGCATATGTATAGCACTGATTACTGTAGAAATGTCACTGGTAACCCCAAAAGTGTCAAAAATGTCAGTCAAGGGTCCGATCTGTCCGCCGCAATGTTGCAGTACCGAAAAAAAAAAAAAAAAAAAACACACCAAAAATGACAGAAATCTTTCCCTTAGTTAGTAAACGCAATAACTTTTGCGCAAACCAATCAAAATACGCTTTTTGCGATTTTTTTTTACCAAACCTATGTAGCAGAAAACAAATTGGCCAAAAATGTTAGAAAATTTTGATTTTTACATTATTTTTTGGGGGAATTTCATAAAAAGTAAAAAATATTGATATTTTTGCAAAATTTACGCTCTTTTTTTGTTTATAGCGCAAAAAGTAAAAATCGCACAGGTGATCAAATACCACCAAAAGAAAGCTCTATTTGTGGGAAAAAAAGGACGTCAAATTTGTTTAGGTACAGCGTCGCACGACCGCGCAATTGTCCGTTAAAGTCACGCAGTAAAAAAAAAATAGCAAAAAACCCCCTGGTCAGGAAGGGGGTAAAATCTTAAGTGGTTAAAGGAATTGTAAATGTTGTTGTTTAAAAAAAAAAAAATAATAATAAACAAACTCGTCATACTTAACCCACTCTATGTAATGTAACTCTATGTAATGGTTTTGCACAGAGCAGCCCTGATCCTCCTCCTCCGGTGCTGTCCCTATAGCAAGGTAAAAAAAACAAAACAAAAAACCCTCTGCCTTTAGCGCCGGTTCACATTGCAGCGACGCTACTTCGCACCGCGACCTTCATAACATTGAAGTCTATGGCGGTCGCCTCCGGGTCGCCCCAAAGAAGCTCCGGACCCTTTTTCAAGGTCGGAGTGACTTGTGTCGCTCCTATTAGAACGGGTCCGCAGCTTCCCTATGGGAGGCGACCAGGTCGCCCTAGTGTGAACCGGCACTAAGAATCACTTGGTTCTTTCTCTTGCCCAGGACTACATTTCCCATGAGGCATTGCTCCTCACACATTCACAAGTTCTCTGCCATCTACATACATGTATGGATGTATGGATGGATGGTGTACTGAGCTGCAAGTGCATTGCACTGTATTTTCTGATATGTAAACAAATAGTACATTCTGTATGCAGGACTACTAGTTGGCTGACCAACTAATCAATTATGAAAAGAGTTGACAACTATTTTCATAATCAACTAGTTGTCGATTAATCGATCAGTTGTTTCAGCCCTATTTATCATCTTATTTCATGTGACATCATCAATACATTACAGTGCCCAGGTGCCAGTGGGAGGATCAAACCAGGCAGCACATGTGCCATCCAGCAGGTTTACCAGCAGAAACTAAGCATTACATTTCCCATGATTCCATTGGAATCCAATCATGAGCTAAGTGTTCACATGGCCATTGCTTACAGATGTTCCATCTTTACAAGTAAATGCCCACATAGCCAGCCACTGCCAATCTCTGGATGTGGGTGGGTTGCGACCAGGTGCTGAGCAGATCAAAAGAATGACTGGGATCCATTTCTCCATAGAGAGAAAATGCACCCAGTTGCACTAACAGGTGGAGAACAAACAGTGTAGTAATGAGGGACCTGTTTTTGGGGGGGGGGGGGGGGGGGTTAAATTATATATCAAAAAGGAGAGATTGATGCTGGGTTTACACTGGGGCAGCTTCAAAGTCACCCGACTCTGAAGCCGCCCTGTGCAGCGCGACTTCAGCGGGGCTTGCAAACAACTTCTCTAATAGAAGTCAATGCAAGTCGCCCCCAAAGTAGTGCAGGAACCTTTTTCTAAGTCGAAGCGACTTGCGTTGCTCAAATTAGAACGGTTCCGTTGCACTAAATGGAGCACGACTTGTCAGGCGGCTAAGTCACCTGACAAGTTGCCCCAGTGTGAACCGGGACTAGGAGGAAATGGCTGACATTTGTATAACACGAAGAAGGCAAGTACCTTGATAATAGTACTAAATATTTATAGCTAGACTCCAGCCAGGACACACACTTCCCAGCTACTCAAACCCCCCCCCCCCCCCCACACCTCGGCCTCACCAATCAATCCTCAGATCATTCTGGATCAGCAGAACCTGTTGTTTGCCAGTGCCCAACCCCACTGTGTATCATTGTGGAGGCCACGTGTATGATAGGCCTGACAGTTTCAATGACAATTCGTCGGCAGCACACAATACAGCTCACATTTCTAAAGGAACACATGGACTTTTCAGGACAAAAGATCTTGAAATACTGCAGAAACACACACATACCTTTTATTAAAGGAGGTGTCACATTCCATAATCACCACTCCCATTATTGCAACACTGCCAGGCTCATCCTATACATGTTGTCACAGCTATATTTAGATCTCTGAGAAAGCACAGCAGCCTGTACTTGGGGATCTAGAGATCAAGCTGATTAGAACATTATGAAGCCCATCTTGCCCACCATGCTGAAAGTCATGCTAGTATTAAACAGATTTTACTCATCCTACATTTTGTAATTCCATAAGATTATATAAACATTTGAATGAAAATATCCTTTTGCTGCCAGCTTCTGCCTTTCAATCAACTCTAAACAGACTGTCACAAAAATCGGCCCCTGGCTCTGACATGCCACTTTAAGGGTCGGGGGTCAGGAAATGTTTAATCAAGAAATAAACAAGCCACACTCTGCAAACACATAACTTCCTGAATGGCTTTCCTGTGTATCCATTGGAAGCAGCTGACTGCGTACGATAACCAAATCTCAGACAGATGGATTATCAGTGGTTGCTATTGGTTACTGCACTGCTGAAAGAGGACCTGTGAGCATGGACATATGTGAACTACCACTGCTGGATGAGATTTGAAGGTACAGGCTCCAGGAAGGTTCAAAGATATTTATGGACTTAAAGTGTTACTAAACCCACAACAGTCGGTATATGCATTGTAAAGCATGCTTGTTATACTCACTGTGGAACCTAAGGCGTACTCCTCTGTATTATGTAAAAAGGCTGTTTGAGCCTGTCTTCTCTGATCCTTCCCTTTTTACACTGACTCCAGAACAAGTCTGGATAAGACAGAGCCTTTGGAGTCACTCTGCACATGCTCAGTTTGGTGTGTATTGCTAGAGGGTGTTATCTTTCTTGGGAGAGTGACAGGGCCAATCAGCACTGTCCAGACAGAGGGTCAGGGGTCCTGCATTATAACAGGACAGCTCATTGCAGTATGAAATCTCCTCCTACAAGCTTTAACTAGTGCTCAACTTACACTAATAGAAGACACAATACTGCTGATTAGAAAAGATATTTAGATGGATTACTAAAATAATTGCATGTACCTGTTCTGTGGGAAACCAGATATAGTGAATGCAGGTTCCTGGGTTAAGTAACTTGCAGAGGTCCTCAAACTATGGCCCTCCAGTTGTTCCAGAACTACAATTCCCATCAAGCCTAGTCATGTCTGCGAATGTCAGAGTTTTACAATGCCTCATGGAATGGGTAGTTCCGCAACAGCTGGAGGGCCGTAGTTTGAGGATCCCAGCTTTAAAGTGTTTGTTACCTCCATCATTTCATATTCCTGATATGTACCTGCTGTACCATGTACTTGTATGAGATTGCTTCCTTTATGCAAAATCCCTGGTGCTCCTACCAGTACCTCTGCTTACCTATTAGAAACTGACCACACTAACTAAGCAGGAGAATACACTGTGGTCAGTTCTCTAGCCTGCTCTCCAATGATTAGACTTGCCCTGAAACACCCCCTCTGCACAGCCATTGACTGAAAAGCTCAGTGTGCTGCTGCTTCCCCCCCCCCCCCCAAGCTTTTATGCAGCTGAGAACAGAAGAAAGGAACAGAGGGAATGTGATTTATAAAAATATATATATATATTTCTTTTTATATCTATACACAAATATTGTGCCTTTCATTTCAATTTTAAACTGAATGGGTTGTTTTACAAGGTGATTGTTTACGATCACTTTAAGCCTCGTACACACAATGAGAATATCGGATGAATGAACACCCGTTTGTGGGTTTTTTTGCATGCTAGTCTCAATAATACCCAATGGGGTATACAAAGATTATGAAAATTCTCATACAACGGAATACAACTTTGGAAGCTCTGTAACACATTATATGGCAATTTATTCTTTTATTTCCACTGATTGGACGAAAACTGTACTGTACTGAATAGAAACAAAAACGGTTAGTTCTGGTATTATACGAGAAACATTTTCAGGTTTGTCCCTTCCGATATTTTTTGCATGAACGGTCATGATCAGCTCTAGAAAGCTGTGTACCAACGATCAGATTATCATCCGATCGCTTGGAAATCGGTATTTTATGTCTGATTTTCTTATCGTGTATACTAGGCATCAGACCTAAAACAAATACGCAGCCAGTGAAGTGTGAAAAGTCTGAGCTCCCATTCCGCATACTTGTTAAAATGAAAGCTCAACTCAAAACAAATTTGTTCATTTCCATCAGAGCGAGTCAGAACCTGCCAAGTTTATGCTGTTTTTAGCCTCACTGATTAGGTCCTTCCCTGCCTGATGTCTAAGCAGGTGTCACAGAACAATAAAAATCTGAGACGTTAGGCTGCCCATACATTATACAATTTACCTTTAGATTTACCTTCAACTATGTAGTGCAAGGGGCTGCCTATTGGATACAAATTGAAAGCATGGTTTAGGTTTGATCTTATATTTAAATGGTTTTGGTAAATATAAAGGACAATTGTACAAGAACATTGTATAATTCCTTACATAAACTACTAAATATACTTAAGTTGTTTTTGGTTTTCTCCTATCATACAGCTATCCCATCCCTTCCTGTCCTTGTGGCACCCCATCAGTACAGCAGCCATCTGGGACCATTTATTGTGTATCCATGTTTAGATAGTCACCAACATCATTCTCCTTCCAGAGGGATGGGAGGATTTCATTTTCTGAGAGCCAGCTGTCCTGTTAGCGATCTTTTGTTATAAATCCAGATGATCATACAAACTGTATTTATGCACATTTGCATCAGCATATCTGCATTGCTTGCCCTCAAAGCCAGACATCAACTGTACTAAAAGCAGACCTTCACTCCTATCTATGACTTTACGCTTCTCCCTCCCTACCCTAATCCTGTTCTACAATTGGATATTACTTTTCTTTTTTTTGGTTAGGTATATTATTCGCGGGCCCTTGCCCTACACTTTGAGGTTTATTACACAGGTGAGAATGACACTGTATCCCAAGCCACCTGAGACACTCATGGGGGGGGGGGCCTGTGGTCCATCTCTGCCGCACTGCACATGTGCCACCAAACATCAGGTGGACAGTTTAAGGAACCTGGAAAACACAGCCAGCTTCCTGATGACACCAGAAGATAAGAGGGTGGCACATGGCATGTATATGGCATATACATATATATATATTATATATACACACATACACACAGGGCAGCCATCAGAAATGTTGGGGCCCCTTACACAGCTGTAGGCCTGGGCCCCCAGGCCTGACCACCAAGTTACATCCTCCTCCTCTGCCCGGGCCTGTGAACGCATATAATTGAATGCTAGGATGCCAGGCGGTCCTAGCAACCAATAATTTCGACAGTGGAAGCCAGCGGGAGGCTGGGAGTCAGGAGCCACTGCAGCATTGCCAGTGTAGGGGAGGAAAGGAAAAAAGGGGAGGTGTCACCTTGGAGTCCGGGCATCCCTCAAGACTGGGCCCCTCGGGACGCCCGGGCCCCCTACATCTGTATGGGCTGTACCCCCCTGATGGCGGCCCTGCATACACACACACACACACACACACACGTACAGCCAGCAGTCACACTGCACTACCTGCCTTTTTAAATGCATATATAATCAACAGCATTGTTCCCGTGTTACTATTCATCTATGCACGCAATGTTTATGGGATGGTTTGAAAGCCCAACAATATACAAGCATATTTGCTCATACCATAATACAAGTCTCTAGTCTCCCCTGACACACTTTATGGTCTTTACTATTCCTGCTGGATTGTAAAATGTCTTTTTTTAAATAACAAACATGTTCTACTTACCACCTCCTCTGTGCAGTTGGTTCTCCTCGGGTCCCTCTTCGGCTCTCCTGGCTCCTCCCTCCTGTCAAGTGCCCCCACAGCAAGCAGCTTTCTAAGGGGGCACCCGAGCCAAGCTGCAGCTGTGTGTCCATTCAGACACAGAGCTACTGTTTGGCTAACTATCTTTGATAGCCACGGGAGCCAATGGCAGCACTGCTGTGTCTCAGTCAATCAGGAAGGAGAGTCCCGGACGGCCGAGGGACTCATGGACATCGCTGGGGCTCAGGTAAGTATTAGGGGGGGCTGAGGGAGGCTGCTGCAAACAGAATGATTTTTATCCTAGTACATAGAATGTATTAAGATAAAAAAAACCTTCTGACTTTACAACTCATTTAGAGCGGTATTAAACCCAAAACCAAAAATGCAATATATTGCACTTTATCAATCCTTAGAAGTGGTGGCTGCATTCGTTTTTTTAGACTTTTTCCCTCTGCTGCTACCTGGTGACCTGGCTAGTAACACCTCCTGTATTATAGGGTCTACACTCTGAATAAAGAAGGAAAAAGCGTCACCTTTGGATAGCAGCATTGTCTTGGGGGAGGGGAATGTTAGATGTACTAGCAGATTTAGCTATATTTATAAACTGAACTCCAACTAACACTTTTTAGGCAGTTACAGCAAACCGTTTTTCTCTTTAGTAATTAAGGTTTTACACAAAAAAAAAGCTGATCATTGTAAGCACCTGCCAGTAGTGCTGCAATAGTGGCTGAGCTTAACACTGTGTTTCGGTCCGTGAACAAGGGAGAACGCTCGTTCCTGCTTTTGAGGTTCAGGGAAATTAAATTTATTTTTCCCAGCTCATTTTACGGAATAAAAAAAGAAAAATTTAGTGGCTTATGGCTTGCCTACATTGGAGTAGATTTACTAAAGCTGGAGTGCGCAAAATCTGGTGTAGTTCTGCCTGAAAACCAATCAGCTTCCAGGTTTTGTCAAAGCTTAATTGAACAAGCTGAAGTTAGAAGCTGATTGGCTACTATGCACAACACAGCCGCACCAGATTTTGCACTCTTCAGTTTAAGTAAGTCTCCTTGTGGGACTTGTTAGACTGTGTCCAAAGTCGCAGACCATGCATTTAAATGGAAGCCATTCAACTCTATGCGACTTAAAGTTGCAAAGTTTAAAAAAAGGGTCCTGCACTACTTTGATGAGACTGATGTGACTTATGTGACTTGAGTGCCATGGACTGCAATGTAAACTCAAAAGTCGCATCTTATTGTTATCAATACGACAATTGAGCGACAGTCAAAGCCAAAGTCTCAGATATTCAAAGTTGCATCAAAGTCGCAATGGAAATCACACAACATCAGTCACATAAATGTGAATGGAGCCTAAATCAACCCCATTGCCTTCGTCTCCATTATATAGCGGATTGAAAAGACTAGTAGTTTGCACGGTAAACATAAGGGGGTTGAGTTACAAAAACTGGAGTGTGCAAAGTCTGGTTTCTATGCAGAGCTGCGCCGATCAGCTTCCAGATTTTGTCAAAGCTCAACTGAACAAGCTGAAGTTAGAAGCTGATTGGCTACTATGCACAGCCGTACTTGTTTTTGCACTCTCCAGTTTTAGTAAATCCCAAAGTTCTTTGTGCATTTTGATAGGCACACAAGTAGTGACAAGGGCACAGCATTTCTAGCAAGATCAAGATGTATTTTCTGTACTTGCTGAAAATGTTCTTTGCCTGAAAAGTAAACGCAGCCACTACATCCAACAACAAGTAGCCATATATTACATTTTTGTTTAATAGGCAAGGGGGGTTGAGCGCCATTTTTTTCTTCTTAGATCTGTTAACCACTTAAGCCCCAGAAGATTTTACCCTCTTCCTGACCAGGGTTTTTTTTGCGATTTTTTACTGTGTGACTTTAACGGACAATTGCGCGGTCATGCGACGCTGTACCTAAACTAATTTGACGTAATTTTTTCCCCACAAACAGAGCTTTCTTTTGGTGGTATTTGAAATTCCCAAAAAAAAAAAAAAGTAATTTTTTAACATTTTTCGGCCAATTTGTTTTATGCTACATATGTTTGGTAAAAAAAAAAAAAAAGCAAAAATCGCAAAAAACTGAATTTTTGTAAAATCTTACCTGTAAAATTCCTTTCTCTGAGTCCTCCGACAGTCGCCGCCATCTTCATATTCGTCACAATGGGGTATTAGACTTTGCTCCGTAGGAGTAGCTAGGCAACAGAATATGTCAATATTAAAGCTTTTAACATATCCCCACCCCAGGGGGTGGTCCCCTCAGTCTATACCCTCCTGCTTCCTGTTTCCTGCTTCAGTTTCAGTGGAATAGCAGTAGAGTACCTAAACCCCAAAAGAGGGGCGGGGGCGGCGACTGTCGGAGGACTCAGAGAAAGGAATTTTACAGGTAAGATTTTACAAAAATTCAGTTTTCTCTTACGTCCTCCGACAGTCGCCGCCATCTTCATATTCCTCACAATGGGGACGTCCCAAAGCAGTGCAAACATGAGGGGTGGGAAACGCAGCCGCGCCTAAAGGCAACGCAGTCTCCACATCAAGAAAGTAACCTTACCAAAGGAAGGAAACCAGCTGGGCAACACGAGAAAAAATTTGCTCAACGGGAGCAATAACCCAGGAAAAAAACAAATAACCCAGGGATACAAAGAAATCCCAAACAGCCCAAAGGACCAAAACCAGGGACCCCAAGGGACCGCCGCACTAAGAACCTTGCGGCCAAAGGAAGCATCTGCCGATGCTTGAACATCCACTCTGTGGAACAGAGTGAAGGTGTGCACGGTCGACCAAGTCGCCGCCCTACACACCTGGGCCACAGAAGCCCCATGACGACAGGCCCAAGACGTACTCAGAGATCTGGTAGAGTGCGCCCTCACAGGCATAAGGGAAACTTTTCCCCGCAAAGCATAGGCCTGTTCAACGGGCTGTCTGAACCAATTGGCGACGGCAGAAGCCGACGCCGCCACGCCCTTCCGAGGACCCCCGGAAGGACGAACAATGAATCCGACTTGTGAAAAGATTCAGACGATTTTAGGTAAACCCTAATCGCCATGAACAGCATCCAAGTAGTGCAACACCACCTCCTCCGAATGTTTAGACTTCGCGCAAGGCGAAGGCAAGACAATGTCCTCATTGAGGTGAAATTCCGAAACCCTCTTCGGAAAAAAAGAAGGGTTAGGTCGCAAGACCACCTTAACCAAGTGATTGACCAGATACGGACAATGGCAGGACAGGCTGCCAGCTCCGACACTCTGCGAGCCGAATTGATCGCCACCAAAAAAGGTGACCTTCTAGGACAACATAGACAACGAGATCTACCCGATCCGTTCAAAAAAGAACCATGTTGTAACACGGACAGAACAAGATTCCAGTCCCAAGGAGGCAGAGGCACCCTCCTAGGAGGGACCAGATGCCCCCGAACAAAAGTGCCAATCAAGGAGATAGATGCCATAGGACGTTGAAAAAAGAACGGCCATCGCAGACACCTGACCCTTGATCATAGCCAGCACCAAACGCTGTCAACACCCTTTCGAAGGAAGGACAACACCCCAGACACCGACCACGGGCGAGGTGAAGACCCCCTGAACTCCCACCAGGCAAAATAGGCCTCCGAAATACGGTAAAAGACCTACCCCGAGGAAAAAATTCCTCGCGTCGATCAGAGTGTGAATGACCTCAGGGGAGAGACCCCTATCCCTCAGGGCCTCGGTTTCAACAGCCAGGCCGGCAAAGCCAGCGTCTGCAAGGCAGGACGAAATATCAGCCCTTGAGACCGGAGATCTTCCCAAAGAGGCAGACGCCACGGGTCGTCGACCGCCAAATGCACGAGGTCTGCGTACCAGGACCGGCGAGGCCAGTCCGGTGTCACAAGAATCACCGTGTTTTGGTTCCGAGACCAACCTGCGAAGGAACCTGGGCAGCAATTGAAACGGTGAAAACGCATACATCAGTCGGTACTGATGCCACGGAGCTACCAACGCGTCTGACGCGTCTGCCCGAGGATCGCGTGGCCTTGCCACGAACCTGTACACCTTGCTGTACAGACGAGACGCGAACAGGTCCAGCTCCGGAAGACCCCACGTCGCGCACAACATCTGGAGAACACCCGGACGGAGGGGCCATTCCCCCTGGTCCAGGGACTGGCGGCATCAGATAATCCGCCCGCCAGTTCTCCAACCCCTGGAATGTGAACCGCCGATATCGCCGGGACATGCGTCTCGGCCCAAGACAGAATGTCGGCCACTTCCCGAGCCAACCGGGCCCTCTTGGTGTCCCCTTGGCGAATGACGTAAGCCACCGCCGTGGCAATGTCCGTCTGCACCCGAACCGGACAGCCCTGCAGCCTGTCCGGCCAACGTTGAAGGCAGAGAATCATCGCACGCAATTCCAGAATGCTGACCAGAAGGGAGGATTCCCCCTCCGACCAAGTTCCCTGGGCGGACAGAACGCCCAGAACACCACCCCAGCCCGACAGGCTGGCATCCGTGGTGACCACCGTCCATGAGAGAGGACGAAAAGACTCGCCCCCTGACACCGGCGGGGACAGGAGCCACCACAGAAGAACCCTTCTGGTGCGATTGCCCAAAGAAATCCGGATCCAGAGATCGCGGTCGCCCGTCCCACCTGGACAGGATCTCCGCTTGGGGACCCCGCGTGTGAAACTGGGCGAAGGGAATCGCCTCGAAAGCCGAGACCATCAATCCCAGACATCTCATGCACGTCCGAGTGGACGAGGACGGAGTGTCCCTGAGGGACCTGACTTCCTTCCTGAAGAGTCCTGAGTTTGTCGTCCGGTAGGAAGACCTTCGCCTGGACAGAGTCCAGAACCATTCCCAGGTAAGGGAGACGAACCGATGGGCACAGTGCTGACTTTGGAAAAGTTATCGTCCAACCAAACTCCTGCAGAGACTGCATCGTAACGGACAGAGCCTTCTCCAGACCCTGGCTGGTCGCAGACCGAACCAGAATATCGTCCAGATACCCTAGGACAGAGACGCCCTGGGCTCTCAACAAAGCCAAAACCGGTGCCCGCACCTTGGTGAACACCCGTGGAGCCGAGGCGAGACCAAAGGGCAATGCCACAAATTGGTAGTGATCCTCCGCTATGGCGAATCGAAGGAACCTCAGGTGACCCTCGAAATTAGGGATGTGAAGATACGCAGCCTTCAAGTCGATGGAAGCCATGAACTCCACCGGAACCAGGGCAGCCACCACCGACCGCAGAGATTCCATGCGGAACTTGCGCACCCGCACAAAGCGGTTCAGCGCCTTTAAGTCCAGAATCGGACGTACCTTGCCCTCCTTCCCGGGCACGGTGAACAGATTGGAATAGAACCCCCGAAACCTGTCCCGATGAGGCACCGGGACCACCACTCCCTGAGCCCTCAGGTCCTGCACCGCTAGATGCAGATCCCGCAAACGCTCCGGGGACAGTAGAAGATTTGAGGGAAAAAATCTGCGCTCCGGCCTATAGAGAAACTCGATCTCGTAGCCAGAACGAACGATTTCCTGAACCCACCTGTCCCGAACCCGGGACAGCCATGGCTGAAGGAAACCGAGCAAGCGTCCCCCCACCCCAGAGTCGGGTGAGGGCGCCCCTTCAGGCCGCACTGGTGTGGGCCGCTGAACCGGACTGGCCGGACTTTTGCTTACCAGTCCACGGCTTCTTACCAGGAGCCGTCTTAGCCTTGTGGGATTAGGGTAAGAGCGTGCTCTTACCACCCGTGATACCCCTAATTAACGTATCTAGGGACTCACCAAAAAAGGCGAGAACCATCATAGGGCAGATTAGCCAAGGTCTTACGCGAAGATTGGTCCACCGACCAACACTTCAACCAAACCAAAACGGCGAGACAATACCGCCACACCATGCACACGTGCAGCCAACGGAACCATATCCAGGTCCGCATCACACAAATACATGACACCCTGGTGGATTTGATCCACCATATCCAAAGTCGCCTGGAGGGCAGAATCAGCCACCAGGACGCGATTAAGCACCTGCGTCCAGCTCGCGACAGCCTGGGCCGCCATAAGTGAAGCAAATAAAGCTTTCAGCATAGAACCCATAATAGAATAGGCATGACGGGCAAGGGACTCCGTCCGTTTGTCCGTGGCATCCCGGAACACCGGGATATCCTCAGCAGGAATCGCAGTGGGCTTATTCAGAACCGCTATCGCGTGATCCACCGGAGGTGGGACACACCAACGCCCATCAGTAGCGGGCGTAAAAGGATAGCGCAGCTTAAACCTACTTGGTATAGCAAAAAGGCTTGCGTATATTACGCCAATGTTCCTTTACAGCGCATTGAAAATCATCAGTGCAGGGAAATACCTGCGTTGTTTTGCGTCTTTTCTGCGTCCCATAAGCCGCCAAGGCAGCAGGAGGACAAGGTTCATCCTGTAAACGCAGTGTTTGCTTGATAGAAGCAACCAATTCATCCATGAGTGCAAGCTCTTCAGACGAGCCAGGGGGAGAAATATCAACCCCCTCAACCTCAGCCTCCATTTCTGACCCTACAAGGTCCAGGGAGGAACGGGACCCCGACAAGGAGACCCCAGCAACAGCAGCCCCATCACCAACACCCTCTGAATCAGAGGAAATTGAAAACTCTGGGCCTTTTTGAGGATTGAGCAGCCATCAGCAATTGCACCTGAGTCGCAAGGCTAGCCACAATCGCAGCCAAATCCCCCCCCCCCCCCCCGAGGGGGAAAACCGCAGTCCCCTGGCTTCCCACCAATGTGACAGGAAATTTGCTTTCCTGAGAATCCATGCCCCAAAATGAGTAAAATAAAATGGGTGACCGCCCCTTTAAATAAGGCGCTGCGAACGTAGCCCACCGCCACACAAGCACACCCACACCAGGGACCCCCACAGGGAGAAGTTATACTCAGGCAAGGATACAGAGAATAGAGGGAAAAAACCTGGAGAGACCGCTGCTGCTGCTGGCCAGATAGGTGCTCCTGTAGAAAAGGAATTGCTGATATTCAGGGCGCTCCATTAAAGCCTATGGGAGGCTACAAAAAAATGGCCGCCATGCATGTGTACCATGCGGCCGGAGCGAGTACAGCCAAAACGGCGCCGTTTGGCGCCGAAACCGCCGCTCCCCCACCTCATGAAGGTGGAATAAAAATACACCACATAGTTATAAAGAACATGGTGGACCGCCGCAGCGGCGCTGTAATGTGCCCCAAACATGATAGCATCAAGTTCCACAGCACACAGCCGTTCACACACTCAGACTGACACAGAAGTGCAGCACAGCCCCCCCTCCTTGCAGCCCACAGCATGCAGTGTGAGAGATAGGGAAACATCAATAGTGTGAACACAGGGCAAGGTAACACAGTCCCAGACTGACACCCCCCAGACAGACAAGTCCCCACATGAATACACTTACCTCTTACATGGCGTGGGGGACCCGCACAGGCGAACAAGCCGCTGTACATGAGACAAAGAGAGTCGCATCCAGGACGCAGTAGAAGGTGGGTTGAGAAACCGCACAGCGTCCAGTGAGGTAGCCACCTCACCCTAGCATCCCTGCACGGAACAGGGATGGGTCGTTCAGAAAACTCAGGTGCGGTACCTGACTGAACGCTCGATGGCGGGCTGAGAAGTCACTGACCCACAACCTGCGACCAGGGGAGTCAGCCCGAGATGCAGCCCGCATTATCCTCTTCATCCGAAGATCTAACTATTGCTGGTAAAAATAACAGCTAAATAAAGAAAGAGAAAAAACTCAAATAAAATCAAAAAAGAGAGAAGGCTGAGACAAAATGCCCCAGCATAGAGACATCCAGCTACTCCTGACAAGCTAGACATTGAAACTGAAGCAGGAAACAGGAAGCAGGAGGGTATAGACTGAGGGGACCACCCCCTGGGGTGGGGATATGTTAAAAGCTTTAATATTGACATATTCTGTTGCCTAGCTACTCCTACGGAGCAAAGTCTAATACCCCATTGTGACGAATATGAAGATGGGGGCGACTGTCGGAGGACGTAAGAGAAAGCATATTTTGATTGGTTTGCGCAAAAGTTATCGCGTTTACTAACAAAGGGAAAGATTTTTGTCATTTTTGGTGTTTTTTTTTTTTTTTTAACGAGTAATGGCGGCGATCTGCGATTTTTTTTGCGGGACTGTGATATTGCGGCGGACAGATCAGACCCTTGACTGACATTTTTGACACTTTTGGGGTTACCAGTGACATTACTGCAGTAATCAGTGCTATACATATGCACTGTTACTGTAAAAATGACACTGGCAGGGAAGGGGTTAACTGTATTGGAGAGGGAGGGGTTAAGTGTGTCCTAGGGGCGTGCTTCTAGCTGTGATGGGACATGGCTACTAGTGTAAAAACAGAGATCAACGGTCCTACATAGTAGAACCGTCTGATCTCCATTTTTACACAGGGGAGAATGACAGGCGGCTTGTTTACATTAGCCGCCTGCTTTTCTCCCTTTCCGGCGAACGATCACGAGTGACCGGCGGACATCGGGTCCGCCGGTCACACGCACTGACTTCTTAGGGCACGAGCCGGGGCAGGCGCGCGCCTCAGTGGGCGCGCGCTCGCCCGCTATTGGCTCACAAGCCAGTGACAGGCTAGTGATGTATATATACGTCACTTTGCCTGGCCGGGGCTGACCGCCGCAGTATATGTACTTGCGGCGGTCGGCAAGTGGTTAACATTCGGCCAAGCTGTTTAATAAAAAGGTAAATTAAATGATCCTGTTGTAGCTCTGCAAATCCCATTAACCAATCATCAGCCTGGAGAGATAAAGCAGATCTCCCTTTCACAGATGTGAGGTCTGCACAGAAAACACATGCTCCTGCGTAAACAGGCATTGCTATATATGGCAGATATGTAAAAGCAATGCTTCAATGAATAGAACTTCCTTCAGCTTGAGTAATACATCAGGAAACCCCACCTCCAACATTGCAACGCTAGAAAAATCCCTCTGCAAACACATCTAGTATATTCTCTGCTCATCACTGCATGACGCCATGAATCACCACAAAGCTTCCGATCTCCATTTCCTCCTATGTGTGACCTTCACTCGTCTGCTAGGTCACCATATGCCTGCCTCTACCTCCACGTCCACCATTAGCTACAACAAATCGGTGACTTCCACATGGCTGTCTCCTGGATACACTGCATTATCTAAGCTTAGATCTCTAAAGGCATCATTACAGAGCTGTTCAAATCATAAACATGCTGCACTATGAGCCTTGGGGCTAGGAAAGTCATAACCAGTGCAGGGCCATTCACCGCCACCCCTCCTCCTCTCAGATTTATTATTAATAGATCCGTGTGGGGTTTTCTAAGAAAAATGATCATTAATGGGCAGATAGCTGATCTCCAAGGTTTATAAAATCACACAGGATTAGGCACTCCATTTCATTCCAGAGGACAAGGCCTGCCTGCTGCTGGAGGACATGACAGTCATTACTAGCACAAGGCCATCCACTGTCACCCTGATCCTCTGACCAGATTTAAAGGGAATTTGTCTATCACTTGGGAAAGATCAGCCCATGGGTGACCATATGTCCATTCCATCCCACAGAACAGCTGACTACACACATCGATATTAAAATAAGAATATTTGTAAGAACATTCTTTGTACAGTCGATGGCTGGGTGGATGTCGTTTGAAAACGTCACTTGTTTTAATCATTTTAGAAGGAACGAAAACATACGCTGTTCGAAATTTGTTTGAGAATAAAAATTCCACCCCTACAAATTTTCTCGTCAACGCAGTCCAAAATGTACGTAGATCTGACCCCACTAAGGATTAGAACAGTGGTCTCCAAACTGTGGCCATTTGCTTGCTTTTATCCAGCCCTTGGGGCAAAGTTCCCCCCCCCCCCCCCGGGGACACCAATGGCAGGGGCACGGTCCCTCCCAACGACACCAACAATGGGTCACTGTCCCTCCCAACGACACCAACAATGGGTCACTGTCCCTCCCAACGACACCAACAATGGGTCACTGTCCCTCCCAACGACACCAGCATTGGGGCACGGTCCCTCTCAACGACACCAGCATTGGGGCACGGTCCCTCCCAATGACACCAGCATTGGGGCACGGTCCCTCCCAATGACACCAGCATTGGGGCACGGTCCTTCCCAATGACACCAGCAATGGGGCACGGTCCTTCCCAATGACACCAGCAATGGGGCACAGTCCTTCCCAATGACACCAGCAATGGGGCACGGTCCTTCCCAATGACACCAAGAATGCGGCACGGTCCTCCCAAGGACAGGACATGATTTTTTCCCCACCCAATGACACCAACAAGGCACAATTCCTCTCACCAGGGCTGTCTTTAAGGCAGGGCAAAGGGGACAGCTGCCCCGGGCCCAGTCATTGTTGTGGGGCCCAAAGTAGCTGCCCCTTGAGCCCACACTGCCCGCAAATAGTTGATAAATGGATTTGGGAGGGTCCAAGAACATGTTTGCCCAGGGTCAAATCAATACTAAAGATGGCCCTGCCTCTCACTGACACCAAAGACGGGGCACTGTTGACTCCCACTGATGCCGGCAATGTTTTACTTACAATGGCCACAGTCCAGCCCCTTAAAGTCTGAAGGACAGTAAACTGGCCCTTTGTTAAAGGTTGGAGGCCCCCCAGATTAGAAAATCAATGGAACGTTCTCAAAATGAAGATTCAGAAGTCAATATGGGTATGGCCAGCTCTCTTCAATACATGTATAGATTTGTTGTTTGAAAAAAATTCATTTGAAAAACATCCATTTGATTTTCTATTCATTAGTAGGGTCAAATCAACATTCATTTTCAACCATGGGAATAGTAAAATTAAGGCGCAGAAAGGGAAATTTTTTTGAACGAATTTCAAATGGTGTTTTTTTTTTTATTACAGTTACATTCATTCTAAAATCAAATGAAAATTAAGGGACAGGATTGATTGACATCCATTCGGCATCCAGCCATTGAATGTAAAGAGTATGTTTGTAGGAATATTCTCATTCACAGATCTATAGGTGTCTTAGCCCCATCAGGAGTCATCCCCCATTATACAGGTCACCCAGGTAATAATACACCAGTATTCCCATATCATCGGATATACCCCATGTATTCCCATTCACACCCTGGCAGTAATAAATAAACAGCCTGTGCTATCTCTATGGTAGCGCACACAGAGGCACACTGTAATGGAGATCCTGCGGCTATAGTGCGCCCCGTCGGCTATCAGTCCTTAGTAGAGATAAGAGAAGTGCCAATGGCAGTCAGGTATCTCACCATTGCGGAGTAGGGTGGCGGCGGTGACCCGCTGGGTGAGGGGGACCAGTCTCTGCAATGCGCTTCGGCACACAAGCATGGTTGGTTGTATTAGCGGAGAGCTCCGAGGATCACTGAGGGGACACAACCTTGTCAGCGACAGCAGCTTGGCAGAAGGAGAGGGGCGGGGATATCACACAAGGGCACGCGACGTCACGGAGGCGTGACCAATACACTACACCTACCAGTAAACGTGCTCTGTTCTATTCTATTGGCGACTAGAGAGGTGTGCGCAGTGCGCATGCGTCTTTTACACCTGTTTTATCGTGTGTGAGGTAAAGTAAGGGTAGTTCCTAGTCATACCACTAGCGTGAGAAATGATACCCGCCATCCTGCCTATACAGTGCACTACATGTGTCACCTTTCCATACATAGCAATGATTGTTCTGTTTCCCTTTCCTTCATAGGAATGCGCTGCGGCATTGTTACAGGTAGGACAGGGAAGGCAGACTAATGGTTATGTCAGGACTCAGCCAAGGTCATGGTGGAGGAAGCTGGAGGCTGACATACCGCCCTATGCGCGCCGCACGCACAATGTGCACCGACCTAGGAATTCAGGTCAGCACGTACACTGGCCACTCCCAGGGGGAGGAGCCACTTGCCTTCCCTGACACTAATCAGGGTCAGAGGGTGGATAGGAGAGGCTTGTCTCCATAAAAAGACATGGAGAAGAGCCAACATGTTGTAGGAGGGAGAACGTGTTATTGTAAAAGTTTACAATGGCTGACAAGCTTGCTTCAGGGCTCTTTCACACAGGGGGACAGTAAAAACAGGAGGCTGAGCCCTCCAGAATGTTACCACTGCATCATGAGAGCAGTGGCGTAGCGTGGGTTGCGCCCCCTAGAAAAATCTACTAGACCACTACACTCGGACCTACCTTATTCCTACACTGACCTACCTGATTACTATACTGACACCTACACAAATCTACCTAACCACTACACTGACCTACCTGATTACTATACTGACACCTACACAAATCTACCTGATTACTATACTGACACCTACACTGACCTACCTGATTACTGTACTGACACCTACACAAATCTACCTGACCACTACATTGACCTACCTGATTACTATACTGACACCTACAATGACCTACCTGATTACTATACTGACACCTACACTGACCTACCTGATTACTGTACTGACACCTACACAAATCTACCTGACCACTACATTGACCTACCTGATTACTATACTGACACCTACAATGACCTACCTGATTACTATACTGACACCTACACTGACCTACCTGATTACTATACTGACACCTACACTGACCTACCTGATTACTATACTGACACCTACACTGACCTACCTGATTACTATACTGACACCTACACTGACCTACCTGATTACTATACTGACACCTACACAAATCTACCTGACCACTACACTGACCTACCTGATTACTATACTGACCTACCTGATTACTATACTGACACCTACACTGACCTACCTGATTACTATACTGACACCTACACTGACCTACCTGACCACTACACTGACCTACCTGATTACTATACTGGCACCTACACTGACCTACCTTATTACTATACTGACACCTACACAGATCTACCCCTGGCCGCACATGACCCCTTCAGTGGTCCGCCGCTCGTCCTGCACAAAGTCAGTCACGGAGCCAAGAGGAGGAGTGCGGGCGGGCTGGCCGCTGGACACTTTGCTCCCGCGGATGGCGGACGTGGGATGAGCCCCCCCTAAATGTTGCGCCCGGTGCCAGTGCCCCCCAGCACCCTCCACGCTACGCCACGGCATGAGAGGGCTGTACACATGCGGCATGAGCCAGGGCAGTTTTAAACCAAGCGGTAGAGTTAAAGCGAAGTTCCACCCTGAAAAACATTTTTTTATCTAAAAAGACCCCCGGGACAGTCAGGGCTAGTGCATTTCAGCAACGATAGCCTCTGAACTGTCCCCTGTTTCACTTACCTGTAAGAAAAATACTTACCTGGAAAATGTCTTCTCCAGCGCTGCCATCTCGGGTGTGGGCAGCTGAAGCCGGAGCGCCCTCTTCAGTGACGTCAGAGTCCCAGAATGCCCTGCACCGGCCCTGCTCATCACTTCTGGTGCGGGCGCGTCATCCCTCCACAGCTTCTGGGCATGCCCAGAAGCTGTTTAGCAGGGAATGACGCACCTGCACTGGAAGTGACGAGCAGGGCCGGTGCAGGCACATTGATTCCCGGGAGCGATGATGCTCAGCTCGCAGGAGTCAATGCAAGAAGGAAGTAACGGCGTGGGCCGCGGCCACAGAGGGAGGAAGGTAAGTATATTTTCTTCAAGGTAAGTAAATAAAAAAAAAATGTAAACTATCCAATTCTTTTTCAGGAAAAAAAAAGAAAGCGGACGGTGCAAAGTTGTTTTCGAGTTTGGAACTCCGCTTTAAGACAGACAGTCCTGCCGCTCAAACTTGCCTTTTGAGATCACTGGTGCTCAAGTGCAAGCAAAATGCTTGACTCTCAGGCCTCGTTCACACCATGGGGCAGAGACATCTGTTTTTCTGCACACGTTCAACAAGGGCACAAAAAAAAACAAAATTGTTCTCTATGTGCCCTGTTCACACCACACTGTGTGGACCTTTTCTGCACATGAATCAGAAACAAAATGACGTGACTTCAACATTGGTGTGAATAGGGCACATAACCACTTGACAGCCAGCCGTCGCATATATACTGCGGCAAAGTGGCGCTATTGCGCGAAACGCCATACCTGTATGTCATTTTGTTCAATAGCCACTAGATGGCGCGATCGCGCCTTGATTGACTAGCGGGAATGTCAATCAACGGGTTCAGCAGGCCCGATGTCCGCCAGGCCACCCGCGATCATCTCCAGGAGAGGCAGAACAGCGATCTGCCTATGTAAACAAGGCAGATCACTATTCTGCAAGGGGACAAAATGGAAACCTTGTGTTCCTGCTAAGCAGGAATATGGATCTCTGTCCCCAATCAGTGTAAACCTCCCCCCCCCCACACTTAGTAAGCACCGCCTGGGGACACACTTAACCCTTTGATTATCCCTGTTAACCCCTTTATTGCCAGTGTCATTATTGCAGTGACAGTGCATTTATTTTAGCACTAATCACTGTATTGGTGTCACTGGTCCTCGAACATTGTCGGTTACATACCTGTATTGTCCGCTGCACTGTCACAGTCCTGCTAAAAATCACTGATCG
Source organism: Pelophylax lessonae (assembly GCF_965119305.1). NCBI lineage: Eukaryota > Metazoa > Chordata > Amphibia > Anura > Ranidae > Pelophylax > Pelophylax lessonae. The sequence goes on from NC_138768.1 coordinate 650,928,287, forward strand.
CCGCCATTACTAGTAAAAATAAATAGAAATTCCATAAAATAATTCATCGTTTGTAGACGCAATAACGTTTGCACAAACCAATCAATATATGCCTATTGGGATTTTTTTTTACCAAAAATATATAGCAGAATACATATTGGCCTAAACTGATGAAAACTTTGGATTTTTTTATTTGTTTGTAGCTCAAAGAATAAAAAGCACAGGGGTGTCAAAATACATACATTTTATTTGGGTACAGGGTCGCAAGACCGTGCTATTGTCAGCTAAAGTAACGCAGTGGCGTATCACAAAAAATGGCCTGGTCATTAAGGGGGGTAAAACCTTTCAGTCAAGAAGTGGTTAACTGATGTGCATGAAAATGGATGTGAACCGGATGTAAGCCGATGTCTCTGCAAGTGAAATCTGCACAGTTCTCCCATCAGTTTTCATCCACGTATTGGTGTAAACGTGCCCTAAGTCCCACAATGTAAAATTTCCATTCAGAACAAAAAAAAAACAGGTAACAGGAGGCCATCTCGATCCAGCAATGTGTACAATGTGCACCTCTCCCAGGTCTCTCTCTTCCCTCATTGGCTTAGATACAGCCAATGTTTCCCGCTGCTGTCAATCACAGCCAGTGAGCCTTAAGGTGGTTGTAAAGGCACAATATTTTTTATCTTCATGCATTCTACCATTCTGTGCATGAAGGTAAAATACCTTCTGTGTGCAGTAGCCCTCTCAGCCCCCCTAATCCTTACCTGAGCCCCCTCTCCATCCAGCGCTATCCACGAGAGCCTTAGCTCTTCAGCAGCGGGAGCCAATCAGTAGATGGAGGGGGCGGAGCCAAGTGACAGCTCCTCTGTGCGTGTGTGAATAGACAAACAGAGCCACGGGTCGGTAGCACGCCTGCTTGTCTGCTCCCATAGCAAGCTGCTTGCTGTGGGGGCACCTTGCAGAAGGGAGGAGCCAGGAGGGCCAGCGTGGGACCAGAGAAGAGGAGGATAAGGGCTGCTCTGTTCAAAACCATTGCACAGAGCAGGTAAGTATAACCTGTTTTTTTTTTTTTTTTTAAACAAACAAGGCTTTAATATCACTTGAAGGGGAAAAGGGCCAAGCCATGCTCTGTGTTTGAATAGACAAACAGACTGCGGCTCAGGAGCAAGCGTGCATGAGTGCCCCATAGCAAGTGGCTTGCTTTGGGGCACTTAGTAAGGGGGAGGGGCTCTGAGCGCCAGCAGGGACCCAGAGAAGAGGGACAGTGCACAGAGCAGGTATCACATGTTGGTTATTTTATTAAAATATTTTTGCAAGCAGGAAATAAAATCCATCACTTCCCTTAGTAAAAGCACCTAATATAGTACACCAAAACACCGGTAAGGCACCCTTTGATTACCCTAGATGTTAACCCCTTCACAGCCAGGGTCATTAGTAAAGTGACAGGTTCCCAAAAAGTATCAGTTAGGGGTTTACTTACTAAAGCTAAAAAGGGCAAAATTAGTCACAATTCTGCAGAGAAACCAATCGGCTACTAACCTTGCTTTTTTTTTTTTGTTTAATTTATCAATAAAACTTTGAAGCTGATTGGTTTATCTGCAGAATTGTGACTAATTTGCCCTCTCTAGCTTTAGTAAATAAACCCCTTAGGGCTCTTTCACACGGTCTGCCTCCGTAGGCGGATCCGTGCTGCTCAGCGGGGATCGATCCGCCGATCCCCGCTGAGCAGGCGGATGACAGCTCCGTCTCCGCTTGCAGTTCGGAGAGGGAGGTGTCACAGCCCCCGCTGCTCTCTATGGGGGATCGAATGAGAGCGGACCGCCTGTCCGCTCTCATCCGATCCGATCCCTGAACGGATGGAAAAATAGGGTTTCCATCCGTCCAGATTTCACGGATAGGATCAGATACGGATGGCAGCGGGGGTCAGCGGAGGTGTCTCCGCTGACATCCGCTGCCCCATAGAGCTGCATGGAGGATCCGATCAGATCCGCATGAAAAACTGACAGGCGGATCTGATCGGATTGCCCGTGTGAAAGAGCCCTTAGTGTCTCAATGTCCACCGCAATATCGTAGTCCTGCTTTGAGTTGCTGATCGCCACCATTACTAGTAAATAAAAGTCCCAGTATATATCCCTTAGTTTTGCTCAAACCAATCAATATATGCTTAATGGGAATTTATTTTTACCAAAAACATGTAGCAGAATATATATTGGCCTAAATAAATCAAGAAATTTGATTTTTTTTTTAATTTTTTTTATTGGATGTGTTTATAGCAGAAAGCTAATTTATTTATTTCTTTTTTTAAAAAAGTCGATTTTTTTGTTTATAGCGCAAAAAAAAAAAAAAAAAACGCAGAGGCGATCAAATATCACCAAAAGATACAATATGTCGGGGGAGCAAGAGACCACGGCTTACCATGACGATATTTACTAGACCTAAAAAGGTTGGGAGGTCTCGTGTCCTGGACATCAAAAATTACTACAGAGCGGTATCTCTTCAGAGGATTCTGAACTGGCAATTCCATACTACTTCTAAAATTGTGGGTCCCCTTGGAGAAGACACTAGCTGGGCGTAATCTATCTTACGCCACTTGGGTCAATGCAAAAGACAGGGGCCTCTCAGACTGGGTCTCACCCCTAACTGTGCATACACTCAAGGTGTGGGACAAATTAAATGATTCCCTCTCTCTAGCGCCACCACTGTCGCTCCTGGCACCAATCGGGGGATTCCCCTGGTTTCTTCCAAGAGACAAGCTGACTGAGCTGGGCACTTGAGTGACGGACGGGATTGTCAGCTTTGCCAAATTTATGGTTGATGGTGACCCAATACCCTTGGACACCTTGAGGGAATGCTATGGTTCTTTCCCCTTAGATTTTTGGAGATATCGCCAGCTCCACAACTTCTTTATCGCACAAAAATAATCCCTCCAGACCAGGTCTACTTTATCGGCATTTGAACGCTTTTGGGCAGCTAAAGAACCCGCACCACATATGATCTCAGCCGCGTATCAGTTGCTTCTCTCTACCACACCACAACGCAAGCCAAAATACATCAGGGAGTGGGCCGAAGACCTACAGTGCGATTGTACAGAGGAGCAGGTGTCCCACCTATACCAACTTACCCACAACATCTCTTTATAGACAAAAACACAAGAAAAAACTAAAAGGCACTGACCAGATGGTACAGAGTACCGGCGAATCTCGCTGGGATGTACCCCTCTGCCTCTGATCTCTGCTGGCGAACATGTGGCCAACAAGGCTCTATGCTACATATATGGTGGGAATGCCCCTTGATTAGACCCTTTTGGAAAGAGGTTGGGGATACCATATGGGATATTCTGGGGATTGACCTTCCAGTGTTGCCAGCTCACTTCTTGCTACATATCCCCACGATACCCATGTCAAAATATAACTGCAGCGCCCTTCGTCATTTGCTCAATGCGGCTAAACGCCTTATACCGATGTACTGGAAGAAAGCGCAGGTGCCCAGCTATGGGGAATGGGTCTAGAGAGTGACCAAAATCATGGAAACTGAGGAATGGATAGCCACCTGTAAAGGCAGAAGTGGCCGCTTCAAACTTATAGGGGCACCATGGAAACAGTTCGTAGCAGGGACACACTCAGTTACTTCCAGTCTACATATCGCACTGCTTGTGCTCGCTGACCCCTTCCAGACGAACCATAGACCCTAGCCCCCCTTGTTGTTGTTATATTTTTCTTTATTATATTTTTCTTTCCTTCTTGGTAATATGGGTTTCCTTGCTGGGGGAGCCTTTTGACTCACCTGGCACGGACACAGACACAATGTGAACTAAATATGAACCTCGTTGGACACTCGAGTGTTGTTGTATTTGCTGAAATTAGTTACCCCGTTCTCCACATCCTGTTTTTGTGGGTACGGAGAATGTATACCCGACTTCTCCCATGGGAAGTGAGGATTGTCAACATGTATGCTCCTGATACGTGACGTGGTTCGACCCACGCATTAATGGGGCAGCCCCCTCCATGCCACTTTGTGGGCACAATTTGTGGCCAGTCGCCATGGTTGGGGAGCCACAGGTCTCGCTGCCACTTCTGCAGTAAATACTGAGCAAAGGGTCTGAATACTTAAGACCATGTGATATTTCAGTTTTTCTTTTTTAATAAATCTGCAACAATGTCAACAATTCTGTGTTTTTCTGTCAGTATGGGGTGCTATGTGTACATTCATGAGGAAGAAGAATGAACTTAAATGATTCTAGCAAATGGCTGCAATATAACAAAGAGTGAAAAATTTAAGGGGGTCTGAATACTTTCCGTACCCACTGTATATACATATATATCTCACCAAAAGAAAGCTCTATTTGTGGGGAAAAAAAAAGGACATACATTTTATTTGGGTACAGCGTCGCACAACCGTGCAATTGTCAATTAAAGTAACGCAGTTCCCCAGAACAGAAATATTAGGGACACTAGTTCTGATGACAGCCAAGGATTCCTTCACTTTAGAGGGATTTTCTTTCACTTCCTGTTTTAGCTATGGCACTGGAAGTGAAGGGAAATCTGCCCAATGAGACACTGATGGCAAAAATAAACCTTACAGGGGTTATAACCCTCCATTACTCTATTCAAAATGAAAAAGAGAAAAAAAGTTTTGCCTATAGTTATATTTTAACTGTTCTGTCATCTATCTTTCATTAAATCGTTTTCTGCCCCTTGTAATGTCCTCCATGAGCAGCTGAACCTGTTCTTTTCCTCCTAATTTCTGTTTGTTTGGAATGAGCAGTGCACGTTAGTCTATCTCAGGAGCGAGAAACAGAGGGTGGCTTTCCACTACACGCAGTGGGACCATGGAGAACAAATGTAGCCATCCTCTAATAGGAAGTCAGATCATAGCAGGAAAAGAAAAAATGAAAGATTTGGAGGAGGCATAGAGCAATAGAAGGTACTTTTTGAGTTAAGAATACAAACTGGAATATAATTCTTTTAATTGGGGTTTAGTGTCACTTTAACCCTTTCACTGCCACATGTCATACCACAACACTGGCATGTGCAGGAATTCCTGACCACTATAGCAGCCTAATGCCTCGTACACACGCATCAATAGTTGGCCGTGAATTTTCGGCCAACGTCCGATCGGCCGATTTTCGGCTTGTTAGTATGATGCTTTCGACAACCGACTGCGACTTTTCAGCCGAATAAAATCTGGTGTGCAGGCTATAAAATTTTTGTTGGCCGTCAACACAACGGCCGATTTTCCGTCAGTCAGTACAGATTTCGGCAGACAAAAATCTGATGAGCAAGACTGGGCATGCTCAGAGAAGAAAAAACACACGGAAAGTAAACCAGCACATGACATCACTTCTGAAGTTGATTTTTGTTGCCTGAGAAAATTCGTGTGCAGTCTAGAGCACATTCCAACCAACAAAACACAACTCTGGACAAAAGACGGCCGATCGGTCGGCCAATAATCGTTGCGTGTGTACGAGGCATAAGTCTGTTTACATGTTATTAGTTGGCTGTGTCAGAGGTGAATGCTAACCTACCCCAGCTAGAATAAGCCAACAAGCTTCTTGTCACTTCCAGTTACAGCGCTGTCATTTCTGGCTACTGTGTCTGGGCAGGAAATAATGGAGCACGATCTGTGTTATATTCATTTCAATGGAGTGCAGGGGTGACATTTGACCAGTGAACTGCACTATGCTATCACATTACGGAGCTTATCAGCCCCCCTATGGTAGCAATAAAGTTAAGAAAAAAAAAAATATAAGGTCAATTAAAAAAAAAATATATACATTTTTTAAAGCTGAACTAAACCCTTCAATTTAACTGTTTATCAAAGCAACACAAACTTCAGACGGAGAAGCTGCACTCTCCTTAGGTTTATTGCACATTGACAAAAAATAAACATAGTGGGGAACAGCAAGGAAAGAAGAATAACGCGTTTCGCTTGATGCCAACGCTTAGTTGTAACCTACTGAGTCACTCTAGCACACTGCAGTATTACACAAAAGAAACTCAGTAGCGTGACTCTGAAACGTTGCACCTATCCTGATGTGATCCTTTCCAATATAAAAATTATTCGGACTGCTGTGCAAGATCCTTGGTGTGCTGGCGAATATGTATGCATCTGTGTCAAGCTGGTGATCGCTGCAGCACCCACAACTGATGTGCCTATATCCAGGAAGGTGTGCGATGGGAATATGAACTATTCTCAATCAGGTATGTTTCGCATTCATCAAACTTTGTGAAACACAGTCACAAAATAAGAAAACAAATCAAATTCAATAGAGTCTCAAATATCCGCTTGCTGCTTAGTGCAGATTTACTGCAGCAGAGTGGCCCCACTGCGCTGGATCATGTATGTACATGTACATGATCCAGCATATCCAGGTAGCGCACCCCCCACCCCAGCTGTGCTGTCATCATTCGCTACAGCACAAGCCAATCAGCGGGTCCCAGCCAATGATTTATGGCTGGAACCCGCTAATCGGCTGAGCGAATGACAGAAAAGAGCACCATGCTGGTAAACAAAACAGATCTTTTTTTTTTTTCTTCCTGCTAAACAAGGAGTAAAAACTGACACATTGCTCAATCAAAACAGTAAACATTGTTAGGCACACAGTTAACCCCTTAACAATCTACTAGATTCAATTAACTTTTGTGCTATGCATACCTACAGGACAAAGACCAGTGCTGAACAGGGACCGCTACTTTTGCTACTTATAATTATATTTACCACATCCCTATGCAAAGTTGGTGGCGCTGTCACCCTCTCATAGACCACTCCCCCACCTCCTGCTTCTTTCTGGGTAGAGAGACACCAGGGAGCTTCTGGAAGCCAAGGAAGAGCCCCTATACCACCTACACTCCCATCTCCTTACAATGTTGTTTGCCTGGCTGCACAGAAGGATAAAGAATATATTGTAAATGCTCAGAAAAACTCAGAGCAACCTACTCCATCCTGAGAAACACAAGACTGGGGCAAACAGGGAGCTGTAAGTGTATTTATACACGGTTATACCATACTTTATTACTAGCTATAAAAAATAAAACACCCTTATGTATATAAAGCTAAAATGAAAAAAAAAAAAATGACAAAAACCTAGAAGAACAAAACCCTAACTCTATAGATTTATAGAACATCTAGGCTCATACCACCCAAAGGGAAAGCCTCTATAAAAGAAGAGATAAGGCATAAACAGTATACAGAAAAGGGACATATAAACCGCAAACAAAAATATGAAAGAAATTTGGGACAAGGAAGATATATATGTACTCTATTGGTCAGATGATCAAACACTAATCTATATAGGGACATTGTTTATATTCTAATGGATTTTAACTATACTATGCTGAGGATCTTAAAGTGGTTGTAAACCCTTACATATACCGGCAGTGAGGTGACTGGCCTCAGGTGATACACAGAGATGAAACAAATCCTCTTACATAAGTTGTACCTGTTTATCTGCAGTCTTCTCTTTTCTACATGAATTCAAAGTCCAGAATTTGTAAAGCTTTTCTGACCTGTCAGAAAAAGCACACAGGAACAGAGTCGAGGCTGTCAATCAGCTGGAGATCTCTCCCCTGTTACCTTTTTTCTCTTGGTGTCAAGAAAACCTGTCAGAAGTGACTCCTGCTGATAGCAGAGGAGCAAAGCAGCAGAGAGAAAGGACAGTGCTCTTAAGATAAGTACACACTATAGAGCAGCGGCCCTCAAGCTCTCCAGCACCAGGGACCAGACACGCAGAACTCAACCCCTCCACGGACTGGGGTTCCTGCTCTTTGGGGTTGCAGCTTGTCACCTCATGCGGGGGTGCAGCCTGGGTCTCACCAGTGCTCCATTACATAGTTAGGTTGAAAAAAAGACAAGTCCATCTGGCTCAACCAATAAAAAACAAAAACCAGTAAAGAAAACACAACCATACAATCCCATATACACAATCCTATACCTGCAGTTGATCCAGAGGAAGGCGAAAAATCCCAGCAAAGCATGATCCAATTTGCTACAGCAGGGGAAAAAATTCCTTCCTGATCCCCCGAGAGGCAATCGGATTTTCCATGGATCTACTTTACCTATAAATATTAGTACCCATTTATATTATGTACACCCAGGAAAGAATCAAGGCTTTTTTTTTTTTTTTTAAAGCAATCTAGTCAGCTGGCCAGAACCACCTCTGGAGGGAGTCTATTCCACATTTTCACAGCTCTTCCAGTGAAAAACCTTTCCGTATTTGGAGGCGAAATCTGTATTCCTCTAGATGAAAGGAGTGCCCCCTTGTCCTCTATGTTGACCTTAAAGTGAATAACAAAACCAAGTTCACTATATGGATCCCTTATGTATCTTACCCCCCTTAATCTCCTCTTCTCAAGAGAGAATAAATTCAGTTTCTCTAATATTTTCTTATAGCTGAGGTCCTCCATGCCTCTTATCAGTTTGGTTGCCATTCTCTGCACTTTCTCCAGTTCCCCGATATCCTTTTTGAGAACTGGTGCCCAAAACTGAACTGCATATTCCAGATGAGGTTTTACTAATGATTTGTACAGGGGCAAAATGATATCTCTCTCTCTGGAGTCCATGCCTCTGTTAATACAAGAAAGGACTTTGCTTGCTTTGGAAACTGCAGCTTGGCATTGCATGCTATTATTAAGCCTATGATCTACCAAACCCCCAGATCCTTCTCCACTATGAATTCCCCCAGTTGTACTCCCCCTAATATGTATGATGCATGCATATTCTTAGCCCCCAAGTGCATAACTTTACATTTATCAACATTAAACCTAATTTTCCACTTAGTTGCTTAATAAAACAGTGCATTGAGGTCAGCTTGTAAGTTGGAGACATCCTGTAAGGAAGTTATTTCACTGCATAGCTTTGTGTCATCTGCAAAGACTGAAATGGTACTTTTAATCCAAGACCTTATATCATTTATAAAGATATTAAAAAGTAAGGGTCCCAACACTGAACCTTGGGGTACACCACTGATAACCTTAGACCATTCAGAGTAAGAATCATTAACCACTACTCTCTGAATTCTATCTTTTAGCCCATTTTCTATCCATTTACAAACTGATCTTTCCAAGACTGTAGATTGGGGAACGATGTCAAACGCTTTTGCAAAATCCAAGCATACTACGTCCACAGCCACTCCTCTGTCCAAGGTTTTACTTACCTCCTCATAAAAAAGAATCAGGTTTGTTTGACAACTTCTTAGATTCTCTCCTCCCTCCCCTTATTCTTGGTGATCACTTTCATGGTACTAGGAGAAGGGGAGAGGGCACCCTCTGATGGTCAGAGGGTGGCAGTGCTGGCTCACTTGGCCCGGTTCCAGTAGGCACGGATCTTTTGAAGTTTACAACCACTTTAACTGTTGGGGTCCAAAAGTCAAATAAAAACACACAAAGAAGGAGAAAGAGGGGAGAAGAAGAAACAAGAACTAAGTCCAACCAGGAAAAGGGGATCCACTGGGAAATTAATATGTACAGTATCTCCATATTGATAAAGTGGGAAAAATAAGTATTGAACAACTCACCATTTTTCTAGGTAAATAGATTTCTAAAGGTGCTGTAGACATGAAAATTTCACCACATGATGGTAACAACCCATGCAATCTACACATACAAAGAAACCAAAAACAAAGAAGTTCAGAAATGAATTTATATGTAATAAAATGGAATGACACAGGGAAAAAGTATTTAACACGCTAACTGAAATTTGCTATGCTCAGGTATGATTTTGGCCCATTCTTCCACACCAACAATCTTCAAATCTTGAAGTATCCATGGGCCTCTTCTATGAGCTATGATCTTTAGTTCTTTCCATACATTTTCTATTGGATTCAAGTAAGGGGATTGGCTGGGCCATTCTATCAGCTTTATTTTCTCTTTCTTTAAAATCAATTGAGAGTTCCCTTGGCTTTGTGCTTGGGATTTTTATCAAGAATGTCTTGGTATATTTTTCCATTATACCTTCCTTTAATGATATGAAGTTTTCCAGTGCCATATGCTGAAAATCAGCCCCACACCATGATGTTCCCACCTCCAAACTTCACTGTTGGTATGGTGTTTTTGGGTTGATGTGCAGTGCTATTTGACCTCCAAATATAATGTGTACTATGGCATCTAAAGAGTTCAATTTTGGTCTCATCTGACCAGACCATATTCTCCCAATATTTCACATGCTTGTCCAAATGTTGTGCAGCAAACTTTAAACACACTTCAACATGCTTTTTCTTCAGCAATGGAGTCTTGCATGGTGAGCATGCATATAAGCCTTGGCAGTTGAGTGCCATTACTTATTATTTTCTTTGATTGAAACAACTGTACCTGCTAATTCCAGGTCTTTCTGAAGCTCACAAGTGGTCCTTGGAAGACGCTTTTGATAATTATTTTCATGCATGGTGAAATTATGTTCTTTCCACGTTCTTTCCGGATTATGGCCCCAACAGTGCTCATCAATCTCTCTGTAAATCAATGCCATCAGTATGTTTTGCAACAATAAGGATTCAAAGGTCTTGAAAGAGCTCCCATCATGAAATGTTTGTGTGACACCTTGATAATGAAACACCTTTTTATAGGCCATCAGTTGAGACTGAACCAGCTGCTATTAATTTGCACTGACAAGGGGCAGGATTGCTTTCTAATTACTGATAGATTTTAGCTTGTGTCTTGGCTTTCAATGCTTTTTTGCACCTCCCTTTCTTATTGTGTTCAATACTTCTTCCCTTTTTTTTTTTTTTTTTTTAAAGCCCGTAGCGTGTGAAACACACTCAAAAGACTTCACCCGGTGCATAAAAAGTGCACACACGCAAACGTGAACACACAAAAACTGCACAGGGTGTGCGAAATGGTCTGGCCTCCGAAGAGGTTGGACCTATACCTTGATCCCCCGGGGCGCAAGACTCCTGACAGGGACTGAGGTACTTCCTATGGTTTGCCTGGCCGAGACCTGGCAAACCCCGTTCTCCAGTGGGACTGCCGAAACAGCCCACCCCAAGTACTGGGTGGGGCTCCCCCGAAGGGAGACCCCATGAGAGAGAACGAACTAAGCCAAAAGGCCATGTCCACCCCCTCCCAAGACTTTCAAGGTAGGCCCAGAGACCCACACCGTACTCGTCGTGCAGAGGAAGAAAAAGGGGATAGTGAAGTGACAAAACACTACAAAGAAAAAGCACACACAAACAAAAAGGTGGGGGAAGGGGAAGTGGAGAGGTGAATTAGTGCCTAAGTGAAAAACAAAGGCAGGCCTTCCGGCCGGAATAGGAATTCCTCTGGTCGAAGCCAAAAGGCCTTGCCCAAGAGGCAGGTGCTTAAAAAAAGTGTATAGGTGCAGTGACCATGGTGCAGAAAAACTCAAGGCGAGCTGCCCCTCACTAGTGAGAATTGAGGCACCCCTGGGCTGCCACCCCAGGGGCACATACACTACGGGCTTTTTCTACCCCGGCCCAAAGGCCAGACCAAGTGTATACTTCTTCCCTGTGTCATTCCATTTTATTACACAAAACTTAATTTTCGAACTTGTTTTGGTTTTCTTTGTAAGTATAGATTGCATGGGTTGTTACAAACACGTGGTGAAAATGTAATCTCAATACCGCCTTTAGAAATATATTTACCTAGAAAGTGACTTGTTCAATACATATTTTACTTGATCTAAATATATAACAGGTTTATATATTTTTGCCCTTTAACTGTTCCTGCAGTGCCATAACTCCAGTCAATTTCTGGCTGATTTTGGACTTGATAAAACGTAACGGACCAACACAAGCAGATGACATGGCTCGCCAAATCCTCACGGACTGTGGAAAATTTTGCATTTTATTTGGAAATCAAGGTCCCAGAGCCTGGAGGAAGAGTGGAGAGGCACAGAATCAAAGTTGCATGAGGTCCAGTGTGAATTTTCCACAGTCCGTGATGATTTGGGGAGCAATGTCATCTGCTGGTGTTTGTCCACTGTGTTTTATTAAGTTCAAATTCAGCGCAACCCTCTACCAGGAAATTCAAGAAGACTTCATGCTTCCCTCTGCTGACCAGCTTTATAGAGATGCTGATTTTATTTTCCAGCAGGACTTGGCACCTGCCCATACTGCCAATACCTGGTTTAATGATCATGGCATCACTGTACTTGATTGGCCAGCAAACTCGCCTGGCCTAAACCCCATAGAGAATCTCTGGGGTATTGTCTAGAGGAAGAAGAGACACCTGGCCCAACAATGCAAATGAGCTGAAGGTCTGCTATCCCCGGTATTGCTGGCTGCTGCGGTCTCACACAGAGTGAATTTAGTATCACTCCCCCTGTGACAGGAGCTGGCGCTATACCTTAAGCATTGACTCTGCTCTCTACTGCAGCCACATGATTCCTCTCCCACCGACTCCATTATGTTCCAAATGATCATTTTAAATTGATATTAAAAGCTTGTTAACAGAAGTCTATGGCTCAGTGTAGTTAACCCGCAGGTATTTATAGTCAAATTGGCACAAATACGGGGCTAAGTCCCAAACACTTATTTGAAATGGAGAACCACTTTGATGAATGGTTTAAAGGGGTTGTAAAGTCAGAATGTCTTTTATCCTAATGCATTCTATGCATTAAGATAAAAATCCCTCTGTGTGCAGCAGCCCCCTCAGCCCCCATACTTACCAGAGCCCCCTCTTTATCCAGCAATGTCCACGAGTGCCTCAGCCATCTGGGACTCTCTCCCCTGATTGGCTGAGACACAGCAGCGGTGCCATTGGCTACTGCTTCTTTCAAATACAGTTAACCAATCAGGAAAGAGAGGGGGCGGACCGAACAGCAGCTCCATGTCTGAAAGGACACACAGAGCTGCAGCTCAGCTGGGGTGTCCCCCCTGCTAGCTGCTTGCTGTGGGTGTACTCAACAGGAGAGAGGGGCCAGGAGCTCCAGCCAGGGACCCGAGAAGAGGAGAATTTGGGCAAAACCACTGCACAGAGGAGGCAAGTATAACATGTTTGTTATTTTAATAGAAAAAAAAAAAAAAACGAGCTTTTACAATCACTTTAACATCTTCAACGGAGCACCTGAATGGGACCAAACTACCACTAGCTATAAAATAACCCTAATAAAATAAAACCTAGCTATACCTAGATCCAAATAAATAAAAAACTTGCTATAGATTTAGCACAAGTCACTGTTTTACAGTTGCACCGGCTCCATAATCAAGCCCATCAACGTAATCACAAAGATGAAGAGGTCTCACCAACACAGAGTTAGGGAATAAAGTGGACATATACTGGGCTTAACATGAGAAATCTATTGATCCCCCCCCCCCCCCCCCCCCATCTATGCTAGACAGTATTAATGGAGGACTCTCCCCTGCCGGCTTCTAATTGGATGCAGCAGCTGTTTAGTTGACAATTTTCCACCTGGCTGCCTAAATTTTCAGACCAAAGGATGTCAGGCAGGATGATGCTGATAGGGCCACTAAACCAGGCTAAATTTTCTCCATGTGTGGCCGGGTTTAGTTGTCTTTGCTGATATCATGTGGGAGAGCAAGTCAGCACAAAGAAGTAGGAATAGACTGATTATCGGCAAGGCAGATATGCACTTTACCCGATATATCGGTATCATCCCCGGAACTGGCCGATATTTTTGTGACTTCATTCTGCCTTCTTAGGCTGCCTCCCTCGCCTTGGACAGCCTCGTCTGGAGTCGGGACTAGTCTCGCAGGATAGTATCACAGCCATACACCCACCCACAGCAGCCCGGTGCCAGCCAGCCACCCACATCCACAGGCCCTGTACCAGCCAGCGGCACTGTACCAGCGAGCCAGCCAGCCACCCTCAGGCTCTGTACCAGCTAGCCACCCACAGGACCTGTACCAGCCAGCCACCCACAGGCCCTGTACCAGCCACCCACCACAGGGTGCCAGACAGCCAGCCACCCACCACAGGGTGCCAGACAGCCAGCCACGCACCACAGGGTGCCAGCCAGCCAGCCACGCACCACAGGGTGCCAGCCAGCCAGCCACGCACCACAGGGTGCCAGCCAGCCAGCCACGCACCACAGGGTGCCAGACAGCCAGCCACGCACCACAGGGTGCCAGACAGCCAGCCACGCACCACAGGGTGCCAGACAGCCAGCCACCCACCACAGGGTGCCAGACAGCCACCCACAGCGCCTGTGCCAGCCAGCCACCCACCCACCACAGGGTGCCAGTCAGCCACCCACCACAGGGTGCCAGCCAGCCACCCACCCACCACAGGGTGCAAGCAAGCCAGCCACCCACCTCAGGGTGCCAGCAAGCCAGCCAGCCACCACAGGGAGCCAGCCAGCCACCACAGGGAGCCAGCCAGCCAGCCACCCACCCACCCACCACAGGGAGCCAGCCAGCCACTAAGCATTAAACAAAAATTACTATGTTCAGTACCAGATTTGTGTCAAGAATTGTCTTTATTTTTCAAAACTTTAAATGTGCAAAATATCGGCCCATATCGGCCGATACCGATATGTTGGGACCAAAATATCGGTATTGGCCCTGGAAAAACCATATCTTTCTATCCCTACATAGAAGACCATCATATTTCCTTACATGGTTCCAGCAATATGTGTCCTCCACACAGAGAAACATAAATCTAGCAGACCTACTTTTAAAATTTGTATTTGGCGAGTCCTGTCCTGGTGGGATGAGTCTGTGTCTAACGCACGGTCCTAAAAGACAATAGGGAAATACAAGTTGCAGCCTGCCCTGCCAGGCATTCTTTGGGAGAGAAACTATGAGAGATGGGTTGGGTCACTGGACGTAGATAAATCCTCATTTGCAGAAAAGCTGACGCTACAATGATTTCAAACACAGAATATACAGTGTATAACAATATAATAATAGGAAGAAAATTGTACTGTAAAGGGAGATGCTTGGAGGGTTGCTGAAGGGACTAAAATGTCATGGTGTGGGAGACTGTGTGCATTAAGGGCCAATCACCCACAGGTAATGGCAGCACTGCTGCAGTGTCTGGGAGGTGGAGCATACAAGTTACAATTCAGGATAAAGGAAGTTTTTTGTTTACTTTATGAGGCTTGTGCATTACTTAGTAACTGGATGTGTTACTTATTTGACTGTCATACAGGATCTGCTAGCTGTGCTTGTACTAAAACATTGAGGCTAATGGATCACCATGACAGCCAAACAAGCAGTAGGTTTAGAGAGAGGTCATAAAACACATTGTCCATATTTCTCTCAGCACAGAGAAGAGATGGCTATTATTCTTTATGGCTGGGCCCAGTCAGTACACATCAGAATATCGCATCCAGAGTGCCATAGGATGTAAACAAGTCCAGCACTAGGGAGGCTTCTACATTGGTCAATGTGGGATGTCTTCATCTGAAGCTTGATTTGCTTTGGGTTACTTTGATAAGATGGGCAAAGCAAAATGTGATTATTTTTCAAAACTCTACTCGCCCTTTAAAGAGTATAAACTGTTTTTTTTCCTTAGAAAAATAGAGTCTGGATTTTCAGGTCAAACTTATCCTTAAAGAAAGTAATCATAATTCATAATGGATATTTTAATATTTATTGAAGAGCACAACAACAAAATGGGCTGAACAGCATACAAATCCATCAAAGCAAGGAGCTCTATTCATCTGTAAGAAAATAAGATATAGAAAGATTTTAGAATGTATGTAACTGTTATGAAGAACTTAAAAAGCACCCCAAACATGGCCTTATATCCCAATAAATTACAGAAACATAGTTTTGAATCTTGTCTGATAAGGCAACATGTGCAGCCATTGAAGTCACTGTATTTAGAGTTCTATTTGTATATGTAAAAGTATGAGTCATGCCAGAATTCCAACACATAGGACATAGTCATCCTACAATACATTTAGGGGAATTCCACAGACCACAGAGAAGAGGTTGAGCTAATTAAAAAAATATTAAATAATAATAGTGATACATAAAATGTCCATAAATTTCATAAATAGTCCATACATTTGTGTAAAAATATTGGTGAAAGAAATATAAATGAAATACATACTAATGTGCACTCGTGTGGTTCTTCAGTGAAAAAGAGCAACACCACCACTCGTGAATCCGTCACCAGAAATTTCGACCATAAAGGTCTTCAGCGCTTTATGATCGACACCACCAAAATCTCTGGACTAGGAGACAAGCTTGAGATCCCAGTCTGGAGATCCAGCAGCAGTCAGTAATCACTCCCTTCTCTCCTTAACCACTGCAATACCGGGCACTTTCACCCCCTTCCTGCCCAGGCCAATTTTCCCCATTTAGCGCTGTTGCATTTTGAATGACAATTGCGCGGTCATGCAACAATGTACCTACACCAAATTTATGTCATTTTCCCCCCACAAATAGAGCTTTCTTTTGGTGGTATTTGATCACCTCTGGGTTTTTTCCTTTTTGCTAAACAAATAAAAAAAAATTTGAAAAAAAAAAAAGTTTTATTTATGTTATACAATTTTGTAAATAAATACGTTTTTTCCTGCACTGATGAGCACTGATGAGACTGCACTGACAGTCACTGATGAGGAGGCACTGATAGGTAGCACTGATATGCAGCATTGGTGGGCAATAATGGGCACTGGTGGGCGACACTGATAGATGGCAATGATGGGCACTTGTGGGCAGCACTGATAGGGAGGGCACTGGCGGGCAGCACTGATGGGGAGGGCAATGGGGCGCTCCCTGAGCCCTGATTGACATCCCTGGTGGCCATAGTGGGCATCCCTGGGGTCATAGGTGGGCATCCCTGGTGGTTCTAGTGGCACCCCTCCGAGGGTCTGCACTGGTAATCAATGATCTGATTACCAGTGCCGACCCCCCCCCCCCCCCCCCCCCGGTCAGGCACGAACTAAGGAAAGCCGATCAACGGCTCTTCCTGTTTACTATGTGACCAGCCGTGATTGGACACGGCTGGTCACATGGTAAAGAGCCTACGTCAGTAGGCTCTTTACCGAGATCGGAGATGCAGGGAGTCAGACTGACACCTCGCATCACCGATCGCCGCTCTGCTCGTCATGTGACGTCCGGTCAGGATAATACAACCACAATCCCGCCGTTAATTTGCTATAGGGCGGGCGGGATGTGGTTAAGAAGAGAAGGGAGTGGTGGTGTCTATCATAAAGCACTGAAAACCTTTATGGTCAAAGTATCTGGTAAGGAGCCATCTATTTCAGGTGACAGATTCACGAGTGGTGGTGTTGCTCTTTTTCACTGAAGAACCACATGAATGCACATTCGTTTTTATTTCTTTTTTTTTTATTTCTTTCAACAATATTTTTACACAAATTTATGGACTATTTATAAAATTTATGGACCTTGGGTATTGATGAAGCCTGAACCCTGTAACCTGTTTTATTATTGTTGGAATGGAATTTTATAGATCACTATTCGTATTTAATATTATTTAATAAGCGCAACCTCTTCTTTGTTGTCAGTGTATATTGTGTCTGTCCTACACAATTGGTTGCAGCTTTTTTGATTTCAAATGTTTTGGTTTTTTAATTATTTTATTAATTTATGTGATATTTTTTGATGTAAGCGCTGCTTTTTTTCCCTTCTTAATTCCACAGACCAGCATGTTTCCCATGTAATTCAAGGTACTCAATAGTAGGAACAGATCAGCAAACAAGTAGTTATACATATCAGACTAATCTGACGATATATAGTCACACAATAAGAGTATGATTACTCTTCATCTGGGTAAATGGCATAAACAGTGGGACTGAATGGATATGGTTAAGCGCTTTACTGTGTAAATGGAAGTCTCATATCTTCAGTACCCTGGGACGTCCATAAATATACAAGCATATAATGTACTGATAAAGATCAGATTTTCCAGATGCTAATACAGGCAACAAGAGGTGCAACAGCACTGTAAACAAAGCAATAGTAGAACCAGACCGAGGAATCTGCTCATCCAACCGATATGCGACCATCATCTGAGTGAATCCATTTGCTGGGACATAGGAGGAAAACTCTGCGCTCATAGAAGTACATCTCACAATAAGCCAGGCTTACTCCCAGTATCGGTATTTATTGATTCATGTCTCTCACAGGAGTTAGAGCGCTCTTCAATTGCATTCGTCTGTATGGCTGAGATTCAGCATAGCTGTGCCTGTATTAGAGATGGCGTCCGTTGTTTCAGTGGGTACATCGAGCATGTGCAAAGGTGTGGAGCTGCTTCATTCGTGACTTCAATCGTCACGAATGACGAGCTCCATCAGGGATCCTGTGATTAGGCCGCAGAGTCCTGCAGCGGGAGCCTATGGCTGTCAATCAAATCCTGTAATGAGGGAGCAGGGGGCGGGGCTTCCATAGACACAGACAGCATGGCTCTGAATTAAGCCTGCCGGTGTGCCACCATAGGAAACAGCTTCCTATAATGGTGGCACATCGAAAAGAGGAGTCATCGGAGCGCCAGCAGGGGACCCAAGAAGAGGAGGATCGGGGACACAAAGTTTGACTTTACAATCACTTTAAAAGTAGATTTACCATCTATGTAGTTTCCAGCGTCTGCATTTGCACGGGCAAACAGCAGCACATTTTTCTCGGTTGGTGCAGGAAGGCGTGCGATTACATGCATTTCTGCACCCGCTCAGATGTGAGCCTGACCAAAAAACTAAAACTTTTTCTTGCTTTGGATAGGGTAGAGGAATACATTTGTGGATAATAAAAACCCCTGCCATGGGTTTTTTTGTACCATTGCTGGCCTTTTCCCTTTAGTTTGTGCCCCAGAGACTCAAGAGGCAGTGAGAACAACTGGAAAGTCTGGCCAATTCCCCTCTGGGGCAACTGTCACCACAACAAGCAAGTTCTTAATAAGATTGTACCTCATGTTCAGTTCAAAGAAAACCTTTTATTTGGGATTTTCCATCACTTTCTGTCCCTCCAACAGTGTTTACCAGGACAAACAGGAAGCCAATCTCCCCAGCAGGGGTTACACACATCAATAAAAACCCAGCAGAGGTTCTAACCCTTCCCTACCTTTTACTGAAAGCTGGAGATCAGCTTTACCCTGGACTGGCTTCCATTAATTTATAGTTCACAATTCAATATACAGTGTTTATTATTTTTTTTTATTAAAAAGTCAAAATTTGCATATTCTAACCAAAAGTATGAGTTTATATAGAAGGGAAAAAACATACAATGGAAACAGCAGGTAATACATAAGTTAATGCATTACATTCATTTATACTTACCCTATAATACATCATGGTATCATTGGTTCATTCCAACCCATTTCTTCTTTTATATTCTGCAACATCTTCACTGTGCTGCTTGAATAGCTGTAAAAATGTAACAAAGAGCGGTATTAATAATTCCATTAGGTTTATAACAATATTGTTCATGCCCAGTTGAGGATTATTTTCTGTTAGGCTCCATGTACCTTAGCTTATTTTTAAGCTCCTAGCAGCTACTAATGTAGGCTAGAAGCGTTTTTCAAGCTTCAGCTTCTAGAAGCAGGAAAAAATGTTTTTCACATTTTTGGGAGCGATTTGCCAGCAGAAAAAAAAAAATCGCTGACAGCTCCTAAACACAGCTAAGCACTGGTTTCAAGTGTTTTTTTTTTTCCCTAGCGGTTTCACCTCAAAATTCATACCAAACCTAAAGCCTAGTGCACAACACTTTTTTTTTTCAAAAAACTTACAGCCGGTCGGAGCCGCTGTACTAACAATCCAATGTTAGTACAGCAATCTCCCCAGCTGTTCTATTGTGTACTGACAGGGTGACGGCCATTGGCTGAGAGCGCTGACCGGGAGACAGTCGGATGCTGGTTTTCCAGGTCAGCCAGCTTCTATCGGACCAGCTGCCATACACGGGCCGAAAGTCAGATGGGTTTTACTGAACCGGCTGATGCCGACTAACATTCGACCTGTGTGCACTAGGCTTAAAGGTCTGGTATGGATTTGGGGGCAGACCCCACACTGTTTTTTTTGTTTGTTTTTTTTTTTTGGTGTGGGGTGCCCCTTAAAATCTATACCAGACCTGAAGGGTCTGGTTTTTTGTTTCTTCTATTTTTGCTTTATTTTTGTCTGTTTTGCTATTATGTACCCTATTTACATGATGTGGTCATTTTTGGGTTAGCCACCCTATGGTTTTGTCTTTACATGTTCTATATATGTGTTCTTTGTCCTTTTATTATCTTTGTAATAAAAAATTTCTATTTTTTTATATAAAACTATTACTACTATTTTTTTACTGCTACTTTAGTAGCAAATGATTGTCTAAGACCTTAAAAGTCCCATTGGGGGTTCTCCTCTAGCCTTTTTTGTTTCGGGATGCGGTCTTAACCATTAACTCCCTATTTCACCAACCAATCCCTTTCTACAATTTTTATGGCCAGCATCTCTTTCATTTACATTCAGCTGTCAGCAGGGAGCTCCACTGACAGCTGATGAGTCATCCATTGTCAAGGACGTGGCAACGGCCTGCTCCTTAACTAAAAAAGCTACAGCTCCTAAACTCTTTTGCAAATGCTCCTAAAAACTACAAAAAAAAAAACACGTTAAATATTAACATTATTTATCCAGCGTTTTTTTTAGTGTCTAGTGTGCATTGAGCCTTCAAGTAAACCTGTGCTGACAGTAAAGTGATAACCTGTCTATATAGTAGGTACCCAGAGGATTCTGTTTTGAGGTGATTTTACATATGCAGTCATTTTACCTCTTCTGCCCTGAACAGTGCCTATTGGATTTCTTAAACCCTTTAAATCATTATTTAGCTCTGCAGCAATTCAGTATGAAACAACTCCTATACTTTACCTCTGTGCAGGAGTTTCCTTTATCAAGACCAGTCATTGCTGTTCTTTGTCTAGGGCAAGGTGACTGGTCTAGACTCCACCCCCTCCTGTAGTTGGTGCAAATTATAGTGGCAGGAATCATTTCCTGCTGCGGCTCTCAGCGGCAAGGTGCAGCCTCCGGCCCTGTTCACTAATGACAGCTTTTCTCAGGTTGTCCACTTAGCCAGCGATTCCCTTTGGGGATCGCTGCTGGACGCAGGTAATCGCTAGCTGTGCACCAACCGCTGACCTGCCATTATAGTGAACAGAGTTGGCAGCCACACCAAGCCACTGGGAGCCGCAGCAGGAAACTGATTCTTGCTGCTTCAATTCACAGCGGCCCTAATCACTGGTGTCCATGTAGCCTTACAAGGCAATATATGGGTTTTTAACAGTATTTGGTGCACACAAAATGGATTTGTAGCTGTTGAGGCTATTTTTTGTTGTTTTAATTTATCATGTCTATTTTTAGTCTGTAAAATACTAGTTCACTAAATGTCATGACAGGTAACCCTCTTTCACTCAGGGACACATCTCTAGGGAAAGTAGCAGCTTTAGGATAAGGAGGGGGTGCCGCATGATTGAGAAAACATGCATAAAGTGTAGTTCCACAAACCTGCCGTAATAGCAAAAAAGATGTGCTGGTTCATTTTATTGGAACCCCCCCTTTCGTGAAAGTCTGAGTTATCGTATTTTCACAGAACAAGGCATGTATGGTGGTATATCTAAGAATTCTTGCCTACCACAACACCAGGTACTTTTTTTTCCCCCTACAAAATACAGAAAATGGATTCATTTTACCAACGTTAAATACTTACCAGACCCCAAAGAGCGAATGAAGTTCCAAACGCTAGGCTGACATTAAACCAGTTTGGTTTTGAAGGGTCATATCTTTTTGCTGTAAACATCGACCGAGCAAAAACTGAAATGACACAAAATTAAAGATATGCATGTTAATTGCATCAAGAATTTGACACTTTCACATGTGTAGTTGTGTACTCCTGCTTGGCAGTCTGAATATACCCAGAATGTACAGTGAGACCAGATTAATATTAATAGAGCCCACATAAGATGCACACAACTTTTACCCAAGATTTATTTTCCAATTGAATCCAATTAGAAACAAATGTGAAAGTTCGGTGAAAACATTTTAAAACTGACCCCTTTGTGTGCTAAATCTAGCTAATAAATAATAATAAAAAAAAAAAAGCTACCGACATATCTGATCATTGACTGATTGGAGTGGCTTTAGCGCTGGTTCACATATATGCGATGACAGATATCGCATGTGACTCGGAGCGCACTGCTCTGCAAATCACATGCGATGCGAATTCAGCCACACAGCTCATACTCGCATCAGATTCGGACACAACTGGCACAGAACCATTTTTTGGGGTCCGCACCAGAATCGGATCGCATAGGTGTTTACACCTATGCGATCCGATTCATGTCCGAACAGACAGTTCGCACTGCGATATGCAAACTGATCTGGGGGTGTCATTAACTTTTTACTGACACCCCCAGCGACTCGCACATGGCAGTGTGAACTGCCTGCGAGTTGAATGCGATGCGGTAACCCGCAATGGATTCGCAGGGTTCCCCCATCGCATTTGTGTGAACCGGGACTTATAGCTGTGACCTACAGGATCATGGGAGTGTCATTTGGGACCATGCTGGCCACAAAACTATGTGTTTCCACAACATTCCCCAGGATATTTTACTAAGTGTGTTGCCAAGATGTTCTGGGGAGAATTTATCTTGACTCAGACAGTAGTAAAATTTGGAAACCCTGTATGCAAATTTAAAATGTAAGTCCACCCTAAAACTAAAATCCCTGCATCTATAGACCTCAACGATCGAACATTAACCTATCTAGCCCTGTAAAGAAGAAATCAGTATACTCCCCTTTTTTGAATCTAATCCGGTTTCCAGCAGGGGAAGCTCTGCAGAGGGCATGGCCGACAACGGCTATGAAATTAATGAGATGTGACGTCACCCATAGACTTACTATGGGGCTTCCGTTGTCGGATGAGTCCTCTGCACCCGCCTCCACAGCGAAGCCGCGGCTGACAGCTCAGTATCGGGTCGGATCACCTTCAAAAAAGGTAAGTATACTGATTTCTAGATAGGTTAGTGTAATGCCCCATACACACGTGCAGATTATCTGCAGACTTTTGTCTGCAGACTTACCAAAACCATATAATATGAGGTCAAACCTAAACACTTTCAATTTGTATGCAATCCGGCAGGCCCTTGCACTGCATAGAAAAGGTAAGTCTGCAGACAAAAGTCTGCAGATAATCTGCACGTGTGTATGGGGCATTAGCTGTGGATGTCTGTAGATGCAGGGACTTTAGTTTTAGGGTTGACTTCAACTTTAAACATCTACTAAAACGACATTTATTTTGCAAAGGCACTGTGTATCATAAACAATTGCCAATTTTTAATTTATAAAAAGATTTGTTCTCCATTTTTTTATCCTTTGTTACATTTCTTAGCATGCATGCCAGCGACTGCTGTAGGGCATTACTCAGGGCATGTTTCCTATTGGTAACAATAGATCATGGTTTACGTAATATATGTTGAAATTGTTGCCTTCGATGGAAGCCTGTGTCACAGAGTGACAATGCCCGAGTACAACTGGGAGACAAAGGCAGAGAGTTGTCACCCTATGGCAGGAAAGGCCTCAACTATTTTGTTTTAAAACAATACTGACTAACAGAAGGTGTTTGAAAACCTAAAACTTTTACATGTCTTGCATTTATTTTTGTATTATTTAAAATACATCTACCCAGTCACTGTAATCTCACATCATCTCCGGTCATTCGTGTTCTCCCCCACAGAACATGTTGCATTCTGTGAAAGTAATACAAGGACTTTCAATGGAGAAGAGACCAGAAAAGGGCGGGCGGTTGTCAGGAGTTTTTCAAAGTACTAAAATGTTAGCAGAGAAGTTACTCCTGTCCTAAGTTCAGTAATGTGAAGTGGACAGGTAACATTTCTACACAAAGAAGCAAGCAGTGGGATACACTTCATTAGAGGTAAATAATGTTAGTGAACCTACACTAATCAGCCATAACATTATGACCACTGACAGGTAAAGTGAGCAACATATCTCATTAACCACTTCTGGATCGGAAGGATTTTCCCCCTTACGACCAGGCCATTTTTTCAGATTCGGCACTGTGTTACTTTAACTGACAATTGCGCAGTCGTGCAACGCTGTACCCAAATAAAATTGATGTCCTTTTTTCCCCACAAATAGAGCTTTCTTTTGGTGGTATTTGATCACCTCTGCGGTTTTTATGCTATAATAAATAAAAAAATAAAAACTGTCAATTTTGAAAAAAAAAAAACAATATTCTCTTTTCTGCTATAAAACATTCCCAATAAAAAAAAAAAATTATAAATCAAATTGTTTCATCATTTTAGGCCAATATGTATTCTGCCACATATGTTTGGTAAAAAAAAAAAATCCCAATAAGTGCATTTTGATTGGTTTGAGCAAAAGTTATTGCGTCTACAAACTAGGGGAAAGATTTGTCATTTTTGTTAATTTATTTTTTTACTAGTAATGGCGGAGATCTGCGATTTTTAGCGGGACTGCGACATTGCAGCGGACAGATCGAACACCTGACATTTTTTACATTTGCTACTGTAATCAGTGCTAAAAATATGCACTGTTACTGTACTGACAGTGTCAGGGAAGGGGTTGACACCAGGGGAGATCAAAGGGTTAAATGTGTCCCTAGGGGATGCTTTCTAACTGTGTGGGGGGTGGACTTGCTGGATGAACACAGAGATCTTTGTTCCTAAATAGGAGGAACACAGAATCCTTGTGTTCATCTCTGACAGAACAGAACAGTTCTGTCTCCATGGGGAGCGATTGCGGGTGCCCGGCAGACATGGCACTTGCAGGACCCGCTGATTGGCTCCCCGTGTGCCCCCACTAGCTGTCTCAGGAAGCGACGTATAAGTACAACATTTCGCAGGACAGAGCCGACCTGCTGCAGTACAAGTACGGTGGCTGGTCGGCAAGTGGCTAAAACTGCATCATAGAGTGGATAGATTAGATTAGACAGCGAGTAAACATGTTGTCATTGAAGTTGATGTGTTAAAGCGGAAGTAAAGTCATTTTTCTTTTTTGTTACCTGAAAAGTAAAAGCATAATGTGCTAGTATACATCACATGCTAGCACATTATGTGACACTTGCCATCAAAACGAAACCCTTGTAGTCCCCGCTGGAGGCCGCATCCATCTTCACCAGTCTTACTTCCGGGTCCACGGTATCCGGCTGTACTACAGGCCTGAGCCGCATGACGTCACTCCAGCGCATGCGCGTGGAAGCTGCCAGTCACGGCACAGGGGTCTGAAGAAACAGCACGGGCGATCGTTCCTTCACAGCGCATGCGCCGATGACATCATCATCACAGTATACAGTAAATATCTCCTAAACTGTGGAGGTTTAAGAGATATTCACAGTACCTATAGGTAAACCTTATTATAGGCATACCTACAGGTACAAACACACAGGGGGGGGGGGGGGGGGGTTTACAAACATGCTCTTCTCCTTTAGTAAATCAGCTCCATTGCTGCTGCATTAGTTTAGCACAGGGGTGTCCTTCCTAGGGGTGTCCAACCTTCTGCACCAGAGAGATCAGCATGCGGCCCTGGCCCATTTGTAGCAGCCCTGGCAGCCTACATTGACAAGCCAGGCAAATGCAAGCATGGAGGAATGCCGGGGCTGCCATGTTTGCAATTGCACCAGCAGCAAGGAATGCAGGGGCGCCAGATAAGTAAAGTCTGCATAGCTGGATCTAGGGGGTGCTGGTGTGGGCTGCATCCCCACAGATTTAAACTGCTCCCCCCACCTCCCCCAGACAGCACATACATAGGCTATATTCACACCGGCAATTAGGGCTAATGCAAATTGTAGCAGCTCTTAGTGGGTAGGTACCTCTAGCAGCAATCATCACAGGTAATTGCTGGCTGTGTAGAGAGCTCTGAAAAAGTGCAGCCACCAACAACGTGCCATTATATTTAACAGGCCCCTCGGCTGCACCTTCCCACAGACCCACAGGAGGGACTGTTCATCAGCTATCCTTATTGTTAGTGTGGGCATCCTTCTATTAGTTAAAGTTCAATTTGGCCTGAGCCAAGTTATATAAAATCGGAAAGTATGGCACCATGACAGCCATTAATTTCGATGGGAAACTCTAAATAAGAAGCCAAGCTTTTGCTATATGAAAACCATCTTGGCAGCTGTGTCTTAGCCAATCAGGAGGGAGAGTCCCGGACGGCCGAGGGCCTCTTGGACATCGCTGGACAGAGATCAGGTTCAGGTAAGTATTAGGGGGTGCTGGGGGGCTGATACACACAGAAGGCTTTTTATATTCATGCATAGAATGCATGAAGATAAAAAAAACGTTCTGACTTTACAACTCCTTTAAAGCGGAGTTCCAGCCATTTACTCACCTGTCCAACGGTCCAGCGATGCGGCCGCCCGAAGCCTCGATCCTCTCCCTTGGCGCCGGCATCACTGCTGTGGGCACCCGGCTGTTACAGTTTGCGGCTTCACAGCCGGGTAGCCACTGCGCATGCGTTAGTCGCGCTGCGCGCCGTGATTGGCCGGCAATCTTCTGGGACCTCTGACGTGTCCCAGAAGATTGCAGGGAGGGAGGGGGAGAGGAGAACTTCCACTCAGGGCGCCGCGGCGCTCCGAGCGGAAGTGGGAGCGGGTACCTGTCAAAACTAGGTACCCGCTCCCCCCCCCAAAAAATGACATGCCAAATGTGGCATGTCGGGGGGTCAGGACTCCCTAAAGCGGAAGTTCCACTTTTGGGTGGAACTCCGCTTTAAAGAGGAAGTAAACCCTCCTCTACAACTTGTACCTATAGGTAAGCCTATGATAAGGCTTACCTATAGGTACTGTAAATATCTCCTAAACATGTACCGTTTAGGAGATATTTACCTTTCATGCAGCCAGTGACGTCTCTGGCGCATGCGCTCTGAAGGAACGGCCGCTCGTGCCGTTCCTTCAGGGTCCCGTGCCGTGACTGTCGGCTCTCGCGCGCGTGCGCGGGAGTGACGTCACCGCGGCTACGGCCAATCAGATGGCCGGATGCCGCGATCCCGGACGACGGGTGACTAGACATGCCGCCCGTCATAGAGGTGAGTGAGCGGCACGGCGGGGGCTCGTTCTAAGGTAAGTATTGCATAATGAGCTAGTATGCGATGCATACTAGCTCATTATGGCTTTCTCTTGCAGGGTGAAAAAAAAAATGCACGGGTTTACAACCTCTTTAAGGAATTGCTTGGTTTCTTATTCAGAATTTACCATTGAAATGCATTGATGACAGGGTGCCAAGCTTGGTGCCAAATTTTATGATTTATATCACTTGGCTCAGGCCAAATTGAAACTTTCAATATAGAATGATACCCAATGAGTATAAAACAAGTGGAATTTGGGTGAGCCAAGATGTTTTTCATATAGGAATAGCTTGGCTTCTTCGAATTTCCCAAGGAAATGCACTGATGACAGGGTGCCAAATTTGGTGCCATATTTTAGGATTCATATCACTTGGCTCAGGCCAAATCAAACTTTTCTATATAGAAGGATGCACAATTAGTATGAAACAAGTGGAATTTGAGTGAGCCAAGATGGCATGCATGAATGACAGGGTGCCACGTTTGTTGCCATATTCCATGGTTTATATCACTTGGCTCAGACCAAATTGAACTTTTCTATATAGAAGGATGCCCTATGAATATAGAACAAGTGGAATTTGGGTGAGCCAAGATGGTTTTCATATAGGAATAGCTTGGCGGCTTATTCAAAATTTCCCATTGAAATGCATGGCTTTTGGGGTGCAAAATTGTATGATTTATATCACTTCGCTCAGGCCAAATTTACATTTTCTATAAAGATGGATGCCCTATTAGTATAAAACAAGTGGAATTTGAGTGAGCCAAGATGGTTTTCATTAATGAATTGCCTGGTTTCTTATTCAGAATTTCCCATTGAAATGCATGGATGATAGAGTGCCCAGTTTGATGCCATATTACATGATTTATGTCACTTAGCTTAGGCCAAATTGAACTTTTCTTTATAGAAGGAGCCAAGATGGTTTCCATATAGAAATAGCTTGGCTTCTTATTTGGAATATCCCATTGAAATGCATGGTTGTTAAGGTGCCAAATTTTACAATTTATATCAGTGGACTAAGGCAAAATTTAAATTTTCTATATAGAAGGATGCCCAATTTCTATAAAAAAAAAGTGAAAGTTGGTTGAGACCAAATGGATTTTATATGGGAGTTGCTTGTTTTCTTATTCAGAATTTCCAATTGAACTGCATGGATAGGTGCCAAGTTTGGTGCCATATTTCATGATATATGTCATTTGGCTCAGGCCAAATTTAACTTTTCTATGTGGAATAATGCCCAAAGAGTATAAAAAAGTGGAATTTTGGCGAGCAAAATGGTTTTCATATAGGAATTGATTGGTTTCTTATTCAGAATTTCCCATTGAAATGTATGGCTGTCAGGGTGCCAGATTTCATGATTTATGTCACTTGGCTCAGGCCAGTTTGAACTTTCTATATAGAAGGATGCCCTATGAGTGTAAAAAAGTGCAATTTGGGTGAGCTAAGATTGTTTTCCTATAGGAATAGCATGGCTTCTTATTTGGAATTTCCCATTGAAATGCATGGCTGTCATGGTGCCAAGTTTAGTGTCATATTCTATGATTTATATCACATGGCTCAGGCCAAATTGAACTTTTCTATATAGGAGGATGCCCAATTAGTATACAAAATGTGGAATTTGGGTGAGCCAAGATGGTTTTTATATAGGAATAGCTTGGCTTCTTTTTTGGGATTTCTTTTTCGGAACTATGCATGAATGGCATAGTTGTCAAGGTGCCAAATTTTATGATTTATATTAGTTGGCTCAGATCAAATTTACATTTTCTATATAGAAGGATGCCCAATTAGTATAAAATAAGTGGCATTTGTGCGAGCCAAGATGGTTTTCATGTAGGAATCGCTTGTTTTCTTATTTAGAATTTCCCATTGAAATGTATGGCTGTCATGGTGCCAAAGTTTGGTGCCATATTTTATGATTTATATCACTAGATTTATCTAGATTGTAAGCTCTAACGAGCAGGGGCCTGCAATTCCTCCTGTATTGAATTGTATTGTAAACTGTATTGTCTTCTCTCATGTTGTAAAGCGCTGCACAAACTATTGGCGCTATATAAATCCTGTATAATGATAATAACTTGGCTCAGGCCAAATTGAACTTTAACTAATAGAGGGATGCCCAATTATATGAAAAAACAAGTCACATCTGGGTGAGCCAAAATGGTTTTCATAGAGAAAAAAAACATATTTATTCTGAGTTACCTCATTAACTGGTTCCCGACCGCCCGCCGCCTATTTACTGCGGCAGTAAATCTCTCCTGCGCGAACTGACATTGACCTACGTCGGTCACGCGCTTGCAGCTAGGGGGTGAGCGTGCACCGCGCGCTCCCGTCCCCACTCGGCAGCGGGGACTCCGATGCACGGGACAGGCGGCTCTGACTGCCTCCTGATACCCGCGATCGGTATCTGCTGAGAGAGAAGAACGGTCAACTGTTGTAAACACAGCTGACCGTCCTTCTCTCTGGAATGATCACAGAGCGCTTGTGATCCTTCTATATAGGTTCACAGGTCTCTGTGATCATTTCACAAGCCACACACCCCCAGGCTCACATTTAACCCCTTGATCACTCACAGTGTTAACCCCTTCCCTGCCAGTGTCATTATTACAGTAACAGTGCATATTTTTAGAACTGATTACTGTAGTAATGTCACTGGTACCCCCAAAAGTGTCAAAAATGTCAGTGAGGGGTCCGATCTGTCCGCGGCAATGTCGCAGTCCCACAACAAATCGCAGATCGCCGCCATTACTAGTAAAAAAAAAAAAATTACAAATCTTTCCTGTAGTTAGTAGAAGCGATAACTTTTGCGCAAACCAGTGATCGACCAATATATATTTTTTTTAATGCCGATTCCGATATTTTGGTCATCGGAAATCGGTATCGGCCATTAACCACTTAAGCCCCGGAAGATTTTACCCCCATTCCGACCAGGGGGTATTTTGCGATTCGGCACTGCGTGACTTTAACGGAGAATTGCGCGGTCGTGCGACGCTGTACCTAAACGAATTTGGCGTCCTTTTTTTCCCACAAACAGAGCTTTCTTTTGGCGGTATTTGATCACCTGTGCGATTTTTTGATCACGCGCTATAAACAAAAAAAAGAGCGTCCATTTTGCAAAAATAGCAATATTTTTCCCTTTTTTTTATATGAAATTCCCCCAAAAAAAAAGTAAAAATCAAAATTTTAAAATTTTCGGCCAATTTGTTTTATGCTACCTATGTTTGGTAAAAAAAAAAAAAAATCGCAAAAAGCGTATTTTGATTGGTTTGCGCAAAAGTTATTGCGTTTACTAACTAAGGGAAAGATTTTTGTCATTTTTGTTGTTTTTTTTTTTTTAACGCGTAATGGCGGCGATCTGCGATTTTTTTTGCGGTACTGCGACATTGCGGCGGACAGATCGGACCCTTGACTGACATTTTTGACACTTTTGGGGTTACCAGTGACATTTCTACAGTAATCAGTGCTATACATATGCACTGTTACTGTAAAAATACACTGGTAGTGAAGGGGTTAACTTTATTTGAGAGGGAGGGGCTGTGTGTGTCCCTAGGGGCGTGATTCTAACTGTGATTGGCTGGGGCTTCAGCTGTATGCAGAGTGATCAACGGATCTACATAGTAGATCCATGTGATCAGCTCTCATACAGCGAGGAGAATGACAGGCAGCTTGTTTACACAAGCTGCCTGACATTCTCCCTCTCCCCCGCCGATCGCAGAGTGGCCGGCGGACATCGGGTCCGCCGGTCACACGCGCGGGGGGGGTCCGTGACCACTCGGGAGCGGGAGCGCGCCTCCGGGGGCGCGCGCTCGCTCCCTAGACCCTCACAAGCTAGTGACGTAGCCCTACGTCACTTTGCCTGTGAGGGGCTGACCGCCGACGTAGATAGTCGAGCGGCGGTCGGCAAGTGGTTAAAATTTTTTTTTTTTAATTTTATTTATTTTTTAGGTACTCCTTGTGGAGGAATCTGGGGGTCTAAAAGACCCCAAACCCCTCCTCAGCACTGAAAAGCATTCAAAACGCCAAGTTTGGCTGTTTTGAATACTGTCAGTTTTTTTTAATTCATACCTGGAAGTGATGTCATGACATCACTACCGGGTTTTTTACATGGGGACCCAGGTCTTCTCTTCGGCAGCGGTGGAGGTAGGATGCCCGGGTTTCTAGGTGGGACGGGATACACGGGCGAGCCGCGGGAGGGGGGGGGGTGCTTGTAATGTGAGCCACATCGGTTGTCATTACAAGTCAGCCGACCATCGGCTATGGACACAGTTAGCGGGGTGATGCCTCGGTAATGCACTTTCCCTAAATATCAGCAATATCGGTAACCAATATATCGGGAAAGTGCATATCGGCCCCAGATATATCGGTGTTGCCGATAATCGGTCAATCTCTAGCGCAAACCAATCAAAATACGCTTATTGCGATTTTATTTACCAAAAATATGTAGCAGAAAACAAATTGGCCTAAAATGTTTAACATTTTTGATTTTTAAATTTTTTTGAGTCTTTTATAGCAGAAAGTGAAATTTTTTTTTTTTTTTTTTGTTTTTTTTTTTTAGAATTGTCGCACTTTTTTGTTTATAGCACAAAAAATAAAAAAAAATTGCACAGGTGATCAAATACCACCAAAAGAAAGTTCTATTTGTGGGGAAAAAAAAGGACATCAACTCTATTTGGGTACAGCATCGCACGACCGCACTATTGTCCGTTAAAGTAACGCAGTGCCAAATCGCAAAATAGGGCCTGGTCATTAAGGGGGAAAATCTTCTGGTCCAGAATTGGTTAAATACATGGAAGTTAGGCTCGGTTTCCACTGCTGTGGCTACAGAGTCGCGCTACTTCTAGCGCGACTCTGTAGTGTTCACTTGTTCGCGGCTTTCAGTGAGACTTGTCCCTCATTATAGAAGGAAATCGCACTGAAGTCGGCCCAAAAGTAGTGCACAAAATACTTTTCAAGTTGCGGCAGTGAGAATGGGCCAAATAGAAATGAATGACTTTTGACTTGCTGTGCGACTTGACGTGTCAAGTCGCACAGCAAGTCGCAACAGTGGAAACCGAGCCTTAGGGAGATAGAATTGTTGCCAAATGAACTTGTTATAAACAACTTTGCAGAAAGTAAATAATCACTTTTGTTCATAAAGACATTATCATGAAAAAAGAGGCTAACGTCTGCATTCGAATAAGAAGCTGGCCGAATAGGGAGCCACCTTTAGCATCCTAAAGTAACCTGTAGGTCATCCCCTCGGGTATTACTATTATCGGAGAACACACGCCCTCTAGTGGAGAAGATCAGTCATTACCTACAGCTGCCAATGTCATCCGGGTCACTTTGGCTGTCTATTACAGCGGAGATTTAAATCTCCTTTCTATGGACTAAGTATACAAATAATCAGTGATCCCACATTAAATCCCCGGCAGTACACGGGGTACATCGGTGGAGGACTGCCTCATACATGGGGGTCACAGGGACCCGTTATGTATTATTTTAACATCCTGTAACTTAATATTATAATAAATTAGGTTCCTTAGACATCAGGGACAAATAATCATATCACACTCACTTCTGGAGACAGGTCCTCTCACAATCCTCGTTACCGGTGACACCAACATGGCGAAATGAAGTGCGAGCGATCCACTCGGCAATCACTTTACACTCCTGGCTAAGGAAGAGGAAACGAGCACCGAACTGCAGGCTGCAGCTCAGACATTACTAGAAGATGGAGATACCTGTACTGTGTGTGTGTGTGTGTGCAGGGATTTCCATCAATACTTCAGCTAAATTAAAATCCAAAGTACATTTTGGGAGGATGCATTCTAGTTTCTTCCCTATGTCAAACGTCTGACATTATTTATAGATATATAATTAGCGACCTAGATGGTTTTTGGCAAATTTGTTGAATACAGAAAGCACTTAAAGTGGAGTTCCACCCTAAAATGATACTTACCTCCATCTTCTCGCTCCGGGTCACCTGAAAAACAAATGGATAATCGCATTTTTTTTTTTTTTTACTTACCTCGTAGAGAAGAAAATACTTACCTTACTTCCTTCTTCCTCCCCTCGTCGGCCACAGCCCGTCGTCACTTCCTGGCTTTGCAATGATTCCTGGGAGCTGAACGTCATTGCTCCCAGGAATCATTGCGCCTGCACCGGCCCCGACGTCAGTTTCGGGGCGCGCACGTCATTCCCTTCTAAACAGCTTCTGGGCATGCCCAGAAGCTGTGGAGGGATGACGCGCGCGCACCGGAAGTGACGGCGGGGCCGGTGTAGTGCATCGTGGGACCGAAGAGGACGCAGAAGAGGATCGCGCTGGCTTCAAGCTGCCCACACCTGAGATGGCAGCGCTGGACAATACTTTTTCAAGGTAAGTATTTGTCCTAAAAGGTAAGTGCAACCCGGGACAGATCAGAGGCTAGCCATTGTGGAATGTACTAGCCCTGACTGTCCCGGGGGTATTTTTATTAAAAAAATTATTCCCAGGGTGGAACTCCGCTTTAAAGGGAGTTAAACTGTGCTTAAAAAACAAAATGCTAACAGGCAGGTTTATATGACAAAAGAAACGCTAGTGGTTTTCTCCCTGTCCATCAGCAGTAATGCACAGCTCAAAATATATATACAGCATCGCTCTGTGCTGTGATAAAGCGACTGCTATATGCAAGCATGTGATGTAATCACAGCTCGGGTTATAAAGGGGCGGAACAGAGCGAACCCTAAGGCTTCGTTCACACCTGAGCGTACTGGACTCACGCGCTTCTGTCCACGATTCCAGAATTTTGTTTGCAATGCCATTATTTCTTAAAGTATATGGTATGGTTTATTTCTTAAAGAGGAAGTAAACCCTCCTGAAAAAAATGAAAAAAAAAAAAAAAAAAAACTCTGTAAGACAAAGGGATAATAAGCTAGTATGCATCGCATACTAGCTCATTATGAAATACTTACCATAGAACGAAGCCCCCGCAGTGCCGCCCATTCAGCGACAGTGCGGCCAACATGTTCGGCCATCCTGGTTCCCATCCTCCGGCTATCTGATTGGCCGGAGGCGCGATTACGTCACTCCCGCGCATGCGCGCGGGAGCCACCGATCTCGGCACAGGGCTCTGAAGGAGTAAATATCTCTTAAACGGTGCAAGTTTAGGAGATATTACAGTACCTATAGGTAAGCCTTATCAAAGGCTTACCTATAGATACAAGTTTAAAGAGAGGGTTTACAACCTCTTTAATGCCACCCCAAAAAGGTGCGATTTTGTCGCCAAATGCTTTTGGCTCTGTTCCAAAATTTGGTACATGAGCTTCTTGGGAGCGTTTTCAAATGAATGGTGCCACTCCAAAAACGCGCCAACAAAAGCACACAAAGAAGCTAAAAAAAGGGTGGTGCAGCATCTGTTGATGCACTAGGCTTAGGTGTGAATGGACCCTCAAGGAAAGGCGAGAGAAGCTAGAAGCCTCCAGGACCAGCTGGAGCACTGACAGTGCAGTGTCGGAGGGCTTCTTTGACAGGTAAGTCTGTCATAATGTGCTAATTATGCAGGGCAGACTAGCAACAGCAGGGCCATGATTTCTGTTGGTTAGGGTGTCGTGGGTTCCAGATGTGTTTTGCTGAAGGGGAACTCTCCCCACTGGCTTCTGTGAGAGCCTTCTCATAGGGTAGGGGAGGAAGCCCAATCAGGGGACACATTCAAGCTTGTAACTTCCGCAGGAGGCAGATTATGCCGCAAAGGATTCTGGGAGTGGATATAAGTTTGGGGGAAGTGCGTGACACAGTGTTTTTGGCGGGAGCAGAGTCCCAGGAGGGAGAGAATGGCTGTCTCTCCTCCTGTCTGAGGAGGTGGATGTCTCAGGGTGTCCCCTGGGAATCCAGAGAGTGCTGAGTTGAGCTGAGGGGATCCAGTGTGCCGAGAACCTGCGGAGAGCAAGAGGCGTCCAGTCCCAGGAAAGCCTACACAGGTCGTGAGTACTGAGGATTGCCCCTGGGGGTCTGCCTAGAGTCAGAGGGGACCACTCCGGAAGAGGTTCTAGGATCCAGTGTCAGCTAGCTGAGGAAAGGGGGTACCTAGGTTGATGACCCTGAAGTTTCTAAGGGGGTGCAGAGTCAGTGACCCCCGAAGAGTTCAAGGTTAAAGGGGGCACCTGCAGTTTGGGCCCTGAATAGTATAGAGTTTCAGCTGAAAGTTGCAGCCATACAGGAACCTACAACAAACTACCCCAAGCCAGTGCAAGATTGGGGGGGGGGGGTAGTCAGTGACTTTGCAGTATAGCAGTGTCAGTGGTCCTATAATTCACAGTCCTGGATTTTCTGGACTTAAAGTCGAAGATTCAGCACTTCTATCAAGTTACAGAGTGTTCTGAGAGTCAGTAAGCGTTGGCTAGCGTCGGCTGGCGTCAAGGCAGCGTTAACAGACATTTTTCCTGGATAAAGTCCCAAGTGTATTTAGTGGAGCCTAAGGAGTATCCCACTCATTCCCTTCTCCCATCCCCTTATCTACAATAAAACCACAAAACAAAGATGCCGGAGTTGTCAATGTCTCAGTTCTCACCCCCAGGGTCGCAGCTCTCATGGGCTGGAGAGGTAACCGGTAACAATGGCAGACCCACATCAGGCCACAGTCCTGGAAAACTTACTACATTTGGGAGCTCGTCTGGGATTTCACCATTAGTTACTGGGCCAGTTGCAACGGCAAAAGAAAAACTAAAAAAATAAATTTTTGTGTCCGGAACTGCTATTCAAGCGCCAGGCCGGGAAGAGTTAGCGCGCCATGTGCAGGTCTGCCCAGTGGGAGGAGTAACCGCCCAATATGGCAAAAGGGTGGAGATAGTGGGAACCTCTGGCCAATCAGGAGTGATCCAGGGGACTCTATTAATATCCCCTCCTTCGGGTGTGGCTGTGCGGGAAACACGTGTAGGAGAAGGAGGTATGTCGTTCATCAGAGGAGCAAAGAGTGTTCCCGCTATTACTGCCACCATGGGCGGAAACCCTGCGGAGCAAAGCCAGGAGCAGATCCAACAGCCCGATCCCCCTCTAGTCTGGGATACCGGTATCTGGATGGTGCCGGACGGCGGACTCACATTGTGCACCGGAGGAGGTTGAGAGTTCCTTGGAGTGGAATGTCCCCAGTGTGCCAACATTACTCTGAAAGTGCAGGCGTGGGTTCAATGTGGGCAATGTGGTGATCTGCTGCTCAGGGCAGAGAAAGGGGAGGGCCATCCAAGGAAGCTTACTGTTATGTGGGAGACCGGCCTCACCCAGGAGGTGACGGGGAATGAGTTAAAGTTCCTCCGCAGAGCAGGAAGGGGCATGTTCAGGCTGATGATGCAGCTGGAGGCCCTGCCAGCAGTCGTGGGCCTACAGTCTGCAGGAAGGGAGTTTGGCTGCAGAGCTGCATAGGGAGGGGATCCGTGTCCACCCAAACTGTAGGAGAGTGGCCAGAGATGCCTAAAGCAAAGGCCTTAATGGGATCCGCCCCTATTACTGTTCCACAACCTGTCAAGATAGAAGTCACCCAGGTGCCATCTTCTAGCACCAGCAGTGAGGGTGGGAGATGCCCTGTTAGAGTCGATTCCCCATCATTCTATATGAAGTACGGATCATTTGAAGACGGCATGGATGAGTGGGGATCGATTGATGAGACCGAGTGGGAATGGGTAGTCAGAGGCTGGGAGCAGCTCCCCAGGTCCCGAAGTGACTGTGCCTGTAGACTAGGAAGCCAAGGAGGCTATTGAGAGGGGGGAACTGGCCCAGAAATTGGGGTTCTGCTACACCTATGTTGCAAGAGTCCCAGACCTCACCCCACCGGGGAACATTGCCAGGGCCAGAGACCAGACACAGCGTACAAGGAAATGATACAGAGGGTATGTACCCCATTTTCTCCACCAGGGAGAGAAAACAGGAGGACCCTTCCCCGGTTGTCCAGGATGCAGCGGTGGATGCAGAAGAAAGTTGCACTGGCGTACGGCTATGATTACCCCTATGCCCCCAGGGAGGTAATGCTTCTGGTAGAAAAATTCTGGGACTTCTGGTGTGATGAACTAGTCTGGGACTTTCTACTTGTCCCAAAGCCCTACCGTGACTCTCCGGAAGAAAGACTAAAGGAGAAGTTTAACAAAGTAAAATTCCAGTGGTATTACGGGCGCTCCATCTATATAGATAGGGTGGAGGTCCGTCGCCCAGGCGGGTCAAGACATGCTTGGTCCATTCGGGTCAAAAATGTCAAGGGGAGTATGTCCAAGTGCCCCACCCTGTGTACTACAACTGAGGATTGTCAAAAAAAAGAAAAAGCCTACACAGGTCGTGAGTACTGAGGATTGCCCCTGGGGGTCTGCCTAGAGTCAGAGGGGAACACTTTTTCCCTCTTTACACTCTGCTGTACATGTATGATACACAGTTTAAGGTGCAGGGTAACTGATGAACCCCCCACCAAATGAACTCACTTGGTGGAGAACAGCAAAGAAAAATACAATGGAAATATCCTGACTGTCTATCTCTAAGGTGGTCCCACCTGTATAGAGAAAAAGGAAGCAAAAGTTAGTCAATTACATCACATATGAAATACAAGCCTAATTATCTGAACAGTTGAATGGAAAGACCCTCCTTCATTGGTTGCAAGAGCGACCTTTTCCATTCCTTCCCTGACTGCCTCTGCCAACCAGTGTCTTGACACGCCGGGGTCCTCCTTTATCTGGAAGAGCTTGTCCCCTAACACTAACTATCTAGAGAGAGTCCTTTTTGTTGAAGTGAAGTACAGCACCCTCTGCCGTCCTTTCAATCACTTCAGTAAGGAAACCAGGGCAGGCCACAGTCTTTTATGACCTACAGTCCTGCTGAGTCAGGGAAACATCACATGGGTCCAGCAGGGCACCCCCACCAAAGTTCTCGGACACTTGAATTCTATAGCAACATCTTCATCTGTAAAGACTGTGGATGAAGTCCCACACAGCCATTTGTAATCCACAAACGGTCCTGGCCAGATGGCCCAAGGGACCCAGCACACAAAAATAATTTCCCAGAAGACCCGGACCTGATGGTCCCAAAGGGTCTGACATTACAGCACTTGAATTTTCCAAGGACCCTGGCCCGATGGCCCAAGGGGTCAGTTTTAAACTTCAAACAATTGTAAACTTGAATTCAGCATCACATCACTTTAAACGTTTCCTTGGTGAGTTGTGGTAGCCAGCTGGCAACACAATTTTTTTTTTTGCTCTTGAATCTCCTATTTTGGATACAAAACCTGTGGTTGCAGGAAAGAAATATGTACCGTGTATGGCCTACCTAAGAGGACTCCATGGGGGAGATTTATTAAAACTGGTGCATAGTAACTAATCAGCTTCTACATTTTATTGTCTAAGTCTAATTAAAGAAGCTGAAGTTAAGCTGGCCATACATGGGTCGAATTCCAAAATAATTTACTTTTGAAAATCATAACTAAGCATTTTCTTTCGAATTCTGCACCATTAGTGGACCACAGCAATGGCCGATTTTCGCGCAGCCATCGAATTTGAGTGATCAGGCATGTGGGAAATTTTTGGAAAAACAAACAAATTTCTAATCAATGATGGCAGAATCATGCAATAAATATAATCAAAAAATCAATGTTCATGAGCCATGACCTGGAAAGAAAATAGGATTCCCAGCCAAAAAATTATTTTTCTGTAGCAACATGAGGTGAAATTAAAGGCTTGATTGGTTGAATTTCGAAATCAATGGTTGCACCACTGGATCACAAAACGCACAAAATGTCTTATTTTCAAAAGAAAATTCATTCAGAATTCGACCCATGCCATGGCCTGCATTAGAAGCTAATTGGCTATGCACAGTAGCACCAAATTCTGTGTGCACCAGTTTTTAGTAAATCTCCCCCAATGTGTCAAGTAACGAAAGAGAAGCTGTAAAAAAAATAGCATGTAATGGATTCGGGGAGAGCTTTGTGCGAAACCTGGAGTTGGGCTTTAAAGAGTAACTCCACTTTTGTTGAGAAAAATATAAATAAAATAGGGCCTTGGAACCCAAGGCCTATCTAAAACATACAACTTATTTAACAGTCTCACCTACCTTGTTAGAGAAAATTGGAAGAGGAGTTAAACTGTAACTTCTCACTAGATCAACGACAACACATGATCAGATTTGCCTTCAAATCGTCAATCTGTACTAAGATCCAAGAAACTAACTCTAAAATTTTGACAAGGTGGTACCTTTCTCCTTGTATATTACACAAAGACTACCCTTATATACCTGACCATTGCTGGAGATGCCAGAAGGGTGGTACAATGCTTCATATTTTCTGGTCTTGCCTCAAATTGACGCACTTCTGGAAGGAAGTTAGAAGGAATGCCTAAAAATTCACAGAATAACCTACGCCTTTATTGTTTTGCCTCTCAGTTGGCCCATGCACATTGGTGGTTCCACCCGGAGGACAATCATGCTGCGGCGGCTTTAGAAGCGGCCATTCTTACCTCCTTTGAATCTCTGCAAAATTTACTACATCGTAGATCCACCATGGGCAGACCGAACACTACTATTATTTCTGTCACCCTACGAATTTTTGCGGCTACAACCCTGGACGACACAGACCCTCCGGGGCTGTGTTCCCCCAATGCCCCCCTTTGGCACAATCCTCGGCTGCGGGAGTTTTTTGGTCGGGATGACGGTCTTTTCTGGGCCCGCCTCGGTGTGAAATCCGTTTCCCATTTGTATGTCCGGGGAACCTTTCGGTCCTTTGCGGACATGCAATCTACCTTTACCTACCCTCTACGGCCCATTTCCGTTATTTGCAATTGAGACATGCGGCGGCCGCGCAGTTCAGCCTCCGGGAAGTCTCGTTGAAACCATCCCCCTTGGAGTACCTCCTTTCTGATTCTTCGCATGAGAAGTTGGTCTCTACATACTACTCTAGGCTTTTACATTCTAAGTCCAAACGCTTGGCTGTGGTTGAGTCTCAGTGGCGGGAGAACGTCCCGGACTTGACGGAGGAGGTGCGGCAAGACATCCTTCCTGAACAAATCCCTGTTGTGATTTCCTCCAGGGATAGGGTTATACAACTAAAATTCCTTTATAGAGCATGCTTTACTCCTCAGTTTTTGCATAAAATAGGTAAATTACCCTCCCCTCTCTGTTCCAAGTGTAATATCGCTGAAGGGTCCTTCTTTCCCATGTTTTGGGACTGTCCCCCTATCCGTGCCTTTTGGTCGGAGGTCACGGCTTTTATAGCTAATATTTCCCAGTTATCTAATATTTGTAGCCCCCTTCGTTGTCTACTGGGGTATGTGGATGATGAGGATGCCCCTGCTCGCTCTAAATTGTTTTTATGCTGGACCTTCTTTTATGCTAGGAAAGCTATTGCTCTCCGCTGGAAGTCTACCGCTCCCCCTGACGTTCCATTTTGGATCTCTATTATTAATCAGGCTCTGCCTTTGTATAAAATGACGTATGAGGCCAGAGGCTGTCCGAAAAAGTTCCGGAAATCTGGTCTTTTTGGTGGGTGGACTCTGACCTGACTACCTCCTCTGTCTCTGACCCTACCTAGGTGATGTTCGGTATGACTTATTGTGTTTTGAATATGGTAGTATGCTATCTATGTTATTGTTCTGTCTCCCCCCCCCCCCCCGGGGGATTTATACTGTGATTCCTTTTGACAAGAAAACTGTAAGATGTGTAAACTGCTTATGTTATGGCATTCGATGTGCGATGAAGCCCCATGCGTGTTTGGGTTTCTCCTCCTTTGTGCTGTATTATCTCTTCTGTTTTGATAAGTGTGTGAAAATTCCGCGCTAGTAAATGATATTCAACTTATAAATCAAAAAACAAGCTGCAGCACATAGGAATCATAGAAAAACTCCCATACGGTATCAAATAGTAATATGTACTGCGCTAAACAAAAGAACTTTTTTTAAAAGTGAAATAGATATCATAAATCGTGACATTAGTGCAAAAAGAACATTAAAAATGAATAAATGCAATTGCAACAATCAAAATATATGTGAATATATAGTGAAAAATAGAAAATACATAAAAGCATATAAAGTGTCCAATATGTGTATAACAAAAGAGTCCATGCAATGAAGAATGGAAAAAATATAGGACGGTGTCCAAACAAAAACCTCAATATTATTGTGAGATATAATGGATAAAAGATTCAAGGAGCCACAAGTCCCAGTAAGTAGTGTGGTTGTTACATCCACAAGAAACCGTTGAAGATGAAAAACACCAGTGTGCAGGTCACCACAGAATATAAATGGATTGACTGCTTACCAGATCAACTGGGTCACCCAAATTAATGAGTAGACCTGTATAAGCTTTTTAGATGGTAATGCCAGGAACGGCCACAGGGTGTCACCTCACCAAACACTTCAGATCAGGTATCCATATAGCATGTATAAAGAAATTGATGACAGGGACATAGCGTAATTCCATAAAATACAATCCGTTTATTAAATTAAAAGATATCAAACTCACATTTCAGATGAGTATCACAAGCATAAAAAGCAATGGGCCAGCGTTTAGAAGAGAGTAAACATCTCCTGGAGCATTGCGGATCATAGAAGCCGGCTGTTGGGGTCATGGTAGCGTCACGTTTGACTCACCCGACCGGTTTCGTCATACGCTTGACGTCATCATTACGCTATGTCCCTGTCATCAATTTCTTTATACATGCTATATGGATATGCTATATTTAAGTCCTTCAGTTTATAGTCCATATAAAAAGATTATAGCAATGTGATAGGTTGTGTCACCATAAAATGTCCATCCACAAATGGCAGCCTCCACAAGGAGATTAGAAGCAAAATCCAGCAGGAGCTACAGAGTATAAAAGAGAAGAGAGGTGCTTTCAAGTGTAGCAATAAGGTTACATTTAATGAAGGTTCACCGTTTAGCAACTCACATGGTTGATGGTTAAAAAAGGGAACATCTAAGTATGCAGGTGTAGTGATGTGATAATTTCTTTGCCCATCTTTCAATTGTGTATTCCTGTTATGCAGTGTTTGTTTTTGCCCTTTTTCAATATGGCTGCTGGCTATCTTTCTCTCTTTGCAAGAAGGATGAGGTCATCAAAAAGGGCAGAGCAAGGATTGCTGGGTAAGACTGGAAAAAAGAGAGACATGAGGAGACACAGACATTTTCTTGCTGGAGAACAGAGACTGTAAGTGCTGTAACATCCCCTCACTGAGACACACAGAGACTCTACTAATGATTTCATGTTCCTGAGGAAAATATCTTATGTTGTATGGTTCACTGAATGTTATTTCTTCAATACATGGACATTTAAACACTCTGCAGTGTGGATTACTGTCTATATGGATATGTTTTCTCAATTGGGATTTCACTTGCTAATCACAAGCCCTGATTGAGTGGAGGCACTGGCGCTTACTATAAATCCTATCCTGATCACACAGATTATATAGACTCTGCTCCTAAATACTACACAGGTGGCGTCATCATACCCCAGTAGCCGCCAAGAGTGATCTAAATAGCGCTACACAGGCATCTGGAGTAAAGCTTTC
The DNA here is from genome assembly GCF_965119305.1 of Pelophylax lessonae. Classification (NCBI taxonomy): domain Eukaryota; kingdom Metazoa; phylum Chordata; class Amphibia; order Anura; family Ranidae; genus Pelophylax; species Pelophylax lessonae. Next base: position 650,970,678 of record NC_138768.1, read on the forward strand.
CACATAGACTATCCTCCTCCCCGCCCGCTCCCACCTCCATCATATATATACTTTAACTTTTTTATAGTTATTTATTATATTATAATTTATGATTTTGTGTTTCAAACTTAATCATACCCGAGATGTTATAAAGAAGAACGCACAGTAAAAAAAAAAATCATATGTAAATAGTTGGTTTGGGCTGCTCATCTTTAAGAATTACATGCAAAATAATGGTACCTTTTCAGCACCTAAAATCGGAAACAATCATACCGCCAGGGAGGTTAAAAGGATTACAATCCAAATAGTGGCGAAATATTTCCCCATTTGCAAGACCCATTCCTCGTGTCCTGTACTATGTCTGAATAATTATTTTAGTCAGCTAAATTGATTGTTTAATTGATCGATGAACCACAGTGCCTCCAATACAAAATGCATTCATAAAAATAATTTAACTGACTTAAATATTTATTGCTGAGTTAATTTTGCCCATGCGGAAATCTTTGAAATACATGATAAGATCGGTGCGAGTATGGACTGAGACTATCAAAAATAAATCATTATTTATCTACAATAAATTATTTACAAACACCACTAACTTTGAATAATAGGTGGACACAGGCACTACATTTTGCAATGAAGTTTGAAAATTATTTGTTACCGTAAAGTATACTGTAAACCCTCGTTATATCGCGGTTCAGTTTTTGCGGTCCCGGTATATTGCGTTTTTTTTCTGTAAGACCTATTAATATTATTTTACTAATTAAATCATTGTTAATTAAATATTTTTGTGTTTTCTATTGCTCTTGCTCTGTCTCTCAGTATATTTTATGTGTTTAAATGTGTTTCTGTTGTTTTAAAAGTGTGTTTAAAGACCTTAAAATGCTTTTAAAAGTACAGTGAAAGGTATAAAAACATGCCTAGGGTGTATTTGAATAGGGTCTTTATTTAGCAGATTTTCACTTTTCCTGGGTGGGTCCGGAACGTAACCCCCGCGATGGAGGGGGGTTTACTGAATACCTATGAGATCGAATACAATAATGATTTTCTCTTTCTGTAGATATCCAATTGGATAAAATTTGAAACATAATCTACATTTGACTTACTTGACCCATAAACACACTGTAGTTGAAGTCCATCTAAAGTTATGGCAATACGGCAAATTAATATGACTACATTTTTGGGTGTTAGGATATCTAATGGGAGAGCAAATCAGCTAGCATAAAATAATTGCACATATAAAAATCAAAATAGATATAGAGACTATAATTACTCTTCCACATATAGGTGTAGGCATTAAAAGGGTTATTGGCCAGATTCTCCTATGATGACTAATGGGTGGAGTTTGTAATTGAAAATGGTGTCTAGCTCGGTTGAAGCTGTGTGCCCTGGCTTCAGTGAAGTGTGTGATCTAGATGAGGCAGTCTGATCTTGGTGGTGAAGTCTCCCTTTTCAGATGATGCAATCTCCCTAGATGATGGGCGTGTGTTCTCTTGATGGTGAAGTATGATCCCCTGTCTACCTGACTTGCTATCTTTCTGAGTGGCAGACAATACACTCATAAAACTTTGATAATCCAGGCCCAGAAGGTGTAACCCTTTCTCTGATTGGTGGGTCAGGTTAAAGCAGTAGTAAACTCAGCCACCTTAATTCTAAGTAAACATTAGGGCAATTGGTCAAATACTCATAATTCATATAGCCATGTTTTTTCCCTATAAAACGTTTATAATAAGGTTTTTTTTATGCTTACTTTTATTTGTCAGTTTTCCGGCCAAAGCCTTGTCTATTCTCTTCCGCTTCCAGCATGATAATACTTCCGCCCTCTCTCTAGTATAAGCACCCGTAATCTCATGCACACACATTAGGAGTTATCTTTGCTTGCTCTGAGGTTGATATGGAGCTATGTCTACACCCACTGTGACGTGGCAAGTCACATGGGGTGTTTCAGCAAATAACCGAGGGTCAGCACTCTCGTGATTGCAATGCAGTGCCGCAAGTACTGATGAAGGAGGCATGGCATGAGAATGTCCTCACTTATGGCACAAAGAACATGCTGTGGATGACAGACAAATTGTGCATCACGTCAACAAAACGGTGCAAGAGAGGACAGGATAAAGGGCATTGACGAGTAAGTAATAGCACAGTGATTATTATGAGGGAAAGTGTGATTTGTGAGTTTACTACCGCTTTAATGTTCAATTATGTATTTACCTATGTATTATCTCCCTCTGACCACTGGATGACACTCCGGGACCAGAAATGTCTATTTCAGTTTTCCAGGGGAAATGGATCTTCTTTAACACCTGATCCATTACTGTATATTAACTTTTTTTTTTTGGAAAAATTATGATTTTTTTTTTTATAAAGGATTCACTCTGTTAGTTGGCCTGAAAACATAAAATGCCTTTGAGAAACTGGCAGTTTCCTAATTTGGGGTACCAGCATTTAAATGAAATTATTTTTATAACTATAAAGAGATATACATTTTAGTCCATAATTACAATATTGATGATACACTTAACAGTATTAAAATGAGTGCCATATTACTACTTGATTATGGCTACATTATAACACACACATTTCGACAATATTGATTAAGGATACAACACATCAAATACCTAAGGAGATGATCATTTCCCTTTTAGTCCTTTTTCAGAAAATATGATATCTCATCCTTGATATGTATACATCTGAATGGACAAGTGTCTAAATACTTCATTTTCTTGCAGTCTTTTCCTAAAATGTTCCAAAAATAACAAATTTTGTCTATAAAATCTTAAAACATATACATTTATTTTTTTTTCATGGATTCAAGCTGGTGTTCAGAGTTTCTCGCAGGTTGACTTTTCCCAATATCCTTTATTTCAGTGAACAATAGAGGAGCTATTTTTGATGGGGGATACAAGATTGTTTATTTCCTTCCACCTGGGCAAACATACAATGTGTTTTAATACCATGTTTGTGAATTCTGAAATTCTCATAAACATAGATGAGTAGTTTTATTTTACTTTGATCCTGTTTATAGGAAGGGAAAACTGTCTAATTTAATTGAAACCCCATTTAGCTTGCTTGGGGTTTTCCTCCTTCCCAGGTCTATTTACTAGATGTTCTGAGATATTGGATGTCAACAGTGTCTCCTTATTCCCACAAACAACCATTCCAAGGCATTGTATCATTAACTAGGACATTATTTAACCTGAACCTAGACTTTCAATCTTCTATAGTGTAAAATGAGAGAAGTATGATAAAAAGTTCTGACATACTATATATATATATACACAGTATTTCACAAAACTGAGAACACTGCTCACATTTTTGTAAATATTTTATTATATGTTTTCATGTGACAACACTGAAGAAATGACACGTTTCTACAATGTAGTGAGTGTACAGCTTGTATAACAGTGTACATTTGCTGTCCCCGCAAAATGATTCAACACACAGCCATTAATGTCTGAACCGCTGGCAACAAAAGTGAGTACACCCCTAAGTGAAAATGTCCAAATTGGAACCAATTAGCCATTTTCTCTCCCCACGGTCATGTGACTTGTTAGTGTTACAAGGTGTCAGGTGTGAATGGGGAGCAGGTGTGTAAAATTTGGTGTTATCGCTCTCACTCTCATACTGGTTACTGGAAGTTCAACATGGCACCTCATGGCAAAGAATTCTCTGAGAGTCTGAAAAAAAAAGAATTGTTGCTCTACATAAAGATAGCCTAGGCTATAAGAAGATTGCCAAGACCCTGAAACTGAGCTGCAGCACAGTGGCCAAGACCATACAGCGGTTTAACAGGACAGGTTCCATTCAGAACAGGCCTTGCCATGGTCAACCAAAGAAGTTGAGTCCACGTGCTTAGCGTCATATCCAGAGGTTGTCTTTTGGAAATAGATGTATGAGTGCTGCCAGCATTGCTGCAGATGTTGAAGGGTGGGGGAATCAGCCTGGCAGTGCTCAGACCATACGCTGCACACTGCATCAAATTGGTCTGCATGGCTGTCGTCCCAGACGAAGATCTCTTCAATGGTCTCTTTCAATTGTATGGACAGCTCCTTTCGAACACATGATGTAGATTCACAGCAATAGATTCCAAATGCAAATACCACACATAAAAACAACTCCAAACCTTTTACCTGCTTAATTAATGAAGAAATAATAAAGGAGTAGCCCACACCTGCACATGATTCAATTGTCAAATTACTTTTGGTTCCTTGAAAAAGGGGGTGGCTATTCTTAATAGCTGTAATTCCTAAACCCTTCCTCCGATTTGGATGTACATACCCTCAAATTAAACCTGAAAGTGTGCACTTTCAGCCCATAGCCATTATATATAACTATAACTTGAATATGTATTGGTAAATACCTGAAAAAAAATGTACCTGGGTCCAAATATATATGGACCTAACTATATATATATATATATATATATATATATATATATATATATATATATATATATATATATATATATATATATATATATATATATATAGTACCTTCAGGCATCTCTGCCCTTTTTGATGACTAGCCTGCACTATGCAATGGACATGGAGATGTGTGTTCAGGTCCTAAAGAGGTATAACCACTTATTATCGGATTTATAGCAAACTCTAAAAGGGGGATTCTTATGCCCCATACACACGTGAAGATTATCTGCAGACTTTTGTCTGCAGACTTACCAAAACCATATAATATGAGGTCAAACCTAAACACTTTCAATTTGTATGCAATCCGGCAGGCCCTTGCACTACATAGAAAAGGTAAATCTGCAGACAAAAGTCTGCAGATAATCTGCACGTGTGTATGGGGCATTAGTTCGCATATATTGGGAAACATGTCCCAGCTTGGCAACTGCATCAAAGCGATCCCTCTCTGAACAGTCCTTACTCTTTCTTGCAGACTGCCAACCTCTTATTTGCTAACTTAATGTTCTCTTAAGAACTTGGATATATAGTGCCAATATGGGGCAAACACAGTTGGTGAATACATGAGCTATAGACCAAAATCCAGCAATGCATGTCCACAATGGGAAAATACACAAATTTAAGAGGGCAGACAGCAACAGTCTATGAATGCATGCAATCAGCGATGTTCCCAAACAACACCCAAATAAAAAAATAATAATACAATAAGGTTACCACACAGTGAGCATGTCTTATATAAAAAAATACATAACTTCAGACATCCCTGCCCTTTTTAATCAATTTATTACTATTAATATACAGTATATATATATATAAACATTAAGTAATAAACTAAAAAAGGCAGGGAAGCCTGTGTAAGATTCTGGTACCTTCGGTACCCTTCCAGCCCAATTCTTCCGCATATAGCTACCTGTCCCTTTAAATCTCGTGACGTCATCACTAGGCGCCGCTCTGAGCGGCTATTTCAATCGCCGGTTTTCACTCACAAGGTGTTCGTACAAACCGCTTGTTACACAGCCTTGTCTGACGCTGCCGAAGCCTCCAGCTATTTCCTGTATCTCGCTACGGATCCTGTATCTCGCTACCGATCCTTCTCCTCATTACCGGACCCCTCATCTCTCTAAAACCAACTAGTGATAAGTACCCCGCAGGGGATTCCTTCCTATCAACTTGCACTATCTACTCTTGTATACTAAAGACTGTTGCTATCTATGCATTACTATTTCTATCATCTGCACTGTTACATAGATTGCTAGCTCTTGAGTCTACTACCATCTATATCCTTGCACTGAGTTAGCAATTCCTGTACACTTCATCTGCTGTCCCCTACCACCTGTTAATTGTACATGATTGCTAACCTATCTGCATACTATCTATCACCATCTGCTAACACTCCTGAACATTACTATTGAGTGCCTATCATTGCTATCACTACTCACGCCTGTCCTTTCAGCACATCACCTCTATACTATCGTATACAACCTATCACTCCAGGAACATCTTAACTGAGTGCCTGTATATTTGCATGCTGAGGCAGGCTGGGCCACAATGATGAGTCTGGAGAGTTGGATATGGTAATTCAACACATCTCTGCACGACTACTGAGTGGAAATTCTGCAGCTGCATATCCATTTCACTAAACAAACGCCGGAGCGTTACAGATTGTACGAACCAGAAAAAAAAAAATGGATTCAGCAGAATTAGCCACTCATGTGTTACAACTAACACAAAAGGTAGATGCACTAATCCTTTCCCTTACCGAAGTGAAAAATGAAAATCAGACTTTGAGACAGCAGGTAGCTCGTATTTCACAGCTTACTGCTGCTCAACCTCGTGAGCCCAAAATAAACCCTCCTCTAGTGTTTACAGGTGATCGAAAAAAAATTAGTGAATTTAAAAACGCATGTCAATTGCTTTTTAATCTAAAACCTCGTACTTACACTACAGACCAAATTAAAGTCTGCACCACTATCTCATATTTGTCGGGTGATCAACGGGCTTGGGCAGACTCTCTCTTTGAGAAAAATGACCCTCTTCTTAACTCCTATCCTTTATTTTTAGCAGAACTCGCTAGCCTATATGAAGACCCAAATAGGCAGAGTACTGCTGACAGCCAATTGAGGGCTTTAAAACAAGGAAGGAGACCTGTTGAAGACTTCGTAGCAGAGTTCAAAAGATGGACCCTTGATTCAGGGTGGAATGATGCATCTTTGCGAACCCAGTTCAGACTCGGGTTATCGGAAGCCGTTAAAGACGAGCTCGCCTGAGCGGATTTACCTGGCACTTTGGATGCCTTAATACAACTCAGCATCAATATTGACAGGCGACTGCGAGAAAGAAAGGCTGAGAAAATGGGAATACCATTATCCAATCCTTCTTGGGTTTCGCCCGTTGACCCTACTCCTATGGAGGTAGGAACCATACGCCCACCATTATCGTCTACTGAACGAGCCAGGAGAAGATCTGAAAATCTCTGCATGTACTGCGCCTCCCCAGATCATTTGATAAGCGTCTGTCCCCTTGTCCGCAAAAAAGAGGGTGAGTGTTCACATGTCTTGCTGGGGGGATTAACGACTTCTTTTTCAAATCCCTATCTTTTTATTCATTTGACCTTACAGTGGGACCATAATAGGATCACCACCAAGGCTATGATCGACACAGGATCTTGTGGGAACTACATTGACACTAGTTTTGTTGCTTTAAATAAAATACCTATTATTTCAAAATCTAAACCTGTCTCTGTTAGTTTTATTAACGGTATTCCGTTATCTTCTGGTCCAATTACCGATCAGACACAAGCACTCCTTGCTACTGCTAACGAGTCTCATGCTGAGACCACCACTTTTGATGTATTACCTTCACCCCATTTTCCCATTATTTTGGGACTTCCCTGGTTACACATACATCAACCAATCATTGATTGGAAAACACGGACTTTAACCTTCCCCTCTCACTACTGCGAGACCACGTGTAACCTTCAATCATATAAAACAATCCTGTCCATGGTGTCAGATGAAATTTCACCACCACCATGTTATCAGGATCTATCAGAAGTCTTCCTTGAGAAAAATGCTCATGTATTGCCTCCCCATAGGGACTACGATTGTTCTATTGATCTACTCCCTAATAGTAAACTACCTTTCGGTCATGTTTATCCTCTTTCTCAGGATGAACTTTCTCATCTCAAGGAATACTTGGATGAGAATTTAGCGAAAGGGTTTATTAGACCCTCTACTTCTTCCACAGCTGCAGGACTTTTCTTTGTCCGCAATAAGGATTTAAGTCTCAGGCCTATTATTGACTATAGGCAATTAAATACCATTACAATAAAGGATCGCTATCCTTTACCTCTCATTCCCAAACTTATTGAACAAGTGCGTGGAGCTACCTACTTTTCAAAATTGGACCTAAAAGGGGCATACAACCTTATCCGAATCCGTAATGGGGATGAGTGGAAGACGGCATTCAGAACCAGATATGGATTATTCGAATATCTAGTGATGCCTTTTGGGTTGTGTAATGCTCCCGCAGCATTTCAACGATTCATAAATGACATCTTCAGAGACTTACTTGATGTTTGTGTTGTGGTATATCTGGATGATATACTCATTTATTCTCAGTCCTTGTCCGAGCATGTAAGACATGTAAGACTTGTGCTATCCAGATTACTCGCACACAACTTATACGTAAAATTAAAAAAATGCCTATTTCACAAGGAAGAAGTACTATTCCTAGGATACATCATATCTAAGAACGGTATCAAGATGGATATGAGCAAGATATCATGTATACTGGATTGGCCTGTACCAACAACTCGTAAGGCATTACAACGATTCCTTGGATTTTCAAACTTCTATAGGAAGTTCATCAAGAACTTCTCTTCTATTGTGAGACCACTCACACAACTTACAAGTGTAAAGAAACCATTCAAATGGTCTGAAGAAGCAAATAAAGCTTTCCGCTTGTTAAAATCAAGCTTCACTTCTGCTCCCATACTACGCCATCCAGACCCATCCCTTCAATACATCCTGGAGGTAGATGCGTCAAATATGGCTGTAGGAGCAGTTCTTTCCCAACGACCAACGAATACTTCACCACTCCACCCAGTTGCTTTTTTCTCTAAATCACTAAGTAGCCCAGAGGTGAATTACCCAGTGGGTGAAAAAGAGTTGCTTGCCATAAAATTGGCACTAGAAAATTGGCGACATTTACTTGAAGGTACTCGATTGCCAATACTCATATATACAGATCATAAGAATCTCCAATACCTTCAAACCAACAAGACTCTTTCCCACCGGCAGGTACGTTGGTCATTATTCTTCCTAAGATTCAACTTTCTAGTGACCTACACGCCTGCAGACAAAAACAAAAAAGCGGATGCGCTATCACGGCTAACCGAAGATAACTGCGCCGAAATCCCTTCACTTCCTATAATACCCCATGACCGTATTATTGGTGTTGTTCGTTCCTTGAAGGAAGAGATTCTGCACAGTATAGGACTGGATTCACCACCACCACAACTAAGTGCTGATGCAGAAGGCTTCCTCTACTTTAACGACAAACTCTACATACCTCCTGGTATGCGTACCAAGATCTTGGAATTATCACATGACGTACCTATGGCAGGACATATGGGTATGACTAAGACATTCAATTTGCTCACCAGGCAATTTTGGTGGCCTGATATGAAGACGTCTGTACAAAAATTTGTTTCCTCATGTGACATCTGTGCAAGGTCCAAAATTGACACTACAAAACCATCTGGTCTACTTTGCAGTCTACCAATACCCAAAGTTCCATGAGAAGTTGTGTCCTTAGACTTTATAGTAGAATTACCACCTTCCAAAGGATTTACTGCCATTCTAGTGTCAGTGGACCATCTGACAAAGATGGCACATTTCATTTCTATTCGCAGACTACCTTCATCTAAGGAAACAGCGGAATTACTAGTAAAACATGTGTTCAAGCTACATGGAATTCCAAAGACTCTTTTATCTGACCGAGGTTCACAGTTCATCTCCAAGTTTTGGCAAGCTCTATGTCATATACTACGAATTGAGCGAAAACTTACTTCTCCCTACCACCCTCAGACCAATGGACAAACTGAAAGAGTCAACCAGTGCATTGAACAATATTTGCGTTGCTACACCTCATACCTACAGGATGATTGGGTGGACCTCCTCCCTCTGGCAGAATTTGCTTACAATAACGCAACCCACAGTACTACTAAGCAAAGTCCATTCTACCTAAACTATGGGTTTCATCCCACACTTCTTCCACCACGCATCCTGCCATCAAGTAACCCAGTAGCCTCTGACTATCTTACCCAAATAAAAGACTCTCTGGGTTTACTTAACACCACCATCTCACATGCCCATAGCCAACAAAAAAGGTACTACGACCTCCGTAGAAGACCTTCTCCTCAATATGCTATTGGGGATCTCGTTTGGCTATCTACGAAAAACTTAAGGTTAAAGATCCCCAGTAAAAAGCTTGGGCCTTTGTTTCTAGGACCTTTCCCAATTGAGAAGCTCATTGGGAGAGCTGCAGTTCAACTCACCTTACCGGCAGATCTTAAAATACACCCCATCTTTCACGTGTCGCTACTGAAACCACATGTTCCCAACCAAGGAATAAGACCTACCATCTCGCCTCCACCTCCAGTACAAGTTGAAGGCGGAGAAGAATTTGAGATTAAGGAGATTTTGGATTCTCGTATCCTAAGAGGGAAACTCCAATATCTCATAAGATGGAAAAACTATGGACCCCAAGACGACACCTGGTTGGATACTTCTGACGTTCACGCTCCCAGGCTTATACGAAGGTTCCACTCCAAATACCCGGAGAGACCAGTGCTATAGGCCTTCCGGAGCCGGCCTTAAGGGGGGGTACTGTAAGATTCTGGTACCTTCGGTACCCTTCCAGCCCAATTCTTCCGCATATAGCTACCTGTCCCTTTACATCTCGTGACGTCATCACTAGGCGCCGCTCTGAGCGGCTATTTCATTCGCCGGTTTTCACTCACAAGGTGTTCGTACAAACCGCTTGTTACACAGCCTTGTCTGACGCTGCCGAAGCCTCCAGCTATTTCCTGTATCTCGCTACGGATCCTGTATCTCGCTACCGATCCTTCTCCTCATTACCGGACCCCTCATCTCTCTAAAACCAACTAGTGATAAGTACCCCGCAGGGGATTCCTTCCTATCAACTTGCACTATCTACCCTTGTATACTAAAGACTGTTGCTATCTATGCATTACTATTTCTATCATCTGCACTGTTACATAGATTGCTAGCTCTTGAGTCTACTACCATCTATATCCTTGCACTGAGTTAGCAATTCCTGTACACTTCATCTGCTGTCCCCTACCACCTGTTAATTGTACATGATTGCTAACCTATCTGCATACTATCTATCACCATCTGCTAACACTCCTGAACATTACTATTGAGTGCCTATCATTGCTATCATTACTCACGCCTGTCCTTTCAGCACATCACCTCTATACTATCGTATACAACCTATCACTCCAGGAACATCTTAACTGAGTGCCTGTATATTTGCATGCTGAGGCAGGCTGGGCCACAATGATGAGTCTGGAGAGTTGGATATGGTAATTCAACACATCTCTGCACGACTAATGAGTAGAAATGCAGCTGCATATCCATTTCACTAAACAAACGCCGGAGCGTTACAGCCTGATGTTACTGTATTTCGTTGGTTTGGCATACATTTGTTTAGATTTCTCTGGTTGTCCCTTAAGAAACACTATCACCAGACATATTTTGGCACTGGTTTCCTCTGAAAGTCCTTTGTGATGTAGCTTACTATATCTAAATATGGTCATTGGAGGTGGCTGCTCATGGTGCTGCCTGCCATGATCTGACATGGGTGTAAGATCTTCAGTGAATGTAGAGTCTAGTTTAATGGGGCCTTGATGTAAGAGTAATACATGCCTATCAATGTTCTAAGCATTTAACCTCCCTGGTGGTCTGATTATGTCAGAATTTCTGTGCTAAAAGCAGTACATTGTTTTGCATGGAAATATGTTTTATATTTTAGGCCTGTAATTCTTAGGAATAACTCACTTAAATCATAAATTATAATGTAATAATAATAAATTTAATCAAATTCTTCATTGTTATTGAAGTGGAGATATTTCATTATGAGGGAGAATCTGTACTTGGGGGCGCTGCCTGATCCGTACCGCAGTCAATAGAGCACCAAGTCTGCACATCGCTGAGCTCAGTCGCAGAATCCTCGCTGTTGTCACTTTTAGTACCTGATGACGAATTTTCCCAAGAATAGCTATCGCTCAGTTCAAATAATTCCAATACATAGCTGTTTTCCAGTTCATCCAAAAGCGTTTTTGAGCTAAAAGAACGCTTTTTGGATGCCATGGACGTTATCAATTTTCCAGGCACAAAGTACCGCATTCTTTGCATTAGGATAAAAAACCTTCTGGGTGTAGCAGCCTCCCCAGCACCCCCTAATACTTACCTGAGCCCCATCTCTTCCCAGCGATGTTCACGAGTCCCTCGGCTGTCTGGGAGTCTCTCTCCTGATTGGCTGAGACACAGCCGCGGCACCATTGGCTCCCACGGCTGTCAATCAAAGTCAGTTAGCCAATCAGGAGAGAGAGGGAACAAGCCAAACGGCAGCTCTATGCCTGAATGGACACACAGAGCTGCTCCTTGGCTCGGGTCTCCCCTTAGCAAGCTGCCTGCTGTGGGGGCCCTTGAGAGGAGGGAGGAGCTAAGACCAGCAAGGAGGGACCTGAGAAGAGGAGGATCTGGGCTGCCCTGTGCAAAACTAACTGCACAGGAGGTAAGTATAACATGTTTGGTATTTAAAAAAAAAAAATACAGAGACTTTATAATCACTTTAACTGGAGCCTTGTAGTCTCTGGTCTTGGAGAGCTAGAAATGCTCAAGTCGATAGTAGAAAAGATTGGTTCGTTCTTAGCTCTTGCTAAGTCTTTGATGAGCTTTGAAAAGAACAAAAAGGGTGGGGAAGACACTTGATGCCTCTACTTGAACCAGTTATTGGTCATTTTTCCTGAATATTGCATAGTAATTTTGTTACAATTGGGTTATTGCTGTTCACAGTGTCTACATAGCTAAGGCGTTGTAGATGTGAGTCTTCCTTGGCGATTTCAAGCTCAAGATGATCACTTAGTTGGAAAAGTACTGTGTTGCACCCAACGAATAGATAGATAAATAGTTCACTTAGTTCCTAGAACTCCTGGTTGTCTTCATTTGAGAGTTTCAGAGAGTTCTGCAGCTTGCTAAACAAGACAAGCTTAATAACTTCAGAGCTCCCGTAAATTTGAACTAACCTCTCCCATGTGAGATTAAAGTGGAGTTCCAGTCACCTGTGGCCGGCATCTTTACTTTGAGCACCCGGCTGCTGTGACAGCTTGCGCCTTCACACAGCCGGGTGCCCACTGCGCATGCATGAGTCTTGCAGCACAACGTAAATGTTGGATGCAGTCCTCTGGGACCTGTCAGTGTCCCAGAAGACTGTGGGAGGGGGGGGGCGAACTTCTGTTTCCGAAAGTATACAGGGGGTACCTGTCAAAGTCGGGTACCTACTCTCCCCCCCTCAAAAGTGTCAAAGAGGAGAGGGGAACGAGTCCTTAAAGCAGAACTTCCCCTTTTGGGTGGAGTTCTGCTTTAAGGCCTTTGTCCGGTTTGAAGATGTAAACAGTATTAAGTCTCCTAGACAACTGACAACCTAACCATCTGTTTATGGAATACTACTGTCTTAAAATTGATCTCTATTTTTTTTATAGTTCTCTGGGTGATCGTTGAACTTTATAAGCTCTCTTATGTACTTAGTAGGGTCCGGCGTCCAGGTGTTCCTTGTAGCCTTGTCGTAACAGGTGTTCCTTAACTATTGCTAGATTTGGTGGTATCTAATACCTGGAGTTTAGGTGTTGAAGGAGAAGATGAAGTAGCAGATGTGTTCAGTCCAGTCGGTCTCAAGAACAATGGGGTTGATTTACTGAAACTAGAGACTGCAAAATCTGGTGCAGCTGCGCATAGTAGCCAATCAGCTTCTAACTTCAGCTTGTTCAATTAGGCTGACAAAAGAAACCTGGAAATGGATTGGTTTGTATGCAGAGCTACACCAGATTTTGCACTCTCCAATCTTAGTAAATCAACCCCAGTGTGACCAGTCTTGGAGGTTTTAAAGTGGATGTAAAGGAATAAGGTTTTTTTATCTTAATGCATTCTATGCATTAGGATAAAAAAACCTTCTGTGTGCAGCAGACCCCCTCAGCCCCTCTAATACTTACCTGAGGTCCATCTATATTCAGAGATGTTGCAGGGGTGTCTTGGCTGCCCGGGACTCCCCTCCTCATTGGCGGAGACAGCATTGTGACGCCATTGGCTCCTGCTGCTGTCAAAGTCAGTCAGCCAATAAGGAGAGAAAAGGGTCAGGGGCGTGCTGCAACTCCATGTCTGAATGGACACAGGGAGCTGTGGCTCTGCTTGGATGCCCCCATAGTAAGCTGCTTTCTGTGGGGGCACTCAAAGGGAGGGGCAAGGAGCACCGAAGAGGGACCCAAGAAGAGGAGGATCTGGGGTGCCCTGTGCAAAACCACTTCTACAGAGCAGGTAAGTATAACATGTTTGTTATTTGTAATAAAAAAAAAATAGACTTTGGTCCCCTTAGAGAAAACAATGGTGGGCAGGAACCTGGCAGGTGCTCCCTGGATCCCTGCTGCTTCTAGGGGCCTATCGGACTGAACAGCTACCTTGACCCGAGCTTCCCTGTCTGTATGGGATAGATTGAATACATTGGGCCATTATAATCCTCCAACCTCCTCCCTAGTTCCATTAGGATACCCATGGTTCCCTTCTGGAGAAGAACCTGGCATTTTTGCCTCTTAGGTTCAGACAGGAAAACAGCATGCGTCCAATATGCCCCATGAGGCCCTTTTTTCCCCCCTTTCGGAGTTAGTGCAGTACTTTGGGAACATACCCTTAAGCCCCGTACACACACACAGATTGTTGGCCGTCAATTGTCAGCCAACGTCCGATCTGCCGATTGTAGGCTTGTTAGTATGATGCTTTCGGCCGAAAAAAATCTGGTGTGCACGCTATAAAATTTTTGTTGGCCAACAACAGAACGGCCAATTGTTCCTCAGTCAGTACAGATTTCGGCAGACAAAAATCAGATGAGCAAGACTGGGCATGCTCAGAGAAGAAAAAAACACGGAAAGTCAACCATCACATGACATCACTTCTGAAGTTGGTTTTTGTTGGCCAACAAAAGTCCAGTGCAAGTCTAGAGCACATTTCAACCAACAAACAACACTGGACAAAAGACGGCCAATCAGTCGGCCAACAATCTGTGCTTGTGTACGAGGCTTTAGTTCCCTGGAAATATCGCCAACTGACGGATTTCTTTAATAAACTACAACCTCAATTGAGAGCCTTTAATATGCTTACCACCTTTGAATCTTTATGCATCGCCCTTCCACAATCTAGTGGACATAGGTCAAGACTTTACCCCGCCACAGATTTAGAGACTGATTAGATTGACTCACTCCACCGCCATAAGCTCCCGTACACAAGAAATGTCATACAAATTCCTCACCAGGTGGTACCGGACCCCTGTCTGACTAGAACAGATATGTATCCAATGGTAGATGCTTGCTGTTGGAGGGGCTGCGATAGTCCAGGCACGTTTCTCAACCTGTGGTGTTTTTGTCCCAAGATTAAACCATCGGGCTATTCCCCCCCCCCCCCCCGGACCAAACAGACAACTCTTAGATCTATAGAGTGCTCCCTTTTACATTTTCTTCACCATGGGGTTCCCTCCTCCTTAAAACTTTATAAAAAAAAGTGTAACTTCTCATCTATTAAATGCAACCAAATTATTATTTCCCAGATTTTGGAAACAATCCACATGTCCTACTCTGCTAAACTTGAAAAATTCCTCTTCTTCAGAGTCACCTCTGCACATGTTGATGCATTTGGATGGAACAAGCTGAGATGTGATGTGCTTTTTACTATTGCAAATATGTGAGTATATTACTTACCGTGTTTTTATACAATAAATTATTTGTCCCAGGATAATGCACTAGGTTGTGCGCCCTCGGTGTGTTTTGTATGGATATATTACTCCTCTGAGATTTCCACAGATTAAAATACCATCACTGTACAGCATTCAAGTGACACCAGAGCTGCTACATTTCCTCCCCACAGATGCACCTACTACTGGACTAGAGTGATCCATTCTGTTTTTCATATTTTCCTAATTAGGTCATTTCTCCTTCCCTATTTCTTTTTTTCTTCTCCCCTTTTTTCTCATAACCCATGGTGTGCAAATTAATTTGAATACATTTTTGCTGTGTTTAAATTTCACAGAACTTGGGCAGGTATAGATACACACTGGGTGCTCTTGTTATGGGATGCCTCGGTTGGCCCTCCTCTGTTCTGGCACACCAGTGTTGTCGATGGTGCGGAGTCAGGTGGAGCATCAGGCCTCTATTTTGTTGGGTGCCCTTTGTTTATCCCTACTGCTTAGGTTTCCCCTTTTTGTGTACTGCATTTGATGTACTTGTCATCAGCACCTCACCTCAATATTAAATGTGTTCCCATTTTTTTTTACACATCTATACCTGACCTGTCTTACTTTGTTCTTTAATTTACTATTTCTACTTTCTTGTAGTGGTTGTACATATTTGGTAAAATTTCAATAAAACTTTATTGTAAAAAAAAAAAAAAAAAGAGACTTTGGTATCATTTTAAGGTGATTTGGGAAGCTCGATTCAGGAAAGTGTATGGTGGCACATGAATTTCTGCAATAAATGTTAGTAACTTGGTAAGTAGAGAAGTGTCCAATGTGCCAGGGTGACCTGTGTGGTTGATTGCTGCAGCTTCTCCTTTAAATTAGATTTAACATATCCTATGCAATTGGGTAGACATTTTTCCAGCTTAGGACAAATTGCAGGGTTCATATTACAGACTCATTGGAGGCAGTTAGGATGGTACTATGGATGAATCTTTCCTCTGCTGCTTGTTACAAAACCTTGAAATTAGCCACAGCTGCCTTCACTTTTTTGGACGACTTTTAACTGCGTTTCTGCCTCAACCCGTATAGTGTTTGTTTCTGCTTACATTTTTGAAGCTTGTGCGACTTGGGCATTGGCTTGTGCTCCTACGTGTATCTTTTTCCTTACAGCTTTGACCTTGAGAGCCGTTCAGTGCCCTCTTAGTTCAGTGAGGGCTACAAGCCATCTGCTGCATTGGAGGATAAGACTTGTAGTTAATTCATTCACAGATGCCCATGCAGTGGCTATGGGGAAAAAAACACTTGGCGGCTGTAACAGGTAAGGGGGGAGTGAGGTGGGAGATGCTCAGCATGTTACACCCTAAATACGGGTGTAACATAAAACATGTTCAGCAGGGAGCATTGATAGTTTCAAAAAACTATTAGATGGACACCTTAAAGACCACAACATACAGGGGTATACAATGTACGGTTAAAAGCAAACACACACACACACACATCATAGGTGGAACTGGATGGACTGATGTCTTTTTTCAACCTCACTAACTATGTAACTATGTTCAGAAGATGAACTTAGCCTTTAATAACAATTGATAGAAAATAATATTTTTCAGATATTCTTTCATTGCTTCTAAAAGCTCTTTTTAGCTTCATGGATGCACTGGTTAGTTGCTTTACATCATTACATTTTTAAGCAGCAGCAGACAGACAGATTACAGTGAATCCAGAAAGTATTTACAGCGCTTCACTTTTCCACATTTTGTTATGTTACACTCTTGTTCCAAAATAGATTAAATTCATTATTTTCCTCAAAATTCTACAAACAACTCCCTATAATGATAACATGAAAGAACTTTGTTGGAAATCTTTGCAAATTTATTAAAAATAAAAAACATCACATGTGCATAAGTATTCACAGCCTTTGCACAATACATTGTTGAAGCATCTTTGGCACCAATTACACCCCTAAGTCTTTTTTAAGTTTCTCCCATTCTTCTTTGCAGGACCTCTCAAGCTCCATCAGGTTGGATGGAAAGCATTGGTGCACAGCCATTTTCAGATCTCTCCAGAGATGTTTAATCGAGTTCAAGTCTGGCTCTGGCTGGGCCACTCAAGAACATTCACAGAGTTGTCCTGTAGCCACTCCTTTGTTATCTTGGCTGTGTGCTTAGGGTTTTTGTACCATTGGAAGATAAACTATCACCCCAGTCATCTTTCCCTCAATCCTGACTAGTCTCCCAGTTCCTGCAGCTGAAAAACAGAGTCCTTCAGATGCCTTTTTGGAAAACTCCAGGTAGGCTGTCATGTACCTTTTACTGAGGAGTGGCTTCCGTCCAGCCACTTTAGCATACAGGCATGATTGGTGGAGTGCTGCAGAGATGGTTGTTCTCCTGGAAGGTTCTCCTTTCTTCACAGAGAAACGCTGGAACTCTGTGAGAGTGACCATTGAGATTTTAGTCAACTCCCTGACTAAGGCTCTTTTCCCCCGATCCCTCAGTTTGGCCAGGCGGCCCGCTCTTGGAAGAGTCCTGGTGGTTCCAAAGTTCTTCTATTTATGGATGACGGAGGCCACTGTGCTCATTGGGACCTTCAATGCTGCAGACATTTTTTCTGTACCCTTCCCCATATCCGTGGCTCAATACAATCCTGTCTCAGAGGTCTACAGACTATTCCTTGGACTTCATGACTTGGTATGTGCTCTGACATGTGGGACCTTATATAGATTGGACATGATTTGGAAAGGCACACACCTATCAACTGAATTTACCACAAGTGGACTCCAATCAAGTTGTAGAAACATCTCAAGGATGATCAGTGGAAACAGGATGCACCTGAGCTCATTTTTGAGCGTCATGATGAAGGCTGTGAATGCTTATGTACGTTATTTTCTTTTTTATTGTTATTACATTTATAAAGATTGCAAACAAACTTCTTTCATGTTGTCACTATGGGATATTGTTTGTAGAATTTTGAGGAAAATAATGAATTAAATCCATTTTGGAATGAGACTAACGTAACAAAATGTGGAAAAAGTGAAGGGCTGTGAATACTTTCCGGATTCACTGTACATCCAGGGCCGATCATCTGTCCATAACAATAGGCAATCACTCCACGTGTGGATTTATGTGAACACCAGAAGACAGCTGCAACTCTGGTCATTTCTCTGTACAGGCTGAGAGGCAGCCGCTGTTGGAACATGTGTACGATTCCAAAATTGGTGAACTGAAATTTATAACATTTTTTTGGGGTTTAATACATGCTTAGCACTTCAGCCTGGCAGCACTGGGGTTGTCAGTTAGAATCCCAACCATGGGAACTACCTGCATCGGTTTGCATGTTTCTCCCAGTGTCTGTGTGGATTTCCTCCAGGTTCTCCCACACTCCAAGTAAGCGAGTTAGGGACCTTAGACTGAAAGCTCTTTAAGGGCAGGGACTGATATGAATGTATAATGAATATGTAAAGTGCTGTGTAAACTGACAGCGCAATACAAGTACCTGTAATAAATAAAAAAAAAAGTATTTAACTACCACAGTGCACTTTCTGCTAGCAGTCCAAGTCAAAAACATACAGGAGCTGATAACAACACTGGACTTGAATTATTTAGTTTCTGTTGAACCAGATGAAAAATAATCATGGGAGGCTCTGTTGGCTGCCACTCTTCTGATAATCTCTAAGCAGCCCAGAGGAGAGATTTGGGGTCTAATAGACCCCAGATCTCTCCATAAAGAGGACCTGTCACCGCCCATGCTTTCACAAGATATGTTGTTCATCAAATTGTAAAAGCAACAAGGTTGATCAAAAAAAAAAAAATAAATAAATTAGAAAGTAAAAAAAAAAAGTTTTGAATAAAATAAATAAAAAAATTGAAAGCGGGACCTCCCCTGTGCTTAAGCATAAATGCATACGTAAGTCCTGAAAACATATGTAAATGGTGATGGCACCACACGCAAATGTTAGAGCAAGAGCAGCAATTCTAGCAGTTCCACTGACACTGCTCACGCCTGTGTCTGTACAGGAGGGGGCAGGACCTATTTAAGGAATATCAGTGGAACACCTCAGGATTATGAGTAAGCACTATGTAATTTTGTGAAACGCATCAAACTATATCAGCTACAGCCGTGAGGTGCATGTCATGCACTTTATTGGGAATATGCAATAAATGGACTTTCCACATTCTGGTATGCAGCCATTTATTTTCTTAAATATTTTGTATGGCTGGCGAGCCGAGGCCTGCACCCATGAGAAGAGATCCACCCATTCAATTAATTTACCTGGATCCACTCACCTTGAGCAGCTTCTCTCTTGTTCCTATCGGCAATAATTCTAGCTCCAGACCTCCTAACTCTTTTAAAGTGTCAGATTTTTCGGTACCGTAGTTTGCCACCATTCCACGGGCGTACGCAATTTTAAAGTGTGACATGTTAGGTATCTATTTACTCGGCATAACATCATCTTTTAGATTTAAAAAAAAAGTGTGTATTATATAGTGGTTGTGTGTAAAGAAAAAATTTAAGTATTTTTTCTAAAAAAAAAATTGCAAATTATTTGGAAAAACTGCTGTCTGATCCATCTGGAAATGGTGTCAGAGGAAGCGGACAACTATTTTCGATGTCCATCTGTGAGCACAAAGAGAGAGTCTGACTTTCTGAAAGACTCTGTAGCTGCCAGATACACCCTAATTGCCTGGACCGCATTCAAGGCATGCAAGGCAATTTCCTTTGGATGTTTAGGCTTGGGACACAGGGAAGTCAACACAATGTCTTCATTCAAATAAAAATCAGAGACAACCTTCGGAAGGAACGATGGACAGGGGCAAAGAACCACCTTATCCCTGTGAATCATTACGTAAGGTGAACAGGATAACGCTGCCAGTTCTGACACACTGCGCACAGAGGTGATAGCCACTGAAAAGGCCAACTTCTGGGACAGCGTAAGCAGGAGAATCTCTCAAATATTTTCATAGGGAGGCTTCTGTAGCCTTGAAAGCACCTAATTAAGATCCCAAGGCGGCAACGGAGCCCGCACTGGAGGAACCAAATGTCCGACACCCTGAAGAAAGGTACGCACCAGGGAGAGTGTGACCAAAGGTCGCTGGAAGAAGACCGCCAAAGCCGATACCTGGCCCTTAATAGTACTCAAGGCCAATTTCTGTTTAACCCCCGTTGAAGGAAGGTCAAGATCTGAGCCACCGAGAAGGAGCGAGGAAGAACCCCAAGAGACTCACACCATGCAATGTACGTCTTCCATGTTTGATGGTAGATCTTCCTACAGGTAGATTTCCTAACAGTGTAGGAATCACCCCTATCTTTCAGCACCTGGCGTTCAAAAGCCAAGCCGTCAAAGCCAGTGACTGTAAAGCAGGATGAAAGAACGGTCCTTGGGACAGCAGATCCTCCCAGAGGAAGCTGCCAAGGAACGTCGGCGACCAGCCGCATCAGATCGGCTTACCAAGCCCGGCGAGCCCAGTCTGGAGCCACTAAGATGATCAGAGTCTTTTCTGCCTCGATCCTGTATAGAGGTCTTGACAGAAGCTTGAGAAGAGGAAAGGCATAAATCAGATGATACTGACTTCACGGGGCCACCAGCACGTCTGTGGCGTCAGCCAGAGGATCCCTTGACCGTGCCACAAACCTCTGCACCTTTCTGTTGAGCTGAGACGCCAACAGATCCACCTCAGGGGTGCCCCATCAGAGATACAGCTGATGAAACACCTACGGATGAAGGAACCACTCCCCATGGTCCAACGCCTGCCAACTAAGGTAATGTGCCTGTCAAATTTCCTCCCGGGAATGTGTACGACAAAGAGGGCTGGAACAAACCGTTCTGCCCACCTACCTTCAGAGCCACCAGGACACTTCTTGTGCCCCCTTGGTGATTGACATGAGCCACGGCCATGGCACTGTCCGAATGAATGTGCACTGGACTATATATATATATATATATATATATATATATATGTTTGGGGGTTCTAAGAAATTTTCATGCAAAAAAAATGTACAAATTTACAATGTAGGAGAGAAATGTCAGAATTGGCCTGGATGGGAACTGGTTATGCGAGTATTAGAGCTGCACAATTATTTGTTAAAAAAAAAAAAACACAATCTCGATTCACCCCCCCCTCACGATCTTAAAAAGGCATTGATCTCGATTCTTAGAGGTGTTCTCTGCTCTCTCACAGCTGTCAAAAAAAAAAAAAAGAGCCTCAGGCAAAGGTTTATTAACACTGTTACAGCTGCTAGATAACTATAAACACAATGTTTTACAATGTATCATTTTGTTCTTTTAGATCAAAGGAATGAACTTCCGACTGTAAGGCCCTGCTCACACCTGAGCGTTATTTTTTTAGCTCATAAAACGCTCATCTCTGAAGTCTCAAAACGCCCAACCAGCAAAATCCAATTAATTTCAATGGCCCCTGTTCACATATGAGCGTTCTGTCACCTGAAGCAAAATGCCTGAAGCTCAAAAAAGTACATGAGCTTCTTTTTTGGCAGATTACAGGCGTTTTTGTTAGATGTCAATGCCTGCCTTCAAACACCTGCAAAAAAAATAGCCTGAAAAACTCACGAAAAAAACACCTGAAAACGATACGCTCAGGTGTGGAGCCTTGGTGAGGGTAGTTTAACCTCTTAAAGACTGACCCTTTTTCTGAAAGTTGTTGCTTACGAGTTAAAATCAGTATTTTTTGCTAGAAATTTACTTAGAACCCCCAAACATTTATATATATATATATATATATATATATATATATATATATATATATATATATATATATATATATATTTTAGCAGAGACCCTAGAGAATAAAGTAGCGATCGTTGCAATCTTTTATGTAAACTGTATTTGCGCAGAAGTCTTTCAAACGCAGTTTTTTGGGGAAAAAATACACAATGAATTTAAAAAAACGAAACAGTAAAGTTAGCCCAATTTTTTGGGATAATGTAAAAGATGTTACGTCGAGAATCGTGATCTTTATTCTAAGCAAAAAAATAGTGATTCTCATTTAATCCAGAATCGTGCAGCTCTAGCGAGTATATTACACACTTGTACAACTTTACTCAACATTACTGAGATCTTTACATTATGTTTTTGGCCCCTTGCACACGGGCGTCAGTTCCTGAGTAAACATCAGTAAATTATGACACCCGTGGGCAAGGGACCTAATTGATAAGTTGAAGGACCCATGTAAAAAATTGTTGGCTGAGCAGCACCTACACCTAATCAGATATAATCGCTGCTTGGGTATTCTGACAGCAATCATTGCCAGAAGTCAGGACACTTGCCGCTGTGGAAGACTCCTCCATATGTGTGGTTAGCAACCTCTATGGAGTTGCACTCTCGCTAGTGGTCAGAGAAAGGTCTCTCCATTGCTATCCAGTCATCAGCCAGCAAGATTGGTCAATGTTCAGGCCCAATGAGGGAGACTCTCCACTGAGGTAAATGGAAGGTTATCCTACATGAATAGTGATATGTGGTAGGAGGCAGAGTCTGACATCAGCCTAAAGCCCTGTACACACGAGAAGAAATTCTGCCGCGACCGATCTGACGATTTTCGGCTTGTTAGTATGGTGCTTTCGACAGCCGTCTCCGACTTTTCGGCCGAAAAAATCCTGGTGTGCAGGCTATATAATTTTTCTCGACCATCAAAACACGGCCGATTTTCATCTCATTAGTACAGATTTCGATGGGGAAAAATCTTATGAGCAAGACTAGGCATGCTCAGAGATGAAAGAACACATAGAAAGCAATCCAACACATGACATCACTTGTGAAGTAGAATTCTATCGTATGGGAAAATTCGTGTGCAGTCTAGAGCACATTCCAACCAACAGACACCACTCTGGACAAAAGACGGAAGACCGGTCATCGGAAATTCGTAGCGTGTGTACGAGGCTTAAAGCCCCATACACACAGGCCGAATGCTGGCTGACGTTGGCCTACATTCGACCCGTGTGTAAGGCAGAGGCCAGCCAAACGTTGGACGTGCATGCTGGTAAATCAGTGGCCGAACAAACGGCTCAGCCAATGGTGGAGAGCGCCAATCAGAGTGTTCTGTGAAGGGCCATTTCAGAACACAACAGCTTTGCAGGGTAGATCGCTGTACTAAAGTCAGATAATTAGTACAGCTGCTCCAACCGGAGCTGACAGGTTTTTTTCGGTGAACCCAGTGGGTTAAAAGGACAAAAGTAATAGAAGGGAAGGAAGGTCCTATGAGAATATTTTCCTGGTAGGGTAACCAGACATAAATCATTGTGAATAAAGTACGAGCCCTCCCCATATACAGACACCCCTATTCCGTATGTCCTTATGGCGCACAGAGAGGTGAGAGACCCACCACGTCCTCCTCCGCTCCGCACACAGCCAGCACTGAGGCCCCTGAGTGCTCTGTGGGCGTACACAGCTGTCAGCGGAAAGAGTAGGACACCGGGTCATGGCGCAGGCGCTGCTCTCCCTGTGACCCGGGAAGCCGTCCCTCCTCCTTCCGCCATTTTGGCCTCTGCCTCTTGTCGGGTCTGTTCAGATACCACGTGAAGCGCCCGGCCGGGGCCCTGACAGGCCAGGGAGGAGGAGAGGCATATCGCTAGCACACAGGACTAGTCACACCGACTACCGGGGGGAGGAGACGAACTGGGCCACAGCACGAGGGGAACCGGGCGAGGGAAGCAGGAGGAGCAGAACAGCGAGTCCAACTGGAGGGGCGAGCAACGGCCGCGACATGCCGAGTGTCAGCCTCCCGCCCAAGGAGAATGCGCTCTTCAAACGGATCCTGGTGAGGGGGGCTGGGATATACATTACTCTATACATTACTGTATACATGTCCTATCAGTACAGGGAGGGGGGCTGGGGTATACATTACTGTATACATGTCCTATCATTACTAGGAGGGGGGCTGGGGTATACATTACTGTATACATGTCCTATCAGTACAGGGAGGGGGGCTGGGGTATACATTACTGTATACATGTCCTATCAGTACTAGGAGGGGGGCTGGGGTATACATTACTGTATACATGTCCTATCAGTACTAGGAGGGGGGTTGGGGTATACATTACTGTATACATGTCCTATCAGTACTAGGAGGGGGGTTGGGGTATACATTACTGTATACATGTCCTATCAGTACTAGGAGGGGGGCTGGGGTATACATTACTGTATACATGTCCTATCAGTACTAGGAGGGGGGCTGGGGTATACATTACTCTATACATTACTGTATACATGTCCTATCAGTACTAGGAGGGGGGCTGGGGTAGACATTACTGTATACATGTCCTATCAGTACTAGGAGGGGGGCTGGGGTATACATTACTGTATACATGTCCTATCAGTACTAGGAGGGGGGCTGGGGTATACATTACTCTATACATTACTGTATACATGTCCTATCAGTACTAGGAGGGGGGCTGGGGTATACATTACTGTATACATGTCCTATCATTACTAGGAGGGGGGCTGGGGTATACATTACTCTATACATTACTGTATACATGTCCTATCAGTACTAGGAGGGGGGCTGGGGTATACATTACTGTATACATGTCCTATCAGTACTAGGAGGGGGGCTGGGGTATACATTACTCTATACATTACTGTATACATGTCCTATCAGTACTAGGAGGGGGGCTGGGGTATACATTACTGTATACATGTCCTATCAGTACTAGGAGGGGGGCTGGGGTATACATTACTGTATACATGTCCTATCATTACTAGGAGGGGGCTGGGGTATACATTACTCTATACATTACTGTATACATGTCCTATCAGTACTAGGAGGGGGGCTGGGGTAGACATTACTGTATACATGTCCTATCAGTACTAGGAGGGGGGCTGGGGTATACATTACTGTATACATGTCCTATCAGTACTAGGAGGGGGGCTGGGGTATACATTACTCTATACATTACTGTATACATGTCCTATCAGTACTAGGAGGGGGGCTGGGGTATACATTACTGTATACATGTCCTATCATTACTAGGAGGGGGGCTGGGGTATACATTACTCTATACATTACTGTATACATGTCCTATCAGTACTAGGAGGGGGGCTGGGGTATACATTACTCTATACATGTCCTATCAGTACTAGGAGGGGGGCTGGGGTATACATTACTCTATACATTACTGTATACATGTCCTATCAGTACTAGGAGGGGGGCTGGGGTATACATTACTCTATACATTACTGTATACATGCCCTATCAGTACTAGTAGGGGGGCTGGGGTATACATTAGTGTATACATGTCCTATCAGTACTAGGAGGGGGGCTGGGGTATACATTACTGTATACATGTCCTATCAGTACAGGGAGGGGGGCTGGGATATACATTACTGTATACATGTCCTATCAGTACCAGGAGGGGGGCTGGGGTATACATTACTGTATACATGTCCTATCATTACTAGGAGGGGGGGGGCTGGGGTATACATGTCCTATCATTACTAGGAGGGGGGGCTGAGGTATACATTACTGTATACATGTCCTATCAGTACCAGGAGGGGGGCTGGGGTATACATTACTGTATACATGTCCTATCAGTACTAGGAGGGGGGCTGGGGTATACATTACTGTATACATGTCCTATCAGTACAGGGAGGGGGGCTGGGATATACATTACTGTATACATGTCCTATCAGTACAGAGAGGGGGGCTGGGGTATACATTACTGTATACATGTCCTATCAGTACCAGGAGGGGGGCTGGGGTATACATTACTGTATACATGTCCTATCAGTACTAGAAGGGGGGCTGGGGTATACATTACTGTATACATGTCCTATCAGTACTAGAAGGGGGGCTGGGGTATACATTACTGTATACATGTCCTATCAGTACTAGAAGGGGCGCTGGGGTATACATTACTGTATACATGTCCTATCAGTACTAGGAGGGGGGTTGGGGTATACATTACTGTATACATGTCCTATCAGTACTAGGAGGGGGGTTGGGGTATACATTACTGTATACATGTCCTATCAGTACTAGGAGGGGGGCTGGGGTATACATTACTGTATACATGTCCTATCAGTACTAGGAGGGGGGCTGGGGTAGACATTACTGTATACATGTCCTATCAGTACTAGGAGGGGGGCTGGGGTAGACATTACTATATACATGTCCTATCAGTACTAGAAGGGGCGCTGGGGTATACATTACTGTATACATGTCCTATCAGTACTAGGAGGGGGGCTGGGGTATACATTACTGTATACATGTCCTATCAGTACTAGAAGGGGCGCTGGGGTATACATTACTGTATACATGTCCTATCAGTACTAGGAGGGGGGCTGGGGTAGACATTACTGTATACATGTCCTATCAGTACTAGGAGGGGGGCTGGGGTATACATTACTGTATACATGTCCTATCAGTACTAGGAGGGGGGCTGGGGTATACATTACTGTATACATGTCCTATCAGTACTAGGAGGGGGGCTGTGGTAGACATTACTGTATACATGTCCTATCAGTACAGGGAGGGGGGCTGGGATATACATTACTGTATACATGTCCTATCAGTGCAGGGAGGGGGGCTGGGGTATACATTA
Organism: Pelophylax lessonae; assembly: GCF_965119305.1. Taxonomy (NCBI): domain Eukaryota; kingdom Metazoa; phylum Chordata; class Amphibia; order Anura; family Ranidae; genus Pelophylax; species Pelophylax lessonae. The sequence goes on from NC_138768.1 coordinate 650,997,659, forward strand.
CTGTATACATGTCCTATCAGTACTAGTAGGGGGGCTGGGGTAGACATTACTGTATACATGTCCTATCAGTACTAGGAGGGGGGCTGGGGTATACATTACTGTATACATGTCCTATCAGTACTAGGAGGGGGGCTGGGGTATACATTACTGTATACATGTCCTATCAGTACTAGGAGGGGGGCTGGGGTATACATTACTATATACATGTCCTATCAGTACTAGGAGGGGGGCTGGGGTATACATTACTATATACATGTCCTATCAGTACCAGGAGGGGGGCTGGGGTAGACATTACTGTATACATGTCCTATCAGTACAGGGAGGGGGGCTGGGGTATACATTACTGTATACATGTCCTATCAGTACTAGGAGGGGGGCTGGGGTATACATTACTGTATTTATGTCCTATCAGTACTAGGAGGGGGGCTGGGGTATACATTACTGTATACATGTCCTATCAGTACTAGGAGGGGGGCTGGGGTATACATTACTGTATACGTGTCTATCCCTATATGTGAGCACCCCCTTCATGTACTCAGTTATAGAGATATGAAATGTATACCGTAATGTATATATGACTACATGGAGGGGAGTGCTCAGATATACATTACTGTGTACATGTCTTATCTCTATAACTGAATACAGGTAGGGGGTGCTTTAATATACCTTACTATATGCATATCATACCCCCATCAATGAGTACATGGAGGTGGTGCTGAGATATGACATGTATTCTATAATGTATATCACTATAACTGAGTACATGGAGGTTGTGCTGAGATATAAATTATTGTATACATCTCGTATCACTATAACTGACTACAGGGGTGCATTACTAAATACATGTCATGTCCCTATTTTTTGTGAGGGGTTCTGGGATATATTATTGTATACATGACATTTTACTACAACCAGAAGGGGGTGCTGGAATATACATTTATATATACATGTCATACCCTTATAACTTAGTACAGGATAGGGGTGCTGAGATGTACAGTACATGTGAGCTCCTTTGGCGCACACTTGCATTTGTGGGTGTGTGCTGGGCATTAGGGGGTTACGTTTGTTTTTTTAAAATACATTTTATTATAATTTTATTTTTTTTATTTACCTTTATTGCTATCAAAAGGGGATAACAAAATCCATATGCTAGCACTGGGTAAATTACTCTTTTTGGAGACGTTGGAGGTTTGTTAGACCTAAATGTCTCCCCTACCTGTTAGCATCCGCTCAAGCACAGATCTGCTCTCCTTAGATGCCTTTCTTGCTGTATCTTCCAGGGAAAGAACGCTCTGAAACCTGAATTGAAAAAAAAAAAAAGTCTGCTAGATCACTTTCACTTTTCAGCCAGGAGCCAGCTGAGGAAAATGGGCAAAAGCTGATGGATGCTACTGCAACCAACAGCTTGTGTCTAACCCGTCACTCTTTGGCTGTACTAAGTGAGTCCAAAGAGCTAAACTAGTTCAATGTGGTGCCTCCATTAGTTTCCTTTTTTAGGCTTTTTTCCCTTTTTTCACCTGATGATTTGTTGTAAATGAAAGCTGCAGGAAATGATTCCATGAGTGGAGAATAGAAGTCAGATGAAGTTATTCTGGTGTTATGGAGGCCAGCTGTCGGAATACAAGAGCCAGCAAGGGATATTTTGGCTGGAGGAATCTGTATTTGCATGCCTAGCCTTATAGTATGCCATTCAGATAGATTTTTTGATACCTTTTAAAGGTTCATGTGGCTTATTCCACACAAGTGGTCCAAACATACTCCAAAGGTCTGCGTCTTTGCAGGTTTTTCCGGACATAAATGTGACGGGCCTGAGGTAGTTGGATGTAGATGGACGCACATCTGTTTTAAATCTGCCTGCCGTTTGGCTCCAATTCACGGACCCCCTGCTGATCAGAACAGATATGGGCGGTGTAAAACACCCTAGGATTATATTTTACCTTGTCTAATATCTTGCTGAAGGAAAGAAATCCCTTTTCCTATGTTTTGGCAAGTTGTGTGCTTTTCAATTTGGTAACCTGAGCTACTTGCTCTTGGGTACAGCTGTGGTGTTAGCTCAGCATTTTAGCTGTAAATTCTTGCAGGCTATGACCTGCATCAATTCTAAACTGGTACCTTCCTTCAGCTGGTATAAGAACATTATGCTTCTGTTCCTGCACCTCCCATGGGAGGCAGAAACAAGCTTTCCTGTGTTTTACAAATGCAGTTTCAGCACTCTTCCTCTACCACCCACAGAATTAGTTTGAATCACTTTACCAAAGCACTACATACATAGTCAAAGTTGATATTTGTGAATTGTCTTGTTTGACAGAAAAATAGATTCTCTTCGGACCGTATTCTAATCCAGACACCCCTGCCAGATACTATATAAAGTCCTGAACATTCAAACTTCTCTATTGCAAACAAGTACTGCAGTTTGGTCAAGACACTGATTGGCTAGTAAAGGTAGAACAGCTCACTGTTAACCGCTTTCCAACTGCCCACAATAATATTACTGCGGTAGACCGGCTCCCCTGCGTCCAGTCACGTAGTACTACGTGAAAAAAGGAAAAAAATTACTTAGTTTTTTACATAGTACTACGTGACTGGAGTGCATGTGGTCACGTGCCGCCGGAGCGGCGCTCCCACTGTGTCTAGACACAGGGGGAGGCGGGCTGCGGGAGGAGAGGCGGCGATTGCCGCCTTCCTCCTGCGATCGTCCGGTAAACGGAGAGAAGACCCGCCTGCTTATGTAACCAAAACAGGCGGATCTTCTGTGAGACAGGCAGGGACAGATCAGCAGTCTAAACTACGCTGAAACATGCGATCAGTCTGTGCCTGTCGGAGAACCCCTCCACACAGTTAGTAAGCATATAGGCATACATTAACCCCTTCACCCCCAGGGTTAACCCCTTCCCTGCCAATGGCATTATTACAGTAACAGTGCATATTTTTAGCACTGATCACTGTAGTGATGTCACTGGTACCCCCAAAAGTGTCAAAAATGTCAGGGTTCTGATCTGTCCCCCGCTATGTCGCAGTCCTGCAAAAAATCGCAGATCGCCGCCATTACTAGTAAAAAAAAAATGAATAAAAATGACAATCTTTCCCATAGTTAGTAGACGCGATAACTTTTGCGCAAAACAATCAAAATAAGCTTATTGCGATTTTTTTTTCTCTCTTTTTATCAAAAATTTGTAGCAGAAAACAAATTGGCCTAAAATGTTAAAAAATTTTGATTTTTTTAATTTTTTGTTATGTTTTTTGGAATGTCCTATAGCAGAATGTGAAAATATATTTTTTCACAATTGTCGCTCTTTTTTTGTTTATAGCGCAAAAAATAAAAATCGCATAGGTGATCAAGTAACACCAAAAGAAAGCTCTATTTGTGGGAAAAAAAGGGCATCAATTTTGTTTGGGTACAGCGTCACACGACCGCGCAATTGTCCGTTAAAGTAACACAGTGCCGAATCGCAAAATAGGGCCTGGTCAGGAAGGGGGTAAAACCTTCTGTGGCTGAAGTGGTTAAGCTCTGTTCTTAGCCCCAGTTCACACTGCCGTGGCTTCGGATCCGACATTCCAGTACAACTTTACTGCGGCTTGCATACAATTTTAACAGAAGTCAACGCAAGTTGTGCCAAAGTCGCATCAAAAGTAGTGCAGGAACCTTTCAGAGGGAAAGGTCAGAGGGAGCTGTCACACCGATTAGAACGGTTCCTTTGCAGTTAATGCGGCGTGACTTGTCATGCGACTTTGAACTCTTTAAGTCGCGGTAGTCTGAACCAGGGCTCAGTCAGCAAGCTCCATTTATTAGGCTGGCCATATATTGGTCAAATTTCCCTGCTGAACCAGCTGTATTTCAATCCATGTATGGCAAGAGTGGTTTAATGGAGGTCGATCTACTAATCAACTTCTGTTCAACCTGCCTGTTGGAAAAAATTGATCAGCGCTGATCAGTGTATTTTGAAGACAGGGATGTTTCCCCACTTTCAAAATACGACACAGCATGCAGGATTCCCCCATACACCTTGAATGGGGGAATTGGGTCACTTTTTTTCATTCAACCTTCTGGTTGAATGAAAAAAAAACAAAACGGACCCATCTATGGCCAGCTTTAGAGAACTTTGCCATTCATTAAAGTTTAAGAGTCTTATGTTACTGCATTTTTTTTTTTTTTTTCTAAATATTATGCTAATATGGTGGTTATTATAGTAGGCTAATTTAATGATTGGAAGTACGATTTAAAAACATTTAAGTAGCTTTATTCAAGATACAACAGGATCTTTTTACATCTGCCTGCTCTTGCACCCCATTCACACTTGTGCGACTTGTCACATAAGTTGTGCTCCATGTTTTCCAATGATAACCATTCATATATGGTGACTTGGCTCAGGTGTACTAAGGCCCCTTTCACACTTGTGCGGCTTGTCCTGTGACTGTGCAACTTGAAGCCGTCCCTGCACTACTTTGGTCTGACTTTTATGCGACTTGAGGTCCATAGACCCCCAAGATTACATAGGCATTGCTTCAAGTTGTGCGACTTTTCAGGTCGTACAAATGTGAAAGCCGCTCTAAAGTCATTCATGCACTACTTTTTTCCGACTTGCATGCAACTTGAGGACAGTAGACTTCAATGTTAACCCTCAAAAAAATGCATGAAAGTCATACCTTAATGTTTTACTTAAAACAGTGGGTCCAAATTTGCAGAGGGACAACAAGTACCATTAAAATTGCACCCATCCAAAGTTACACTCCAAAGTCACACGAGTGTAAATTGAGCCTTAGTGCCGGTTCACATTTGTGCGATGCGGGAACGCTGCAAATATACAGCGTGTTCCCGCATCTCATCCTTACCCCTGGCAGTTCACACTGCCATATGCGATACGCTGGGGGGTGTCAATTAAAAGTTAATGACCCCCCCCCCCCCCCAGATAAGATCGCATATCACAGTGCGATCTGTAAGTTCGCACAGAATCAAATCGCACGAGTGTGAACCACCATGCGATCCCATTCTGCTGCGGACCAAAAAAAGTATTTTAGTGCGATTGCGGTGCGAATTCAGCCACACAAACTGTATGGCTGAATTTGCACCACACAGAGATCGCATGTAATTTTAGGAGCAGTGCACTCCAAATTACATGCAATCTCTGTCATCGCACTAATTTGAACCGTCACTTAGGCCCCTTTCACACATACGGTCCGGTCCGGTCCGTTCAGTTCATCAGTTCAGTCCATCAGTTCAGTCACGTCAAAATGGATCTGTTTTTTTTTTTTTTTTTCATGTTTTTTTCATCCGTCCACTACCAATTGAAAAAAGGACCGTTTGTCTGTTTACATCCGTTTTTTTTTTTTTTTTACGGATGAAAAATAGGGTATTCATCCGTTCCAAAAAACAGACATTGACGGAAGCGGATGAAAACGGATGTTTGCGGATGATCATCAGCTGTCATCTGTTTTTACATAGAGATGCATTGATGTCCGTTTTTCATCCCTCAACGGATGGAAGAAAAACGGACCGTATGTGTGAAAGGGGCCTTACTCTTTAAAAGGAATGTGTTTATTTAAAAGGTGTGTAAAATTGTAATTTGAATGCATTTAGGTAACATAGCCAATATTGTCAGATTACCTGGGGAATATAGTGATTTGTGTCCTAAAAACCATCACAGTGTGTCTTTCTCTTCCTGCAGCATTTTACATAATGTAAAGTTACTGAAAGTACATAAAGTGCATGTTGCACTCTGATAATGACTGTGGCAGAAGCACAGTTTTGTGAGCTTAAAGGAGTCATAAAGGCAGAAGGTTTTTTTTTTTTATCTTAATGCATTCTATGCATTAAAGGAGTTGTAAAGGCAGGAAGGTTTTTTTTTTATCTTAAATCGGAGTTCCACTCAAAAGTGGAGCTTCTGCTTTCTGTCACCTCCCCCGCCCCTCTCCTGTTTTTGACAGGTACTGTCGGATCTCGCCGAGGTACGTCAGAAGTTGTTTCCTCCTCCTTCCTTTTTCTAGTCCAGTAAGAGAGCTCCGCACGCTTTGCACATAAGAATTTAATGCCCGCCTCCCTTAGCAGCAATGGCGGCGGCAGCACACGACAGCCGATGGAAACATCGGCTGTGGTGCCGACATCGCTGGACTCCAGGACAGGTAAGTGTCCTAATATGAAAAGCCAGCAGCTATAGTATGTGTAGCTGCTGACTTTTCATTTTTTGGGGGGGGGGGGGGGGTGGGCCGCAACACCACTCTAATGCATTCTGTCCATTTGAATAAAAAGGCTTCTGTTTGTGTAGCAGTCTCCCTAGCACCCCTAATACTTACCTGTGCAACGATGTCCACGAGTCCCTTGGCCATCTCCCATGGCTGTCAAAGTCAGTAAGCCGAACGGTAGCTCCATATCTGAATGCACACACGAAGCTGCATCTCGGCTCATGGGGCCCCCAAAGCAAGCTGCTTGCGGTTGCAGCACTTGATAGGAGAGGGGGGGGGGGGGCAGGCCAGGAGCAGGGACCAGAGAAGAGGATCCAGACTGCTCTGTGCAAAACCAACTGCACAGAGGAGGGAAGTATAACATGTTTGTTGTAAACCTTAGAAAAAAAAAAATTAAAAAAAGAAAGACCTGAAAGATAAAGGCATCATGAGCTAGTATGCATCACATACTAGCTCATTATGAAATACTTAGAATGAAGCCTCCGCAGTGCCGCCCGCTCACCTGTAACACCAGAGACGTTTTGGGCCGTCCTACTTCCTGGATGCGCATTCCCCGGCCACCTGATTGCGCGCGGGAGCCGCAGTTACGGCACTGGGCTCTGAAGGAACGCCACGGGTGACGTCATTGGCTGCATGCAATGTAACTATATTCTGAACGGTGCAAGTTTAGGAGATATTTACAGTACCTATAGGTAAGCCTTATAGGCTTACCTATAGGGAAAACTCATTAAAGTAGTATCCCGCTTTTTGACACTTTTACCTACAGGTAAGCCTATGATAAGGCTTACCTGTAGGTACAATTAATATCTCCTAAACCGTCACGGTTTAGGAGATATTTGCAGTGCATTCAGCCGCTCAAGCGAGCGGCACATGCGCTCTGAAGGTCCGGGGGGACCTTCAGATTTCCTTGCCGGGAGCTTCCCTGAAAATCACTCCCGCGCGCATGCGCCGGAGTGACGTCGTCGGGGCTCCGGCCAATCACAGCGATGCATACTAGCTCATCATGCCTTTGTCTTGCAGGTTTTTTTTTTTGTTTGTTTTCGGGTTTACAACCGCTTTAAGGGGGTTTACAACCTCTTTAAAAAAAAGAGACTTTACAATCACTTTAGGATAAAAAAAAGCCTTCTGTGTGTAGCAGCCCCATTAATACTTACCTGAGCCCATCTAGATCCAGCAATGTTGCAGGAGTGTCTCAGCTGCCTGGGTCTCCCCTCCTCATTGGCTAAGACAGCAGTGTGGTGCGATTGACAGCAGCGGGAGCCACAGTCAGTAAGGCAATCAGGAGAGAGAGGGGCGGGGCTGGGTCACAGCTCACTGTCTGAATAGACACATGGAGCTGTGACTCGGCTCAGGTGCCCTATAGCAAGCTGCTTGCTGTGGGGGCACTCAATGAGAGGGAGGAGCCAGGAGCACAGAAGAGGGACCCGAGAAGAGCAGGATCCGGGCCACTGTGCAAAACCAACTGCCCAGAGCAGGTAAGTATAACATCGTTTGTTATTTAAAAAAAAAAAAAAAGACTTTACAATCCCTCTAAAGGCAGAAACCTTAGTATTGAAATCCTCTAAATGTTTTAGAAGCTGGTAGGTGATTCCATTGGCATCTGCCCAAAACTCCAAACACTTGAAGCTTGCCTTGATTTTCTTTGACTCTAAAACTAGTTTACTATCAAGACTACCTTGCTTGTGGATGGCATTGGGTGGATTCCATAGCCACTATTCAGACCAAAAGTAGCTAGAACATTCGCCCACTGCCATCTGCTGTCAACCAAAGGCAAGGCAGGCCTGAAGAGGAGCCAGTCTCTCAGAATTCTCCTCAGGCTCCGCCCACTCACAAACCGTAAAGCTAGCGTTGATTTCCTGAAGTAGTGAAAAAGGGCAATAAATCTTCTGGTCCATTTGCCCTATTCACCTTACTCGTGTTTTTCTTTTTTTTTTTTCCCCTGGCTCTGAAGGGTATATACTTTGAAGCTCATTCCTCTGTAAGTCCACAGGGCATAACCATGCGTTATGTCCCAGATTCTCCAAGGGGTACACAGAATAGGTTTTTACTGCTAACAAAGACCACAAAAAACACCTTTTTATAAATGTTGTTAAGATAGCTATCACTATCTTTCTGGAGCTCCAACACTGGACCTCCTAGTCTCCACCCCTTTTTGCTGCGCAGTTGACTTCAGTCTGCTATACCTGTCTCTCCACCTCCCATCTGTACCCCATTTACAGAAGCCTATGTATTTTTTGCACTCATTAAAAAATACAAAGACTTCTGTGAATGGGAAGCAGAGGATCTGGTGGGCAGACATGCTTTAATCAGCCTTGGAGTGTATCCACCAGGGGCACCATAAAACTGTAAGATCTAAAATAAAGAGAAGTCCATAGGTGGCATCCACCTTGTTGGACTTATCTCCTAGTGAGCCTGCACATTTATCAAAGTGGCTAAATTCTGTAAGTTCTGTTTTTAAAGTGATACTGAAGGCCCTTTCTTTTTTTTCCACCAAAAAATAGAGAGGTTATACATACCTGCTCTGTGCAAGGTTAATACAAGGGGCAGTTCCTTACCTCCTCATCTGGAGTCCCTTGCCTTGCTGTCCGTTCTTTCTCTTCCATGTGCCCCCATAGGTATCTGTTTGCTATGGATGCACATGTGCGGGCGCACTCCCAAGCTTGGCTGTGTGTGTCAGTCAAATCCCCCCTCCCCTACAGGATTTGACTGACAGCAGAAGGAGCCAATGTCCTGTGAGAAGAGTAATAGAAGAGGGCGGGGCTGCAGACGGGCACAGGCTGGATCGAGAGAGGTGTCAATCGAAATTTTTTTTTTTCTTTGTTTTACCCTAATGCAGCAAAGAAACCTCGACTTTAGACCCACTTTAAGTCTTTAGTAATATAGTGGAATCCGGATCAGAGGATCAAACAAGAAGGTTTTCTTGTTAAAGCGATTATTATTAGCACCTTAAAAAAATGATATAAATAGTTTTTTGTAATAGAAGATTCATAATTCTTTCCTGCCTCCTGTTCTTGTAATCGTCACTGTGTTTAGGAGCTATGTCCCCCTGAAGAATCTCTTACTTTCATAACTGTTGAATGCCTGCACCCCCCATGCTATGATTACATCTGCAGTCATCACTGCTGTGTGTTTTAGTGACTAAGGGGCCAGTGGATGGGGACAAGGCATCCGACACACCTGGAAGAGTGTTGGATGTGAGAAATTCTTTAGGTGCCTGTAGCTCTTCCAGACAGGGAAAGAGGAGTATAAATAATCGGCATGTTGCTTTCTATGTTGAAAGCATGTAGGCTCAAACAATACCACATAATGCAATGCTGCAATTGAGTGCAATAAACTTCAACAGTAGCTAGCACTCATCAACCATTAATTTCAAGTGATTTTAACTTGGACCTGAAGCTTCAGTAAATGTAATTATGGATAAGCCACTCATTTCAAAACCTGTTTGAGTTTTGTTTAGCACTGTCAATTGCAAGAGCGTTTATACTGGCTGAGCCAGTTTTATCTAGAGAACCTGGAGTTTCTAAATGGATACAACTGCTAGGGTGGAAGGACCAGTTCTATTTTTATTGCTTTCACATTGCATTGTCTCTTTTGATCTAAGTGCACTACTTTTGTACATTGTCATGGTCTTAATACCAATTTTGATTAGAATGACGAGAATTGTTTTAGAAACATATTAGCAGGTGATTGTTGTTGCTGCTCTGTTAGCAGTCTGTCAGTGGAGAGTTAGTGCAAGTGGCAAGGTAGTTCATGTAAAATTACCTCGAGATGGACCTCCAGGTGTAGGGATTCTTTAAATCTTTGGTTTGTTGAACAAGTTACATCTGAGGTATATCCTTATGTCAGGGTCACTTTTCTGTCCTTTGAAATACACATTTTTGTGTGCCCTGGGTTAGAGGTGTGCATCTTCACTGGTCTCACGATTCGATTTGGTTACGATTATGCTGTCAACGATTCAATTCCGCAATGCATCACGATTACTGCCTTTTGGTTTTAATCAAAAAATTCAAGCGGCCAGAAAAACTCGACTCTTTAAAAAATACAGCAAATTCTGAACACAGCAGACAACAACTTAACCACTTTACCACCGGAGGATTTTGCTGTCTTACGTCCAGGCCACTTTTTGCGATTCAGCACTGTGCGACTTTAACTGACGATTTCGCGGTTGTGCAACGCCGTACCCAAACGAAATTGACGTCCTTTTTTTCCCCACAAACAGAGCTTTCATTTGGTTGTTTTTGATCACCTGTGCAATTTTTATTTTTTTTTTACCTTTTGCGCTATAAACAAAAAAAGAGCGACAATTTTGAAAAAAAATATATTTTTCACATTTTTTTTTTTTATATGAAATTCCCCCCCCCCCCTCCCCAAAAGAATGTAAAAATCACAATTTTTTTATCATTTTAGGCCAATTTGTTTTTTTTTTTGTTTTTCTACATATTTTTGGTAAAAAAAATCGCAAAAAATGCGTATTTTGATTAGTTTGCGCATAAGTTATTGTGTTTACTAACTAAGGGAAAGATTTCTGTCGTTTTTGTTGTTTTTTTTTAACGAGTAATGGCGGCGATCTGCAATTTTTTTTTTGGGGGACTGCGACATTGTGGCGGACAGATCGGACCCTTGACTGACATTTTTGACACTTTTCGGGGTACCAGTGACATTACTGCAGTAATCAGTGCTATAAATATGCACTGTTACTGTAAAAATAACACTGGCAGGGAAGGGGTTAATTTTTATTGGTGATCAAGGGGTTAATGTATGCCTGGTGCTTACGGACGTGTGTGGGGGGAGGGGACTGAGTGACACAGGGACAGATCGCAGGTTCAGCTATGCTGAACCCTGCAATCTGACCCTGCCTGTCACTTGGGAGATCCGCCCGCTTTGTTTACACAAGCGGGCAGATCTCCAGACTCTATTTCCCGACGATCGGAAAGAGCGGCGCTGATCACCGCCGCTCCTCCCCTGGCCCGACTCCCGCTGTGACTGAATACAGCGGAAGCGAGCCTCCGGCAGTGCGCGCGCGCCGCCGAGAGGGGGAAATGTCTGGCGACGTAGGTCTACGTCGCCAGACGTTATCGGGCCACTTTGCTGCAATAGAGCTCCAGTGAGCCGAGGTAAAGTAGTTAGAGGAGCTCCAGGCTCCCCCTAACATATACTACAGGAGACGGTCAGAGACTGCACACGTGATGCAAGAAACGGTCAGAGACTGCAGACGTGATGCAAGAGACGGTCAGAGACTGCAGACGTGATGCAAGAGACGGTCAGAGACTGCAGACGTGGTGCAAGAGACGGTCAGAGACTGCAGACGTGGTGCAAGAGACGGTCTGAGACTGCAGACGTGATGCAAGAGACGGTCTGAGACTGCAGACGTGATGCAAGAGACGGTCTGAGACTGCAGACGTGATGCAAGAGACGGTCAGGAGGTAAGTATTATATCTTTTTTTATTTTAAAGGAAAACTAATAATACCCTTTAGTATCACTTTAACAAATCATTTATCCAAGTTGCTGCCGAAAGACTAATCGAGAGGTCAACATCACTGCATAAAAACAAAAACAAAAGGCATTCCAATCAGCAATCAGAAAGAAGTATACAGCTTGCAGATTAGTGGATGTTTCCAGAGGGGAAAGATTATAGGGAAATCTCAGGAAGGAACTAGACAGAAAAAAGGAGTGCAGCCCCTAATGTGATGGGCACTCAGTACACACAGACTGGATAGATGCAGCAGGTGGGGGATGTGCCACTTCTATACACTCACCCCTCACTTATATTAAGGATGACAGGCTGGTGTCTGGTCATGTAAACCTTTGGAGCGCTCCTACCCGTCCCCCTTGCCCCCTCCTCGCAGCTCATTGCTGAAGCAGAGTCTATGCTTTATCCCTGTGCTCTTCCATGTAACAGATGTCTCACAGGGGCACCTCGCTCGCCCATTGGGGAGGTGACTGGTGGGAGGGGGCGGCATGCTGACGTATTGCAGCGCTCGCCTCCTAAGGCTAAAACATCCAATTGTTGGAATAGCACCAACACATTACACCGCCAGCTCCGTAGTTACACTTCTGAGGGGGGGGGGATCCAGGATGACAACATGCATAATCGCGATTCAGCTGGATTCCGCACTGGTGCTGAATCGTTAAAGGCTGAATCGCGATGCATCGATGCTCTGATTATTTTCAACACCCCTACCCTGGGTAGAACAGCAGATCAAGCACATTCTGTTCTCGATTGGCTGGAGCAGAGGGACCCCTGATGTTCTTATAATCTGTGCCAGTCACCAGCCCAATGTTATTACATAAGGGGCTTGTTAGTCCTTTGTGATAGCAATACATTTAGGTGGATAAAAAAAAAATAAAACCTAAAAATCTAACCGAAATATAAAGCACCCCTACCACCCTGAGCACACACCTTCAGTGTAAATGTACATATGGGGGGGGGGGGGGGGGTGCAAGTAAACAACAATTGCACTGCACATGCCAGAGTGAGAGCAAAAAAAATAGGTCACTCATTTATCCACCATTTACACTGAATTTGACTTTAAAATTTTGCGACTGCACTTAGTCACACAATTTCAAAGCTTCAGGTCCGTGTGACTTCAGGTGCGACTTGGCTGTCATCTGTTCAACTTCATGCACAGATGTCTATTCAAGTCGCACCTAAAATAGTGCAGGAACCTTTTTTTTCTTTTTTAAATTAGTGGGCACTGCAAAGTTGGAGTCTCACCAATTTCATTGCCAACAATAGGGTGTGACTTGTCATGGAATTTGGAACTGTCAAATCGCACTGTCGTGAACAGGGGCTTATGGTCAACTCTACACTGATAAGTTGTAAAGATATTTAATGTTGTACACCGCACCTACTTAGCTGTCTTGCTGGTGCACAAATTTTTGAGTTCTGATTTATTTGATAACTATTCAATGTAACCTTCTCCTTTTTTTAATTTTTTTAAATTTTACTGTAGGCTCACACTGAGGCGGGTTTAAAATCGTGTGAGTTCAGCTGAACTCATACGATTTCAAACTGACATTTTCAGTCCGACTTTGGGGGCGATTTCAGACATCTGTGCGGGTTCCTGCACAAATGTCTATTGAAATCGCCCCCTGAAGTCGCCAAAAGAAGTGCAGAAAATACTTTTGGAAATCGGTGTGGCAAAGTCGGTGTCACACTGATTCAGACAGCGCTATTGCCGGCAATTGGCTCCGATTTCACGTGCAGTTTGAGATGTCAAATAGGACCAATGTGATCGTGGATTAAAAAGTACAAACGTCGCCCAGTTCGTCAGCAGGGAATGCATGAATGAATCATAGCAGAATGGAATGGATATCACTTTTGTGATATCCTTTTCTGTTTTATTTTTTCTACCCTGAGTTGAATGGGCCCATGTTAGGTCTTTGGGAAGGCGAATGTAAACCTATAGGAGTCCATTTATATCCTTTTACCTCCAATCCGTCGCATTTTGGTGTGAAAAAGAGGGAAAGGTTGCAATTCTTTTCTATTTTTGTTTTCAGACCTCACAGTTAGGCCATCCAAAGACGGTGAAAATCTCGGTCGGTTCAGCAGAGAACAGCCAAGATTCTAAACCTGTATTATGGGTAGGCTGAATGTACCAAGTTGATTGATCGACCGACTTGGGTACAGCCAGCTTGTCAAATTTTACATGTGATTATTACTAGCGGCTGTTATAACTGTTATCAGTAGTGACTGTGTTCTCCCGGCAGGGGTGCCCCCCCCCCCCCCTTGTGTTGCATGAACATATATAAATTGTTTGAAACTTTATTGTGCATCTGAATGTCTTCAATTCTCTTTTATTCAGAGATGTTATGAACACAAGCAATATCGAAATGGGTTGAAGTTTTGTAAGCAGATACTTTCCAATCCCAAGTTTGCTGAACATGGGGGTAAGTATTGATGATGAAGTGTGTATTTGTGTTGATTTACTGGTCTAAGAATACAATTTCAGTATCTAATTGTTACAATTAATGCAACCAACAGGATCACTAAATCCTATTTTTTCTCTACAGAAACTCTGGCAATGAAAGGATTGACTTTAAATTGTCTTGGGAAGAAAGAGGATGCTTATGATCTTGTACGAAGAGGACTAAGAAATGATCTAAAGAGTCATGTCTGTATCCTTTGTAAACCTTATAATCCTGTCCAAGTTGTATTCTTGGTAACAAAGCTTTCATAATCCTTCTAAGTGGCCTTCCGATCCCGCTTTTGGTATGCATTAATTGCCTTAATTAAACCATTCACCATTTTCATAGGTGCTATTCTTATTTTTAGTATAGGGCACAGCTGTGAAATAAAGCTTGCGTGTATAACTTGTGTGAATGTGTGTATATTGAGTTGGAATCTTCCTTAACATGTTTATTAAGGCTGGCATGTATATGGATTATTACAAAGGTCTGATAAAAAGTATGATGAAGCCATCAAGTGTTACAGAAATGCATTGAAATGGGACAAAGACAATCTCCAGATCCTTAGGGATCTCTCTCTGCTTCAAATCCAAATGCGGGACCTTGAGGGTTACCGGGTATGTAAAAATGTTTTAATTTCTTAGTTCGCCAATACCAGAATTATGTATGTGACAGCCTTTACCTCAGTGAAAAAAATGCCTTTAGATTAGGATATTAAACCCTTTTGGAATTCTTTACATTTTTTAAAATAATATTTTAAATGCCAACTCCAGCCTTCTGTTCAGTCTTGCACAGTTGTACAGGCTCTGCCGTTGAAAAACTGATTTCACTGCACACGGAGCTTTTCAAATGTGCAAAAGAAGCTGCAGCAATTCAGGTAGAGCTCACATTGTTTCCTGGCTGGTGGACGTCTATCCTCATCTGATTTTTTTCTCCCCAGCCTGACTGACCCTGTCTCAGCATAACTTATGAGTGTTACTGGGCAGTACACATTTGCATTAGGTAACACCTGCTTCTCCAGACTGACCTCTACCCATCAAAAGTTTAGCTATTTGCACAACTCTTCGCAAGAGCCAGCCTTACTGCTTGCACCAGGGCTGAGGGCTCCTAAGAGGAATACTGAGGCAGGATGCTGTGACGTTTTCAGAAAGCTATGTACAGCACCCTGCTGCCCCCCACCATCCATGATTTGTCTGCATTATATATAGACGCACAGACCCAGTGATGACATCATTGGGTCTAAAATAAGGTATGTAATGATAATGAAAAAAACATTTTTTGAAAACAATATCCTGTTGATGAAGGGGGGTGGGGAAGAACCAGGGAAGGCCAAACATTAACAGATTAAACCTAAGCTTTAAGTGCACGTTTTTCTTGATTTGTAGGAAACCAGGTACCAGTTGCTGCAGTTGAGGCCAGCACAGAGGGCATCTTGGATTGGTTATGCTATTGCTTACCATTTGCTTGAAGACTACGAGATGGCTGCAAAGATCCTGGAGGAATTTCGTAAGACCCAGCAGGTATTGCATGTGGTTGAGTTTTTATTAATTTCTTAATCGCCTAATACGGGCCACAGGATGAAGTGATTCAGGTACATTGTCGCTTTCAGGAGATTGAACACTGCCAAAACAAAGGCTGCAAGGATAGCCCAGTGCAACCCCTTCCACTTCCAGCATGCCTCAGTTTTTTGCTAGTGTCCTAGGAGAACAGATGTTTTCTTTCCTCCTGAGTGAATCAAGCTGCTAATTACTTTTTATTCATTTTATCAAGATAATGTTTTCTACTAGTAAGTTTCTTCAGTTGCTGCAGAGCCGCCCAGGCTTAGATGTAGTGATCGACCGTTATCGGTTTTTCCTTGCCGATATTTTTGCCATCGCATATTGGTATTAGCTGATATTTTTGCACATTTAAAATTTTGCAAAATAAGCACAAATTCTGACACAAATCTGTTACTGAACATGTAAAACTTAACATTTTTATAACATTAAGGGCTCTTTCTTCACACTTTAACTGCATGAGAACTGATGTGAAAAAAATGTCCCTGAAATTGAAGTTTTCCTATCATTCTGATTGTTCATTAATGCATAATAAACTGCTGCAGTAGTGTGCTCAATCACTGCAATAATTTTAAATCCCTACTGCAGTGCAATCAGTGCAAAACTGCTAGATTAAAAAGCTAGACAACAGCTAGACAGTGGATTGGCTTAGTCAGTGGACTACCTCTGCAGTAGGGCACTCATTGCAAGTAATGCTAGAAAAAAGATAGGCAACTCAACAGAGCTACACAGTGGATTGGACTGGAGTCAGTGGAGTACCTCTGCAGTCTGCATTATGGCACTCACTGCAACTACTGCTATCACTGCAAAACTGCTAGAAAAAAAGCTAGGCAACACAACAGCTACACAGTGGATTGGACTGGAATGGAGTCAGGGCACTCATTCACTGCAATAATTTTAAATCACTACTGCACTTCTGCAGTAGGGATTTAAAATTATTGCAGCAGTGAGTGGCGCACTACTGCAGCAGTAGTCCACTTACTCCAATCCACTGTCTAGCTTTTTTTTCTAGCACTTTTGAACTGACTGCGGCACAAATCTGCTAGACAAAAGCTAGACAGTGGATTGGAGTGGACTGGTGGACAGACACTGCTACTACTACACTTTCAAATCAATACTCCCAGTCAAGTAGAACAATATTATAGTGCAGAAAGCATAACCTTTCAGCATGTTCACCAGTTAAACGGCTTCTTTTCTTTTCATAAATTGCTGACACTTGACTAAAAACATGCTCACTTGGTACAGAGGAAGCAGGAGCAGAAAGGTATCTTCTAGCATGAGAAGCAAGTCTTTTGTAGCGTCCCTCATTTTCTTTCCACCACTGAAGATGATCACTTTTTCTGTCAATTACGGATTCCTTCAAATAGAGATGAAGTTCATCATCCAGGGTCATTATTGCAGATTGAGAAGAATCCTCCGCTTGAGGGCCCAATAAAACACTGAACAGGGCATCTATTTCACCACTATTAATTTTCTCTTCTGTCTCTCCACTACTGGTTCTCTTAAGCTGTTTAAAGTTTACCCTTTGAACATATTAGGTCCCTTTGCTATACAAAGTGCGACCCTCAGATTTCAGCAGATTGTAGTAGGAACATTGCTTAGCATTGATCGCCACTAGCCTCATGTAACATGTTCAAATTGTCTTCTGCATCCAAAAATGTAGAATGTCCACACTCTCTGACCCTCATTTTCTCTATTACACTGTTCTGTCAAGCATTACATATATGGAGCATTATGTGCAGCCCTTTGGGGATGTCAGGAGCTGCATTTGAGGCCTACTTTTAGCTCATAAGTTGACAACTGTATTAGTGAGATCCCTTTGTCCTCACTCGTTGCCTTTTTCATAGCCTTCATATTTAGGTGGCGAGTTGCTGAGCTAGTGGCTTTAACCCGGGGTTTCTCAACCAGTGTGCTGTGAAGAGTCACCCGGTGTGCCACGCAAAATGACCTCAACTTGCAGCCATCTTATCAAAAAAACATTGTTCCCCATTTAGAAATGACAGAGGGGCCGGTCTAAGATCACTTCCCGCAGCCACATGCGCTGGGGAAGCTGTGACTTTTATTATGTCCCTCAATTTTTGTGTGCTTTCAGAAAATGCACCAAAAATATAGGACACAGTGGAAGTTTATGAGAAACCACAGGTAACGCACATGAAAACCGTGGGTATCCTGCGCTGCAGCCAAACTGCAGCAAGTGTGCAAACGGATTACAACATAAAAAAGTGCAGTTTCCTTTATCAGTAATACATTATTTAAACCCCATCTTATGTATATTTATATTACATAAAAAAAAACAAAAAATTGGTGATTTGCTTTTTAACTTTTTGCTTTTAAAAGTAAAGGAGAGATTTGGGGTCTTTTTGACCCCAGATCTATCCTTAAGGAGGACTTGTCATCCTTTTTCTATTACAAGAGATGTTTACATTCCTTGTAATAGGAATAAAATTAAATAAAAATATTTAAAGTTTAAGGGACAGTGGGGAAAAAAAAAAGTAAAATAAAGAAGACAAACATTTTTAAATGGATACGATATTCCGACGTTTTTGATTGGTGTTCCTCGAGATTCTGCCAGATTGCAAAGGGTGCCTTGGTTGCAAAAAGGTTGAAAAACACTGCCTTAACCTGCAAGAACCCTTTCTTGTGCTACACAAAAGCAGGATTGTCTTTGATGCCCCATGGCCACCCCAAGGTGAGTTCTTCTTTTGTCTTAACCTCTTCCCGCAAACTGATGTACCTGTACGTCGGCTTGAAGAAGTAGTTGTACCGAGGTGTTGCCTGCAGCTAGAGGCATCACCCTGGTACCGTTTTTTTTAGAGCCGGCGGTCAGTTTTCTTGTGATAAAAACCTATGCGGCTCAGCAGCTGCTCGCCAATTATCATAAGGAGTCTCCCTTCCCACCGGCTGATCAGAGTCCCGAACAAAGCCGGTTTCGGCTTCGATCAGGTCTCTGAGTAAGTAACCTTGGTACATTCCCTTCTGGTTTACTCGGCTGCCAATGGCGCCGATTTAAAAAAAAAAAAGACAGTATTCAAAATGCTGATTTTGGCATTTTGAACACTTTAAAGTGTGAAGGAGGGATTTTTGGGGTCTTTTAAACCCCAGATCTCTCCATAAAGAGTACCTGTCACTGCCTATTACTGTCAGAAATGTTTACATTTCTCTATCATTCATTGATCCATACGCAGTCCTCTGATCCATGTGGTACACCCCCTCTCTTCCAGCATAGAATGTCCATTTTAATCTGCCTAGTCAGGAGTAAGGACCTAGTTCCTTGCTGGGATCTTTGGTCCTGGCATAAAAAGTATTTTTTTATGTAGATGGTTTTTTATTAGCTAGCTTTTTTTCTGGATTTTTTTCCTGTGAGATCTTCAAGCAACTATGCCTGATCTGGGCGACGGGCTGGATAATCTAGATCCAGTGGTCACCCCAGCTGGCCAGCGAGCACGTGCAGACCTTTGCTCCATGCTGGGTCAGCCGCGACATAGTCCCACTGGACGGGGACTGGCCCAGCGAGTTAAACATCTTGCAAGGTCGCACACGACAGGGTCTAGGCCTATGTCGCAGTGTTCCTATTTGGCCGACAGCTCCCCGACTTCGGCGGAGAGAGGTCCTGTCAGGAGATGGCGCCCTCCTGTGTTCCCGGTACGGTGAGTAAACTCCCCCCCCCCCCCCCCCTCCTGCCGGATTTTGGGGTGGACGCGGCTCCCTGTGGGCCTTGTTGCCACACTGGCCGCCATTGTAGCCTTGTCTGCTATTATGACAGCATCCATCTTGGTACACCCATTTTCGGCCATTTTGCGGTGGATTCTCTGCTAGAGAAGCTAGGTGGGAGTGCCTGGAGACGGTTTCCGGGGGTTTCCTCCACCCTGGGCAGTTTCCTTTGCTCACTCCCTTATGAGAGAGCTTGCTTGTTACACGTGCAGCCCTGGAAATGCAATGCATATTGGAACAGTGGGTTCTGGGGTCTCTCTATCTATCTCTAATCTCTCTATCTCTCTCTCATCTTCAAGGCTTGCCTGACCTTCGGGGGGGGGGGGGGGGGCGCTGTAGCGCGATGGGACTGTTTCTTCTTTTTTTTTTTTTTTTGCACAAAAGTTATTTTTTTGCATATTTTGCTAGCGGGTTCTTCTGGTTCAGTATGGACCCTACAGACCATGTGTCCCCACCTGGCCCCCTCACGTAGGCCGAAGGGCCTTCCGGATCTCCACTGTCCATCAATAAATTTTCGGCGGTTCTGGAAGCATTTGGGACCCGGGTGGAGGTGGCCTTGAGAAAGCGAGGTTTGCTGAAACGTTTCTCCACCTACCGCTTCCTCATCTAATGTCTCGGATTCTGAGTCTGACACAGCCGCCGCAGACATGGACCTCCCTGCCAGGTCGGTTACCTTGCACCCTGTCTCCTCGGATAATGAGGATGGCATTTATACCTCCCCTGCTTGATACAGGAGCTGGTTGATGCACTGGTTGTTTCGTTGCGTGACACCCTGCAATAGAGGATGCAGCAGCGGTGCCTGGGGCGCATGTTGCATCTGGCATTCACATGCCATCCGGAGCAGCTGAATTTGCTAGCATGCTTATGAAGTATGGGACTGTCTGCGACTTTCCCTGGGGTGTCTAAGCGGCTGCTAGACGTTGCCCCTTTTGAGGAGTCTCTGTTAAAGTTGAGTGTACCGCCTAATGTGGTTCTACCCGTCTCTAGGCTGCATGGGACTACCGTTGCTCCGGTGGAGGAATCCCTGTCCTTTAAGGACCTGGGGGTCATGCTGGCACGGGCCGTGGCCTGCTATCTGTACTCCCTGGCGGGGTCTGCACTGGGAACAGTGTTATGATTGCCCTTGCCACACAGACTCTGCCTGATGGGCGGAGTTCCCATGCCGTGACTTGGTGAGGAGTAAGTCCCTCCTGCCCTGGGGTAGCTGTTGGATCAGCTGGCGCAGGGGCTGAAATTTGAGGTCGATGCCGCACTGGACACGGCTCCTTTATTGGGTCACCTGTCAGTTTTCGGCGGTGGTTATCCAGCGTATATTTGGCTGAAGTGTTGAATCTGTGGATAAAACTTCTATGAAGGCCTTAACGGATCTCCCTTTTCAGGGGGATCGCCTGTTTGGCGTTGCCCTAGATGATGTTATATAAGGGTCTCACGGGGGTGAAGAGTGCTTTTCTTCCACAGGTTGACAAGGGTAAGGGCTTTAGTTGGGGACAGGGTCCCTCCCTTTCGGCTCAGTTTCTTCTTACCTCGGGGACAGTCGATGTGGGCTGTCCAGTGTGCATTCAATTGGACTACGCCACGACCATGGCTTATGTCATTCACCAAGGGGGCACCAAGGGTGTACCAAGGGTGTCCTTGCGGTCTTGGAAGTGACAGGCATTCTTCATTGGCCTGAGAGCTTTTTTTTTTCAGCTCTCTCCACTGTTCCCTTACAGGTGTGGAAAATTGGCAGGCGGATTGCCTCAGTTGACGGGCCTTTGATGCAGGGGAATGGTCCCTTCATCCAGGGGTGTTCCAGCAGTTGTACCTTCGTTGTGGCACTCCAGCCGTGGATCTGTTGGCGCGCATCTGCGGTATAGTGCAGAGGTTATGACCCATTCCCGGGACCCTCTGGCAGGTGCACTGGGGGCACCATGGGTTCTGTCGTAGGCAAGAACATATTCGTCCAAAGAGTAAGGTGCAGTTATGCTTGCCCTACTATCCCCACTCACAAAGCGCTATTCGTATTATCACTTATATCGAATAAGATCAAAAAGTTAAAATCCTAAATCCTTTAAAAGGATAGCTGCTGCTATTAAACAATCATATTTAACACAGGTGCAAAATTGACTCAAAGAACCATGTTACTTGAGTCCAGAATCACACTAGCAGCGCTAAGTTATGTCTAGAAGTCCAAATATGATGAGAACAATGCTGCTAAACAATATTTAGCAAAAGAGTCTGTTACAATCTGATAGGCAGGGTAGGTGAATAGATCTCCAGTTTTCAGTGCTCAATTAATCACACCGTGCACCTCCACCGCACCTCAGTGATGCCCCTATGGCAATGCTCACTCACTAGATATGACTTTAAAATGCGCCTTTAAATAACTGCCTGTTATTACAGGGACTGCCTGTAAAAAAATTTAAACCCATTTTTGAATATTTTGTCTTTTGTAACATAGTAAATCCGTTTTAAAGCGGTGCTCCAGCCCCCCCCACTGATAAATTAAGTCAGCAGCTACACATAGTGTAGCTGCTGACTTTTAGTATTCGGACACTTACCCATCCTGGAATCCAGCGATGTCGGCTTTCCATCGGCTTTTGGATGCTTCCACCGCCATAGCCTGTAAGAAAAACTGGCAGTGAAGCCTTGAGGTTTCACATCCGATTTTGTACTGTGCATGCGCGAAGCAGGCTGCGCTTTCTGAATGGCTCGGCGGCAAGGAAGGAAGAGGGGGGCTGAACTTCTGATCTGACGCACCTCGCCGTGGTGAGGTCAGACCGAAGCAAGGACGGGTACCACTTTTGGTTGGAACTGCGCTTCAAGCACACTCAAGATGCATTACAATATATCTGTTTTCCTTGCAAGCAATCAAAAAAAAAAAAAAATAGCTACTGATCTGTGAAGCATAAAATACAATTTACAATGATATTTATTCATTTATTTTTTTCCTTGAGCCATTTATTTTATCTCCAAATTCCAGAGTCTGTACATCATGCCATAGCTTAGCTGTTTGTTATTCTGTACAGAGACAAAGCCACTTGGCTCTTGGATCTATAAAGACTGCAATGTCTCATGGCTTCTGTTTTTCATTTATGGCGTTGTAAAAATACATGATTTGTTGTATCAAAATATGTAGATATAAAATGTTAGCATGTTATATTGCTGTGCAGCAGAGCGCAACATCTTACTTTCTTACATTTTGGCAATGATGTATTTTGTATAAGGGTGGCACTATTCTATTGAAGTTAAAGCGTTTGTAACCCCTAAAATGAAAAACTTGTATATGCCTTCTATTTCGCCTACTGCTTAGTGAGTGTTGTCTAACTTTTTTTTTTTTTTTATTGAGCAGGCTACTGAAAAATACCTGCCCATTCTGACAATTCCTTGATTTCCTGTTTCAAACTGACCATGTTAGCTATGATGGCAGATCCCTCCTAGCGTGGTCAGTTTTGTGTGCCTGCTAGAAGATATAGAGGGGCCGAACCTACGCTCCTCATCATCTATCTGCTGTAGTCTGTGTAGTGCCACGCCCCCTCCCAGCCCTGCTCAGGTCATAGACAGTGGAGACTCCCTGCCTAAAGTATAGTGCATATATGGGGAATGTTCTTCTCCTGTGTGTCTGATCTGCCAGCCCCTAATCATACACCCCCCCCCCCCTTTTAGATAAGGATCAGTAAAGAAGGAGTTGTAAAGTGTAGAAAGTGTGTTTATATGGTGTGTGAGAAGGGGCTGCAGGAAGAGAAATACCTGGTGAATGTTTGGGCCTCATCTTATGCCAGCTTCAAGTGTAAGGTCCTTCAGGTGTTTCTTTTATCTGCAAGTAGTGTGCAGTTTTCTGTTGGTTTTTTGGGTCTGTTAGCAATATAACAAAAAAAATATATATATCACTGTTACCCACCCCTCTGCTTTTGGACATCCTGAAGGTAAATGACGTCCTATGTCCCTCAATAGACAAGTAAGGAAATAGAATTTTTGTACCCCCCTTTAAATCCTTCTCTTGTAGTCCATTGACTCGGTCTCCAGTCCTACTGTAGGTGGCAATGAATGTTAGACTTCCTGGGAGAGATTTACTAAAATTGGTGCACACAGAATCTGGTGTAGTACCCAATCAACTTTAAGGTTTTATTGTCAAACCTTAACCGCTTGCCGACTGCTCACAGTATATTTACTGCGGCAGTCAGCCCCTCACAGGCAGAGCGACGTAAGTCTACGTCGCTAGCCTGTGAGGCTCTGGGGAGCGAGCGCGCGCCCGCGCAGTCATGGACCCCCCCCCCCCCCCCCGCGCGTGTGACCGGCGGAGCCGATGTCCGCCGGTCACTCGGCGATCGTCGGGGGGAGAGGGAAAAAGTCAGGCGGCTTGTGTAAACAAGCTGCCTGTCATTCTCCTCGGTGTAAAAACACTGATCACACGGTTCTACAATGTAGAACCGTTGATTAGTGTCCCTACAGCTAAAGCCACAGCCAATCACAGTAAGAATCAAGCCCCTAGGGACACACACAGCCCCTCCCTCTCAAATAAAGTTAACCCCTTCACTACCAGTGTATTTTTACAGTAACAGTGCATATGTATAGCACTGATTACTGTAGAAATGTCACTGGTAACCCCAAAAGTGTCAAAAATGTCAGTCAAGGGTCCGATCTGTCCGCCGCAATGTCGCAGTACCGCAAAAAAAATCGCAGATCGCCGCCATTACGCGTTAAAAAAAAAAAACACCAAAAATGACATAAATCTTTCCCTTTGTTAGTAAACGCGATAACTTTTGCGCAAACCAATAAAAATACGCTTTTTGCGATATTTTTTTTTTTTTTTTTCTTACCAAACATAGGTAGCGTAAAACAAATTGGGCGAAAATGTTAAAAAGTTTTGATTTTTACATTTTTTTTGGGGGGGCAATTTCATATAAAAAAATTTGAAAAATATTATTTTTGCAAAATTGACGCTCTTTTTTTGTTTATAGCGCGTGATCAAAAAATCGCACAGATGATCAAATACCACCAAAAGAAAGCTCTGTTTGTGGGGAAAAAAAGGACGTCAAATTCGTTTAGGTACAGCGTCGCACGACTGCGCAATTGTCCGTTAAAGTCACGCAGTGCCGAATCGCAAAATATCCCCTGGTCGTTTAGCAGCCAAATCATCCGGGGCTTAAGTGGTTAAAGTGGTTGTAACCCCCCCAAAAAAATCAAAATTCCTGTCCCTTTAATGCATGAGGTATAGCACAGTGCTTTTGCCATCTCAATTGTCCCTTTCTATGTTGTACAATACCTGATCCTGGTTGTTCCTGTGTGTGCTCTGACCATGCTTATCATGGCTGCTGATCCCGGATAGCATGATCAGATTACATGCCTCCATCATCCATCTTTCTCCTCGGGGTGTCTGCATATCCCCCTCGTGCTCTCCCTGTCATTTCTGTAGTCTGTGTGTGAACTGTGAAGCCGGTCTCTTCCCCGCCCTGCCTTCTCCTCCTGCCTTAATTGAGTATTCTGCTGCAGCTACTCCTCCCCTTTTGATAAAGTGGTTGTAAAGTAACCTCTATTGTATACTTTTATCCTCTGTTTCAGCAAAATATTAAGTACAGTGTATTTTGTTTTAAATTATAAAGCTGAATCCATTGTTTGCCCAGCTCTGTTGTGTGGTCACATGTCCTCCCTTTGCTAGCTTGCACACGTCAGAGGTGAATCTCACCCCCCCCCCCACATCTTCTAAATACCTTAATCCAGGGCTTGAAAATTTTTCCTGAAATCTAGGAGCCAGCTAAAAAAGTTAGGAGCCAGTTTTTTTTTTAAACTAACAACCAAGCTTTATTTAATAAAACGGATACTAAATTTACACATAAATACGACTAGAACCCCACTCTCCTCTATAGCGCAATTGGATGAAAACAGACTGACTGTCTCTTTCTTTCCATCCGATGCCATCTGATCCGATCCACGGGATGGATAGAAAACAGAACCACAATCCGTCTGCTTTTGGTGGACAGGATCAGATGGCGGCAGATTACTGCTCCATAGAGGAGAATGAAGGGTCCAATCAGGTCTGCCTGAAAAACTGACAGGCGGACCTGATCAGACAGCCCGTGTGAAAGGGGCCTTCGGCTGTGGCATGGCGATGAGGAAAAAAAAAAAAAATATATATATATATATATATATATATATATATATATATATATATATATATATATATATATATATATATATATATATATATATATATATATATATAATTTTTTTTTTTTTAATTATTAAAAAATGTCTTTTTTTCCCATTTAAAAAAAAAAAAAATTTTATATATATAATTTTTTTTTAATGGGGAAAAAAAAGACATTTTTTAAATTTTTTTTAATAATTAAAAAAAAAAGAAAAAAATATATATATATATTTTTTTTCTACATTTAAAAAATAAATTAAATAAATAATAATAACCACACTCCCTGTCAAAGGTAACTAACTGGACAGGGAGATGGTAATGCATTGAGAACAAACAGGCAGTGGAAACAGTCATTACAACAGTCATTACTCCCGGCCACCACAAGAGGGAGCCAGTTCCCCATTGGAAGCCTCTCTCATCTCAAGTAGGCCGAAAAGCCGGGGCCTCAATTTTCGGACGGCGCGGAAGTCCGTGCACTCCGTGCGCGGAAGTCCGTGCAAAAATGACAGGACACCTTCTGCAGGGCACCCCAGGCGCCAGGTCGCTAATTCTAGTCGCAAATGCGACCTGGCGCCCAGGGTTTGTCGAGCCCTGCCTTAATCCTTCTCCCTGATCAGCGGTCACGTAACCACTCGTCGCTCTTTTATCGTTGTATGTACTATAGAGGGAGGGGCAGAAATCTTCCTCTGACGGCTGCCGGACAGTCACGTGACCTCCCCTCTGTAATGTATACATTGGAGGAAGAGAGCGATGGGCGTTCATGTGACCGCTGATCGGGGAGAAGGATTAGGGTGTTTTAAAAGATGAATTTTACAAAACATAAAGTATATACTACATGATATGCTAGCAAAGGGGCTGGCAGTGATTGGAAACAGTAATGTTCACACTTCTCGGAACAGCGCTAGAAAGGGGCGGCTCACACAGAGTTTACAGGCAGGGAGGGGAGGGGGGAGAAGGACACTGGAGACTGAGGAGAGCTGCGGATGACAGAGGCACGTAAACTGACCACAGTGTCAGGGCCCAGCAGCCATGATAAACTGTGTCAGTTTACAGGGGGGAGGGCAGAACCAGGCAGGATCAGCCAGGTATTGCAGGTGATCGAAGGGGCCAAATAACACCGCACAAGCACTGTGCTGTTATTCATGCTATAACCACCTCCCACCCGGGCCATTGTAAATATACGACCCGGGTGGGAGCTTCCTCCTTCTGATCGGACGTTCCGGAACGTCCTTCAGAAGGAGAGAGATTGCGCCGCCGCGGGCACGCGCAGCGGCGCGATCTCGATGTGCCTGTGTCCCTAGGACACAGAGCAACAAGCCTCGGCAGGAGGGCCCTGTGATTGGCCCTCCTGATCACATGACGGCTGTGTCCAATCACAGCCGTCATGTAATGTCAATACAGCCGTTGTAACGGCTTCGATCTCTTCTCCTCCTGACAGGTCCTGTCAGTGAGGAGAAGAGCAGAGGATCGATACTGCAGCCGGGGTGATGAGTGAGTATTTCTAATTACTCACTGATCACAGGGGGGGTCTGTGCTGGTAATCAGATTGATTACCAGTGCAGCCCTGGGGGGAGGGGGTGCCACTAGAGCCACCAGGGATGACCACCAGGGATGCCCACCATGGCCACCAGGGATGGCAAACAGGGCTCAGAGAGCCTGCCAGTGGTGCCCCCCCTATTAGTGGTGCCCACCAATGCCATCTATCAGTGCTGCCCACCAGTGCCCGTTATTGCCATCTATCAGTGCCGCCCACCAGTGCTGCCTATCAGTGCCCACCAGTGCTGCCTATCAGTGCCCACCAGTGCTGCCTATCAGTGCCCATCAGAGCTGCCTATCAGTGCCCATCAGCGCTGCCTATCAGTGCCCACCAATGCTGCATATCAGTGCTATCTATCAGTGCCACATATCAGTGCTGCATATCAGTGCTACCTATCAGTGCCCATCAGTGCTGCATATCAGTGCCACTCCATCAGTGTCTCCTCATCAGTGCCTGTCAGTGCGGCTTCATCAGTGCTCATCAGTGCAGGAAAAAACGTATCTGTTTACAAAATTTTATAACCTAAACAAAAAAACTTTTTTTTTTTTTTTTCAAACTTTTCTGTCTTTTTTTATTTGTGCACCAAAAAAGAAAAAACCTGGCGGTGATCAAATACCACCAAAAGAAAGCTCTATTTGTGGGGAAAAAAAATTACACAAATTTGGCTTAGGTACAGTGTTGCATGACCGCGCAATTGTCATTCAAAATGCAACAGCGCTAAAAGCTGAAAATTGGTCTGGGAAGGAAGGGGGCTTAAGTGCCCAGTATTGAGGTGGTTAAAGGAACAGGATCGTTTTTTTTTTTTTTTTTTGGGAGGGGGGTAACGCTTAAACAAGCTGCAGTTAAAAGCTGATTGGTTACTATGCACAGCATTGGATTAAATGTTAATAGAGGGGCATGGCTGCAGTGTGCTTTTGTCTAGGTTAAGTGATATAGGATGGGTTCAGACATTATTGGTTTGTGACTTCCTGCTTACCTGTTTTTCACATTTCATTATTGGTGTCGATGACCTAGACAGAAATCTTGACAAGGGAGTGTAGCCTGCACCAATCTGTCCCAACAAAATAAAACGTTTTGGCTCAAGTTCGGCTTAAAAGTGTATCCATACTTTAAAAAAAATATTGTCTGCCACCAATAAATCAGGTTTTTATTTTTATTAAGATATCCCTCGTTCACATTGACAGGTCAAATCCCATGACAAGTCACATCTTATTGCCGTAAATCACACTGTTCAAATCGGTGCGACGCCAGCTTTGTGGTGCTGCAATTTATTTAAAAAAGTAATTCCTGCACTGCTTTTGGCGATTTTTGGGTGCGACTTGCATAGACATCTGTGCATGAAGCCGGACAGATGTCTTCCATGTGACACCTGAAGCTGCATTGACATGCGGCTTTGATATCGTGTGATTTCAGATGAAGACCCACAAATTCAAAGCCGCAGTTAGTGTGAACAAGGGCTAAAACTCCAGCAATGAAATTTGTACGGTATAGCCACCCTCCTCTTCCTTTGCTACCAGCTGTCTTTGCAAGTGTAGTTAAGATTGTTTTCTTGGCTAGGGTGCTCTTGGCAACATGCATGGAAAGAAAGTTGAGAAGTTTTTTTTCTTTTTTGAGTCAAAGTCTGCAGGTGATATATTAACAAAGACTTAAAAATTTGTTAAAGTGGAGTTCCACCCTGTTTCACAACTTTGCAGTTTTAGTTCGGGCTGTGCATTCTCAAGATCAATTGGGCATTTTTTTTTTTTTTTTTGAGTTTCCTACCTTATTTTTACTTCATTATAAAGTTCACTTCCTCCTTCTTCTTGCTTCCTCCCCCCCTCCTCGGCCGCGGCCGATGTCGTCATTTCCTGATTCGTATTGCTTCATGGGAGCTGTGTGTAATAACTCCCAGAAGGCAATCGGCCTCTCCTCATCTCGCGTTTTTTAAAACCGGAAATGACGCCTCGAGGGCCGTTGTCATGGCAGTGGGTTGATGCTGTTCCTAGTCTGCCTTCACTCACAGCAGCCCCACTCTTTTTTATTTATTATAGTACCGCAGCGGCACAGCCCCACATCTCGCAGGGTGTCAGAGACCAGTGACCCGACCTGAACTCGGCTCAGCTTATCCCGGCGGTGTTTGCAGCATGGGAGGTGGAGGGGGGCGCTGTTAGGAGTGTTTCTGTGACACTGATTACACTGACAGGAGAGAGCGGGATGTGCTCCCTCTCTCTCTTCTTGCCAGGCTTCACACTCCTATCACTGTAGCGGCGTCCTTCGGCTTCTCCTTACCTTATGTCAGAGCGGAGGAGGAGCGGTGGAGGAGAAGCCGATTCCTAAAGCTTTGCACAGACAGCTGCCGAGGGAGAGATACGGCTGCAGAAGCAGAAGGGGAGAAGATTGCGGCTCAGGAATGACACTGGATGTCAGATCGGAACTATACAGAGTTTGTTACCCGCCCCCTTTCCACATTGTTTGCTGGGAGGAGAGGGGATAACAAACTCTGTATAGTCCCGATGATCTGACATCCAGTGTCATTCCTGAGCTGCAATCTTCTCCCCTTCTGCAGCCCTATCTCTCCCTCGGCAGCTGTCTGTGCAAAGCCAAAAGTTCAGTAATCGGCTTCTCTCTTAGGTTCCTCCTCTGCTCCTCCTCCGCTCTGACATATGAAGAGGAGAATGACAGAGGGATGTGCCGCGCTGTATCTGAGGTCTGCCTGCGATGCTTGAAGAAAGGGAGAACTGCACTCGGGGGCACAAATCTTATCCTGTCACCAATCCCACCATGAAGTAATCATCTTCTCCCCACCCTGCTAGTACAAATTCTCTTATTCCCCCCCCCCTCCCCCAGGACAATCCGACATGGGGGGGGGGGGTGCTGGGATGGGGAATTTGAGAGGTGACAGGATAAGATTTCTTCTAGCAGGGGAATTGGGGGGGGGGGGGGGTACTAGGAGGGTGATTTGGGGGGTTGTGCTGGGGGACCCAGTGCTGACCCCATAACAGCGTGCCATGCATCCATCCGTCCATCCATGCATGCAAAGTGCTGACCCCATAACAGCATGCCATGCATCCATCCGTCCGTCCATCCATTCATGCATGCAAAGTGCTGACCCCATAACAGCGTGCCATGCATCCATCCGTCCATGCATGCAAAGTGCTGACCCATAACAGCGTGCCATGCATCCATCTGTCCATCCATCCATGCATGCAAAGTGCTGACCCCATAACAGCATGCCATGCATCCATCCGTCCATGCATGCAAAGTGCTGACCCCATAACAGCATGCCATGCATCCATCCGTCCATCCATGCATGCAAAGTGCTGACCCCATAACAGCGTGCCATGCATCCATCCGTCCATGCATGCAAAGTGCTGACCCCATAACAGCGTGCCATGCATCCATCGGTCCATCCGTGCAAAGTGCTGACCCCATAACAGCGTGCCATGCATCCATCGGTCCATCCGTGCAAAGTGCTGACCCCATAACAGCGTGCCATGCATCCATCGGTCCATCCGTGCAAAGTGCTGATCCCATAACAGCGTGCCATGCATCCATCCGTCCATGCATGCAAAGTGCTGACCCATAACAGCGTGCCATGCATCCATCCGTCCATCCATCCATGCATGCAAAGTGCTGACCCCATAACAGCGTGCCATGCATCCATCCGTCCGTCCATGCATGCATGCAAAGTGCTGACCCCATAACAGCGTGCCATGCATCCATCCGTCCATGCATGCAAAGTGCTGACCCCATAACAGCGTGCCATGCATCCATCCGTCCATGCATGCAAAGTGCTGACCCCATAACGGCATGCCATGCATCCATCCGTCCATCCATGCATGCAAAGTGCTGACCCCATAACAGCGTGCCATGCATCCATCCGTCCATGCATGCAAAGTGCTGATCCCATAACAGCGTGCCATGCATCCATCCGTCCATGCATGCAAAGTGCTGACCCCATAACAGCGTGCCATGCATCCATCGGTCCATCCGTGCAAAGTGCTGACCCCATAACAGCGTGCCATGCATCCATTGGTCCATCCGTGCAAAGTGCTGACCCCATAACAGCGTGCCATGCATCCATCGGTCCATCCGTGCAAAGTGCTGATCCCATAACAGCGTGCCATTTTCGTCAAACTGGCGGCCCTCCAGCTGTTGCAGAACTATAAGTCCCATGAGGCATTGCAAGGCTGACAGTTACAAGCATGACTCCTACAGGCAGAGGCATAATGGGACTTGTAGTTCTGCAACAGCTGGAGGGTAAAGTTCCCCATCAGCCAGACAAGAGTTTTCTAGGTACTAGTTGGCAGTATGTTTCTCTCTGTCTCTCTCTCTCTCTCTCTCTCTCTCTCTCTCTCTCATGTGTCTTCCTGGAGGCGGGGAAGGGATATAGAGGGTGGCAACTTCCTCCTGAGCCAACGTTTCTATAGCAACCTGTACTATGCCTAAAGCATAGTACTGCCCATGTGCGGGATTTCCTGCTGCATTCTGGGTAGCCAGAATGAACAGCAATCAGGAAGAAGGTCAGGAAGTCTTACACTGCTGTTTCAGACGCCCTTAGTAAAGATGACAATGCACAGGCAGCAGGTTTAAAAGTAAGATTTTCACTAAACAAATACACTGTTCAACTCATAAATATGCAAATAGCGGTTTTGTGAAGCGAGATGTATTAATATTAATATGCTATTTTTGTTAAAAAAATTATTCTGAGGGTGGAACTCCGCTTTAAGCTTCTTTCTTCTTAGATTTCTGTATTTTTAAATGTGTTTTGTACAAGGGTTCTCAAGTGTTAAAGTTGTCTGCTTTCTGTTTGTTTCCCTTAGACTTCTCCCGATAAAGTTGATTATGAGTATAGCGAGTTGCTGCTTTATCAGAACCAGGTTCTTCGTGAAGCTGAGCTCTTTAAGGAGGCATTGGATCATCTTTGTACATATGAAAAGCAGATCTGCGATAAGCTAGCAGTGGAAGAAACGAAAGGTACAAGTTTCATTTTATTTATTTATTTATTTTTTGTTTCATGAAGGTTTTATTGCAAAATATAAGGCACCTTTCACACGGTCCGCATTCCGTTGTGGACAGTGCTCTGCTCAGCGGGGATTGATCCACCGATCCCCGCTGAGCCGGCGGATGACCGCTCCGTCTCCGCACTGTGTGCGGAGAGGGAGGTGTCAGAGCCCTGCTGCTCTCTACGGGGAATCGGATGAGAGCCGGCCGCCTGTCTGCTCTCATCCGATCCCCAGGACAGAAGGAAAATAGGGTTTCCATCCGTCTGGATTTCACGGACAGGATTGGATGCGGATGGCAGCGGGTGTCAGCGGACATGTCACCGCTGACATCAGCTGCTCCATAGGGCTGAATGGGGCATCCGATCAGATCTGCCTAAAAAACTGACAGACGGATTTGATCTGAACGCCCATGTGAAAGAGCCCTAAAAGAGTACAAGATTTTATGCAGAAGAAAAGTACAGTCAGTATATAACGTATAACAAGCGTAAGACATCGAGAGAGCACAATTCCAGCAATCGTTTCAAACAAAAGTGAGCTAGACACCAGGCCAAATGTAGTTGTCTCAGCCCTACCCAGCAGAGGACACAAAGGAGCCAAAAAAAAGGGACTAAAGACCAAGCAGAACTAAAAAGAATGGGTGAGAGGGGTACAAAAATAACTGGGAGAAAAAAAAAAAAAAAAGGAAAAGGGGGGCGGGGGGAGAGAGAAAGTAGGAGTTAAGAAAAGGAGGAGGACTAAAGGTGGTAGTTGTATGCAATACAGAGTTTATTATGCACATTGCCAAATGCTTATGATAAGATGCCTTCAGTTGGGAAGAATGATTCAATAGAAAATGCGGCAGAGAGAAATCTAGGCTATAAGAAGTAACTCTCAAAATTGTACTTTTGACCAAAATGGCTGAAGCCTGGGGCATGACCACCATACAAGCAGCATGGTACCAACTCCGAACCCACATCTCCAATAAAGATTGGAGACATTGGGGTAAAACTTGTGGAGTAGAGAAGGGGCCCTATACCAGCGTGAGAAAATCTTTTAGCCATTTTCATGAATCGCCACATTGAGTGTATGCTTCTGGATAGCTGAGCAAGTGTCCTCCCAATCGGCATCAGAAAGAACTTGGTCAAACTCCTGAGCCCAAGCGCAACAGGCTGGAGATTCGGACAGAGGGGTATGGGCTAAGAGGGAACTGTACAATGTAGAAATCAAGTGCCGTTTTTGGTGCGGTACGCATACATAAAGCTTCCAAAGTCGTTAAGGGCCTAGGTCATTGCATAATTGGACCTTGTGAGGTCAGAAAATGACGGATTTGGAGATGCATCCAAAACAGAATCACATGGGGGCTCATCAGATCATTGATAGCATCCCCATGTGCATTTTGTTATGTAAACTGTGCAGCTAATATTATTCCAGAATAGGTTGTATGTCATTGACTAATGTGTCAAATTTGAATTTTATGACACCGCTGCTTCTGAATGATATCTTTAGTTAAATCCCAATTTAACATGAGTATAAAAACTCTTTGGTATGGAATAAGAGTCCTAATGTTCCTGTATTAGGACTATACAATACCAAAAACTTTTTTTACCTTTTTTTTTTCACCTTTTTTCATATAGATTTATATATTTATTGAATGCTAAATTTTCCTCCAAATTTTTCTCATTTTCCATTTTTTTTGGGTGGGGTTGTATAAATTTTGGAACTGATGACCGTACGTAAAAAGAAAAAAAAAAAAAAAGTGGAATTTAAACTGTCATATCTCCAGAAATATGTAGGTCTCTGAGATGAGGTTTTTTTAAATATTTTTAAATTCTAACTGGTATTGTGGGGCTTTTTAATAGTATCTAATTCCTTTTTTTTTCTTTTCTTTTCAGGAGATTTATTGCTGCATTTGGGTCGATTTGAGGAGGCAACAGATGTATATCAGGGTTTGCAGGACAGGAGCCCTGAGAACTGGTCATATTATAAGGGTTTAGAAAAGGCCCTAAAGCCAGGTAAATCATTATTTTATATATTCAACAGAGCAGATTTTTTGCTGCATTTGGGTCGATTTGAGGAGGCAGCAGATGTGGATCAGGGTTTGCAGGAGAGGAGTCTTGAGAACTGGTCATATTTTATAAGGGTTTAGAAAAGGCCCTAAAGCCAGGTAAATAATCATTATTTTATATTTTCAACAGTGTTAAAGCAGAATTAAGCTTAAAAGAAAAATAATACGGACAGGTAGGCTTCTATTGACCAAAGATACCCTATTGGTCTCTCGTCATAAACTCTTCACACTGCTTGTCGGCACTGGTGTACACTGAGCCACACAACTCATCGTACATTTGCGACATGGATCTATGTCGTGACATTGTGACTTCAATGGGTGAGAATTACATCATCATGGCTAAAGAGTCTGAACCTGGAAAGAAGACCTCAAGAAGATGGAACACTTAAGACTGGAGCATGGATGGTGCTGTGCTGGAGGGGATCAATTAGTTAGCATAAGTCTGCCATAATATTCTAATATGCTTGGCATACAAGTACAATTATGGCTAAAAGCTCCTGGGGCCCAATTACATTTTTTTTATGGATGTTCAATTCTGCTTTAATCCAAAAGGCAATACTGTACATCGAAAACCACTACTGTTTTTATTATAGTGGGTTTATAGCCAGTTGTGTTTGTTTTGGAAACAATAAGTAGAGATTATATTTCCTGTTGGTTTTTTTTTTTTTTTTTTTTTTTGCTTATCCTGGGCTTAGTTTGAAAAGGTTTCCCCTCACTTCCTATCCCGGGGACAACCTTTTCACCTGATAAGAATGAAGGAAACTCCATCAACACACACAGAAGTAAAACATATTTTTTTCTAAACTCCAGTATGGGAAGGTTAGAATTGTATGTAACCTTTTGTATTGCTGGTTTCCCTGTTGCAGATTTTCCCTTATTTTTTGTTTGAAAAAATGTTGTCCCCCAAAGCAGGAAATAAAGGGGATATCTCTCTAATGAAGCCCTGAATAGTAAAATCTGACAGAGGTTCTAACCTCTTCCCCACTCCATTAGGAATAAGTGTTTTAGCTATAGATACTTTACATTTTCACATAAAAAGAACAGGTGTGTTTGGGATTGCTGACTTCCTGAACATGCTAACTGCCAAGCTGTTGTGCCAATTGTTAATTTAGAACTTTCCTGGGACAAACATGCAGCAAGCAAATTCTGAATATCCTTGTCCTGCATATTGGGACCAGGTCAGATACAAGAAAATAAGGAAGCCTTGGATTCTTTATGCCAGCTAGATAAAAATAATTTTTATACAAAAAAGTGCAGCGCTAAAAAAAAAAAAAAAATACAGTCCAGCGAAAGTGTATCAAAGCTAATACAAAGTGGGGGAAAATAATTATTATATATTGGTGAGTCCCAGGTGTTTGGAGATTGAACCAATAGGTGTAAAACCATCAGAACTAATGTAGGTGATCAAATGAAGGAAGACTCCCCACACCAACGAAGTGAATAATGAATGCCCCCACCAGAGGTTATGGACCCAAGTACCATATAGCAAATGGGTCAATCGAGCTTGATATTATCCATGGGTCTCCCAAAAGGTGGCTGTATCCAAGGATGTTCCCAAAAGTAGCGCTATATTCTTGAACAAAGATGGCTAAATCTTCCAATCAGATGTCCATATGTGGAAGTAAGCTAAACACAGACATAGTGTAATACCACTTACAATGAAATTTATTTGAAACAATAAACCTACAAATTAGTGATCGACCGCTATTGGTTTTTCGTTGCCGATATCGATATGCATTGGCAAAAATATCGGTATCGGCCGATATTTTGAACATTTAAAGTTTTGCAAAATAAACACAAATTTCGACACAAATCTGTTACTGTTACTGAACATGTTAATGTTTATTATTAACATTTTTAACACTGCAGTCAATGCAAATTAAACTGCTAGAAAAAAAGCTAGACAACAGCAAACAGCTAGACAGTGGATTGGAGGAATCAGTGGATTACTGCTGCAGTAGTGCACTCACTGCAATGATTTTAAATCACTAACTGCAGTCAGTGCAAAACTGCTAGAAAAAAGCTAGACAGTGGGGAGTCAATGGACTACTGCTGCAGTAGTGATTTAAAATTATTGCACCAGTGAGTGGCGCACTACTGCAGCAATAGTCCACTGGCACTGACTCCAATCCACTGTCTAGCTTTTATCTAGCAGTTTTGTGCAGTGTGCAGAGACTCCAGTATGTGGCCGCGGTGGCTGGAAAACTCGCTTTGAGCACTGTGAGACTCCAATACGAGGCTGAGGAAGAAGCCTAAGAAGCCAGCAGAAGCTGTCCCAGACTGCCAGTGCTCGGAGGCGCGTGGCACAACATACGTGATGATGTCACGGCAATATCAGTAACCGCCCGGGCCCTCGCTATATCGGCTGATAATCAGACGATCTCTAGTACAAATTTCCATGTAAACCAGCATATAGGTTAACGGAATGATGGCTGATAGCAAATAACGTGGCCCTGGCGCATTTTGTCACATCTGGCTTCTTCATAGGATATTGCCGATAGATAAAATCATTCCCTTACTTTTTATAGTTACATTTTAATTATAATGCTTCCACCTGTCCAGGAGAGTTTGTATTGCTGTGCCTCACCGCGTCATCCAGGATGGCGTCGGCGTGCGGATCAAGCCTTGTTTTGGAATAGGTCAAGCTTTGATAAGGCCATTACTTCCAGTAATCCTTATTGAAGCTCGACCTGTTCCGAAACAAGGCTTAAACCGTACGCCGACGCCATCTTGGATGAAGCGGCAAGGCATAGCAATACATTCCCGGAAGTAATGGCCATATCGAGGCTCAGCCTGTTCCAAAATGAGGCTTGAGCCGCACGCCGATGCCATCTTGGATGATGCGGCGAGGCACAGGAATACGAACATTATAATTAAATTGAACTAACTATAAATAGTATGGAATTGATTATATCTATTAGCAATATCCATTAAGGAAGTCCGATGTGACGAAATGCATCAGAGCCACGTTATTTGCTATCCCCCATCATTCCTTTAATCTATATGCTGGTTTACATGGATATTTGTAAGTTTTATTGATCTTTTTTTAATAAATCTCATTGTAAGCTGTATTACACTATGTCCACCATGTGTTGTTTTTATTACTTCCACATATGGACATCAGATTGGGAGACTTAGCCATCTTTGTTCAAGAATATATCGCTACTTTTGGGAATATCCTTGGATACAGCCACCTTTTGGGAGACCCATGGATAATATCAAGCTCGATTGACCCATTTGCTATATGGTACTTGGGTCCATAACCTCTGGTGGGGGCATTCATTATTCGCTTTGTTGGTGTGGGGAGTCGTCTTCATTTGATCACCTACATTAGTTCTGATCGTTTTACACTTATTGGTTCAATCTCCTAACACCTGGGACTCACCAATATATATTAATTATTTTCACCCACTTTGTATTAGCTTTGATACACTTTAACTGGACTGTATCTGTTTATTTAGCACTGTTGATGTGCTAGCAGCTTTGTTTGTTAGTGCAGTCAAAATTCTAATATATTATTTTAAAAATAATTTTTAGATAAGATTAAAAGTGTCAGCCTATGTAATTTTCTCATGAGCAGTTTAATTTGACAATGTGGGGTTGATTTACTTAAAGTGGAAAGTGCAAAATCTGGTGCTGCTCTGCATGGTATACAATCATTTGCTAACTTTAGCTTGTTCAATTAACCACTTACCGACTGCCTAACTGTAAATGTATGTCATTACTTTGACGTTAAATACTGGGTCATAACCCCGGGATCTTAACAGCTGGCAGCCGGCTTTCATAGAAAGGTGGTCCTAGCGGCAGATTTGCCTTCAAGATGACTTTTATAGGCAGCGGGCGAGGTGCCCCCCTCCCGCCCCTTCCCGATCGTCTCCGAACTTCCTGAAGCCGTTCTGTTCTGTTCCGTTGGATGCCTTTGCAAGATAGCCCCAACTTTGCTCTATGCCCTTGGGGAACCGGAGCGACGCCTAAGGGAATTTTTTTTTTTTTTTTGTGCTCATTTACCTAAAGATAAATTGGAGATCTGGGGTCTATTATTAAAGAGACTTGTCATGCTTATTTCTTTTTCAAGGGATGTTTACATCCCTTGTATAAGTAATAAAAGTGATCCAAAATAAGAGAAAACAAAATTTAAATTGTCCCATCCTTCTTCCGAGATTGCGCACAGAAGCAAACGCATACGTAAGTCGCGCTTGCACATGTAAACTGTTTTCAAACCACCATAGTTAACGCCACAATCGTCAAAAAGCATAACATTTTAGATATCGATCAACCTGATGTAACCTCATCTTTCACATTATGTAATTAAATATTTACCTTTCTCTTTCCTTCATCTAGGGACACAGCTCCTGATATTCTTAACCATTGGGTTATACTGCCCCCTACAGGAGTAGGACACAAGGCAGGAAAAGTATCTGGCTACACCAATGGGCAGTCGCAGGAGGTATACTCCCTCTCTTTTGCTATAGGCACTCAGTTTTTTTTTTTCTGCCTAATCAGGAGTAAGGACCTAGTCCCTGCTGGGATCTTTTAGTCCTTGCGTGTTTTTTTTCTTTTTAGATAGAAACGTTTTTTCTCCTGGATTTTTCCTGAGAGATCTACAATCAACTGCCGGAATGGGGGACGGGCTGTATAATCTAGATCCAGTGGTCACTCCTGTCTGGCCAGCGAGCGCCTGCAGACCTCAGCTCCGCGCTAGGTCGGCCACAACATAGCCCCACTGGACGGGGGCTGGCCTGCGAGCTAAACGCCTCACGAGGTCGCATACGACCGGGTCTCAACCCGAGTCACAGCGTTCCTCCTGGCAGACAGCTCCCCCATTTCGATTAAGAGGGATTCTGTCTGGAGCGGTGCCCTCCTGGTATGGGGAGAAGCTGTCCCCACCATTCCCCCTGGAGAGAACATGGAAGGTTGGGAGACAAGGATTTTGTTGGCACTTCAAGTAATTAAAATAACTTTTATTTCGATTTCACATAAAAACAGGGAACACACAATATATATTGCATATAAAAATATGGCTTAAAAACAAGCCCAAAAATGTATACCAATATGTAGCGGTTAATGGAGTATCAATTTCATACAAGGTAAAGAGGTTTTATATACAAATCCTTCAAAAGATAAGAGAATTTGGCACCAAGAGAGTCCTGCCGACGGATTGCAAAGGGAACAATGGCCGCCAAGCTGGATCAACTGATGCTGTATTCAATCGATCTAAAATGTATTTTCAATTGCTCAACATGTTTCGCCTTATTCCAGGCTTCATCTGGAGCTTATTTATGAACGACTCTGTGCATTTATATAAACGGAGACATATGTCTCAACAGTATTTGTAGTTAACGGAGGGGGTGTTGTGGATTGGTCGGATCTTGATACTCATAGTAGGTAGAAACATCTTAAGAGTGTAGCCGCCCAAAACTTGTGTATGCCTGGCTGTTATCAATCTAACCAGTGCTGGTGGAAGGCTCTGTCTAGGAATCTCTCCTAAGAGCCCATAAAGTAAGCACTTGTAATTGCTCCGACCATGTATCCGCAAAGAACCTCTCCGGATAGGGAACCGCCACCAACTTGGTTCCCCTTCCGGAGAGGCCGCTAAGTCGTTCATAAATGAGCTCCAGATGAAGCCTGGAATAAGGCAAAACATGTTGAGCAATTGAAAATACATTTAAGATCGATTGAATACAGCATCAGTTGATTCAGCTTGGCGGCCATTGTTCCCTCTGCAATCCATCAGCAGGACTCTCTTGGTGCCAAATTCTCTTATCTTTTGAAGGATTTGTATATAAAACCTCTTTACCTTGTATGAAATTGATACTTCAGCTACATATTGGTATACATTTTTGGGCTTGTTTTTAAGCCATATTTTTATATGCAATATATATTGTGTGTTCCCTGTTTTTATGTGAAATCGAAATAAAAGTTATTTTAATTACTTGAAGTGCCAACAAAACCCTTGTCTCCCAACCTTCCATGTTCTAATGAATATTAAGGATTTGGCATTAGTGATATTTAATTAATATGCTCAAATTGCTGCTATCTGATGGCATAGTCCTCTCAATATTCCCCCTGGAGAGTTTTGGGGTGGAAGCTGTTGTGCAGCGTGGTATAAAATTTGACTATTTTTAATTTATTACTAAAAGGCGATGTCTGAACTATCAATAGAATTATGACGCAGTGCCTCCAGCCGATTACGGCAAATAATTTAATAACTAAGAAAAACCCAATCAATTTTGTTCAGACCTCCAATAATATACCACAACAATTTTCCTGAGCCCTTGGCGCTTACGGTGAATTCTTACCAATATATAAATATCTCCCAATTAAATCAATAAATATAATTTATTAAGATACGAGTATAATTATATATTTACATACAAAACTAAATTTACTGGTGATTAATATTCCACACACAATATCAAAATACGTTGCACAGATACAATGTGATTAGAATTTAATTTTTTTTAAACCAGACACAGAATTAAATATAACCCGATAAAAGTAAAATTAACTGTGAATTAAAATATTAAAAACAAAATGCCTGACCACTCTTAAGGCAGTTTCTCACTTTCCGCGGCCGTAGGAAAGAAAGGAACTTATCTTAAAGAGCCACACCTTATTATACCCAACACACTTAAATTCAGCCTTAACTCTAGACAAACACTTGAAATTCATAAAATCAATTGATTCAGTGAAAAGAAAAATTAACATATAGAGTTGCTCTACCCGATGTAAATGACCATATATGTATAATTTCAGACAATGTCATACAATTCCTATTATCTTGGGAGTAAATGGGTTAAATTATTAAGTCTATCTCTCACCACTCCTTCCAAGGAAAATGTTCAAAGTAAAGTAGTTCGTCTCTCAGCAGGAGATCAGCCAATGGGCAGTGGTCAAAATGGCAGCAGTCTTTTCCTGTGTCCTTCCTTAGGCGTGTTTTTTAGGATTTTTTTTTTTTCAGAGTCTCTTGTTTTCCCAGGGGTCCTTATTTATATGATCAGAAACTATTGATTGAAATGACCACTCCCCAACCAATATTGACTGTCTTCTCAGTGGTGGTTTCCAGAAGTGGGCAGTGACTGGTCATTTGTCACCTGCCCATTGGTTAACAGTTGCATCATTGCAAATGGGATTGTCCTATAATGTGATGTGGAAGTTGCTATAAACCATATATGAATTATATTTTTGGGGATTTG
Source organism: Pelophylax lessonae (assembly GCF_965119305.1). Taxonomy (NCBI): domain Eukaryota; kingdom Metazoa; phylum Chordata; class Amphibia; order Anura; family Ranidae; genus Pelophylax; species Pelophylax lessonae. The sequence goes on from NC_138768.1 coordinate 651,038,901, forward strand.
GTGATTTCTGCTTTTTATAACATTTCAATATTTTGATCCAAGATTATGTTTTCTGCTGGTAGTGTCATTATTAATAGCTGTATTCATTTCCTGTAGGGATAATTCCATAATCCTTGTGTAATATTCTTTTAAGTACAAGAGATTTATGCTAGTGTAGTTTATAGCATCATTGAACATTATTTGTGATTTGGTGGGTGAGCCATCTCTATTGATGAATTATTCTTGTGAAACACTATCCCCTACATATAACAACAAAGTTCAATATATGGTGATAACTGGATACACACACATGCACATACACACACAGATATATTAATACACGTGCGTGTACACACATATCCATACATGTACACACATATATCCACATACGCACATGTACATATGTACCATACACATATACATGCATATACCTACACACCTACACGCACATATATACATATATGTGTATATGTATATATATATATGTATATATATATATATATATATATATATAAAAAAACATATCTACATACACAGATGCACACATCCTAGTCACTATTTTGTTGAAGAGGCTTATGTATTCAGCTGAGTCAATACTATTGCGTCTTAGGAAGAGTTAGTTTTCACCCTAGAACAATGGGGACCGTCTATTGCTTTTTCTTCTGTTGATTAAGTTTCTTCTTCAAACTTTGATTTTCAGGTTTTTATCACCTCTCTTTGTACAAAACCTTGAGAAATGGGGACGTTTTTGTATGGCCAATTGTTTCTGACTAATTACACAAACCTGTCTTAATTTGCACTGTTGAAGGTTTGGTCAATACTATTGTGTGTGTGTGTGGCCAGTTTTTTTTTTTCTTACAGAGGTTGATGTGTCAGGCTGAGGTCACTGTAAGTGTCGCAAATATATTTCATCATTTAAAATTTTCATAGATCGATAACCTGACAAAGCGGGCCCCTCCTTGGGACGATCAGACCCCCGGGTTCCCCTCCTTCCTGTCAGGCATCCCCCCCTTTTCAGTGTCCTCCATCCTACCCTCCCTTCCACATATGCTGTGGCCGTTTGGGTGGTCTGGTCCGGTCCAGATTGTCGCTTTGCAGTGTTTTTAAACTTTTGTGGGGTCCCCCTGGTGACTCATGGAGTCTTTGGAGCACATCTCCCCACCTGATCCCCTCTCTGAGGCTTCGGGGCCCTCTGCGTTCGAACCATCCATCGATGCACTGGAGTCCTTTGTGTCCCCGGTGGAGGTGGAAAAGGCCCCCCCCCCCTCCCTTGCGATTCGGCTGTTACGAACGTGGGTCACCCTGCTAGGTCTGCAACCTCGTGCCCAGAATCCTCTTGATAGTGAGGATGATTCCTCTGCGTCTGCAACCACGCATGAAAAGGCACTAGTGGACGCACTGATTGTATCTGTGCGTGAGACCCTGAAGATTGAGGATGCAGCTGCCACGGAGGCGCAGGTTCCCTTTGGCTCTCACAAGCCATCCAGAGCGGCAAAGGTGTTTTCTTTCCCTGCCTATTTTGACAGAATTGTCGCTAAAGAGTGGCGACCACCAAAGTGTCTCCGTGGGGATCCTAAGCGTTTTACTAGGGGTTACCCCTATGAGGAGTCCCTTAAGAAGTGGACTGTTCCACTGGTGGTGGTCCCTCCATTTTCCAGATTAAACAAGGCAGCCATTATTTCTGTTAGAGTCCCCGGCCTTTAAAGCGGAGTTCCGGGCAAAACTTTTTTTTTTGATAAAAATACCCCTGGGACAGTCAGGGCTAGTGCATTTAAGCAACGATTAGCCTCTGCACTGTACCCTTTTTACCTTACCTGTAAGAAGAAATACTTACCTTGAAAATGTCTTGTCAAGCGCTGCCATCTCAGGTGTGGGCAGCTGAAGCCGGAGCGCCTCTCTTCGTGTCCTCTTCGGTGATGTCGGAGTCCCAAAATGCCCTGCTCGTCACTTCCGGGGCAGACGTGCCATTCTGCAGCTGGTTCTGCGCATGCCCAGAAGCTGTTCAGCAGGGAATGACGCGCCTGCACCGGAAGTGACGAGTGACACCGGTGCAGGCGCATTGACTCCTGGGGTTGATGACGCTCATCTCCCAGGCGTCAATGCTAAGGAGGAAGTGACGTTGGGGACCACTGCCGCAGAGGGAGGAAGAGGAAGGAATTTAAGTTTATTTTCATTAAAAACAAGGTAAGTGAAACACAAAAAATATTTAATAATCCAATTCTTTTTCAGGTTTCTTTAAGCTAACGGACGGTGGAAAGTTCATTTTTAGGGTGGAACTCCGCTTTAAGGATCTGGCTGAAAGGAAGGCGGAGGCTGTGGCCCGCAATATGTACACTCTGGCTGGTTCGGCAATGAGGCCGGTATTCACCATTGCCCTGGTGTCGCAAAGTCTGACCGAGTGGGCTAAGCTCTTACACTGTGACCAGGAGAGAGAACAGCTCCCCCTGCCTTTGCCCAGCTGGCGGACCAGCTGTTTCAGGGGCTGCAGTTTATCTGCTACCTCTATGGATGCGGCTCCCCTAGTGGCTCAGCTATCTGTTTTGGCAGTGGTCCTTTGGCGTGTCTTTGGCTCAAGTGCTGGTCTGCGGACCAGACTTCTAAAAAGCCCTTGACTGATCCTCCTTTTCAAGGAGATCGCCTGTTTGGAGCCACCCTGGATGACATCATGAAAGGTCTCTTGGGGGGGGGGGGGGGGGGGAGAGTACTTTTCTTCCGCAGGCTGTTAAGGGCAAGAAACCTTGTCATAGACGTGGGCCTGCCTTCTCGGCTCATAAGAAGTTTTTTCAGACGAAAGGGTCCATGGAGTCATTCGGTCTGTTACAAAATCGAGTTTCCCTCTTGTCCCACGGAAAGGTTCTTTACTTCCAGCGCCTGTCCCCGGACTGCCTGTTTGGGGCGGTACAGATGGTACAAGACCTGTTACTTCAAGTGGTGATTGTCCCGGTTCTAACTCGGATACGTTTTCAGGGATTTTACGCAAACCTGTTTATAGTTCCCAGGAAGGAAGGCAAAGTGCGTCCAATTCTGGACCTCAAAATGCTTAACGGCTTTGTTTGGATGCAAGAGACCAAAACTGAAAGAATTCCCAGCTCAATTCACCAACCAGTTTGCTGACCAACTGAATTAACCTGTCTGACAGTACGTGTTTAAAAACTGGTTTAGTTATCACCCATTTGCAAACGCATGTGTAAGCTGCAGGGCCACTTCATGGCACCCTGTATTACCTGAAGGCCTAACTTCTGTAAATTTATGAGAGTCTCCACAGTGGAAGCGCATGCACTCTAATGGATAGATAGGGGGTAGGTGAGCCTGGGGGTAGACCTCCTAAAGGCACTTTGGGGCCAAGTGGACACCCAGCTCATAGCACAATAGCAGCAAAGGCATCCAGTGTGTCCACTCATCAGTATACCTCAACAACACACAAAATGGCCCCTGCCCCCACCTATAACTGGCCTTCATAGCAAAGAGCACATGGAAGGGCAATGCATGTGACACAAAAACAGAAAGAATTCCCAGCTCAATTCACCAACCAGTTTGGAAGTTCAGAATGGAGTCCATTTGAACTGTGGCGGCATCCTTGCGTTGGGGATTTCCTCACATTTGTCGACATCAAGGATACCTACATTCACATTCCAATATGTGCCAGTCACACTAGTGTTTTCTCTGCTTTGCTGTGGGAGAGTAGCATTATTAGTTTGTGGCGTTACCCTTTGGTCTCGCCTCTGCTCCTCGGGTCTTCTCAAAAGTGTTAGCCCCGGTGCTAGTCTTGTTGGGTCAATGGGCGATCGCGGTACTGGGCTACTTGGACGATCTCCTTCCGCCAGCGGATTATTTGCTGGTGGAAAAACCTGGAGATCATAATGCAAACTCTGCAGGAGTTCGGCTGGATTCTAAATTTTCAGAAGTCTACTCTGTTTCGGTCCTCGAAGCTGGACTATCTGGGCCTAACTCTGGACTCGGCCTTAGCCAGAGTGCTCCTTCCTCTGGCCAAACTCCAGAAGTTGCAGACTGCAATTTGTCTCCTGCTGTCCAGCTGATGGTCATCTCCCCGGACTTGCATGCGGGTGCTGTGCCTGATGGTGTCTACCTTCGAGGTGGTTCTGTTTGCACAGTTCCATACAAGGTCCCTGCAAGGGGAGATTCTGACCAAATGGGCCAAGACCCCGTAGACTATGGACAATCGCATCCGGCTGAGTCAGGGAACGAAGGAGTCCCTGATATGGTGGCTTAGTTCTCCAGCACTTGCTGGGCAAATCCTTCCTCCCCTTGGACAGTGATCACCAAAGGTGTCAGCCTGTCCGGCTGGGGAGGTCTCCTCTGAAAGCATTCTGCTCAGGGGATCTGGACACTGGAAGAATCCAGACTACCGATCGATATTTTGGAACTCCAAGCGATCAGACTGTGTCTGGATCATTGGACGGATCGTCTTCAGGGTTGTCCAGTGCGCATTCATAAGGACAAAGCTACCGCCGTGGCTTATGTCAATCACCAAGGGGGCACAAGAAGCAGGGTTCATACGGTCATGAAAATCCTGGAAAAGTCATGGGATTTTGACATGACACTTTCCAGGCCTGGAAAAGTTATGGAAAATGAGTAAACCCCACAAAGTCTTGGAAAAGTCATGGAATTTTGTGCAACTATTTAATTTAGAAAATTTCTCCAGGCCCCTTGTATTCTGTGGGAGCGGGGGACAGTAAGTGAACTATTTTCTCAGTTTCGGGTTTAGGCGGATTAATCAGCCGCAGCGCGCTGCACAGCTGAAGCCTGGTCACTGGCCTATTCAATATGAATAGACCGTGACAGGTTAGGAACTCTGCGGCGGATTGATCCGCCTAAACCTGAATCCAAGAAATAGTGCACTTACTGTCCCCGCTCCCAGGGGCGTACCAGCGGGGAGGGAGGGGGGGCGTACACTGGGGGGTGTCGGGCCGTACTGGGGGGTGTCAGCCCGGTGTCCGCCAGGCCGCCCGCATTGCCGTACTGGGGGGGGGGGGTGTCAGGCCAGTGTCCGCCAGGCCACACTGGGGGGTGTCAGGCCAGTGTCCGCCGGGCCGCCCGCATCTCCGTGTGAAGAAGGCAGCTGCAGCGGCAGGAAGAAGGTCAGTCAGAGTGTCTGAGCAGCCTTGTTTTGTGTCCTGGATAGGAGGGGGATAGGATGGGGATGGGATGGGGCAGCTGCATAGAGATGAGTTGAACTTTCCATATTCCTCCTGCTGTCGCTGAATGCTTGTTACTCCTCCTCTCAGCGGCTGCAGGAGGAATATGGGAAGTTCAATTCATCTATATGCAGCTGCCCCATCCCCCTCCTATACAACTTCCTTTGGCCCCCCTCAGTGCTCTTTAGCCCCCCCCCCTCAGTGCTAATAACACCCCAGTGCTTTTAACCCCCCCCCCAGTGCTATCAACCCCCCTCAGTGCTCTTTAGCCCCCCCCAATGTTCTTTAGCCCCCCCAATGTTCTTTAGCCCCCCCAATGTTCTTTAGCCCCCCCCCAATGTTCTTTAGCCCCCCCCCCAGTGTTCTTTAGCCCCCCCGGTGCTCTTCAGCTTCCCCGGTGCTTTTAATCTCCCCCCATGCTCTCTGGCTCCCCCAGTGCTCTCCACCCTCCTGTGCTCCCTGCCTCCCCCCTCTGTGATTTCCAGTCCCCCCCCCCCCCCTCCCACCGTGCTCTACATCCCTCTGGTTTTCCCTGCTTCCCCCTCCCCAGTGCTCTCTACCCCCCTGCGCTTTCCAACCCCCCTGCAATGCTTTCCGAACCCCCCCCCCTCCGTGCCATTCAGCTCCTCCAGTGTTCTCTGCTTCCCCTGTGCTCTCCCGCCCCCCTAGTGCTCTTCTATCTTCATCATGTCCGCAGTCTCTGACCATCTCTTGTATCATGTCTGCAGTCTCTGACCATCTCTTGTATCATGTCTGCAGTCTCTGACCATCTCTTGTATCATGTCCCCAGTCTCTGACCATCTCTTGTATCATGTCCCCAGTCTCTGACCATCTCTTGTATCATGTCCCCAGTCTCTGACCATCTCTTGTATCATGTCCCCAGTCTCTGTCCATCTCCTGTATCATGTCTGCAGTCTCTGACCATGTCTGCAGCCTTTGACCATCTCCTGTATCATGTCCACAGCCCCTGACCACCTCCTGTATCATGTCCACAGCCCAACAACTTTTTTTTACAAGGACTTGACCCTCCAGTCAAGTTAGTGTGTTCACAGGGTAGCAATGCCAGGGAAATGCAGCTTTAAAATGTATGGCTTCATCATGAAAAGTATGAGAGGTGGCTGGAGAAGGATCAGGACCCGGGACGTGCTAAATGTACACTGTGTCGTAAAACATTTGACATTTTGAACATGGGAGAGCCAGCGGTGTCTAGCCAGGCTAAAGGTGCAAAGCACCAGTCTGCAGGTGCGTGCTCGACAGCTTCCAATCCGATCGCTGGCTTTTTCACCTGTGCGCCTTAAGTGACACCGGCTCCCAGCTGCTGCAGCGGTGCTTCCATCTCATCCACTGTAAAACAAGGGACCATTTTGAGTCGCGCTGTATCCTGAAACGAAACCCTAAATGCAGAGGTACTGTACACTACAAAGATTGTCATTTATTTTAGTAAAAATATGCTGGGTGTGACATGGATTTTCTTCTTATTTAACATGTATACATAGACATTTCATGAAACTTTAGGTCATGAATATTTACGTGAAGTCATGGAAAAGTCATGGAATTGTATTGGTAAAAATGTGTATGAACCCTGAAAAAGTGTCCTGGCGGCTCTGGAGGTAGCCAGCATTCTAAGGTGGGCAAAACGGTTTGTTCCAGCCCTCTCCGCCTCACAATTTCCCTGGGTAGAAAATTGTCAAGCGGAATATCTCAGTCAGCAGGCATTGGACCATGGGGAGTGGTCCCTTCATCCAGAGCTGTTTCATCAGCTATGTCTCTGGTTGGTCACCCCTGAGCTGGATCTGTTGGTGTCTCGGCTCAACAGAAAGGTGCAGAGGTTTGTGGCTTGGTGAGGGAGTCCTCTGGCAGATTCCACAGACGCGCTGGTGGCCCCGTGGGGTCAGTATCATCTGATTTACGCCTTCCCTCCTCTTAAGCTTCTGCAAAGACTTCTACAGGCTCGAGGTAGAAGGGATTCCAGTCATCTTAGTGGCTCCAGACTGGGCTTGGTACGCCGACCTGGTGCAGCTGGTCATCAATGTTCCTTGGTAGCTTCCTCTCAGGGAGGATCTGCTGTCCCAAGGACCGATCTTCCATCCTGCTTTAGTCACTGGCTTTGACGGCTTGGCTGTTGAACGCCAGGTGCTGAGGGATAGGGGTTTATCTGAGTTGATTTCTACCCTGTTGAAAGCTAGCAAATCTACTTCTAAGATCTACCATCGTACGTGGAAGACGCACATTGAGCGGTGTGAGTCTCTTGGGATTCATCCTCCCTCCTCGGTGGCTCGGATCTTGACCTTCCTACAACGAGGGGTTGAACAGAAATGGCCTTGAGTACCATCAAGTGCCAGGTGTCGGCTTTGGCGGCCTTCTTCCAATTAATTTTGGCTACACACTCCCTGGTGCATACTTTTCTTCAGGGTGTCCGACATTGGTTCCTCCAGTGCGGGCTCCATTGTCGCCTTGGGATCTCAATTTGGTGCTTTCGGTTCTCCAGAAGCCTCCCTTTGAGAATCATTCCCCTGCTTATGCTGTCCAAGAAGGTGGCCTTTTTGTGGCTATCACTTCTGAGCGCAGATTGTCAGGACTGGTGGTGTTATCCTGTTGTTCACCTTACTTGGGGTTTCACACGGATAAGGTGGTTCTTCTTCCCTGTCCCTCCTTCCTTCCAAAGGTTGTCTCAGTTTTTCATTTGAGAAGTAAAGATGGGGGAGGCACCACTAAGTGCAGTATTATAAGGAATGGGTTTATTGCTAAGGATTAAAAACACTTACAAACAGGTAAGAAATGGTTGGCATCTCTAGGATCTCCTGCTTCTGCATCCTGGGGGACTTGATCTCTCTAATGTCACTAGGGCTGAAGGGCTGGTGTTCCTCTGTAGTGCTTCTGCGCTTGGCCAGCATGGAACGCGGTAGCTGAAGTCCTGTCCGGTGCGGGTCGGGGAGTCCTGACCACAGAGAATGTGGAGAATAGAAGACGAGGCTACATGCTCGGAGCCGACAGCTCCTTCATAAGTAAACTATATATATAAAATAAACAAATATTCAGCACTGAACCTAAAATTAATAAGTATTGGACTAGCAGCTGGACACTCAAGGGCAACCTAGAAAAACCTCCTGTAAGCATACAAAAAATAGTGCAGCGCAATCCTAAAAATGATAAATAACAACCACCAATATGATGATCATAAATAGGAATAAATATGAATAAAGTCCAAATCACAATAGTATAAATATGAATAAAGTCCAAATCACAATAGTAAAGTGCCAGATAGTCCTTTTGTTAAGGTGATGAAAAAGGGGCTCAAAGTAGACTGGTGAACAGTTCCAATATTAATGTGCCTTCCTCGGTGCCCACAAGTTCCCAACACCAATCATTCTCTGCCTATCACCTTATGGCATAGACCTGATTACGAAGTCCCGCCCATCGTAAGGACGAAACGCGTACGGGGGGAAGTCATGTGACCCGCGGCCATCTTGATGCGAACACCAGGAAGCAACACTGCACGCTCTGCATTTAGCTATTTACCTTGGGAATAATGTGAGTGCATTCTTTATCCATCCATTACTTAATAAAGCGATTTATAAACAGAGAGCACTAGATCCTGTTTTAATTTTTTTACAAATTGCGGGAGGCATTCCGGAGGCGTTTACCTGGCAGTGGAGGTATCATGCTGAGTGACCCCGCAGGGCCTGCCTACTGGTTATCTCGAAAGCTGTGTCCCCTGATAGTGGATGGTTAAGCTGTTTGACCCTGTAGTGTCTATGCCATAAGGTGAGAGGCAGAGAATGCTTGGTGGTGGGAACTTGTGAGCACCGAGGAAGGCACATTAATATTGGATCTGTTCACCAGTCTCCTTTGGGCCCCTTTTTCATCACCTTAACAAAAGGACTTTTGCACTTCTTCACCTCTTTTGGCACTTTACTATTGTGATTTGGACTTTATTTATTCCTATTTATGATCATCATATTGGTGGTTGTTATCATTTCTAGGATTGCGCTGCACAATTTTTTGTAAGCTCCTTTATAAGGCCTTCAGCCCTAGTGATGGAGCGATCAAGTCCTCCAGGATGCAGCAGCAGGAGATAGACCGTTACTCCTAGAGATGCCTACCATTTCTTCCCTGTTTGTAAGTGTTTTTAATCCTTTGCAATAAACGCATTCCTTTATAATACTGCACTTAGTGGTGCCCCTCCCCTTCTTATCTCCTGTACACACACAGAGCATGTGCACACTCTGAGAATGGCAGCCTAATCCCAGTGCAATAAACTTCCTGCATGGACAGCACACTCTTATTTTCCAGCCCTTTCTCTAACAGTACAGGTAACTCTTGTACATTGGAATCTTGGAGCACCAGACTCCCAACAATATTGTTCCTCTGTTTTTCATTTGAATGAAGACTTTGTGTTGCTTTCCCTGTGTCCCAGACCTAAACATCCAAAAGAAATTGCCTTGCATACCTTGAATGTGGTCTGGGCAATTACGGTGTACCAGGCAGCTACAGAGTCTTTCAGGAAGTCAAACTCTATTTGTGCTTATGGAGGGACCTTTTAAAGGGTTGTTCTTCTGCGACCATTTCCAGATGGTGATTCAGGCCTTTTCTATCAGGGGTCAGGTTCTTCCTTTCCCTGTCAAGGCGCGTAGTACCTCCTGGGCTTTCCGTCATCAGGCGTCGGTGATGCAGGTTTCCAAGGCGGCCACCTGGTCGTCGGTGCACACTTTCACAGAGTTCTATATAGTGGATGTGTTGGCATTTACGGATACTTCTTATGGCCACAAGGTTTTGCAGGCTGCTTTTTAGAGGACCTTATCCTCTTTGAGGGTGTATTGTTTTTTTCAGGTGGGCTTCAGTTGGTTTGGTTGAGCTTCTGTTTAACTGATTGGCTATAGTTTAGCCTTGGGAATTTCTTTTTTGCTGTTCCCACCCCTCATGTTTTACACTGCTTTGGGACGTCCCAATGGTTAAGAATATCTGGAGCTGTGTCCGGTAATGAACATGAGAGAAATGGATGTTACGGTAAGTCAAAAATCCCCATTTTTACTTTCGTTTCATTTTTTTTTTATTAAAACTGATTTTTTTTTTTCTTTTTAAAAAAAATTGCGTTTGAAAGACCGCTGCGCAAATGCAGTGTGACCTAAAATATTTTAACAACTGCCATTTTATTCTCTAGGGTCTTTGCTAAAAAAATATATATTTGGGGGTTCTAAGTAATTTTCTGACAACAATGTCAGAAAAAGGTCCTAAAGTGGTTAATCTTTGACAAAAAAAAAATGGAAGCTGATTGGCTACTGTGTGCACAGCTGCACCAGATTTTGCGCTCTGCAGTTTTAGTAAATCAACCCCTGTATCTTGCTGGGCATTGGTTTGAGGTGCTTTTGAGACCATCTAGAATTAATTGACACGTGAATTTGACCTGTAGTTGACCTCCTTCTGAACTTCATTTGAACTGCTTAAAAGGGGTTTTGCATTCTTAGACTGTGAACCCAAAGCCTGCTTAAAATGGACAAAAGCCTGCGGACACAGACCCGAAGTTAGTTCATATATTGTGAGTGTGATAGACTTGCCCCAACCAAGTATTGAGTGCATACTTAAGTGCATACTATACTGTACATGGACATACCTTTCAGTAAGCCAACATTTTTGTATTATAAATCCTTTTTTTTTTTTATTGGTCTTATGTAATCTAATTTTCTAATACTGAATTTTGGGTTTTTACTAGCTGTAAGCCATAATCCTTAAAATGTAAAAGAAAGAAATGCATGAAATGGAAAACTCTGTGTATAACGAATCTATATTCATGTGAATTTCACAAATTAACTTTTTGATCTAATTTTTTGAGATGCACCTGTACTTGAGTAAATTAATTGCATAAGCAATTTAAAGGAAATTATACAGAGTTTTGTCATTACATGTAATAACTGCTCACATTTTGAATGCGAGGGTTCCTCAAACAGTTTCCGCACTTTAACTCTATTATATTTTTATATGTGTGTATGTATGTGTTAATGTATATACACACTGGAGATCAAAATTAGAACAACCTACAATTTCCTAAATTTTCAAGGTCACCGCTTAGTCCTATTTGAAATTATCCAAACAGGAGTAAAAGAGCAGTTTTGTTCAGCATATTTGATGGTACATTTATTTTGGAGCACAGAATAAAAAACTTAAGAAGAATATTGATCAAAATTAGAGAACCCTTTCAGATACCTCCCAGTTATTGGTGTTAACCTGGCACCTGGTGGCAATTTCTTTAAATTTTCTGACAAATCCTATTTAACTGGCAGCCTAACTTTCTAGTTTTCACTGACTTTGCAAGATGGTGGGCTGTTCTACAGTGACTAAAACCCTCCAGCAGCAGGTGAAGACCAAAAGGATGACCCTTTCAGCCATAGCAAGAGAAGTTTGTGATTCCAAATCTATGGTTTCTAGAATATTGCATCTTTTCAAAGTCATTAACGCATTCAAGTCCCCCCAGAAGGCTGGTCATCCATGAAAGACAAATACAATAGAGGATAGGATAATGTGGAGAATCTCAATGGGCAATCGGTTCAACACTACTGCTGCGATTGCTCGCCAGTTCAGCGCTGAACAGAGATGGATCTGTCTCCTCATTCAGTGTCTTACCGTTTAGGAGAATTTGGACTGAAAGCCCACTATGCAGTGACCGAACCTCCCATTAGCAGAAAGAATCAAAAGGCTAGACTAACCTTTGCTGAGGAGCATGGTGTGTAGATAGAGGAGAATTGATCCAAAGTGCACTTTAGTGATAAAAGCAAGTTTAATTTATTTGGGTCCAATGGGAAACATTATGTTCACCGTCAAACTGGGAAAAGACTGTATCCAAAGCGTGTAAAGAAGTCTGTGAAAGGGGTGGGGGGTGGGGGGGTTACTGCAGCAGGATTTGGGCGGCTTAAGCCTCGTACACACGCACAGATTGTTGGCCGACCGATCGGCTGTCTTTTGTCCAGTGTTGTTTGTTGGTTGAAATGTGCTCTAGACTTGCACTGGACTTTTGTTGGCCAACAAAAACCAACTTCAGAAGTGATGTCATGTGATGGTTGACTTTCCGTGTGTTTTTTCTTCTCTGAGCATGCCCAGTGTTGCTCATCTGATTTTTGTCTGCCGAAATCTGTACTGACTGAGGAACAATCGGCCGTTCTGTTGACACCAACAAAAATTTTATAGCATGCACACCAGATTTTTTTCGGCCGAAAATTCGCAGTTGGTTGTCGGAAGCATCATACTAACAAGCCTAGAATCGGCCGATCGGACGTTGGCCGACAATTTATGGCCAACAATCTGTGCGTGTGTACGGGGCTTTATACAACTAGTGCATGCAAATGTTTACCAGAACCTTCTTCAACAACATGTTTCTTTCCCTGCATTCATCATGCAGTCAGCCAACAGTTTTAATGCACGCAATTCCCCCTGTCACACAGCAAAACGGCTAAAGCAGTTCCTTGAAGCTGCAAACATTGAAATAATGAAATGGCAAGCCCAGAGTCCTGAGTAAACCCAATAGAAAATCCTTGGCGACAAAGTAATGCCCAAAAAACCCACTACAGTCACCGAACTGTGAGAGACAGGAAGACGAATAGAACAAAATCACACCAGAGCAGTGTTGGAGACGAGTAATGTCCTGTGGCTGCAGATGTGCTAAAGTCATCTTAAAACAAGCGCCTGTACACCACCTACTAATTGTTGATTGTTGTAACCTTCAGAAATTTTAGTTGTAATCTTTCTCCATGCTACAGTCATTGCTGTTTGATCATGGATCAATTTTGATCATGGTGTTTTCTACAAAATAGTTTTTTTTTTTTTTTTTTTTTTAAGCGCCTTGGTTATTTTGAAAAACACTGTTCTATTAGCACAGTATAGCCAAAACAAAAATTCCATCACATGTTGAGCAATGAAAATTATATTATTTCTGAAGAAATCAAGTATTTGTAAGTTCTGTAATTTTCATCTCCAGTGTATATATCAAAGTGCAGAAACTTTTTGAAGAACTCTCATATATGATTTCTGGGCAGGAATCCTGCAGATTAGTTATTGTTTTGTTTGTGCCTATGTGCTATATTAAGCATTAAAACATTTGTATGTATTTATTTGCAGCCACTGTAGAAGAGAGACTGAAGATTTATGAGGACAGTTGGATTAAGTTTCCAAAAGGTTTAGTGCCAAGGAGACTGCCTTTAAACTTCTTAACAGGTGTGTAAAAAGATCAGTTTTCCTTCTAATGTACAATTGCTTAGTTGTTTGTTCACTCATAGCTCTTTGTTTTTTAGGTGAAAAATTTAGGGTGTGTTTGGATAAATACTTAAGGATGAACTTCAGCAAAGGATGTCCTCCAGTTTTCAACACTTTGCGGTTGTTGTACAATGACAAGGAGAAGGTAAAGTATTTGTTTTTTGGGTAATGGTGTCTATTTGTAGTTAAATATAACTCTTTAACACAACACTGTAATTTGGGAAGATTTGTGGCATGCAAAACATCCATCAACTGGATGTATCCTTTAGTGCATATAATAGCTCCTTGGTTATCTAGTCAACCAAAATTCTTCCTTATGAAAAGGTTATTTGTGAAAATTGAAACTAGCATCCTGAGTTAACTAGCATCCTGCACAATTCTACCCTAACTCTCAACCTAGCTGAAACCCCTTCATGCAAGTTACCAGTATAGGGAAGTCTATACTATGCACTATGTTCTGTTTTGTTAATGCATGTATGAAAAAGAAACCGATCAGTGTAGATTTCATGTGATATTCTTCAATTTTGGTCTGTTGATGCAATTGCTCATTCCATTTGATTACATTGCCTCTGATTTTTTATTACTCACTGGTGTGTTAGTCTGTTTCTAAGCTTTTTTTTCTTGGTATGTTCCAGGTGGAGATTATTGAAAATCTTGTCGTAGGTTATGAAACGTCACTAAAAAGTTGCCGACTGTTTAACATTAATGGTAAGTGTAACTAACTTCTATAGCCAAGTTTATTTTTTGTCATTGCTGAACAAACAGCAGTTTTCTTGGTTTGTCGTTGTTTATCGTAAAGCCCAACTTTGGGCAAATTTTTTTTTCCCCCCATGCAGTAGGGCTGCATGGGTTAACTGCTCGTTTTGTCTAGGTTTTTTTCTTGGGTGAACACAGCACCTATACTCACCCAATCGTTTGATCCTTTGGAAAATGGTGTTCTGCACGTTCAGTGGTGGACTGTTCCTGACGTCTTAATGCCGAGAGCTGGTCTATGGGTGTGATGATATCAGGAACCGAACAGTCCACCACACAAGACCACTGAACTGCGTGGTGGGTGTGGGGGGGGGGTGTTAGGAGCAGAAGAGACCAATCTTGCACTGGAAGAATCAGAGGATTAGGTGAGTAAACCTCAGCTCTCTGTACCCCTAGACCAAAGCGAGCAGTTAGCCCATGCAGTGCAAGCACAGCCCCACTGCACAGTAAAAAACAAATTGCCTGAGTTCTGCTCAATGGAAAAAAATAGCCTGTTTTCTGTATCTAGTATTAAGGTGAGCCTGTAATTTTAACATTCAGTGCAAAGTAACAGGTGTTCTTAATGTGCTACTTCTTGCCCTTCTGAGTCCAGTAAAATATCTGATTCCTATGGGTAATGGAGGATTGTGTGATTTCCATTCCTTTTATAATGCAGAGTTTAAGCTTTAATCACCAGACTTCTTTAAAGTAGATATTTCATTTTTTGTTGGTAGTTATTCTTGACATAGAATCCTAAGTCTCTCTTATTTAATTGTACAGATGATGGAAAAGAAGAACCACCAACTACATTACTGTGGGTTCAGTACTACTTGGCACAGCACTATGACAAGATTGGTCAACCATCATTAGCTCTTGATTACATTAATGCAGCTATTGAAAGCACACCAACGTTGATTGAACTGTTTCTTGTGAAAGCTAAAATATACAAGGTAGATTAATATTCCTGCTTCATAGCTAAGTGACAGTAGCGAAATACACCTTTTATAGTTTTTAAGTTTTAGAAAGTGTTTAAATGCAATTATTTTGTTTCAGCGTCTTACATCCATAAAACACCCTCCTGTGTACACAAGGCGTCTCCTGTAGGGTCCTGCAGCCCATGCACAGCCCCATGAGACCTGGTGTCTGTAGAAAGATGAGCTCCCAACCCTATGACTGGGAGCCAGTCAGAAGTCTTCCTTACTGAAAGATCACTCTGACAGCCAATCACAGTGAGCTTTCAGTGCAACATTTGTAAGCCAAAATGAAAGTAACACACTAAGGCAGGCCATAGACGATTCGAATTACGTACGATTTATCGTTCGATAAACGAAAGCGGCACTCGTGCACATCATCGAGTGTACCATCAATGTGAGCCGAAAATCGTACGACAAAAAAATATTTTTTGTGCCTTTTAACCACATCTCTACCGGACACACTCCCTACTGTTCTGTGTTTTGTTAGGCGAAATCATACAACTCCCCCACTAATGATACGAAATTCGGCCGATTTTCGCAAAAAAACCCAACATGTTGGATATGTGAATTTTTGCTGTCGTACGAAAATCGAACGTTTTACATACCACACTAACGATACGAAAATCGTTCGATAACACTGCCATTTACGATTTTCGAACGAAATTTGAATCGTCTATGGCCTGCCTAAGCTGTCTGATCTCCTCAGTTCTCTGTCAGACAGGTCTGTGTGAGAACTGCAGCTGATACAGAGGTATGTTTGTGTGCTCAGAGAGCTGCTAGTTGACCCTAATTAACCAGGACATGCCTCCTATTTTATTAGTTAACCCATTCATCTCAACCTGTATAAGCATTATTTCAGTGTCATCTCCTGTTCCATGTTTCTTTTTTAAGTTATTTGTTGGGGGAAAAAAGATTTTATAAAGCCCATATATACATTATTTTTAAGGATTTATTGTTAAATATGTGGTTTAATGTATATCTGTTTTTTTTTTTTTTTTAAATCAGTAAGAACTTTAAATCAATGATGCATTATGAGAAAAGTGAAATTTTGGTGCAAAAAAAAAAAATTAGACTATCATCAAAAAGGTAATTTATTTCAGTAATTCAGTTCAAAAAGTGAGTCATATAGTACAGACCAAAAGTTTGGACACACCTTCTCATTCAAAGAGTTTTCTTTATTTTCATGACTATGAAAATTGTAGAGTCACACTTCAAGAGGTAGTCACCTGAAATGGTCTTCCAACAATCTTGAAGGAGTTCCCAGAGATGCTTAGCACTTGTTGGCCCTTTTGCCTTCACTCTGCGCTCCAGCTCACCCCCAACCATCTCGATTGGGTTCAGGTCCGGTGACTGTGGAGGCCAGGTCATCTGGCGCAGCACCCCATCACTCTTCTTCTTGGTCAAATAGCCCTTACACAGCCTGGAGGTGTGTTTGGGGTCATTGTGCTGTTGAAAAATAAATGATGGTCCAACTAAACGCAAACCGGATGGAATAGCATGCCGCTGCAAGATTCTGTGGTAGCCATGCTGGTTCAGTATGCCTTCAATTTTGAATAAATCCCCAACAGTGTCACCAGCAAAGCACCCCCACACCATCACACCTCGTCCATGCTTCACGGAGGGAACCAGGCATGTAGAGGCCATCCGTTCACCTTTTCTGAGTCGCACAAAGACATGGTGGTTGGAACCAAAGATCTCAAATTTGGACTCATCAGACCAAAGCACAGATTTCCACTGGTCTAATGTCCATTCCTTGTGTTCTTTAGCCCAAACAAGTCTCTTCTGCTTGTTGCCTTTCTTTAGCAGTGGTTTCCTAGCAGATATTCTACCATGAAGGCCTGATTCACACAGTCTCCTCTTAACAGTTGTTCTAGAGGTGTGTCTGCTGCTAGAACTCAGTGTGCCATTGACCTGGTCTCTAATCTGAGCTGCTGTTAACCTGCAATTTCTGAGGCTGGTGACTCGGATGAACTTATCCTCCGCAGCAGAGGTGACTCTTGGTCTTCCTTTCCTGGGGCGGTCCGCATGTGAGCCAGTTTCTTTGTAGCGCTTGATTGTTTTTGTGACTGCACTTGGGGACACTTTCAAAGTTTTCCCAATTTTTCAGACTGACTGACCTTCATTTTTTAAAGTGATGGCCACTCGTTTTCCTGTACTTGGCTGCTTTTTTCTTGCCATAATACAAATTCTAACAGTCTATTCAGTAGGACTATCAGCTGTGTATCCACCTGACTTCTGCACAACACAACTGATGGTCCCAACCCCATTTATAAGGCAAGAAATCACACTTATTAAACTTGACAGGGCACACCTGTGAAGTGAAAACCATTTCAGGTGATTACCTCTTGAAGTGTGACTATACAATTTTTCATAGTCATGAAAATAAAGAAAACTCTTTGAGAAGGTGTGTCCAAACTTTCGGTCTGTACTATGTATGTATGTGTGTGTGTATGTGTGTGTATATATATATATATATATATATATATATATATATATATATATATATATATATATATATATTTATTAATTACACACAGATTGATATATTTAAGCATTTCTTTGCTTTAATTTTGATAATTAAGGCTTATAGCTCGTGAAAACCGAGAATTCAGTATCTTAGAAAAAAAAAAGTTGTGAAAAAGTTCAATATTGTAGACTCGTGGTCTTACACTCTAATCCACTAATTGACTCAAAACACCTGTAAAGGTGCCCTGAGTCTTGAAATGGTCTCTCAGTCTGGTTCAGTAGGTTTCACAATCATGGAGAAGTCTAGAAGACAGTCATTGACACCCTCCACAAGAAGGGTAAGTCACAAAAGGTCATTGCTAAAGAAGCTGGCTGTTCAGAGTGCTGTATCCAAGCATATTAATGTAAAGTTGAGTGGAAAGAAAGTGTGGTAGAAAAGGTGCACAAGCAACAGGGATAACTGCAGCCTTAAGAGGATTGTGAAGCAAAGGCCATTCAATAATTTTTGGGGGAGATTCACAAGGAGTGGGCTACGGCTGGTGTCAGTGCTTAAAGAGCCTCCACACACAGATGTATCCAGAACATGGGCTACAACTGTCGAATTCCTTGTGTCAAGCCACTCCTGAACCAAATACCACATCAGAAGCATCTTACCTGGGCTAAGGAAAAAAAGAGACTGGACTGTTGCTCTTACCGGATGAAAGAAAATTTTGCATTTCGTTTGGAAATCAAGATCCCAGAGTCTGGAGGAAGAGTGGAGAGGCACAGAATCCAAGTTGCATTAAGTCCAGTGTGAAATTTCCACAGTGATGATTTGGGGAGCCATGTCATCTGCTGGTGTTCACTGTGTTTTATCATTATCAAGCCCAAAGTCAGTGCAACCCTCTACCAGGAGATTCTCAAGCGCTTAATGCTTCCCTCTGCTGACGAGCTTTATGTAGATGCTGATTTAATTTTCCAGCAGGATTTGGCACCTGCCCCCACTGCCAAAAGTACCAATACCTGGTTTAATGATCGTGGTATCACTGTGCTTGATTGGCCAGCAAACTTGCCTGACCTAAACCCCATAGAGAATCTGTGGGGTATTGTCAAAAAGATAATGAGACACCAGACCCAGCAATGCAGACGAGCTAAAGGCTGCTATCAAAGCAACCCGGGCTTCCATAACACCTCAGCAGTGCCACAGACTGATCACCTCCTCTTTAGGCTCCGTTGGCGTTTTGGGGCGTTTTTGGGGAGTTTTTCTGCTCTAGGATCAGCTCTCAAAACGCCCAACAAGACAAATCCTATTCATTTCAATGGCCCCTGTTCACATCTGAGCGTTTTGACGCTGTGAGCAAAACGCCCAACGTTAAAGTACATGAGCTTCTTTTTGGGCAGATTACAGGCGTTTTCCATTGGTCTCTATTCAATCTAAAAACGCCTGCACAAAAATCGCGGTAAAAAATGCGCGAAAACGCTACGCTCAGGTGTGAATGTAGCCTTAAGTGTGCATTGTAGGTGTTTTTATTTTGCACAGAAAGGTGTTTATACAGTATTTGTGCTAATGTGTGTGGAAACTTTTTTAAATATACATTAAACACAGAAGAAAACACATTACATTTTTTTTTTTTCACTGACAAAATGGCACTTTTTGAAAAACTGCTTGAAAAGTTGAAAATAAAACTTGCATGTATTATGTAGGTTAAATGTTGCCTGAAACCTTGAAATTCCTAACACCCATGTCTGCCATGCTACTCCATCAATGCATCCTTCAGAAATACCTAAAACCTCCTGGTGAGGGGTTACACAAGTCGTCTTCTGGCTTTCCATAATGCAGTGCACTGTGCCTCATTTGGTGTGTATAAACGCTGTCCTGTGAGGGGTACAGTAATAAGAAAAACCTTGTCTGTGTAGTGATATAGTGGAAAATGGTCTATGCCAGAGAACAGTATTCAGTTTTTTAGGGAGCCCCATCTGTGACGTTAGATTTTTTTTTTTTTTTTTGGTTAGCAGGGGTTTCGACAAAATCATGTCCAATTCAGGACCAGCTAGTCTAGGAGTGAACAGATGTTGGGGATCTAAGAAAAGTATTACATTGACAAAAACCAGGAGAGATTCTGAAATTTTTATAAGCACAGTTTGTCCAGTCCTTGTCTTTATTATATTTTAATGGTTATCTGTCAAGTGATACGATGTGTTATGTTTCACAGTGGTATTCTCTCCATCTTTTAGCATGCTGGTAACATCAAAGAGGCTGTTCGGTGGATGGATGAAGCTCAAGCCCTAGACACAGCAGATAGGTTTATCAACTCAAAGTGTGCAAAGTACATGTTGAAAGCCAACATGATAAAGGATGCTGAGGAGATGTGCTCTAAGTTTACAAGGGTTTGTATCACAGTTTTTCCAAAATGTTAATGTCATTCTAGTACATTTTTGTTATCTGCTTCTATTTGTAATCTAAACATTCTTATAGAAGTTCTTATTATAGTGTTCCTAATTTTGGGAAATATATTAAAGTGGTAGTAAACTTTTTATTTATTTTTACCTACAGGTAAGCTTATAATAAAGCTTACCTGTAGGTAAAAATAAAGCTTACCTGGGGGTAAAATTAATATCTACTATATCCTAATATCTAATGAATAGTGAATAGCTATTGAATATATTTTAACCGTGCACCGTCTAGGAGATATTCGGTGTCTCTGCAGCCAGAGACGTCACCGGCGAATGAGCTCTAAAGGAACTGCATACCCGTGCTGTTCCTTCAGAGGTGTCTGCCGCGGCTAAATCTCACGGGAGTGACGTCATTGCGGCTTGGTCAGTCAAGCAGCTGTAGTGTGCGAACCTGGAAGGAAGATGAAGGTCTCTGCAGTGGTGATAACGTGCTGCTGGAGGGCTTCATTTCATGGTAAGTCTTTCATATGCATGTTTAATAATTTGTGTACATCAGCGCTACCTATAAAACAGTGCTCTTATGTGTACATAAACAATAAAACAATTCCTGCGTAAAAATAAATTATTCAATAGCTGCTGTACACTACTTAGTGATTCACCCACTGCTGTATTTTGGTCTAGGCCGACAAGGCCTAGGCCTAGGGCGGCACTTTGCGGGGGGGCGGCAAAAAAGCCGCTGCCCCCGCATAAAAAAAAAAAACCGGTACGCTCTGTGAGGCCCGTCTGCTTGTCTGCAGTGCTCCCCTCACTTTGCGTGCCGAGTCCCGCCTCATTGTCTGCTCCCCTGGTCCTTGCCTGCCTGTCACCGCCTCCTCCCACACACACAGTCTCCACTCTTCAGCTTTTAGTGAAGGGGCGTCGCCGCGTCAGGGCTCGTACAAGGGGTGGGCGGGAGGGAGGGCGCAGCGGAGGTGAAGTGCTGATAATGTGAGCACCACCTGCAAGGCTTTTGCATGCTTGGGGCTCGGGTTTAGTGTCAGCATCTTCTCTCTGCTTCTGTCCCCGATCGTCAGCCCGCCCACCACCAGCATTGCTTTAGAATTCTTAGCTCTGTGTCCAGGTTGAGTCCCGACGTTTTCTGCATCTTCTGTCCCCGCCCACCTCCTATCAGACCTGTAGTTAATGGTCTAGGGAAGTGCTATACATGGTGGGTGGGCCAGTGGGCGGGGATAGAGGCTGGCAGAAGATGAAGAAAATGTCGGGACTCATGGCAGAGCTAAGGATACTAAAGCAATGCAGGTGGAGAGCAGGCTGACACTCAGATGGGGGACAGAAGCAGACAGAAGATGCCCAGATTAAACCCAAGAACTCTGAGAATTACAGGTACAATGCAGTGATGTTCTGCTCTTTTCATCTGAGCACTGTGTACAGTATATGATTGAATAGGGGAGTACTCAGCAGAGGTATTTTATAAAGTGACTTTGTGCTATTAAGTAAAATATGTTGGAGGCACCTTGCTGTATGTATTTTCCTTTTAGGTGACTATTATGTCAGGTTCACACTAATGTGTTTGCTGTGACTCACATTTGCGCAGGCACAGCAGCACATTCATTTAAATGGACTACTGTACCTGCAGGAAACAGGTCCCTACACCTTTAGGAAAACGCAGCCGCAGGGAAATCGCATGGTGCAAAAGCACCATGCAATTTCCCGCACCAAAAAATGTGCTGCATTTTCAGATGTGTGGGGGTGCCAATAAGAATAAATGGCAGCCTTGTGCATCTGTAAAAGAGCAGGGAATTTTTCCTGCAGGTGGTTGTGGGTGCAGGAATTGGTGCCATTTACACGCTGTCCCGCACATGCAACCACCTGTAACAGTGTGAACCTAGTCATGGGCTCATTTACACTTGCGGTTGGCGGGCAATAAAACATGCTGCTGAGCCTCATAATACAGCTCCCTATCACTCCCGCCGTTTAAGCTGCAGAGGCAGCAGCTAGAGGTTTACAGATGCCACTGCTGCAATATTTTGATTTGCAGCAGTGGCAGGAATTATACCGCCCGTCACTTTCAGCATGCACTAACATCTGCTGAAGGCAACCTGTTCAAGTGAATGAGGCCACACTGCAAACTCCCCGGAACTGCGTGCAATGCCTTAGTCTCAGCACAGTGCCACTATAGAGTGAGGGCAGACTGTCTTACCATGTGATATATCACATGACTGGAGACAAGACGACAGAGAAGCTGCCTTCACTCCCAGCGGGTGTCACACTAACACAGAGATGTGAATTGTGAATACACATGGGGGGGCGCAGTTTGCCATCTTTGCTCAGGGCGCTGGATGGCCTTGTCCCAGCCCTGAGGGGCGTACATACTTGCCAGGGAGGGAGGGACTGTTGCCCCCATAGAGCGGCAGTGAGTGGCCAGACAGGATGCACCTCAATGTGTGGGTGGGGGCGGAGCCTAATGCTCCACCTACCCACCCTCCGCGTGGCGTGTAAGAGGGACTAACTTCTACCCGGGACGGGTCTATCTATGTCGAGGAGGAGGAGAGAGAGAGGAGGAAAAGGGAACCCCCAACCAGGTCAGGACATCCAACAGCAGGTAGGAATCACAATTTTAGGTTACCACCCACTGCTATTGCTACAATTATAAATTAATAATTCCATTACATTTTTGCAGTAAATATATTTTTAACAAATATGGAGCACTTTGCAGTACATGAACTTTCACTGCATGTGAAATGGTAAATGAGTTTGCATTGGTTTCAGCGTGTACAAAGTGCTCCATGCATGCTGAAACCAATGCAAACACATTTAACAGTTCACAGGCAGTGAAAGTTCATGTACTGCAAAGTGCTCCAAGCTTTAACCACTTCTGGACTGGAAGATTTTCCCCCTTAATGACCAGGCCATTTTTTGCAATTCAGGACTGCATTACTTTAACGGACAATTGCGCAGTCGTGCGACACTGTACCCTAAAAAAATTGATGTACTTTTTCCCACAAATAGAGCTTTCTTTTGGTGCTATTTGATCACCTCTGCAATTTTTATTAATTTTGTTATTAAAATTAAAAAAATCTAAATGTTTTTATCCTTTTAGGCCAATTTGGTTTCTGCTACATATTTTTGGTAAAAAAAAAAAAAAATCCCAATAAGTGTATTTTGATTGGTTTGCTCAAAAGTTATCACGTCTACAAACTAGGAGAAATGTCATTTTCATTTAATTCATTTTTTTTTTTACTAGTAATGGCGGCAATTGCGATTTTTAGCGGGACTGCAGCGGACAGATGGGACCTCTAACTGACATTTTTGACACTTTTGGGGGGACCAGTGACATTACTACAGTAATCAGTGCTAAAAATATGCACTGTTCCTGTACTAATGACACTGGCAGGGAAGGGGTTAACCCAGGGGTGATCAAGGTGCTAAATGTGAGCCTAGGGGGTGTTTTCTAACTGTATGGGGGGGGGGGACTTGTGAAATGACCACAGAGACATGCGATCCTAAATAGGAGGATCACAGGCGCTCTGTGATCATTTCATAGAGAACAGTCTGCCGCGTGTACAACAGCTGACCACTCTTCTCTCTGTGTGGAGCGATCGCGGGGGCCCGGCGGCAATTGCAGCCACCGGCCCTGTGGATTGGCATCCCCGCTGCCTAGCGGGGGTCCCCAGGAGCACAAGCTTGCCCCCAGGAGCGCTCCCGCGAAATGACGTACCCATACAAAACCACAAAATATACAAGTAGGCACTTTGTACCCACTTTTAAGGTACAGAGAGGAAGAGATGGAGCTCAAAAAAGGAAAAGGTGGAGCCTAATGAGGAAGGGGTGTGGTTTACAGATGACAGGGCAGGTCTGAAACATAATGGGGTGTGGCCTTCACAGGAAGGGGTGGGTCGTAGTTAAATTAGGGGGTGCACGGGTTTAGTCTGGCCTAGGGCAGCACAAAACCTAAATACACCACTGGATTCACCACACTAAAGATACCAAAAATGTTTGGTCTTGGATCGAGAACTGGTTATTGGGGCATGTCCAAAGGGTAGTGATAAATACTGTGTACTCAGACTGGTCTGGAGTGGTAGGAGGGGTACCCCAAGGTTCTGTCCTGGGACCAATTCTGTTTATTTTATTCATAAATGATATAGAGCAGTGGTCCTCAACTCCGGTCCTCTGGCCCACTAACAGGCCAGGTTTGCAAGATAACTAAATTACATCACAAGTGATCTCATTTGCTGCTCAGTGATTGCAGTATTCTAGTCTGCATCTCCCCAAGGTAATACTTAAAATCTGGCCTGTTAGTGGGCCCCGAGGACCGGAGTTGAGGACCACTGATATAGAGGACGGGATAAATAGCTCAATCTCCGTTTCTGTTTCGTTCATTGACAGACATATCTCCTGATTCTTCTTAACCATTGGGTTATACTGCCCCCTACAGGAGTAGGACACTAGGCAGGAAAAAGCTTGACTACACCTTTGGGCAGTACTAGGGAGTATACACCCACTCTCAGCTATAGGCACTCAAGATTTCTTTCTATAAAGCAATGTGATAAATACTAAAATTAATAAGTGTTCAGCATTGATTACACTCAGCAGCGCTCAATATGTATTACCATATTGGAAATCAACCAGTCCTCATAAAAAGGTAAAAGCTATATTGTAAAAGATCCAGTCCTCATAAAAGAGTAAAATCCACACTCCATACGGTCTTTTTGTTTAAAAAAACCACATAAAATTTCCATAAAAATTTTGGTACTCCCAGTGCTCAGTATTCAGTGTTCTGATCCGGCGTATACCTTCACCACACCAAAAAGTGATCCCCTTAGGAATGGACACTCACCAGAGTTACAATGATCATGCGCCTATAAGCATAGGTTGCTTGCACCCTTTGAGAGTCTGGACCACCTCTGCTGACACCTGGATGACCACTGTGCTTGGATATCCCTCAGGGACCAAACGGTACCAAAAAAATGGAATGGGAGACACAATAGTGTAATACTGTCTTGCAGTCTTTTATTCAACACAACACACCAAAGCAAAACCCCCCAAATCCAATTTTTTATTTGATGTAAGCATATTGGATTTGGGGGGTTTTGCTTTGGTGTGTTGTGTTGAATAAAAGACTGAAGACAGTGGTCCCCCCCCCAGTGGTGGTCACTGTGGGTCTTTGTTTTTGTGCGGGGATCCAGTAGGTGGTCCATTCGTGGGCCCCCATGGTCGAGGTCCCCTTTGCGGGATCGCAGAGTTGACAGCCTCCCCTGATTGTTTTCCGAGTGAACTTGGTATGTAGCGACCCTGGTGGGTCTACGCCCATGCACCCTGAGTGTTCAGATAGTGAGGATGATTCCTCTGCTTCTCTAGCCGAGCATGAAAAGGGACTGGTGTATGTTTGTGTCAGTGCGTGACACTTTGAAATTGGAGGTTGTGGCTGATGCTGGGTCGGAGGCACCGGTCCCTTTTGGCACCCATAGGCCCTCCAAAGCGGCGAGTGTGTTCCCTTTTCCACTTACTTTGACAACATTGTCACAAAACAGTGGGGTTGTCCAAAATGCAGTGGTTCCGAAGTGTTTCTCTTACGTCCTCCGACAGTCGCCGCCTCTTCATATTCGTCACATATGGGGTATTAGACTTTGCTCCGAAGGAGTAGCTAGGCAACAGAATATGTTAACAATAAAGCTTTAACATATCCCACCCTCAAGGGGTGGTCCCCTCAGTCAATACCCTCCTACTTCCTGCAACCATATCTCAGTTTTAATGTCTAGCTTGTCAGGAGTGGCTGGCTCTCTCTGTGCTGGGACTTTTTGTCCCAGACTCTTTCTTCTTTTTGATATTTTGTTTGAGTTTTCTCTCTACCTTTACTTAGCTGTTATTTTTGTCAGCATTAGTTAGTTCTTCGGACGAAGAGGATCATGCGGACTGGGTCTCGGGCTGATCCCCCCTGGTCGCAGGTCGTGGGTCAGTGGCTTCCCAGTCTGCCATCGAGCGTTCAGCCAGGTAACGCTCCTGGCACGGTGAACGACCCATCCCTGTTCGGTGCAGGGATGATTGGTGAGGTGGCTACCTCACCGGACGCTGTGCGGTTTCTGAACCGCCATTGTGTGCGTCTTGAATTGCGACTCTCCCTGCCTCATGTGCAGCGGCTTGTTCGCCTGTGCGGGTTCCCCACGCCATGTGAGGTAAGTGTATCTATGTGGGGACCTGTCTGTCTGGGGGGGGTCTCAGTCTGGGACTGTGTAACCTGCCTTTAATCACACTGCTTGTCTCCCTATCTCTCGGCTGCATGCTGTGGGCTGCAAGGGGGGGGGAGCTGTATGACACTGAGTATGTCAGGCTGGGCAGTGTGAGGAACTGTGTGCTGTGGGGCATGTTTTTAATGGCATGTTGGGGCATATACAGCGATCGCTGCGGCGATCTAACATGTATCCATATAATGGGATAATATTGTGTGTGATTTATGCACTGTGGAGCGGCGATTTCGGCGCCAAACGACGCCATTTTACCGGCGCCCGCTCCGGCCGCATGGTTTACATGCACGGCGGCCATTTTCTTGTAGCCTCCATAGGCTTACATAGAGCGCCCTGGCAGCATCATTTCCTCTCTCCTGGAAGCACCGATCGAGGCAGCAGCAGCAGCGGAGTCTCCTCAGGTTTTATCCTTCTATTCCTGTGTTCCATTGCCTGTATTCAGTCTGTATATTCCCTGTGGGGGTCTCATTGTGCCTGAGTGTGGTGCGGTGGGCTGCGCTTGCCGCGCTTGCTGTAAGGGGGCAGTTAACCCTTGGTTGTCTGGCATACAGGGGCAATGGATTCTCAGGAGGGCAAGTTTCCCACAGTATTGGTGGAAAGCCAGGGGACCGCTGTTTCCCCCCCAGGGGGGGATTTAGCCACTATTGTGGCTGGCCTTGCTGCACAGGTGCAAATGCTGGTGGCTGCTCAATCTACTAAACGGCCCAGAGTTGCTCTGTCCTCTGATTCTGAGGGTGAAGGTGATGGGGCTGTTCTGGGGGGGACCCCCCTATCGGGGTCCCGCTCCTCTCTTGATCTAGTGGGGTCTGAGGTAGAGGCTGAAGTTGAGGGGGTTGATAATTCTCCCCCTGGCTCGCCTGAAGAGCTTGCAATCATGGATGAGTTGATTGCTTCCATTAAGCAGACGCTACGTTTGCAGGACGAGGTGTGTCCCCCAGCTGCCTTGGCGGCTTATGGGACGCAGAGAAAACGCAGGACGCCGCAGGTTTTTCCCTGCAATGCTGATTTTCAGCGCGCTGTTAAGGACCAATGGCGCGATTTGCGCAAGCCTTTTGCGGTACCAAGTAAATTTAAGCTGCGTTATCCTTTCTCGCCTGCCACTGATGAACGGTGGTGTGTGCCTCCGCCAGTGGATCATGCTATTGCGGTTTTGAACAAAGCCACTGCGATCCCTGCAGAGGGATCCCCTGTTTTCCGTGATGCCACGGATAGGAGACTGGAGTCTCTTGCCCGTCATACTTATTCTGTTACGGGTTCTATGCTTAAGGCTCTGTTTGCTTCTCTCATGGCGGCCCAGGCGATCGCAAGTTGGACGCAGATGCTTAGGCGCGTCCTAGTGGCCGATTCGGCCTCGGCGGCGACCCTGGATATGGTGGATCAGATCCACCAGGGTGTCATGTATCTGTGTGATGCGGACCTGGACCTGATTCCGTTGGCCGCGCGTGTGCACAGCGTGGCGGTGTTGTCTCGCCGCCTGGTTTGGTTAAAATGTTGGTCGGTGGACCAATCTTCACGTAAAACCTTAGCCAATCTGCCTTATGATGGGTCTCGCCTTTTTGGGGAGTCCCTGGATGTGTTGATTAAGGGGATTACCGGGGGTAAGAGCACTCTCTTGCCCCATTTCCCCAAGGCTAAGGGGGCTTCTGGGAAGAAGCATGCTCATTTTCGGCCCCCTCAGGGGTCCTTTCGTGCCTTTCGGCCGCACTACAAGGGCAAACCGTTCAAGGGCCAGGGCTCTCAGAAGAAACCCTGGTCTGGGAAACAGAAGTCCGGCCAATCCGGACC
This sequence comes from Pelophylax lessonae, assembly GCF_965119305.1. Classification (NCBI taxonomy): domain Eukaryota; kingdom Metazoa; phylum Chordata; class Amphibia; order Anura; family Ranidae; genus Pelophylax; species Pelophylax lessonae. The sequence continues at coordinate 651,066,849 of NC_138768.1, forward strand.
TGCGGCCCATAACAGTTCGGCCTGAAGGGGCGCCCTCACCCAGTTTTGGGGTGGGGGGACGCTTGCTCGGTTTTCTTCAACCCTGGTTGGCCCGTGTGCGGGACAGATGGGTTCTGGAAATCGTTCGATCTGGTTACAAGATCGAGTTTCTCTCTCGGCCAGAGAGCAGATTTTTTCCCTCAAATCTACAACTGTCTCCAGAGCGACTGCGGGATCTGCACCTGGCGGTGCGGGACCTGAGGGCTCAGGGAGTGGTGGTTCCGGTGCCTCATCGGGACAGATTTCGGGGGTTTTATTCCAATCTGTTCACCGTGCCCAGAAAGGAGGGCAAGGTTCGTCCAATTCTGGACTTGAAAGCTCTGAACCGCTCTGTGCGGGTTCGCAAGTTCCGCATGGAATCCCTGCGCTCGGTGGTGGCTGCCCTGGTTCCGGGGGAATTCATGGCCTCCATCGATTTGAAGGATGCGTATCTTCACATCCCCATATTCGAGGGTCATCAGAGATACCTTCGATTTGCCATTGCGGAGGATCATTACCAGTTCGTGGCGTTGCCCTTTGGGCTCGCCTCGGCTCCGCGGGTCTTCACCAAGGTGCTTGCACCGGTTCTGGCATTATTGAGAGCCCAGGGCATTTCTGTCCTGGGGTATCTGGACGACATTCTGATTCGGTCTGCGACCAGTCAGGGTCTGGAGAAGGACCTGTCTGTCACGATGCAAACTCTGCAGGAGTTCGGTTGGACGATAAATGTTCCAAAGTCGACACTGAGTCCGTCGGTTCGTCTTCCCTATCTGGGAATGGTTCTGGACTCGGTGCAGGCGAAGGTCTTCCTGCCGGAAGACAAACTCAGGACTCTTCAGGAGGAAGTCAGGTCCCTCAGGGACGTTCCGAACTCGTCTCTGCGGACGTGTATGAGATGTCTGGGATTGATGGTCTCGGCTTTCGAGGCGATTCCTTTCGCGCAGTTTCACACGCGGGGTCTCCAGGCGGAGATCTTGTCCAAGTGGGACGGGCGACCTCAATCTCTGGATCTTCAGATCTCGTTGAGTCATCGCACCAGGGAAAACCTTCTGTGGTGGCTCCAGTCCCCGTTGGTGTCCGGGGGCAAGTCGTTTCGTCCGATCTCGTGGACGATAATCACCACGGATGCCAGCCTGTCGGGCTGGGGTGGTGTTCTGGGCGTTCTGTCCGCCCAGGGGACCTGGTCGGAGGGGGAGTCTTCCCTCCCGATCAACATTCTGGAATTGCGTGCGATAAGGCTCTGTCTTCATCGCTGGACGGACCGGCTGCAGGGCTGCCCGGTTCGGGTGCAGACGGACAATGCCACGGCGGTGGCCTACATCAACCACCAAGGGGGCACCAGGAGTGCCCGAGCGGCTCGAGAAGTGGCCGACATTCTGTCTTGGGCCGAGACTCATGTCCCGGCGATAACGGCGGTTCACATTCCGGGAGTGGAGAACTGGCAGGCGGACTATCTGAGTCGCCAGACCCTGGATCAGGGGGAATGGTCTCTCCACCCGGCTGTCTTCCAGATGTTGTGCGCGAAGTGGGGTCTTCCAGATGTGGACCTGTTCGCGTCTCGCCTCAACTACAAGGTGAAGAGGTTCGTGGCAAGGACGCGCGACCCTCGGGCAGACGCGTCGGACGCGTTAGTGGCCCCGTGGCATCAGTACAGGCTGATGTACGCGTTTCCACCGATTCAGTTGCTGTCCCGGTTCCTTCGCAGGTTACACTCGGAACGCAGCACGGTGATTCTTGTGGCACCGGACTGGCCTCGCTGGTCCTGGTACGCAGACCTCGTGAATCTGGCGGTCGACGCCCCCTGGCGTCTGCCTCTTCGGGACTATCTACTGTCTCAAGGACCGATTTACCATCCTGCTTTACAGTCGCTGGCTTTGACGGCCTGGCTGTTGAGACCGAGGTCCTGAAGGAGAAGGGTCTCTCTCCAGAGGTTGTTCATACCTTGATCAACGCGAGGAAGTCTTCCTCGGGAAAGGTTTATTACCGTACTTGGAAGGCCTATTTTGCCTGGTGTGAGTCCAGGGGGTTTTCACCCCGCACGTACTCGGTTTCCCGTGTGCTGTCTTTCCTTCAGACGGGTGTCGATCAGCGTTTGGCGCTGGCTACGATAAAGGGTCAGGTGTCTGCGCTGGCCGTTCTGTTTCAACGTCCCGTGGCTTCCAACTCCTTGGTTGGCACTTTTATTCAGGGTGTGCGGCATCTGGTTCCTCCTAGGAGGGATCCTTTGCCCCCTTGGGACTTGAATCTAGTCCTGTCTGTGTTACAACGTGCTCCTTTTGAACAGATCAGGGAGATCTCGTTGTCTATGTTGTCCAAAAAGGTCGCCTTTTTGGTGGCGATCACTTCGGCTCGCAGAGTGTCGGAACTGGCGGCTTTGTCCTGCAAGTCTCCGTACCTGGTTGTTCATTTGGATAAGGTGGTCTTGCGACCTAATCCTTCTTTTCTGCCGAAACGAGTTTCGGAATTCCATCTTAACGAGGACATCCAAAGGAGGTGAGATTGCATTCTCTGGATGTTGTTCGGGCGATTAGGGTTTACCTTAAATCGACTGAGTCTTTTCGAAAGACGGACTCCTTGTTTGTTCTTCCAGAGGGTCCTCGGAAGGGCATGGCGGCTTCCGCCTCTACCATTGCCAATTGGATCAGGCAGACCATTGAACAGGCCTATGCCTTGCAGGGGAAGGTTCCCCCTGTGCCTGTGAAGGCGCACTCTACTAGATCTCTGAGTACGTCTTGGGCCTGTCATGGGGCTTCTGTAGCCCAGGTGTGTAAGGCGGCGACTTGGTCGACCGTACACACTTTCACAAAATTCTACAAAGTAGATGTTCGGGCATCGGCGGATGCTTCCTTTGGCCGCAAGGTTCTTAGTGCGGCTGTTCCCTAGGGTCCCTTGTTGGGGACTCCTGGCTGTTGGGATAAGTTTTTGTATCCCCTGGTTTTTTTGTCTTTTCCTGGGTTGTTGCTCCTGTTGAGCACTTATTTTTGCTGTTGCCCAGCTGGTTTCCTTCCTTTGGTAAGGTTCCTTTCTTTGATGTGGAGACTGCGTTGCCTTTCGGCGCGGATGCGTTTCCCACCCCTCATGTTTGCACTGCTTTGGGACGTCCCCATATGTGACGAATATGAAGAGGCGGCGACTGTCGGAGGACGTAAGAGAAAACGGAATTTTTGTAAAATCTTACCTGTAAAATTCCTTTCTCTGAGTCCTCCGACAGTCGCCGCCCCCGCCCCTCTTTTGGGGTTTGAATGTATACTCTACTGCTATTCCACTAAAACTGAGATATGGTTGCAGGAAGTAGGAGGGTATTGACTGAGGGGACCACCCCTTGAGGGTGGGATATGTTAAAGCTTTATTGTTAACATATTCTGTTGCCTAGCTACTCCTTCGGAGCAAAGTCTAATACCCCATATGTGACGAATATGAAGAGGCGGCGACTGTCGGAGGACTCAGAGAAAGGAATTTTACAGGTAAGATTTTACAAAAATTCCGTTTTTTTGCTTGCCGTGTCCTTAGGACCACCTGCGTTAAAGGTGGACGGTCCCACCTGTAGTGGACTTGTCGGTTTCCAGGTTAAATAAAGCTACCTTCATTCCAGTTGAGGAGTCCCCGGCCTTTAAATATCCAGCTGATAGGAGGGCGGAGTCAGCAGGGGATCGCGGTACTGGAGTACCTGGACAATCCTCTTCTGCGAGCGCAGTCTCTGACTGCTCTGATGGACAACTGGAGATTGCTCTGTGAACTGAGGGAGTTTAGTTGGATTCTAAACCGTCAGGTGTCGCTTTGGTTCTGTCCTTTAAAAACTGGAATAACTGGGTCTGACTCTGCCTCAGCCAGAGTGTTTCTTCCCCTGGGAAAACTCCATACATTGCAGAAGGCAATTCAGCTTCTGTTGTTCAGCAGATGGTCATCCCTCCGGACTTGCATGCGGGTTCTGGGCCTGATGGTGTCCACCCTTGAGGCGGTCTGTTTGCACAGTTCCACACAAGATTTCTGCTAAAGAGATTCTGGTGAAATGGGACAAGGATCCACAGTCTCTAGAGGTGGCTTGGTTCTCTGGCACTTCGACAGGGAAAATCCTTTCTCCCCCTGTACTGGACGGTTGTCACCACGGATGCCAGCCTGACCTGGTGGGGAGGCTTCCTCAACACAGATGTGCTCATGGGGTCTGTACTCTGGCAGAGTCCAGGCTGCCGATTTAATGTTCTGGAACTCCGAGCGATCAACCTTTGTCTGGCTCATTGGACAATTCGTCTTCAGGGGTGCCTGGTACAAATTCATTTGGACGATGCCACGGCCGTGGTCTATGTCAATCACCAAGGGGGCACAACTAGAGTCCTGGCGGCTTGGTAAGTAGCCGTCATTCTAAGGTGGGCTGACCGATTCGTTCCAGCCCTCTCAAATTTCTGCCACGACTCCTGTGCAGAATCAAAGCAGAAGGGATTCTATCCAGACTGACCTTGCCAGTCATGGTAACCGATCAGGTACGGCTGGTCACCGATGCTCCTTGGGGGCTTCCTCTCAGGGAGGATCTGCTTTCCCAAAGTCCAAATTTATATCCTGCTTTACAGTTGCTGGCTTTGGCAGCTTGGCTGTTGAACACCAGGTACTGAAGGATGGAGGTTTGTTTGAATCGGTGATTCCTACTCTGTTGAATGCTAGGAAATCTACTTCTAGGAAGATCTACCATCATACGTAGAAGATGTACTTTGCATGGTGTGAGTCTCTTGGGGTTCATCCTTGCTCCTCAATGGATCGGATCTTGATCTTTTAACGGGGGGTTGAACAGATATTGGCCTTAGGCACCATCAAGGGACAGGTATCGGCTTTGGCCGTCTTTTTCCAATGATCTTTGGCCTCACACTCCCTGGTGCGTACCTTTTCTTAAGGGTGGCCGACATTTGGTTCCTTCAGTGCGGGCTCCATTGCAGCCTTGGGATCTTAACGTGGTGCTTTCAGCTATATATAAACCTCCCTTTGAAAATATTTGGGAGGTCCCTTGCTTCGCCAAGGATTTCGTTACCCAACCTTTTGGCCCTACTGGACTCGTTTGCTGTTTTTTCTGGCCTGCGTATCAATCCTGCCAAATCTAAAGCGATGTCAGTTACTTTGCCTCCTGAGGATGTGGTGTCCCTTCAAGCAGCCTTTCCTTTCAAATGGCTCCCTGCTTTGCCCTACCTGGGTGTTAAACTATCTCCCACATATGACGGTCTTTATGCTGTTAATTATCCGCCTCTCTTCCGCCACTTGACAGCCCTGCTTTCTTCTTGGTCTCACCTTTCTTTATCTTGGTTTGGTAGGATCGCAGCCGTTCGTATGACCTATCTTCCTAAACTTTTATACTATTTTCGTGTTACCGGTTCTGATCCCCTCTCATATTTTACGTATTCATCAGCGCAAAATTTTGAAATTTATTTGGGGTTCTTCTAGACCCAGCATTAATAAACGTGTCCTGTATGCTCGTAGGATCTCTGGAGGGTTTTCGGTCCCGAATCTATGGGCATACTACACTGCGGCGTCCATAGCCCCTCTCTCATTTGCACGACACGTTTCAAATGCCACTATGGGCCACAATTGATCTGATGGACGCCTGCCCAGTCCCCCTCTCTTCTATCCCCTGGCTCCCTCCTAAATTTCGTCCGCCGGACCTGCGTCCTTGCCTCCTTCACTCTCTTCGCCTCTGGGACTCCTATGTTTCCACCTGGCCTTGATAATCCACGTTTATTTTCGTGGTGGACGGACCATGGCTTTGTGGATGTCCACTCATTATTTACCCCTACAAGGATACTTCCTTTTGGGGCCCTCCGCTCCTCACATGATATACCCTTGCGGGAACATTATCGATATATGCAACACCATAATTTCCTTCAGCAACTCATTAAACATAAACCTTTACCCTATACACTTACGCCATTTGAAAGCCTCTGTAGGGCACGGCCCCACTCACCGGGACTCGTATCTCTCCTATATGCCTCTATTATTGCCAGCGATACACCCCCTTTCACGGTCTATCATTCTAACTGGGAACTGGAATTGGGGGGTAGGTTGGACAGGGAAGACTGGCAGCACATGACGGCAGCTCTCTAAATGTTCCCGAAATGTCTTGATTCTGGAAAATGCTTATAAGTTATTTTACACATGGTATTATACCCCAGCTAGACTGCCTAAATTTATACCTGCGTATTTTCCCTTGTGTTTTCACGGATGCACTCAGGAGGGGACCATGGCACATATTTGGTGGACATGTCCCAAGGTGAGTAGATTGTGGATCAGGATCTATGCCTTGCTCCGTAATATTTTTCAGGTCACCCTGAAGAGGGAACCGTATGAGACGCTCCTGTGTAAACCTATACCTGACTTGACCCGTACACAACGTCAGTTGGCTCAGCATTTGTTTACAGCTACGAAATTAACAATCGCCCGATCTTGGAAGACCCCATTGCTTAGTTTTGAGGCGGTCAAGAACCGTATGAATGATATTCTAATTAATGAAAAATTGACTGCGATGGTCTCTGATTCTCATGCTAAATTTCTTAAGGTGTGGGACCCCTGGATCTCGAACGTTGCCCCTTCCAGATTTCAGTTCACCCTTCTTTCTCTTTAATGCCCCCTGGACGCTCGCCCCGCAGGACCCGTTCTCCCTTCCTTCTCCCCACCCTCTTTAGTCTTCTTCTATTGTCGTTTCTTTCTTTGTTTGTCCTATTTTCTCACCCCTTCTTTCCCCTCTCTCTCTCTCTCTTTTTTGTCTTTTAGTGTTGTTTTCTTCTCTTGCTCGTTACTTTCAGACCCAGCCTCTGTTTGCTCATTGGAACGTATTAGAACTTGTTTTTATTGCACTATAAGCCACTAGGGGGGACTTTCGGTCCCTGTCTACAAATTTTTGCTTGCTGATAAACTTTATCTGGTCCGCAATGTTTTAAGGTTGTCTGTATCATGTTTTGCTGCTACCTGTTTCATGCGTTCCATTTTTTTTTCTCAAATTGTACACATATACCGTGTTTTGATGTATGTTTATGCCTTTTCTTAAAATAAAAACTTTTGTACAAGAAAATATTTGGAAGGTTTCCCTGCTTGCACTGCCCGGAAGGTAGCCTTTTTTGGTGGCTATCACCTCTGCATGCAGGGTGTCTGAAATGGGGGCATTATCCTGTCCACCTTATTGGTGATTCACAAGGATAAGGTGCTGCTTCACCCCTGTCTGTCATTCCTTCCTAAGTTGGTCTCTGACTGTCATTTGAATGAAGACATTGTGTTGCCTTCTCTGTGTCCCAGGCTAAACATCCAAAGGAAATTGTCATGCATGCCTTGGATGTGGTCCAGGCAATTAGGGTGTACCTGGCAGCTACGGAGTCTTTTAGGAAGTCAGACTCTCTATTTGTGCTCACAAACTGACCTCACAAAGGGCTGTTCGCTGCTTCTGCGACCATTTCCGGATTAATCAGACAGACCGTGGTTCAGACCTATTGCATCAAGGGTCAGGTTCCTCCTTTCCCTGTCAAAGAGCACTCTACTAGGGTGCTTGGTGTCTACTGGACTTTGTCATCAAGCGACAGTGACACAAGGTGTTGGCATCTGCCTTATTGTAAAATCCATTTCTCTGATGTTCATTGAAGGACACAGCACCCACCCCTCTGGAGTTGGCTTTCTTCTGACACTGCTTGTAACAAAACTGCTGAGTGCCTATAGCTGAGAGTGGGTGTATACCCCCTGGGACTGCCCATAGGCGTAGTCAAGCTTTTGCCTGCCTAGTGTCCTACTCCTGTTGGGCAGTATAACTGTGTCCATCAATGAACATCAGAGAAATGTTTTTTACTGTAAGTCAAAAATCCAATTTTTGGCAGACACAAAATTAAGCCGGGCAAGAACTTTACATCAGAATATAGAAATCTTACAGAAAGACCTGAACAAAATAGAGTGGGCAACTACATGGCAAATGAGGTTTAATGTGGAGAAATGTAAAGTAATGCACTTGGGGGCTAACAACAAACGCAAATTACTCACTAGGGGGGAACCCCTTGCGGCAGGGGGGAGAGAATCAAGGGTGGAAAAGATCTGGGGGTCCTAGTGGAAGACAAACTGAGCAATAGCATGCAATGTCAAGCTGCAGCTACCAAAGCTGGCAGAATACTAGCATGCATAAAAAAGGGGATATACTCCAAAGATAAAACTATAATCCTGACACTTAATAAAACTCCGGTCCGGCCACATCTGGAGTATTCTCTCCAGTTCCGGTCACCAATACTCAGAAGGGATGCTGGAGTCGGAGAGAGTCCAAAGAAGGGCAACAAAACGAATTAAGGGATTGGAGGACCTCAATTCCAAGGACCGACTACAAGCACTACATTTATTTTCGCTGGAAAAGGGAAGCTTTGGAGGGGACATGATAGTGATTTACACATACCTCAGAGATGATCCCAGCATAGGAAAAAAGCTATTCAATCTCAGGTATTCAATCTCAGGCAGTGTAAGAGGACACATGGCCACAATGAGACTGGAGGAGAAGCAGTTTAACCTTAAGCTGCGTAAGGGGGATTTTCACTGTCAGGCCGGTAAGAATGTGCAACTTTCTTCCACAAGTGGTGTCAGCGGGGAGTATTGATACATTTTAAAAGACTCTTGGATGTGTATCTTAAAGAACACAATGTACAGGGATATGGGAAATGATTATCATCACTGACACACCTACACCGGTTAAACTGGATGGGCTATTGTCTTTATTCAACCTTAACTACTATGTTACTTTCAATACAGTGCAGCGCTACTGACCATAACCAAATCAGCAACAGTGATGATTACAAAAATATATCTATAGATGGATAGATCTATCCCACATGCAACATAAAAACAAAGCAAATAAAGTCTTTCAATTAATATGATCAACCACTGTGCTCTTCAATCTTATTGTTAAATCAAAATGCAATCCCATCACCTGGTGAAATGTCTGCTCACCTCACAATAAGCGCCAGTTCACATATATGCGATGACAGACATTGCATGTGATTCGCAGCGCACTACTCTGTAAATTACATGCGATGTCTGTCCGATGCAAATTCGGTCATACAGATTGTATGGCTGAATTCGCATTGGTTTCGGACACAACTTGCACAGGACCCTTTTTTGGGTCTGCACCAGAATCTGATTGCATGGATGTTCACACCTATGCAATCCAATTCATGTCTTAACTGACAGTTCGCATTGCGATATGCAACTGATCTGGGGGTGTCGTTAACTTTGTATTGACACCCCCAGCGATTAGCATATGGCAGTGTGAACTGCCTGCAAGTTGAATGCGATGAAGAAACTGCAGTGGATTTGCAGGGTTCCCGCATCGCATATGTGTGAACCGGGACTAAATGATGAGCAGCTGAAGCTGGAACACCGGTTTTCTGTTTTATTAGTCATAAATATCTTAAAAATACTTTCAAGTTAAGCAGTGCTGCAAGATAACATTCCTCACTTCTCATTACAGGAAGGCACTTCAGCCGTGGAGAACCTGAATGAAATGCAGTGCATGTGGTTCCAGACAGAGTGTGCACAAGCGTACAAGTCCATGAACAAGTATGGGGAAGCACTTAAAAAATGCCATGAAATTGAGCGAGTAAGTGTACAGATAATAATACTTTTTTTTTTTAATTGTTTGTTTATTTTTTTATTATTGATCAGATTTTCTTTAATCTTCCACGTTTTTTTATGTTATGATTCTAGAAACGGAAAATATTCAGTTATATTTTCACTGGGTATAAAACCAGCCTGATGTAAAGAAAAAAAAAAAGTTTCTGCCCCCCAAAAGCCTCTCGCCAAGTTGGTTATGCTCCTCCCCCAGGCACTGGTTACTGGGTCTAACCTTGGTTACGTGTAGGAGGTAGACCTAGAGAATCTGTGGATCCATATTTTTTCCCTATGTATCGAGGATTGCCTCTTGCAATCTTAAATACAAACTTGCAGGAAATAAACCTCTTATCCTTGCCAGTTATATTTCTATTTCGTTCACTGACAGACACAGCTTCAAGTCTTCAGAATATTGGGCTTATGCTCTTGCTCTCTAGGAGTAGGACTAGGTGGAAACCTTTTTGGTTACGCCCCTGGGGCAGTCCCAGAGGGTATAGCATCACTTCCTGGTGTAGGACTTCAGTTTTTTTCTGTCTAGTCAGGAGTAAGGACCTGGATCTCTGCTGGGATCTGCAGATGAAAAATTTAATTTTTTACTTGTTTACTATTGTTTTGTTCCTGTGTGAACTTCAATCAACTGTTCCTGTGAGAACTACAATCAACAGCCTGACTGGGCGACGCACTGGATATTCTAGATCCTTACGGTCTTCCCAGTCTGGCCTGCGAGTGCAACCCAACTACTAGCTCCGCGCTAAGGTGGCTGTGACATAGTCCCACTGGACAGGGGCTGACGGGCAAGTGAAACACCTCACGAGGTCACATCATAGCCCTGGTCACGAAAGCAGTCATGACCAGAGTCAAAGCTTACCTCAGGCCGCAGCACCCCCATTCCAAGATGGTGCAGTGGACTGCTGGGAGTGGCCGTGACCATGGTATGGCCGCCCCCCCTACCGGGGGAGGGTAGGCCCCCCTGTGTGTCTTCTCCCCCCTGTGCTTACATTTGAATGCCCCCACCTGGCCCCTGTTTGGGGGCATGGATGAAATTGGGTAGGGGGACTACATGGTGCTGGACTGGAGGAGAGGTGGGTGATGCCGCGGTCAGTCCCGGTTAGGGTTGTCCGTACCTGGGTGCTGCCCGGGGGTGTCCTCTCCTGGGGTCTGTAAATTTTTTCGTTCAGGTTCCTGTGCAGCGCAGCATGGTACTGCCATTTTATCCGTGGTCTCTGTGATTCCCGGTTCGGCGGCCATGTGTTTGGTTTCTCCATAGACCTTGTATTGGTGGCCATTTTCCTGTAGTCTGAGACAGTGCTGAGGCTGTGGGTGCCTCTAGTGTCAGGTTAGCATTTCCTCTTCCTCTTTCCAGCAGTGTGGCAGATCGTTTCGGTGCTTTCCAGCTCAGGTTGTGAGTCTCTGAGGGTGCACTATCCTTCCTTGCTGTATACAGTGCCGCCGCTTGTAGTGCCACTGCAGTGCACGAGGGGAGGGGCCTCTCGTTTAAAAAAAAAAATGTCTTTGCTGATTAGCAGTTCCTCTTAAGCCTTTATGGTCATGGAGCCTGGGGAGCTTGTTTCACCACCTGATTCACTCCTGGAAGCTGCGGGACCCTCTGGATCTCAGTCTGCCCTGGCAGCCATGATGGCAGCCCTGCAGTCACTAGTAGCTATAGTAGATATGGCCCTACAAAGGAGACCTGGCAAGAAGCACCCCCCACCTTCACCTGTATCCTCTGCATCCTCAGATTCTGAGGTGGATGTAGTCGCAGTGGATGAGGGTCAGCCAACTGGCTCTGCGTCCACGCACGCTGAGTGCTCTTAATAGTGAGGATGAGTCCTCCTACTCTGCAGCCATGCATGAAAAAACGCTGGTGGAGGCCCTGATTGTGTTAGTGCGGGAAACTTGGAGGACTCAGCTGCAGCTGAGTCGGCGACGCAGGTGCAGTTTGGCACCAGCAAATCTTCCACCGTGACTAAGGTGTTCCCCTTTCGTGTCAATTTTGAGGAGATTGGCACTAGTCAGTGGGGTTCCCTGAAATGCATGGTTGGAATGCCGAAGCATTTTGCTAGATGATCTCCCTTTTGAGGAGTCTCTTGTGAAGAAACTGACGGTTCCACCATCGGCGAGGACTCAGGTTTCCAGGTTGAATAAGATCCCACTTTTGCCGGTGGAAGATTCCCCGTCTTTTAATGATCCGGTGGACAAAAGAGCGGAGGCTCTGGTCTGGTACCTTTTCACTGTGGCTGGTTCAATCTTAAGACCAGTATTTGCTATTACCTTGGTATCCCAGACCTTACCAGAATGGTCTTAGATTTTGCGCCAGGATCTGGAGGGGAGTCAGCATCCTTCTGAGCTGGCGGATTAGTTTTATCCAAGGGTTACAGTATTTTTGTGATGCATTCCTGGATGCAGCCCCCCTGGCCGGCAGGGAATCTTTAACAGCTGTGATTCTTCGTCGCATGATCTGCTTAAAGTACTGGTCAGCTGACCAGGCTTCTAAAAAGGTGCTGACTGATCTTACCTTTGTAGGTGACCATTTGTTCGGTGCCTCTATGGAAGAGGTCATTAAGGGCCATACAAGAGGCAAGAGGAACCTCGCCGTAAGAGGGGTCCCTTCTTTTCGGCTTACAAGCAGCCTTTCGTCCGTCTGAATCGCAGGAAAAGGGCTCGAGATCCACGGGAGGCTCTAGAAGACCCTGGAATGGTAAGTCCAAAGCGGGCGCGTCTGGTTCCGCAGACAAGCCTTCCCCAGCCTGAAGGGGCATCCTCACCCTTATCTGGGGTGGGGGGACGTCTTCGTCTTTTTCCGGATCCGTGGACATTGCTCATTCAGGACAAATGGGTCCACAAACTGATTGGGTTTGGTTATAAGATCGAGTTTCGGTTCTTGCCTCCGGCAAGGTTCTTTCCTTCCAGCTTACACCTGTCTCCAGAATGACTACAGGGCCTCTACGAAGCAGTGCAGGACCTGTTAGCAAAATAAGTTATTGTGCCGGTTCCAGAGTCGGAACGTTTCCAAGGTTTTTATTCAAATCTTTTAACAGTTCCCAGGAAGGAAGTCAAGATTCGTCAGATCTTGGATCTCAAGGTTCTGAACCACTTTGTGCGGGTTCAGACATTTTGGATGGAGTCCTTCCGCACTGTAGTAGCTTTCCTTCAAGGAGATCTGATGGCTTCTATCCATCTCAAGACGCTTACATTCATATTCCAATATATATCGGGCGTCAGCATTTTCTTCATTTTGCCGTGGGCGAGGAGCATTTTTAATTTGTGGCATTACCCTTTGGTCTCGCTTCACCTCCTCGGGTGTTCACAAAGATTTTGCCCCCTGTGTTGGCCTTGTTACGGCAGAAGGGGATCGTGGTACTGGGTTACCAGGACGATCTGCTTCTGCGTGCAGTCTTCTTCGGCTCTAGAAGCCGACTTGGAGGTTACGGTGCGAAATCTGCAGTAGTTCGGGTGGACACTGAATTTTCAGAAATCGGCACTGTCTCCGTCCACAAAGCTGGACTACTTGGGTCTGACGCTGGATTTAGCGTCAGTCTGGGTGTTTCTTCCTCAGACAAAACTACTGAAGCTACAGGAGGCTTTTCAGCTCCTGTTGTCCAACCATTGATCGTCTCACAGGACTTGCATGCAAGTACTGGGTCTGATGGTCTCCACCTTTGAGGCAGTTCCATTTGCGCAGTTCCACACCAGAACTTTGCAAAGGGAGATTTGGATCAAATGAAACAAGGATCCGCTGTCATTGGACAATCTGATTCTGTTGAGTCGGAGTTCAAGGGAGTCTCTCCTATGATGGCTCCGCACCCCCGGCCCTGCATCTGGGAAAATCCTTTCTTCCCCTGTATTGGACTGTAATCACCACGGATGCCAGTCTGTCCAAATGAGGTGTCTTGGTAGTGTGTTCGGCCCAAGGTGTCTGGACTCAGGAGGGAGTCCAGGTTTGCCGATCAACATCCTGCAAATTCGGGTAATCAGACTTGGTCCGTCTCAGTGGACAGATCGTCTGCAGGGGCGCCCCGTGCGGATACAATCGGACAATGCTACGGCTGTGGCATATGTCAATAATCAAGGGGGCACAAATGTGCCCTGGCAGTTCAGGAAGTGGCTGGCATCTTGAGATGGGCAGGACAATATATTCTGGCCCTCTCTGCTGTGCACAGTCCCAGCGGTAGAGAATTGGCAAGCGGACTATATCAGTTGGCAGACGTTGGATTCAGGAGAATGGTCTCTTCACCCGGTGGGGGACCCCCGATGTGGACTTGCTGGCTTCCCGTCTCAACAGGAAGGTGCAGAGGTTCGTGTCAAGGTCTCGGGATCCTCTGGCTGACGCCGCAGACTCTCTGGTGGTCAGTATCGTCTGATTTACGCCTTTCCTCCAATTCAACTTCTGTCGAGACTGCTACGCGGAATCGAGGTAGAAGGAATTCCAATCATTCTGGTGGCACCAGACTGGCCTCACCTGTCCCGATATATGCAGGGCTGGTAGCAGACGTCCCTTGGAAACTTCCTCTCAGGGAAGATCTGTCTCGGGGACCAATCTTCCATCCTGCTTTTTACGGTTGCTGGCTTTAACGGTGTGGCTATTGAAAGCCAGGGGCTGTCGGAGTCTGTGATTCCTAAGCTGTTGAAAGCTAGAAAATCTACTTCCAGGAAGGTTTATCATCGAGTTTGGAAGGCATACATTACTTGGTGTGAGTCGCGGGGGGGGTTTCATCCCGCTCTTTTTCTGTGTCTCGACTGTTGGAGTTTCTACAATTGGGTGTAGATCAACGTTTGGCTCTGGGCACCATCAAAGGCCAGATTTCTGCCTTGGCTATTTTTTTCCAAAAGCTGTTGGCAAAATCCTTGATTCACGCCTTTGTGCAGGGAGTTCACCATCTGGCTCCTCCGGTGCGATCCCTGGTACCTCCGTGGAATCTCAATTTGTCGGTGCTTCAAAGGCCTCCCTTTCGAGAAATTCCTCTGCTCACTCTGTCGCAGAAGGTGGCCCACTTAGTAGCTATTCCACACGTCTCCTGTCGGAGTTGGCTGCGTTGTCATTACGGTCACCTTACTTGGTGATTCATAGGGACAAAGTGGTGTTACGATCCTGTCAGGTGTACCTTTCTAAGGTTGTTTTGGGATTTAATTTGAATGAGGACATTGTGCTACCGTCCTTATGGCCTAAGCCTAAACATTCTAGGGAATTTGCCTTACATTCCTTTAGATGTGGTAAGAGCGATTCAGGCTTACTTGGCGGTGACTGAACCAACTAGGAAATTTGATTCTTTGTTCTTACGAATGGACCTCGTAAGGGGCAGGCCTCATCTGCTGCGACCATTTCCAAGCGGATCAGGCAGGTGGTGCTGCAGCCTATTCTATTAAGGGTCCGGTTCCTCCTTTCCCTGTTAAAGCGCATTCTACGAGGGCGCTTCGTGCCTCATGGGCCTTCCGTCATCAGGCTTCAGTGGTTCAGGTGTCCAAGGTGGCTTAATTTGCGGTCTGTACACACATTCACAAAATTTTATAAAGTGGATGTAATTGCATCTTCAGATGCGTGAACGAAAGACAAAACTGGATTTTTGTCTTACCGTAAAATCTTTGAGGTCTGACAGACACAGCACCCACCCCTCTTTTGGGGTTGAGTTATTTGTTCTGACACTGCTTGTTACAAACTGGAAGTCCTACAGCAGGAAGTGATGGTATACCCTCTGGAACTGCCCCAGGGGTGTAACCAAAAAGGTTTCCGCATAGTCCTACTCCTAGAGAGTCTGAAGACTTGAAGCTGTGTCTGTCAGTGAACCTCAGAGGAAAGGATTTTACAGTAAGCCAAAAATCCAGTTTTTATATTCTGGAATGGAGGGGGGTGGGATCATTATTAACGCTATAAATGTGGGAGCATGTCTGTAAATACATTTTCTGCTTAGTGTGCACATAGCTAATACGAACAATATGCTTTGTGATTTTATTTTAGCATTTTGTAGAGATCACTGATGACCAGTTTGACTTCCACACTTATTGTATGAGAAAAATTACACTCAGGTCTTATGTGGACTTGCTAAAGTTAGAGGATGTACTCAGACAACACCCATTTTACTTCAAAGCTGCCCGGATTGCTATAGAAATTTACCTGAAACTTCATGACAACCCTTTAACAGATGAAAATAAGGAGCACGAGGCAGACACAGGTATGTTGTAAAAATAATTTCTTTGTCTTTAAAACGTAATATAGCTCAGTGTAATTACCTTAATAAAGTGGTTGTAAACCCAGATAACCAAAATTAAACTGAACATTGTAGCTTACATAGCAAGGCAGCACAACTCATTTGTGCAGTCTGGCAGGGAAACAAGCAGCTTGTCATTTGTAATCCTCCCCAATTTGCTACTGGGGAAAAAAGACACTTTTGAAAAGAAAAAAAAAAAAACTGTTGGCATGCCCCCTCAATTGCATGCCATGCCTCAGCCTGATAAGGCTCGGAGCTGGAAGTGTCTACTGTCACTTTCTGCCCACTCAGCTCCTCTGGACCATGACCAGCATAGTTGCCAACAGTCCCGAAGTTCTGGGCACATTCCCGGACTTTTGACAGCTGTCCCGATCAGACCTGGTCTTGGGCTGAGTTTGTGAAGTGAAGGTAGTGAAGGTGCATGGATAGCTGCTGCTGGGCATTTGTTAGTCTACCAAGCAATTTAAACAGCAGGTTAGGGGCTGCAAGCAATAGGGCTGTATTCATCCTACTCTAGATAAGGGATGAATTATATACTTGTGATTTTTATGTGAATTCCGCTTTTTTAATGATTTAAATTTTTTTTTTTTTTTTTTTTTTTTTTTTTTCAATTTATGCATTCCTTGTTTGGGTGACCCTGTTAAAGGTATAGTGTACCCCAAATTATTAGCATTTTTTTGTAGATTCGTGTGTTTTTCAGAAATTCTGATGATATCCTATGCTTGAATTGTCGGGTCCCTACATCTGCTGCAGCAACTGCCTTCTGCTTCTCTTCAAGTTGAACTTTCAATATATAGAAAATGCAGAAGGGGGGTGGGAACACCCATGATGTAGTACATGGGTGGGAGTAGAGGTAAAAAATATAGTGGGGAGATCTTGCTAATGGATTTCCCAAGAGACAGACCACCAGTCCAGCTGAACTAAAATATCGCTTTGGGTGGACTAGCTATTTAATCTTTGTATGCATTGAATTCCCTGGTAGCCAATATGTCAGACAAAGAGCTGAAGAAACTGCGCAATAAGCAAAGGAGAGCTCAGAAAAAAGCTCAGCTGGAAGAAGAGAAGAAGAATGCAGAGAAGGAGAAACAGCAAAGGAACCAGAAGAAGAAAAAGGAGGATGACGATGAAGAGATTGGAGGCCCAAAGGAAGAACTCATTCCTGAAAAGCTAGCAAAGGTATTTTCAGAAATCTGTTGAAAAACAATAGATTTCGAAGGCTGGGGTGTGTTTTATTAGAGATGCCAATTAGTGGTGGCCTGATGGCAGTTCTTCAGCATGAATGGTGGAAATTCTGATTAGAGAGACTGCCAGAGCATGCCAAGTAGTGGTAGCCTGAGAGCTGCTCTTGGCATAAATGGTGGGATTCTGAGGAGAGAGACTGATATGGATCAGCAGCTGGGTACCAGTGTTTAGAAATGGTATCCTCCCACAATTCAAACATTCTGGCTTACAGTACCTAAGGTTAAGACGGTAGTGGTTAGGACAATAGCTGTTAAGAAGTTCTTTGGCATAAGATCAAATTGATGTGCTGTAAAGTAATGCAATATATGTTATAGGAAAATTATAAACCAATATCTTTTCCCTGCATCATATTATGTATTTGTCTTGTCTAGAACAGTAGCCATTGCTCTTGGCTTTGGCGCCAGTGTTTTCTTTTAACTGCATTGTTTTTTTTTTTCTTTTCTTTTTTTTTTCTTTTATACAGGTGGAAAATCCATTAGAAGAAGCTATTAAATTTTTAACACCACTAAAGAATCTGGTTAAGAACAAAATAGAAATACATCTATATGCATTCGAAATCTATTTCAGGAAAGGTAAGAAAAACCTATGTTCTGTATGCTGAAATATGTACTTTTGAGTGCAAAAATATTTGGACTTACTATATCCACTTGCCGACTGACCTATAGCACATTTCCTGGCCGTAAAGGCTGTTCTGTGCAGAATTACATATATATATATATATATATATATATATATATATATATATATTCTGCTTTTCAGGGTACGTGATGCACAACTTCTGCTGTGATTAGTCACGGCAAAAACTGATCAGCGGGTGTTGACCAATGGATGGCTGCTGAAACCACTTTCCTGTGCTTGCAACACCCCAGGGGAGGCCAGATAACAGTCCAGGGTGTTGCAGCACCCTAGTTGCTAAACACTTTTCTAAAACATTCCAACCACATTAGGAATAACACAACTACCTTACTGTAGTTCTTGCAGCTTCAAGTGATTGTAAAGTCTAATTTTTTTTTTCTATTAAAAACACAAACCTGATACCTTCTCTGTGTAGGGGTTTTGCAGAGAGCAACCCGGATGCTCCTCCTTCTCTGGTCCCTCTTCTGTGCTTCTGGCCCCTCCCTACTGATGAGTGCCTCCACAGTAAGCAGCTTGCTTTGGTGGCACCGGAGCCGAGTTGCAGCTCTGTGTATCCATTCAGATACGGAGCTGTGGTTCAGCCCTGCCCCCTTACTCCTGATTGGCAGCAGTGGGAGCCAACGGCACCACTATTGTATCTCAGCCAGTCAGGAGGGAGCGTCCATGGCACTCGTATGAATCGCTGGATAGAGATGGGGCTCAGGTAAGTATTAGGGAGGCTGAGGAGAGCTGCTGCACACAGAAGGCTTTTTTTTATCTTAATGCATAGAATGTATTAAGATATAAAGCCTTCTGCCTTTACAACCCTTTTTAAAGTAGTTGTAAAGGAATTTTTTTTTTTTTTAACCTTAGCGCATTCTCTGCATTAGGGTAAATAAAACCTTTTGTGATCAGCTCCCCAGCCCCTCTAAATACTTGAGTCCTATCTCGGTCCAGCACTGTGGCTAAGAGCAGCAGTGCTTCTCTCAGCATTTCTCTCTTTGGAGGCGTTAGCCACTGGCTCCTGCTGCTTTTAATCAATTCCTGTGTTAAGGAAGGGGCTGAACCACGCTGTGTGAGTCTGTAGATGCACACAGCCTGACTTGGGGTCAAGCCCACATAAAGTGCCCCCAAAACAATCTGCTTACTATGGTGGCACTTGGGAGGAGAAGCTGAGAACGCCAATGGGAGACCCCAGAAGAGGAAAGGGGCCACTCTGTGCAATACCATTGCACAGAGCAGATACATATACCTTCTTTTTTATTTTAGGAAAAAAATATACCTTTTCAATCATTTTAAACATAAGGTTGTAGCAAAAATTCAAGTCCTCTCTATAAGACAAGTGTTCTAACAAAATCGGCTTTGGCATGGTGATCACATGGAGGCTGGAAGCTCCTGCTCCTGCTGCAATTGTCATTACCCAGAATCATATTCCGTATGAATATATTTGTGTGCATTTGTCAGCTTATAACAAAAAGTAGAGCGGGGCTTTTTTAGTGTAACAATTGAAATCTCCATTTCATTTAAAAAAAAAAAAAAATTATTTCGTTCATTGATGGACACAGCTTCAAATCTTCATTGACCGATTCTGCTGCTCTCCTTAGGAGTAGGACACTAGGTGGAAAAGAGTTAAAAAAAAAAAAAAGCTTGACTACACCTATAGGGCAGTTCCAGGGGGTATACTCCCACTTCTTGCTATAGGATCTCAGTTTTTTTTTTTCTGCCTATTCAGGAGTAAGGACCTAGCTCCTTGCTAGGATCTATGGTCCTGGCCTTTTTTCCTTTTTTAAACTGTACTTTTTTCTTTTGTTGTCTCTTCTACAATTATGTCTGTTCCTGTGAGAACTACAATCAACTGCCGGACTGGGTGACACACTGGATATCCTAGATCCTTACTGTATGTCCAGCGAGCGCGTGCAAACCGCAGCTCCGCGCTAGGTCGGCCGCAGCATAGCCCCACAGAACGGGGGGCTGTTCTGCGAGTGAAACGCCTCACGAGGACGCACACGACCTGGTCGCAGCCTTAGTTGCAGCCTAACTTAAGATGGGGAGGTGATCTGCCTGGAGTTGTGCCTGCCCAGTTCCATAGGTGTGGTGATTAGTGTCCCCCCTCTCCCTTTGGAAAATTTGGGGTGTTGGGTGGACGCGGGCCCCTTCCCAGGTCGGTAGGGCCCCCCCCCCCCACCCCATAGATCCTTCCTACCCAGATGCACCCCCCCTCACTAGTGGGGTTCCCCCTGCACTAGCACCCCGCCCCCCCCGCACAATTTTTCTCTGTGATGGGTGAGCTGTGGCTGGAAGGGGGAGGGAGCGTGTGGACGGCGGCTCCACTTGCCTTTTTGTGTGGTATTTGTTCTGTGGGGGGGCTCTTGCTGGTTATAGTACCTCAGGGGTCCCTGTGGGTCCTGGAAATCGCGCGCCTCGCTGTGTGGCACCGTCATTTTCCAGAGGCCGCGTACATGGATAGGGCGGCAATTTTTTTGGTGGTTCCTATACTGTACATGTGGCAGCCATTTTCTTGAAGCTAGAACAGTGCTCGGCGGGGTGGGCATCTAGTGACAGCTCAGCCATTTCCTCTTCGTTTTGGATCGGCGTGCAGCAGGCGGTTGGCGCTTCTATCTTCCCCTAAGTCGGTTGGTGGTCAGTTCCTGGGGCGGTATATCTACCTTTTTCTGCTATAACAGTGCTGCTGAGACCTGTAGTGCAATCGGTGCAGCGGTGGGGGTTTTTTCACACAAAAGTGCACCAGCTTCCTCAGACTCCGAGGCTGATTTGGCTGCTAGTCACCCCACGGGGTCTGCATCCACGCACTTTGAGTGCTTTGACAGTGAGGAGGATTCCTGTTCCACTATATCTGCGCAAGAAAAGGTGCTTCTGGAGGCACTCAACAGTGACGAAGTTGTTCCCCTTTCCTGCCTATTTATGCAAGATTGTCGCTAGTCGGTGGGGTTCCCCAAAACACGTGGTTGGGATATCGAAGCGTTTCGCTAGGAGGTATCCATTTGAGGAGTCCCTCTTAAACTGACAGTTCCACCGATGGTGGCTTCTCATGTTTCTAGGATAGATAAAGTCACATTGCTACCAGTGGAGGACACGCCTTCCTTTAAAGACCCTGTAGATAGGAAGGCTGAATCTCTGGTCCACTATCTTTTTACCGTGGCAGGTTCAATCTTGAGGCTAAAGTTTGCCATAACCTTGGTCTCCCAGACCTTAACGGAATGGGCAAAGCTTTTTCGTCAGGAATTGGAAGGAGGTCCGCATCCTCCTGAGCTGGCGGACCAGTTGATACAGGGGCTACAGTATATGTTTGATAGTTTACAGTATATTTGTGATGCCTCCCTGGATGCGGCCCCTTTAGCCTGCAGGGTGTCAATGACAGCGGTGACTCTGCGCTGCGTGATCTGGTTGAAATGCTGGTCTACGGAGCAGGCCTCCAAAAACGTGCTGATGTATCGTCCCTTCGTTGGGGACTGCTTGTTCAGAGCTTCCATGGAATAGAGCATGAAAGGTCTCACGGGAGGCAAGAGCACTCTGCTCCTGTAGGTTACAAAGAGCAGAGCACCTCGCCGCAAACATGGTCCTGTCTTCTTGGCCCACAAGCAGCCCTTTCATCCGCAGGGTCGAAAGACAAGGGTTTTAAATCCTCCCGTACCATACATGGGGCGGGGGAACGTCTTTGCTTCTTTCCGGACTCATGGACCTCTTTTGTTCAAGACAAATAAATCCCAGCAAGGAGCCAGATCCTTACTCCTGACTAGGCAGAAAAAACTGAGAGTCTATAGCAAGAAGTCGGAGTGTACCCTCTGGGACTGCCCTATAGGCGTAGTCAGGCTTTTTTAACCCTTTTCCGCCTAGTGTCTTACTCCTAAGGAGAGCAGCATAACCCATCGGTCAATGAAGATATGAAGCTGTGTCCGTCAATGAACATCAGAGAAAAGAATTTCACGCTAAGACAAAAATACGGTTTTTATGGTTAGCAAATTAGTCTGTTGTAGTCAAGTTAACCAAAACATTCTAGCACTGCTAAAATTGGTCTGGACATCCAGACTTCAGGAACCTCCGAAAAACAAAAGTTAAAAAGGAGTTCTGTGTCTACAACCACTTTAATTTTAAAACATAAGCATTGTAATAGCAATACAAGAAGTACTATTTTTTTAATTTCCAATATAAGCCTAAATGTCTTCATGTTGAGAGTGCTGCCTGTCTGCTGGCCGTCAACTTTCTTGATTCCCTGCATCCTTTGCAGCCTCTCCTCTGCTTTTTACTATTAGTTTCTAAGGTCTACATATTCCATGTTATCTTTCTACCTGCAAGCAGAGATTTCTTTACTGACTGTCTCCTGAATCTCCTCTTGGCACCTCTGTAGTTCAGAAGGCAGGCTCAGTGAATTCTGGGACACAGCAGTGCCTACGTACAGTGCATAATTAAAGTGGTTCTAAAGGCTCAAGGTTTGTTACCTTAATGCATTATGCATTAAGGTAAAAAACCTTCTGGGTGCAGCTTATCCCTCAGTTCACCTCCCTTTATACTTATCTGGGCTCCATCTCAATCCAGCGATGTGCACGAGAGCAGGGGCTCTCCCTTATGGGCTCACACAGCTGTCAGTCACAGTCAATGAGGAGAGGGTGGGGTTGAGTCATGCTTCGTGTGAATGGACACTCAGCGCGCGGCTCGGGAGCAAGCCTGCTCGAGTGCCCCATAACAATAGTTTGCTATTGGGGACACTCGGCAAGGAAGAGAAGCCAGGACCGCCGGCGAGGGACCCCTGAAGAGGAGGATTGGGGCTGCTCTGTACAAAACCATTGCACATAGCAGGTAAATATAACATGTTTGGTGTGGGGGTTTTTTTTTTTCCCCTTTTAGATTCGCTTTAACCACTTCTGGACCGGAAAGGTTTTGCCCCCATTTATTGCGATTCGGCTCTGCGTTACTTTAACGGAAAACTGCGGTCGTGCGACGATGTACCAAAATAAAATTGTCCTTTTTTCCAACAAATATAGCTTTGTTTTGGTGGTATTTAATCTCCTGTGCTTTTTTTTTTTTTTTTTTTTTTGCGTTATAAACTTGGAGCGACATTTCAGAAAAAAAAAAAAATCAATATTTCTCTTTCTCTTAAGTCGTCTGACAGTCGCAGCCTGCTCATGTTTTTCTTCACCATTGGGTAATGCGCCCTCTTTGCAGGAGCAGGCTAGGTAGTGAAAAGGTTAACAAGCAAAGCTTTACAACAAGACACACCTCTTGGGGGCTGTCCCTCAGACATTACCCATCAGCCAGTTGGTGCTGCTCTCCAGTTTCTTGCTGCCTAGCTCAGGAGTAGGACTAGGGTACCCTGCTGAGACGCCTTGTTTCAGTTTTTTTTTTTTTTCTTTAAAGATGTTTTTATTTTATTTTCTCACTCACTATCGCTAGTTAGTCAGGGGGATCCTTCTGGAGGACTACAAGCGACAGCAGAGCTGGGCCTCACACTGGATAATCTAGATCCTTATGGTGTCCCAGCCTGCCAACGAGTGTGCACTGGTTATTGGTACGCCCAGGCCTCGCCACGACTGTGCCCCTGTGGATAGGGACCAGCCTGCGGAGCGCTTCTCTTCGCCGGGAGGTCTGAACTCGAACGCCCTGTGTTGCAGCATCCCTTCCTGGCTGACAGCACCCCCACTCAGGGTGGGAGGTGTTCCATGTCGGAGCGGAGCCCACGGTATGGTGAGTGATGCTACCCCCGTGTCCCTGGGACAGTTGCCTGTGGGGGAGTCATGTGGGCCCACTCCTTGGGGAAGGCAGAAATTGCGGTCTCTGTAGTGTCCGATATGGGCGACCCCCTACCTCCCTCCCACCCTTTGGGGGCGCTCTGCGGTGAACATTGCCTGGTGGCGGGTGTGGGGGGTTATTACTTGTTCTGGGGGGTCTCTGAGGGATTCCCGCGGTGGCCAGCTCCTGGGTTTTTTTTCCTGACTTTGGCGCCGTTTGGCCGCCATTTTGGGTGAGGGCAGCCTATCTGGCTACCCTGTGTGGGCAACAGCCATTTTCTAGGCATTGGGCGCCATCTTGACTATGGGCGGCCGCCTAGTAAGGGAAGCGGCCATTTTGCGAGTGCATTAACCAATTAAGCCCCGGAGGATTTGGCTGCTGAAAGACCAGGGGGTATTTTGCAATTCGGCACTGCGTGATTTTAACGGACAATTGCGCGGTCGTGCGACGCTGTACCTAAACGAATTTGACGTCCTTTTTTTCCCACAAACAGAGCTTTCTTTTGGTGGTATTTGATCACCTGTGGGATTTTTTGATCATGTGCTATAAACAAAAAAAGAGCGTCAATTTTGCAAAAATAACAATATTTTTCACATTTTTTTTATATGAAATTCCCCAAAAAAAATGTAAAAATCAAAATTTAACATTTTCGGCCAATTTGTTTTACATATGTTTGGTAAAAAAAATCGCAAAAAGCGTATTTTGATTGGTTTGCGCAAAAGTTATCGTGTTTACTAACAAAGGGAAAGATTTTTGTCGTTTTTTGGTGTTTTTTTTTTTTAACGCGTAATGGCGGCGATCTGCGATTCTTTTTTTGCAGTACTGCGACATTGAGGCGGACAGATTGGACCCTTGACTGACATTTTTGACACTTTTGGGGTTACCAGTGACATTTCTACAGTAATAAGTGCTATACATGCACTGTTACTGTAAAATTACACTGGCAGTGAAGGGATTAACTTTATTTGAGAGGGAGGGGCTGTGTGTGTCCCTAGGGGCGTGATTCTAACTGTGATTGGCTGTGGCTTGAGCTGTAGGAACAATGATGAACGGTCCTACATAGTAGAACCGTATGATCATTGTTTCTACATAGGGGAGATTGACAGACGGCTTGTTTACACTAGCCGCCTGCCTTTCTCCCTCTCCCCCGACGATCGCTGAGTGACCGGGGGGGTCCGTGACCGCGCGGTAGCGGGAGCGCGCCGCTGGCGGCGTGCGGTCGCTCCCCAGAGCCTCACAGGCTAGTGACGTACCGATACGTCACTCTGCCTGTGAGGGGCTGACCGCCGCAGTATATGTACTTGCGGCGGTCGGCAAGTGGTTAAATGTAATAGGCATCCATATTACTGTGGCTCAGGGCGCTACATCGGCCTCTAGTGATTGAGGTCACTTCCTTTTGGCTTCCTTCCTACTGCAGCAGCTCGTGAGTGAGTCTGGTACTTTACACTGTGACACTGTGGGGCTGTTTTCTTCTGCTTTTTCAGGCATTTCACCCTAAAAACTGTGCTGTTTGTTTTCTGCATCATTTAAAAGGGGACTCCGGCGACGATGCATATTTGCGGGGAGGACCGCAGAAATCGCCGATTTTAAAGGGCCAGTGTCCAAAAAAATAATAATTTTATTTCACAAATTGAGTCTCTGGTTAGCAAATTCCCCACAGTCCTGGTTGTTGCTTTGGGAACTCCTGAAACAACGTCCATGGCCTCCTTCTCTGCTGCAATTGCGACTTTGGCGTCAGAGGTTGATCTGCTGAAGTCTGAACGTACTGTTCAAAAACGGTGATGCCCTCCCAGTCTTCTGACTCAGAGCCTGCTTTGGTTGCCACGAACAATGCCCCCCTGAGGGGTCCCAGTCCTCGCACTCGGAAGGAGAGGAGGAGTCTTCCGCTGCGGCGCAGGAACACGCTATGGGAGTAGCACTTTTTCAGTCTGTCAGGGAGACTTTAAATATTGATGATGAGCCCACCCAGTCAGGTAAACGGGTTTCCTTCGGGTCCCGAAAAGCCCAGAAGTCGGGTCAGGTTTTCCACTGTCCCGAGGAGTTTCACAAAACCGTGACCGAACAGTGGCGTGGCATCAAGCATATGCTGGTGGTGCCTAAGCAGTTTCAACACCGCTACCCCTTTGCGGACCCGGTCAACACTCGTTGGACGGCGTCACCTACGGTGGACCACACTGTTTCCTGGTTGGATAAATCCACGTTGATGTCTGGGGAGGACTCCCCTGTGTTCAGTGACCCGGCAGATAGGCGCGTGAAAACGCTTTCCTGCCACTAGTATTTGGTGGCGG
The DNA here is from genome assembly GCF_965119305.1 of Pelophylax lessonae. Classification (NCBI taxonomy): domain Eukaryota; kingdom Metazoa; phylum Chordata; class Amphibia; order Anura; family Ranidae; genus Pelophylax; species Pelophylax lessonae. The sequence goes on from NC_138768.1 coordinate 651,092,563, forward strand.
GCTCTCTGCTCAAACCTGTGTTCGCTTCTGTGATTTTTACATACGGTCACTGAATGGTTCAAGGTGCTTAGGCGCACCTTAGTGGCAGAATCAGTCCCTCCGACTGTCCTTGACCTGGTGGATCAAATGGCCCAGGCCATGACGTACCTATGTGACGCGGCCCTGGACGATGCTCCTTTGGTCACACGGTTGGGGTCGCAATCCCCCACATCATTTGGCTAAAGAGCTGGTCGGCTGACCAGGCTTCCCAAAAAGACTGTCTGATGTCACTTGTCTCCTATGAGAGATAAACTTTTTGGTGATACCTCGGATGAGTTGATCAACGGTCTTACGGGAGGGAGGTAAGAGCACCTTTTTACCCCAAACCTCTATGGGGAATTCACCCCGCACTAGGGGGGGTCCTTCCTTCAAGGCTCATCGTGGATGGTCCAGGAAACCCAGGGCTGGTCAGTCTGGTGTGGCGGCCCAGTCGTCCGCCGCCTGAAGGGAATGCCTTCACCTGTTTCAGGGGTGGGGGGACGTCTGCGTTACTTTCAGGAGCCAAATTCGGGACAGGTGGGTTCACAAACTGATTCGCTCAGGGTACGAGATCGCGTTTCGATCTCGCCCCGCAGACAGGTTCTTTCCATCTCCGAAATAAATGAAAAAGGTCCTAGTGCTTATGGGTGTATGGGTATAAAGGTGGCTGCTGCTGACTAATAAGGTGTGTGTGCCTTTAAATGTGGAAGTGTGTAAGTCAGCGCTGCTCCAAGTGCAAAAAAATTATTTCAATAATAAATATAAAAATAAATAAATACTTTATTTTACATGTGAAAACTGCTTACATAAAGTGCTCAGTGCAAACCGTGTTAAAATATGCATGAAACATAAATCAAAGTCCATTAGTGCATAAGTCCATATAAAAAAAACTTTTTTAGTTTTGGTGTGCACAATTTATAAAGTGACTGTGCAGAAGAGTGTTGCAGTGCTCTACTACATATAAAGTGCTGGTGCTCCCCTTTTGGTGTTCCTACTCACCGGAACCCTGTGTATGAACAGCCTTATACACAGATGCTATTGCAGTCCTGGTAGTCCAACGCTGCTCTTCTGTCCCACTGCAGGGGGCTGCTGGAATGCTTTTGGTTATTCTATATACTGGCCGTATTTCCCCTCAGTAATACAAGAAAATAGTGCTCGCCATAGTGAAGTACGTTTAAAGGATTTATTTAATCATGAAACATATGCATTGCATTTGCAAACAGACTATGTCTGGCGCTTTGCGGTCCGGTGGTTGCTGCTCCTGCAGCGTGCGTTCCACCGACCGGAAATTACGTCACAGGAAATGTTGTACGCTCTCCCTTGCTAGTTGCGGCGTTTCGCCCTCCCACTGGGCGTTCTCAATAGCTAGTACGACATTTCCTGTGATGTAATTTCCGGTCGGTGGAACGCACGCTGCAGGAGCAGAAAGCGCCAGACATACTCTGTAAGTGCAATGCATGTGTTTTATGATTAAATAAATCCTTTAATCGTACTTCCCTATGGCGAGCACTATTTTCTTGTTTTACTGAGGGGAACTACGGCCAGTATATTGAATAACCAAAAGCATTCCAGCAGCCCCCTGCAGTGGGACAGAAGAGCAGCGTTGGACTACCAGGACTGCAATAGCATCTGTGTATAAGGAGTAGGAACACCAAAGGGGAGCACCAGCACTTTATATGTAGTAGAGCACTGAAACACTGTTCTGCACAGTCACATAATTGTGCACACCAAAACTAAAAGTCTTTCCTTCTCCGTCTGTCTCCCGATCGTTTGAGGGATCTAAAGGGGGCTGTGCAAGATCATCTTGCCCAAGGAGTCTTTGTACCTGTCCCAGCGGGACAGGTTCTATTCCAACCTGTTCACGGTGCCCAGAAAAGAGGGCAAAGTGCGATTCTGGACCTCAAGTCTCTGAACCGCTTTGTGCGGGTGTGGAAGTCCCCGGATGGGATCCATCCAGTGGGTGGTGGCGTCTTTATTTCAGGGAGATTTTCTGGCCTCCGTCGATTTAAAGGATGCTTATCTGCACATCCCTATCCACAAAGGTCATCAGCGGTGTCTCTGCTTTGCGGTGACAGAGGACCATTTTCAATTTGGGGCATTACCCTTTGGTCTGGCCTAGGCTCCCATGGTATTTACCAAGGATTTAGCCCCGGGGCTGGCCTTGCTGCGCAAGAGGGGGATTGCGGTCCTCTGTTATCTGTACTACCTCCTGTTGAGGGTGAGCTCAGATGCCATTCTATTGAATGATCTGTCTGTGACGGTTCAGACGCTCCAGAAGTTTTCGGATGGACCATCGACTTAGTCGGCACTGACGCCGTCGGTTCGCCTCACTTATTGGGGATGGTCCTGGATTCCGCCCAAGCGAGAGTTTTTTTCTTCCGGAGGAAAAACTTCCAACCTTGCAGAGCGATATCGGGTCTCTCAGGGACAACGATCTCTCCTCTCTATGGGCATGCATGCGGTCCCTGGGTCTGATGGTTTCGGCATTCAAAGCCATCCCGTTTGCTCAGTTTCACACGAGAACTCTTCAAGCGGAGATTCTTGCCAGGTGGGACAAGGATCCTCAGTTCTTAGATAGGAGGATCTGTTTGAGCCGTCTCATGAGGACAGACCTTTCGTGGGGGCTCCTGTCACCCACCCTGTCCCAGGGCAAGTCCTTCCTGCCTCTGATGTGGACGATGATCACCACAGATACCAGCTTTTTAGGATGGGGAGGTGTACTGGACACTGTGCCCAGGAGACGTGGTCGGCGGGAGAATCTTCCCTGCCGATCAATGTCTTGGAACGCCGGGCAATCAAGCTTTGCTTGTTCCATTGGTTGACTCGGCTGCACGGTCGCCTGGTTCGTGTTCAAACAGACAGAGCCACGGCGGTGGCTTACATTAATCACCAAGGGGGCACCTAGAGTGCCCGGGCAGCCACGCAGGTGGTCGGGATCCTGTCTTGGGCCGAGGCGTATTTTCCATCGCTTTCAGCTGTTCACATTCCGGGAGTGGAAAACGGGCAGGTGGACTATCTGAGTCGTCAATCCTGGGATCAGGGAGAATGGTCCCTGCATCCGGAGGTGTTTCATCTCCTTTGTGCCCGGTGGGGGACCCCGTACGTGGATTTGTTTGCGTCTCGGCTCCAAAAAAAGGTGGGAAGGTTCGTATGCCTTTCCTCCGATTTAACTATTGTCCAGGTTACGCCGCAGGTTGGCATCGGAACTGGTGCCAGTGATTCTGGTGGCTCCAGATGGTTCTGGTACGCGGACCCCGTGCAGATGGTCGTCGAGCCTCCCTGGCTGCTTCTGCTGGGAGAAGATCTTCTGTCTCAGGGGCCGATCTTTCATCCTGCTTTACAGTCTCTGGCTTTAACGGCATGGCTGTTAATAGCCAAGTGTTGAGAAACAAGGGTCTCTCGGATGCTGCAATTCCTACCTTTCTAAAGGCTCAGAAGACTACCTCCAGGAAGATTTACCAGATTACCTGGAAGGCGAATTATGCCTGGTGTGAATAGCAAGGGTTTCATCCTCGCTCCTTTTTCGGTGGCGAGGATTTTTGGCCTTCCTGCAGGAAGGTATGGATCAGCACTTGGCGCTGGGCACGATCAAAGGTCAGTTGTCGGCCATTTTTCTCCCAGCGGCCCTTGGCAACTAATCTCTTGATTCGCACCTTTATTCAAGGGGTGCGTTATCTGGCTCCCCCGTGGAAGGCTCCTTTGCCTCCGTGGGACCTGAATTTGGTTTTTATCCATTTTACAATGGCCTCCCTTTGTGAACATCAGAGAAATAGTTCTGCCTGGGTTATCCCAGAAAGTTGTTTTTCTGGTGGCTATCACCTCTGCTCGCAGAGAGTCTGAATTAGCGAAATTGTCTTGCCGTTCACCTCATCTGGTGGTTCATGGGGATAAAGTGGTCCTGTGACCCAATCAATCTTTTCTACCTAAGGTGGTATCTGCTTTCCAATGAAGATATTGTTTTGCCTTCGCTTTGTGTGAAGCACAAGCATCCCAAGGAATTTACCTTGCATTCGTTGGATGTGGTCCAGGCGATCAGGGTTTACCTGTCTTCCACAGAGTCCTTTAGGAAGTCTGATTCCCTGTTTGTCCTTCCCGAGGGCTGCGTCCGCTGCAACCATTTCCTAATGGATCAGACAGACTATGTTCAGGCCTATTCACTAAAGGGTCAGGTACCTCCTTTCCCTGTGAGGGCACACTCTACTAGAGCCGTCAGTGCCTCTTGGGCTTTTTGCCATCATGCTCGTCTGTGCACACTTTTCACAAAATTCTATAAACTTGATGTAATGGCATCCTCTGATGCTTCCTTTGGCCGCAAAGTTTTGAGCGCGGCGGTTGTTTGAAGAGATGTGGTGGTCTATCTCTTCTTGGGGTGACTGTGTTCTGGGGTTGGCTCCTGTTGAGCTTCTTTTGCCCTGTTGGCTCAGTTTTTTCTCTGGCCTTGTCGACACGTTGCCTTTTCTTTCGTTGCGTCTTCCCACCCCTCACACCTGCATTGCTTTGGGACATCCCAATGGTGAAGAAATACTGAACAGGCTGCGACTGTCAGAGGACTTAAGAGAAAATAGAATTTTTGTAAAATTTGTAACTCCTCTGACAGTTGCAGCTCCCACCCCTCTATTTTTGTGGGGTTGATTGTCTTCCTGTACTGCTTGCTATGAAACTGGAGAGCAGCACCAAGTGGCTGATGGGTAATGTCTGAGGGACAGCCCCCAAGAGGTGTGTCTTGTTGTAAAGCTTTGCTTGTTTACCTTTTCACTACCTAGCCTGCTCCTGCAGAGGGTGCATTTTCCAATGGTGAAGGAATACTGAACGGGCTGCGACTGTCAGATGAATTTTCTCTTGAGTCCTCTGACAGTCGCTGCCCATTCATACAGTCTTCACGATTGGTATTGGCCTTCTCTGCAGGAGCAAGCTAGGCAGTAATTTTGTTTCTACAACAAACATTAACATATAGACACACCCACAGGGGGCTGTCCCTCTGGCCTATATCCTCCAGCCAGTACCACTCTGTCCGCCGCAATGTCGCAGTCCCGCAAAAAAAGAAATAGCAGATCGAAACCACTAGTTAAAAAAAAAAAAAAAAAAGCAATAAAAATGACAAATCTTTCCGGTAGTTAGTAAACACAATAACTTTTGCGCAAACCAATCAAAATACACTTATTGCAATTTTTTTTTTTTTTTTTACCAAAAATATGTAGCAGAAAACAAATAGGCCTAAAATGTTAAATTTTGATTTTTACATTTTTTTTTTTTTTGAGAATTTCATATAAAAAAAATGAAAAATATAATTTTTTTCAAAATTGTCGTTCTTTTTTTGTTTATAGTGCAAAAAAAAAAAATTGCACAGGTGATCAAATACCACCAAAAGAAAGCAGTTTGTGGGGAAAAAAAAGGACGTCCATTTCAATTTGGTACATCGTCGCACGACCGCGCAATTGTCCGTTAAAGTCACGCAGTGCCGAATCGCAAAATAGGGCCTGGTCTTTGAGCAGCCATCCATCCTTAAGTGGTTAAAAATCAAAATTTTTCATCCTTTTGGGCCAATTTGTATTCTGCTACATATTTATGGTAAAAAAAAAAATCGCAATAAGTGTGTTTTGATTGGTTTGCGTAAAAGTTATTGTGTCTACAAACTAGGGGAAAGTTTTTTGTCATTTTTATTTTCTAGTAATGGCGGCAATCTGCGATTTTTAGCGAGACTGTGACATTGCGGCGGACAGGTTGGACCCCTGACTGACACTTTTGGGGGGACCAGTGATATTACTGCAGTAATCAGTGCTAACAAAATATCCACTGTTACTGTAATAATGACATTGGCAGGGAAGGGGTTAACGTAGGGGTTAGGCAAAGGGTTAAGTGTGAGCCTAGGTGAGTGTTTTCTAACTGTATGGGGGATGGGCTTGTGAAATGACCACAGGGACCTGTGATCCAATATAGAAGTATCACAGGTGCTCTGTGATCATTTCAGAGAGAACGGTCAGCTGTGCTTACAACAGCTGACCGTCGTCCTCTCTCAGCCGGGAATGATGGTGGGTGCCCAGCATCAATCGCAGCCACCGGCCCCGTGCATCAGCATCCCCACTGCCTAGTTCGATCTAGCTCGCCCCCCCAGCACCACACGTGCGAGGGCTACGTCGGTTCGCGCAGAAGCAGCAGCCTGCCGCAGTAAATGTGCGGCGGGTGGTTTTAATGTGGTTAATACATGTCACTGAAATCCAAAGAGGTAAATGTGTGAGTATCATAACAAAGTTAGATTACAAACTACTGATTGTTCAAGATTGTTCCGGTTAATAGGATTGGGCTAGAAATCCAAATCTAAAAATATAATGTAAAAATTATTATACAGTTGATTTCTATATTTTGACTAACTTTAATTTTGCCAAAGTGTCTGTCCTAAAATATGTACTACTGTTTTCATAGAAAAATTCCTTTTGATGTTGCAATCTGTGAAGAGGGCATTTACCATTGATCCTAACCATCCTTGGCTCCACCGGTGTTTGGTCCGTTTTTTTTGTGCAGGTAAGTCTTGTGACCCTATTTATAGTAAACTAGTGCAAACGAAGGTAGAATTTTTGCAAAGAATATCAAGATTTTTTTTTTATCATTCATTGCACATTTCTCTATTCAGGGAGAATCAGGTTTTCAGATATTCTACCTACAGTGCTTTGTACTGTAGGTAGAATATCAGTGCTTTGTATTGGCCAGCTTTTACAGGTCTTACTCTAAATTCTTTTTTGTGTCTCCTTATAGGCATGATAGATATTCAACCCCTTTCAGATCAGCCCCTTTCATATCACATTGTTGCATTTTTTTTTTTTGTGGCAGCATAGGGCAGCCCATTAGTTTGAGCTTCTTTTGGCTCGACAAATGCACCAAAAGAAGCTCAAGGACCTTTTCTGATGCTGAGCTTCGCCCACTTTTTTTGACCGAACATTCTGCAGTATGACAAAACACGTTTGGGGTGCTGTTAACAATTGACGCCACAACCTCAACACTTGCTTTTCCTGCGTTTTTACCAGAATGCATAGATGCAAATGGAAAATTGGCTGTTACCAACGTATGACACATGGCTGCACAGAATCACTTCCAGCTGATCACAACTATTTCTTAAACTGTGACACCCTATCTCCCTCCTGCTGGTACCACAGCTCCACCACCCATAATGTTCACTCTTTTTTACTGTGTCCTCAGTTTTCCCTCTTGCTCCTGGATTTTCTTTAGTCTCACCACCCTGCAGCGAAACTGGGGGGACGGGGGTTAGTAGCTGGAAAATGTGATGTTTATTGACCCCTTCCTCTCCTGAAGGAACATAGTGATTTGGTACAGATCACTCTGGTGTTTATTCTGAAGCATAGTATATTGTTTACTATGTCTTCAGGTTGCGAATGAAAAGGAAGCCTCTTTACAGAGTGCTTGCTGTTCATTCAGTGCAGCTGCAGAGAAGCAAATGTGATACATCAGGGGTCTATTTATTCCTGATAGTACACCAAAGTCCCCTTTTAACCAGCAGCATTATAAAAAATAATTTGTAAAAAAAAATAAAAATTGTAAAGAAAATTAAAACAAATATAAAGGGCTCATTCACATGTTTACCGGGCGCTCGGGTTCGGCACATCGCGGATCGGGTGGACAGATTGGATGGGGCTGGGGAAGACCCAGCTGTCATGGTAAACGTGGGTACCAATGACATAGGCAGAGGAAGATGGAGAGTCCTAAACGATTTCAGGGACTTAGGCGCTAAGTTGAGGAGTAGGACCTCCAAGGTAGTATTTTCACAAATACTACCTGTACCTCAAGCCACACCAGAGAGGCAGCGGGAGATTAGGGAAGTTAACAAGTAGCTGAGGAGCTGGTGTAGTAAGGAGGGTTTTGGGTTCCTGGTGAACTGGGCCGACTTCTCAGTCAGCCACTGGCTCTATGGTAGGGACGGATTGCACCTAAATGGGGAGGGTGCAGCCGTACTGGGTGAGAGGATGGCCAAAAAGTTAAAGGGGCTTTTAAACTAGGTGATGGGGGGGAGGGTACAGATGTAGATTTAGCCAATGGAAAGCAAAATTCAGAGGGCACAAATGGGGACAATAGTGGTAGGGTGTTCGGAGCTCCTAAACCCAGGGTGGGTATGGGGAAAAAATCACAAGAGCAGCCTAAAAACATCAAATGAGGATATATGTAAACGGCCAAAATTACGAGGTTTGTATACCAATGCCAGAAGCCTGGCCAACAAGATGGGAGAGCTGGAGCTGCTGATGTTTAAGGAGGACTTGGATTTTGTGGGAATAACTGAGACTTGGTTCGACAGCTCTCATGACTGGATGGCGACCATTCAGGGGTATTCCCTTTATCGCAGAGATAGAGAAGATAAAAAAGGGGGAGGGGTGTGTCTGTATATTAAGAACAGTGTACAGGTAAATATGAGGGATGATATTAATAATGGAGCTATGGATGAGGCAGAATCCCTATGGTAGAACTTCAAATGGAAGGCACTGTGGGGAAGGTAATATTGGGCGTATGCTATAGGCCCCCCCAACCTGAGGGAGGAGGGGGAGGCGGACCTCCTTTTACAGATAGGATTGGCAGCAAGGGTGGGAAATGTCATTATAATGGGGGACTTTAATTATCCAGATATAGACTGGGCAGAAGGAACCGTGCATTCAGCCAAGGCTTGGCAGTTCCTAAATGTTTTGCAGGACAATTTCATGGGTCAGATGGTGAATGCACCGACAAGAAACAATGCGGTACTTGACCTACTGATTACCAACAATACAGACCTGCTCACGGATATAGAAATACGGGGCAACTTGGGAAACAGTGACCATAGGTCAATTAGTTTCAGTATTAATTACAGTAATAGGAAACACAAGGGTAATATAAGGACACTGAATTTCAAAAGAGCCAATTTCCCAAAACTGCGCTCTCTGCTAGAAAATATCAAATTGTATAGAACCCTGCGAACAAAGAACACGGAGGAAAAATGGGAGTTCCTGCTTAGGGACTTATTTTGAGACCCTCCCTGGGGGTCCCAGAGACCGCATGGAGCACCGTGGGGGCTGCAATTTTTGCTGTGGTTCATGATTTGTGTGTTCCTATTAGTTTTGTATGGGCAGCCATTTTATGTTTTTCCCCATTGAGAATGTATTGTGGCCATTTTCTTGAGGTCCGTGGGCTGGACAGATATGCATCAGGCTTTTTTTCATGATAGAGGCAGAGCTTCTTCCGCTTCCTGTGCAGCTCAGTGTTACTTTCGTTTTCTACACTGATCAGATTGGACGTTTTTCTCTGGGCTCTGGTAAAGTTTTCTGGGGGCTCCCTGTAGGTTTTTTTTTTCTTCCCCCTGCTCTGCTATTATATATAATATACTAATCGGGGTTGGGGGTCCGCAGTATTAGAGGTGGGACCACGTGTTTTTGCTGTCTTAAAGGGACATACACAAAAAATTATTCATTTGCAAATGGAGTCCCTGGATAAAATTTTGCCTGCAGACCTCCTGGAAAGGGCTGCCGGACCCTCCGGTTCATAGTTGCAGCCCGAAATAGCATTTTTTTATTTTTTTTTTTGCAAAGCCTGATGTCAAAAGTGGAATTTCTCTGTTCTGGTGTTGCCAGCTGCAAACGTCCTCCGCCCTCACCTCCATCGGCAGGGTGCTCGGACTCTGAGATAGATATGGCCACCGCAGACACAGACCTCTTTGAGGGGTCAGTGTGTTCGCATTCTGACGGTGAAGAGGACCTGTCCTCATCTGTCGCCGCGCGGGAACGCGCATTGATGGAAGCCCTGATCGTTTCCGTGCGGGAAACTTTAAAAAAATAAAACCCACAGCACCGGGTACGCAGGTGCCTTTTGGTTCCCGCAAATCCCAGAAGTCGAGCAAGGTGTTCCTTTATCCCGAATTTTTTCACACTATTGTGGATGAACAATGGCGGCACATGTTGGTGGTGCCTAAGCGTTTTGCACACCGTTACCCCTTTGCGGAGGCAGTGTCCACTAGGTGGACTGTACCACCAAAAGTGGATTTTCCGGTGGCCAGGTTGAATAAAGTGACTGTGGTACCGGTGGAAGTGTCTCCAATTTTTGCGGATCCCGTGGATAGACGGCTAGAATCCTTGTCCCACCATTTACATGTGGTAGGGTAGCAGGTCACATGTTATAGTCTACCTTTGTGAACATTCTGGTAGCGCAGGCTGATACTGAATGGGTGAAGTTACTTAAAAGCAACTTGGAAGCTGAACGGCTCCCCCCTGCGGTTCTGGAACTGATGGACCAGTTGGCTCAAGCCCTGGTGTTCATGTGTGATAAGTCCCTGGATGTAGCCCTGTTAGTGGCCAGGGCGTCTGCAGTGGGGATTGCTATTAGGCACATGGTGTGGCTAATGAGCTGGTCTGCTGACCAGGCTTCCAAAAAGGCCTTGACTGATCTTCCTTTCACAGGCGTGAGGCTGTTTGGATCCTTTCTGGATGAGTTGATCAAAGGCCTTGCTATGGAGTAAGAGTACTCTTCTTCCTCAATCCTCTAAGGGCAAGGCACCGTGTGTTAGACAAGGGTCTTCTTTTGCTGCTCATAGGCGGCCAGTTCGTACATCCGGTCGCAAGTGACTGTACTGCAGTTCATGTTTTCTGGAGGTTCCGAGAAGACCTGCTCAGGTAAATTGGAGATGGACCAGGCGGATCTGCAGATGAATCTTCGTCTGCGTGATGGGGTGCCCTCACCTGTTTCTGTGGACAAGCTGCACAAGTTACAGTGCACTATCCGGTTGCTGTTGGCAGTCTGTCTTTTCTGCGAAATTGCAGAGGCTCAGGGCAACATGGTTTGGCATGAGCCACTGGGCAACTCATCTGCAAGATTGTCCTGTCCGGATTCAATCGGCCTTTGCCACGGCTGTGGCCTATTGTGATTACCAAGGGGGTACCAAGTGTGTCTTGGCCGCCCGGGAGTGGTTCCTTCACCCGGAGGCTTTTTCATCTTCTGTTTATCTGGTGGGGGATCGGCTACAGCTAATCACATGTTACAGGGTGCTTTGATTGGGGCTATTGGACACTTGAAGCTACTCCCAGGGGCTGGGACCGGGCGTCAGGCCGACTGTGAGGGCGGGGGCATTTGGACTGCCCAAAACGTCCCCCTGGGGTGCCTAAGCGGATTGCTAGACGCTACCCCTTTGAGGAGTCCCGTATAAAAAAAAGTGGACTGTGCCACCTACGATGGACCCCCTGGTCTCCAGACTGAATATAGCTACCATGATCCCAGTGGAGGATTCCCCGTCCTTTAAGGATCCGGCGGATAGAAAGGCGAAGTCTGTGGCCTGCAATATGTACTCCCTGGCGGGGTCTGCACTAAGACTGGTGTTTACTTTTGCCCTTGTGTCACGAACCTTGACTGGATGGGCTAAGTTACTACGCTGTGACCTGGAGGGGGTACAACTCCCCTCTGCCTTTGCGGTCTGACGGACCAGTTGGTGCAGGGGCTGCAATTTGTTTGCGATGCCTCGCTGGATGCGGCTCCAATATTGGCCTGACTGTCGGTTTCAGCAGTGGTCCTCCGGCATATACGTTGGCTAAAATGTTGGTCTGTGGATCAGACCTCTAAGAAGGCCTTGGCTGATCTACCTTTTCAAGGTAATCGCCTGTTTGGGGCTACCCTTGATGACATTATTGAAGGTCTTACAGGGGGTAAGAGTACCTTTCTCCCACAGGCTATCAAGGGTAAGGACCCTCATCGTAGATGGGGTCCCTCCTTTTCGGCACATTAAATGTTTTTTCGTCCCTCTGGGACAAGTGATCAGGGATCAAAGTCCTTCAAGGCCTCTTTGGGTGGCTCCAAGAGACCCTGGTCTGGCAAACAGAAATTGGGTTTTTCCAGATTTGCGGATAAGACCCCATTTGGACTGAAGGTGCTCCCTCAACCGTATCTGGGGTTGGGGGACATCTTGCCTGTTCCCGGACCTGTGGGTTCACGAAGTGATACGTTCCGGTTGTAAGATCGAGTTTCGATCTGTCCCTCTGGTAAGGCTTTTCACTTCCAATGTGCGACTGTCCCCATATCGCTTACAGGCTCTCTTTGGGGAAGTACAGAACCTGTTACAACAAGGAGTAATAATTCCTGTTCCATATTCGGAATGCTTTCAAGGCTTTTACTCAAACCTGTTTACGGTCCCCAGAAAGGAGGGCAAGATGCGTCCAATTCTGGACCTAAAGGCACTGAATTGCTTCATGCGAGTTCAAAAATTCAAGATGGAATCCGTTCGCGCGGTGGTGGCTTCCCTACACCAGGGGGATGTCTTCCCATCCATAGACATCAAAGATGCCTACCCTCACATCCCGATATGTGCAGGACATCAATGGTTTCTCTGTTTTGCCGTGGGAGAGGATCAGTTTGTGGCGTTGCCCTTTGGTGACAAACTTGGAGATCACCATGAAAACTCTGGAGGAGTTCGGATGGATTCTGAGCCTTTAGAAGTTGTCCCTGGTTCCTTCCATAGGACTGGACTATCTGGGCCTAACTTTGGATTCGTCCTCAGTCAGGGTGTTTCTTCCTCCGGACAAACTTCAAAAGCGATTCAGCTATTGCTGTCCAGCAAATCGTCGTCCCTTCAGACTTGTGGGACTGATGGTGTCGTTCTTCGAGGAGGCTCCTTTTGCTCAATTCCACACGAGGATCCTCCAGAAGGAAATCCTCAAATGGAACAAAGATCCAAATTCCCTTGACAACCAGATCCAGCTGAGCCAGGTGACCAGGGGGTTCCTGATATGGTGGCTTCGGTCCTCGACATTCAAACAAGGAAAATCCTTCCTTCCCCTATATTAGACAGTTGTCACAACGGATGCCAGTCTGTCCGGTTGGGAAGGTGTTCTCGGCAAGCTTTCTGCTCAAGGGGTCTGGTCCCTGGAAGAATCCAGGTTACCGATCAATGTTCTCGAGCTTAGAGCTATTAGGCTTTGCCTAGTTCGATGGACGGAGTACCTTCAGGGCTGTCCAGTGCGCATTCAATCGGACAATGCCACGGCCGTGGCTTATGTCAATCACCAAGGGGGCACCAGAAGTGTCCTTGCAGCTTTGGAGGTGGCAGGCATCCTTCCATGGCCAGATATGCTTTGATCCAGCTCTCCACTGTTCATATTCCAGGAATGGAAAATTGGCAGGTGGATTACCCCTCAAGTTGCTGCCAAAAACTTCTTCGCAGGATCGAGGCGGAAGGGATTCCGGTCATCCTTGTGGCTCCAGACTGGCCTCGCCGAGCTTGGTACGCCATCCTGGTCAAGCTAGTCGCAGATATTCCTTGGAGACTTGCTCTCAGGGAGGATCTAATGTCTCAAGGGCCGATCTTCCATCCTGCTTTACAGTCACTGGCTTTGACGGCTTGACTGTTCGAAGCCAAGTGCTGAAGGACAGGGGATGGTCCTCTTCAGCGATTCCCACTTTGCTTAAAGTGAGAAAAGTGACTTCTAGAAAGATCGATCATCGTACGTGGAAGTCGTATATTGCGTGGTGTGAGTCCCTTGGGGTTCCCCCTTGCTCTTACTCGGTGGCTCAGATCTTGGCTTTCCTTCATCGGGTAGTTGATGAAAAATTGCCCTTGAGTACTATGAAGGGTCAGGTTTCGGCCTTGGTAATTTTCTTCCAAAGGCCATTAGCCACCCATTTCCTGATGCGTAACTTTATCCAGGGGGTGCGACCTCTGTTGCCACCTTGGGACCTTAATTTGTTTCTGTCGGTTCTCCAGAAACCTCCCTTTGAAAATATTTGGGAGATTCCCCTGCTTACCTTATCCCAGAAGGTGGCCTTCTTGGTGGCTATTACTTTTCCGTGCAGGGTGTCGGAACTGGCGGCGTTGTCCTGTTGTCTGTCGTTCTCCCTATCAGGGATAAAGTGATACTTCTGGATCTGTTCTTCCAAGGGTGGTTTCAAGTTTCCACTTAAATGAGGACATTGTGTTGCTCTCCTTGTGTCCTAAGCCTCAACATCCCAAGGAATTTGCACTACGTACTTTGGATGTGGTTCGGGCAATCAGGGTGTACTTGGCGACCACTGAATCTTTTCGGAAGTCTGATTCGCTCTTTGTACTTGCGGCTGGACCAAGGAAAGGGCTACCTGCGTCTGCTGTGACTATTTCCAGATGGTTCCGACATACGGTTGTGCAGGCTTATTCAATTAAGGGTCAGGTTCCACCTTTCCCTGTTAGGTGTATTCTACTCAGGTGCTTAGTGCTTCCTGGGCCTTTAGCCATCAGGCATCTGTGGTTCAGGTTTGTGAGACCGCTACCTGGTTGTCTGTTCATACCTTTACAAAGTTTTACAAAGTGGATGTGCTGGCATCTGAAGATGCCTCCTTTGGCCGCAAAGTTTAAAGGTGTTTTCAGTCTCCCTTGAGGATGTTAAATGTTTTTGTCAGGTCGGTCTCATCTTGTTCTGATGAGCTCTATGTTGGCTGGTTGGCTGTGGTTCAGCCTTGGGGAATTATTTTCTGCGGTTCCCACCCCTCATGTTAGTTGGCACTGCTTTGGGACGTCCCTACTGTTATGAAGAACAGAGACTGCATCTGTCAATGAACGATAGAGAAAAATGGATTTTTGTCTTACCGTAAAATCCTTTTCTCTGAAGTTCATTGACGGATACAGTACCTGCCCCTCTATTTTGAGTTGGGTTGGTATTGTTTTCTGACACTGCTTTGATACAAAACTGACATCCTATAGCAGGGAGAGAGGGTAAACCCCTGGGACTGCCCATAGGCGTAGCCAGAACTTTTTTCTGCCTTGTGTCCTACTCCTGTAGGGGGCAGTATAACCCTACTGTTATGAAGAACAGAGACAGCATCCGTCTATGAACTTCAGAGAAAAGGATTTTACAGTAAGACAAAAATCCAATTATAATACCCAACTTCTTTGGTAAAATATCAAAGATGTTACACCAAGTAAATATCAAACCTGTCACACTTTAAAATTGCATACATCCGTGAAATGGTGACAAACTATAGTACATTAAATTATCCATAGGCGACACTTTAAAAGCCTTTACAGATTACCAGTTTAGAGTTGCGCAAGAGGTCTAGTGCTCGATTTATTGCCGTCATTCTGATATCTGTGGCGATACCTCACTAGTGTGGTGCAGTTTCCACTCACATATGCATGCAGGTAACCGTTTGTAAACAAACAAACTGGAAGTGACAAAAGCCTCATCGGTTTCTAACATCACACCGAGCGAGGTCTTCACTTTTACTTTATAGGGAATTGCCTGCTGAAAAGTATGGTACCAGGATCATGGCTGCAGCCATGATTCTGATATAACCACCTCGATACGAGGATGGAGATGGTTATATATCTATCTCTCTATCTATGTATGTATATATATGTGTGTGTGTGTGTGTGTATATATAATATATATATATATATATATATATATATATATATGTGTGTATATATAAATAAAATATTTTATTATATCTTTTCATTTTTCATGTGACAACACTGAAGAAATGACACTTTGCCACAATGTAAAGTAATGAGTGTACAGCTTGTAGAACAGTGTAAATTTGCTGCCCCCTAAAATAACTCAACATACAGCCATTAAGGTTTAAACCGCTGGCAACAAAATTGAGTACACCCCTAAGTGTAAATGTCCAAATGGGGCCCAATTAGCCATTTTCTCTCGGGTGTTGTGACTAGTTAGTGTTACAAGGTCTCAGGTGTGAATGGGGAGCAGGTGTGTTAAATTTGGTGTTATCGCTCTCACTTTAATACTGGTCACTGGAAGTTCAACATGGCACCTCATGGCAAAACTCTCTTAGGATCTGAAAAAAAAGAATTGTTGCTCTACATAAAGATGGCCTAGGCTATAAGAAGACTGCCAAGACCCTGAAACTGAGCTGCAGCACGGTGGCCAAGACCATACAGCGGTTTAACAGGACAGGTTCCACTCAGAACAGGTCTCGTCATTTTCGACCAAAGACATTAAGTGCACATGCTCAGCGTCATATCCAGAGGTTGTCTTGGGGAAATAGATGTATGAGTGCTTCCAGCATTGCAGCAGAGGTTCAAGGGGTGGGGGATAGGCCTGTCAGTGCTCAGACCATATGCCGCACATTGCATCAAATTGGTCTGCATGACTGTCATCCCAGAAGGAAGCCTCTTCTAAAAATGATGCACAAGAAAGCCCGCAAACAATTTGCTGAAGACAAGCAGAAGTAGTAGTACATAAATTACTGGAACCATGTCCTGTGGTCTGATGAGACCAAGATAAACTTATTTGGTTCAGATGGTGTCAAGCGTGTGTGGCGGCTGTGTCATGGTCTGGGGCTGCATAAGTGCTGCCGGCACTGGGGAGCTTCAGTTCATTGAGGGTATCATGAATGCCAACATGTACTTTGACATACGGAAGCAGAGCTGATCCCCTCCCTTCCGAGACTGGGCTGCAGGGCAGTATTCCAACATAATGACCCCAAACACCTCCAAGATGACCACTGCCTTGCTAAAGAAGCTGAGGGTAAAGGTGATGGACTAACCAAGCACGTCTCCAGACCTAAACCCTATTGAGCATCTGTGGGGCATCCTCAAACAGAAGGTGGAGGAGCGCAAAGGTCTCTAACATCCACCAGCTCTGTGATGTCGTCATGGAGGAATGGAAGAGGATTCCAGTGGCAACCTGTGAAGCTCTGGTGAACTCCATGCCCAAGAGGGTTAAGGCAGTGCTGGAAAATCATGGTGGCCACACAAAATATTGACACTTTGGGCCCGGTTTGGACATTTCCACTTAGGGGTGTACTCACTTTTGTTGCCAGCGGTTTAGACAATGGATGTGTGTTGAGTTAGTTTGAGGGGACTGAAAATTTACATGGTTATACCAGCTGTACACTCACTGCTTTACATTGTAGCAAAGTGTCATTTCTTCAGTGTTGTCACTGGAAGAAAAGATGATAATCACTGAAAAGATATAATAAAATATAACACACAGCTCAAAGTAACACTTTGGAAAACACATCACATCTTAATTGGGAAAAATATCCTGCTGGTTATTTATACTGATATGGACTGGGTAACGTTTTGGGAATGAAAGGATGCCACATCGTTTAATGGAAATAAAAATAATCAAAGAGGCCGTGCATTGTCCTGTGCCAGGAGGAACCCAGGACCCACTACACCAATGTAGGGTCTGACAATGGGTCCAA
This sequence comes from Pelophylax lessonae, assembly GCF_965119305.1. Taxonomy (NCBI): domain Eukaryota; kingdom Metazoa; phylum Chordata; class Amphibia; order Anura; family Ranidae; genus Pelophylax; species Pelophylax lessonae. The sequence continues at coordinate 651,109,729 of NC_138768.1, forward strand.
AATGTCATCCCAATACCTAATGGCAGTCAGGGTGCCATTGTCTAGCCTGTAGAGATCTGTGCGTCCCTCCATGGATATGCCTCCCCAGACTATTACTGACCCACCATCAGTGGTGTATTTAGGTTTTGTGCTGCCCTAGGCCGGACTAAACTTGTGCACCCCCTAATTTAACTACGAACCACCCCTTCCTGTCAAGGCCACACCCATTCCTGTTTCAGACCCGCCCTTTCATCTGTAAACCACACCGCTTCCTCTTTAGGCTCCTACTTTTCCTCTCTGTATAGTAAAAGTGGGTACAAAGTGCTTCATGAAAGCACTCCTGGAGGTGAGCATGTGCTCATGGGGGCCCCATTAGGCAGTGGGGATGCCAATCCATGGGGCCGGTGGCAGTAATTGCCGCCGGGCACCCGTGATTTTTTTTTTTACTAGTAGTGGCGGCAATCTGCAATTTTTAGCGGGACTGCAGCAGACAGATCGGACACCTAACTGTATTAATGTCACTGGTCCCCCCAAAAGTGTCAAAAATGCCAGTTAGGGGTCCAATCTGTCCGTGGCAGTCCCGCTAAAAAAAAAATTGCAGATCGCCGCCATTACTAGTAAAAAAAAAATGAAATAAAAATGACATACATCTTTCCCCTAATTTGTAGACGCGATATCTTGCGCAAACCAATCAAAATACGCTTATTGGTATTTTTTTTACCAAAAATATGTAGCAGAATACAAATTGGCCTAAAATGATGAAAAATTTGATTTTTACATTTTTTTGGGGGCAATGTTATATAGCAGAATGTGGAAAACCTTTTATTTTCCAAATTGTTGCTCTTTTTCTATAGCACAATATAAAAAAAAAAAAAAATCGCACAGCTGATCATATACCACCAAATAAAGCTCTATTTGTGGGGAAAACAAGGACATCATTTTTTTTTTAGGATACAGCGTCGCACGACCGCGCAATTTTCCATTAAATTAATGCAGTGCCGAATCGTGAAAAGTGGCCTTTCATTAAGGGGGGAAACCTTCCTGTCCAGAAGTGGTTAAAGCTTGGAGCAGTTTGAAGTACATGAACTTTCACTGCATGTGAACTGTTAAATGCGTTTGCATTGGTTTCAGCATGCATGGAGCACTTTGCACATGTTGAAATCAATGCAAACTCATTTAATAGTTCACATGCAGTGAAAGTTCATGTACTTCAAACTGCTCCATATTGAAAATATATTTACTGCAAAGTTTAAATGTGATTATTAATTTGTAGTAATAGCAGTGGCAGGGGCGAACTGACAACGCATAGGGCCCCTGGGCAATAAGATATAATGGGGCCCCCATGTCCCCTCCCACACTCAAGCCATACCCACATAGCCCCAACTACATTTTGCGCTGCCCACATTAGATGCGTTTGTGGCACCCATCCTCCACATATTGCAGCTTGGCTGCACAGAAGGTCTCATCCGCAAACTATTGAAGCTGTCAGGCCTTCATGTTCAAGAATGGGCCAATGGCTAATTCTTGTCTGCAGCTTAGACTCATGGACATTCCTTTTGGCATTGCTGGGAAATGTGTGTAAGATCATATCTTGGGACATAAGGCTAGAGAAAAAAGTGTGATGCACACAGAGCACCGCAGCAAAAGGTGGGTGTGTTTTTTGGGGGCTGAAGGTAGTCTTCTGCTGATTACATAGCACAGTATAAAGACAGAAGGGGAAAGAGGGAGGAGAGATAGGAATAAGAGGGAGAGAGGTAAAAAAGGGGAGGGAGAGAGAGGGAGGTGAGAGATGAGGGGTTAAAAGGGGGGTGAGACAGAGAGAGAGGTGAGCGAGAGAAGGGTGCGGTGAGAGAGGGATGAAAGAGGGGGTAGGGGGTGAGAGAAAAAGAGAGATAGGGGATGCTCAGAGAGGGGGGTTGGGATGAGACAGAGAGGGGGTGAGGGGGGTGAGCGAGAGAGGGGGGTGAGAGAGGGGGGGTGAGAGAGAGCGAGAGCGGGGGGGTGAGAGAGAGCGAGAGAGGGGGGGTGAGAGAGAGCGAGAGAGGGGGGGTGAGAGAGAGCGAGAGAGGGGGGGGTGAGAGAGAGCGAGAGAGGGGGGGGTGAGAGAGAGAGGGGGGGGTGAGAGAGAGAGAGGGGGGGTGAGAGAGAGAGCGAGAGAGGGGGGGTGAGAGAGAGAGCGAGAGAGGGGGGGTGAGAGAGAGAGCGAGAGGGGGGTGAGAGAGCGAGAGAGGGGGGTGAGAGAGCGAGAGAGGGGGGTGAGAGAGCGAGCGGCAGAGGGGGGTGAGAGAGCGAGCGGCAGAGGGGGGTGAGAGAGCGAGCGGCAGAGGGGGGTGAGAGAGAGAGCGGCAGAGGGGGGTGAGAGAGAGAGCGGCAGAGGGGGGTGAGAGAGAGAGCGGCAGAGGGGGGTGAGAGAGAACGCGGCAGAGGGGGGTGAGAGAGAACGCGAGAGAGGGGGGTGAGAGAGAACGCGAGAGAGGGGGGTGAGAGAGAACGCGAGAGAGGGGGGTGAGAGAGAACGCGAGAGAGGGGGGTGAGAGAGAGAGCGAGAGAGGGGGGTGAGAGAGAGAGCGAGAGAGGGGGGTGAGAGAGAGAGCGAGAGAGGGGGGTGAGAGGGAGAGCGAGAGAGGGGGGTGAGAGGGAGAGCGAGAGAGGGGGGTGAGAGGGAGAGCGAGAGAGGGGGGTGAGAGGGAGAGCGAGAGAGGGGGGTGAGAGAGAGAGCGAGAGAGGGGGGTGAGAGAGAGAGCGAGAGAGGGGGGTGAGAGAGAGAGAGCGAGAGAGGGGGGTGAGAGAGAGAGAGCGAGAGAGGGGGGTGAGAGAGAGAGAGCGAGAGAGGGGGGTGAGAGAGAGAGAGCGAGAGAGGGGGGTGAGAGAGAGGGGGTGAGAGAGAGAGGGGGGTGAGAGAGAGAGCGAGAGAGGGGGGTGAGAGAGAGAGCGCGAGAGAGGGGGGGTGAGAGAGGGGGGGTGAGAGAGAGAGCGCGAGAGAGGGGGGGTGAGAGAGAGAGCGCGAGAGAGGGGGGGTGAGAGAGAGAGCGAGAGAGGGGGGGTGAGAGAGAGCGCGAGAGAGAGAGGGGGTGAGAGAGAGAGCGTGAGAGCGAGCGAAAGAGGGGGGTGAGAGAGCGAGAGAGGGGGGTAAGAGAGCGAGAGAGAGCATGATAGGGGGGTAAAAGGGAGGGTGAGAGATAGGGGGGTAAGAGAGAGGGGTTAAAGAGAGGGAGAGAAAGTGAGAAAGGGGGGTTAGAGAGGGTGGCAGGGGGTGAGAGCGAGATAGTGGTGAATGGGGGGAGGGTGGATGAGAGAGAGGATGGGGGTCGGTATGTGTGCTACTCACATTTATGGCCCAAGACTGCTTTACCCTGTGCTCAGGCTGCCAGGATCTAGAACTGCTCTATATGTAAATATGCTGCCTCCATAGCTCATGTCACAGCAGTGTGTGTACTGTATGAGAGTCCATGTCCAGTGCATATTTTACCCATGTGAATTGCAATCAGAAGACCGGATCCAGCCACACATGGGATCATCTCGAGATCGGTCCAGCCTGGTGACAACAGAATGAATGGGAGATCAGGGCTGCAGAGGAGGGGGCGGGGCTTGCCATGCACAGCTCTCCCGGGGGGGGGGGGTGTGTTAACTGTTTTGTGGCCAGACACCGGGCTCTCCGCTCTGAATGCTGTCCACTGTGTCTGTCCTGCCTTCAGGAAGCTGATCCATGTGTGCGGAGAGGATGGGGGGGTACCAATCACGTTACTGATCATCTACTAGGACTGCTGAGAGGAGTGCAGTATCTACATCGATCGTTCTGTAGGTACTCTGCAACAAGTACAGGTGCAGTGGCCCCGACCCTCGGGAAGTTTCTGAATAAACAGTCTGCCCCTGAGCAGTGGTAACCTAAAATTGTGATTTCTACCTGCTAGGGGGGATTCTTGTCCTGGTCAGAGGTTCCCATGTCCCCCTCTCTCTCAGCCTCCTCGACATAGACAGACTCCGCCCGGCCCCGGGGAGAAGTTAGTATCCATTACATGCCGCACGGAGGAGGGTAGGCGGCCAATCCATTGAATGAAGTGCAGCCGGTCTGGCCAGTCACTGGTCGCTCTATGGGGGCGCCAGTCCCTCCCTCCCTGGCAAGTACGCCCCTTACTCACTGCTGAGAGCCAGGGACTGTGTGTGTGTGGGAGGCGGCGGGAGGCAGACAAGGTGACGGGAGCAGACTCAAAGGATGGACGGGACTCACAGAACAGATTGGAGGTTGTCTTTGATGCGGGGGGGGGCTTTTTTGCCGCCCCCCGCAAAGTGCCGCCCTAGGCCTAGGCCAAAATACAGCAGTATAATATGGGGGAGAGAAAGGTTGGAAATGGCGCTACCCAGGGTGTATATGCGAATACACAAAGATTGGGTGTGATTTTCTGTCCCCAGAAAAGGTCCTTACGGACCGATAGATCCCATCTGGGTAAAAGGGGAGAAAAAGAAACCTCTTAGTGTGGCAAATAAAATGGAGTTTCTAGAAGTAATAGTGACTCACACTTAGGTGCTATGTGCAGCAGATCGTGTCAGACAAGGTGCAGGCAGCGCCGGTGAAGCTTCCGCGTTCCGCCCTACGCACGTTTCGTCATTGGACGTCTACGGGAGCGGTCAATGACGTTCCAATGACAAAACGTGCGTAGGGCAGAACCTATGCGTCAACCTCACTTCCGGTCCGGGGCTCGCCGAGGGTGGAACGCGGAAGCTTCGCCGGCGCTGCCTGCACCTTGTCTGACACGATCTGCTGCACATAGCACCTAAGTGTGAGTCACTATTACTTCTAGAAACTCCATTTTATTTGCCACACTAAGAGGTTTCTTTTTCTCCCCTTTTACCCAGATGGGATCTATCGGTCCGTAAGGACCTTTTCTGGGGACAGGTTTGAGAATTATTTACCCTACATAAGCATATGAGAAGTATTTTGAAGTGGGGTAAGTGCGACCTCTAGTGGTCATCTTTGTGGAGTTTTCTCACACAAAGCCATCAATATTATCCCATTTATTTATTTATTCATATATACACCACATTATATTCAATATTTATTGGGACATCATACCATACCTTGCCACAATTTTAGATATTTATTCACATCTGACCCATTATTTTAATCATTTTATTTGGTATATGTACAACACCCACACAAGATTACATGGGCACCGAGTTTATTGTGTGTAATTTGCACTGAGCACTTTATCTTCCTCAAAATCACACCCAATCTTTGTGTATTCGCATATACACCCTGGGTAGCGCCATTTCCAACCTTTCTCTCCCCCATATTATATTCTAACCCCTATAATTTTTAGGGGTTGGTTGATGGCTGCAACCCAAATTATTATTACTTTAGAGGCTCGGAAGTTCATATCCATAGCGCTGGTTTCTTCCTCTCTCTTTACTTCAAAATACAGCAGTGCCCACCACTAAACCGGTCATGCTGAACGTTACAGGCAGCATAACGTTCTCCACGGCTTCTCCAGACCCTTTCACATCTGTCACATGTGCTCAGGGTGAACCTGTTCTCATCTGTAAAAAGCACAGAGCTCCGGTGGGGGACCTGCCATTTCTGGTGTTCAATGGCTAATGCCAGTCAAGCTCCACGGTGACGGGAAGTGAGCACAGGGCCCACTAGAGGACGTTGGGCCCTCAAGTCACCCTCATGAAGTCTGTTTCTGATTGTTTGGTCAGAAACAATTCACACCAGTGGCCTGCTGGAGGTAATTCTGTAGCTGCCTGTCTCCTGGAATCCCCTCCATGCTTTTGAGACTGTGGTGGGAGGCACGGCAAACCACCTGGCAATGGCACATATTGATGTTCCATCCTGGAGGAGTTAGAATGCCTATGAAAACTCTATAGGGTCCAGGTATCGCCTCATGATGCAAGTAGTGACACTGACCCTAGCCAAATGCAAAACTAGTGAAAAACAGTCAGAAAAGATGAGTAGGGAAACAAATTTCAGTGGCCTCCACCTGTAAAACCATTGTGTTTTTGGAGGTTGTCTCATTGTATCACTTTTACTTTTCTCAATAAAGTTGTTTGAAACTAAAAACATTTCCAAATATTTGGTATTCCCTACAGTTTTTTTTTTTTATATTTAGTGGGAATTTTGTAAGTTTTATGTTGCGTTTGTGAGCGTAATAATGACTTTAAAGTATTTTTCTCTGTCGCTCATTGACAGACACAGTCCTCTTAATATCAATTGGGTTATACTGCCCTCTACAGGAGTAGGACACTAGGCAGAAGAAAACGTTCTGGCCACACCTTAGGGGCAGTCCCAGAGGGTATATCATCTCTCTCTGCTACAGGATGTCAGTTTTTTCTGTCTAGTCAGGACCTAAGTTCCTTGCTGGGATCTTCGGTCCTGGCAAGATTTTTTTAGATAAATCCTTTTTAGTTAGCTTTTTTTCTCCAGTTGTTCCTGTGAGATCTTCAAGCAATTATGCCGGATCTGGGCGACGGGCTGGATGTTGAGGTCCAGTGGTCACCCCAGCCGGCCTACAAGCGCGTGCAGATTCCAGCTCCGCGCTGGGTCGGCCGCGACACATTCGAGCAATTATGCTGGAGCTGGGCGACAGGCTGGATGTTGAGGTCCAGTGGTCACCCCAGCCGGCCTACAAGCGCGTGCAGATTCCAGCTCCGCGCTGGGTCGGCCGCGACACATTCAAGCAATTATGCTGGGCGACGGGCTGGATGTTGAGACCCAGTGGTCACCCCAGCCGGCTTGCGGACGCGTGCAGGCCTTAGCTCCGCGCTGGGTCAGCCGCGACATAGTCCCACTGGTTGGGGACTGGCCCTGCGGGTTAAACGTCTCGCTAGGACGCCTACGACCAATCTGAATTGGCGCGGTGTCTGTGTTGGCTGACAGCCCCCCAACCACGGTGAAGGGTTCTGTCAGGAGTTTGTGCCCGCCGGTTTTGGTATGGTAAGTAGAAGTTCCCCCTCTCCCTCTGTCGGGTGGGCCCGGCCCCTCCGTGGGATAATCGGACCCTCATAACGGGTTACCCTCTATCCGGTAAACATACTCCTATCTTCCCCACCGATTTAAAGGTTGGTAAGTAAGAGGGGCGGGCTCCTGTCCTGTAAAGATTCCAGGAGGCTTGGTTAAAGAGCTTACTATCCTGTAAAGTCACGACAAAGGTGTAAAGGATGGAGTATGGGGCCGCATTACTAGTAACTCGGTCATACAGTTTGTCAGACACTTACCGTTCAATCGCTAAGGTTGTCAGGGCGCACGGAACAACATCCTTTCGAGGTTTGTCAGGGATGGCACCGCAGGCATTCTAAGACAAGTATGCAGATTGTCAAATACATGTCGGCGGTTCGGGAACACTAGCCTTTGGAGCGCAGGTATGGGGCCGCGGGCGTTACCAATGTAACTCGGTCGGCTGCAGATGCGCGGAGCGCCATTCTATCGTGGGCCACGCAGGGCCGCCATTATGGCGTAGCCCAGATGTCCCCGCTTTGGCGGCGGCCATCTTGGATCCACCCAGCCTCGTGAAACAGCGGTGGGAGTGCCGGAAGGGGCGGGGCCGCTTCCTTTACCCGGGTAAATCAATCCACAAGACTTCCTGTCCTGTAAAGACAGCTCTGAGAGCAGTCCGGTAGGAACTTCTGTGCATCAGGTGGTAAGCCTTGGGGGTGTCTCTTCTCTCTCTGTGGGGGCTCCAAAGCGGTCACTGAGGGGCGCTATTGCGCGAAGGGATTAATTTAAAGAGAAAAAAGTTTTTTTTCTTTAAGTTTCAAATGTTGTCATTTGTTTGCTGAGAGGTTCCTGGCTTTGCCATGGACCCTGCGACACACGTATCCCCACCTGAGATTAGGATGAGATTATTAAGGATCTCACTGGGGGCAAGAGCACTTTTTTGCCACAGAATACTAAGGGTAAAGGACCTCGTCAGAGACGGGGGCCTTCTTTTTCCGCTCATAAGTTTTTTTTTTTTTTTTCGCCCCGCGGGGGCGGGCGATAAGGCTAAGTCCTCCAAAGCCCCTCCAGGGGGTTTCAAGGGGCGTTGGTCGGGTAAACAAAAGTCCGGCTCTTCCAGAGCTGAAGATAAGACCACTAAAGCCTGAAGGTGCGCCCCCACCCATATCTGGGGTGGGGGGACGTCTTCACCGGTTTCCGGATCCATGGCTTTCCAGAATCCCGGACAAATGGGTTAGTGAAGTCATACGGTCGGGATACAAGATCGAGTTTCGATCACTTCCACCGGTGCGATTCTTCCCTTCCAATATTCGACTATCCCCGGATCACTTAAGAGCTTTGCGGGGGGCAGTAACGGATTTGATGCAACAAGGAGTGGTGGTCCACGTTCCTTGGGCAGAACGTTTTCAGGGGTTCTATTCAAACCTATTCAAAATACCCAGAAAAGAGGGCAAGGTGCGTCCAATTCTGGACTTAAGAGCACTCAATCATTTTGTCCGGGTACAAAAATTCAAGATGGAGTCCATTCGCACAGTAGTAGCCTCCCTGCATCAGGGGAATTTTCTGGCATCCATAGACATCAAGGATGCCTATCTTCACATTCCCATTTACGCAGGACATCAGCGTTTCCTTCGTTTTTCTGTAGGAGAGAACCATTATCAGTTTGCGGCGTTACCTTTTGGTCTCGCCTCGGCTCCCCGGGTCTTCACAAAGGTGTTGGCCCCAGTTTTGGCGCTGTTACGACAGCGAGGCATATCGATTCTAGGTTACCTAGACGATCTTCTTCTCCGTGCGGAGTCTCCGCGGACTCTGTTGCTAAACTTGGAGATCACTATGATCTCTTTGCAAGAGTTCGGGTGGCTGGTGAACCTGCAAAAGTCCTCTCTGGTTCCCACCAGCAGGCTGGAATATCTGGGTCTAATTTTAGACACATCCCTGGCAAAAGTGTTTCTCCCTGCGGAGACACTCCAGAAGATTCAGTCAACGATTCAGTTGTTGCTGTCCGTCAACTGGCCTTCCCTTCGGACTTGCATGAGGGTCCTGGGTCTGATGGTGGCTTCCTTCGAGGCAGTACCATTTGCCCAGTCCCATACCCGAATCCTTCAAAAGGAGATTCTTCTCAAATGGAACCGGAATCCCGATTCCCTGGACAATCGGATCCGACTGAGCGAGCGGACCAGGGAGTCTCTGGTCTGGTGGCTTCGGTCTCCGAGGCTCAGCCAGGGGAAGTCATTTCTTCCAATATACTGGACGATTGTCACCACGGATGCCAGTCTATCCGGGTGGGGAGGGATTTTCGGCAAATTATCTGCTCAGGGGCTTTGGTCCCTGGAAGAGTCCAGGTTACCGATAAATGTATTGGAACTGAGAGCGATCAGACTTTGTCTGATTCACTGGACCGAGCAGCTCCGGGGCAGCCCGGTGCGGATCCAGTCAGACAATGCCATGGCAGTGGCCTACGTCAATCACCAGGGGGGCACCAAGAGTGTTCTGGCGGCCATAGAAGTGGCCAGCATTCTTCGTTGGGCGGAACGATTTGTTCCAGCTCTCTCCGCGGTATTCATTCCGGGGGTGGAAAACTGGCAGGCAGATTTTCTCAGCCGTCAGATTCTGGATCAAGGGGAATGGTCTCTTCATCCAGAGGTATTTCACCAACTGTGCCTTCGTTGGGGCACCCCGGATGTGGATCTGTTGGCATCTCGGCTCAACAGGCAGGTGCGGAGGTTTGTAGCTCGCTCCCGCGATCCTCTAGCAGACGCTGCAGATGTGCTGGTCGCCCCGTGGGGGCAGTATCAGCTACTGTATGCCTTCCCTCCTCTCAAGTTGCTGCCGAAACTTCTTCGCGGGATAGAGGTGGAGGGGATTCCAGTTATCCTGGTAGCTCCGGACTGGCCTCGTCGGGCTTGGTACGCCGACCTGGTCAGGCTGGTCGCAGACGTTCCTTGGCAACTTCCTCTCAGGGAGGATCTGCTGTCTCAGGGACCGATCTTCCATCATGCTTTACGATCGCTGGCTTTAACGGCCTGGCTATTGAGACCCAGGTGCTGAAGGACAAAGGGTTGTCCGCTTCAGTTATTCCTACTCTAATTAAAGCAAGGAAAGCGACTTCCAGAAAAGTCTATCATCGCACATGGAAGTCTTATATCGTGTGGTGTGAATCCCTTGGGTTCCCTCCACGTTCTTACTCGGTGGCCCGAATATTGGCTTTTCTGCAAAAGGGGGTTGAGCAGAAACTGTCCTTGAGCACCATCAAGGGTCAGGTTTCAGCGTTAGCAATCTTCTTTCAGAGGCCTCTGGCTACTCATTCCTTGGTGCGGAGTTTCATCCAGGGGGTGCGGCACCTGGCTCCGCCGGTGCGCGCACCCTTGCCGCCCTGGGATCTTAATTTGGTGCTGTCGGTTCTTCAGAAACCTCCCTTTGAAAATATCAGGGAAATTCCCTTGCTTACTTTATCCCAGAAGGTGGCCTTCTTGGTGGCTATCACTTCTGCACGCAGGGTGTCAGAACTGGCCGCATTATCCTGTCGTTCCCCATATCTGGTGGTTCATAGGGATAAGGTGGTTCTTTGTCCGAATCCATCCTTCCTTCCTAAGGTGGTTTCAGATTTCCATCTAAATGAAGATATTGTGTTACCTTCCCTGTGTCCTAAGCCCAGTCATCCTCGGGAGTTTGCGTTACACTCCTTGGATGTGGTTCGGGCGATCGGGGTATACTTGAATACTACAGACTCGTTTCGTAAGACGGATTCACTTTTTGTGATCACGGATGGCCCTAAAAAGGGGTTGCCTGCATCTGCCACGACTATCTCCAGATGGATCAGACAGACGGTGGTACAGGCTTATTCTATTAAGGGTCGGGTTCCTCCGTTCCCTGTTAAGGCGCACTCCACTCGGGCGCTTAGTGCTTCCTGGGCCTTTCGCCATCAGGCGTCAGTGCTTCAGGTTTGCAAGGCGGCTACCTGGTTGTCGGTTTATACTTTTGCAAAGTTCTATAAAGTTGATGTGATGGCATCGGCGGATGCCTCTTTTGGCCGCAAGGTTCTGCAGGCCGCTGTTTGAGGAGACCGGTGGTCTACCTCGAGGGGTTTTTTCTGTTGGGTTTTCAGTTGAGTCTCATCCTTTTGTCTGATGAGCCTTTAAAACTTCTGGTTGGCATCGGTTGGGCCTTCTAGATTGGATTTTGATTTCCGTTATCCCACCCCTCATTTGTGGCACTGCTTTGGGACGTCCCAATTGATATTAATCAAGAGGACTGCGTCTGTCAATGAGCGACAAGAGAAAATTGGATTTTTGTAAGAACTTAACGTAAAATCCTTTTCTCTTAAGCTCATTGACAGACGCAGTACCCGCCCCTCTATTTTTGAGTTGGGTTGGGTTAAATTCTCTGACACTGCTTTGTGACATAACTGACATCCTGTAGCAGAGAGAGAGAGGATATACCCTCTGGGACTGCCCCTAAGGTGTGGCCAGAACGTTTTCTTCTGCCTAGTGTCCTACTCCTGTAGAGGGCAGTATAACCCAATTGATATTAATCAAGAGGACTGCGTCTGTCAATGAGCTTAAGAGAAAAGGATTTTACGGTAAGTTCTTATAAAAATCCAATTTTATTGAAAATAATTGTGATAAAAATTTGTACAACTTTTACAGGACCTACTAATTTAGTAGCACCATCTTTTTTTTTTTTTTTTTTTCCACTGGCCCTATGCTTTCAGAAAATGTATGGTTTGGGGGGCCTTTTACAAACTCCACTTGAGGTTTAAAATGAAGCGTGGGGTCTGACATTGAAAGGGTTTAAGTTTTACACATCTTCTTAAAGCATTCTGCCTATAATGTCTTGTGTAGTTGGTAAATGTTTATAAATCGAATCACTTTTATGGTATTACTGAGCAAATTGTTTTAAACAATAACACTCTGGGATAATGGCCTCTCTGCTCTTCCTCCAGCGCTTACTGGAGCACTGGGCTGTGGAGGGGCTGGCAAATGCTTTCAGTGAATCGCTGAGAGGCTGAGCCAGGTGGCAGTCCAGGCTCCTGGGTGTATTCCGACCATATGGTCGGGATCTTTTCCAAGCCTGGACCGATGTAGTGACATCAGTCAGCAGTGGTCTTTAGCCACATTGTTGGCTGAAAATGGGTCACAAGAATGCAGAACGTACTGTACTCCTAGGATCCATGGGAGAAGTATAGGCAAAATGCTTTGTCTGTAGTTTTTTATATTTGGTTTAGCTGTGAGATTTACAAGCATTGGCATTCGGTTCTTTTCATTGAAAATGTTGATTTATCAAACATCTCATTTAGTGCAAATTATTTTGGAAGGGTACACTTAATTCATGTAAATGAATATTCTGCTGAAAGATTATATTATTGCTGGTATGGTCAGCTTTATAACATATTGCAGAAGTAAGAAGTCGCCTATTTAATGGTAAAGACTTCGGGCTGTATGTATCCTTCAAAGAACTGTCGCATTGCTGCAAGCTGCATCAGATTCCAGCCTGTCCATGGAAATTACATTTGGAATTTGTACATTTCTTTAAGTCTTAGAACTGACGTGGATACATGAGGCCCATCATTGGTGTAATATTTAAACTAGTACGTTATTACAATTTTGTGTAATAAAGCAATGTTTGCTATTGCTCATGTGTGTTCTGTATATGCATATGCCTCGTTTTAAAGTAAACTGTAAATGGCTTTTTCTTTTTTTCCCTAATGCAGTATCTGAGAGCAAAGAACTAAATGTATCCCTTAGAACAGTGTTAAAACAAGAAATGAACAGACTTTTTGGTGAAACAAGTCCTGCAAATTTTAACAATGCTTTCCTGAAAGAGAACAAGGACTCAATACCCCACCGGTTATCAGGTAATTTCTAAACAAACACCATCCATATGTGGTGTTTTCATTTATTCGCACACTGTTCTATCAAAGAAAAGAAAACGAACAGAGATTGGAACAAACATTGAACACTTGCCACATGTTCTGCCTAGATGCAATGTGAAGGTGTCAAATGCCCCAGTAGTAGATAAACTCCTTTGTTGTATGTGACCTGCTTTGGTTCCATGCATCCTCTGTTATGACGCAGTGTATAGGTTAGGAAACATTTAGGAATGTCACTTTCACGCAGGTCATTTGTTTTCCTTTGGAGGGAATGCTTTATTTAAGTCACAGGGCAAAGTCAGGGAGCTAAACATGTTAAACTTCACCTGAAAGGAGTGTTTCCTTGTTTTATCCTAAAATTCACCATCTACACTGAGCTGTTGAGTAGGGATCGACTGATTATCGGTGGGGCCTATATTCACTTTTTTTGAAGGATGTCACAATCTTGTCGATATTGCTTCAAGTGGTTGTACTGGAGTGATGCCTGCAGCTACAGGCATCACCCTAGTACTGTTTTTTTTTTTTTTTTTTTTTTTTTTTTTTTTTTAGAGCCGACAGTCGGCTTTCTTGTAATAACCGATGTGGCTAATCACCGCACGGCTGTTATTACAAGTAGCAGGAGGGCGCCCGGGTCTCCCGTCCCACCAGCAGGCCCGAGCAACCAACCAGCACATCCCCCGACTGGCTGAAGACCCGAAAAAAGCCATAATCGGCTCTGATTGGGTCTCCGATGTAGTAACCCGTAAGCAATCTCATGACATCACTTCCGGTTATTGGAGCCTTACAGGCACCAGATTTTAAAAAATTATCTTATAGACCCCAGATCCCTCCATACCTTCCAGTACCTGTCACTGCCTATTAATGTCTGAATTTAAAACTGAATGTTTACATTCCTTGTGACAGCAGTAAAAGTGATAAAAAAAATAAATTTAAAAGGACAATGTAAATAAAAACTTTAAATATGCAGAATATTGGCACCTAATATCTCCTATCGGTCTGAAGGGTGGCTGGAAAATCGGTATCTGCCCTGAAAAAACTATATCCATCAATCCCTAGTATGTACTAGTGTTCTTTGTACAGGAAAAAGATTGTTGCCTGAAAAGAATTGGTCTGGTCACAAATACAGGTTTATTTCTGTTGTGAAGGTTTTCAAGCGTAATTCCAGGCTATATCCAACTAATCTTAAAAATGCTCCATCCCCCCTCCTCCCCCTAACCTGTGTAAGAAAGGTGTATACACTTGCCTATTTTCAGGCCACTCCAATTCAGTCGTAATCTTCCCTGTGGCAGCTACAGTGGAGAGGAGTTTTCAAAAATGGCTGTTAATGACTGAGGGCAGTAATGACACCTCTAGACTCCTATGGCCCATCCGTTTTCTGCATTCCCTCGTTTCCTCTGTAGCTGTCGCTGGCTGACACAGGGGAGCAGGATCACATGACTTGGAACAGAGCAGCCATAAAATTAGTTAAGTATATTAGCATCTTTCTTGAACAGGTTAGCATAGGTGTTATGAAGGGGGAGGGAGCATTTTTAAGATTAGTTAGGTATAGCCTGGAATTCCACTTAAACCTGAATTTTACCATTTATGTGTTAGAACTATTAAAGTAACCCTGTCTGCACAGGTGATGGGTAGACATAAGCCTTTAAATGGCAGTGATGGCAAACCTTGGCACCCCAGATATTTTGGAACTACATTTCCCATGATGCTCATGCACACTGCAGTGTAGATGAGCATCAAGGGAGATTTAGTTCCAAAACATCTGGGGTGCCAAGGTTTGCCATCAGTGCTTTAGGGTGCTGTTCAGTATAATTGACCACCTTTTAACGAAAGGTGCCCTCAGAGCCCCTGACACCTGCACTATGCAACTTTCTGGTCCCACTTTAACCACTTAAGCCCCGGAAGATTTTACCCCCATTCCGACCAGGGGGTATTTTGCGATTCGGCACTGCGTGACTTTAACGGAGAATTGCGCGGTCGTGCGACGCTGTACCTAAACGAATTTGGCGTCCTTTTTTTCCCACAAACAGAGCTTTCTTTTGGCGGTATTTGATCACCTGTGCGATTTTTTGATCACGCGCTATAAACAAAAAAAGAGCGTCCATTTTGCAAAAATAGCAATATTTTTCCCTTTTTTTTATATGAAATTCCCCCCCAAAAAAATGTAAAAATCAAAATTTTTTTAAATTTTCGGCCAATTTGTTTTATGCTACCTATGTTTGGTAAAAAAAAATCGCAAAAAGCGTATTTTGATTGGTTTGCGCAAAAGTTATTGTGTTTACTAACTAAGGGAAAGATTTTTGTCATTTTTTTTGTTTTTTTTTTTAACGCGTAATGGCGGCGATCTGCGATTTTTTTTGCGGTACTGCGACATTGTGGCGGACAGATCGGACCCTTGACTGACATTTTTGACACTTTTGGGGTTACCAGTGACATTTCTACAGTAATCAGTGCTATATATATGCACTGTTACTGTAAAAATACACTGGTAGTGAAGGGGTTAACTTTATTTGAGAGGGAGGGGCTGTGTGTGTCCCTAGGGGCGTGATTCTAACTGTGATTGGCTGGGGCTTCAGCTGTATGCAGACTGATCAACGGATCTACATAGTAGATCCAGATGATCAGCTCTCATACAGCGAGGAGAATGACAGGCAGCTTGTTTACACAAGCTGCCTGACATTCTCCCTCTCCCCCGCCGATCGCAGAGTGGCCGGCGGACATCGGGTCCACCGGTCACACGCGCGGGGGGGTCCGTGACCACTCGGGAGCGGGAGCGCGCCTCCGGGGGCGCGCGCTCGCTCCCTAGACCCTCACAAGCTAGTGACGTAGCCCTACGTCACTTTGCCTGTGAGGGGCTGACCGCCGACGTAGATAGTCGTGCGGCGGTCGGCAAGTGGTTAAAAGGCCCCCAGCCTTTCCTGGTTCAGTATGAATTTCTTTTCCAGTTGTTTAAACCCCACATTGCAGTGGGGGATGCTTTGGGGTGTTCCTTGGCTTTAAAAATGAAAGCGCTTATATTTGAATTGTGACATGAACTAGTCTGACAGCTGAAGAATGTATAAAATTGACAAACCGATGCATATCCTTTAATATCATCCGCAGGATGGCTAATTTAAAGTAATAATTACCCATCATTTATTTATAAGCATGTTTATTGTTACAGCTGCCAAAATGATGTACTATTTGGATCCTTCAAGTCAAAAGCGAGCAGTAGAGCTAGCAACCGCATTGGATGAATCCCTCGCTAACCGAAGTCTCCAAGTAAGTGATTTGTTTGTACTCTTGCATGATGGTTTCCTGTGAATTGTACTGTAATGACTGAAAGCTGTTGAGCAGCACACTTCTTAGGTACATCACATTCACTTTTGGGTGAAGTTCTGCTTTTAATGAGAATACACCCTAAAAAAAAATTACTATTTCTCTTTCGTTTCGTTTACGCAGCTTCTGATATTCTTAACTTTTGGGTGTTACTGCCCCCTACAAGAGTAGGACACTAGGCAAAAAAGAATTCTAGCTACACCCATGGGCAGTCCGGGGGGTATACTCCCTCTCTGCTATAGCCATTTAATTTTTTTTTCTGCCTAGTCAGAAGTAAGGACCTAGTTCCTTGCTGGGATCTTTGGTCCTGGCAAATTTTTTTAGATAGAACATTTTTTCCTCCTGGATTTTTCCTATGAGATCTACAATCAACTGCCGGACTGGGCGAAGGGCTGGATAATCTAGATCCAGTGGTCACCCCAGGCTGGTCCGTGAGCGCGTGCAGGCCTCAGCGATCGCTAGGTTGGCCGCGACATAGCCCCAATAGACGGGGGTTGGCCGTGCGAGTTAAACATCTTGCGAGGTCGCATACGACCTGGCCTTAGCCTGAGTCCCAGCTTTTTCCTCCTGGCCGTCAGCCCCCCCCCCATTTCGATGGAGAGAAGGATCTGTCTGAAGCGGTGTCCGTCTGGTTACTTGTATGGTGAGTAGCTGTCCACCCTCTTCCCCTGGAGGGTTTTGGGGTGGGCACGGGCCCCTCCATGGCAGGGCCGTACCCCCTGGTTCTCCTTCTTGGCACCCCTCCAACTGTCTCCCTTCCACCCACCCCCCCCCCACTTTTGCAGGGTCTTTATGGGTGGTCTGGACACCCCCCTGGGGTGGGGGCGTGCACGCCCACAGGCTACAATGCACGGCGGCCCTTTTGTGGTGGTTTGCCATTAAAGACAGCGGCGGCCATGACAGTGAAGGCTGAGGGCGGCATTCTCGGCAGTGGAAGCCCCTCCTCATTTCCCAGTGCTGACTCCTGGCTATTTTTTACGTGCAGTGCAGATTCTCCTGGTGACTAGCGGTGCATGGTTTTGCGGGTGGTGAGTCTGGTGGGGTCTTCTCCCTCTCTGCTGAGGGTCGATTGGTGCTTGTAGCTGGCGACCTGGTGGTGCTGACAGCGTGGTGGGGCTGTCCCTTTAGCAGTGTTTTTTACACTTATTCTGTGGGTCCCCCTGGTGGCTAATGGAGTCTTTGTAGCACATCTCCCCACTTGATCCCCTTCTCTGAGTCTGCGGGGTCCTCTGGGTCCTGACCATCCATCCATGCAATGATGGGGGTCCTTGAATCTCTTGTGTCCCGGGCGGAGGTGGCAAAAAGCACCCCCGCCTTCCCCAGTCTTATCAAATCCTGAATTTGATTCGGCCAACGCCAATGTGGGTCACCCTGATGGGTTTGCAACCACGCGCCCTGAATACTCCGATAGTGAGGATGATTGATCCACGTCTGCAACCGCACACTAAAAGGCACTGGTGGACGCACTGATTGTATTTATGCGTGAGCCTCTAAAAATGGGGGACGTGACTGCGACAGGGGCGCAGGTTACCTTGGCACTCGCAAACCACCCAGAGCTGCAAAAGAGGTTTCCCTTTCCCTGCCTGTTTTGAGAGAATTGTCACGAAAGAGTGAGGACGACCGAAGCGTCCCCTTGGGGTCCCTAAGCGGTTTGTTAGGCAATACCCCTATGAAGAGTTCCTTTTTTTAAAAAAAGTAGTCTGTTCCATCGGTGGTGGACATTCAGAATTTGGCCTTGAGTACTATCAAAGGCCAGGTGTCAGCCTTGGCGTTTTTTGTTCCACCAACCCTTGGCTAAATCTCTGTTGCGTACATCTCTTCTGGGTGTTCGGCACTTTGTCCCTCTGGTGTGGTCTCCTTTGCCGCCTTGGGACCCCAATTTGGTACTTTCGGTTCTCCAAAAGTCGTCTTTTGAGAACCATCTGGAGTTTCCCCTGCTTAGGCTGTCCCAGACAGTGGCCTTTTTGTTGGCTATCACCACTGCTTGCAGGATATCAGACCTGGTGGCGTTAGCCTGTCCACCTTATCTGGTGATTCACAGGGATAAGGTGGGGCTTCGCTCCTGTCCTTCATTTTTTCCTAAGGTAGTCTATGATTTTCATTTGAATGAAGACATTGTGTTGCCTTCCTTATGTCCTAGGCCTAAACATCCAAAGGAAATTGTCTTGCGTGCCTTGGATGTGGTTCGGGCAATTAGGGTGTACTTGGCAGCTACGGAGTCCCTTCATGAAGTCAGATTCTCTATTTGTGCTCCCGGAGGGACCTCGCAAAGGGTTGTCCGCTTCTTCTGCGACCATTTTTAGATGGCTCAGAGAGAAGGTGGTTCAGGCCTATTCCATCAGGTCAGGTTCCTCCTTTCCCTGTCCAGGCGCACTGTACTAGGGCCCTTAGTGCCTCCTGGGCCTTCCGTCATCAGGCGTCAGTGACGCAGGTTTGCAAGGTGGCCATCTGGTCGTCGGGGCACATTTTTACAAAGTTTTATAAAGTGGATGTGTGCTTCCTTTTGCCGCAAGATTTTGCAGGCTGCTGTTTAAGAGGATCTGATCCTCTCTGAGGGTGTATTGTTTTTTTTTTCAAGTGGGCCCCAGGAGTTTGGTTGAGCCCCTGTCAACTGGTTGACTAATGTTTAGCCTTGGGAATTTTTTGCTGTTTCCCACCCCTCATGTTTAGCACTGCTTTGGGCCGTCCCAATGGTTAAGAATCCCAGAAGCTGTGTCCATCAATGAAGGCAAGAGAAAATGGGATTTTTGACTTACCGTAAAATCCATTTCTCTGATGTTCATTGACGGACACATCTCCCACCCCTCTGTGGAGTTATAATTCTCTTGACACTGCTTGTAACAAAACTGAGTGGCTATAACAGAGAGAGTATACCCCCTGGGACTGCCCATGGGTGTAGCCAGAGTATTTTGCTGCCTAGTGTCCTACTCCTGTAGGGGGCAGTATAACCCAATGGTTAAGAATACCAGAACATGTGTCCGTCAATGAACATCATAGAAATGGATTATACGGTAAGTCCAAAAATCAAATTTTCTGGGGCAAATCTCCTACATTAAGCTCCCCTGTCACTGCTTCCCGGCCCCTAATACCGGCTTTCAAAATGCAGCTGCTCCTACATAAAACGACACTTGCAAGATAGCCTGTAAGTGGGGATGCAAGGTAATAATGTAAAAAAAATTGGAAATAAAATATTTTATTACTTAACCCCCAATTAACCCTTATGTAACCCGAATAACCATCCTACCCATAGTTATTTATTTATTTTGTTTATTTCTATATTTATACCATTTTTATTTTCAATTTGTTTTCAGTGTCCCAAAAATACACATATTGAAATTGTCATGCTTTGTACTAGAATCTGCATTTTAATGAAATTTTATATGGGACATAATATAGAATAAAGTGGCTAATAGGGCTGAACTATATTCGATGTTCACATCGACATCGCGTTGTTAGACTGGGCGATAGTCACATCGCCGGAACATGTGATAGTGTGGAAGGCAGAGAAGTGTGTACTATCTCACACACAGCGCTGCCTATGGGAAGGGGGAGGGGTCACACGGGACATCTGCAGCCCGGTGTCCCACTCGCAGCGATCATCCTCCTGTAACAGCAGACACCTCTCTCCCCACTGGCAGCCCACACATCTCACTGAGCACCCCCCTCTGCTGCACATGTTTGGATGTAAACAGACAGGAGAAGGAGCCCGCTCAGTCACAGCCAACATTCACAACAATCATCACTACTAAAAATGCGTGATGAAGAGGATCCGCCGCAAAAAAATATCGCCATATATATCGTTGGGAAAACAAATATCGCAATGTGATTTTTTTTTTTTTTTCAATATCGTGCAGTACTAGTGGCTAATTTTGAACAAGCTGCAATTCAGCTGCTGGCTGTTGAAAATATCCCTTTGGGAAAATCCTAATAGGGTCTTGTCACATTAGTGAACTTGTTGCCAGCAATAGTCTTTCTACACAAAATACTCGCCTGCTCCTATGGCAGATCTCCCACACTGGTGGAAATGCTGCACATCTCATTCACAGGGGAGCAGTGGTGAAACAATACCTCACTGGTCCCGACAGCATGGGAGCTACATGGTAGGAATAGGTGAGTGTTCTTAGCAATACTTGCCTTGGTAATATACAATTTCTATTTTGCAAACGTTTGTATTGAAGCAAATCCAAGCTGTTTGCAGAAGGAAAAGAACTGCAGCTTTGTTTTGTTACAATCACACGTCATGTAGTAGGTCTCAACATAACTAAAAATCAGAGGTCTCCCCAGCAAAAAAAGGCTTGGGGTTCTTGCTACATTTTGATGCTGGAAAAAGAAATGTGAATCGTATTACAAACAGTAGACAAGTGGTCTTATTTAGAATTGTTTTCAGAGCTTTCACCCAAGATTCATACATTTCCCAATCCCCGTGTTAATTGTGGGTAAATGTTGAAAGACGGCCTCTTTTTGGGGGAATGGTTGGCGCGTCCATGGACGTCCTCCCGAAAGCACACAACCCCCCCCCCCCCACGTGCTCTGTGTTTGCTGTGTCCTGACACAGCTGATCACGGTAAATGGCCAATCACAGTGGCCCTTTACCATGTGATCAGTTGTGTCCAATCACAGCTGATCACAATCTAAACAGTCTTGCTGGTTATCGGCAGTACTTTCCTCACACACTGTCACAGCGTGAGGAAAAAAGAGCCCAAAGCAGGCGAGCATGACGGGGACATGTACACAGATAATTAGGGCACTGATCAGTGCAGCCCCATCAGTGCATATCTATGTCCATCAGTGCAGCCTCATCGGCACACATCAGGGAAGGAGAAAAATCACTTATTTAAAACATTTTAAGCAAACTAAAAAAAAAAAACCCTTTTAGCAAAAAACAAAACAAAACCCAGTGCTGATTAAATACCACCAAACGAAAGCTCAGTCTGTGTGAAAAAATTATAAAAATGTAACATGGGTACAGTTTTGCATGACCGCGCAATTGTCAATCAAAGTGCGACAGCGTTGAAAGCTGAAGATGGGCCTGGGCAGGAAGAGGGTAAAAGTGCCCAGTATTGAAGTGGGTAATAGATTGGTTCACAGAAGCTACCTACATTTTTCCACTCATTTGATTGCTGTCTATATATAGTTCATCCATAGTGATTTTGTTTCCCCTTTTTTTTCTCCCCATGACTTGCAGATCTGCACTGAGGTGCTGGAAGCCTTGCGTGATGGCAGCTTAGGAGACAACAAAGAAGCTGCAGAGTGCTACAGAACCAGCTGTCACAAGCTCTACCCTTATGCTTTATCTTTCATGCCACCTGGCTATGACGAGGACATGAGTATCACAATTAATGGAGATAGTTCAGCAGAACCCGAAGAACTGGCGAACGAAATGTGAACGGCTGATATCGAACAGACATTGGACCATATCAACTATCTAATATTTTTGTCACGCACCTGCTGTATTGCTCTGTAACTTATGTGGAGAATGAAAGGAGTAAAAGAATCATTGCCTTTAAAGATTGTTTTACTTTTTTTATATCCTGCTGAAGATTAAAAAAAAAAATGAAGATTAATGATGTATTAGAGGATATGGGTGGATAGGTTTCTTTAAATAACCTTTGCTGCTAAAATTTAAAGAGGGAATAAAATCTGAGTAAGCTGCCCTGTTTTTAAAGCAAATTATTTATGAAAATGCCAAAAGGGTGTTACAGTGGTCAGAGCAGGTGTGCGGCACAAATATTACTTCCAATCTTGTCTTTTTAGAGATGAATGCTCCCGGACAGCACACTCCCAATAATGTCAGAGGGGCCTGTGTACAGACAGCTCGGACATTGCACAGGGTCAGAATGCTGTTTTAGCACTGGATTTTTTTTCTTTTTTATTGAGCACAAGAGATGTTCTGGAATTTCCAGGTCATTTGAAGTACTCCACAGTTTTGCAGAGACCTAGAGAGGAAGTGTGATATTCAGTGGCATATAACAAAATGGGTATCTGGAGAATAGCGGACATTCTGCAACATACAGTATATTATCTTAAGAAAAGTTCTCGAGATACCTAAAGGTGTTTGTGCTTACACTTATTTTTTTTTATTATTTTTGATCGATTTTAGAATAATCTATTTGAAACCAACTTGAGTAACTTACATTAATATAATTTGGAAAAAAAAACTAGGCCCTCTACTTTTTTTTTTTTTTATTACTATTGTTTTTGCCAAACATTGAAACTTTTTTGCAAGAACCAAAAGAATTCATGCACCGTGTTGTGGCATCAACAGAAGTGGTTTAGAAAAATCTGCCTTCTTTTTTTTTTTTTCTTTGGTGGGATGAAATGCAGTGTAATCCACCCACATTTTGGAGACGTGGCTTCACAGTAGGCTGGTGGTCTTTTGGGACAAGTACAACCTCAGCAGGGCCTTGCTTATATTATGCAGATTAAAAAGATACTGCAATTTAGATACCTCTGGATTATTTCCACAGTGTCACAAATTTGTTATACTTGAAACACTTGATTTCTAAAAGCTCTACTACTTGCTCAGTTACCGGAGTGGCTCTACACTTTGCAGTGGAGCGGCAGATACTGTTTTCCCCTCTTCCAATAACAGACCGGCTTCTTCTCTGCAGTTACCTATGTTTCTTTTTTTTTGTTGTCAAACATGAGGTACCAAATATAATGCAATAAAACATTTTGAAAAATGTTACTAGTTGAGCCAATCTGACCGAATCATGTGATTCCTCGGTTAACGCTACTGCATACACTTGAGCCTTTTTGACCGAATCATTTGATTCCTTGGTTACAGCTTCTGTATATACTCGGAGTCACACATTCTGAGAGAACTTGCACTCCGATTGTGGTAGATGCTGAAAAATGTAACCACCTATTGGTGTGTTATTCCTGATGGGAGGTGCAGCATGGGTTCTCGGGAATGAAATCTACAATCATGCCATCTCACTCCTCCTCTGCTATTGTCCAAAATGTAATTGAAATTAAAAATCCAGTAGGGAATGTGAAATTCCCTTTAAATGCTAGAACAGGGACCTGAGAATTTGCATTCAGACCTCTGGTCACCAAAGGCCTTTGCATAAAGTGAGAAGCCTGTGGATGGGTTGACTTACTGGCCAAAATTTGAAAGTATCAGTTCGGTCTGGTCAATTAAAAGTTGTTACATATTTTAATATATATTGTATATTTGACAATGCTTTATACACCCTGTGAGTGGATTAAGTTCCACCTAAAACTGAGCAGAGTGCAAGAGAGAAAAGACAAGTGTTTACTTATCTTGCATCACTGTCATTTACCAGATCTTTCAGGTGCCTCTGACTCAAAATGGTACTGGACCGTGCAGACAGGCCATAAAGTTTACATATCTCTCCATTTAACTGACGAGTAACTGCATGAGGGGCATCGAGAAAGATTGGCTTGATTCAGTGCATTGCAGGCTTCATGAGAGAGAAGATTATGAACTTTGTTATTATGGCTTGTTTTCCATCCTTCCCCATTTAAATAAAGCACTTGTCCCGCTTTTATCTTTACTCTTAATAATGGGTGTTATGTATAAACACTTGAGCAGTGTATTGTGCCCACAGCTGCTAATCACATCTGTATATACACCAATCAGCCATAACTTTGACCAGTGGCAGGTTGAGTGAATAAGATTATCTTGTTAAAATTGCATCTGAAAGTTGGTGGGCAGCAAGTACATATGATGTTTCTAAAGTTAAATTGAAAGCAGAAAATGGGGCTGCGTAGCCACAGACCAGTCCAGGTGCCCATGCTCACCCATGTCCACAGCCAAAAGTGCCTACCATGGGCACATGTGCATCAGACCTGGACCACAGAACAATAGAAGAAGGTGGGCTAAATTGATAAATCCTGTTTTCTTGTACATCATATAGATGGCCGTGTGCGAGTATGTTGCACACTGAGAGATGAGATGGCACCAGGTTGCAGTATGGAAAGAAGGCATGCTGGCGGAGACTGTGTGATACTATGGGCAGTGTTCTGCTGGGAAGCTTGGGTCCTGCCATTCACGTGGGTGTTACGCGACACGTACCACCTACCTAAACATTGTTGCTGACATAACACTCCTTCATGAAAATGGTATTTCCTGATGGCAGTGGCCTCTTTTAGCAGGATAATGAACCCTGCCAGTGTGCAAGAATGGTTTTAGGAACACAATGAGTTTGAGGGGAGATGTTGGCTTTGACTCCAAATTCTTCAGATCTCAATCTAATCTAATGTATGGGATGTGCTGGAAAACAAGTTTGATCCATGAAGGCCCTGTCTCGCAACTTATAGGACCTAAAAGATCTGCAACTGACACCTTGGTACCAGAAAAAGCAAAACCTCAGAGGTCTAGTGACATCCGTGCCCTGATGGTTCAGGGCTGTTTTGGTGGCAAATGGTGGACCTACTCAAAATTAGGTGGGTAGTTATGGCTGATGGGTGTGTATGTAACTATTGGTCCAGGATTCATAAACGCAACTCCGTTTTTGCACTTAAATCATGTAAACGTAACACTAGGGCTGGGTCTGACTAGAACAAGAACTGTGTAACTAGTGTAAAGCTATGTGCGTGCTGCGGTTTACTCAGTTTTAATAGGGGTTTTACAAATAGTTTGTACTATGACCACCTTTATCACAAAGTGAATAGCTGGATATGGTGGTTCCTTAAACCTAGAGGCAAGGCTTATATGTGTTGTTTTTCCCTGTGAAATAACATGACAGTACACTAGATTACAGAATGTTGTCATATAAAGCCTCGTACACACGCACCGATTGTTGGCCGACCGATCGGCCGTCTTTTGTCCAGTGTTGTTGTGTTGGTTGAAATGTGCTCTAGACTTGCACTGGACTTTTGTTGGCCAACAAAAACCAACTTCAGAAGTGATGTCATGTGATGGTTTACTTTCCGTGTGTTTTTTCCTCTCTGAGCATGCCCAGTCTTGCTCATCTGATTTTTGTCTGCCGAAATCTATACTGACTGACGAACAATCGGCCGTTCTGTTGACGGCCAACAAAAATTTTATAGCATGCACACCAGATTTTGTTCAGCAGAAAAGTCGCAGTCGGTTGTTGGAAGCATCATACTAACAAGCCGATAATCGGCCGATCGGAACGGTGGCCGAAAATTCACGGCCAACAATCGGTGCGTGTGTACGAGGCTTTATACTGACATGTTTAGTGTTGGTTTGGAGGCCTTTTACTGTAACCCATCAAACACACAAACCAAAGATGTTTAAAATGCTTTAACCACCTCAATACTGGGCACTTGAACCCCCTTCCTTCCCAGACCAATTTTCAGCTTTTAGCGCTGTTGCATTTTGAATGACAATTGCACGGTCATGCAACACTGTACCTAAACCAAATTTGTCATTTTTTCCCCACAAATAGCTTTCTTTTGGTGGTATTTGATCACCGCCAGGTTTTTTCTTTTTTGGTGCACAAATAAAAAAAGACCGAAAAGTTTGAAAGAAAAAAAAGTTTTTTTGTTTAGGTTATAAAATTTTGTAAATAAATACGTTTTTTTCCTGCACTGATGACGCCGCACTGACAAGGAGACATTGATGGGGTGGCACTGATATGCAGCACTGATGGGCACTGATAGGTAGCACTGATATGCAGCACTGATGGGCACTGATAGCACTGATATGCAGCATTGGTGGGCACTGATAGGCAGCGCTGATGGGCACTGATAGGCAGCGCTGATGGGCACTGATAGGCAGCGCTGATGGGCACTGATAGGCAGCGCTGATGGGCACTGATAGGCAGCGCTGATGGGCACTGATAGGCAGCGCTGATGGGCACTGATAGGCAGCGCTGATGGGCACTGATAGGCAGCGCTGATGGGCACTGATAGGCAGCGCTGATGGGCACTGATAGGCAGCGCTGATGGGCACTGATAGGCAGCGCTGATGGGCACTGATAGGCAGCGCTGATGGGCACTGATAGGCAGCGCTGATGGGCACTGATCGGCAGCGCTGATGGGCACTGATAGGTGGCACTGATGGGCAGCACTGGTGGGCAATAATGGGCACTGGTGGGCGGCACTGATAGATGGCAATAACGGGCACTGGTGGGCAGCACTGATAGGGGGGCACCACTGGCAGGCTCTCTGAGCCCTGTTTGCCATCCCTGGTGGGCATCCCTGGTGGTCATGGGTGGGCATCCCTGGTGGCTCTAGTGGCACCCCCTCCCCCCAGGGCTGCACTGGTAATCAATCATCTGATTACCAGCACAGACCCCCCCCCTGTGATCAGTGAGTAATTAGAAATACTCACTGATCACCCCGGCTGCAGAATTGATCCTCTCCTCTTCTCCTCACTGACAGGATCTGTCAGGAGGAGAAGAGATCGAAGCCGTTACAACGGCTGTATTGACATTACATGACGGCTGTGATTGGACACAGCCGTCATGTGATCAGGAGGGCCAATCACAGGGCCCTCCTGCCGAGTCTTGTTGCTCTGTGTCCTAGGGACACGGGCACATCGAGATTGCGCCGCTGCGCGTGCCCGCGGCGGCGCGATCTCTCTCCTTCTGAAGGACGTTCCGGAACGTCCGATCAGAAGGACGAGACACCCACCCGGCCGTATATGTACAATGGCCCGGGTGAGAGGTGGTTAAGGAGGCAAGATCTCATATTCGCATTATAGCTATTCTGGCAGAAAAAGCCAGAACTCCCAAGGCCATGTCTTTTGCCTAACCCCTAGGTTTATTGAGCTGTTTCCTGCCAAAACACATGCGTAATTTCTTAATTTGAGACCTGTTTAATTGTGTGTTTGTTTTACCAATACATTTTACTAAGATTGCTAAATTGTACAGCACAGGACACAGAGGAATTCATGTTCATGACCACTTCGGTTTTGCTGCAAAATTCAAGTGAATGGCCAAAAACCAAAAATTGGCAGAAATCCCTGCCCAGGCATAACCCCTTCCAGCTCCGCTTAATGGTTCCCATTTTCCCAGCCTATGCTAACTCCCCTGCTCGGGGGGGGGGGGGCTTTATTCGAAACAGCCTTTACAACCTGATGGTTAAGAGGGACTGTACTCAGACCACACAGGCAAGAACGGGAACATCCTGAAATGTTGCTGCTGGATCCTGCAGCTAATGATCTTCAGGATACAGTGTATCTGGTGACCTCATTTGCCGGGTTGAGGGTGGCTGAGACCACTGCCTCCCGTTTGGGCATCCACCTTCCCCTCCACTGCCCTGGGTGGTCGGCTCTGCTGGGGCTTGCATGCAAGCAGATGGGTGCCCACAAAAATTTAGGCCGCAACTTTGTGGCCTACTAGGCCATGTTCCTCCGTTGGGGGGGGGCAACCCCAGTGAGTTTAGCTGAAGCTCCCGCTCTTCCTTTGGGCATCTGCCAGGCTGAGGATCTGTGCATTTGCGGCTGGGCCTCCACAAAAAGGGCTGCAAGCCATGGCAGTCTTAGTAAAATGTATTCGTAAAACTAAACACACAATTAAACAGGTCTCAAATTAAGAAATGATACATGTGTTTTGGCAGGAAACTGCTCAATAAACCCAGGCCATTTCGTCAGCTTGGCGCCTCCCTATGATCGGGTAGCGCTGTGGGGATGCTTCATTTGTAAATGACAGCCTTGCTGCCATTACTGTGTGGGGCACATGCCCTTTTTTTGAACTGCAGAACAATCGGGGTACTCTGCGTCCGCGTCCCAACGGGCGACCCCTTTAGGGGGCTATTTCCTATTATGCCCCCTATGAAGGGCGACCCCCTTGTTTTTTTGCGGGGTCCAGCAGGTGGTCTATTTGTGGCCCTTGGCGGGATCACAGTGGCACCCTCCTCTGATTGTTTTTGTGAGCTTGGTATATAGCAACCCTACTGGGTCTGCGTCCACACACCCTGAGTGCTCAGATACTGAGGATGATTTCTCTGCTCCTCATGAAAAGGCACTGGTGGATGCACTGTTTGTGTCAGTGCGTAACACTTTAATATTGGAGGTTGCTGCTGCTGGCGCCGGTCTCTTTTTGGCACCCACAGGCTCTCCAAAGCGGCGCAGGAGTTCCCTTTTCCACTCACTTTGACAACATTGCCACAAAACAGTGGGGTTGTCCAAAATTCAGTGGTTCCTAAGCGCTTTTTGCTTGCGGTGTCCTTATGAGGATAACTGCATTTAAAGGTAGACGACCCCACCTGTAGTGGACTCGTCAGTTTAAAGGTTAAATAAAGCTACCTTAATTTAGGTTGAGGAGTACCTGGCTTTTAAAGATCTGGCTGATAAGAGGGCAGAGGATCTGGCCTGCCATATGTTCACTGTGGCTGGTTCGGCACTTAGGCCCGTATTTACTATTGCCCTGGTGTCCCAATCTCTGACCGAGTGGGCTAAACTTTTATGGCTGGACCTGGAGGGGAAAAAACTTCCCCCTGTCTTTGCGGAACTGGCGGATCAGTTGGTCCAGTTTTTTCTGTGATGCCTTTTTGGATGTGGCTCCTTTGATTTCTATGGATTCGGTATCCGCAGTGGTCCTTCAGTGTATTATCCGGCTGAACTGCTGGTCTGCGGACCAGACTACTAAGTAGGCCCTATCTGATCTCCCCCTTGTAGAGGATCGCCTGTTTAGAGCTTTCTTGGATGACCTCGTTAAGGGTCTCGCAGGGGGGTAAAAGTACTCTTCTTCCGCCGGCTACCAAGAGCAAGGAGCCCCGTTGTAGACGTCGGCCATTCTCCTCGGCTTATAACAGGCCTTTTCGTGTCTCAGGGTCTCAAGACAAGAGATCAAGTCAGGGTCTCCACCAGAGGTTCCAAGAGGACCTGGTCTGGAAAGCCATGAGTGGGCTATTCCAGACCTGTGTATAAGGCTGCCTCTGCATGCAGGGGCACACTCACCCGTTTCTGGGGTGGGGGGGGGATGTCTTCGCTGATTTCCGAATCCATGGACCTCAATGGTACAGGACAAGTGGGTCCACAAAGTTATTTGGTCAGGCTACAAGATTGAGTTTGGTCTTATCCTCCAGAAAGGTTCTTCCCTTCCAACCTTCGGAACATTTTCAGGGGTTTTTACTCAAACCTCCTAACAGTTACCAGGAAGAAGGGCAAGGTACGTCCAATTCTGGACCTCAAGGTGCTAAACTGCTTTGTGCGAGTACAGAAGTTTCCGCATGGACTCTATTCACACGGTAGTGGCATCCCTACCTCAGGGGGATTTCTTCTCGCTTCTATCGACATGAAGGACGCCTACCTGCACATTCTAATATGCGCCGGTCACCAGCGCTTCCTCTGTTTTGCCCTGGGGGGGTATTCGTTTGTGGCATTGACCTTGGTCTCACCTCCGCTCCTCGGGTCTTCATAAGAGTGTTGGCCCCAGGTGCTGGCATTGTTTGAGTCAGTGGGGGATCGCGGTACTTGGGTACCTGGAAGATCAT
This sequence comes from Pelophylax lessonae, assembly GCF_965119305.1. Classification (NCBI taxonomy): domain Eukaryota; kingdom Metazoa; phylum Chordata; class Amphibia; order Anura; family Ranidae; genus Pelophylax; species Pelophylax lessonae. The sequence continues at coordinate 651,139,197 of NC_138768.1, forward strand.
CTTCTGCGAGCGGAGTCACCAACTGCTCTGATTGCCAACTGGAGGTTGCTCTGCGAACCCTGAGGGAGTTCGGTTGGATTCTGAAACTTCAGGAGTCTGCTTTGGTTATTCAAACTGAGGTAGTCCAGTTTTTGTGGACAAGTTTCTTCCTCTGGAAAAACTCTAGACTGGTCATTTCTCTGGGCTTGCATGCGGGTGCTGGTCCTGATGGTGTCCACCCTCGAGGCGGTCTGGTTACACAGTTCCACACAATCTCTCGGATTCACGGTCTCTACAGGTGGCTTGGTTCTCTGGCACTTCGACAGGGAAAATCCTTTCTTCCCCTGTACTGGATGTTTGTCACCACAGATGCCAGCCTGTCAGGGTGGGAAGTCGTCCAGACTGCTGATTAATGTACTGGAACTCCGAGCAATCAGACTTTGTCTGGTTCATTGGACAATTCGTCTTCAGGGGTGTACGGTAAAAATTAATTCGGACAATGCCATTGCTGTGGTCTATATCAGTCACCAAAGGAGGCACAAGAAGTGTCCTGGTGGCTCGGTAAGTAGCCGGAATTCTAAGGTAGGCTGACCGATTCGTTCCAGGCTCTCAAACGTCTGCCAGGACTGAAGTGCAGGATCGAGGCAGAAGGGATTCCAGTCATTCTAGTGGCTCCAGACTGGCCTCGCCGGTCTTGGTACGCTGATCAGGTACGGCTGGTTGCCGATGCTCCTTTGGGACTTCCTCTCGGGTGTCAGTCTTCCGTCCTGCTTTACAGTCGCTGGCTTTGACGGCTTGGCTGTTGAATGTCAGGTGCTGAAGCATGGAGGTTTGTCTGAGTCTGCGATTCCTACGCTGTTAAAAGCTAGGAAATATACTTCAAGGAAGATCTACCATTGTGCGTGGAAGGCGTACATTGCATGGTGTGAGTCTCTTGGGGTTCATTCTCGCTCCTTCTCGGTGGGTCAGACTTAACCTTCCTTCAACTGGGGGTTGAATAGAAATTGATTGGCCTGGAGTACTATCAAGGGCCAGATATAGTTTTTTGGCGGTCTTTTTCCAATGACTTTTGGCCACACACTCCCTGGTACTTACCTTTTCTTTAGGGTGTCTGACATGTGGTTCCTTCAGTGCAGGCTCCGTTTCCGCCCTGGAATCTTAATGTGGTGCTTTAAGCTCTACAGAATTCTCCCTTTGAAAATATTCAGGAGGTTTCCCTGCCTCCTTTGGGTATCGCCTCTGCGCGCAGGGTGTTGGAACTGGTGGCATTATCCTGTCGATCACCTTATGGTTATTCCCAAGGCTAAGGTGGTGCTTTGCCTCTGTCCATCATTCCTTCCTAAGGTGGTCTTTCATTGGAATGAAGTCATTGAGTGGACTTCCATGTGTCCCAGGCCTAAACATCCGAAGGAAATTGCCTTGCATGCCTTAGATGTGGTTTGGGCAATTAGGGTGTACCTGACCGCTACAGAGTGTTTTAGGAAGTCAGACTATTTGTGCTCACAGGATGGACCTTACAAAGGGTTGTCCGCTTCTTTTGCGACCATTTCCAGATGGATCAGACGGTGGTTCAGACCTATTGCATCAACGGTCAGGTTCCTCCTTTTCCTGTCAAGGCGCACTCTACTAGGGGGCTTAGTGTCTCCTGGGCTTTCCATCATCCAGCATCAGTGACACAAGTTTGCAAGGCTGCCACCTGGTCGTCGGTGCACACTTTTACAGTTTTTTGTAAAGTGGATGTGTTGGCATCTGCGGATGCTTCTTTTGGCTACAAGGTTTTGCTGGCTGCTGTTTAGAGGACCTGGTCCTCTTTGAGAGTGTATTGTTTTGTCAGTTGAGCTCCAGTTGTTTATGGTTGAGCTCCATGTTACCTGGTTGGCTATGGTTCGCCTTGGGCATTTTTTTATGCTGTTTCTTACCCCTCATGTTTGACACTGCTTTGGGATGCCCCAATGGTTAAGAAGAATCAGGAGCTGTCTGTCAATGAACGAAAGAGAAAATGGGATTTTTGACTTTCCGTAAAATCTATTTCTCTGATCATTGACTGACACAGCACCCTCCCCTCAGAGGAGTTATCTTTATTCGGATACTGCTTGTGTCAGCTGAGAGTGGGTGTTTACCTCCTGGGACTGTCCGTAGGCGTAGTTAAGCTTTTTCCTGCCTAGTGTCCTACTTCTGTAGGGGACAGTATACCCCGATGGTTAAGAAGAATCAGGAGCTGTCAAAAATCCCATTATCTCAGTTCTCTGTAGGATCCTCGGGTCCTACAGTTCCAGAGGCATATCCACCTCACAGGAAAGGGGTGCCCCCAAGTGCACGGGGGGGGGGTGCAGAGGCTACATGCTAGAATTTAGCTGCTTTCCCCCTTAACACTGTATGCATTCTGGGGTATCTTAAGACCCACAAAAAATATTTTCTTACAGCACTAGAAATACTGCTGTCCCAATGTGTACCTGTTACCTGTGCTGACAGGAGCGGTCTCACTGCTTTAATCCCAACCTGTTCACAGTTACCAAGACAAACAAAGTTGTCTGGTCTTTTCTGGACCTTAAGAGTCTTCAAGTTCCTGAAGGTACAAACATTCTGGACAGAGTTTACCCCATTGGTGATTACTTTGCTTCATCGAGAGGACTTCCTGGTGTTAGTGGTTGTCAAGGATTCCAACCCAGAAATCCTGATTTTACAGCCTTACCAATGGTTTCTGTGATTTGTGGTGAAGGATTGCCACTTTCAGTTTTTGGTATTAGTGTTCAGCCTGTCCAATGCCCCCAGAGTGTTTACCAACGTGTTGATTTTGGTTCTGGGATTGCTGAGGACCTGGGGTTTTCCGGTTTTGGGGTACCTGCATGAGCTGCTTCTCAGGGAGCAATTGGCTTAGAAACCAGTGTAAAAAAAAAACGTAAAAGATCTAGAGAAGTTCAACTGTGTGCTGGATTTTCAGAACTCTGCTTTGGTTTTGACACATCTGGCTTACTTAGATTTAGTACTCGATGTGGTAGAGGTGAAGGTACTGCTTCCACGGGAGGAATGCCTGTCTCTTCGAACCTAGGAGGAGTTCCTTAAGTCTTTGGAAGGTCCCTTGATTCAACCATGCATGTAGGTGTTGGAGGATGGTAGTTGCCTTCGAATCGGTTCCCAGTTTCACTTCGGAGTTCTGCAGCTTTAATAGCATGCTGTTATGGGGCAAATGTAAAGAATCCTTGGATCTGTCAATGCATCTGTCTCCTGAGACCAGGTCAGCTCTGGGATGGTAAATATCCACACAGCTGCTGGATTTCAGGAAGTACTTTCTTCTAATAAACTGTGGACGCTCTTGATGGGTGGCAGCCCGTTGAGCTTGGATAGTGTTCTGTAGTATTTCACAGTTCAGAGAACATGGTCATCAGAGGACCAGAGGTAGCCGATCAATTTCCTGGAGGGCTATTCAAACTGGCTCTCCACGGATTGTCCACCTTTGGGGTCCCGGCTGTGGCATGCATCAAGGAGGCACAAGACTGGTCTGGAAGAAACAGACCTAATATTGTCTTGGGCAGAACCTTATATTCCAGCCCTCTCCACCATGAACATTCCCAGTGGGAAAATTGGCAGCTATCAGCAGATGAGTCCAGGAGAATGGACCCTGTTTGCAGAGATTCTTTTTGACAGTGGGATGCCAGATGTGTATTTCCTGGTGTCCAGATTTAAGAACAAACCTAAAAGGATTGTGTCATGAACCATGGATTCACAGGCGTTCCCTGATCTATGCTTTTCCTCCACTTCAGCTTCTTTTTCTGTTGTGAAGAGTAAAGGTGGAGGCCATTTTGGGGATTCCTAACAAACTGGTTTGGCCAAGAATGTATGGAAGAGTATTTAAACTGAAAAAAGGAATCGGCAGAAGGTACATAATGCTCAGTAGAATGTGTCCCTTGTGCTGATTCAGACCCGGACTGGGACAAAAAGTATGCCCAGGCAGTTTAGACTGAGCAGCCAGGGGGAGCATTAGTGGGGGTGGTTGATGACGGGATGTGGGGCCAGATGTGTCGATTCAATTACGGTACCTTTTTTAGTTTATTCTGACAGATTGGGGCCAATTTTGATCAAAGCTGCCTTATGATGCTGGTTTTTGTCTTCCTTAAAGCGGTAGTATACCGCTTTTTTGCGACTTAACTATAGGTAAGCCTATAATAAGGCTTACCTGTAGGTACAATTAATATCTCCTAAACCTGGATGGTTTAGGAGATATTTGCACTGCATGCAGCCGCTCACGCGAGCGGCGCATGCGCTCTGAAGGTCCGGCGGACCTTCAGCGTTCCTTGCCGGGAACTTGCTGAAAAATGACTCCCACGTGCATGTGCGGGAGTGACGTCATCGCGGCTCCGGCCAATCACAGCACCGGAGCCGCCGAACCCGGAAGAGACCCTGAGGGATCATGTCGGCCCCCACAGCAGTGTCTGGGGGTCCGTGTCGGGGCTTAGTTCTAAGGTAAGTATTTCATAATGAGCTAGTATGCGATGCATACTAGCTCATTATGCCTTTTGTCTTGCAGGGTTTTTTTTTTTTTTTTAAGTATACAACCGCTTTAACTGGTTTTGATAGTGGAGTCCTGGAAATAGTATGAAGCAGCACAAGAGGAGGGTTACTCTAATCCAGGGGCAACCTTTTGGGCATAGCGTGTCAAAAAATGTTTTTAAGAAATTGCAAGTGCCAGATACATTAACCACTTCCGGACCACCCACTGTGTATTTAAGTTAGTGCTTTGACGTTAAATATCGGTGTTATAGTAGCAGATAGCTGCCATAACCACAGTAATTTTCTACACGGCCGGCGGTCCTCTTTCACGTAAAGTGGTCCCAGTGGCGGATTGGCTGTGGGATCACTTTCATGGGCGGCGGGAGAGATGTCCACCCCCCCTCCCCGGTCGTTTTCTCCGCTTACTGGAGCTGTCTGTAGCAGGGGAAACGATCTGGTCCTTTCAGGTCCTAGGCAGAGAGTCGAGTGAGGGCAAGATGGCCCCAACTCGAATCTATGGCCTTGGAGGACTGGAATGCCGTCATATGTCGCTTCCTCCCAACTGCCTTAAAGGGCCCATTTTTTTTTTCTTGCAAAAAATACTTTTTTTTTTTTTTTTGCTTTTAAATGTAGATGTGAGATCTGATGTCTTTTTAACCCAAGATAACTCATTAAAAAAGACCTGTCCTACTTATTTCTATTACAAGGGATGTTTTAATTCCTTGTAATCGGAATAAAAGTTATCAAAACATTTTTTTAAAGGGACATTGTAAAAATAAATAAGAAAAAAAAAAAATTAAAGTGGCCCGTCTCTCTGACCTCGCGCGGAGAAGTGAATGCATACGTAAATCTCGCCACCATATGTAAGTGGTGTTCAAACCACATGTGAGATATTGCTGCGATCGTTCAAGCGAGCAATAATTCTAGCCCTAGACCTCTGTAACTCTAAACTAGTAAACTGTGGAATTTTTAAAGCATCGCCTATGGAGATTTTTAAGCCTGACATGTTGGGTATCCATTTACTCGGCGTAACATTCTTTCATATTATAGAAAAAAAGTGGGCTGACTGGACTCCGGATATAGCGTGGTACAGCGGTGCGGACTGCCATTGCGATTTAAAGGGGTAGTACACATTTTTTTTCCTTTCTTGCAAAATGGAGTCCCAAGGCAAAAATTTCCCCTCTGATTTTATTTGTGCGTCCGGGCCATCCGGATTGCCATCTCTTGTGTCTTTGGCTGCAGCCGTAGAAACTCTGGCATCAAAGGTGGACCTTGTTATGAAACCAGTATCTGCCCAAAAACGGCTGATGCCTTTTCAATCTTCTGATTCAAAGCCTAATATGGTTGCCACGGACAATCCCGTACCTGAGGGGTCTCTGTCCTCAGTCTGATGGTGAGGAGGATGTGTCCTCGGCTGCAGCACGGGAACACGCTCTGGTGGAAGCACTGATTCGTTCAGTCAGGGAAACTCTGCAACTGGATGATGAGCCCACACAGTCAGGAAAGCGGGTGGTCTTTGGCTCCCGCAAAGCCCAGAAGTCGGGTCAGGTGTTTCCTTGCCCCGAGGACTTTCACGATATTGTGAATGAGCAATGGCAGTGCTAGTGGTGCCCAAGCGCTTTCAGCGCCGTTACCCTTTTGCTGACTGTTTCAAATCGTTGGACGGTGTCACCTAAGGTGGATCACACTGTTTCCTGGTTGAACAAATCGACTGTGGTACCGGTGGAAGACTCCGCAGTTTTTAAGGACCCGGTGGGCTGGCAAATCTCTTTCCCGCCACCTGCACTTGTTGGCGGGCTCGATTCTGAAACCTGTTTTTGCGTCCCTCCTGGTTTTTCAGACTGTTATGGAATGGTTCAAGGTGCTTCAGGGTAACTTGAATGCTGAATCGGTTCCCCCAACTCTAATTGAGCTCACGGATGAGATGGCCCAGGCCATGGTGTACCTGTGTGATGCGGCCCTAGACGCGGCTCCTCTGGTTGCCAGGGTGTCTGCGGTGGGGATTGCCATGTGCCTCATGGTATGGCTGAAGAGCTGGTCTGCAGACCAGGCTTCTAAGAAAACCTGAACTGATCTTCCTTTTTTGGGTGAACGCCTGTTTGGTGACTCATATGATGAGTTAATCAAGGGCCTGACAGGGAGTAAGAGTACTCTTCTCCCCCCAATCCGCAAAAGGTAAAGCGCCTCAGGAATAAGCGGGGGCCTTTCTTCAAGGCTCACAGGGGGCTTTTTCGTGCCCCAGGGGCACAGGAAAAAGGCAAATCATTCGGAGCTTCCGGAGGGAACAAGAAGGCTTGGTCAGGTAAGCCCAAGGCTGGCCAGTCCGGTTCAGCGGCCAAGTCCTCCTCTGCATGAAGGGACGCCCTCCCCCTGTTCAGGGGTGGGGGGGATGTCTGCGTTACATTCGGGAACCCTGGGCGTCTCTGATTCATGACAAGTGGGTTCACAAACTGATTTGTTCACTGTACAAGATCGAATTTCGGTCTCACCCAGCAGACAGGTTCTTTCCATCAAACTTCCATCTGTCTCTGAATCGATTGAAGGATCTCAGGGAGGCAGTGCAGGATCTCCTGGCACAGGGCGTAATCGTCCCGGTTCCTCAGCGGGACAGGTTTCAAGGTTTTTATTCAAACTTGTTCACGGTGCCCAGAAAGGAGGGCAAGGTACGTCCAATTCTGGACCTCAAGTCGCTGACCGGCTTTGTGCGGGTGCAGAAGTATTGCATGGAATCCATTAGGTCGGTGGTGGCTTCTCTGAATCGATGGTATTTTTCTGGCCTCCATTGATTTGAAGGATAAGTATCTGCGAGGGTCAACAGCGCTATCTCCGTTTCGCGTGGCGGAAGAGTACTTTCAATTTGTGCCATTACCCTTTGGTCTAGCTTCCGCTCCCAGGGTCTTCACCAAGGTTTTGGCCCCAGTGCTGGCTTTGCTACACAGAAAGGGGATTGGGATCCTCGGGCATCTGGACGATCTCCTGTTGAGGGCAAGCTCTCCTGCCACCCTGTCGGACGACCTGGCATTCACAGTTCGGACATTTCAGGAGTTCTGGAAGTTGATGGTCCACCTGAAGTCTGCGCTGACCCCGTCAGTGCATCTGAATTACTTGGGCAGGAGAGTCTTTCTCCCCGAGGAAAAACTTCAGACCTTGCAGGGTGAGATCAGGCTGCTGATGGACAACGATCTATCCTCCCTGCGGACTTGTATGAGGTCCCTGGGGCTGATGGTGTCGACCCTTTGAGGCGGTCCCATTTGCCCAATTTCACACAAGGCCTCTACAATCAGAGATTCTTGTCAAGTGGAGCAAGGACCCGCAGTCCTTGGACAGAATGATCTGTCTAAACCGTCTCACGAGGTTGGAGCTCTCGTGGTGGCTTCTGTTGCCCAGTCTGAGCCAGGGCAGATCCTTTCTGCCGATGTTGTGGACGATGGTAACCACTGATGCCAGCCTGTCAGGCTGGGTGTAGTGCTGGACCATCTCTGTGTCCATGGTGTGTGCTCAATGGAGGAATCATCCTTACCGATCAATGTCCTGGAGCTCAGGGCGATCAAACTCTGCCTGCTTCATTCGACGCCTCGGCTGCACGGCTCTTCGGTTCGGGTGCAATCTGACAATGCCACAGCTGTGGCTTACATCAATCATCAGGGGGGCGCCGATAGTGTCCGGGCAGCCAGGGAAGTGGCCGAGATTCTGACTTGGGCCGAGGCACATGTTCCAGCTCTCTCCGCACTTCACATTCCAGGTGTGGAGAACTGGCAGGCGGATTACCTGAGTCGTCAGGTTCTGGATCAGGGGGAATGGTCCCATCATCCGGAGGTTTTTCGCCTCCTGCGTGTCCGATGGGGAAGTCCGGAGGTGGATCTGTTTGAGTCTTGTCTGAACAACAAGGTAGATCGGTTTGTGTCCAGGGCTCAAGATCCTCTGGCCCATGCCACAGACGCATTGGTGGTGGTGCCTTGGAGCCATTATTGGCTGATTTATACCTTTCCTCCGATTCAACTCGTATCACGGTTCCTCCGCCGGTTGGCGGTGGAAAATGTGTCGGTGATTCTGGGAGCCCCAGACTGGCCTTGCCGGTCTTGGTAGGCAGACCTGGTAAAGATGGTCTTTGGAGCCTCCCTGGCGGCTGCCTCTGCGAGAGAATCTGCTGTCTTAAGGGCCGATCTTCCATCCTGCTTTACGGTCGCTGGCTTTAATGGTGTGGCTGTTGAAGGCCAAGTGTTGAGGGACAGAGGTCTCTCTGATTCTGTGATTCCTACCTTATTGAGAGCTAGGAAGGCGACTTCCAGGAAGATTTATCATCACATTGGGAAAATATATATTGCCTTGTGTGAATCTCAAAAGTTGCATCCTCGCTCATTTTCGGTGGTGAGAGTCTTAGCCTTCTTGCAGAAAGGGGTTGAGCGCTGCTTGGCCTTAGGCATGATAAAAGGTCAGGTGTCGGCATTAGCCATATACTTCCAACGTCCCTTGGTGACTTATTCCTTGATCTGCACCTTTATTCATGGGGTGCGTTATCTGGCTCAGCCGAGGAAATCCCCTTTGCCGCTGTGGGATTTGAATTTGGTTTTGTCCGTTCTTCAATGACCTCCCTTGGGAAATATCTCTGCCCTTGTTGTCTCAGAAGGTTGCCTTTCTGGTGGCTATCACTTCTGCCCGCAGAGTGTCTGAATTGGCGGCTCTGTCCTGCCTTTTGCCTTTTTGTTCATACATAGGGATAAGGTTGTTCTTTGACCTAATTAATCTTTTCTCCCTATGGTGGTGTCTTCTTTCCACCTCAATGAAGATATTGTGTTACCTTCGCTCTGTGCTAAGCCCAAGCATCCCTAGGAATTTGCCTTGCATTCATTCGCTGGATGTGGTTTGGGCGATCAGGGTTTACCTGTCAGCCACAGTCTTTTCGGACATCTGATTCTACTAGAGCACTGAGTGCCTCTTGGGCTTTACTCCATCAGGCTTCAGTTGCTCAGGTGTGTAAAGCGGCGACTTGGTCGTCTGCACACACTTTTACAAAATTCTATAAAGTTGACTTATTGGCATCTTCGGCTGCCTCCTTGGCCTGCAAGGTTTTGCTGTTTAAAGAGACTTGTTTTTTTTTCTCTTTAAGGGGTTGAATTTTTTTCTTTTGTGGGTAAGCTCCTGTTGGTATTGGTTGAGCTTTTTGTTGCCCAGTTGTCTACGTTTTTAGCCTTGGAAATACGTTAACAGTTTTTGGTTACGTTCTTCCCACCCCTCATGCCTACACTGCTTTAGGACGTCCCATTAGTGAAGAAGCATTAAAAACTGCGTCTGTCAAAGGACGTAAGAGAAAATTAGATTTTTGTAAGAACTTACCATAAAATCCTGTTCTCTGAGTCCTTTGACAGACGCAGCTCATGCCCATCTTTTTTGGGGTTAGTTGTGTCTTCTTTCACTGCTTGCTATGAAACTGATTTAAGAGCAGTGTGTCTGGGATTAAGGGACAGCTCCTATAGGCGTGTCGAGTAAAAAACTTTTCACTGCCTCATCTACTCCTGTAGATGGTGCATAACCCATTAGTGAAGAAGCATTAAGAGCTAAGTCTGTCAAAGGACTCGGAGGAAAGGATTTTACGGTAAGTTCTTACAAAAATCCGGACTGCTGCACAAATAGGATGTGACATAAGGGTATTGCAACGCTCTCCATTTTATTGTCTAGGGTCTCGGCTAAAAAAGAAAAAAATATATATATTTATATTTGAGGTGGTCTAAGTAATTTTCTAGCAAAAAATACTGGTTTTAACTTTTAAGCAACAAGTGTCAGAGATGGGCCTGGTCCTTCAGTGGTTAAAAAAAAAAAAAAAAAACTCAACTTCACACGAAAAAGAATCTTTATAAAGTAAATGCTGTAAACCACTTGAATATTACCATAGTAAGAAAGCAAAGGAGATTTGCACCATTACACAATAGTGAAAAAATTGCAGTGCTCTGAGGTGAGGAGGTGAAGGAATTGGGGCTGATCTGTCACACCTCTGATCAGCCCCGATTCCTGCACCATCACACCTCTGATCACCCCCGATTCCTGCACTTTCAGAACACATAGAAGGTCAACACAGCTAGCGACTCACAGGTGTCAAAAAGAGCAGTAGGAATCAGCAGGTTCCTGCCCCTGCCCTTTGCATTGTGCCTAAACACATGTGCGAATGAAGCCTTAAAAACAGGGTTTGGGAGCTACTACTTTAATAATATTATACAGGATTTACATAGCACTGACAGTTTACGCAGCGCTATATAACTTGAGGGTAGACAGTACAGATACAATACACTTCAATATAGTAGGAATCACAGGGCTCTGCTTGTTAGAGCTTACTTTTGAAAACAAGTTACCAAGCCCTGTTATAAAGTGCAGTTCCCTTTTAAAACTTCTAAAGTAGTGGTTATAAAGCAGGGATCACAAAGCCAGATATAATGGAGTACTCACAAAGCCAGGTAGTAGGCAAATCTTTTACCGGGGCTGCGAGTAATGCTTAGTAACGGGTTTTGTGAATAAAGCTTAATAACTGACTTTGTGACTACTAAAAAGCTAGTTTTAAAGCATTAAGCCTCGTACACACCACTGTACTGACAGCTCAGGTCGGAGTTGCTGTACTACCAATCCAATGTTAGTACAGTGATCTCCTCTGCTGAACTATTGGGTCCTGACGGGGGGACGGCCCTCCGCCAGAACACTTCAGTCAGGGCTCTCAACCATTGGCTAAGATCGCTGATCAGGAGCCAGTCGGCAGACCGTTTTTGGTCAGAAGTCTGGCCAAATGGCCGACTTCTGTCGGACCGGCTGCCGTACACACGGGCTGAATGTCGGCCAACATTCAGCCCATGTGTGCTAGGCTTTACTCACAGAGCCAGTTATTAAGTAAAACTCCATTATAACTGGCTCTGTGAGTTATGCTTTAAATAATGGCTTTGTTCGTACTGCAAAGCTAGTTATAAAGTATTACAGAGCCAGTTAGAAAGGAGTATTGCTTTATAACTGTCTTTTTGAGTATTACTTCTTGTAGCGCTTCCAAAACCTGTCAAATACTTCATCCACAGTCATGTTTTCTGGGTAGAACAGTCTCCCCTTCATCTTGAGCCAGGCCCATGGCTGCTAAGGGAGAGGAGTGCCCAGAGACAGCAGGTGCACACTGATTAATCAGACTGCAGTTACTAAAGAAGAAAAAGATAATTATTATTAGCAAAAGGTGCGATCTCTGGCCGGTAGCAGCTGATCAGGAGCATCATAGCTGAGCCGCACTGCTTTCCCTATAAGCGGCCACAGCATCCCGCCGCCTTTTATGTGCAAGAGGCAGGTCTGTGGCTTCTCCATCCCTCCTGGTTGCCAGGTGCCTGGTAGCTGTGGGGCACATGCACAAACAGGTGCTTTAAGTTCGGCGGCCTAGGTTGCCATGGAACAGCTTTGTGGGGGGGAATGAAGAAACTCTGCTCCTCCCACAATCACCCGGCATACTCGGAAAATCAGCAGGCCTGCATGTCGTGTGCCAGCTAAAGACATGCAGCCCCGGCCCACTGGGAAAATGCCGGTGTGCCCTTTGGCCAGTCCGGGCCTGTGCTGATTCCTTTTCTTTCGGTTTTCTATTCCTTCTTGGTCAAACCAGTATGCACTCCTCTGCATTCTGTGATGTACGACTAAGAAATTAGGATTTTGGTTTACCTGTAAAATCCTTTTCTTGGTATATATCACAGGACACAGATCTCCTGTTCTTCTGGTCTGTTCCCTGTTACAGAACTGAGGCTTAGCTGAGGTAGTAAGAGTTATGCATAAGTGGGAATTCCTCCCTTTTTTGGCCAGTGTCTATTAACCTTAAAGTGGCAGTGTTACCCAAGTAGTCATGAACTTAAATGTCTGTGTGTCCTGTGATGTACTCCAAGAAAGAGATTATACAGGTAAACTAAAAATCGAAGTTTCTGCAACGATCTTGCATACATTAATTGTTACATGATAAAGCTACATTTGACAGCTTTCTAGACCAATCTTTATGGAAATTTTAAAAAACAATGTTAAAGTATCAATTTTGTAACTTTAAAGTGCTTCTAAAGCTTAAATATTTTTTACCTTGATACATTCCTCCTCTTACTTCCCTGAGTCTTGATTGACTCGATCCATTGCTGTGCCTAGCTGTAGCTCGCTCCACTTTCTGCTTTCACAGGCTTTGCTGTCAAATCCTGTGATTGGGGGGTGGCTGAGCCACGTTGTCTGGGTCTTTGGAATGGTCTAATTCCATTGCACAGAGTAGGCAAGTATGACATGTTTGAAAGACTTTACAATTGCTTTAATATTAAACACCTTGCTCATCGTAATCTTAAAAATATTGCCATGATTTATACATGCAAATTTTATTTTAGACTTTTGTGAAATAGTGCTGAAAGGGTATTTTCCATTTTATTTCTGTACTGCTCTACTACCCAGTTGGTTTTTATGCCGTTCCATCCAAAATGCGGTGTCAGCTTTTCAAGAAATCTCTAAAAATCACCACAGATAAAGATGTGCTCCATATTCAGATAAGTAGTAATGAATTCTGGGAAATCCCTCTTTTGAACCACCTCCATGAATACTTCAGATGCAGTAAGAAGTCTTCTTTTCTGTCTATAAATTATAAAAAAAAATCATGAATGGGCGAATTTGTGTATTAAAGAGGCCAGAAAGATATTGACTCCACTTATTTTTCTATATATAAGGTGTAACCTCTATTGTCAATGATCCTAAATGCACCTAAAGCTGTATTAAACCAAAAAAAAAAAAAGTATATATTGCAGATATAAATACACTAACAATTTGAAGCTGGACTCCAGATATCACCTTATAATCAGTTAAAGCAATCAATATTTCTCTTACGTCCTCCGACAGTCGCCACCCCTCAAATAGTCTTCACCAATGGGAATTGACTTCCGCTCCGCAGGAGTAGCTAGGCATAAGACTTGTTAGAAACAAAAGCTTTTAGCATAGACACACCCATGGGGGCTGTCCCACTGGTCAATACCCCCCTGCATTAAGCCATCCCAACTCAGTTTGTCTCTGCCTAGCGTTAGGAGTAGATAGGCTTCCCTGTGCTGGGGCTACAGTCTAATATTTTCTTATGATTTTTATTTGCAAGAATGTCAGTTTTTTTCTTTGCTTTACTAGCTGTTTATTTTGTCAGCTTTAGTTTTAGTCGGATCTTCGGATGAAGATGGATTTTGCGGAGCTGGGAATCGGACTGGCCGCCCTGGCTCTCCAGGGCAGAGGGTCAGAGGGATCCCCGGCCCGCCATCGAGCGTTCGGCTATGGTTCGCCCTGGCGCTATGAACGACCCATCCCTGTTCGCAGCAGGGATGCAGCCTGTGAGGTGGCTACCTCACTGGACGCATATGCGGTTGCATGCTGCAGTGTCCTGCGTTTTGGCTGACGGCATTCCCTGTCATTTGAGGACAGCAGCTTTCCGTTTAATAGAGGCACCCCATGCCATCCGGTACAGGTAAGTACTTTTCTGTGTGGGGCCTCTGTCTGGGGTGGCAGTCCTGTGTTGCTGTGTGTCCCCTCATGTCTGTACGTTTGTGGGGCTCCCTAATGCGATCCCTGCGGGGGTCTTTTTTAGTGCACTGCTGGCGCTGTGTGGTTTTGGGGGCCCCTCTCCTGTGTAACTTTTAGTGTTTGGGAGGTGCAGACTGTGTGTGCGGCGGCCGCTGCGGCTAACAACCGCGCAGTCCGCCATTTTGGATGTGGGCAGCATGTCTGGCTTCACTATGGGCTTTGCAACAGCTTGCTATGTAGTATTTTGGCGCCATCTTGTGTGTGGCAGAACGATCGTTCCGAGCACATGTCGGCGGCCATCTTGCCGAAGCCTCCCATTACTTTCTATAGGCAGCCATTTTCCCTTAGCCTTGCAGCATATAGTTCAGCCTTTGGTGACCTCACTTCCTTTTCCTCTGGAGCAGCGATCGGTGTGGTAACACTCTGTGGGGCTCTGCAGACTGTCTCTTCCATATCTCTCTGTTTTATCCTTCCTGGCTCAGTTTTGTCCCTTTTGGGGGGTTTGTGTACACAGTGTATTTAGCGGTGGGCTGCACAATCCGCAGCGCTTTTAAAGGGCCAGTACTTTTTTGTCATTGTTTTGCAATGGAATCTCAGGACAGCAAATTCCCCCCAGCCTTGGTGGGGGACCCCAGTTCTGCTGAACTCCCCGTTATACCTAATTTGGCCGCTGTGGTGGCAACTTTAGTGTCAAAAATGGAGGTGCTGATGGCTGAACGAGCTGCTAGGAAAAGGCCTAGACTATCTTTCTCCTCTAATTCAGATGGTGATGTAGCTGCTGTGGCTGGCGTGCCCTTTTTCAGGGTCTCGCTCGTCCCTGGACCCGCTGGGGTCTGAGGGGGAGGCAGAGGTGGAGGGGGTAGATGATTCTCCCCCGGGGTCGCCTGAAGAACGCGCAGCTATGGATGCGTTGATTTCTTCTGTAAAAGAAACACTGCATTTGGAGGATGAGCCCACTCCTCCGGGCATTGTGTCCTCTTTTGGTACACATAGGACCCGCAAGTCGGCGCAGGTTTTTCCCTGCCCCGCTGAGTTTCATCACACTGTGAATGAACAATGGCGCAGTTTGAAACGCCCTTTTACGGTGCCTAATAGGTTTAAACTGCTTTACCCCTTTGCACCTTCTACAGATTCGCGCTGGTGTGTGGCTCCCCAGGTGGATCACACGGTGGCCGTGTTAAACAAGGCTACTTTGGTTCCCGCTGAGGATACCCCGGTGTTCCGGGATCCTACGGACAGGAGGTTGGAGTCTCTTGCCCGCCATGCCTACATGGTGGCGGGTTCCATGCTCAGACCTATTTTCGCTTCTGTCATGGTGGCTCAGGCGGTTGAGCGGATTGGACTAAGGTGCTCAGACGCACTCTCGCATCTGATTCTGCCCCACCTGCTACACTGACCATGGTGGACCAAATTCATCAAGGGGTCATGTATTTGTGCGATGCGGCCTTGAATGAGGCCCCTTTGGCTGCACCCTGTCTAGTGTCGCGGTACTTAACCGTCGACTGATCTGGCTGAAGAGCTGGTCTGATTTTCCCTATGCAGGGTCTCGCCTTTTTGGCGAGGCTTTAGATACCTTGGTGAAAGGAGTCACTGGGGGCAAAAGCACTCTGCTGCCCCAGAATCCGAAGAACAAGCCTTTTCGCGGCAAGCGGGGTCCCGCCTTTAGACCCAATCAGGGGTCATTTCGTGCCTTTAAGCCACAAAACAAGGGCAAACCTTTCAAGGGCCAAGGTGGCCAGAAGAAGCCCTGGGCGGGCAAGCAAAAGTCCGGCCATGCCGGTGCGGCGGCTCAATCCGCCTCTGCCTGAAGGGATGCCCTCACCTGTTTCAGGGGTGGGGGGACGTTTGCGCGGTTTCCTCCAACCTTGGCTGCTCCGAATTCTGATTCAAATCTGTTCACTGTGCCCAGAAAGGAGGGCAAGGTTTGTCCTATCCTAGACTTGAAAGCTCTGAACTGCTTCGTGCTCGTTCGCAAGTTCCGTATGGAATCCCTCCACTCGGTGGTGGCCTCCCTGAGTCCAGGGGAATTCCTGGCCTCTATAGACCTGAAGGATGCGTACCTGCACATCCCCATTTTCAAGGGTCATCAGAGGTACCTCCAGTTCGCCATAGCGGAGGACCACTATCAGTTCGTAGCGCTACCTTTCGGTCTCACTTCGGCTCCAAGGGTTTAAGTGCTGGTGCCTGCTGAGAGCACAGGGCATTGCGGTCTTGGGATATCTGGACGATCTCCTGTTAAGATCGAGTGCCAGTCAGAGCCTGCTGCGCGATCTGTCCACTACGGTACAGACACTCCAGGAGTTCGGATGGACCATCAATGTACAGAAGTCGACTTTGTCTCCTTCGGTTCGTCTTCCCTATCTGGGAATGGTTCTGGACTCTGCTCAAGCAAAAGTGTTTCTGCCAGAGGACAAGCTCCGGACCCTACAGGACGAGATCAGGTCCCTCAGGGACAACCAATCCTAGTCACTCAGGACCTGCATACGGTCTCAGGGGCTGATGGTATCAGCCTTCGAGGCGATACCCTTTGCTCAGTTACACACGGTCTCTTCAAGCGGAGATCCTGGCCAGGTGGGACAGACTACCTCAGTCCTTGGATCTGAGTGTCTCGTTGAGTCGCCGGACCAGAAGGGATCCTCTGTGGTGGCTTCAGTCCCCGGCGGTGTTGGAAGGAAAATCCTTCTGTCCGTTACTGTGGACAGGGATTACCACGGATGCCAGCCTGTCGGGCTGGGGTGGAATACTGGGCAACCTGTCTGCCCAGGGCACTTGGTCGGAGGAGGAATCCTCCCTTCTGATCAACATATTGGAATTGAGAGCGATCAAACTCTCTCTTCCAGTGGTCAAATCGACTTCGGGGCCATCCCGTTCGGGTACAGACGGACAATGCGACCGCGGTGGCTTACATAGACCACCAAGGGGGCACCAGGAGTGCCCGGGCGGCCCGGGGGGTGACCGACATTCTGTCTCAGTTCACATTCCGGGTGTGGAGAATTGGCAGGCCGATTATCTGAGCCGCCAGACCCTGGATCAGAGGGAATGGTCCCTACACAAAGAGGTCTTCCACATGCTGTGTGCGAGGTGGGGATCCCCAGACGTGGATCTGTTCGCGTCTCGGCTAAACCACAAGGTGGAAAGGTTCATGCCGAGAACACGCGATCCTCCGGTGGATGCCTTGGATGCGCTGGTGGCCCCTTGGCATCAGTATCGTCTTGAGAGAGGAGGCGTGTCGCGCCGCCACGTGACGTCACACACAAGCCCACACAAGCCCGGTCTGCAGCCGGGAGCTGTGTAACAACATACAACGCTCACATCCCCTGTTTCTATGTAAGTGTACTACTTTTCATAATAAACATATATTTGGGGTGTTATGCTATGGTCTTCTTTTTTTGCCCCACACATGTCCAATTGTGGAAGTTTAAGGCAATAAGGAACCGATAGCAGGAGCGGGACTACATCCTTTGATAATCGATCCACACAGGAAGCCTCCAGCAGTGGATACTGTTTTTGTGCAGAAGTTGGTAAGAGGCTATTTATACCTTACCACGGGGGTGACTTATTCTCTGATATCTCCTTCTTACTATCCTAATAGTGGGACTTTTGTCTACTTGCTTAACATCTCTGGTAAGGAGGCAAGCCCTTTGGTGGTGGGATCTTCAGTCACTCAGCACAAGACACAGCACTTTGAATTTATGGACTTTATAGTTTTCACTTGAGAACACTGTTTGGATTTTATGATTTTATTGTTTCAAGAATTTGGGACTCTTGTTG
The DNA here is from genome assembly GCF_965119305.1 of Pelophylax lessonae. NCBI lineage: Eukaryota > Metazoa > Chordata > Amphibia > Anura > Ranidae > Pelophylax > Pelophylax lessonae. The sequence continues at coordinate 651,156,960 of NC_138768.1, forward strand.
TCTTTATTTTGTGCACTCCACACACGTGGTTTTATTCATGTTTTTTGTGGAAGATCACTTTTTTGACACTTTGGTCCTTATTGGAAAACGCACAATTATTTATATTTGTTTATATATTTGGTTTGTATATTGATATGCACACATTGTGATTTTTCTTTTTTTAGCGCACCTATTTATTCATATCGTCTGATGTATGCCTTTCCTCCGATTCAGTTGTTATCCAGGTTCCTTCGCAGGCTGGCCTCGGAACCGAACTTGGTGATCCTAGTGGCACCGGACTGGCCACGTCGGTCCTGGTACGCGGACATCGTTCACCTAGCAGTCGAGCCTCCTTGGTGACTGCCGATGCGAGAAGATCTACTGTCTCAGGGACCGATCTTCCATCCTGCTTTACAGTCGCTGGCTTTAACGGCCTGGCTGTTGAAAGCCAGGTCCTGAGAGACAGGGATCTCTCCTCAGAGGTCATTCCTACTTTGATCAAGGCTAGAAAAAGCCTTGTGTGGTAAGATTTATTACCGTACCTGGAAAGCTTATTTTACCTGGTGTGAGTCCAGGGGGTTTTCTCCTCGCTCATACTCGGTGACGAGAGTGTTGGCTTTCCTCCAGACTGGTGTGGACCAGCGCCTGGCGCTGGCCACGATAAAGGGCCAGGTATCTGCACTGGCTGTTCTTTTTCAACGCCCTGTGGCGTCTCATTCCTTAATTCGCACCTTCATTCAAGGTGTGCGACATTTGGTCCCTCCCCGGAGGGAGCCTGTACCTTTGTGGGACTTGAACTTGGTTCTGTCCACGTTACAGCGTTCTCCCTTTGAAAACATCCGGGAGATATCGTTGCCTCTGCTGTCTAAGAAGGTTGCCTTTTTTAGTGGCGATCACTTCGGCTCGCAGGAGTTGGCGGCGTTGGTCTTGCCGCTCTCCTTACCTGGTGGTTCATAAAGATAAGGTGGTCTTGCGACCTAATTCGTAATTTCTCCCTAAGGTGGTGTCTGACTTTCACCTTAATGAGGACATTGTTTTGCCTTCGCTATGTGCGAAGCCTAAGCATCCTAAGGAGGTTGCGTTGCATTTCTTGGATGTTGTCAGGGCGATCAGGGTTTACCTGTCGTCCACTGAATCCTTTCGGAAATCGGATTCCCTCTTTGTCCTTCCTGAGGGCCCTCAGAAGGCGGCGTCTGCGGCGACCATTGGCAAATGGATCAGACAGACGATTGTCCAGGCCCTTCCCTGTTAAGGCGCACTCTACCAGATCAATGAATATGTCCTGGGCCTGCCGGCATCAGGCCTCGGTGACCCATGTGTGCAAGGCTGCGACTTGGTCGTCGGTGCACACCTTTTCCAAATTCTATAAGGTTGATGTTCTGACATCAGCTGATGCCTCCTTTGGCTGCAAAGTTCTCAGTGCGGCAGTGCCATAGGGGACCCTTGTTTTTTGTGGGTCCCTGGCTGTTGGGGTGTTTTCCTGGGTTGTTGCTCCTGTTGAGCCTTTTCTGTTGCCCAGAAGGTTCTCTTACTGTGTGTGTAAGGTCCCTTTCTCTGATGTGGGTACTGCGTTGCCTTTTCTACGGTAGCGTCTCCCACCCCTCATGTCTACACTGCTTTGGGACATCCCATTGGTGAAGACTATTTGAGGGGCGGCGACTGTCAGAGGACGTAAGAGAAAACTGAATTTTTGTAAAATCTTACTGTAAAATTCCTTTCTCTGAGTCCTCCGACAGTCGCCGCCCCCGCCCCTCTTTTGGGGCTTTTTCTTGTACACTTACTGCTGTGCTACCAAACTGAGTTGGGATGGCTTAATGCAGGGAGGGTATTGACCAGTGGGACAGCCCCCATGGGTGTGTCTATGCTAAAAGCTTTTGTTTCTAACAAGTCTTATGCCTAGCTACTCCTGAGGAGCGGAAGTCAATACCCATTGGTGAAGACTATTTGAGGGGCGCTGACTGTCGGAGGACTCAGAGAAAGGAATTTTACGGTAAGATTTTACAAAATTTCAGTTTTTTCATTTTGCGATAAAGGGTTTACATAAATAAAAGCTGATCATTTTAAGCACTCCTACCAGTGTAAAATGGCTTGTCCCATCTCTGTAACTGCAAGAAAGTATTTGTTTTTAAAAAACAACATATACGTACTGGCTAGATCACCAGATGAAAATGGAAGAAAGAAAGCCTAATAAGGAAACAAATGCAGCCATCACATCTAAGATTTGGTAAGCTACATTATCATAAATATTTGCTTTTGGTTTTAATACTGCTTCAAAGTGCAACTGTGCCCAGACTATCGACATTAAAGTCTGTATATATTCTTAACAAGAAGAAAAAGCTTTAAAAAAAAGCCCACACTGACCTTTCTAGCTGCTTTTGCTGTGAAGTAATTCTCAAAGATCACAACAGATTTTAGGTTTCAATCATCTTTACACTTGTTAACCGCTTGCCGACCGCCGCACGACTATTTACTGCGCTCCCGCCTCCGCTCGTTCCCTAGCAAGTCCGGGCGTGTGACCGGTGGCCCCGATGTCCGCCGGTCACTTGCGATAGTCCGGTGCAGAGGGAGAAAGGCAGGCGGCTAATGTAAGCAAAGCCGCCTGTCATTCTCCCTTGTGTAACTGCAGAGATCATACAGTCTTGCTATGTAGGATCGTATATCTCTGTGGTTACACAAAAAGCCACGCCCCTTTACAGTTAGAAACACGCCCCTAGGGACACATTTAACCCCTGCCTCTCCAATAAAGTTAACCCCTTCCCTGCCAGTGTCATTTTTACAGTAACAGTGCATCGCCGCCATTACTCGTTAAAAAAAAAAAAAAACACCAAAAATTACAAATCTTTCCCTTAGTTAGTAAAACGCAATAACTTTTGCGCAAACCAATCAAAATACGCTTATTGCAATTTTTTTTACCAAACATATGTAGCAGAAAACAAATTGGCCAAAAATGTTAAAAAATTTAGATTTTTAAATTGTTTTTGGGAATTTCATATAAAAAAATGTGAAAAATATTGTTATTTTTTCAAAATTGTCGCTCTTTTTTTGTTTATAGCACAAAAACTAAATATCGCACAGGTGATCAAATACCACCAAAAGAAAGCTCTGTTTGTGGTGGGAAAAAGGACGCCAATTTGGGTACAGCATCGCACGACCGCGCAATTGTCCGTTAAAGTTACGCAGTGCCGAATTGCAAAATAGGGCCTGGTCAGGAAGGGGGTAAAATCTTCCGGGGCTTAAGTGGTTAATTGCTACTGGCTGTGATTTCCTGCTGGATACTCAGCAGAGTGCCCTGCAAATACCTATAGGTGGGCATTCCTATTCAAAGCAATGGTAGGCTGACAGCGCCTGTAAATATTTCCAGCTGTTTGCATGTAACCAGTCACATAGCCATTATCTGCGGATGATCCTCCCTAGCTGCAGAAGTTCTGTGTCCAGAGCGGTTTATCTGTAAGTAATCACTGCGTGATCAATCATACGCAAACACCTGCAAAGAGCTGTGGGCACGGTCAGCATCCCAGTGCTTTGAATGGGGCTTCCCACCAGCAGCTAATTCACAGGGAATCCCACTGAGTCTCCTGTTTAAGCTGTGAGTACCTGAGTGTCAGTGAGTGTCGCGGAGTACCAGAGGGTGAGAAAGTAGAGAAACAGCCACACAGGATGGACTTAAATTACTGAATCCCCATTAGATTAGATTAGTAGGTATAATGCCCGGCGGGTGTGGAGATGCGATTCGGTGTACATCTTGTGATATGTATGCGTTCCTTGATCATGCGATCGAGGGTGAATACAAATGCACAAAATGTAAGCACGTTGTTTCCCTGGAAGCTCAGGTCCTTAATCTAAGGAAGCAGCTGGCAGCACTGAGACAAATGTCCATACCGAAGGAGAGCTGGGATCATACCCCACAGGTGCAGGCTGGGGCCTGCACAGAGGTGGGTGGAGAAACGGAGGTGCAGGTATCAGAGCAGAGTAGATGGGTGACAGGAAGGGTAGAAGGGAAAAAGGCAAGGAGACCGATCCTGGGCTGGAGCACCCCAATAAATACGCCCCGTTGCGTGTTGTTGGGGAAACCAGTCAGGGACCAGCATTGCTGGAGCAGAGCAACGCCCCTAGCTGCTAGGGGAAGAACTCCTCCAGTGAGGCCGGGAGAAAGGGAAAGGAAAGACAGGTGCTGGTGGTAATGGACTCAATCATTAGAAGGACAGACAGTGCAATCTGTCACAAAGACCGTGAGCGCCGAACAGTCTGTTGTTTACTGGCCGCTCAGGTTCGGCACATCATGGATCGGGTGGACAGATTACTGGGCAGGCTGGGGAAGACCAAGCTGTCATGGTACACGTGGGTACCAATGACATAGGCAGAGGAAGATGGAGGAGTCTTAAAACGATTTCAGGGATTTAGGCGCTAAGTTGAGGAATAGGACCTCCAAGGTAGTATTTTCAGAAACACTACCTGTACCTCGAGCCACACCAGAGAGGCATCGGGAGATTAGGGAAGTTAACAAGTGGCTGAGGAGCTGGTGTAGTAAGGAGGGTTTTGGGTTCCTGGAGAACTGGGCCGACTTCTCAGTCGGCCAGCGACTCTTTGGTAGGGACGGATTGCACCTAAATGCAATCTGGGTGAGAGGATGGCCATAAACTTAAAGGGGCTTTTAATCTAGGTGATGGGGGGGAGGGTACAGATGTAGAATTAGCCAGCGGGGAGCAAGATTCAGAGGGCACAAAAGGGGACTTTAGCGGTAGGGTGTTCAGAGCCCCTAAACCCAAGATGGGTATGGGGAAAAATCACAAGAGCAGCCTAAAAACAACATCAAACGAGGATATATGCAACCGGTCAAAATTATGAGGTTTGTTTACCAATGCCAGAAGCCTGGCCAACAAAATGGGAGAGCTGGAGCTACTGATGTTTGAGGAGGACTTAGATTTTGTGGGGATAACAGAGACTTGGTTCGACAGCTTTCATGATTGGATGGCGATCATTCAGGGGTATTTCCTTTATCGCAGGGATAGAGAAGGTAAAAAAGGGGGAGGAGTATGTCTGTATATTAAGAACAGTGTACAGGTAAATATGAGGGTTGATATTAATAATGGAGCTATGGACGAGGCAGAATCCCTATGGGTAGAACTTAAAAGTGAAAACACTATAGGAAAGGCAATATTGGGCTTATGATATAGGCCCCCCAACCAGAGGGAGGAGGGGGAGGTGGACCTCCTTTTACAGATAGGATTGGCAGCAAGGATGGTAAATGTCATTATAATGGGGACTTTAATTATCTAGATATAGACTTGGCAGAAGGAACCGCGCATTCAGCCAAGGCTCGGCAGTTCCTAAATGTTTTGCAGGACAATTTTATGGGTCAGATGGTGAACGCACTGACAATAAAAAAAATGCGGTACTTGACCTACTGATTACCAACAATATAGACCTGCTCACAGATATAGAAATACGGGGCAACTTAGGAAACAGTGACCATAGGTCAATTAGATTCAGTATTTATCATAGTAATAGGAAACACAAGGGTAATAGAAGGACACTGAATTTCAAAAGAGCCAATTTCCCAAAACTGCGCTTTCTGCTAGAAAATATCAAATGGGATAGAACCCTGGGAACAAAGAACACGGAGGAAAAATGGGAGTGCTTCAAGAGCATACTAAACAAAGGGATTGGCCAGTGCATTCCAAAAGGAAATAAATTTAAAAGAGCAAAACTAAACCCTGGGTGGCTAAACTCCAACATAAAAATGCATATTAATACTAAAGAAAAGGCCTTAAAAAAAATACAAGACTGAGGGGTCATTGGCAGCATTCAAGCATTACAAAGAATGTAATAAGATATGTAAAGACGAAATCAAGGCGGTTAAAATAGAACACGAGAGATATAGCGGAAGCGAGTAAAAAGAACCCCGAGAAATTCTTTAAGTATATAAATAGTAAGAAAGCGAGGCCAGAACACATTGGCCCCATAAAAGACGACAAGGAAAATATGGCCACAGAGGACAGAGAAAAGGCGGAAGTGTTAAATAATTTCTTCTCTTCAGTCTTCACAAAAGAATCGGGGGGCTACATTAACCCAGCTTGTAAGGCTTAACTAAATAATACATCTCAGGAAGTACCACCATGGCTAACAGAAGATAGACTTAGAACTAAACTAGAGAAACTTAACATAAATAAATCACCTGGACTGGATGGCTTGCACCCAAGGGTTCTTAAAGAGCTCAGCTAGGTGATTGCCAGACCATTATTCCTGATATTTAAGGGTAGTCTACAGACGGGTATGGTGCCAGCTGATTGGAAAAAAGTCAACGCCGTACCAATATTTAAAAAAGGGCCGAGATATATCCCGGGTAACTATAGGCCGGTTAGCCTAACATCAGTAGTCTGCAAGATTTTGGAAGGGATGTTAAGGGACCATATACAAGACTTTAGTAATAAAAGCAGTATCATTAGTAGTAATCAGCATTCATGAAAAATCGTTCTTGCCAAACCAATCTATTAACCTTCTACGATTAAGTGAGCTGCCACCTAGATAAAGGTAAGCCTGTGGATGTGGTGTATCTGGACTTTGCAAAGGCCTTTGACACCGTTCCCCACAAACGTTTACTGTACAAACTAAGGAATGTAGGTATGGACCATAGGGTGAGTACCTGGATAGAGAATTGGCTCCAGGGGAGAGTCCAGAGGGTGGTGATAAATGGGGAGTATATGTTGTGGAGTGAGTCTCGCGCTGTCTACGGGAGGATATGTTGCAAAATAAAGCCTACCCAGATGCTGCAAGTACCAATGCTGGTAACCAGTCAGTTTGGAAATCGTGATAGGGTTGGGGGGTACTGTGCTACTGGGAAATATTACTGGCCGGTTAAATAGTGAAATACATGACTAAATAAATAAATAAATATGTGAATGTCTTACATTCACATATTTATTTATTTATTTATTCATGTATTTCACTATTTAACCGGCCAGTAATATTTCCTAGTAGCGCAGTACCCCCCAACCCTATCACGATAAATGGGGAGTACTCGGATTGGGCGGGTGTGGAAAGTGGAGTCCCTCAAGGTTCTGTCCTGGGACCAATCTTGTTTAATTTTTTCATAAATGATCTAGAGGAGGGGATATCTAGCACAATCTCGGTATTTGCGGATGATACTAAACTAAGCATGCCAATATCTTATATGCAGGATGCAGAAATCTTACAAGCGGACCTGAACAAAATAATGGGGTGGGCAACTACATGGCAGATGAGGTTTAATGTTGAAACACGAAAGCAAGCTACTCACTAGGGGGGAAACCTCTGGGTGAATCTAAGATGGAAAAGGACCTGGGGGTCCTAGTGGACAACAGGCTTGGCAGTGAAGTCCAGTGAAGGGCAATAAAAATAATTAGGGGAATGGAGGGCATCGGCTATGAGGAAAGACTACAAGCATTGAACTTATTCTCTCTGGAGAAAAGAGGCTTGAGGGGGGATATGATATCAATGTACAAATACTGTACTGGTGAGGACCCTAGCATAAGGAACAAACTTTTTAGAGAAAGGGAATACAATAAGACACGTGGCCACTCACTATAACTAGATGAAAAACGGTTTAACCTTAAAATACGTAAGCAGTTGTATCAGCAGGGAGCATCAATAGTTTCAAAAAACTATTAGATGGGCACCTTAAAGACTACAACATACAGGGGTATACAATGTACTAACACACACACATCATAGGCTGAACTGGATGGACTGATGTCTTTTTTTCAACCTCACAAACTATGTAACTCCTTTCAACTATCCTAGACGTGTGGTTCCTGCGCTATCTAGGGTGCTACTGATTACCTTAATGCTGCACCACGGATACTGATACTGATACCTTGAAGCGCACCACAATCCCCATTTTATATCCTAGACGTGTTCTTGTGCCAAAAATCAATTGTTATTATTGCTCTTTTCTTGTATGCCCTGTGGGTAATTTAAGTTGGCCCTATTCCTACGTGTGAATTGGGATTTTAGGGCCTGGTAGGTAGTGAAGATTCTGTTCCAATGTTATGAATTTTAACCACTTCCATTCCGGGCCAATACTGGCATTCCTCTCATACAGTGCCTTGCAAAAGTATTCACCCCCTTGACTTTTTATCTATTTTGTTACATTACAGCCTTAAATTCAATGTTTTGTTAATCTGAATCTTATGTGATGGATCAAAACACAATAGTCTAAGTTGGTGAAGTGAAATGAGAAAAATATATACATAAAACTATTTATTAGAAATAGAAAACAGAAAATTGGCATGTACATATGTATTCACCCCCCTTTGTTATGAAGCCCATAAAAACCTCTGGTGCAACCAATTACCTTCAGAAGTCACATAATTAGTGTAATGATGTCCACCTGTGTGCAATCTAAGTGTCACTTGATCTGTCATTACATATATACAACTTTTTTGAAAGGCCCCAGAGGCTGCAACACCTAAGCAAGAGGCATCACTAACCAAACACTGCCATGAAGACCAAGGAACTCTCCAAACAAGTAAGGGACAATGTTTTTGAGAAGTACAAGTCAGAGTTAGGTTATAAAAAAATATCCAAATCTATGATCCCTAGGCGCACCATCAAATCTATCATAACCAAATGGAAAGAACATGGCACAATAGCAAACCTGCCAAGAGACGGCCGCCCACCAAAACTCACGGACCGGGCAAGGAGGGCATTAATCAGAGAGGCAGCACAGAGACCTAAGGTAACCCTGGAGGAGCTGCAAAGTTCCACAGCAGAGACTGGCGTATCTGTACATAGGACGACAATAAGCCGTACACTCCATAGAGTTGGGCTTTATGGCAGAGTGGCCAGAAGAAAGCCATTACTCTCAGCAAAAAACAAAATGGCACGTTTTGAGTTTGCGAAAAGGCAAGTGGGAGACTCCCAAAATGTATGGAGGAAGGTGCTCTGGTCTGATGAGACTAAAATTGAACTTTTCACCCATCAAAGAAAATGCAATGTCTGGCGCAAACCCAACACATCACATCACCCAAAGAACACCATCCCCACAGTGAAACATGGTGGTGGCAGCATCATGCTGTGGGAAAGTTTGTTAGCAGCCGGTACTGGGAAACTGGTCAGAGTTGAGGGAAAGATTGATGGTGCTAAATACAGGGATATTCTTGAGCAAAACCTATACCACTCGGTGCATGATTTGAGGCTAGGACGGAGGTTCACCTTCCAGCAGGACAATGACCCCAAACACACTGCTAAAGCAACACTTGAGTGGTTTAAGGAGAAACGTGTAAATGTGTTGGAATGGCCTAGTCAAAGCCCAGACCTCAATCCAATAGAAAATCTGTGGTCAGACTTAAAGATTGCTGTTCACAAGCGCAAACCATCCAACTTAAAGGAGCTTGAGCAGTTTTGCAAGGAGGAATGGGCAAAAATCCCAGTGGTAAGATGTGGCAAGCTCATAGAGACTTATCCAAAGCGACTTGGAGCTGTGATTGCCACAAAAGGTGGCTCTACAAAGTATTGACTTTAGAGGGGTGAATAGTTATGCACATTTACGTTTTCTTTTATTTTGTCCTATTTGTTGTTTGCTTCACAATAAAAAAAAAAAAGGGGAGAAGCGAAGAAAGGCGGAAGAAAGAGTCGGAGGAGTAAGAAAGAGGCGAAGGCTTGGTGTGGGGTCCCTCCAGCTCCGGCCCCTTTAGCCTCAAACAGGCTGAGGGAATTCCCGCAAATAAGCATCGGTTAGAACAAAATGCTGCCAGGGTGTCCACTTGTCCCAAAAGGACTCCTCCTTTTCATAGAGCGTGGCTGTGAGGTCTTCCATATCTTTCAGGTCATTGACCTTAGAAAACCAGAGGGACTTTGAGGGTACAGCAGGGGACTTCCAACAGAGCGGGATGCAGGCCTTAGCCGCATTTAGCAGGTGAATGGTGAGACGCCTTATATTTTTAAATGGGCCTCTGGGAGAGATGGAGCAGGCAAGTGTCGTCAGAGAGGTCTACATTGGTGAGCTGGCGGATGGTGTCAGTAACAACCGTCCAGAAAGGCTTGATTTTAGGGCAATCTAAAAATACATGAAGAATGGTCCCATGACCCGTGGGGCAGCGCCAACAGTGGTCTGGGACTGATAGGAAGAAACAGTGAAGAAGTGAAGGTACCCTGTACTACCTCCTGAGAATCTTGTAGTTGGTTTCCTGTATTTTTGTAGCCATGGAGGATTTATGTGCGAAGTAAAGAATTTTCTCCTTCTGGGCATCAGTAAATTTAACAGATAGAGCAGACTCTCACTTCGACAGGAACGGAGGGAAATAGTCAGGAGGTGTAGCCATCAGAGATGCATACAGAATAGATAGGCAGTGCGGATGCGGCTCACGTTTGTGGCATATCCACTCTAATTCCGTAAGCAGTCTAAAGATACCCGGGATACAGCCACACTTACGAAGGAAATGTCGGAGTTGGAGACTACTCCAGAAGTCCAGAGGGGGGTCCCCAAGAGCAGTCAAGTAGGCCACTGAGAGCCTCTCGTCCTGCCCAAGAAAATCCCAGAGGTGCAGGCGCACCCCCAATGCCCGGCACAAAGTCTGGATTTTCCAGAATGGGCAACATTGGGGAGGGCATGAGGGAGATTTAGGTGTGGCAGATCACTTCTCGGACAACAGTGAGTGTGCTTCTTAGGGTTGGATGTTTAGCAAGGTCTGTAGGCAATGGAAGGGTGATCCAAGGCCAGCTTTTGGCCGTGTAGCCAGAATCCTCCAACTTCATGGCCACCCAACTCTTAGCCTCAGCATGACAATGCCAATCTACCAGCCTGGTAAGATGGGCAGCTCTATAGTAGGTCTTGATGCATGGTAGGCCAACCCCCCCAGACTTCGGAAGATGAAGCAGCTGGAGCTGTATGCGCGGTCTCCGGTGGGACCAGAGAAATTCCCGAAATGCAGTGTCGATACGCCGGAAGAAGGAAGGCGAATGGGTATGGCCTGTACAGGATCCTGGGCAAAATGGTCATCTTCAGGGCGCTTTACCGTCCAAACCAGGTGAGGGTAAATAAGTGCCAGTGGGCCAAGTCACAATGAATCCATTGGAGTATTGGGTCAAAGTTAGAGCTGTAGAGGTTGGCGGGGTCGGCAGTGATATTTACCCCCAGGTAACAGATGGAGTCCAGGGTGGAACCGTCCATCGCGACAGGCAGGGCCCGGGACTTGGAAAGGTTAATCTGAAAGTATGATAGAGAGCCGTAGACCCGGAGGGCCCGCAACAAGTGGGGTAGGGAAGACAGAGTATCCGAAAGGAAAAAGAGTAGGTCATCCACGAAAGCCGCAAACTTATGAACTCCAGAGGGCTTCCGATAGCCCGTGATCCCTGGGTCCCCCCGCACCACGGAAAGAAACGGCTCCAGCGAAGGTAAAAAGACCAAAGGCGAGAGCGGACAACCCTAGCGGGGGCCATTGGGAATCCCGAAATAATCAGAACGACAGTCATTGACCTTAACGACTGCTGAGGGGTTGAAGTAGAGGGAAAGGATCCAAGCCAACATCGAGAGCCCCAGCCCAATATGGGACAGGGTGGCCCGGATAAACTGCCAATTGACTCTATCAAATGCCTTCTACGCATCCGTAGAAAGCAGGAGAAGGGGGCGCCGAGTGGATCTGGAGGCATGGATCAAATTCAGTACCCGGATAGTGTTATCCCGAGGTTCCGTAAGCGGGATGAAACCAGCCTAAACAATTTTAGGTCGGTATTCAGAAAGGCAATGGGATGATAACTCCCGCATTGAGTCACATCCTTACCCTCCTTGGGGATCAAGGAGATATGGGCCCGAAGCGTGTAAACAGGCATCCGGTGCCCATCCTTCAGGGAATTGAGTGCCGTAGTTAAAAAAGGGGAGAGAATGTCAAAGAAAGTATTATAATAAAGAGGGGTGAGACCATCGGGACCCAGGGCCTTTGCCTTTTTTGGGCTTGGAGTTGGCCAGTGCCACCCCCAGTTCCTTGACTGAGATAGGTGTCTCGAGCTCTGCACTCACCTCCGGGGAGAGGGAGGGCATACCCGAGGCAGAAATGTAGGCCCAGCCCAAGAAAAAGAAGATAGTAGAAAAAAGAGGGGGAGAAGGGCAGCGAGGAACGAGGAAGGGAAAGAAGGGTAAAAGACCAAAAGAAGAAGAGTAAGGAGGGGGACAAGAGAGGGGTAGTCTAGAGAAAAAAAAAACAATGGATCCCCAAGCGGGAGTCAAGAAAAAACACCCGAACGGGGAGCCCCCCTAATAGGGGGTCACTGTAAGTAAGTAGGAGATAATGATGGAGATGCATGGAACACAAGACCGGGGGAACAGGTCTATTGCAAGTGAGATAACACCAACATAGTATAACTGCAGAGCAACATATCAAAAGAAAGACACACATGCATTACATTTGGGAGCTGGGTGACTCTGAGCGGTGGAAAAATAATAAAACAGAACTGTAGGCCAGGCGACCGCCTCGATGCCCCAGAGCAAAAAAGGCCCAAGGGCAGCAGGGGGGGGGGGGGGGGCGCAAGAAAGTGAGAGCCAGCTTCCTTTATTATGTTCCCAAAGAATTTTTTAAGTTCACTATCTACAGAAGCAGTGTACCTGGATCGGTGCAAAAAAAGAAGTTCAATGCCATCCCTGGGGTTTAAAAGGTCAGGGGATCCATAGGAAATGAGCATTGATGATAACACAAAATGTTATAGAGGTCAGAGTCTAAACATTCAGAATGAATATAGCACAGACTGAAACACAGTGATAAGAGCTTAGAATATTGTAGCACAGGGGTGTCAAACTCAATTTCACTGTGGACCACATCAGCATTAAGGTTGCTCTCAAAGGACCAGTTGTATCTGTAAGACTAGATGTCTAGAGCACCCAATTACCCTCTACATCAGATGTCAAGAGTCATCCACCATCTCTTAAATCACAGCGCACCCCCTTACCTTGTGCTGCTATTGGGGGATGTCTAATGCCCACCATACACAAAGAGAGGAGGAGAGGCTGTGCTCCCTGTAGCAGGGCTCCTGTTTTAGAAGATGTTAGATCAATGCTGCTGCTGGGGGCAAACAGAAACTGCAGCGTCTGGAGAAGAACCAGAGGAGGACTGGAGTCTGCTGATTGCTGAGACCAGGGCAGGTGGAGACGGGGGGAGGGTGGGGTGTTGCAGCTGCACGCAGGACCTGGTGGAGGAGTTCTGCCCTCCTCCCTGCTGCTGACTTCTAAGACAAGGTGGGAGTGGAAACGAGGGGGGTGCTGCAGCTGCAGGGGAGGTGTAAGGGCCATGTGAAATGGCCTGGCGGGCCGGAATCAACCTGCAGGTCTTGTGTTTGACACGTGTTATAGCATATTTAATGAGAGGCAGTAGAGGTGCAGTTCAAACTCCCCAAACTATATCAAATTTGAAGGCCATAGCCCTATTGGAATATGTAGCTTTGTAAAAGGGCAGTGCTTTTTTAGAAGTAAGGCAGAGGCCTTCTTCCAGGACAAAATAATCAGTTTCCTAGCATAATAAAGCTAAGCCTGAGCAAAGTATAAATAGCTAACATGCTGTAGTGTCCACTAAACCAAGAGAGTAGGGATTGACCGATTATCGGCAATGCTGATATATCGGGGGTCGATATGTACTTTCCCCGATATATCGGAATCGGCCACTGAGGTTACCAATATTGCCGATATTTCGGGAAAGTGCTTGTACAGTGATGCCTGCAGCTAGAGGCATCACCCCGGTACCGTTGTCCATAGCCGACGGTCGGCTGTCTTTTAATGACAACAGATGCGGCTGAGAAGCCGCTCGGCTGTCATTACAAGGAGCGGGAGGGGACGTCTTCCCCCCTCATCAGAGCCGCATTCGGCTCTGATCGGTCTCCATGTAAAAAACCTGGAAGTGATGTATTGACATCACCTCCGGGTACTTGGCTGCAAATTCAAAAAAAATGTGAGCATTCAAAACAGCCAAACTTGGCGTTATGAATGCTTTTAAGTGCAGAGGAGGGGTTTGGGGTCTTTTAGACACCCAGATCCCTCCACAATAGTACCTGTGAAAAATGTCCAAAAATATCAGCCAATATCGGCCGATACCGATATCCGATGACCAAAATATCGGTATCGGCACTAAAAAAACGATATCGGTCGATCACTACAAGAAAGCATACCTTAGTGGAAGGAATGAGAGGGATAGTAGTAATTTATAATGGATCAGGTGATCTCTAGCTGATGCCAGTCTTGTGAAAGGAGCTTCCCGCAATTAGTCCCAATCATCATAATCTCATCAAGTCAAGGACATCAGCTACCGACCCTGCTCTGCAGACCTGCAGCAATCTACCAGGCTCTGGAAGCAGTCACTTATAAAGAGTAGACAATGGCTTAGCGAAATCATCATCTCTTAACATAAATTCCAATCTAGTTGGCTGAAGGGAGAACTGGATAGTTCCAAATTGAATTTGAAAAGCCTGAACTGTAGATAGTAAGAGGTGGGAGTTAGGCAGCTGGTTTGAAGCCTTCAGCTCATCAAAGGACAGCAGAGCTCATTTATGCACAACATCTTGTAACTTCTTGATACCAAAGTTGGTCCATAAGAAAGAATTCGAATAGTTGTAGAAATGGGGTAGGCTGGGTTTCTTCCATAATGGAGAATCTGGAGAAATAGAGGTAATGCCACCAGACTCTATCCTATGGACAGCTTTTCACACTCTAATCACTGATCAATAGGAACAGGTTTGATTATGTGGGGATCCTGATAGGATTTTTATTCCCCCAAAAATCTTTGCTGAACCCAATCCAGTCGAAAAACTATTAACAAAAAAGTGGGCTATATTCCTTTGGCTGAAACAAAAGAGGAGGGAAGGGCTAGACAGTGCCACTGCTCTAGCATAGTATGTCAATGTAAGGCTTTATTAAAACAATGTAAAAAGATCCTACTCACAAAAGTAGATGCATTGGGAGAAATTAAGGACAAAACTGTGCACTGCTGTCAGTGCACTATCCCAGGCCGCACAGGGGATAAGCCCCTAACCGCATACGGATCGCTGGAAGTGTGCCGATTCTTCCTATATGCTGTGCCACCACCTAATGTCCCAGTGCCAATAGGTCCACCACACCAATGACATCACCGAGGGATCCAGGTCACAACAGGTTGTTGTGGTATTCCCTTGGTTGACGCTGCTGTCTCTTGCCTAAACAAACATCTCACTGTAATCAAATCAATGTTAATAGATTCCAGAAGGAGCTAGAATAATACTAGAAATTCAAAGCATGAAGTGTTAAAGTTCATTAAAAAGTCAGTGCAAAAGTTCCACACATGATATAACTGGAAATAGCTGTGTTGCAATCATGCAGGAAAGATGATATTATCCCACTCCACAAGCAATCACCTTAAGTACTCACCCTATGTGAATCTCACTCACCAAGTGGTTATGCCTCATGTATAAAAGCTTGTCAAAAATCGCTCAGAATGCACCACCACTTCTGAAAAGTCTTCCCAAACACTTAAATGAATGATAATCCGATGGTTCCTCAGATATTAGGCAAAGAAAGGGGAACTCGCATAGTGTATTACCATAAAAACACTAACATTTTTTTAAACATCCAATAACTACTCACAAACCTAAAGATGTCAAAGGCATATAATATATCCCAGCTGATCACTTAGCAGTGCAATTGGCTGTCCCGCACATCTTCAGCAACACCTCCAGGATAATGTGTAGTGTCAATACAGATTACCATGCAGCTGCATCTTGACGCAGTGTTTCATCCACTGTTTTTTTTTCAAAGGGACACTTTGTTTTCAATGATTTTTATTGAATATTTTATGAAAAAGAACATGAAAAGTACAAAGATTGTCATCGTTAACATAGGCGTATCAGTCCCAATTATCCCATCGCAATCACAAAATAAAAAGCAGAGAAAAAAAAAAAAAAAGAAAAATGAACAAACGGCTTAAACTGCCACTGTGCGCTGTCACCTGGGAAAAGCGAAAAGCCTTTAAACTGTCCAACATGAAGCAAGATAACATTAACCAAAAGCAAGTATTAGTGGATACAAGCAACAAATTATCACGAGCAATAGGGGCTAGAAATGTGGAAAACAATAATAACAAAACCCCCGCAGTATCAGCCTCCTATTCAGCCCATCACCATGTCCCGACACCAGGGCAGCTAATGGAAGCACACTGAGGTATCATAATTGGGAATGCTCGAGTGGGCTTTCATGACACATCAAAAAAGTCAAAGAGATAGAAGTAATAAATAGCAGGAAATAAGAAAGGGAAAAGAAGAAAGAAGAGGAGGAGAGAAGAGGAGGACCCCGCCCCACGTCCCCGATACCCCCACGGCGCAGCTCCCGCTAATCACTACCAGTAAGGTAGCGGAGCCACGGTTCCCACACTTTATCAAACCGTTTCATTTTATCATTCAGCATAGCCGACATACGTTAATTGAGCATAATCCAGGTAAGTTTATGTCAGAGCTGCTCGAATGGCAGGACCGGAGACCTCCAAGATCGTGCTATCGTTATTTTCGGCGGCCGAAAAAATAAATGTAATGAGCCTTTTCTGCGCCCTCGTGGCGGTGTCCATCCCCAGACCCAACAAAGCCTGTTGTGGGGATTTGGTCAGGTTAATTTGCATAAGGGTGTATATAAAATTATACACCCTTATCCAATAGCGGCGTACCTTGGGGCATTGCCACCATATGTGGAACATGGTTCCTTCCTGACCACAGCCGCAAAAGCACAAAGAAGATGCTCCAGGTACAAATTTCGAAATTCGCGTCTGTACCATACAGAGGGACACTTTGAAAAAAAGAAAATATATATATATATATATATATATCACAGGATAAAGCGCTATGTCAAAACAAAAACAAGACATTCTAAGAATGGTGGAGGTGCCAAGTAAGTGAACCCATCCTCTGTGTGTAGAGGGGAAGCCACTTGACAGAACGCAAAAGAGCAGACTACTACTCTTGTAACTTACAGCATCACCAGTGGCCATCTGGATGTCAAATATACATACTTACAGCAACTTAAGCTGGCCTAATGCTCAGCTTTAATGCACATTCATTTGAATAGGCTGCAAACTGACCTACAAAAGTAAGGGCTTGTTGCTACCATGGGTTTGAGACAAATCCTGTAGGTTCAAGATTTGCAGTCCCAGCAAATATATGTACAGATTCACCCATGAGAGTTGTTTCAAATCAATATAGCATTGCATAGGCTTTGAACAATGGCTAACAGGCTTAGAGGGCCAATAAAGGGCTTTTTGTTTAAGCCTCTCGCTATTAAAAGGGGGCCATAGAGCAGCCTTAGCGTTAGTGAACTGGAAGCTGTTGCAGGGAAAGCATATGAAAAAATTACAAACACAATCATTTTTAGCTGCTGTCCTGCAAAGATTTTTTTGCTGCAAGGCTTTCCTTTAAAAAGTTGGCTTTTGTTTCAGAGGTGATATTTTTATAATGTCCAAGCATTCATTTGTTACTGACCATCCGTTTTTGGAGATGCCTTTTGTTTGCAGCATGCCGCTACATCATTTCAAAGTAAAAAAAAGTTAAAGTGTTACTAAACCCAGGACCCTGCATTCACTATATCTGGTCTCCCACAGTACACAGAACATGGAAATGCAATTATTTTAGTAAATATTATCTGCTAAATACCTTTTCTCATCAGCAGTATATAGGAGTGTCCAGCTGAGCACTGGTTAAATATTGTAGGAGGAGTTTTCATTCTGCTTTGACTGTTTTATGAGGCTGCATGGCCCCTGATCCTCTGTCTGGACAGTGGTGATTGACCCTGTGCTGATCACATGCACCCTCCCAAAAAAAAAAAAAGAACTCTCCAGCAATACACACCAAAGGGAACATGTGCAGAGTTTGCCTCCAAGGCTCTGTTCTACCAGGATCAAACAGCCTTTTTACACAATGCAGAGGATTACCCCTTAGGTTCCACAGTGAGTACAAGTATTCTTTACTGCACATACAGACTGATTTTACTGTTGTGGGTTTAGTAACACTTTAAGTGCAAGCACAGTGTGCACCTAAATTATGTCACATAGCACTGACATTTACTGCACCCCCCTCCCCATAGGTAAAACTATGTAAACTCAACAAAACAAGTGCTAATGCTACCAATCTTCTAGAGGAGTGTTAACGTTTTTAGGTGTCAACATCAAACTTTGACAGGACCTAAGAATTATTGAGGCTTATTAACTAAAGTAGCGTTTCAGGTACTTTACCAATTATACTCACAGATCTGAAATTTGCAAATGATCACCAAGCTCTTCTTTCACATCATGAACAAGACACTGGACCATGTTTCTTGTCACTTTTCTGCTGTCATCTTCCAGCTGCACTTGGTGCCTTATCCACTGCCAGACCTAGAACAACCAGGAAATTAGAATTGCTTGCCCTGTCCGCTGCTAGATCTAGAGCAGTAAGGAAATTAGGATTGCTTATCCAGTGCAAAAGCTAGGAAAACCAATGCTTTTCAATGTTGCTTTTTTGCTTACATCTTCCCTTTTGCAGTGTTGAATATGTAAGATTAGGCAGGTGACACTTCCTCCATGTTCCTCTCATTGTGGGTACCAAGTAAGGATCACATAGGAGGTCTACCCCAAGGTGGGTTCTTCTGGGCTATGCTAGGCACTTTAGATAGGATCACTGCATTGCACATGGGGTACCTTTGCTGGAACAGATAAGTACTTTGAGTAAACTCTCTCGAAGTACTGAACACCACCACGGTAACTTAGGAGGGGCATGCAGAACCCTTGCCCTTTCCACCAATCCAGCGTATCACCACTACCTCACTCCCTGTAACAGTATGGATCCCTGCCATGCACCTAGCACTGACTCCATGCATGCACTCGCTTAACTCAGATCTGCTCCCATTGCTATGGCAGACGGATAGCTGCAGAAGGAGTGCTGACAGTATCTCCCTCACTGCAAGAGGCTATCTCATCTGTCACATGTACACAATTACAACAGGCTGCTAGAGAAATTCTGGTTACCCTTGGTAACCATTTTATCTTCACACTGTATAAACTCTTGTACCATTATCTTCATACCGCAAGGTGTTTTATGATCTAAGCTATAACTATGAGTGATGATTACTTGCATTACACCCCTTTAGTAACTTCAGACCAGGCAAGAACAAAATTTCAAATGCTTTACTTGAATAAATTAACACAATGACATACACAGACAACAGTCCAAAATAAAGTGCAAGTTTTAAATGGGAACAAATAGAAATGTGCGAGAAGTTTTAGCATGACTTTTATATGGACTGCCAGGGAAAAAGATGACTGACGGCTACAGTGCAGCAGGCTAGTTCTTGGAGGGCGTCTATTGCTGTCCCCCGGCGAATGCGCTTCTAGCGTGCCCACTGGGGCACGCATCTTGAAGTGTCTGTGAGTGCTGGGTCCAGTTACAGCCGCCCTTTACCATGTGATCCCTCCGCCCAATGACGGAGAAATCACTGTCAACAAACCGCCATCGTGCAGTTCAGCTTTTCTACTCACACTGATACAGCATGTGGGGAGAGCAGCATGAGTCTGTTTTATTTTTATGTGCCCTCAGTGCCATCACAGTGCCCTTTATGGCCCGTACACACGATCCGAAAAATCGGATGAAAAATAACACTTGTGAAAAGATCGGACGATAATCTGATCGTTAGTACACAGCTTACGAGAGGCGATCACGACAGTTCGCCCGATATTATCCGGTCGTGCAAGCATAAAAATTTTGATCGTATTATAACACATCGTACGATAATCGTATTATCAGTATGTTGTTCGTCCGAAAAAAATGGTGAGCAGTAGACAGCGCATGAGCAGTAGACATCATTTCCCCTCACACGCTACAGCGTGGTTACGCATACCGGAAGCTTTTGAATAATCGTCCGAGAAAATTCGTATCGTAAGTAACCTCTCCTATTTGCGAATATACAGTAATTGAGAGTTCCTAGCAACCAAACAAAAATGGACGGGAAGGTCGTCCGATTTTTGGATCGTGTGTACTGGGCATAAGTGTCACTACAGTGTCATCTGTGCCATCAGTGTGCCACTACAGTACAATCATTCCCCTGCAGTGCCACTACAGTGCTATCAGTGTCCTACAGTGCCCCTCAATGAGTGCTTATTAGTGCCATCAGTGCCATTAGTGAGTACTTATGGGGCTCATCGGGGTCCTACAGTGCCATCAGTAAGTGCTCTTCAGTACCACCCTGTCAGTGGATCCTCATCAATGCCCGTCAGTGCCATAAAAATGTGTAAAAAATGCATTAAAAAATGTGGTTTAATTTTCTTTCCACATTTTCCAAAAACTTTTGGGAAAAAATTATGACATGTTCAAAAGACTCATAATGCCTCATAGAATATATGTCGGGTGTTTGCTTTCCAAAATGCAATAATTTTGTGGGCGTTTCTATTGGTGCTCCAGTGCCTTTAAAAGTGTGATAGGTAGTCAAGAAATTAGATGTGTAATATACAGTTTGGTCCTAGAACACCTGACGGTGCTTCCTGCATGTTGGGCCTCTCTATGTGGTTAGGCTGTGAAAAAGTCCCACACGTGGTATCGCCATACTCAGGAGGAGTAGCAGAATGTATTTTGGGGTGTAGTTGCAAGAATGCATATGGCAAGTGAGAAAAATAACCTGTTAATTGCACAATTTTGTGAAAAAAAAATCTTCTTCCTAAATACCTTGGAATGTCTACTTTCTAAGAAGGTGTCGTTTTAGGGGGTATTTGTAGTTTCCTGGCTTGTTAGTGTCACAAATAATGAGATAAGTCGTCAGTACTTTAGGTGTGATCAATTTTCAATGATTGGCACCCTAGCTTATAGACTCTATAACCTTCACAAATAATATACACTGATTTTAGTTATTTTTACCTAAGATATGTAGCAGTATAACTTTTGGCCAAAACTTTTGAAGAAAAAATACTAATTTCCAAAATTTATGACAGAAACAAAGAAAAATGCATTTTTTTTAACAAAAATGTTGGTCTTTTTTTATTTAAAGCACAAAAAATAAGAAACACAGTGGCGATCCCATCCTGCACTGTATAAGTGCTTGTAGGAAACAAAGTCTCTAAATACCTTTTTGTGAAGTAGCTTCAGACCAGACACATGACTCCTGGCCGCTCTGATAAAATCCAGGGCTACAGCAGGAGGGGCGATCACGTGACTCCCGACTGATGTCAGAGGGAGAGCTTGACCCCTCCTGCTGTAGCCCTGGATCGTAATAGCAGAGCGGCCAGGAGTCATGTGACCGGCCTGAAGAGACTTGTCAAAATGGTATTTAGAGGCTTCATTTTTTACAAACAGTGCAGGATGGGAGCTTGAAAGAGAGGGGCTGGCAGCAAAGCAAAATTTGGGGTTACAAACCCTTTAATACTTACCTACTCCCCCTTGGAATGAAGAAAGTTAGCCCTGTTTAAACTAAGTTCAGACTTAAATCTTACAAAGCATTGAGAATGCTCTCTCTCTTCTGCCCAACCCCATGTTCAGAGCTTTATGCCTGAGCTGCCAATCACCAGCACTTTTACATAGAAACAAACAGACTGAGTCAGATGCCCCAATACCTGAAAGTGCTGAGCATATCAATTCACTTTCCAAAGTGAGCATGGGGGTGGAAGGGATGTAAGTAAAGTTAATGCATTTGCTGGTGATAACCCTTGCTTATTAGTGTACAGCCATTTACTGCAATGGGAGGCTGTATGCTACACCTGTGGATTTTATGCACCAACTATTTACGCTCCATGCATGATATATGCCCTCTTGCGGGCATGTGAATAAAGCCAAATTTTGGGCAACAGAAAAAAAAAATTTTGCAGTGGGTCTCCCTGCACTGCAAGGGTAAAGCCTTTTTAGGTCCAGGGGCTGAGAAACAAGCTGTATAAACCTTGTATGCTGACATCATCACATACAATGCAGGGCTAATAGTCCTGCATTGTATGCAATGGCCTGCCCACATCAGAGAAAAGAGTGCTACTAGCTGGGGAATGGGGAGAAAAAGGTACTAATTATAGCCTTTTCCTTTACTTTTCCTTTTTTCCTCTACTCACTAGAGCAGGGATATGCAAACTGTGGCCCTCCAGCTGTTACAAAACTACAAGTCCCATCATGCCTCTGCCTCTGGGTGCCATGCTTGTGGCTGACAGAGTCTTGCTATGCCTCATGGGACTTGTAGTTCTGCAACATCTGGAGGGCCACCATTTGCATATCCCTGCACTAGAGTAAAGAATATAACCCTTGCATTTTGCAGGGAGAGGAGGCCCACTGTAAGGATATATTTTTCCCAGATTCCAGTTTTACAGGTTAAAGTTGTGTTCATTTTAAAGTCTAGGTGTTAAGGGTTACATTTCAAGGTCAGGTTAATAGTTTTGTTAGTTAAACGGTGAAGGTTAAGAGTAAATCCACCCAAAGCAAAACCTTTTTTGGATAAAATTAAAACATAAAAGAAGAAAAGGAGTAGGGAATAGTAAAAACCCCTGTCATATTTTGTGCGATTGAGAACATTCCTTTCACTTACTGTCCTGTAGATACACAAGGACAAAACAGGAATCATGCCAGAGTGAGAGGAAACCTCCTCTTACACAGCTGTTACCAGATAAAGTGTAAGAGGTTTGAAATGTAAGACCGCACTCTGGTTGGTATTTGTTGAAATCAAAAATTGTTTCCTTTATTTCTCAAAGTAAAAGCATACACACTGTGGTTATGAGTAAGCGACTAGGAATGTCGTGAAACGCGTCAACCTAACACGTCTGCTTGTTCACTGTCTGTCTGCTTTTACTTTGAGGAATAAAGGAAACAATTTTGATTTCAACAAATACCAACCAGAGTGCGGTCTTACATTTCAAACCTCTCATGTTTCTGGACAACGGATCCGACCTGCACCAGGTTTGAGACACACACCTGAGCGGCTTCACCTCTTTGTTTCTCACCAGATAAAGTGTATCCATTGGAAAGATATCCCCTTTGTTCCAGTATTGGTGACAACTATCAAAATTTGAATTTACTTTTTCATCACTTACAGTCCTGGTCACCAGTATAACTAGTGAGGGTGATTCTTCCTAGTGGGGACACAAGCAGAAATAAAATTCCACCTTTTTTTTTTTTTTTTTTTTAGTCCCTCATGGCCTTATCCAGAACAAAGAAAGAATGGCTTTAGATACACTTTACATGAGTTTACAAACATTAAGCCTTTTTCCTGCCAAAACTATGTTTCCAGGAGGAAATGCGTTTGGGTCAGACAGCAAAGCGTCCATGGCATGGAGGCCTAATATGAGAAGACCTTGCCATGTAGCAACATTGAAGCAGAGGTTGCTTGTGAACAGGTTTTTACGTTTTAGCTTGAAAATACCCAATCTTCCCCTGTTCCCCTCATAAAATTACTATTTCCAGAGAAACTGGAACTTAAAATCAAACAACAATTTTATTACAATCACTATTTAGATTCTTCAAACTAGTGTAACTAGATCACCTCCTGTGCAAGGTTGACTGCACCTGGTTTAGTGTTTTGGAAAATCGTTGGAAAATCAAATTTGAGCAAGTTAATGAAACATAATGGATGGTGTGGAAATATACTACATTATACCAATTAGTTGTACTGTCAATGATATTGAATATTTGAAGGGAGGCTTAATATAAAATGTCCCACTCCAAGGACATACTTGATAAACATTGGGTTTTCAAAATGGTGCATAGTTTAGTAATGCTATTTTGCCATTAAATAAGCCCCAAGTTTAAGACATATGCATTAAAATACCTGAGATCGGGATATTTCAGCTGTGGCAGAATCCTCAACTTTTCCTTTGTAGAAGAAATGTCCTTCACCTGAAATAAAAAAACACATAGATCAAATATATGTGAACATATATACGCAAATGTAAATCAATTCTGTTTCTGTTCTATGCAAATATTGTTTTTCTGCAACAAAAATACAGGTATGGATCAGGATCATGCTAAGATAGTATCTAGATATTATATGGCCCTGGCTTCATGTACTTCTCATCTGGTGGAGTGAGCCAAGGCTCGTTGGTCTGCTATTGTACCGGAGTTGTCAGATGAGCAGTGAGGCGAGGTGCTTTCTACCTATTTATCTACAGTTATCACCTCTACTGATCGAATGATTCTATTACGTTATTTACATCAGACATATTATACTCTTGAACGTTTATTTTGTATGCAGTAGAGAGACTGTCATAAATGTCAGTTGGTGGAAGGTACTTTCTTCCACATGGTTCGGGAGTGTTCCAAAGTGAGGCCTTTATAGTCTCAGGTAACAGAGCTCATAGCTGACAACTTCGGCTTTCCTAACCTATGTAACCCCTTTTTAGGTCTTTTGGAAATTATTGAGGATAAGGAGATGGGTAGTGCTACAAAATTGTTTCTCAGACTAATTTTTTTACGTCTGCAAGCTTATTGCTGGATGTGGATTCATGAGGAGTCCTTAACCTTAGGGATGTAGAGGAGATTAGTTAATATTGATCTTCCGCTCTACAGGATAATGTATAAAGCTTGTGGTTGTCCCAAAAAATATCTGAAGTTTTGGTTTCATTGGGTTGACTTTACTGCAATTCTGGAGAACGAACCAGCTGCTTGAGTGCTCCGGGGAGGGGATGGTGAGGTAACAAAGACATTTACAGTAGTTGGAATGTAGTAATGGTGGTCTCACACATTGTAAACAATCAAATATTCCTTATATTTGTTTTGTTTTTTGTCTATGTTTTTTTTTTTTTGGGTTAAACTTTTAAAAGCTTACTAGACTAAGAGGTAGATGCTTGTCATAAGCCTCTAGCCTGGGGGTGGTTGTTGACCGTCAATGTAATGAAATATTGTGTAAGCATCTCTTGCCGCAATAACTGTTCCTGTGATTTAATTTACATTAACAATGACTATATTTTGTCATTTGTAATTTTTTGCACCTTCCGATGTCTAGTAATAAAATTTCTAAAAAAAAAATACAGGTATGGAAAACTTGGAAAAGATGAATGACAAATGAAAGTAACAGAAAACAAAATAAATAAAAAAAAAAACAGAAAATAGTATAACATTTCCATTCAAGTTAAGCAATATTTTACATGACTGGAGACAAGTACATGTAACAAAGCTGATATGTACAAAACTTTGAGTTTTATAGGACATATAGTATCTCACAAAAGTGAGTACACCCCTCACATTTTTGTAAATATTTTATTATACCTTTTAATGTGACAACACTTTGCTACAATGTAAAGAAGTGAGTGTACAGCTTGTATAACAGTGTAAGTTTGCTGTCCCCTCAAAATAACTCAACACACAGCCATTAATGGCAACAAAAGGGAGTACACACCTAAGTGAAAATGTCCTAATTGGGCCCAAATTGTCAATATTTTGTGTGGCCACCATTATTTCCCAGCACTGCCTTAACCCTCTTGGGCATAGAGTTCACCAGAGCTCCACAGGTTGCCACTGGAGTCCTCTTCCACTCCTCCATGACGACATCACAGAGCTGGTGGATGTTAAAGACTTTGTGCTCCTCCACCTTCCATTTAAGGATGCTGCGCAGATGCTCAAAATGGTTTAGGTCTGGAGAAATGCATGGCCAGTCCATCACCTTTACCTTCAGCTTCTTTAGCAAGGCAGTGGTTGTCTTTGAGGTGTGTTTGGGGTCGTTAACATGTTGGAATACTGCCCCGTGGCCCAGTCTCTGAAGGGAGGGGATCATGCTCTGCTTCAGTATGTCACAGTACATGTTGGCATTTATGGTTCCCTCAATCAACTGTAGCTCCCCAGTGTCAGCAGCACTCATGCAGCCCCAGACCATGACACTCCCACCAATGCTTGACTGTAGGCAAGACACACTTGTCTTTGTACTCCTTACCTGGTTGCCGCCACACACACACACACGCCATTTGAACCAAATAAGTTTATCGTGGTCTCATCAGACCACAAGACATGGTTCCAGTAGTCTATGTCCTTAGTCTGCTTGTCTTCAGCAAACTGTTTGCAGGCTTTCTTATGCATCATTTTTAGAACAGGCTTCCTTCTGGGATGACAGCCATGCAGACGCATTTGATGCAGTGTGCGGCATATGGTCTGAGCACTGACAGACTGACCTCCTACCCCTTTAACCTCTGCAGCAATGCTGGCAGCACGCATACGTCTATTTCCAAAAGACAACCTCTGGATATGACGCTGAGCTTGCGCACTCAACTTCTTTGGTCGACCATGGCGAGGCCTGTTCTAGGTGGAACCTGTCCTATTAAACCTCTGTATTGTCTTGGCCACCGTGCTGCAGCTCAGTTTCAGGTTCTTGGCAATCTTCCCATAACCTAGGCCATCTTTGTGTAGAACAAAAATTCTTGTTTTTTCAGATCCTGAGATCTTAGTTCTTAGCCATGAGGTGTAATATTGAACTTCCAGTGAGAGAGTGAGTGCAATAACACCAAATTTAACACACTTGCTCCCCATTTACACCTGAGACTTTTTAACACTAATGGGTCACATGACACCGGGGAGTGAAAATGGCTAATTGGGCCCAATTTGGACATTTTCACTTAGAAGTATACTCACTTTTGTTGCCGGCAGTTTAGACATTAATGGCTGTGTGTTGAGTTATTTTGAGGGGACAGCAAATTTACACTGTTATAAAAGCTCTACACTCACTACTTTACATTATAGCAAAGTGTAATTTCTTCAGTGTGTCACATGAAAAGATAATAAAATGTATTAAAAAATGTGAGGGATGTACTCACTTTTGTGAGATACTGTAGAAGTATATTAAGAAACTTTCCAGGGAGCTCAAGGAACTCAGTAAGGTTATATCTAGACCACTGTTCCTGATCTTTGCTGACAGTATTAGGACAGGAGATGTACCAGGGGATTGGAGGAAGGCTAACGTGATTCCGATATTCAAAAAGGGCCAGAGACATATCCCGGGAAATTATAGGCCTGTCAGTCTGACATCAATAATATGTAAACTTTTGGAGGGGATGATAAGGGACTATATCGTAGAGTATGCTAAAGACAACAACATCATCAGTAGTAACCAGCACGGGTTTACAAACAGGCGATCTTGTCAAACCAATCTCTTAGCATTCTACGAGGAAGTGAGCTGTGAGCTAGATAGGGGGAGACCAGTGGATGTGGTGTACTTGGATTTCGCTAAGGCGTTTGATACAGTTCCCCACAAGCGCTTAATTTATAAAATAAGGTCTGCAGGTATCGACAGCAGGGTTTGCTCTTGGATACGGAATTGGCTAAAAGGCCGTGTCCAAAGGGTAGTAATAAACAGCGCATACTCAGACTGGTCTGAGGTAGTAAGCGGGGTGCCCCAGGGCTCAGTCCTGGGACCAACCTTGTTCAATTTATTCATAAACAGCATTGAGGACGGGATCAGTAGTTCGTTATCAGTTTTTGCAGATGACACAAAATTGGCCAGGGCAATAACTGCACAGCATGAAGCAGATATCCTACAGAATGACCTGGACAAAATTACGGAGTGGGCAACGACATGGCAAATGAGGTTTAATGTGGAGAAGTGTAAGGTTTTGCACTTGGGGACCAAAAACATAAAAACACAATACACGTTAGGAGGGGAACCCTTGGGGGAATCAAAAATGGAGAAGGATCTGGGAGTCTTAGTTGATGATAGATTAGGCAACAGCATGCAATGCCAAGCGGCAGCTTCCAAAGCCAACAGAATATTAGCATGCATAAAGAAAGGGATGTATTCCAGAGATAAGACTATAATCCTTCCACTTTATAAAACTCTGGTCCGACCGCATCTGGAGTATTCTGTCCAGTTCTGGTCGCCAGTCCTCAGGAGGGATGTGTTGGAGCTGGAGAAAGTCCAGAGAAGGGCAACTAAACTAATTAGGGGGTTGGAGGACCTTACCTATGAAGAGCGGCTGCAATCGCTCGATTTATTTTCCCTGGAGAAAAGACGTCTGAGAGGGGACATGATAGCAATTTATAAATATCTTAATGGGGATCTCAGCTTAGAAGAAAAGCTGTTCATTCGAAGGAATTGCATGAGGACTCGAGGACATACAATGCGATTAGAGGAGAAGCGTTTTAACCTCAGGCAACGTGGGGGGTTCTTTACTGTTAGGGCTACAAGATTGTGGAATTGTCTACCACAAGAGGTGGTTTCTGCGGGTAGTATGGTGACTTTCAAAAGACTCTTAGACTTACATCTCAAGGATCAGGAGATTGAGGGCTATGTTAGATGATTACAGTCACACACACCTACACAGGTTGAACTGGATGGACTATTGTCTTTATTCAACCTCACCTACTATGTAACTATGTAACTATGTAACAGGTACAGTCCATTCAAAGAATATACCGTCTTTAATAAAATACTGTAAAATATTTAATATCTGCTAAACCAAAGAAAATGTATAGGAGCTTTTTTTTTAATAAGACCTGTATTTAATATGGTGAGGAGGACTTTCAAAACTCTGCAATTTACAAACAAAACTGAATGATTCATCCCCTATCGGACAGCTCAGTCCAAACTTTGGATCAGGAAAAGGCAGACTAGATGCAAATTGGCTTTGTCTGATTGATACTGATATAAAGCTTTAAAAACAAAACTTAAAAGAAACAAAATTAGCTCAACGCCTTTATGGTTTTCAGTTAAAGTTTTGACTCTATATGCGGTTCAAGCTAAAAAGATCTACCTATTTAGATGCACATTTTCAAGCTGCTGAAATTTTACCTTTAAGCCAGGCATCAATGAACAGAATGCCAACAGCTATGTTATACTTTAGACCAAACAAAGTAACTCCACCCTAAACATGGGAAAAGGAAGGAAATGTTAACATTAAAAACTAGATTTATAATTTACATAATTGATACACAATATTCTACTGAGGCTGAATGTTACAGACTCAGTCTAATATTTGTCATTTGAAGATTCCCAATCATTGATCTTATAAATAGCCCAGGCACTTAATTTTTATGAACTTGAATTTGCTTCTGCCATACACACTGCAACAAAATACTAATTTTGCATATGGAAAAACAAAACAGCAAACAGACCACCCTTTTGATGTTACCTGCCCAGCATACTCGACTTGTGGGCTGGTATCTCCATGGCATGTGGTCCCCTGCCATGCTGATACTAGCCTGCACGCCCTTCATCATTTGGGGTGCTTTGAGAAAAGTCCCCAATAAAAGAGATCCACTTAAAGCACCTATACCTGATGGTCGCTTCAACGGGATGACTGTAAAAGGGGCTGGCATGAGTGGAAGTTATGTGGAACCGGCCTGCCCCCATGGTGAAGTAGGTTGTCACCCACCTGGTGAATAGATAATGGGACTTTGAAATGCTATTAACCATTCACTGCATTTACCACATAGAGATGGATGGATAGATCACAGGAATTGTGATAACATTTGTCAGCTGACCACTGGAAAGTAATATGAGCTTGTTAATGCACTTAGGTGTATATCCTGCCAGAAGAAGATGAAAACTATACTAGTGGAGTAGGCATGATCAGCAGATAAAGATTAATTCATGGGAGCTTTTGAAAGACTTCTAGTTCCACCAGACATGGATAAAGGCTGTCATCTTTCCCAGGCATACAATTTGATTTAGAGCTTTTCTCCTTTCTACATCCATAGAATGTATTATGACCTGACACAATGAAGGCAAAAAAAGTAGTGTAAAAGACTCCTTTTACAAGCTGGGAAGGCTCCCTTCACCCCCTCACCGGCAGATCACAATATCGCCGCAGGGGGCATTTCCCAATCAACGCTGGCTGGCGCTATATAAATCCTGTATAATAATAATAATAATAATTTTCTTTCCTTCCTCCTGTGTGAGGAGGAAAGAAAATCGAATCATCTACAGTATGTGTTGCCTTGGTGACTAATACACTGTTCCAGATTTATTCTAATTCATTTCATTATTACTTGTGATTTTTGAGTCTGACACAAAACCTAATTTGTATTTTTTTTTAACTAAACAAAGTAAGAGGTTATTCTGACTCCAATTGTTGTAATAGTGACTTATGCCTTGCTGAGACCTATTCCTGGCCTGTATAAGCTGATGCAATCACTGCGGACAATCATTATCAGATAGCTGAACTCACCAGACACCTTTTGCTTTCCATCCACGTTTTATTGCAAGCAGAAGGTATAGCAAACACCAAAATGTAGCAGATCATTGAAGAATGGTATATGCAGGTCAAAACATGGTAATGTGTTCCCAGATGCGAGCAAATTGTATGAAGGCCTAGACAGATGTGGCCATCTCTATTCCCACAAGCATAAAG
Source organism: Pelophylax lessonae (assembly GCF_965119305.1). NCBI lineage: Eukaryota > Metazoa > Chordata > Amphibia > Anura > Ranidae > Pelophylax > Pelophylax lessonae. The sequence continues at coordinate 651,187,169 of NC_138768.1, forward strand.
AAGCAGGAAAAGGAAATACATCATAAATGGGAGGGGACAGGAGGGAACACAGAAGGGAAAGACAGAAAGCAAGTGCAACAACCGAAACAACCACAAGATGGCAGTATAAACCAATTATAATGACATTACCACAAATATGCATTATATTATATTTTACATATTGGTGTTATAGCACAGAGGTTGTTCTACCTACAGCAGGCATTGTAAGTAAGTCTGATTTAGTGATCTTTACAGCTGGAATAACATGTAACTGGTTTGGTCCATCCGTGTACTCCTGGAAAAGCTAAAAAATACGAGAACATATAGGAATATGAAATGTCAGCAACAGGATTATATCTCAACAATATCCCTTTATATAATTTAAGAGTTTTTTAACTGAGAATATTTCATTCAATATTCTAATACCTAGCACAGCTCAAAAGTGGATTTCTGACTTGTGCGTGACTTTACTCACACTTATCTACCGTATCCTCTTAACATTCTGAAGTATATATCCGAGCATATATCCAAGCAAAGCTATATTGGATAATATTTTTTTTTGGAAGGTGTAAATCTATGAGAAATGTTTATAAGTATAAATGGACAGTTTTGCTTCCCTCAACCCCTTTTTCCTTATCCTTCCTTCCTTTGTTACCATTCCCCTTTTTTTTTTTCCTTTCCCCCCCAATCCCCTTTTTTTTTCTCATCTTTTCCCTCTTTCCCTTTAGGAGATAACTCATATGTAAGCAACTAATGCTACACATTATGTATATTGTATTATATGTGATTGATTTGTATTTTTGTCTCCAGTGTCATTTTAATGTCCAGTTGTACTTTAGCACAAGATTTGAGGTCCTGATGAAGCAGATCCTTCCACAAAACGCGTCGACATAAACATTATAATCCTAGAGGACTATCATACCATACATCCTCTACTTCACTAAGTATAAGACAAGTGGTTGAATTAAAGTCCATGTACAAATTGGGTGCTTTTAATATGAAATTTTAACTGAATGTAATAAAGATACTTATTATTTTTTAACATATTTTGTTGTGTACATCTATCCATTGAAGGGGTATTTACAGTCACATTTTTTTTTCCATTAATGTTTTATTAAAGTAAATTGCCATTAACAGAGGTAACAGTATCAGTCATACAACATCGTTTGGAACAGCTGGTTCATTATACCCGTTAGGATTCATAACTGAGGCAACATAAAGCCTGGGCTTTTGGAAACACCTAAAGCCCCCATTCACATTGACTGCGGCTTTGAAATTGTGCAACTGCATCTGAAATCGCACAATTTCAAAGCCGCACCTCAGTGCAACTATGGTTGTGACTGTGCAGCTTCATGCACCGATATCTATTCAAGTCGCACACTGAAGAGTGCCATTGCTAGCAATAGGAAGCGACTTGTCGTGTGATTTGACCTATCAGATTGTATGACAAGTTGCTCCAATGTAAACAGGGGGCTAAAAAAGAATTTCAGGTATGGATATTTTATACATAGTTACATTGGTCCAGCTTGGACCAATGTAACTGTGTATATACCAAGCCAATGCCCTTGGATGTTGGAAAGCATTGAAGTAGACACTACTACTCCAGTAATCTCCCAAGTCCTGTGCTGAACAGCTGGCTTGCTGTATTCTGAACATAGGAGGATGGCTGCTCAGCACATGTGCCATTTGCATTATCTGAGTGAATGCAAAGCGTTCTCTGATTGTACAAGGCAGAGAGGAGGGGCAATGACAGCATTTCTAATTTTAAATCACTGATATCCAGATTTTTCAGTTCTGCCAGTAAGCAATGAGAGCAAAGCAAAAAATAAAAAGTCTCAGAATGTCGTGTTGTTTCTTCCTACCTGTCTGTGTACTGCTATGGTGATCAGCAGCAAGCAAATGGAACAGAGTCTACAATAGCAACATCCAATTTATGGAGTTTGTTTTACCTTTTTTAGGTTTATTTTACCTTCTGCATTGGCAACACCAGATCAATGTCATACACCATAAATCCATCCACTCCAGCATTGATTTCAAAAAGCTTTAACCTAAAATGAAGATTTATGTAAAGAAATTATGTTTCTAGGGAAACATATATTATATATATTATCTAGTTCTAGCTTTGAATTCTGTATTTATTAAAAAAAAAAAAAACTTTTTATGTCACAGACCTTAGGAGGATTGGCAGGACTGTGTTCTTAAATGGGTAGTCATTTCTGGGTAGCCAGTCAAAAATTGGGCCAAAAAAATTCAAATATTGGGCTATTCATGCATTAAAAGCAAAGACATATTTTTAATCTGTGTTTTGAAAATGTCTTTAACATGGCAGTATATTTCCGGTATCAGCATTTAAATTCATGTAAAATACATACAGGTGAATCTAAAAAATTAGAATAGCATCAAAAAGTTAATTATTTCTGTATTTCAATTCAAAAAGTGAAGCTCAAATATTTTATATAGATGTGTTACACACAGCATGATATATTTCAAGGATTTTTTTTATTTTTTTGTTTTGGTGATTATGGCTTACAGTTAGTGAAAACCCAAAATGCAGAAAATTTTAAATTGCATAAAACCAATAAAAAATGATTTTAAATAAAGAAATGTTGGCTCACTGAAAAGTATGTCCATGTACAGTGTAGTATGCACTCAACACTTAGTTGGGGCTCCTTTTGCATAAATTACTGCATCAATGCGGCGTGGTATTGAGGCGATCAGCCTGTGGCACTGCTGAGGTATTATGGAAACCCAGGTTGCTTTGATAACGACCTTCAGCTCATCCGCTTGTTGGGTCTGGTGTCTCTCATCTTCCTTTTGACAATACCCCACAGATTCTCTATGGGGTTTAGGTCAGGCAAGTTTGCTGGCCAATCAAGCACAGTGATACCATGATTATTAAACCAGGTATTGGTACTTTTGGCAGAGTGGGCGGGTGCCAAGTCCTGCTGGAAAATAAAATCAGCATCTCTACAAAGCTGGTCAGCAGAGGGAAGCATGAAGTGCTCTAGAATTCCCTAGCAGAGGGCTACACTGACTTTGGACTTAATAAAACACAGTGGACCAACACAAGCAGATGACATGGCTCCCCAAATCATCACTAACTGTGGAAACTTCACACTGGACCTCATGCAACTTGGATTCTGTGCCTCTCCACTCTTCCTCCAGACTCTGGGACCTTGATTTCCAAATGAAATGCAACATTTTCCACAGTCCATGATGATTTGGGGAGCCATGTCATCTGCTAGTGTTAGTCCACTGTGTTTTATTAAGTCTACAGTCATGCTTCCCTCTGCTGAGCAGCTTTATGGAGATGCTGATTTCATTTTCCAGCAGGACTTGGCACCTGCCCACACTGCCAAAAGTACCAATACCTGGTTTAGTGATCATGGTATCACGGTGCTTGATTGGCCAGCAAACTCGCCTGACCTAAACCCCATAGAGAATCTGTGGGGTATTGTCAAAAGGAGGATGAGAGACACTAGACGCAACAATCCAGATGAGCTGAAGGCTGCTATCAAAAAAACCTGGGCTCCCTTAACACCTCAGCAGTGCCACAGGCTGATTGCCTCCATGCCACACCGCATTGATACAGTAATTCATGCAAAAGGAGTTCCAACCAAGTATTGAGTGCATACAATACTGTACAAGGACATACTTTTCAGAAAGCCAACATTTCTGTATTAAAAATCCTTCTTTTTATTGGTCTTATGTCATTTTCTAATTTTCTGAGATACTGAATTTTGGGTTTTCACTATCTGTAAGCCATAATCATCAAACTTAAAAGAAAGAAATGATTGAAATATATCACTCTGTGTGTAACGCATCTATATAAAATATGTGAGCTATACTTTTCAAATTAAATTATTGAAATAGATGAACTTTTTGATGATATTCTAATTTTATGAGATGCACCTGTATATAAGCACTGATTTATCAAACAGCACTTCAAGCTAATCATACACTATACAATGTAGCTACACAATGTTTGTAAAAAAAAAAAAAAAACGTGAAATGAGCATAAACCTAAAAAATCCAATCTTTTTGTATCGAATAATGCAGGCCCTTTCACAACATAGCTGATAGTAGATCAAAAGGAGATTGTAAAATCAGATTGTATTGTGTATTGTCAGCATAAGGGCTCTTTCACACACTGAGTCCGTTGGACGGACTCCGTTTTTCTTAGCGGGGGATCGATCCGCCGATCCCCCGCTGAGCAGGAGAATGACAGCTGTTCTCTGCACTGTGTGCGGAGACACAGCTGTCCGTTCCCCATACATCTCTATGGGGGAAATCGAATGGGTACGGACAGTCGGTCCGTTCTCATCCGATCCCATCCGATCCGCTGGACAGATGGAAAATAAGGTTTCCATCCGTCCAGATTTGACGGATCGGATCGGATGTCAGCGGACATGTCTCCACTGACATCCGATGCCCCATAGGGATGCATGGGGGGACCGTTCAGATCCGCCAAAAAAACGTACAGGTGGATCTGAACGGTCCGCCTGTGTGAAAGGGGCCAAAGGCAGGCCATAGATTAACCAATTTTCTTTCCTTCAGCCACAGGTTGAAGGACAGAAAATTGGTCAATTACCCCATCAACACATTAATTGTTGATGGGGGAAACCCTCCCCTGGAGCTATTGCAATCTTACATTGCGAGGTTTCCTCAGTATACAATGATCAGTGCCTGTGCTTATAGCAAAAAATCCGGAAAGGCTGATTGTACTGAAGACGATCGATGGATCAACTGCAGTACAACCAGCCTTCTTTTAAATGGATAGAAAATTGTCTAGTTTATACTGAACTGGCCAAATATCAGTCCATCTATGGTCAGCTTTAGACTTCCTAAAGTAAGCCTAAAGCCAAAACTCAGACACATATAAGCTCATCAGTCCTGCTGCTTCTCCTTTCAATGCCCAATCAAAGGTTGGGAAGGGACAAGTGTTAAGCCCCGTACACACGTACCGATCGTCGGCCGAACGATCGGCCGTCTTTTGTCCGAGGGCTGTCTTGTCTGTTGAAAAGTGCAAAAGACTGCACACGAATTTTGTCGGCCAACAACAGCTGACTGCAGAAGTGATGTCATGTGATGGTTAACTTTCCTTGTCTTTTTTCTTTTCTGAGCATACTCAGTCTTGCAAATCTGCTGTCTGTCGGCCGAAATCTGTACTGACTGGCGAACAATCGGCCGTTCTGGTGTTAGCCAACAAAAATTTTAATGCTTGCACGACAGATTCTGTTCGGCCGAAAATGCGCTGTCGGCTGTCGGAAGCATCATACTAACAAGCCTACAATCGGCTGATCGGTCGTCGGCCGAATCTTTACGGCCGACAATCGGTATGTGTGTACGGGGCTTTAGTTAACTGCAGCAGAGAAAAACACTCAGGTGTCCTGCCCTGCCAGACAAGACTATATGTCACAGAGCTGTGTATATTTTAAGACTGGATGGTATACAGTGGTCATCTGAGACTGAACTGCATATGAAGAATCTCAGTTGCAGCAGCAAACTTTTCCAGCAAACCAATAAAGTCACCAAGAATGCACCAATTGGCTTTTGAACAACCTTATCTCTACATCATAGATTTTTGCATACAAATATTCTGCTGGATTAACATATTGCTAATATTTTACGTCAAACTATATGAAATCATTTGATAAAAAACTGAAGCAAAATTCATTTTTTACTTTTACTGATTTTTTTACTGAGTTGTAACACCAGATACTGGGCTATAGTTTGTAGCAAGTACAACAGTATAGAGTGTTTTAGATGAGTGGGCTAGATATTTTTTGTTCACCTTTTGGCAGCTGCCATGACATTGCTATACTCCTCACTTTCTTTGTCCTCAGGGAGCAGCAAGGCAGCCATGCCACCTGTAGCCAGGGCTCCTCGCTGATGACATGTCTGGACCAGTAAATCCATGTAGCTTTTGAGGAACCTTTTCTCCATGTTTACATACTTACTGCGATCTGGCAGTAAGAACTCCAATCTATGTCCTAAAAGTATGGAAAAAATCATCATTCATAATATAAACATAGAAAATGTATTTTAATGTTTTAGAAACAATGGAAGAAATAGCAAGTGTTAAATAAAATGATATTTTTCCCAACACACAACTCATCCCACTAAACTTGAGACTGTTTAACTTCAGAAGTAGAATGCAGACTGGGGTTTGCATATAGAGCCTGACCATCTATCAAAGAAAAGAACAAGTGATTATTCAAAGATCGATAGCTGAACAAAGATATATGAAAGTAGTACTTGCCCTACTTTTCCCTGTCATTTCACAGACGTATAACTGACTAGCAGTCATTAGGATAGAAGACTGATATTGTACAACATTCAATAATCGAATAGTGGCATTCTACCAGCGGCATTCACACCTAAGTGTTTTGTAGCTCGAAGCTCCAGAACGCTGGAGGAGAAAAAAAATCAATTATTCTCTGAGAAGTTGGTTCACATCTCCACTCCAAATCACCTGAAGTTCAAAAAAGATTTGGCGCTTATTTGCAGCTCAATTTGGGCAGATTGGTGCGTTTTTTAGGTGTTATTTTCCCCGCATTGAGTCCCGGTTCACATTTGTGCAATGCAGGAACGCTGCAAATATGCAGAGTGTTCCCGCATCGCATCCGCACCCCTGGCAGTTCACACTGCCATATGCGATACGCAGGGGGTGTCAATTAAAAGTTAACGACACCCCAAGTTGAGATCACATATCGCAGTGCGATCTGCAAGTTTGCACAGAATAGGATCGCACTAGTGTGAACCACCATGCGATCCGATTCTGCTGCAGATTAAAAAAAGGGTCCTGTGCGTGTTTAGTGCGATTGCGGTGCGAATTCAGCCATACAAACTGTATGGCTGAAATTTGCACCGCACAGACATCGCATGTAATTTAGTAGAAGTGCGCTCCGAATTACATGCGATCGCACTAATGTGAACCGGCACTGAAACGCATGATTTATCGCGCGTTTTGAGTGTTTCCCTGCTCAGATGCAATAATTAAAATAAATAAATAATAATAATAACAAAAACAAATAGTAATTATAAATAAATCGATCTATAAAATAAATATCAAATAATAATAAATAAATTAACCCCTCACCTAAAAAACCCAAACCCTAACAATTAAATAAACAAATAAATTAACCCCTAACGCTATCCCTAACAATAAAAAAATATATATTAATTCAAATATTTAGAATATTAAATTAATGAATTAAAGCCTAACCCCTAATCTCAAATCCCCCCCCAATAAATAAATAATAAGGATGAAAAAGCTAAAACATAGCAACAAATTATGCACCAGAATCTTTTTTTCTCTATTGGCTAATAAAAAAAATGACAAACCTCAAAAATACCTTAAAAATGCTGTACAAACACAAGCAAAAACGCTCAAAAACACACATAAAAGCACGAGACAAAATGCCCCGAAAAACTCAATGCTCAGGTGTGAATGCAGCCTTATTTTCCTTAAAAGGATCTGATCTTCAAAAGTTAATATCTGTTTTGTTATAGGGGTGCCTTAGCAGCACCTTGAAAAAACAAAACATTATCTTGAATTCCTGTGGAAAAATAGCAGTGCATTTCCTATGCCTATGCACTCCTGTGCCTACAGTCTCATGGCTGTATACCTGCATTGTGAGATCACCTAAAGCACTTGCTGCCTCCAACTCCTAGTCTTATGACTTGGAGGGAGATTTGGTGATGTGACGGATGCTGCTTGCTGGAAAGGGCACACTACCTGTGGATCTGCAGTACAAGTATCTCCTTGCTTCTGGTTTATTTCTTCTGTAGACCTGTGCTTTCTGCACCTCCCCTCCGCTGCTTCTTGAATATTTCCTACCAGTTGTGGTCGGTACTTAAAGACGTCACCCTGGTATGGAAGTCGGTGTGGTGTGCCTGAACCGACGTAAGGGGGGTAGCCTGTAAATAAAGAGGGCACCCCGGAAGTAAGAGGTTAAGAAAAAAGGGTGAAGGTGGGTGGGGTGACGAGCCGAGCAGCAGCAGGCCAGTATAGAGAAGGGGCGGAGCTATAAAGCCCGCTAGCTCCTCCCACAAATACCGGCCTGCGGCCGAACACCTGTGGTCGGTACTTAAGGACGTCACCCTGGTACGGAAGTCGGTGTGGTGTGCCTGAACCGACGTAAGGGGGGTAGCCTGTAAATAAAGAGGGCAAAAAGAGGAAGCAAACAACACACTTTATTCTATACAACTTCAAGTCACAAGCCTACGAAAAGCTAGTCTCAACTCCTTCTCTGGGTGAGGAATATAAACCTTAAAAGCGTCAGACTCCCACCGACCAAGCCTTTTGATGATGTGGCCTGGCGTGTTATTCCCGGAGGCAGCTGATGCCGCACCTATCCGGAAGGAGTGACCAGAGTGCGCTGCAGGGTCCCAACCCAGTCTGATGCAAAGAGTTCGGATGTAGAATATAAATCTGGACGTGGTGAGGGGAACGTCCAGCAGCGTAAAAAGCGGAGCGTGGCTAGGAGAGCTCAGGGTCTGAGCCACAAATTCGTCCAGCACTTTGACTGGACACCAATGATTCCCCGATGGGTAAAAAGGGATGGTAACGGGGTGGCCCACCTGCCTGGTCTTGGAGCACCGGAGTGACAAAACGTAGTAATCCCCCCATTTGACCAGATCTCGTTTGAGGAGACATGAGCGCCCCTCCGCTAAGGAAGCTACCGTAAACTCCCCGGGCCTGAGAAAGCCGTAGAAGGCCAGTTACATGGCGGTTTTTACAACTGCATTTGTGAATGGCTCAAAAGGGACCGTGTCCAGCAAGTTGGAGAGAGCCCGGAATTTCTCCCCCTCTATTGGCAACCGCCTGACCGAGGTATGGTGATCCACTTTGCCAATACCCTTCAGGAGGTTCTTTAGTGGATATGCCCTGAGAAAAGGCGAAGAGTTTGGCTGGTGCGTCAGGACATGGTGTTGAACACCAGACAGATACAGCTTGATGGTACTGGCGGATAATTTAAGCTGGAGGTGGCAAAAGGCAGCGAAGGCGACCATTGTCTGAACTGAGTGGTCGTCCAACCCAAATTCCAATAAAAACCTTCGGAAGATGGACATGACTCGGTCATAGGCCTTCCTGGTGTTGGATGACAGAGCCATCCGGGCCAACTCCCGTCCATGCGCCATGATCCGGGCTAGTCCAGGACTAGTTCCTCGAACTCCGGGGTCCGCGTGGGGCATCTGTCGGCCGTCGGGTGGAGGTTGAAGAATACCTGCAATTTAGACCGGGAAAGAGCGTCAGCGGCTGAGTTGGAGTGACCCGGGATATGCTCACAGTAAAGAAAAAACTGGTAGGTGGCAGCTACCAAGGTCAGCCTGCGAACCAGCCTTATGATGGTCAGAGATGATGACCGGCCTTTGTTGATAATGTCACAGGCAGCCTTGTTGTCACTAAAACATTTGACTGCCATCCCTGACCAGCACCTACCCCAGGTGACAGCTGCCGCCACTATAGGATATAACTCAAACAAAGCTGAGGTCTCCTGGAAAGCAGGTAAGGCAAGTGACTCAGCCGGCCAACTATCCCTGAACCATGAGTCCCCAAAGATGGCTGCGAACCCGGTATTGGCGGCCGCATCCGTCCAAAACACGGGGGACTGGGAAGAGATGGGCGGGATGAACATGGAGATGCCGTTCCAGCTTTCCAGGAACTCAACCCACATACCCAGGTCCGCCCTGGCAGGGGGATCCAAGTGGGAGATGACGCCCTCCGGAAGACCTGGCAACAACCGCAGCAACCGGGAGATAAAGGACCTGCCCTGGGGGATGATGCGCATGGCAAAGTTCAAAGACCCGATCAAGGACTGCAACTCTTTCCTCGAAAAAGACCCTAGTTCCAAGAACCTGCCTACCACCTCACGAATGCGTCTAAGTTTGTCCTCAGGGAGGCTGGACTGCATTGAGATGGAATCCAAGGTAATCCCCAAGAAATCTAACCTGGTGACAGGTCCGACCGTCTTGCCTGGCGACAGAGGGACCCCTAAGGTAGAAAATAAGGCCATGGTGCTCCTCAAACTGACCGGCGTGCAGTTGCCTCGTTCGACCAACAAGAAATCGTCTAAGTAGTGCAAAACCGTGGGGCACCTGGAGATGTTCAGAAGGAGCCAGCAGAGCGTCTCTGCAAAGGTATTGAAGATCCTTGGGCTGCTTTTGGACCCAAATGTCAGCCTGATAGCAAAATAATATTCCTCCCTCCACTTAACACCGTGGACGTGCCATAAAGAGGGGTGAATGGGCAGCAGCTTGAAGGCGTTGGCTATGTCCGTCTTGCTGAGCCAAGCAGCCCTACCTGCCCCTAAAATGGCTTGGATGGCATTGTCCACGGTGGTATAGTGGAGAGAGAACTCGGCTGAAGGGATAAGGGAATTTAGGCTAGGGTTAGTGGAAGAATGAGGACCCGACATGTCGATTATCAATCGTTTTTTATTGGTGTATTTACTCGTAGAGATACCAATGGGGTTGGTACGCCAGGAGGAGAAGGAGGGGGGCCGGGAAGGGGCCTAACATGAACCCCTCCTGCACTTCCTTCCCGAGCAGCAGGTCCACCGACTGCGGGTCCTCCCTGGCCGACAGCAAGTTGGGACATTCCAATGACCCAGTGGGTAGAGACACCAGCCCCGTGTGGAACCCTCCCGAGAACCCCTGTACCAGATACTCGACCAGGTGAGGAGACGGGTGAGCCTGCAGGTAAAACTCCAACACCTCGATCTTGACCCCGGTTAGTCATTGTTTAGGGTTAAGCCTGGACGGACACATAGACTTGGTATGGGCCCTGAAACAGATGGAACAAACATGGAGCAGCCTGCAGGCACTGAAGCTGCATGCCCCCCCGTTAAAATTGTTACAAACCTGGGCCTTACCTAAGAAAACGATGGGGCGACCCAGCTTATCCCTAAAGCCACGCTGCTCTGACCTGCCAGCTCCCCCCCCCCCCAGGACCCCGGCTGGGGAGGATTCAGCCTCCATGGGACAAAGGCTGGCAGAGTGCGAAGTGGAGGAGCATGTGGCACAGGAGGGAGGTACCAAGCCTGCAAAGTGCCTGCAGAACAGCTCGGTGTCCAAAAGACTCCAATCAACCCGTACGTTGAATTGAGCCAAGGCCGCCGCCGCCTTGGCTGAGACTGACTTGTGGAAGTCAAAAAAGGTGAAACCCCCGTATTTGTGCCCTAGATCCACGACCTTATGCAGGTAAAGATCTAACTCCTCCCGACGATGTGGGTAGACGGAACACAGTACGTCCCTGTAGATACCGAAAGCCAGGACAAACTCTGGAATAGTGAGCTTTTTATTGAGCCTGGGGTCCCTGGCCTTCATAACTACGGACAAATCTCCGTAATTGTAGACCTTGTTCTCGACCATGTCCTGGGAGGCAATGAGGAGAGCCATCAGGTTTACATCCTTCCCTTCCAAGATATCCTTGCGGAGAGCTGGGGGGACCATGTGGGCCGGGGTGATGATAGGAGATACCGTAGAAGAGGGCAAGAGGGGAACTGGGGGCCTACCCTGATCACTAACGGGAGCTGGGGTCTGCACCGGCAAGGAAGGAGGAGGACCCCCGTGAGCTGGACTGGCGTCCTCCAGCTTGGACAGTCTATCGCCGATGGACTGCAGGGAAGACAGGATGGAGTCCAGGGTCCCTTGCATGGCTGACGTACAGCCCTGAGAGCTGGTGCCCAGTCCAGGATCTTCTGGATGTTCCGTCATCAATCTGAATAGTTCCGCTTTCCTTGCCGTGGCTGGGAACGGGATACCCTTCTGGCGTAGGACCGCCGAGATCTTCGGGATGGTCCAAGACCCATAGGAGCCCAGCGGAGATGGATTCCGACGACCCCTGGGGGTACCAGATCTGACAGGGGTGCTGGGTCTGGCTGGCGTGGAGGGGGAGGAAGATCCTTCTTCCAGGATGGCTCCTTGAGGCCCGCTGTTGAAGGAAACAAAAAATAAAACGCCCAAGTCCGATTAACGACCGTAACGTATTGGAGAACCACTGGCTGGCTAGCTAGTGCCCAGAGGCGAAAAACTTAACTACCCCGTGACAGGTGAGGCCCTGCTAGATGCCAAGCGGCCGGTGAGAGGCTCTACCTATGATTTGGGCGTGGGGCGTGAGCCACTGACGTGGTGGCGGGAAAGTTGGCCTCTCGGTGACAGAACAGAATCAAAACGTGTGGCCGTGACAGGTGAGGCCCTAACTATAAACCCATGAGAAGGGTGGAGCGAGGCGCTAGCTTTGGTTTGGCCAGAGGGGCGAAATAATCTCCGACGAGATTGGGAGGTTGGCCTCACGGGACCGGCTATGAAGGGGGGAACTAGGGCCAGCACCTGAACCCTAACAGCCAGTTACTCGCCCTACGGGGGAGGGGGGGAACAATACATGACAAGAACAACACAGTTGGAGTGCAACAGCGAATAACAGTGCCTACAAGGAGGACAAAACGACATGAAGTGTGGTATGTGCACAGAGGTGATGAAGCCGTAACGGAGCACAGGAACCGAATGGCATCCGCAGGTGAATCACAGAAGGTGTGGAACGAGCCTGAAGTGTAACCGGAAGGGGCCTAACCACCGGGCGCATGGCCAGACAAGGTGACTAAGTGTGTGGAGGCCAAATGAGACGGAACTGGCCTAGCAGTGTCTATGGGCGACGCCAGAGTAGCGTCTGTGAAGACTAAATAATGCGGAGCCGTGTGGTACACAAGGAACCTGAACCTGAAGTAGTACCTGATGCCGGCATTGAAGGACATGATGAGAACCTGAAGAAAAAAGGCAAAATGCTCAAAGGGGGGTCAACCCATGACCCCCCACTAGTAGATACATAACATGGAACCAGGAACAAAACACATACCCTGCAAATGCTAATGAGACCCCCCCCCCCAAACCCCCGGGCACCAACCCCCCCCCCTCTCCGTCAAAGGCAGAGCGACCCCCCCCAATGCAAGGTAGCCGTGTAACAAGAAGCAGGCACAGTAATGCAGGAGAACGTGAGATGAGGTAGCCGAGGCTTACAGAGGCAGGCAGTGAGTGCAGGAGAACACGAATAATCAAAAAGGTAGCCGTGGCCTAGCAGAGAGGCAGGCAGTGTGTGCATGAGAGCCTGTGTAATGGAGTTAGCCGTGGCCTTACAGGGATGCAGGCAGTGTGTGCAGGAGTACATGTGTGAGGAAGGTAGCCGTGGCCTACAGAGAGGCAGGCAGTGTGTGCAGGAAGATGCCCCCCCCCCCCCATACCCTGCAGGTACCTGACCCCCTGCTGAACAGCGGGGAGAAGCAGCGGAGTAAAGCAGTAGCCGAAAGTGCAGACGGCGGCTGGAGGCAGAGGAGTTGGGATGGATGGCAGCGATGGACGAGCTTGGCACTGGCAGAGGAAGAGCTGGGATGCACCGTAGGGATAGAGGAGCTCGGCGCAAGCAGCGGTGTTTCCTGTGTCTCAGGTCCCGACCGGAAGTCCGGTCCTCGAGGCAGCGGTATCCAGCCGACGTCAGGTGACTAACTAGAACACCTGACCAAGCCGAGTGACGAGCCGAGCAGCAGCAGGCCGGTATAGAGGAGGGGCGGTGCTATAAAGCCCGCTAGCTCCTCCTACAAATACCGGCCTGCGGCCGAACACTTGTCAGATCACCATACAACAGAAGGGCAGCTCCATCATAAGGAAGCAAATTCATGTTCCTCTACCAAGATGGCTGTCTTCACACAGAGACACATTTTACATTTGCAAAGGAAAGAAAAGAAAAGACAAAAAATATATAATCTTGTGTATGTGTCCCAATTGTTCGAATTACTAAGGTGCCCTACTAAATGCTAACTTATAGCATGCAATAAGTAAGTTAAAGTGTATTCATTACCAAACTTGTTAACAAAAGATGCCGAGTAATCCCAGATGCCACAGTTCAGCCCAGCAGAATGTTGTCTAAGCTCATACAGGATTTCTTCCATTTCAAAGGAAGCCAACACACTTTCGATTAGCACTGTAGCCTTTATGCTTCCCAAGGGTAGGTGAAGCTACATAGTAAAACAACAGAATCAACTACTGTATATGATCAGATAATACTTCCCCATCCCCACCAAGGAAAATAACACACTTTTCTTACTTAGGAATATATATAATAAATTCGCTGGTCTCTGTGTACTCGGTCAGATATTCACCTGCAATTTGCACAAACTCATGGAGAATTGGAGCGGCTATAATGGTAGAGCTGATAACACTCCTACCCAGAAATAACACTCCTACCCAGAAAGTATGGCATGTCCTCCTATTATAGGTCCCCTAATAGTTAGTGCATCCCCAAAACCACTTTTTCCACAACAGACTAACAGGAGTCCCAAAATATTATTTCTAATTATACAGTGTCCTTAAAGTGTCACTAAACCCGCATCATAAAAACTGTTAATAAATGGTGTATTACAAAATGTTCATATTCAATCATTTTCTGTATTCTGCAAAATACTTGGTTGATCCTGTTGCTCTCTATCTCCTCTTTCTGTGCATGTCCCCAATGTAGTTTGGGATTATGCAGAGCAGTGTTGACAGCTCTGCACAAGCTCAGTTTTCAGTGAGTTTCAATGCTGATCCCGGGGCGATCGGAGGTTCGAGCTCCGCGTTTTGTGTCGCCTAGGGGGTGGGGAACCTCCCTTAATAATTTGGGGTCCCTAGCTGGAAGTTGATAGATCAGATAGATCAATAAAACAGCTAGCTCAATTTTAAAAATCCCCCTTAAATATTTGATACTTAAGGATACTGCAAACCTACCGCATAGCCCATATTGCAATAAAATACACACAAAAAAAAAAAAAACAGCTGTACCAGAATGCAATACAATTATCAAATCACCTTTTCTTCAGTCCATACAAATATCTGATTCCACAGTCTGGCCTCGTGGTAGCTTTCCACCTGGAAAAATGTAAAATTATGTCACATTTTATTTATTTGCATGTAAAGTTTGACATTTTGCACTGAGGGATTAACAGAGTTTTGACCAACTAGGCTTTCAGAGGCAAAATGCCTTTGAATTTGCATGAGCCAGTTCTTGAGAAAGACAACGCAGTTGGTTGAATTATGCCTGAGTTAAAATGACATGATTACTTTGAAGTTTTAAAACAATTTTTGTTTTTTGTTTTATGTTTTAGGTATATATTTCTATATAGAGAGAAGCTCTTTTATGTGATTTCTCTCCCCTCCTTTGGCCCTCTGAGAGTTGCTGGGAACCTGGAAACAGAGAGCAACAGCAGCCAGCCTTCATGCAGAGTCAGGATCCAGCCAGAAGCCTGTGCACATTTGAAGCTGGAGGTTTGAGAAAAAGAAATCACATGCAGACCTACACTTGTATGATCACATCTAATTGGTAGGTAGATAATGCTTTTGGGTACTCAGTGGAGGGTTGGAATATTTGGTGTGGTGTGGAGCAGCTTCCATGTTTAAACATTTGGTTATATGTGCAACTGATGTACACTTGAGGAGTAGTCTAGAAACCACATCTGGCTACTCTAGGAGGTGTAATTACAAATTTTGCATAGCTATTGGATTGAGTAACTGCTGGTACACTCCTCTTGTGCAATTGGGGCAAAATTAAATGTTATCAGGCTATTTCCTATACAGGCTGAAAGTTATTCATTCATAAAAAAGAGTGGTTTAGGGAAATACCACATTATACCCACTAGATGGAGCAAATGATCATATGAAATAAGTATTTGTTTCCTATGACCCTCAGCTCCACCTTGTGGCCATTATGCAGTATTTTCCCAAACTATTGTTTATGAAGGAATAACATTGGGAGAAAATAGAAAGAGAACATTCACATTTGCTTCATTTGCACAGAACAAAAGTATTAGCAGATTCGCTGGATGAAAATCACATTTACTAAATGTTTTTTTAAATGTACACACATACAGTCAATGTCTATTGATATTTTCTTTTGCATATGTGGAAAATGCATTCCACATATTATACAGTCTTTCCAGGTAATAAGTGAAAACAATGAATTAATATGTGCTAGCTGGTAAACACTGTAACTTTGTCCTGTCACTATAATTAAAATATTGTATTCTGATAGCTGTAATTAATACTCGTAATTGTGGCACTAAAATTGAGAGCACAATTAAAAGTACATATACAAACCTACACTTGTGTGGTCATATACAGTATATCTACTTTTTATTTCACATGTTTATTTATGTTTTGCCTCTTTTACATCTACAGAACAACCTATCAAGTAAAAGTAGCAGTGACTAGGGTTGGGATAATAATGAATAGGGGCGCTGGAGCGGTTGTACAACAGTTTTTTTTAGAATAGATATGGGAATTCTAGTGTGAGAGAATGTGTAGGCCTCTCGTGCTACAGCCTTCTACTTTTTGTTACTTCATTTTGCAAACATCGTAACCAAACAAAATGAATATTAAAAATCATTTACGTTAATTTACAATGCTGTTCCTCAACCAATGACTTATAAACTCATAAGTAACATGTATCTTGAGGTTGCTACTCTTGAGATGGTTCTCAGGGCCTCTAGATGGACCCTCTGCAGTATCTGCCTGTTACTGCAGAACCTGGCCTAAGAGCTGACATATATTTTACCTTTGATAAATAGAAAAAGGGTCCACTTTTACTTTCATAAAGTCTTCTTCCCGTATGGTAAATCAGTAGGCCAAAATCAAAGAGCGGACCAGGGATCTCCCTGCCGTTTACCTGTAAAGAAGTTATTATAATCAGTAACACTATTTCCAGAGCTATATTCATACCTCCCAACTTTCTGAGACAGGAATGAGGGACACCTATTAGCAAACGTATGTAAGCATAGGACACATACCCTGATACACCCTCCTTTAACCACTTAAGCCCAGGAAGATTTTACCCCCTTCCTGACCAGGCCCTAATTTGCGATTCGGCACTGCGTGAATTTAATGGACAATTGCGCGGTCGTGCAAAGCTGTACCCAAATGAAATTGACGTCCTTTTTTCCCCACAAACAGAGCTTTCTTTTGGTGGTATTTGATCACCTGTGCGATTTTTACTTTTTGCGCTATAAACAAAAAAGAGCGTAAATTTTGAAAAAATAATATTTTTCACATTTTTTTATATGAAATTCGCAAAAAAAAAAGTAAAAATCAAATTTTTTTAACATTTTTGGCCAATTTGTTTTCTGCTGCATATGTTTGGTAAAAAAAAATCGCAATAAGCGTATTTTGATTGGTTTGCGCAAAAGTTATTGCGTTTACTAACTAAGGGAAAGATTTCTGTCATTTTTGGTGTTTTTTTTTTAACGAGTAATGGCGGCGATCTGCGATTTTTTTGCGGGACTGCGACATTGCGGCGGACAGATTGGACCCTTGACTGACATTTTTGACACTTTTGGGGTTACCAGTGACATTACTACAGTAATCAGTGCTAGACATATGCACTGTTACTGTAAAAATGACACTGGCAGGGAAGGGGTTAACTTTATTGGTGATCAAGGGGTTAAGTGTGTCCCTAGGGGCGTGCTTCTAACTGTAAAGGGGTGTGGCTAGTGGGATCGTATGATCTCTGTTCTTACACAGGGGAGAATGACATTAGCCGCTTGCCTTTCTCCCTCTCCTCGGGGAGATCGCGAGTGACCGGCGGACATCGGGTCCGCCGGTCACTCGCGCGGACTGCTTAGGGAACGAGAGGGGACGGGAGCTCGTCTCCGGCGGCGCACGCTCGCCCCCTAGAGCCTCACAGGCGAGCGACGTAGTACTACGTCAATTTGCCTGTGAGGGGCTGACCGCCGCAGTAAATAGTCGTGCGGCGGTCGGCAAGCGGTTAATAAGACAGAAAAAACGATTGGTTAAACCCATGAGTGCTTTTTTACCTTCTATTTCTTTATATTGGCCTTTGGAATTTACAAATGCAGCAGTTTAGAATTCTGATGAAAGGTTTAGCACTGTAAAACACTTTTTGATAAATAAGTAGTGCATTTTATATACAACTATATAGATCAGACCAAAATGAGGCACAAATGAGGAGGAAAGAGGGACAGAGGGACTTTGTTCATAATGAAGGACAGTCCCTCATAATCAAGGACAGTTGGGATCTATGATATTATCTATGTACACACTGGACTATATAATGATAAATCTTTTGGTTTTTTTTGTGACTGAGCAATACTTATTCACGGCAGTAATCCATATCCAAAGCTGGACATAGACATTAGACAGTAATTACCTGTTAGTGCATGATGAAAAGGGCCAACAACTGTTTTCACAAAGGATCACTGTTTAAACATATACTCATGCATTTGTAGACAATGTAGGAGACTTTGTAGGCATCCCTGGCCCCAGGTTTATCTCAGAGCATAAACAATAGCACTAAGGTCTCATGCACATTTTTTGTGAGTTTGGGCATTTTTTTCTGCCCATGAACCCCCCTAATGTTATCCTAATGTTATCCAGTTTAGTAGCAGAGGAGTTTAGAGGATGTTTTCTGAACGCCTTTAAATTGTATTCAGGAGAGGAAATTTTGACCCCAAAAAACGTTCAACATGTGTAAACGCACATAAATGCGCATAAACGCTAGGCATTATTCATTTTAATGACCAGTTTAAATAAAAATTCTGGCCAATAAAATAAATAAATGCCATTAAGGAATTTTTTTACTTTGAACCTATATGCCCCTAACAAGTGTCATATGAAGGTCATAAAACAAGCTAAACAAATGTAGAAGGGTAATCTTGTCCTATGTGGGGATTTTAACATGGTGATGTATGCATCTATGGACTCTTCTTCCAGTGTTATGAGGAGGTGGCAGGATTTTGGTCCACTCTGTTTTAGGGAGGACCTTTATGACCCCTGGCGGTGCCTACATACCACAGAGAAGGACTTCACCTACTATTCTAATATTCATGACAGTTACTCGAGGATTGACTTCTTTCTTATGGATAAATATCTAATACAGCGGGTGGCTAAGGTGAGCATTCACAGCATCATGTGGTCTGATCACGCTTCCATAACTTTGGATATTGTGGATTCACACAAAGATTCCAATATTGCATTATGGCGCAATAACACCTTTCTTTTATCTCGGTCCCAACATAGGTCATTGCTAGAGGGCCAAATTAAAAAAATAAATGAATGCCCAAACTCCAAACACTGCAGCTTAGGTGAGGTTATTCACTCATTTTCTCCTGTCAGGAATAAACATACAAGAAACCATTGTGCATGAGACCTTAGGAGTAAAATATCCAACTTATTCCAAGTATGATTGTAATGGGGTCTTCTGGAGTCCACAAGTAAAACAGCTGATTTGATACATTAAAGGTGATCTTGCTTAATTTACTAAGGAGTAATAGCATAAGAAGAGTGTCACATGACTATGTAGCAGTGCCTTGTATTGTATTGTAGATGAGGTAGTGCCATTACATACAATCAGGGCCGGACTGGGAATAAAATTCAGCCCTGGAAAAAATTTCATACCAGCCCCATAGCATTATTATACCGGCCCAACAGCATAACGCCATTATTATCTTCTTCATAAAAGGGAAAACCATGCATTTAAAAGCAAGTTTGAAAACTGTATTATATATAGATAAGACAGATATGAAAGCATAAAGGGCTTTATATATAAAAGAGCAAATTCTAGTTAAAAGTGGTAAAAGTGCGGACATGGTACAGGAGATGTCAGAGGCTGGGCGGACATGGTACAGGAGATGTCAGAGGCTGGGCGGACATGGTACAGGAGATGTCAGGGGCTGTGCGGACATTATACAGGAGAGGTCAGAGGTTGTGCGGACATGGTACAGGAGAGGTCAGAGGCTGTGCGGACATTATACAGGAGAGGTCAGAGGCTGCGGACATTACACAGGAGAGGTCAGGGGCTGTGCGGACATTATACAGGAGAGGTCAGAGGCTGTGCGGACATTATACAGGAGAGGTCAGAGGCTGTGCGGACATTATACAGGAGAGGTCAGAGGCTGTGCGGACATTACACAGGAGAGGTCAGAGGCTGTGCGGACATTACACAGGAGAGGTCAGAGGCTGTGTGGACATTATACAGGAGAGGTCAGAGGCTGTGCGGACATTATACAGGAGAGGTCAGAGGCTGCGGACATTATACAGGAGAGGTCAGAGGCTGCGGACATTACACAGGAGAGGTCAGAGGCTGTGCGGACATTATACAGGAGAGGTCAGAGGCTGTGCGGACATTATACAGGAGAGGTCAGAGGCTGCGGACATTATACAGGAGAGGTCAGAGGCTGCGGACATTACACAGGAGCGGTCAGAGGCTGCAGACATTACACAGGAGAGGTCAGAGGCTGTGTGGACATTAAACAGGAGAGGTCAGAGGCTGCGGACATTACACAGGAGAGGTCAGAGGCTGTGCGGACATTATACAGGAGAGGTCAGAGGCTGTGCGAACATTATACAGGAGAGGTCAGAGGCTGCGGACATTATACAGGAGAGGTCAGAGGCTGTGCGGACATTACACAGGAGAGGTCAGAGGCTGTGCGGACATTACACAGGAGAGGTCAGAGGCTGTGCGGACATTACACAGGAGAGGTCAGAGGCTGTGCGGACATTATACAGGAGAGGTCAGAGGCTGTGCGGACATTATACAGGAGAGGTCAGAGGCTGTGCGGACATTATACAGGAGAGGTCAGAGGCTGCGGACATTACACAGGAGAGGTCAGAGGCTGTGTGGACATTATACAGGAGAGGTCAGAGGCTGTGTGGACATTATACAGGAGAGGTCAGAGGCTGCGGACATTATACAGGAGAGGTCAGAGGCTGTGTGGACATTACACAGGAGAGGTCAGAGGCTGTGCGGACATTACACAGGAGAGGTCAGAGGCTGTGCGGACATTATACAGGAGAGGTCAGAGGCTGTGCGGACATTATACAGGAGAGGTCAGAGGCTGTGCGGACATTATACAGGAGAGGTCAGAGGCTGTGTGGACATTATACAGGAGAGGTCAGAGGCTGTGCGGACATTACACAGGAGAGGTCAGAGGCTGCGGACATTACACAGGAGAGGTCAGAGGCTGTGCGGACATTATACAGGAGAGGTCAGAGGCTGTGCGGACATTATACAGGAGAGGTCAGAGGCTGTGCGGACATTATACGGGAGAGGTCAGAGGCTGCGGACATTACACAGGAGAGGTCAGAGGCTGCGGACATTAAGCAGGAGAGGTCAGAGGCTGCGGACATTACACAGGAGAGGTCAGAGGCTGCGGACATTATACAGGAGAGGTCAGAGGCTGTGTGGACATTATACAGGAGAGGTCAGAGGCTGTGCGGACATTATACAGAAGAGGTCAGAGGCTGCGGACATTACACAGGAGAGGTCAGAGGCTGCGGACATTATACAGGAGAGGTCAGAGGCTGTGCGGACATTATACAGGAGAGGTCAGAGGCTGCGGACATTACACAGGAGAGGTCAGAGGCTGCGGACATTATACAGGAGAGGTCAGAGGCTGTGTGGACATTATACAGGAGAGGTCAGAGGCTGTGCGGACATTATACAGGAGAGGTCAGAGGCTGCGGACATTACACAGGAGAGGTCAGAGGCTGCGGACATTATACAGGAGAGGTCAGAGGCTGTGCGGACATTATACAGGAGAGGTCAGAGGCTGCGGACATTACACAGGAGAGGTCAGAGGCTGCGGACATTATACAGGAGAGGTCAGAGGCTGTGCGGACATTATACAGGAGAGGTCAGAGGCTGTGCGGACATTATACAGGAGAGGTCCAAATTTAGGGGGAGGGAGGGGAAACAGCATTGTATTAGGGGGAGGTCGTCACTTTATTTGGGGGAGGGGGCTAGCATTGTATTAGGTGGAGGGGGGCCCAGGGGGGGGAATGGCATGGCAAATAAGCATTGTATGAGGGGGGGGGGCAGGTCAGCATTTTATTAGGGGGGAGTTGGTTAGCATTGTAGTACTAGTAGGGGCCCTAAAATATGCTGCTGCCCCCCCAAATGCAAGAGGTCCAGGTCCCCCAGGCCCGAGCCCATTTACTCTTGCCTGGCTCAGCTGGATGTCTCAGGCTCTGCTCCGCCTCCGCTCCTTCCTTCAGTCACGGTCAGTCTCAGTCAGGCTGCTGCGATCATTCTGCTGCTGCCTGCTGGCTGGCGTCTGTGTGAGGGATCGGCGCCGTGACCCTCTTGCAGAGTTACTTGCAATGCAGGCAGATGAATTATCCACCGCCGCACACTCACAGTCTCACACAGCTGCTCCCGCCGCCCGCATGTGACGTCATGCCGCTCATAGCGGCTGAAGTAGGAAAGATCCGTCACTAGAGCGCAGCGGGGGCCGGGCCTGGCTGGGCTGCAGCGGCCATCATAGCGCGGCCGCGGCGCGGTCAAATGATTAAAGCGGCCGCATCTTAAAGCGGCCCACCGGGAAATTCCCCGGTATCCCGCTACGCCAGTCCGGCCCTGCATACAATATTGGTAAGGTTTCTTTTAGAAAATGTTGGATTTAATGTGTATTGTCATCACAAATTACCAGCATGTTGTGCTCCACCATGTTCCATGCTCTTGGTCTAAGCATTAACACTGGGGCCTCTGAGATTGGTGGTATACCTGTAGGTGGATTAACACACATACAATGAGATACATATACTGTGTGTAATTTATTTCATGTTGTTCAGTATGATATGTGCAGTATATTACCTGGTACCTTGTTATAAACAACTTGGTAGACATTAAAAATTCCTTTTATCTGATTGAAAAATGTTGGACAGTTTCCATCATCAAAGTCCACCTAAGTAAAAAAAAAATATATAAGAATCCATTCGATTGGCCGCCATCATATAAGAACTGATTACTAAATGCTCAGCTTGGGTTTAATCAATATGTATAATATGAATGTTGTGATCTTGGGGGGTTATTGGCTCAGGGGTAGTAACAATTTTAGAGAGATCTGCCAGTCCGAACTTCATTTTAGGGCTGGTCAGCCCACTTTTATTAAACGGGAAAGTAAAAGTTTAACAGAAAACTTGCCCACACGGTGGTTTCCACCTTCAAAAGAAATAATACAAAAATAATGCAAAGACACCTGGCTCCCTCTTCAGCAGCACCGCTTCTCTTTTCACTGTTCCCTCAGACTGTCCCACCCTCCTCTCCTGGTTTTCTGGTCTTTCCTGGCTCACTCAGCCTGTAGTTATAGCCTCTCAACAGAGGATGTTCTGGCACCCCAGGCTCTCTCATTCCTCCAAGACCTCTACAATCCCTCAGTTACCTGAACTCACTTAACCCGCTTAAACCATCTCAGGCAGATGGACATGGAATCTCTCCCCAAGCAGGGAGTGCTGTCTCTTGAGTGGAGCACACCTGTCTCCTGACAGGAGCTCCGAACTATGCCTAAGTTCTTTATTATAAGGGCTGTGTGTACCTGCACCCACAGCTTGCTGGTCTAATGCAAGGCCTGGACACTGGGTTGGAGATTTCTTTCCTCACATATCTCTTTAAAGCAGGCATGTCCAACCTGCGGCCCACGGGCAATGGGCCGCATGCAGCCTGGAACCGCAGACAATGCGGCCCACCGGCCACTGAACTCAGAACCGGCCCTACTATGGGTCCCGGTGGGTCCATGGGTCCCAGGCGAAATTTTAAGAGGGGCAGCATCAGGGGCGGACTGCCCAAGGATTCAAGGCTCCCTCCCTCTAGTCATCTTTGCATTATGCTCTGCTTTTAGCCACTGGTTGCTAGAACTGCCTGGCATCTAGCAACCTGTGACGTCACTCACCAGGGACAGCACCAAATTGAGAGGGGCGCCGCCCGCCCCAGGTGTCAAATTCAGAAGAGTGCCGCTGTCGCCGCCAATGCTTGCCCTGCTGACACTGGCTGGGATTTCACAGGGAGTGTTCACACATCGGCTATCTGGTGAGCCCGTCTGTACTGCCTTTTGACTGCAGGGGAGCCACGAAGTCTCACGTACACTGGCTGTTCAGTGAGCCCGCCCGCAATGCAGCTGATCGCTGGGAAACTACCCGGATCCAGGACCCCAGTCTGAGGCATTCAGCCTTGAAGAGATCTGGCTGGGACTCAGGAGAGTCAGCCTTGAAGGGATGCAGTACCCAGGGGGAGTTAACCTTGAAAGGATATAGACCCCAAGATATCCACTACCTAGGGGGTCAGGTTGAAGGCTATGGGTGGCAAGTGGCGCTGTATGTGGTGGCAGGCTGCTGGTGGCAAGTGGCACTGTATCTGGCGGCAGGTTGCTGGTGGCAAGTGGCACTGTATGTGGTGACAGGCTGCGGGTGGCAAGTGGTACTGTATGTGGTGGCAGGCTGCAGGTGGCAAGTGGCACTGTATGTGGTGGCAGGCTGTGGGTGGCAAGTGGCACTTTATCTGGTGGCAGGCTTCAGGTGGCAAGTTGCACTGTATCTGGTGGCAGGCTGCGGGTGGCAAGTGACACTGTATATGGTGGCAGATTGTGAATGGCAAGTGACTATGTGGTTGCAGGCTGTGGGTGGCAAGTGACATTGTAGGTGGTGGCAGGCTGTGGGTGGCAAGTGGCACTGTATGTGGTGGCAGGCTGCAGATGGTAAGTGGCACTGTATCTGGTGGCAGGCTGCAGGTGGCAAGTGCCACTGTATCTGGTGGCAGGCTGCCGGTGACAGGAGCCATACAGGAAGCAGTGGCTCTACTGCAGCCGCTGCTGCCTCCAGCAGTACCCAATGTCATGACCAGCAGTACTCACATGACCAGCATTACCCACCTGCAGTGCCAGCATTACCTACCAGCATTAATCGCCAGCAGTAACCGCCAGCATTACCCACCAACAGTAACCGCCAGCAGTACCACCCAGCACTACCTGCCAGCAGTAACCGCCAGCACTACCCACCAGCAGTAACCACCAGCATTAACTGCCAGCAGTAACCGCCAGCATTACCCACCAGCATTAACTGCCAGCAGTACCCGCCAGCAGTACCTGCCAGCAGTACCCGCCAGCAGTACCTGCCAGCAGTATCCGAACCAGCAGTAACCGCACCAGCAGTAACCAGCACCAGCAGTACCCACCAGCAGTCTGCAAAATAAGTAGAAAAGGTATGTGCATTAGCGTGTGTAAATTGTTGCAATATATTTTTTAATAACTAGTTGTGTTTTGTCATATGTCATGCCCTTGTTCATACATGTATGAATAAAGACATGACATTTTCTGGCTGCCTAAGTCATATGTGCTAGGGGTGCAACTATCCCCCATCACATAACCGTAAACATCCCAGCATGTTCAGTGTTTCTGACTCATACCAACATGACCACTTCAAATCACTGAAGTGGCCATGGTGGTTAGAGTGTTCCTTTAATATCTCTCAGAAGAAGTAAACCTCTGTATACTGATTCTATTTCATTTGATCATCCTCTAGTTGTGTTAAATTAGTGTGGGGGGAGAGGGGCATGTGGCGGCGCAGGAAGGGCGCGGCGGCTTTTTTTTACTTACATACCTTAACTATAGTATATATTTTATATGCGGCCCGAGAAAATTTCTCTACACTCAATGTGGCTCAGAGAAGCCAAAAGGTTGGACACCCATGATTTAAAGTCGCCAAACTCGGAACCCAGTCCAGCAATACCAAAACCCGGAGAAAGCTGTAAAAACTGTTTTCTACACTCATAATCGATACTCTGGAGCCTTTAACTCTATATACATGAAAAATCTGTGTCATTTATATTTACATTTCCACAGTGGCAGGGCCTCGTATTGTCACAATGTGCATACAGCTTTATATACCGCAGATTACTATTTTACTACTTATAATCATATCATAACTAGATTTCTGTTCAAAAGAAAGCAGAATTTAACCGCTTGTGGACAGCCAACCGTAGATATACTAGTAAGGTGACCAGATTTTTAAAATTAAATCTGGGGACATATTTTTTTTATTGGCAAATGGCACAGGACTGCATAATACACAGAGCGCTGGGCACAGGACTGCATAATACACAGAGCGCTGGGCACAGACCTGCATAATACACAGAGCGCTGGGCACAGGACTACATAATACACAGAGCGCTGGGTACAGGACTGCATAATACACAGAGCGCTGGGTACAGAACTACATAATACACCGAGCACTGGGAACAGGGCTGCATAATACACAGAGCGCTGGGCACAGGACTGCATAATACACAGAGCGCTGGGTACAGGACTACATAATACACAGAGCACTGGGCACAGGGCTGCATAATACACAGAGCGCTGGGCACAGGACTGCATAATATACAGAGCGCTGGGCACAGGCCTGCATAATACACAGAGCGCTGGGTACAGGACTGCATAATTCACAGAGCGCTGGGTACAGGACTGCATAATACACAGAACGCTGGGTACAGGACTACATAATACACAGAGCCCTGGGCACAGTACTACAAAAAACACAGAGCGCTGGGCACAGGACTACATAATACACAGAGTGCTGGGCACAGGACTGCATAATACTCAGAGCCCTGGGCACAGGACTACAAACATGTCATATATATACCTGTTCTGTGCAATGGTTTTGCACAGAGCAGCACCAATCCTCCTCTTCTAAGGAGTGCAGCGCTCACCCCTGCTGAGTGCACTCATAGCAAGCCCCTTGCTATGGGGACACTTTTGCTGGCTCAATTCTGACCTGCACTCTGTGTGTCTATAGACGCAAGGGGTTTCCACTATCAAAAGACGTAATAGAAAAATAATTCAAGTCCACCTGGCTCCCTCTTTAGCAGCTTGGGGTGTACACAATCTGTGTGGCCATGATGCTATGCATTGCAGTGAGGCACAAATGATAGCTGCTGTCGCATGCATCTGCGAATTGCAAATGCTTTCCTTTGGAACAGCCCGCTATCCTTTCAATTTATACAAAACTGACCTGTTTTGGAAAATACAAGCCTTACTGTATTTAGTAATATACAAGTCCAAACTGGTACCCTAGACTCATAATGTTCATAACAGCATTTGATGAGAAACAGGTAAAAATGGGATTTGATGCAACATTAAAGATTTTCTGCAAGCTGATCACTAGTATAAACTGTACCTGAATTCCTTGGGCAGATGACAGTAGGGCTTGGTGAAAACGTTCAGTCTGACAAGGCGCTGTATCACCAATATCCACATGTCTGTTCTGCAGTCTTTGGGGAACAGCTGCAACCCTCCAGTGTGGATCATCTCGAATGTGAGTGTTTTCCAGAGGGAAGTCTGGATAACCATTTTTCATGTCAAGCTCAACTTTCCGTGCAGTTCTTTGCCACAAAATCTGCAAATGTGTCATAATACCAACACACACATACAATTAGGAAGGCAATTCCTAAAAAACAGACAAAGGAAGCTTTGGAACCATAATATAGCTGTGAAATACATTTACCCTTTGAGGCCTAATATTATGTTTACTGTGAGCTGTCTGGTTGGGCAAGTATAGGATTAGAAGGGGTTGTTTATTACCAAATGAACCCAAAAAATGTAAAATATTGCATGTTATTACACTGTTTATGTCTGCTGGTAGGACACTAGGCACTAAACTTTGCCTTGTGCAAAGGTGTGATTATTATCAACAATGAGGCACTTTGAAGGTGGTGGCAGCGGATGGGGGGGGGGGGTGTTGTCTCCAAGAATCCAAATGCCAAGTTCATATCAAAAATTTCCCAACATTTCAAAGAATGGCATGGAGGTGACACCTCTGATTTCAGATTCTTTGGCATAGAACATGTGGTTTTCAGACTGGGGAGGGGATCACCACTGGAAATTATTGGAGAGTGAGGCTTGGTGGATTTTCAGATTGCAGACCAGAGTCCCAAAGGGGTTTAACCTCAGGAGGGACCTTGGTCTGCATCTGCGATAGCCTCCCTTCATCCTCTCTGGTAGTTCTGTTTCCTTTCTCCCCCTCATTGGTACAGTGTATCTAAATACATTATTGGCATTTGGTTTAATTTATTTAGCTATCATTTTTAATTTTATTTGTTTTTCATTGATTCTCTTTGTTGAGATTTTTTCTTTTTGATCTAAAGATGTTTGTATTGAATTATATGCTATAGTAATAAGTGCTGCTGATCTTTACTGGATGCTGTTTGGTGTACGAAGGGTTAACTTGTTAACCTGTCAGCCTTGCACCACCTCTCAGATCTGAGCGGTAATTATTTATTTGAACTGTTTCGTTTGTATTGTTGTTATGACTAAGGCACAGGAGGGCTGAAACGAGTCAACTTTTTTCTACTGTTTCACTGCTTTATGGATTGAAATGAATGACTTTTTACAATTGATATCGTGTGATGCTGACCTGTTGTATGAAGATGCCTCTGGTGATAACAGTCAAAGTCACCGGCATGCTTTTGTCAGCTCCCGACCAAACTTTAAAGCCATCAAATGGATGGTGTCATAGTTGATCACATGTGCAACACTGGGCAACTGCAGATCAAACAGAGGCCAAGATGGTACTGCCCTAGGCTGTAAGGAATAGAAGGGTTTAGCTTTCAAGATATTTGAAAAAAATATGGTTTTGGTTCACCCATACAAGTTCATTATGAAGGAATCTTAGAGGGTTTAAATCTAAATCCGACATCAGAACATTTTTTCAGTGATCTATCAGAGACATAAAGCCCCATAAATAAGAAAATATTCAGCTAATTTATAAACTGTATTAGTTACTGCATAGAAGATATGCAAATTATAACAACACAAATGGAAAGAAGAAAAGAAAAGAATAGCAGGGAGTAAGTGAACAAATTGCCCTATCATGCCCAATACTGTAGCCAGTAAGGACCATTTGCACCTCAATGTGTTGTGATCCATTACAGCACATTGGAACATTTTTTCAAAAAAAATTACATGCCCTGCTTTTTCAGTGCACATTTGAGCAGTGTATTGGTATGAACAGTGGCAGAAGGTAAATAGCCTTGTTCTTCCTTTGGGATTGCATTGGAGAAGACGGTCCAACACTGCTAGTGTGAATGAGTCTTCAGGCTCATTCAGACCTTTGGTGTCCTGGTTAACTCCATTATTGCACATGTTAAGGCACATGCATTTTTTCGCATATCAATGTGTGTTGCATTAACCACATAGCCACCGCCCGCCGCAGTTTTACAGCGGCAGGCAGCCGCTCCTGGGCAAAGTGACGTAGTACTACGTTGCTCGCTCAGGAGACTCTAGGGGACGAGCGCGTGCCGCTGCTGGCGCGCTCCCGCCCGTCAGCCAGAGAGCCAGCGCGTGTGACCGGTGGCTCCGATGGCCACCGGCCACTCGCCATATCCCGCAGCTGAGAGAGAAGGACAGACGGCTGATGTAAACACAGCCGTCTGTCATTCTCCCTTAGATTATCACAGATGCTATGTGATCCTGCTATATAGGATCGCATGTCTCTGTGATGATCTCACAAGCCACGCCCCCTGACAGTTAGAATCACGCCCCTAGGGTCACACTTAACCCCTTGATCACCAGTAATGTTAACCCCTTCCCTGCCAGTGTCATTTTTACAGTAACAGTGCATATTTATAGCACTGATTATTGTAGTAATGTCACTGGTACCCCCAAAAGTGTCAAAAATGTCTGTTAGGGGTCTGATCTGTCCGCCCATTCATATTAAAGTATTGGAAATGTGCCAAAATGTACAAATAAGGACATGCTCCAATTTTTGCAATGCAGCATGCCAGAACACATATAGCAGTCTTGCTTTAGTACATTGAGGTACCATTCAAAATGTGTAACACACATGTGTTAATGTGTGCTCAAAATGAATGGCATTGCAAAGTGCTAACGTACATAAGGTGTCTTGCCATACATTGCGGTAAGGTGTGTTACTGTATATGGCTGCTACATATGCATTAATGAGATGCACCAAACTGGAAAGGTGTTCAGGTACTGATATTACTGGTCAGTCATGAAAGTGTAGTGTATACTGTACTACATGGAACCTCAGAAAAAAAATATGCTACTTTATTACATATTCAGATAAAATAAGCTTAGGGTTTTTGTCAGATAAGTTTGCTCGCTTTGTAAAAAATACTCACCCTATCAACATCATTATTAAAAGCTGTAGTAAGTTCAGCCAGAAAATGAATTGCATCAGGTGTCAGTAGTGTATGGAACTCATTTTCTAGGCCAGCTGGTGGGTCATTCAGATCCACGTTATCCATTGCCTGTAAAACAGTGAAAGTATTTGTAAACCCTGAAAACATTTTCTTTAAGAAAAATACTTTTTTTCTCCTTTTTTCATTCTTTGTTGCATCTCAGTGCTGCTGTTTTTCTCCTGCAGCCTCCTTCCAGTTACTGTCTGTCTAAAAGTTTGCATTGCATTGATGGCTGAATGGCATTTCTCAGGGATGGTTTCCAGATGATGAGAGAGGTGGATCATACCACTTTTTATCATCACAACCAGGAAAATAATTAAGACGAAGACAGAACGTTGTTATCCTATAACAGTAAGGCCTCCTTCATACAGCAGTTTAGCAGCATACACTGGATTCCAGTGGAAAGAATCACCAGATTCCTTTGGCTGGAATAAAAGGTGCATGCAAATCGCAACGGACAATTAACCTGTAAAAGTATTGACAGTCAGTCAATAACCTGGTAATACAGGTTCAAAAAAATTTACAATATTTCACTTTTGTATCTTTAAAGTATTTTGCACATTATGAATACTTTACCTGCAATTTATACTTTCCAGCTGCCTTACACTATCTAATATTTCATAACAATGTGACCAATCTGCACAACTCTACCAATAATCAGATACGGCCTAGATTATTATTATTTTAAAGGCTTCCTGCACTGTTCCAAAGCAACCGGTCAGATTTAAATCTGTCATATCACAGAGGTTTGGATCTATGTGGCTAACCCAAAAATTTCACTAAGAAAGATAACTAACTGGATCAATTTTTTGATATTCTTAAAGAGGCCACAAAAAAAGGGACCTCCAGGTTATAAAACAATTACCAAGTAGTTACTCACAGTGTTTCCAGAAGAAATGCATACAGTTTATCTGCAAATCTTTTTTTAAGGAGTTGGGGAAATGGGATTGCGCAGAGTAAGTACAATCCTATCAATATTTAACAGTGATGTCCTCAGACTTTGATCTGTAACTTTAAACATTCCACAAAAGTAAGATTATTTCTCATGCATATCAAGTTAACAAAATTAGTGTGAGGCATTTTCATTTTTAGAGCTTAACTGATGAGAAAAAAAAAGACAGACAGCCTAAATTGCAACTTGGACCACTAACAATTGTAATATATAAATGATGTAAATTAAGAATACTTTCAAAACAGAAGTGTTAATATTTTTTTTTTTTTTATCAATTAATAAAATGGAAAGTAAATGAACAGAAGATAATAGACCAATATTTGTTGTGACCACCCTTTGTATTCAAAACAGCATTAAGGGTCCTTTCACACGAACGATCCAATCAGATCCGCCTGTCAGTTTTTTAGGCAGGTCTGATCAGATCCTCCATGCATCCCTATGGGGCAGCCAGGGCCGGTGCAAGGATTTCTGCCCACACAAGCGAAGCTCCATTTTGGCCCCCCCCCCCAACGGCCACCCACCTCCCTTGCAAAAATGTTTTGTTCAATAATTTTTTTATATAAAAAAACACACTAATTTGTGCTTTTGTTAAGTGCATTTTTATTAACGGTTTAACAAAATAAGTTATACAGCTATAAAACAAATTTTTTACCAATAAGTGCAGGAAATAGTGCAAACAGACTTGTAAAAGTGCAGGAAATAGTACTGCACACAAACAATACAACACTAAAACGGCCTATTCAAGGCAAAATATTACCATTAAATTAACATGACCATTTACCAATGAGCAAAAATGCAGGAAATAGTGCAAACAGACTTGTAGAAGTGCAGGAAATAGTACTGCACACAAACAGTACAACACTAAAACGGCCTATTCAAGGCAAAACATTACCATTATTGGTTAAAAGAAGAGCAATAAGTGCATATAAACATATTTTCAAACTATAATATCAGAACATGAGTTTTTTGAGAACATGAGATTTTTAGGACCTTCAGTCCTATTCAACACCAAAGATAACACACACTGATAACGTACAGATAATGTACTACGCGGCCATACTAGTCGGCAGCCAAGCCATGCCAAGAACATAAGTTTCCAGAGAGTTAACAATGCAATTCAACTAAAGTGCTAGATAATGTAAACATTCAAAGTGAGCACTATAAAAATCTAACCTTTCTTGCTTTTGCGCTCACAAAATCAGAAAGCAAAGTCTGAAAATCAATGTCCTGTACAATACTTTTTTCAATAGAAATCATGGCAAGTCCCACCAATCTCTCTTGTGACATTGTTAAACGTAGATAATTTTTTATTAATTTGAGCTTTGAAAAGCTTCGATCACCAGATGCAACAGATATCGGCAATGTCAATAATATCCGCAGTGCTATGGAGACATTGGGAGCAAAGTCATTTTTAAGTGCATATGCTAAAATGTGTGTAGGGGTCATTGTCGGTTTCAAGATAGGAGCCAATATGGTGAGTTCTTCACATAACTGTGCTCCATCCAGATCAGTATTTCCTGAGTTTTCATCAGTCAATACACTCTGCAAATCCAGACAATACTTCAGAAGTGTTTCATGTGGTACATTTGTAAGTTTCTGGATATTGTAAAGAAACTGAAAGTGCTTGCTGTGATGCTTGATTTGCTCAAATCTCTCATCAAGAGAATTAAAACAAACATCCAAAATACTAAAGAAGCACTCAACTTTAAATTTTTTTGCAGGATCGTCAATCGGTTCATCTTCACCTTCATAACAAAACCTCCTCTTTTTCTTTATTTGCCGCAGTAATGCAGGAAAAACAGGCTCAATTTCCATTTCTGTGGCTAGCTCTTTAGCCTCGTCCAGCAAATCTTCAAATCCTTGATCTGATCGATATTCTTTTAAAAAGGTTGTTGTAGATTCCAAAATATCGATCACATCTGGAAGGTACATGCTTTTGCTTTGAAGCAGCTTGCTGACAAAGTTAATTCTCTTTAGAATGTTGTACCACAATACAATGAAACATAAAAATTTGTAGTTATTTAGCTCTTTTGCAAGGGATTCCGCCTCAGATTGTGCCATTGCTGTGTGCGAGCTATCCTTAGAAATACTTGTCAAGGCATCATAGATTTCTCCAACCTGGAACCGAAATGGCCGAACAGCATCTATTCTTGAAGACCATCTGGTATCAGACAAAGGTTTAACTGTTAGTATTCCAATGTACTTCTTCAAGACATTCCAACAAAGTGTAGATCCCGACAAAAAAACATATATTTTCTGCACAACAGAAAAGAATGTTGCTCCATCCCTACATGACATGGCCGCATCATTCACCACAAGATTTAAAGTATGAGCACTGCAAGGAACATAAAAGGCTCGCGAGTTTAAATCAAGGATCCTCTTCTGAACACCCCGGTGTTTGCCCTTCGTGTTGGAACCATTATCATAGCCTTGTCCTCTCATATCACTAAGTGGAATATTTTGTTTTTTAAGTTCTGTCAAAATTGCCTTTGTCAGACCTTCTCCAGTTGAGCTTTGGATTTGGATAAAGCCAAGAAATCGTTCTTCTATACAGACCTCTGGTTCAGCAGTAGGAGACCCCCCTTCTTTGATGGACACAAATCGAACAATTATAGTCATTTGTTCAATATGTGAAATGTCTGGGGTGCAATCAAGTATTATAGAATAATACTTTGCAGCTTTCAGTGAGTGCTGAATTTGTTTAGTTATTTCTTTGGCTATAAGGCCAATCAGTTCATTTTGAATGTCCTTCCCCAAATAATGATGTAAAATTTCCTTTTTTTTGATACGCTTCAGATGTTCCTGCATAACCGTATCAAATGTGGCAAGCATTTCTACCAGTTGAAGAAAATTTCCATTATTTTCACTATGTAATGTGTCATTGCTACCTCTAAAAGCCAAGCACTGGCGACCAAGGTATGTTACAATGGCTACAAGCCTTTTTACAACATTTTGCCAATGCTGTGTTTCTGCTGTCAAAAATCTCTGGTATGCAGCATCTATTGTTTTTCCTGATCCAAATCTTCTAGAGAGTTCATTCCAGTCTCTTACAGCAACAATATGAGAATGTGACATTTCATGAATGTGAAGGGTTTGAGACAAATTCCTCCAATCATAGTAGCCTCCGCTTGTCAAACTTTTTGTTATTTTAGTTGCAAAAAGCTTACAACAAAAACAAAACACTTTATCCAGCTTAACAGAATAAACAAGCCAGTTCCTATAGGTTTCTTCTCCGTTTGGCAGTTGTCTCTTATAATTTGCTTTAGTAAAGCGTCTATTAGACGCATCTTTGGGAAAATAAAAATTAGCTTTTTGCTTTGAAGGACCTTTCCTGACAATAGCATCCCTTAATGAGGGGGTGAGAACAGTCGGCCAATTAGCAGGATCAGACAAATCAAGAGTCTCCAAAGTAGAACATTGTTCCTCTTGCTCCATTTCTGCTTCACTTGATCCTTCTGTATCAACAGTCTTTTCAAGGCGAGGAGATGGTACGTATGATGATGTAGAAGGTTGCTCATCACCTACTTCTTGTCTTTTCTCAGCACTTGCATCATGAAGATTAGCAGCCTCCTGAGGTGTGACAGGCTGTTGGTCTGATACAACATATGTGAAAGATTGTTCATCCATAGCTACGTGAACTTGATCATCTTCCACACTGGAAACTGTTTCTGATGCAGGAGCATCTTCCTCTCTGGGTTTGTGAGAGGTCAAGAACTTCATTAAATTTCCAGGCATCTGCTTCCCAGCCTTTTCTTTTTCTGCTCGTCTCTTTCTGAAGCCCGCTCCTGATAATTTCTTTTCTTTAAATAGTTTTGGCATTTTGATTGTAGTTTTCCAGCTATGTGAACAAGAACATATTTGTAGAATTTTTCAGAACAGGCTCCTTACTAACGCCTGCTGTGTAGTGTGCTGCAGAAAATGATATGTATTATAATAATCAAATATTCCAATTGCCAAGTAAGGGTAATTCCACTCAAAGTGACAGTGACAGCTGACAGGCGCTGCGGCGCATTAGCACACCGGAGCGGGACACCGGGCGCCGACGCAGTGCCATCTTAAGAGCCTTATAGGCCCCCGGGCAATGCAGTGCACTGGGCCCCCCGAGAAAGAGAGAGAGATAGAGAGAGAAAGGGAAAGAGAGAGGGGGGGAGAGAGGGGGGAGAGAGAGAGGGAGAGGAGAGAGAGAGGGGGGGGGAGAGAGAGGGGGGGAGAGAGAGAATAGAATGGCACACACAGAGGATATATAGGGCAGGAAAAGGATGGCACAGACAGTCAATGGATGAAATCGAGCAGCTGCAGCAGTCTGCTTACCTTCCACAACGGCTGCACAGTGCATGAAGGGAGGAGGTGGGTGGAGGCCGTGGAGCCCATCTTCTAGGCGTGGAGAGAGGAGGACAAGCCGATGAGGAGGATCCTCCTCCGCTGTGCATGATGGGTCCTCCTCAGAACGTCACTGGTTGCTAGATGCCAATCGGCTGGCTTTCCTAGCAACCAGTGTGCAGGGAGACTCAGAGCCACCAGTGGACAGCGGGGGACCCGGCCAGTGGTGGGATTCAAAAATTTTAGTAACCAGTTCTGACTTTCCCAGCAGAATGACCAGCGTGCCCCCTTTCAATGCGGAGTGACCAGCGTGCCCCCTTTCAATGCCCAGAGACCAGCATGCACCCCTTTCAATGCAGAGAGACCAGCGTGCCCCCTTTCAATGCACAGTGACCAGCGTGCCCCCTTTCAATGCAGAGAGACCAGCGTGCCCCCTTTCAATGCACAGTGACCAGCGTGCCCCCTTTCAATGCACAGTGACCAGCGTGCCCCCCTTTCAATGCAGAGAGACCAGCGTGCCCCCTTTCAATGCACAGTGACGACAGCATTGCCCCCAATCATTGCAGAGTGCCAGTCACAGCATTGCCCCCAATGATTGCAGAGTGCCAGCCACAGCATTGCCCCCAATGATTGCAGAGTGCCAGCCACAGCATTGCCCCCAATGATTGCAGAGTGCCAGCCACTGCATTGCCCCCAATGATTGCAGAGTGCCAGCCACAGCATTGCCCCCAATTGCAGAGTCAGAGTGCCAGCCATGTCAGCTCAAACAAGAAGTTAGGAGCACACTGGATTCCTTCAAGATCAGAGGGTATCTTTCTGCATCTGCATCAGAACTTGAATGGACTTGGATTTCCCATAATAATCCCTATACCAGGTCATATCCTTCTTGTAAGGAGTATCTTATAAGAGCACTGGGTGAAAGTGTGGAGGTGGAGGCTTTGGAATCTCACCCCTATCAAGTCTGTGCTTCTATCAAACTGCTGCTGTTAACCACCTAACTTCCTTTAATAATTTAAGCACTTAAAGACTTTTATATGAATTTATTTGCACAAGTGCACTTTTCATTGTGAATATTAATGTGTTGAGCGCAATATTTTACCATTATTTAATTGTGGATATGTTGTCCCTGCCTCTGTCTTGTGGCTGGGGCTCATGATTTTTTTTTGGCATGTGCCCGGCCTGTTCTTCCCTTCTGATGGCTCTAACACAGGACCAGAACTTGGGTCAGACTGTGGAGGAGGAAATTCTGTCAACACCTTTTATTTTCTGTCTGCAAGGGGTGGATAAAGTCTCTCTGGGGACGTCCAATGGTGGACATGTCAAGGATGTGCTTTTATGTGCCTTACAGCCACCATTGGAGTTCTGCTGATCATTTGCTGAAGCAACATTCTGTTAACTAATTCGGTCTCTAATCCATGGATGGCTACTTATATTACAGTAAAATGCAAGTGGCTGCAGTCATAGTCAAGCTCAGCTGCACTTACCCCTGTACACTGACCTGCTAACCTCCCATTCTCTGATGCCCCCCCTGTACACTGACCTGCTAACCTCCCATTCTCTGATGCCCCCCCTGTACACTGACCTGCTAACCTCCCATTCTCTGATGCCCCCCCTGTACACTGACCTGCTAACCTCCCATTCTCTGATGCCCCCCCTGTACACTGACCTGCTAACCTCCCATTCTCTGATGCCCCCCCTGTACACTGACCTGCTAACCTCCCATTCTCTGATGCCCCCCCTGTACACTGACCCGCTAACCTCCCATTCTCTGATGCCCCCCCTGTACACTGACCCGCTAACCTCCCATTCTCTGATGCCCCCCCTGTACACTGACCCGCTAACCTCCCATTCTCTGATGCCCCCCCTGTACACTGACCCGCTAACCTCCCATTCTCTGATGCCCCCCCTGTACACTGACCCGCTAACCTCCCATTCTCTGATGCCCCCCCTGTACACTGACCCGCTAACCTCCCATTCTCTGATGCCCCCCCTGTACACTGACCCGCTAACCTCACATTCTTTGATGCCCCCCCTGTACACTGACCTGCTAACCTCCCATTCTCTGATGCCCCCCTGTACACTGACCTGCTAACCTCCCATTCTCTGATGCCCCCCTGTACACTGACCTGCTAACCTCCCATTCTCTGATGCCCCCCCTGTACACTGACCTGCTAACCTCCCATTCTCTGATGCCCCCCCTGTACACTGACCTGCTAACCTCCCATTCTCTGATGCCCCCCCTGTACACTGACCAGCTAACCTCCCATTCTCTGATGCCCCCCCTGTACACTGACCCGCTAACCTCCCATTCTCTGATGCCCCCCCTGTACACTGACCCGCTAACCTCCCATTCTCTGATGCCCCCCCTGTACACTGACCCGCTAACCTCCCATTCTCTGATGCCCCCCCTGTACACTGACCCGCTAACCTCCCATTCTCTGATGCCCCCCCTGTACACTGACCCGCTAACCTCCCATTCTCTGATGCCCCCCCTGTACACTGACCTGCTAACCTCCCATTCTCTGATGCCCCCCCTGTACACTGACCTGCTAACCTCCCATTCTCTGATGCCCCCCCTGTACACTGACCTGCTAACCTCCCATTCTCGGATGCACCCCACAGCAGCCCTGTGTTTCACCATTATCATTCCATCAATTGTATTTGTTTTGGGGGGGGGGGGCATGTTTATAGATATCTAAAGCTCCGAACAAATAAAACATTGCCTTATTCGTATCTGTTCTGGCCTTGAAAACCAATTCAATTGATCTGATTATTACTGAAAAATGATTCTGAAGTATAGATAAGGGGGTGGGATCTGTCCCCAGGTGTCTAAGACGCTCGGTGGACCACTGGGCCTGTGGTTAGCACTTAGCACATTGTCCCTGATGATGATGAGGATGATGTGCTGAGCTCAGGGCACGCGCACAGCAGCAATCCACTAAGAGAGAGCTCAGAGAGGGATGAGGGCCCGGGGCGTGCATCAATCAAGGCAAGTGGCTGCAGCAGTCATCATACTCAAGCTCAGCTGCACTTACCTCATGGACGGACGGACGGTCTCGCAGTTCTGTTCTCCCGCGGTGCCGGCGCCTCCTCCTCGTCCAATGGCACGGTGTTTGCCAATCGGCCAATCAGGAAGCGGGAGGACCCGCTCCCTGATTGCCCAGGAGGAGGATCCGTGTGACAATAGCGAATTCTCATTCACTATTGTCACAGAATGGGCGGGTCGGGGCGCACTGCTCCGCCCCCCGGCTGCCTCGTCTTCCCAAGCGCAGAGCGCGGATAATAAAGTAGTTTAAAAAAAAAAAGGTTAATTTTTTCGCCCATCCCCGGCTGCGGACCTGCCCGCCCCAAGCGGCCGCTTGGTCCGCCTAGTGGTTGCGCCGGCCCTGGGGGCAGCGGATGTCAGTGGTGACATGTCCGCTGACACCCGCTGCCATCCGCATCCAATCCTGTCCGTGAAATCCGGATGGATGGAAACTCTATTTCCAGCCCTTTAAGCACACAAACTGCCTCCTGCTACAGCCTAATATCATACATTTTGACTCATCAGTCAAGATCTGCTGCCATTTTTCCACACCCCAGATGCTATGTTTTCGCACACAGAACATGGAAACATGGAAGCAAAGCTAAGTGACTCAATTATGCACAGTACTGTATACATATATATATATATATATATATATATACAGTATCTCACAAAAGTGAGTATGTTCCTTACATTTATGTAAGTATTTTATACATCTTTTCATGTGATAACACTGAAGAAATTACACTTTGCTACAATGTAAAGTAGTAAGTGTACAGCTTGTATAACAGTGTAAATTTGCTGTCCATCAAAATAACTCAACACACAGCCATTAATGTCTAAACCGCTGGCAAGAAAAGAGAGTACACCCCTAGGTAAAAGTGTCCAAATTGGGCCCAATTAGCCACTTTCCCTCCCCGGTGTCATGTGACTCGTTACTGTTACAAGGTCTCAGGTGTGAATGGGGAGCAGGTGTGTTAGATTTGGTGTTATTGCTCTCACTCTCTCATACTGGTCACTGGAACTTCAACATGGCACCTCATGGCAAAGCACTCTCTGAGGATCTGAAAAAAAGAATTGTTGCTCTACATAAAGATGGCTTATGCTATAAGAAGATTGCCAAGACCCTGAAACTGAGCTGCATCACCGTGGCCAAGACCGTACAGCGATTTAACAGGACAGGTTCCACTAAGAACAGGCCTCGCCATGGTCGACCAAAGGAGTTGAGTGCATGTGCTCAGCGTCATATCCAAAGGTTGTCTTTGGGAAATAGACATATTATTGCTGCCAGCATTGCTGCAATGGTTGAAGGAGTGGGGGGGGGGGGGGTCAGCCTGTCAGTGCTCCGACCATACGCTGCACACTGCATCAAATTGGTCTGCATGGCTGTTATCCCAGAAGGAAGCCTCTTTTAAAGATGATGCACAAGAAAGCCCACAAACAGTTTGCTGAAGTCAAGCAGACTAAGGACACGGATTACTGGAACCATGTCCTGTGGTCTGATGAGACCAAGATAAACTTATTTGGTTCAGATGATGTCAAGTGTGTGTGGCGGCAACCGGGTTAGGAGTATAAAGACAAGTGTGTCCTGTCTACAGTCAAGCATGTTGGTGGGAGTGTCATGGTCTGGGACTGTATGAGTGCTGCCAGCACTGGGGAGCTACAGTTAATTGAGGGAACCATGAATGTCAACATGTACTGTGACATACTGAAGCAGAGCATGATCCCCTCCCTTTGGAGACTGGGCCGCAGGGCAGTATTTCAACATGATAATGACCACAAACACACCTCCAGGACGACCACTGCCTTGCTAAAGCAGCTGAGGGTAAAGGTGATAGACTGGCCAAACATGTCTCCAGATCTAAACCCTATTAAGCATATGTGGGGCATTCTCAAACAGAAGATGGAGGAGCACAAGGTCTCTAACATCCACCAGCTCCGTGATGTCATCATGGAGGAGTGTAAGAGGACTCCAGTGGCAACCTGTGAAGCTCTGGTGAACTCCATGCCCAAGAAGGTAAAGGCAGTGCTGGAAAATAATGGTGGCCACATAAAATATTGACACTTTGGGCCCAATTTAAATATTTTGACTTAGGGGTGTACTCACTTTTGTTGCCAGCGGTTTAGAAATTACTGGCTGTGTGTTGAGTTATTTTGAGGGGACAGCAAATTTACACTGTTATACAAAGTGTACACTCGCTTCTTTACGTTGTAGCAAAGTGTCATTTCTTTAGTGTTGTCGCATGAAAAGACAAAAATACAGAAACAATTACCGCGCTTGCGTCCAAAGAGAAAGCACAGCAGCCAGCACAACGCTTGAACCAGTGTAAACAATGTATAAATATCGAAATGTGCAGCACTCATAGATAATTAACATATGATAATCAGTGAAAATTCATAACATTGTGAAGAATACATATACAAAAAAATCTATACGGTAATAATAAAAAGTGAATAAGGGCAAAAAGTCTTTTTGAATGGATTGAGTATAGAAAAATCTTCAAACGTGTATTCCAGAAGTGAATGAATGAAGATTTTCTGTGACACCATCCACCACCAATATATATATATAAGGAGGCTTACCGGAGTGAGTGGACTCAATTTGGCGTATGCCAAATAATGTAGCTGCTGACTTTTAATATTAGGGCACCTACTTGTCCAGGAATCCAGTGGTGTCCTCACCTGAGCCGATTTTTCAATCGGGTGCTCGCGCTGTCACCTTGACTAAGGGAAACTGAAAGTGAAGCCTCGCGGTTTCACAGCCGGTTTCCTACTGTGCACGTGTGAAGGGCTGGCTGCGGGGGAAGGAGGAGGGGGCCGAATTTCGGCTCAGTTTGCCGCTGTGGGAGCGGGTACCTGTGTCATAACCAGGTGCCCCCGCCCCCAAAATGTGCCAAATGTGGCAGCTGTGGGGTGACCACATTTCCAAACGGCCATTCAGGAACCCCCCTTCCCAAAAATAGATGATCTTTGATACCTTTTTTTTTTTTTTGCCAATTTTTGGAAAATCAAAAGCAAACAGTGGTCACCAGTTAAGACAGGTGGTATACAATGTGCACCTGCTTTAACTAAGTCAGCGTACTTTTTACATCATGGGGATCCCCTTAGTCTGCCTGTAAAATGGCACATCTGTAGATCTGTAGCATGTATAGAACATGCTGAAGCAAAAATTACATTTGTAAAGAAAGAAAAACAGTCAAAACACATAAATTAAAAAAAAAAAAAGTAGAAAACAACAGCGTGGGGTCCCCTTCGGGTCTGGTATATATTTTAAGGGGAACCCCACGTCAAAATTAAAAAATGTTGTAGTGGACAA
Organism: Pelophylax lessonae; assembly: GCF_965119305.1. NCBI lineage: Eukaryota > Metazoa > Chordata > Amphibia > Anura > Ranidae > Pelophylax > Pelophylax lessonae. The sequence continues at coordinate 651,228,768 of NC_138768.1, forward strand.
GGGTCTCTTCCCCACAACCCTGGGCTGTGGTTGTGGGAGAATGTGGGCAGGGGGCTTATCGGAATATGAAAGCCCCCTTTAACAAGGGCCCCCCCTATGTGAATGAGTATGGAGTGCATAGTACCCTTACCCATTCACCAAAAAAATGTCGAATAGTAATAAAAACATAGAGACAGTTTTTGACAATTCCTTTATTAAAAAAAAAACAGTGTCTCCCCTGATGTAAATCCATCGTCAATCACGCCACCAGCCGCACCTACTGCAGGATCTGCCATTTGACAGTTCTTAGGTAAGTGGCGAGGCCACCTGGCGATGCCACCTGGTGGCACCACCCACTTGTGACATCACAGACCCAGCATGTTCCAGCCTGTCAAATGGCGGAGCCTGCAGTAGGCGGCCAGCCTTCATGGACGACGGGAACATTTTTTTTTTTTGCGGGTAGGTGGGCGGCGTGATTGACGATGGATTTATATGGGGGGAAACTGTATTTTTTTTTTAACCTCCTCCCACCTGGCCACTGTATATAAATGGCCGGGTAGGAACTCCGTCATTCTGAGTGGACGTTCCCACTGGACGTGGCCGCGACCCAATGAAGGCTGTGATCACAGGACACAGCCAAGACGAGATCTGGATATGGGCACTGTGATTGGCCCTCCCGATCACGTGACGGCTGTGTCCAATCACAGCATTCACAATCTAAACACAGATGCTTGTCTTTGTGACAGTTCTCCCCGCTGAGCTCAGTGAGAGCTCAGTGTGGGGTGGGGGGGGGGGGCGGGGGGGGGTAGGGGAATCTGCAAGATCTGTGACAGCTCTGTGTGTAAGGATGATTTTACACACACAGCTGTCACAGGCCCCCACAAACAGTATACCAAGAACCACTGTCACCTCTGCCCCATGCACATCTGTCAGTGTCCCCATAAAACATCTGTACCAGTGCACAAAACATGTCAGTGTCCCATTATATTTGTACCAGTGCACAGAAGATCTGCAATAGTGCACCATTGTGACATCAACATCTGTCAGTGTCCCTCAGTGGTCGATCAACATCTGTCAGTGTACCAATGTCCCACCAATAAACAAATAAAACATTTAAAGAGCCCCCAGGCTCGTGTGTAAAGGCTAACGCACACGTTGGTACCGTACGCATACGTAAACAGCAATAACACCACAGGTGAGGTATCGCCATGAACGTCAGAGTGAGAGAAAAAATTCTAGCACCAGACAACCTGTGCAACTCTAAACTGGTAACCAATAAAGGCTTATAAAGCATCGCCTATGGAGATTTTCAAATACCAAAGTTTTGCGCCATTTTACTAGCGTGTTTACTAGCAATTTTAAAGTGTGATATGTTTGGTATCTATTTACCCAGCGCAATGCCATATTTTACATTTTACTGAAATTTGGGTATTATATTGTCTCTGTGTGCATTGAAATTTATTAAAATATATTTTTGCATTAGTGTGTAAAATTGCGATAGAAAAAACTGCTGCGCAAATCCCGTGCGACATAAAAATTTGAAAAATCCACCATTTTATTTTCCTGGGGCTCTGCTACAAAAATATATAATGTCTGGTGGTTCGAAGTCATTTTCTAGCAAAAATACCGATTTTTACTTGTAAACAAAAAGGGTCAGAACAAGGCCTGGTCTTAAAGTGGATTATGGCTGAAGGTGCTAAGTCTCACATGTGTGGTATCCCCATACTCAGGAGGAGTAGCAGAATGTGTTTTGGGTTGTAGTTGCAAGTATGGCAATACCGTTTGTGAGAAATAACTTGTTAATATGACATTTCTGTAAAAAAAAAAAAAATATATCAAAAAAATAACTTCTACATTTTCTAAAGAATTGTGGGAAAAAAATTTCTTCAAAAACTTCAAAAAACTCGCCATGCCTCTTACTATATACCCTGGACTGTCTACTTTCCAAAAAGGGGTAATTTGGGGGGTATTTGTACTGTCTTGACATGTTAGGCCCCTTTCACACGGCTCCGTTCCGTCAACTCAGTGGTGGATTGATCCGCCGATCCCCGCTGAGTAGGCGGGTGACAGCTCCATCTCCGCTCTGTGTGCGGAGACGGAGGTGTCATATCTCCGCTCTCCCCTATTGGGGAATCGGATGAGAACGGACCTCCTGTCCGTTCTCATCTGATCCGCCAGACGGATGGAAAATAGGGTTTCCATCCGTCCGGATTTGACGGACAGGATCGGATCGGATGTCATCGTTTTTTTGGCGGATCTGAACGGATGCCCCATGCATCTCTATGGGGCATCGGATGTCAGCGGAGACATGTCACTGCTTACCTCCGATCCGTCAAATCTGGATCGATGGAAACCCTATTTTCCATCCATCCAGCGGATGGGATCGGATGAGAACGAACAGCGGGGACCTGACAGCTCTGTCTCCGCACACAGCGTGGAGACAGAGCTGCCATCTGCCTGCTCAGTGGGGGATCTACGGATCGATCCCCCGCTGAGATAAAAACGGAGTCTGCCGATGGACTCCCCTGTGTGAAAGGGGCCTAAGGGCCTCAAGAAATGATTCCAGATTCTGATAACCCCACTACCCACAAACCACCAGCCAGGGTTGTGGGGATGAGGCCCTTGTCCCCATCATCATGGGGACAAGGTTCTTTGGGGTGGGAGGGGCAGAAGAGCCCCCCCTGCCCCATAGCACCCACCTCCCCCCCCCATGTTGAGGGCATGTGGCCTGATATGGTTTTCAGGAAGGGGGGGGGGGGGCGCGCTCGGGCTGGTAAAGATTTTTGGGGGGAATACTAAGGCTTTTTCTTTTTTAATGTTGGTGTGGGGTTCCCCCTAAAATCCATACCAGACTTGAAGGGGGGTCCCCACGCTGTTTTTACCGACAATTTTTTATTATTATTGTTATTCAGCTGGCAGCGGGGAAGCCCATTGACAGCTGATGACTCATCGGTTGTTAAAGTGGAGTTCCACCCTAAAATTATATTTACCTCCATCTTCTCGCTCCGGGTCACCTGAAAAACAAATGGATAATCGCAATTTTTTTTTTTTATTTTTTTTTTTTTTACTTACCTCGTTTAGAAGAAAATATACTTACCTTACTTCCTTCTTCCTCCCCTCGGCGGCCGCAGCGAGTCGTTACTTCCTGGCTTGCAATGATTCCTGGGAGCTGAACGTCATCGCTCCCAGGAATCAATGCCCCTGCACCGGCCCCGACGTCAGTTCCGGTGCGGGCGCCGTCATACCTTGCAAAACAGCTTCTGGGCATGCCCAGAAGCTGTGCAGGGATGACGGTACGGCACCGGAAGTGATGGCGGGGCCGGTGCAGTGCATCGTGGGACCGAAGAAGACGGAAGAGGACACAGAAGAGGATCGCGCTGGCTTCAATCTGCCCACACCTGAGATGGCAGCGCTGGACAATACATTTTCAAGGTAAGTATTTCTTCTTGCAGGTAAGTGCAACCCGGGACAGTTCAGAGGCTAGCCATTGTGGAATGCACTAGCCCTGACTGTCCCGGGGGTATTTTTATTAAAAAAAAAAGTTCACTGGGTGGAACTCCGCTTAAAGGATGTCATGGCCTGGCTTCCCAGACTCGCTCCTTAACAACCAGCTTTACTGTGCCCTAATTGGGCACAGCTTTCCCAATTAGGGCACAGAATGTACTGTACAGGGCAGCTTTTCAGTTTCATTCTGGGACACTGTATTATCCCGGAATGAAGGTGTTGGGGAGCCTGTATTGTCCCGGGAAGGAAGGTGTCTGGGACCCGGGACAGGCCTGCAAAATGCAGGGCTGTCCCCATCAATCCGGGACATGTGGTCACCCTGGCAGCGGAGGGAGGGGGGAAGAGGCAGACAAGCGGAACTTCCTTTTTTGGGTGGAGCTCCACTTCAAGGCCCACTCCTTTGGCGCTGCACGTATACAGTATGCCAGGTGGTCATACTATGCTTTATTGAATTCCTCTTTTCAATGCTGAAGCAGTCAGGCATATTTTAAAAGGGGTGAGCTCTGACAATCCCCATAATTCTCTCCTTATGTCCAGCACACTTTATTGGTACACATGTTTATCAGCTGCTGCAAGGAGCTGCCCCTTGAGGATGCCTGCGGTGTGCAGCGTTTTGATGACGCACGGTTCACGGCGGCCATCTCTCCTGAGGGCGAATGAACGCTGATTCCCATATCCACTTCCCGGATGTAATATGGCGTCGCTCCGGTAGCCAGGGAGGGGGCAGTAGGTGGTGCCAGGCGGGAGACGGATGAAAGTGCCAGATCAGCCAGGAGCTCACCAGCAGGGGCAGTAACAGCTGTGGGCCGAGAAAGGAGGAAGCCTGAGTAGTGTTTACACGGCGGCTTCTCCCATCACGACCCGCATTCACAGCCGGCCTACTAGTTCGTGGCTCCTGGACGCGGCCGGTCGCGGCTTGGTGAGTAGAACTTGCTGTGTGCCCGCACTCCCTCCAGCTGTGTGCCCGTCCCGGTGTTCCCGGGCCGCCCCACTTGTTGTGTACACACGTCCTATGACTGTGGCTTCCATATGTACATTCCAGTCCATCCCACATCTATCCCACCCTGCTGATGGACAGGAGAAGGAAATCTCAATGTGCAGCCATTCTGTGTGGATTGGAAGGTGAAAATAAATATCCTGTCTGACCTGATGGGAACACCACACAAAAATACTGGGGGGACACTTTAGGGAATATATTACTGCAGGTCAGGGATGGAAAAGCGAACCCCTTCATACACCTTTTTAAAGTGGAACTAAAATCACAGAAATACCTTCATTCCAGCAATGCAAAGGTTAAACCCCTCACTGTCTAGTTAGCGGTGTCAGGTTCTGAGCCTGTTGATTGGTTGTTTAGAGAATGCCATCACCCTGCTCATGTAACACAGCAGTCCGTTATTCCAGCACAGCCAGAGTGTGCTGAGAGTGCAAGGTGAGCTGTGTATTCCATGGAACGCTGGGCCGGAAGGCTGCGCGTCCGAAGGAACGCTGGGCCGGAAGGCTGCGCGTCCGAAGGAACGCTGGGCCGGAAGGCTGCGCGTCCGAAGGAACGCTGGGCCCGAAGAAAGGCTGCGCGTCCGAAGGAACGCTGGGCCCGAAGAAAGGCTGCGCGTCCGAAGGAACGCTGGGCCCGAAGAAAGGCTGCGCGTCCGAAGGAACGCTGGGCCCGAAGGCTGCGCGTCCGAAGGAACGCTGGGCCCGAAGGCTGCGCGTCCAATGGGAGGCCGTGGCCCGAAGGCGGCACGTCCAATGGGAGGCCGTGGCCCGAAGGCGGCGCGTCCAATGGGAGGCCGTGGCCCGAAGGCGGCGCGTCCAATGGGAGGCCGTGGCCCAAGGCGGCGCGTCCAATGGGAGGCCGTGGCCCAAGGCGGCGCGTCCAATGGGAGGCCGTGGCCCAAGGCGGCGCGTCCAACGGGAGGCAGTGGCAGCGGTCACATAATTGGGAGCCCATCCTCCTGGATACCAACCATAAGCTATGATGAATAGTCAAACACAGCTCGGTCAAAGTGCTGGGGGCAGGCTGTCAGCACAGAATCTCTGGCCATCAAAGAATTATATGTGCGGCAGCTGGGGCTCACAGCCCACTTTTTTTTTTTTTAATCTTTTGCTGCTTTAGATTAATATGGAGATCAGGAGCCAGTCTGTCTATTGCTGGAGTAAGGAGTGTTTTTTTTTTTTTTTTTTTTGGAGCTAGCTTCATTGACCACTAGAAAGATTCTCAAAAATTGGATGCCAGCTCTAATTTTTAGCAACCATTCACTACCTGGCAAAGCTGCCAAACTCTTTATTGGGGAGCTATGCCTTAAAGCAGCGGTCGCCAACCAGGGGTCCGTGGACAACTGATGGTCCACACAAAAATTTTGGTAATCCCCAGGGTTTCTGCCTCTAATCAATATTGTGGCAGATGTATACCGCCCAATGTTTCCAGTTTTGTTCTCAATGCGCACTGACAGTCCATACTATCAGCGCGCATTGATACCCGATGCCGTCTCTGTAGTTCCATCTCCTGTGAACTCTGAGGGAGGTGCTGGGAGTAGTGCAGAGAGCAGGAGAATAGGGAGGGAACTCCCAGTGTAGTGCTGATCACAGTGTGGGAGGTAGCACAGAGCTCGAGCACATGACTGGATAAGGAGGTGAGATCCAATGATGAGTCTGTGTAAGGCGGGGGGGGGGCAGGGAGCTGGAGCATTGTGTGTGTGTGTATAAGGCAGCAGGGTGGGGCGAGGCAGAGAGCCTGGGCATTGTGTGTGTGTGTGTGTATAAAGGCAGTGGGGTGGGGGCAGAGAGCCGCACTATTGTGTGTATAAAGACATTGGGGTGGTGCAGAGAGCCAGAGCATTGTGTGTATAAAGGCAACAGAGTGGGTGGGGTGGGGCACAGAGCCAGCGCATTGTGTGTGTATATAAAGGCAGGAGGGTGGGGTGGGTAGAGAGCTGCATCATTGTGTGTGTATAAAGGCAGGAATGTGGGGTGGGGTAGAGAGCCGCATCATTGTGTGTGTAAAAGGCAGTAGAGTGGGGGGTGGGAGCAGAGAGCCGGAGCATTGAGTGTATGAAGGCAGCAGAGTGGGATGGGGCAGAGAGCCGGAGCATTGAGTGTATGAAGGCAGCAGAGTGGGATGGGGCAGAGAGCCGGAGCATTGAGTGTATGAAGGCAGCAGAGTGGGATGGGGCAGAGAGCCGGAGCATTGTGTGTGTGTGTAAAGGCAGCAGAGTGGGTGGGGCACAGAGCCAGCGCATTGTGAGTGTATATAAAGGCAGCAGAGTGGGTGGGGCACAGAGCCAGTGCATTGTGAGTGTATATAAAGGCAGCAGGGTGGGGCAGAGAGCCAAGGATTGTGTGTATAAAGGCAGCAGGCTGGGGTGGGGCAGAGAGCCAAGGATTGTGCGTATAAAGGCAGCAGAGTGGGTGGGGCACAGAGCCAGCGCATTGTGAGTGTATATAAAGGCAGCAGAGTGGGTGGGGCACAGAGCCAGCGCATTGTTAGTGTATATAAAGGCAGCAGAGTGGGTGGGGCACAGAGCCAGCGCATTGTTAGTGTATATAAAGGCAGCAGAGTGGGTGGGGCACAGAGCCAGCGCATTGTGAGTGTATATAAAGGCAGCAGAGTGGGATGGGGCAGAGAGCCGGAGCATTGTGTGTGTATAAAGGAAGCAGAGTGGGTGGGGCACAGAGCCATCGCATTGTGAGTGTATATAAAGGCAGCAGAGTGGGTGGGGCACAGAGCCATCGCATTGTGAGTGTATATAAAGGCAGCAGAGTGGGTGGGGCACAGAACCAGCGCATTGTGAGTGTATATAAAGGCAGCAGAGTGGGTGGAGCACAGAGCCAGCGCATTGTGAGTGTATATAAAGGCAGCAGGGTGGGGCAGAGAGCCAAGGATTGTGTGTATAAAGGCAGCAGGCTGGGGTGGGGCAGAGAGCCAAGGATTGTGCGTATAAAGGCAGCAGATTGGGTGGGGCACAGAGCCAGCGCATTGTGAGTGTATATAAAGGCAGCAGAGTGGGTGGGGCACAGAGCCAGCGCATTGTGAGTGTGTATATAAAGGCAGCAGAGTGGGTGGGGCACAGAGCCAGCGCATTGTGAGTGTATATAAAGGCAACAGAGTGGGATGGGGCAGAGAGCCGGAGCATTGTGTGTGTGTGTGTATAAAGGCAGCAGAGTGGGTGGGGCACAGAGCCATCGCATTGTGAGCGTATATAAAATCAGCAGAGTGGGTGGGGCACAGAGCCAGCGCATTGTGAGTGTATATAAAGGCAGCAGAGTGGGTGGGGCACAGAGCCAGCGCATTGTGAGTGTATATAAAGGCAGCAGAGTAGGTGGGGCACAGAGCCAGCGCATTATGAGTGTATATAAAGGCAGCAGGGTGGGGCTGAGAGCCGAGGATTGTGCGTATAAAGGCAGCAGAGTGGGTGGGGCACAGAGCCAGCGCATTATGAGTGTATATAAATGCAGCAGGGTGGGGCAGAGAGCCGAGGATTGTGCGTAATAAAGGCAGCAGAGTGGGTGGGGCACAGAGCCAGCGCATTATGAGTGTATATAAAGGCAGCAGGGTGGGGCAGAGAGCCGAGGATTGTGCGTATAAAGGCAGCAGATTGGGTGGGGCACAAAGCCAGTGCATTGTGAGTGTATATAAAGGCAGCAGAGTGGGTGGGGCACAGAGGCAGCGCATTGTGAGTGTATATAAAGGCAGCAGGGTGGGGCAGAGAGCCAAGGATTGTGTGTATAAAGGCAGCAGGCTGGGGTGGGGCAGAGAGCCAAGGATTGTGCCTATAAAGGCAGCAGAGTGGGTGGGGCACAGAGCCAGCGCATTGTGAGTGTATATAAAGGCAGCAGAGTAGGTGGGGCACAGAGCCAGCGCATTATGAGTGTATATAAAGGCAGCAGGGTGGGGCTGAGAGCCGAGGATTGTGCGTAATAAAGGCAGCAGAGTGGGTGGGGCACAGAGCCAGCGCATTATGAGTGTATATAAAGGCAGCAGGGTGGGGCAGAGAGCCGAGGATTGTGCGTAATAAAGGCAGCAGAGTGGGTGGGGCACAGAGTCAGCGCATTGTGAGTATATATAAAGGCAGCAGAGTGGGTGGGGCACAGAGCCAGCGCATTGTGAGTGTATATAAAGGCAGCAGGGTGGGGCAGAGAGCCAAGGATTGTGTGTATAAAGGCAGCAGGCTGGGGTGGGGCAGAGAGCCAAGGATTGTGCGTATAAAGGCAGCAGAGTGGGTGGGGCACAGAGCCAGCGCATTGTGAGTGTATATAAAGGCAGCAGAGTGGGTGGGGCACAGAGCCAGCGCATTGTGAGTGTATATAAATGCAGCAGGGTGGGGCAGAGAGCCAAGGATTGTGCGTATAAAGGCGGCAGAGTGGGTGGGGCACAGAGCCAGCGCATTATGAGTGTATATAAAGGCAGCAGGGTGGGGCAGAGAGCCAAGGATTGTGCGTATAAAGGCAGCGGAGTGGGTGGGGCACAGAGCCAGCGCATTGTGAGTGTATATAAATGCAGCAGGGTGGGGCAGAGAGCCAAGGATTGTGCGTATAAAGGCGGCAGAGTGGGTGGGGCACAGAGCCAGCGCATTGTGAGTGTATATAAATGCAGCAGGGTGGGGCAGAGAGCCAAGGATTGTGCGTATAAAGGCGGCAGAGTGGGTGGGGCACAGAGCCAGCGCATTATGAGTGTATATAAAGGCAGCAGGGTGGGGCAGAGAGCCAAGGATTGTGCGTATAAAGGCAGCAGAGTGGGTGGGGCACAGAGCCAGCGCATTATGAGTGTATATAAAGGCAGCAGGGTGGGGCAGAGAGCCAAGGATTGTGCGTATAAAGGCGGCAGAGTGGGTGGGGCACAGAGCCAGCGCATTGTGAGTGTATATAAATGCAGCAGGGTGGGGCAGAGAGCCAAGGATTGTGCGTATAAAGGCGGCAGAGTGGGTGGGGCACAGAGCCAGCGCATTGTGAGTGTATATAAATGCAGCAGGGTGGGGCAGAGAGCCAAGGATTGTGCGTATAAAGGCGGCAGAGTGGGTGGGGCACAGAGCCAGCGCATTATGAGTGTATATAAAGGCAGCAGGGTGGGGCAGAGAGCCAAGGATTGTGCGTATAAAGGCAGCAGAGTGGGTGGGGCACAGAGCCAGCGCATTATGAGTGTATATAAAGGCAGCAGGGTGGGGCAGAGAGCCAAGGATTGTGCGTATAAAGGCAGCAGAGTGGGTGGGGCACAGAGCCAGCGCATTGTGAGTGTATATAAATGCAGCAGGGTGGGGCAGAGAGCCAAGGATTGTGCGTATAAAGGCGGCAGAGTGGGTGGGGCACAGAGCCAGCGCATTATGAGTGTATATAAAGGCAGCAGGGTGGGGCAGAGAGCCAAGGATTGTGCGTATAAAGGCAGCAGAGTGGGTGGGGCACAGAGCCAGCGCATTGTGAGTGTATATAAAGGCAGCAGAGTAGGTGGGGCACAGAGCCAGCGCATTGTGAGTGTATATAAATGCAGCAGGGTGGGGCACAGAGCCAAGGATTGTGCGTATAAAGGCAGCAGAGTAGGTGGGGCACAGAGCCAGCGCATTGTGAGTGTATATAAATGCAGCAGGGTGGGGCAGAGAGCCAAGGATTGTGCGTATAAAGGCAGCAGAGTGGGTGGGGCACAGAGCCAGCGCATTATGAGTGTATATAAAGGCAGCAGGGTGGGACAGAGAGCCGAGGATTGTGCGTATAAAGGCAGCAGAGTGGGTGGGGAACGGAGCCAGCGCATTGTGAGTGTATATAAAGGCAGCAGAGTGGGTGGGGCACAGAGCCAGCGCATTGTGAGTGTATATAAATGCAGCAGAGTAGGTGGGGCACAGAGCCATCGCATTATGAGTGTATATAAAGGCAGCAGGGTGGGGCAGAGAGCAGAGGATTGTGCGTATAAAGGCAGCAGAGTGGGTGGGGCACAGAGCCAGCGCATTGTGAGTGTATATAAAGGCAGCAGAGTGGGTGGGGCACAGAGCCAGCGCATTGTGAGTGTATATAAATGCAGCAGGGTGGGGCAGAGAGCCGAGGATTGTGCGTATAAAGGCAGCAGAGTGGGGTGGGGCAGAGAGCCAGAGCATTGTGTGTATAAAAGCTGCAGAGGGCCGAAGCATAGTGTGTATAAAAAGAGGGGTGGAGGGGGCAAAGAGCCGACGCATTGTGTGTGTGTGTGTGTATTAGGCCTGGAAAATTTATGTCAGTAGTCCACGGGATTCAAAATTGTGAGTTTAGTGGTCTGTGAGGTCCAAAAGGTTGGCAACCACTGCCTTAAAGGATAAGTTCACCTTTCTGAACATGTTACGCGGTGTCAGCAGAGATGTCGCCACTGACATCCGCTGCTCCATAGGGGTGCATAGAGCATCCGGGCAGGTCCGCCTGAAAAACTGACAGGCGAACCTGATCGGAAAGCCTGTGTGAAAGGGCCCTTACTCTGATTTTACTGCACAATGTGAGCTGCTTGCAGTGTGCATTAGAAGCTGCAAAAGTCAGATGGGGCCTCCCCATTTCCTGGCTGGAGGACTTCTCGCAGCTTGCCTTAATAATTTAAAGGATTTAATTTCTTTTAAAGGGTAGTAAACTTTACTAGGAAAAAAAACAAATATATATATATATACAAATCTTCTCCCTGCAAGATAATGTCAGATTGTGCTAATATGTACTGCATACTAGCACATTATGAAGGACTTACTTTGAAACAAAGCCCTCCAGCAGTGCGCTGTCACCTCTGACAGGGCTTCGGCTGCTTGAATGGCCGAGCCGCAATTATTATAGCACCAACAGTTTGCGCAGCACTTTACAACATAAGAGCAGACAGTACAGTTACAATACAATTCAATACAGGAGGAATCAGAAGGCCCTGCTCATTAGAGCTTAAAATATAGGAGGGAGGGTCAAGTGGCCCAAAGGGTGATAACTGTGGGGGAGGAGCTGATGGAGAAAATTAAAGTACAGTTGTTGGGTGGAGACAGGATAAGCTTCTCTGAAGAAGAGGCTTTTCAGGGATCGTCTAAAAGCAAACAGCGTAGGAGATAATCAGACAGATTGGGTAGGGAGTTCTGTAGGATGGGAGAGGCTCGGAAAAAGTAGTGGAGGCAAGAATGGGAGGAGGTAATAAGGGAGCTAGAGAGCAGGAGGTCTTGGGAGGAATGAAGAGAATGATTAGGTTGGTATTTTTAGACTAGGCTAGTGATGTAAGTGGGGGCTAGATTGTGGATGGCTTTTTAGGTTGATGTTAGTATTTTTAATTTAGTTTGTTGGGTGAGTGGAAGCCAGTGGAGGGATTGAGAGAGAGGAGTAGCAAACACTGAGCGTTTTGTAAGGTTGATGAGTCTGGAAACAGCATTCATACTGAACTGAAGGGGGGGATAGCCTATGTAAAGGTAAGCCAATGAGAAGGGAGATGACCAGGGAGTGAATTAGGAGCTTCGTAGGGTCATTGCTTAGGAAAGGGCCTATTTTGGAGATGTGGAGCTTGGGGCTGCAAGATTTGGACATGGGGCCTAAAGGATAGTTCAGAGTCCAGGATTACACCAAGCACCTTGGCATGTGGGGATGGACTGATAATTGTGCCATCGATCTTGACAGAGAGATCAGGGGGAGGGCACATGGGGAAGGAAAAATGATAAGCTCAGTTTTGGATAGTGTTACTTTCGTTTAGGGAGTCTTCAAACAAGACCTTCAAGATGAGATAGTGAGTCCAAATAGGTGAACAAAAAGGTGCATTTACTGCAGTGTAGAGATACAATACACAGAGGCTCAATTCATGTGAGCTGAGAAAAATGGAGAAGTATCTCTGGCTAACAAAACATTAGGCTAACTCATTTATAGTAATGAATATGCATAAGATATAGGCGCGATCGTATAATCAGTCCAATCAGTGTCCATATCTTCTGAATGGCAAGTTAATAGTTAAATGGGCGTTTCATGTGACTTACACAAAAAGGGAATTGGCAGCATTCCACCATGACAGCTGTTGGTTCAAACTGACCACAAATGTCTATTTTTTGATCAAAGTAAGGTAAGTGGTTTTCATCAGGTAGTGAATGTCATCACAGGTTCAGACTTTTTTTTTTTTTTCCCCTATAGTTAATAGAAATGTGTACATGACAGAATAAGCAGAAGTGTGTGTGTATATGTATGTGTGTGTATATGTATATAGAGAACACATTTATCAGACCCCCATATATACAGTCAGGTCCATAAATATTGGGACATCTACACAATTCTAATCGTTTTGGCTCTATACACCACCACAATGGATTTGAAATGAAACAAACAAGATGTGCTTTAACTGCAGACTTTCAGCTTTAATTTGAGGGTAATTACATCCAAATCAGGTGAAAGGTGTAGGAATTACAACAGTTTGTATATGTGCCTCCCACTTTTTAAGGGACCAAAAGTAATGGGACAATTGGCTCAGCTGTTCCATGGCCAGGTGTGTGTTATTCCCTCATTATCCCATTTACAAGGAGCAGATAAAGGGTCCAGAGTTAATTTCAAGTGTGCTATTTGCATTTGGAATCTGTTGCTGTCAACTCTCAATATGAGATTCAAAGAGCTGTCACTATCAGTGAAGCAAGCCATCATTAGGCTGAAAAAACAAAACAAACCCTTTAGAGAGATAGCAAAAACATTAGGTGTGGCCAAATCAACTGTTTGGAACATCCTTAAAAAAGAGAGAACGCACCGGTGAGCTCAGCAACACCAAAAGACCTGGAAGACCACGGAAAACAATGCAATGGCCAAGTTAATCACCTGACCTGAATCCGATTGAGCATGCATTTCACTTGCTGAAGACAAAAATAAAGGGAAAATGCTCAAAGAACAAGCAGGAACTGAAGACAGTTGCAGTAGAGGCCTGGCAGAGCATCCCCGGGGATGAAACCCAGCGATGTGATGTCTATGCGTTCCAGACTTCAGGCTGTAATTGACTGCAAAGGATTTGCAACCAAGTATTAAAAAGTGAAAGTTTGATTTATGATTGGTAATCTGTCCCATTACTTTTGGTCCCTTAAAAAGTGGGATGCACATATACAAACTGTTGTAAATACCCTCAAATTAAAGGTGAAAGTTTGCAATTAAAGCACATTTTGTTAGTTTCATTTCAAATCCATTGTGGTGGTGTATAGAGCCAAAAAGATTAGAATTGTGTCGATGTCCCAATATTTATGGACCTGACTATTTACTCAATTCCCTCAATTTTCTCCTCTTGACCCCTATTGGGGGGTCACTACTTTATTTTCCCTACCTAATACAACACCAAGGGTCCACAGTACTACTTCACTGCTAAGTGGAATAAAATTCTTCTTAAGGCTCGTACACACTTGACGGAAATCGGACAAAATATCCTCTGATTCTTCTCTCTCTTGCTCAGCGTTCATTACCGTTTTTAGTTGATCGTGCATAATGTTCACTAAATTTCTCGTCCGTTTTATTTTTTTTTGGGACATTTGTTCCCAGACTTCTGGGTTGTCAGCAACTTCAGATCATGCGCGGTCTTTCGTATCCGATTTTTTACGGACATACTGCATACACATTAAACGAAAATTGGTCGTCTGGGGACAGACAATAAAAATGTTGGTGTTTGTCCCTCCGTTTTTTTTCATTGAAAATGTCGGCATCGGCTGCTGAAAGTTGTGTACACACTAGCCGAAAATCGTACAATTTTACTTCGGACAGGAATTTTCGGCAGATTTTCTACTAGTGTGTACCTCACTTAAGGGTGTATGTGGATACTAGGCTTTACTCATTCTTATCACTCATCTTGGTATCCTATGTATCTGCTAGACTGACTGACTATCTGGTAACACTCTATCTCTTTCTTGGGGTCATCTTCCTTAAGCAGGCCATAGACGATTCGAATTTCGTTCGAAAATCGTAAATGGCAGTGTTATCGAACGATTTTCGTATCGTTAGTGTGGTATGTAAAACGTTCGATTTTCGTACGACAGCAAAAATTCACATATCCAACATGTTGGGTTTTTTTGCGAAAATCGGCCGAATTTCGTATCATTAGTGGGGGAGTTGTATGATTTCGCCTAACAAAACACAGAACAGTAGGGAGTGTGTCCGGTAGAGACGTGGTTAAAAGGCACAAAAAATAGTGTTTTGTCGTACGATTTTCAGCTCACATTGATGGTACACTCGATGATGTGCACGAGTGCCGCTTTCGTTTATCGAACGATAAATCGTACGAAATTCGAATCGTCTATGGCCTGCTTAAGTCCTAACTGTCATTGTAGTAATCTTTTTTTTTTTTTTTTTTTTTTTTTATTCCACATTTAGCACACCTGTAAAACAAATAAGCAAGCAATCCTATGACAATTCCTACAAAAACAAAAATAATTTGTTGATTCCATGCGACCATCCACCCGCCGATGTTCCAACCAGCAAATGGATTCCATTTACTATCCTTTTCAGGGGTGGTGAGATTAATGGCCTGTTTCCTCAGTTTACCATCTTCTGGAGATGGGCTTCTATCATGTCTTGTGTCTCAGGGCTTTCAAACCAGTTACAGTAGGCAGTATCATTTGCAAGCACCCACAGGCCTCAGCCTCTCTCTGTGGCTAATGGGTAGTCTAAGGCCAATTTAATTTGCATGGTACGCTTGTGTAGTAATCTTAGGTCTGCAGCTATTTCCTTGATTGCACTATCAGTTTCATTAAACATCTGGTTAACCAATGCACTATAATTATAAAGAGCTTTTTCTATTTTGTCCATTGTATTTATGCCTCTCCCTAGTAGTGCTGGAAACCATGCCCATACCTTATCTCCAGTATTAAATACAGCTCTCCCTTTTCGTACAGGCATGGGTTGATGGTGGTCCTCTAGTCTAGATCAGTGGTCCTCAACTCCGGTCCTCAGGGCCCACTAACAGGCCAGATTTTAGGTATTACCTTGGGGAGATGCAGACTAGAGTACTGCAATCATTGAGCAGCAAATTATATCACCTGGGATGTATTTCAGTTAGCTTGCAAACCTGGCCTGTTAGTGGGCCCTGAGGACCAGGGTTGAGGACCAGGGCTCTAGATGACTTATTGGTACCTTTTTATATGCCCTGATGTCATTTTCCTCCACTTCAAAGAGGGTTGGCACTAATGTCCTAATATAGCAGGAACCATAACTATGGGGAGGTATACACTTTTTATCCCAGATAAGGTAGTAAGGGTCTGTTACTGCATATGGTTCATTCCAGCACGGATTAGAGAATACAGATTCTGATCAAACAGTGGGAAATTATCCACTTCAGCTTGAGTATAAGAAATGGGTTTGCTCATGGCAGGTGATCCTAAAAACTGTGCCACATCCCTGGATTGAAGTACAAAGGAAAATTCCCCTGAGTTTGGGATTTTTAGGGCACACAGATGTAAACGATTCAAAGATCTATGCAAAAATTAGATCATTTATTAAAGTGACAAACGTATAAGTATGAACGATAAAAACATTACAGGCAGTATACAACCAGCAAGAGTACAACCATGACCATATAGATGACAGGAACCTGTGCCCAATATATTTCGGAAAGTCACTTTCCTTCTTCAGGGGCGGTTCAAATTAGGAGGTGTTATGGTTAATCTTGCAATAGGTGTAAAGCCTGTAGGATAGCTAAAAACAAGCTGGTTCACCGCAAATGTGGATCCACTGCTGTGATTGTATATATCCCATAGGTCCCCTTATACCCTTTGGAATACGCTGGTCAATCCCCATATGTGGTGTCCTTTATGTCTACTGCCGCACAGTTGGTCCACATTGTCAGTCTGTTGGCGTTTCAGCCTTTTCTGGGACTTCAGGCGGCCACATTGACTTGAAGACAGGGGGCCTATACTAAATTCATTCCACGGTAGAATTCAATATATTGGTCATATCTGACCTATGGGATATATACAATCACAGCAGTGGATCCACATTTGCGGTGAACCAGCTTGTTTTTAGCTATCCTACAGGCTTTACACCTATTGCAAGATTAACCATAACACCTCCTAATTTGAACCGCCCTCATTAAAGTTTATTAATTGCGTTTGAAAGACTGCTGCGCAAATACAGTGTGACATAAAATATTACAACAATCGCCATTTTATTCTGTAGGGTCTCTGCTAAAAAAATATATAAAATGTTTGGGGGTTCTAAGTACTTTTCTAGCAAAAAAAAACTGATTTTAACTTGCAAGCAACAAATGTCAGAAAAAGGTCTAGTCTTTAAGAGGTTAAACTTCCTTTCTCCCTGGCAGAGGGAAGGAAAAGATAGAATGTAATCATTTTGTTTATAGTTACTGGGAGACTTATGCTGATAGGCGTTCCTGGGAGGAAAGATACAATGTAATCATTTTGTTTATAGTTACTGGGAGTTTTCCACAGCTGTTTTCTCTGCTCCCTCAGCTATGCAAAGAATGGAGCATGTCAGGTTTAGATCGTCAGGGGGGGGTGAATCGAGATCGCGATTTTCATACGATTAATCATGCAGCTCTAGTACCAGTGACATTACTGCAGTAATCAGTGCTATATATATATATATGCACTGTTACTGCAAAAATGACACTGGCAGGGAAGGGGTTAACTGTATTGGACAGGGAGGGGTTAAGTGTGTCCTAGGGGCCTGTTTCTAACTGTAGGGGGACAGGTTTCCTAGTGTGAAAACAAAGATCAACGGTTCTACATAGTAGAACCGTCTGATCTTCATTTTTACACAGGGGAGAATGACAGGCGGCTTGTTTACATCAGCCGCTCTGTCTTTCTCCCGCTGTACCGGCGATCGTAGTGTGACCGGCGGACATCGGGTCCGCCAGTCACACTCCCGCACTCCTCTGTGAACGAGCCTAGGCGGGCGCGCGCTCGCCCGCTATTGGCTCTAAAAGGAGTGACAGGCGAGCGACGTAGACCTACGTCACTCTGCCTGGCCGGGGCTGACTGCCGCAGTAAATATACTGTGAGCAGTCGGCAAGTGGTTAAGAGTGGCTGTGTTTTCTTGCAATGGCTAGCAATGTATCCACGTCTGTTTTCCTTCCAACTTTACAGCTGTGGCAGTTGTCAGAAGCACTTGGTAGGGTCCTCAAACTTTGGTCCCTAGGGTACTTTCACATATTCTTTCACTAGGATCCAATCGCTTGGCTGTAAGTCATGTGTTTCAGTTACTTGATCTGGAATAGAATAAAAAACAAGCTTGTGCGTCGTCGTTAGTTGCTTGTGCAAGGCAATTGCATAAGCAGTAGAGCTGTACGATTCTGGATAAAATGAGAATTGCATTTTTTTTTTTTTTTACTTCGACTAAAGATCACTTTAATTTTCACGATTCTCGGGGTAAGATCTTTTACATTATCCCAAAAAATTGGGCTAACCTTACTGTTTAGTTTTTTAAAATTCATTAGGCCCCTTTCACACGGTCCACATTCCGTTGCGGACCGTGCTCTGCACACACAGTGCGGAGACGGAGGTGTGAGAGCCCCGCTGCTCTCTATGGGGAATCGGATGAGAGCGGACTGCCTGTCCGCTCTCATCCAATCCCATCCCATCCGATCCCCAGGACGGATGGAAAATAGGGTTTTCATTCGTCTGGATTTCACGGACAGGATCGTATGCGGATGGCAGCAGGTGTCAGCGGACATGTCTCCGCTGACATCCGCTGCTCCATAGGGCTGAATAGGGCATCCGATCAGATCCGCCTAAAAAACTGACAGGCGGATCTGATCGGAACGCCCGTGTGAAAGAACCCATAAAGTGTATTTTTTCCCAAAAAACTGCGTTTGAAAGACTTGTGCTCATACAGTGTGACATAAAAGACTGCAATGATCAACATTTTATTCTCTAGGGTCTCTGCTAAAAAATAAATATAGATAGATAGATATAGATCTATCTATATCACTGCTTTGCAAAAGTATTCACCCCCATTGGCTTTTTACCTATTGTGTTACATTACAGCCTTAAGTTCAATGTTGTTAATCTGAATTTTATGTGATGGATCCGAATACAATAGTCTTAAGTTGGTGAAGTGGAATGAGAAAAATATATACATAAAACTATATTTTAGAAATAGAAAACAGAAAATTGGCATGTGCATATGTATTCACCCCCTTTGTTATGAAGCCCATAAAAAGCTCTGGTGCAACCAATTACCTTCAGAAGTCACATAATTAGTGAAATGATGTCCACCTGTGTGCAATCTAAGTGTCACATGATCTGTCATTACATATACACACTTTTTTTTAAAGGCCCCAGAGGCTGTAACACCTAACCAAGAGGCACCATTAACCAAACACTGCCATGAAGACCAAAGAACTCTCCAAACAAATGATGGACAATGTTGTTAAGTACAAGTCAGGGTTAGGTTCTTAAAAAAAAAAAATCCAAATCTTTGATGATCCCCAGGCGCACCATCAAATCTATCATAACCAAATGGAAAGAATATGGCACAACAACAAACCTGCAAAGAGACGGCTGCCCAACAAAACTCATGGACCGGGCAAAGAGGGCATTATTCAGAGAGGCAGCACAGAGACCTAAGGTAACCCTGGAGGAGCTGCAGAGTTCTACAACAGAGTCTGAAGTATCTGTACATAGGACGACAATAAGCCGTATGCTCTATAGCAGTGTTTCTCAACCTTTTATCAGTCAAGGCACCCTTCAAAATTATGGACAATATCGAGGCGCCCTCCACAATTTTATAGACAGTCTTGAGGCGCCCCATTCTAAAATGAATGCAGCAACATAAATACACGTAGGACACCCAACGTTAAAGATGATTTATTCTTCCAGAGCGAATACACTTTTTCAAACTGGTACTGACTAGTATTCTAATGTTTCTCTTCTCCCTCACTTTTTCTCTATCACTTCACTAATAATACCCCAAAGCTGATGGGGAGAGGCAAGGGAGGGTCAAACAAGGATGATATGAAGGCAACTGACATTCTCCTTATCAACTGATGATGCCATTGGTCGTTAGGAGGTTGGCGGCTAGAAGGTTGTAATGGTGTACAAAGAAAACCTGTGGCGTTGTGTAACTAAAAGGCAGGTCTCATCATCCACCCACTGCCTTGTATACAATTTTGGGGCAATTTTTAGGCATTTTCCCAAGGCACCCCTAAAGAAACCTCAAGGCACCCTGGTTGAAAAAGGCTGCTCTATAGAGTTGGGCTTTATGGCAGAGTGACCAGAAGAAGGCGATTACTTTCAGCAAAAAACAAAATGGCACGTTTTGAGTTAGCGAAAAGGCAGGTGGGAGATTCCCAAAATGTGTGGAGGAAGGTGCTCTGGTCTGATGAGACTAAAATTTAACTTTTCGGCCATCAAAAAAAACGCTATGTCTGGCGCAAACCTAACACATCATATCACCCAAAGAACACCATCCCCACAGTAAAACATGGTGGCAGCATCATGCTGTGGGGATGTTTTTCAGCAGCCGGGACTAGGAAACTGGTCAGAGTTGAGGGAAAGATGGATGGTGCTAAATACAGGGATATTTTTGAGCAAAACCTGTACCACTCTGTGCGTTATTTGAGGCTAGGACGTAGGTTCACCTCCCAGCAGGGCAATGACCGCAAACACACTGCTAAAGCAACACCAGTGGTTTAAGGGGAAACGTGTAAATGTGTTGGAATGGCCTAGTCAAAGCCCAGACCTCAATCCAATAGAAAATCTGTGGTCAGACTTAAAGATTGCTGTTCACAAGCGCAAACCATCCAACTTGAAGGAACTGGAGCAGTTTTGCAAGGAGGAATGGGCAAAAATCCCAGTGGTAAGATGGAGCAAGCTCATAGAGACTTATCAAAAGCGACTTGGCGCTGTGATTGCTGCAAAAAGTTGCTCTACAGGGTATTGACTCTAGGGGGGTGAATAGTTATGCACATTGACTTTTCCTGTTATTTTGTCCTATTTGTTGTTTGCTTCACAATAAAAAAAAATAAAAAAAATCTTCAAAGTTGTGGGTATGTTCTGAAAATTAAATGATGCAAATCTCAAACAATCCATGTTAATTCCAGGTTGTGAGGCAACAAAACACGAAAAATGCCAAGGGGGTGAATATGTTTGCAAGGCACTATGTGTGTGTGTGTGTATATGTGTATATATATATATATATATATATATATATATATATATATATATGTATATGTGTGTGTGTGTGTGTGTGTGTGTGTTTGGGGGTTCCAAGTCATCTTCTAGCAAAAAATACTGATTTTAGCTTGTAAACATATAAGTGTCAGAAAAAGGGTCAGTCTTTAAGAGGTTAAACTGCCCTCACAGTTCATTCCTTTTGATCTAAAAGAACAAAATGATACATTGTAAAACATTGTGTTTATAGTTATAGTTTTTTTTTGACAGCTATGAGTGAGCCTAGAAAAACTGTAAGAATCGAGGACATGCCGTTTTAAGATCGGGCGGGGGGGGGGGGGGGGGTGAATAGAGATCTAATTTTTTTTTTTTTTTTTAACAATCATTCGTTCAGCTCTAGTAAGCAGCAAGATCATTTACATTACAGCAGTCTGATGTGGAAAATACAATCTTGGCTTAGGTGGGCTCCCAAACAAAATCTCATAAGGGCTCAAATTCTCTGTCTTATAGGTAGAGCTAGTCCTGATGCTGTAAAGAACCAGAGGCAATAGTTCTCACCACTGTTTCTTCACTGACTCTTTCTTTCTTTCCTGCATTAGTTTAGTTAACCTGTTCCTAATAATCCCATTGTTTTTCTACCGTTCCTGAACTCTGGGGATGATGAGGGGTATGAAAGGTCTGCTCAGTTACCAAGTCTTTGCATTTAATTTGCATGATCTTTCCGGTGAAATGTGTTCCACAGTCACTCTCTATGGTTTCACGTACTCCAAAAGCGGCATATTACTTCAGAAAGCAGCTTCTTTGCTTTCGTCTTGGCAATTGCTTTAGCTACTGGCCAGGCTTCCACCCATCTTGAAAACATGTCCACACACACCGAAACATATTGGTATTGGTCTGATTTAGGTAGTTGGATGTAGTCAATCTGAAGCCTTTGAAAAGGGAATAGTGGATTGATCAGATGTCTTTGTTTCACTCTAGTTGGCTTTCCTGGATTATTTTTAGCACAATATATGCATCCTTCAACAGTCTTGACATGCTTTCCTGGAGTATTGTATAAACCATCCAGCCTTCCTAATGTTTCTCTCCATTGCTTTAGGGCCTACGTTACCTGGTTCATGGGCTAATTGCATGATCATTTTCTCTGTTTGGGGTTGGACTCCTATTCCATTTTCCTTGCACAAGAGTCCATCTTGGTCTTTCCTTGCTCCATCCCTTTCCATGATTTCAAACCAGTTATTGGGTGCAGATTCTTGCAGTTTCCTTATTAGTTCTTTTGCCTTCTGTACTCGTTCTCTACTTTCTTCCAATCTTTTACGAGCTTCTTTTAAAAAATCAGTGACTGAAGTCCTAATTTTCTCTATTTGTGTTTCAGCTGTCTTCCTGGCAATATAATTAGCCAACTGGATTCCCTTTTCTTCCATGGTTTGTCCACCAGTTTGTGCCTTGACCTTCAGAATAGCGACTTCCTTTGGGAGGGTGGCTGCTTCAAAAAGCTCTTAAACATATTTCCAGTTTTAAATTGGTTCTCCTATAGCAGTTGTGAATCCTCTGTTCTTCCATATGGGTCCATAGTCGTGAACTACACCTATACCTGCTATCGGTATAGATGTTAGCTGATTGATCCTTTTGCGGTCTCTAAAGCCCTAATGAGTGCTACCAATTTGGCAACCTGCGCCGAGAGTGCTGAAAGGAGTAAATGGGTCTCAACCACTTCCTCCAGTGTTGTCACCGTATATGCCAGTCTTGGAACTCCCAAGACTTGTATAGGCGTCAACCGTCTACAAACAAGATCAGATCAGGATTTTCAAGAGCAGTGCCCTTTACTGGGGAGATTTGCTGCATTTCATTGTCTGTGAGTTCCAAGCAATTGTGATCACTCTGCTGTTCAAGGTTGTCTTCCATCTCTGGGAGAAAGCTGGCAGGGTTGATTGTAGTACATCTCCTCACTTCTATCTCTCCTGATTCAAGCAGGATTGGTTCATAATTGCTCAGCCTTGCTAATGACAGATGTTTGGTCTTTGCTGTTTTCAAGATTTAATTTGCTACATGTGTTGTGTAGCCTGTCAGAGGCCGATTCATCCTTACAATGGCAACCTTCTCAATTAGTAATGCAGCAGCTGCAATTGCTCTTACACAGGTTGGTGTTCCTTGAAGGATTGGGTCCAGTTGTACACTTTCATAGACCTCTATGTGTGTTCCTGATGTTGACCTCTGAGTAAGGTCTCTATTGCCTGTAGCTCCCTTGATAGAACAATATAATTGAAGGGCTTGTTTTGGTCAGGCAATTTGAGAGCGGGCGCAATCTAAATATCCGATTTCAACTGGTTGAAGGCATCCTCCATTTCCTTTGTCCACTCAAAGGGTACAGTTAGAGCAGCATGCAAGGGTTTCAACTTGGTGTTAGCATCTGGTATCCATTGTCTCACATATGAGACCATCCTGATGATTTCCCTAAGTTGCTTGTGGTTTTTTGGCTGAGGCATTTTAATTATTGTCCATTTTTCTTATTTTTATTTATTTATATATATATATTAGTAGCACCTATAGGTAAGCCTTAATATAGGCTTACCTATAGGTGAAAGACTTTAAAGTGGGTTTACAACCACTTTAACTTTCTCATTCTGCTTTTTTTTTTTTTCTGCTCCTTTTACCCTACCATGCCTGTAACTTACATTGTCTCAGGATAATTGTAACCTATCAACCATCTCTGACAGGTTTTGTTCATATATTTCCATTTCTTAAGCCTTTAGATAACACTTGCATTGCCTTGTCTAAATCTTTCTTACTAGGCCCATCAGGAAAATGTGTTAGAAAACTCCTAACAGGTTCATAACTGCTCAAAATTCCATAACGTCATATACTTTCAAAAATCCAAAATTGTACACATTTAAATCCCTTGACCAACTCGGTCAGTCTGCCATGATAACGTACCCAGCGATCCAAGTTGCTATATCATAAACTCCTTCTTTTTGGGATTGGATCTAGTCTGTTTTTAGTCCAACTACTTATAATAGTCTTGGTGTCCTTCCTTAACCACTGTCCGTATCTATCCGTCATTTCTGCCAAGGACTCAATTTACTTGTGCCATTTTTACCTCTCTTGGCATTAAGAGGTCCATGGGTTTGCCGCTCTCCCATTTCTAGAGTCCTGCTTGAGTCTCTACTACAATTTGGGTTGTCCCCTAAATTGTTTCTCCGGGCCACACACAGTAGCCGTCAAATGGCACTTTATCACACTTGCCACACAGGCTTACACTTGCCATACAGGCTCTTAATACCATTACAGTCCTCTGGTCAAACCTTTTAACAAGTCCCACAAATCTATTGACACCCCAAGCTTAAAAACAGAACATTAACAGGCTCTATTCATTTCTGCAAAAAGTAAAATAAAGGAGTTATTTGTGTCAGTCTGCGTGCATTAATAAGCAGAAGTGTATGTATGTATGTATATAATTACATAGAGAACACATTTAATAGACCCCCATATATATTTACTCAATAGCTTGAGTTTGAGGAAGTGGTGTGACATCCAGGCTGATCTGTCTGTTGGTAAATTAGTGATGACGTCACTTCCATGCACGAGTATGTTGTTCCTTCAGAGCGCATGCGCTGGTGATGTCACTGGTTGCATAGACACAGGATATCTCAAACAGTGCACGTTTAGGAGATAATCCTTGTATCTACAGGTAAGCTTTATTAAAAGCTTACCTGTAAGTACAAGTATCCAAGGGGAGTTTACTACCACTTTAACCGTGGGGGCTCAGAATCACGCGCCAGCATGGCTTTGCATGGTGGTCTATATGCAGATACAGTCTACCAAAAAAAATACATGTTTTTATTTTATTTTTTAAAAGCTATATCCGGCACCCTGCTGGCTTCTCACACCAGGCATGATCTGCCTACGTTGTATAGAGAAACACAGAGACTCAGTGATGACGACATTGGGTCAAAAATAAGTTATCAACAGCATGTTGATGGGGGGAGATGAAGCTGGGAAGCAAAAAAAAATAAATTTAGCTTTAAGCAGGCACTTTGGCCTGAAGATTGACTGACTGATCATACACTAAACTAAAGTATGCCAGATGGTGGGATGGGTCACAGTTTTCCCCCATACCTGAAAGTAGTGGGTTCAGAGGCAATAAATGATGGAATGGAGCTGCATGGGCTCACATGCAACCTGCATTGTGTCCCCCCCCCCCCCCAATCCTTTCAATACAGTTTTACTTGAAAGTTAAATTAATAGATCATAGACCCTATAAAATGCCAGATTGTGCCTTTTTCATTACAGCATCCTCTAGGACTTGCTAGATCCCCATGAAATTTCTATGCACTCTAAAAGTCAAAATTTACATGAATATTAGTACATCTGCGTATGGCAATGCTTTGTCATGGACGATTGCATTGTGGGATCATGGATAGCAAAGGTGTGTCTGCTATCTTCATAACTACAGAAATCAGGATTGGTAAGTAGGTTGGTGAGGTGGATGGTTAATAGAAGAAGAAATGTCTTGCACTTGACAGTGTTATACTAGCCTGTTGTTGTTGTTCCTCCATTATTATTTTTCATTCGATTTCTTCTTTTTTTTTTTTTTTTTTCTTTTTTTTTTTTTTAGGGTTGGTGTGTTGGCTACCATGTCTTCGGCCACTGGCGGAGATAGAGGATTGGAGTCCTCTTTGGAAGCTAGTATGAGCAGTACCTGCTCTTATGGATTTACGCGGGCCAGGATCTTTAAGATCATTGTGATTGGTGATTCCAATGTGGGAAAGACCTGCCTGACTTATCGTTTCTGTACCAGCTACTTCCCTGAACGGACTGAGGCTACAATAGGTGTAGACTTTCGAGAGAGGAGCGTAGAAATTGATGGAGAGAAGATTAAGGTAAAGAAGCTATGTGAATATTGATTATATGAATTGTTTGCAGGCATTGAGCAGTATTGTATGGCATTAATTTTTGTGACACAATATTGTTGCTTTTCAAACAGCAGTTAAAATAAGTATTAACCACTTCCATACAGAGCAGTTCGACCCCCCCTTCCTTCCCAGACCAATTTTCAGCTTTCAGCACTCTCACACTTTGAATGACAATTGCTCAGTCATGCTACACTGTAACCAAACACAATTTCTATCATTTTTTTCACACAGAAAATAGAGCACACAAATAGAGCTTTCTTTTGGTGGTATTTGATCACAACTGGGTTTTTTTTTTTCTTCGTGATATAAGCAAAAAAAGAGCAAAAATTTTGAAAAAAAAACACTTTTTTTTTAGTTTCTATTATACAATTTTGCAAAAAATTAATTTTTCTTCATACATTTGGGCCAAAATTTATACTGCTACATATCTCTGGTAAAATTAACCCAAATTAGTGTATATTTTTTAGTCTGTGTGAAAGTTATTGAGTCTAGAAGCTATGGTACCAATTGCTGAAAATTGATCACACCAGATGTACTGACGGCCTATCTCCTTGAGGCCCTGAAATGTCAGGACAGTACAAATACCCCCCAAATTACCCCTTTTTGTAAAGTAGACAGTCCAAGGTATTTAGTAAGAGGCATGGTGAGTTTTTTGAAGTTATAATTTTTTCCCACAATTCTTGGGAATCTGAAGAAAAACATTTTTTTTTATTTTTTTCCCCACAAAGTTGTCAATTTTTAAGCCATTTCTAACACATAGCATGTACACAGCAAAAATGACACCCCAAAATACATTCTGCTACTCCTTCTGAGTATGGTGATACCACATGTGTGAGACTTTTACACAGCCTGGCCACAAAAAGACTCCACGTCCAAGTAGCACCTTCAGGCGTTCTAGGAGCATAAATAAACATAAAACTTTCTTACTACCTATCACACTTTTGAAGGCCCTAGAGCACCAATACAATGGAAAAGTCCACAAAATGACCCCATTTTGGAAAGCAAACACTCCAACGTATATTCTATGAGGCATTATGGGTCGTTTGAACATATCATTTTTTTCCATAAGTTTTTGGAAAATGTGGGAAAAAAATGAAAACTTTTTTTTTTTTTACACAAAGTTGTCAATTTATAGGATATTCCTAATACATAGCATGTACACAGCAAAAATGACACCCCAAAATACATTCTGCCACTCCTCCTGAGTATGGCAATACCACATGTGTGAGACTTTTTCACAGCCTAGCCATATAGAGGGGCCTAACATCCAAGGAGCAACATCATGCATCCTAGCCACTTGCCTAGGCCTATTTTTGACATTTGGTGTTTACAAGCTAAAATCAGTTGTTTTGCTAGAAAACTGCTTAGAACCCCCAAACATTATATATATATTTTTTTTAGCAGAGACCCTAGAGAATAAAATGGAGATTATTGCAATATTTTTTATCACACCGTATTTGCGCAGCGGTCTTCCAAACGCAATTTTTTTTGGAAAAAATTCACTTTTTTTAATTAAAAAATAAGAAACCAGTAAAGTTAGCCCAATTTTTTTCCATAATGTGAAAGATAATGTTACGCCGAGTAAATAGATACCCAACATGTCATGTTTCAAAATTGCGCACGCTCACGGAATGGCGACAAACTTTGGTACTTACAAATCCCCATAGGCGACAATTTAAAAATTTCTACAGGTTGCCATCTTTGAGTTACAGAGGAGGTCTAGGGCTCAAATTATTCCCCTTGCTCTAACGATCGCGGCGATACCTCACATGTATGGTTTGAATACCGTTTACATATGTGGGCGGGGTTTCTGTATGCGTTCGCTTCTGCGCGCGAGCTCACGGGGACAGGGCGCTTTAATTTTTTTTTTTTTTACTATTTATTTTATTTATTATTTTTTTATTTTTACACCGTTTAAAAAAAAAAAAAATTGATCATTTTTATTTCTATTAAAAGGAATGTAAACATTCCTTGTAATAGAAATAGGCACGACAGGACCTCTTTTTTGTGAGATCTGGGATCAAAAAGTCCACTAAAAGATAGAAAAAAAAAATAATAATTATATAAAATGAAAAAAAAAAAAGGACCTTTTAAACCGGTTGCTAGACCATAGAGTCAAGTGAGGGCAAGCTTGCCCTCACTCGACATCCTGTCTGTGAGGATCCGGGACCGGATCGTTTTCCCCGCTGCTGGCGGGTCCGGTAAGCGGGGAAGAGGACCGGAACGCGGCGGAAGGGGGGGGGCGCCTCTTCCGCCATCCCGGAAGGGTGATCCCACGGCGAATCCGCCGCTGGGACCACCCTTATCGGAAAGCCAACCGTCCACCGTTTAAAAAAATACCAGTGTTATGGCAGCTATCTGCTGCCATAACACCGGTATTTAGGTTTAAACGGAGGACGTATATAAACCTTTTTGAACTTGGACATGGTGGCTGTATGAAGGGTGACAGGTACTCGGGTACTTTGCTGGGCAGGTGACAGGCAGGTGACAGGTACTCTGGTACTGATGAGCAGGTGGCAGGTACTCGGGTACTCCCATAGGCAGGTGACAGGTACTCGGGTACTCTGATGGGCAGGTGACAGGCAGGTGATGGGTACTGATGAGTAGTACTGATACTGATAGGTGATACTGTACTGATGGGTACTGATAATCAGTACTGATACGTGATAGGTACAGATGAGTACTGATGAGTAGTGATGGGTACTGATGAGCAGGCGGCAAGTACTCGGGTACTTCAGGCGTCAGGTACTCTGATGAGCAGGTGGAAGGTACTCGGGTACTCTGATGGGTAGGTGACAGGTACTCGGGTACTCTGATGGGTAGGTGACAGGTACTCGGGTACTCTGATGATGGGTACTCTGTTGACAGGTACTCAAAGTACCCGCGTACCCGTCATTGGCTCTTTACCTAGATCGGGGATCGGCTCTTTCCGAGGGATGAGCCTCGTCCCCGATCGCTGCTCTGCGCGCCCCCGGGGGCGCGCATTGCAGAGAGAACGAGCGGCTCGTGCTGGAGCCGCTCATGTGATCGGCTGTGATTGACACAGCCGATCACATGGTAAACAGCCAATTTCTATTGGCTGTTTACCTTGATCAGGGATGGGCTATGTCCGAGGGACGAGCCTCATCCCTGATCGCTGCGCTGCGCGCCCCCGGGGGCGCGCAGTAGCAGCTAGAACGGGCGGAATATTACTATACGCCGCTATGGATGTGGTTAAACATGTCACCATTTTTATAGGTAAATCTTTTTCTAAAGGTGCTATTGACATCAAATTTTCACCACGCATCGGTAACAACCCATGTAATCCATACATACAAAGAAACCAAAACAAATGGGCTCAGAATATAAGTTGTGTATTAAACTGGAATGACACAGGGAAAAGGTATTGAACATGCTAACTAAAATGTATTTAACACTTCCTACAAAATCCTTTATTGGTAATGACTGCTTCAAGACACCTCCTGTATGGTTAAATTAGTCGCATGCATTGCTCAGGTGTGATTTTGGCCCATTCTTCCACACAAAGTCTTTAAATCTTGAAGGTTCAGTGGGCCTCTTCTATAAGCTCTAATCTTTAGTTCTTTCCATAGATTTTCTATTGGACTCAAGTCAGGAGGTTGGCTGGGCCATTGAAGCAGCTTTATTTCCCCAGTCATCCTCCAGGACAGTCACATGAGAGAGATGGGCTCCACCTCCTGCAGGAAACACAAGCACACAAGTTTAAAACAGGCCGCCCTAGGCTGTGCCCCTTCAGTTCTTGTGTTTCCTGCGTCCTGCAAGCACAGCACCAGGGGATAACTCCCCAGTTTGTTTGTTTTTTTAGGCCTGGAAATGGGTTTTATTACCCAGGGCAGGCGTCCTTGGGTACCCCCTGTGCCCTCCTGAATTATGGCTGGCGAGGCTGTCAGTCTCAGGTACGTGGGCAAAGGGGGACAGAAGGGGGGATGCCAGCAGCAGCCCCCACCAGCCTGGAAACCCACAGCACCCTCCCCTGCAGGGCAGGTAAGTTACTGGTAGGGGAACAGAGGGAGGTTTCCAAAAAGGGGTTTCCTTGACACTTCCCATCCCCGCTTTAAGCTAAATGGGGGATGGGAGTACAGCCCTGAAGGTACTCACTGGGACTCCATGTGGTCTCCCCCAGTGCGGTCACCACTTCTCCAGCCCCCGGGCGGGCTCACACGGGAGATGGCAGCTTACCCCCATATTTCTGTATTTCTCCCCCCCCCCCCCCTTACCTCCACTCCCACCTGTTCTTCTTTCTTGCCCTACTTTCCGCCTGCACCTCTGCAATCCTTGCAATTTTTTTTCACAGGCCAAAAGTCAGGAACAAACGGAGGTATTATACAAAGCTTCCGGCCTAAAGCGACAAGCTTTTATGCAGCAAATGCATTAAAAATATTGTTGATGAAGAAACAAAGCCATTAGCAAAGGAATTCATGGAGTTTAAAAAATAAATTACATCCACACTGCAGTCCCTGCTATCAACGATTCACGCCATGAAAGAAGAGGACCTGCCCTCCATTTCATCACAAGGCTAAAACCCCTAAACCTAAGGGGAAACCCAAACCGGTACCCTAATCCCAACCAAGCTCCTCCAGACTCTGATTTGGAATCAGGAGAGGGGGAATTGCTATATAAAAGCAGCTCAGATTCCGACGACCCAGGAACGATGGAACCCCAAAAAACTTCAAAACACCTCTTCCCGGCGGAGGAAACGGAAGAATTGCTACAAGCAATCTATATAACTGAAGACCTCTCAGAAGCACTACCCACAGACTCCATCAGGGACAGGCTTTACAGGGGTCTTCAGGAAGAAAAGCGCAAAACATTTCCTATACATCAAGCAATCAAAAGCCTGATAGACCAAGAATGGAAGAACCCTGAAAATAAACTCTTCTTCCCTTCCCTAAAAACAAGCTGTGTAACATCCCTTTTGATGGCAACCTACTTTTCAGGTCAGAGCTAGAAAAAGTGCTAGAGAGGTCAGCAGACAGAACAAAAGGGTTCCCGTTCAAGAAGCCAAAATAAAAAGAGAAAATGTTTTTTCGCCAACCAAGACGTGAAACCCAGGCGAAAGGGGAAAGACCCCAGACTCAACGACGATGGACCTTTAACAGGAACAAGGGCAGGCCCAATCTCCTGTTTCCAAATTCTGCGTCTACCAGCAAGAGTCAATGACGCCAGCCGGATGGTGTTGGGGGGCAGACTACGTCACTTTTTCCCACAATGGGAAACTTTCTGATCAAATCAGTTCATTTTACAGACCATTGCGCTGGGCTACAAGATAGAATTTGAATCAAAACCCCAGTACAGATTCAAAACTACAAAGGTCCAAGTTGGATCAAAACACAAGACTCATGGACTTGGCAATCAAAGACTTACTAAACGAAGAGGTGCTAGCAGAGATACAACCAGCCCTTTGCACCAGAGGGCACTATTCTCACATATTTCTCAGAGAGAAATCCCGTTTAATTCAGAATCTAAAAAACGTAAACAAATCAATGCGATACAGAAAATTCAAGATGGAAACAATCTTTTCAATAAGAACAATCCTACCACCAGCAGTCTTCCTAGTAACACTAGATCTGAAGGACGCTTACCTCCACGTACCAATCCACCCCGACCACCAAAAGTTCCTGCGCTTCGCCACACAGGAGGGTTCAAGAACGCGCCGTTTTTAATACCAAGCGCTTTCCTTCGGCATCTCCTCAGCCCCGCGCATATTCACCAAATAATAGCAGAGGTAATACAGAACTTGGGTTAAGAGGAGTCCAGTTAGTCCCCTACCTGGACGACTTCCTAATTTATGGAGTTTCCAGAGAAGAAACCCCTAGCAAACCTGCAGAAGACAGAAACATTTCTTACGTATCTCGAGTGGCAAATCAACTTAAAAAAATCAAGCAGAATCCCTGCCTAAGTGACCACGTTCTTGGGCTACATCATCAACACCATAGAACAGAAAATTCTCCTCCCGGAGGAATAAATAATGAAGCTGTGCTACAAAGTGAACCAACTTGTAACCGAAAAGCAGGGGACAAGGAGTTAAGTCATGTCACTTCTAGGGCTCATGGCCGCAGCAATTCCGGCAGTCCAGTGAAGCCAACAACACCATCTGCTGCAAGGTTGGGACAAAAATCAAGACTCCCTGGAAGAAGTCATCCCAATTCAAAGAATGGTTAGGGAAACTCTGACCTGGTGTACAGGGAAGAATACCCTAGGAAGGGGCAGGCTGTGGCTACCTCAGACTCAAAGTTTGGGTCCCCACGGACGCAAGTGCATCCGGATGGGGTGCACATATAGGGCAGCAAGCCAGGCAAGGGTCCTGGGACCCCCTACTGATGAAAGCATCCTCCAACCTGAGAGTTGTCAGCAGTATGGAAGGCCCTTCAGTAGTTTCAGGAGACGGTAATGGGGAAAACACATCCAGATCCTGTTGGGCAACGCAACGACAGTGGCATACATCAACCACCAAGGGGGCACAAGGTCAAAAACCCTAACGAAGACAGCACGTACGTTCCTATCTTGGGCAGAAATGCACCTCCAGTCGATATCAGCAATACATATAAAGGGTTCGCTCAACATACTAGCGGACATACTGAGCCGGAAACAACTAGACCCAACAGAGTGGGAGTTGAACGGAAGGTTTTTTTCCCGAATCGCCAAAAGGTGGGGAGTCCCAGAGGTAGATCTCCTCGCCTTAGCAAGCAACAGGAAGGCAAAGCAAGATTTCTCTCTAAAAAGGGAGAAAGACTCCCTAGGAGTGGACTCACTGGGCTTCCCACGGTCTTTCAGGCTGGGGTACGCGTTTCCGGCCATACAGCTAATCCCCAAAACACTCTGGAAGATCCGGACAGAAAGGGCGAGAGTAATGCTGGTGGCGCCCTACTGGCCAAAGAGATCCTGGTTCTCGGCCCTGGGGAATATGACAGAGAAAAAACCCTGGACCCTGGCTGTTGAACAGGGCATTTTATGGAGAAGAGACTCAGCCCAAGGGTGCTAGAAACTCTACTGAAAAGCAGAAAACCGGTTACACAAAAAATCTATGGCAAGAATACTTCGATAACATGCGCCAGAAAAACAAAAACCTACAAGAGGTTGGCACAGTACTAGAATTCCTACTAGACGGAGCCGAAGCAAGACTGGCAGTACGCACCCTCAAAGTACATACGGCAGCTCTCTCGGTTTTTCTGGACACCCAACTCAGCGTAAACCCTCTAAACGCTTCTTCAAATCAATTTCCAGAACACATCCATTGGAAACCATAAACGTGGCTCCCTGGGATCTCTCCCCGGTACTCAGGGCGCTAACCCAAGCACCTTTCGAGCCAATCTCGGAAGCTATTCTAAAAAATCTAACGCTGAACACAGCTTTTCTGGTGGCAATCACGTCAGCTAGAAGGGTCAGTGAACTTCAAGACTTTTCCATAAAAGAGCCTTTTCTCACTGTCTTTCCAGATAAACTAATACTCAAGAAGGACCCACTATTCCTCCCCAAAGTCTCTTCAGACTTCCATGCAAGAAGTCATCTTGCCATCCTTCTGCCAAAACCCAACGAACCAGGGGGAGGAAAAATTCGCAACCCTGGAAGTCAGAAGGTGCACCTTGATCTACTTGGAAGCCACCAGACAATTTAGAAAAGTCTCAAATCTGTTTGTACTATTTGGAGGTACCCATAAAGAAAAAACAGCCTCTGAAAGCTCCATCGCAAGATGGATTAGAAATACAATCAAAGCAGCCTAAGACAGCCACGAAGACAGACCAACAAACATGAAGGCTCATTCCACACGCTCCATAGCCACATCCTGGGCAGAGAGAGCTGGGGCTTCTATCGAGCAGATCTGTCGGGCAGCTATCTGGTTCAGTGACTCCACCTTTGTGAATCACTATAGGATCGACTTGGTCTCCGCCCAAGATCTAACCTTTGGTCAAAAGGTCCTGCAGGCGGTAGTCCCACCCTAGGTATGAATCTTTGGGGTCTCGTGACCGTCCTGGAGGATGACTCGGGAAAGCTAGCGTTATTACCTGACAACTCCTTTTCCAGGAATCCTCCAGGACAGTAGACCCCTAACCTTATTGATGTAAGATACTAAGTCCATATATCGGCACATTCGTGTTTGACGACAAGGCAATCTTTGTACTACTGAAGGGGCAGCCTAGGGCCGCCTGTTTTAAACTTGTGTGCTTGTGTTTCCTGCATGAGGTGGAGCCTATCTCTCTCATGTGACCGTCCTGGAGGATTCCTGGAAAAGGAGTTATCAGGTAATAACTTTAGCTTTTCTTTCTTTAAAAAGCAATTGAGAGTTTCCTTTGGCTTTGTGTTTGGGATCATTGTCTTGCTGAAATGTCCACTCTCGTTTATCTTCATCATCCTGGTAGATGGCCACAGATTTTCATGAAGAATGTCTTTGTACATTTTTCCATTCACACTTCCTTCAATGACATGAAGTTTGCCAGTACCGTATGCTGAAAAATAGCCCCACACCATGATGTTCCCACCTTCAAACTTCACTGTTGATATGGTGTTTTTGTGGTGATGTGCAGTGCCATCTGACCTCAAAACATGGCGTGTATTATGGCAATCCAAAGATGTCAATTTTGGTCTCATCTGACTAGACTATATTCTCCCAGTATTTCACAGGCTTGTCTAAATGTTGGGTAACAAACTTTAAACAATCTTTAAAATACTTTTTTCTTCAGCAAGGGAGTCTTGCGTGGTGAGTGTGCACACAGGCCATGGCGGTTGAGTGCATTACTTATTGTTTTCTTTGAAAAAATTGTACCTGCTGATTCCAGGTCTTTCGGAAGCTCTCCACAAGTGGTCCTTGGCTCTTGGACAACTCTTCTGATTCTTTTCACTCATCTGTCAGGAATCTTGCGAAGAGCACCTGGTTGTGGCTGATTTATGGTAAAATGATGTTCTTTCTACTTCCAGATTATGGCCCCAACAGTGCTCACTGGAATATCCAGACGTTTAGAAATCCTTCTGTAACAAAGGCCATCAGTATGTCTTATGAGAGCCCTTTGCTTTTACCCATCATGAGAGGTTTTTTGTGTGACACCTCGGTAATGAGATGCCTTTTTTATAGTCAGTGAGTTGAGCCTCAACCAGCTGGTATTAATTTGTAAAGACAAGGGGCAGAATTGCTTTCTCATTACTGATAGATTTCAGATGGTGGCTTTCCATGACTTTTGCACCTCCCTTTCCTCATGTATTCAATACTCCCCCCCCCCCCCCCCCTCCCCCCCGTGTCATTCAATTTTATTACACATAGCGTAATTTCTGAACTTAACTTCTTTCTTTTGGTTTCTTTGTATGGACTGCATGGGTTGTTACCGAAATGTGAGGAAAATTAATGTCAATAGCACCTTTAGAAATGTATATATATTTTACATAGAAACGTGACGTGTACAATACTTATTTTACCCGCTGTATCTGGTTCAACCATTTTTAGCACCATGCGTTCTTGAAATAACTATTGCGAAGTCCAGATCTTCACAAGAAAGAGCAGTGTCCATCAGCTATGAGGCTGCATTAAAATCTTGATGTTTGCAGAAAACCAGGTCAGTTTACATTATTGTGACCTCTGTTTTAGCACACTATAATGCACAAATGTGAACCATCTGTGTGTTGTGACGTGCTATGTAGGAGAAAGAAGTATTTCTTCGTCAAAAACCTGCACTGCCTTGCTTAGCCCCGGTTCACACTTATGCGATGCGGGAAGGCTGCAAATTCGCAGCCTGTTCCCGCATCGCAAACGCACCCCTGGCAGTTCACACTGCCATATGCGATACGCTGGGGGTGTCAATGTAATCTTAACGACACCCCCAGTTTGATCGCATATCGCAGTGCGATCTTGCAGTTCGCACAGGATCGGATCGCACAAGTGTGAACCGCTGTGCGATCCGATCCTGATGCGGCTGCAAAAAAGGGTCCTGTGCATCTTTGCTGTGGGTGCGGTGCGAATTTAGACATACAAAGTGTATGGCTAAACTCGCACCGCACAGCCGATCGCATGTAATGAAGGAGCAGTGCGCTCCGACATTACATGCGATCGCCGCAGCCGCATCAGTGTGAACCGGCACTTATACAGCCTGTCCAAAATGAATGGGTTGCTTTACACAACATGGGTTAATGCACGATGTTTGTATAGTAACACCTTGCAGAAGTGTGAATCTGGTTTGAATATGAAAGATTTCTAAGGGAAAAAGATGAAGACCTCTTAGTTTCCATAGACAGTCTGTCCTTTTTCAGAAGCGATTTCGCTGATTTAACCACTTAAGGACCGCCTACCGTGTATTTACGTCTGTACTTTTACGTTAAATACTGGGGTTATGACAGCAGATAGCTGCCATAACCTCTTTTTTTTTTTTTAAACAGCGGGCGGTCTGCTTTAACATAAGGGTGGTCCCAGCAGCGGATTCGCCACGGATCACCTTTAAAGGTGGGAGAGGTGCCCCCCCTCCCGCTGCTTCCCGGTCCTTTTCCCAGCTTACCGGACCAGTCGGTAGCGGGGAAAACGATCAGGTCCGCTGTCCCCTCAGGCAGGAAGTCGAATGTGGGCAAGATGGCCCTCACTCGACTCTATGGCCTTCAGCTGGTTTATTTTCATCATGGAAAAAAAAACTTTTTTTTTTGTGTAGATGTGAGCTTTTTGGTCTTTTTGACCCCAAATCTCCCATTAAAAGAGGTCCTGTCATGCTTGTTTCTATTACAAGGGATGTTTACATTCCTTGTAATAGGAATAAAAGTGTTAAACATTTTTTTTAAAAGGACAGTGTAAAAATAAAACCTAAAATAAATAGGAAAAATAATTAAAGCTCCCCATTGGCTCGCGCAGAAGCGAACGCATACGCAAGTCATGCCCACATGTAAACGGTGTTCAAATGAAACGTGAGGTATTTTGGCGATCGTTGGAGCGAGAACAAAAATTTGAGCCCTAGATTGCCTCTGTAACTCTAAACTGGTAACCTGTAAAAAATTTAAAAATTTCGCCTATGGGGATTTTTAAGTACCAATGTATGTCGCCATTCCAATAGCTTGCGCAATTTTGAAGCATGAATGTTGGGTATCCATTTACTCAGCGTAACATTATCTTTCACATTTATAGAAAAAATTGTGCCAACTTTTTACTGTTTATTTTTTTTAATTCAAAAAAGTGTAGATAGATAGATAGATAGATAGATAGATAGATAGATAGATAGATAGATAGATAGATAGATATAATGTATGAGGGTTCTAAGTAATTTTCTAGCAAAAAAAAATGATTTTAACTTGTAAACAACAAGTGTCAGAAAAAGGCCTGGTCCAGGATTGGTTAATGTACATAGTAGATGGACATGCAGGAGAAGTGTCCAGGGAGATTTTTAACCAATATCCATGCTACCAGTGGGATCTGCAAATCCCATGCAATATCACCTTTAGCTAGTCATGTCTTCTATGAGATCTGCATTCCTCAGCTTCGTATCCAAATCACAAGTAGGCTCTCTATAGCATACACATGACCCATTTTTCCTCTTCACCTAGTATAAGTCCTAGTATGAACTGTATATTACTTATTCCTATTCCATAGAGAATAACATGGTAAACAACCCTGATGTTGGCAAAGACAGATAAAACTACTGTCAGCCTGTAATATCAGTAAGGCTGCATTCACACCTTCAAGTTCTGGGAACGTGCAAAATATGTGCATCACACTTGCAGTGCCATTATTTCTTAATGGCTCCCCAAATGCAGCTAGGCGTTGTGCATTTTGACACATGAAACCTGCAAGGTTCACTGCCAAAATGGTGCAGGAGCTACTTTGGCACAGGTAAGGCAGCCTGTTCAAGTGAAAGGGTTGCCTTATGCTTTTGTGCAACAAATGCACAAACACGTCGCGTCACGCAGATGTGACTGAGACCCAATGCCTTTCCACTCTGGCAGGCAACATTTCCAATCCAGAATTGGTTAATGAATGAGGCGGCTGTGTGTTTTTAAATTCTGACAGGGGGTGTGGGGAAAAGATCCCCCACCTGATGTTACAGGGAAGCAGGAACTGAAACATGTAATGTGTTCCAAAGGTGAACTTGGCCTTTAAAGTTTTAAAACTGCTAGTTGTCTGACTGTGCCTGACTTACAGTATGTACTCTTGAGATACAGACCCAGAACAAGCATGTTGCTACTGCAGCATGCAAATGTTAGAAAAGTGTCAGCATGCCTTATCTCTATACCTATTCCCGGTAAGTGACTTGGCATTGAAGGTGAAGCATCAGCATGGTAGGCGGGTTACCAGTCTTCACAAAGGGAAGTTCTGCTATGTCAGCCATTATTCTATTATGATAAGAGTCCCGTAAAGTGTTACTAAACCCAGGACCCTGCATTCACTCTATCTGGTCTCCCACAGTACACAGAACATGGAACTGCTAATATTTTAGATATATTAACTGCTAAATACCTGTTCTCATCAGCAGTATATAGCAGCAGATTACTTCTATCAGTGTCCAGCCGAACACGGATTATAGGTTGTGGGAGGAGTTTTCATTATCCTCTGACTGTCCTATGAGACTGTACAAGCCCTGACCCCTCTGTCTGTACAGTGCTAAATGGCCCTGTGCCAATCACATGTACCCTCTCAAAAAAAAAAAAAAAATTCTAGCAATTACACATCAAGCTGAGCATGTCCAGAGTGCCCCCATGACTCTAAACTATCAGCAAGATAGATTGAGGACTGGAAGAAGGGGAGGATCAGAGAAGACAGGATCAAACAGCCTTTTTACACCATTTGCAGGATTAACCCCTTAGGCTCCACAGTGTATAACAAGCATGCTTTACTGCATATACAGACTTCCTTTACTGTTGGGGTTATTGACACTTTAAGAAAAAAATAAAATTGATCAATTAGAATAAAAAAATGGTGGTTGATGGTCATACAAATGGTGCCCCATTGTGGGTGTCAGTTTGAGGTGGAATTGTGCCTCATCAATGGTCTTGGTAGGAGGAGTAGTACCTCACCATAGTGTAATTTGCAAGAAAAAAAAAACTCCCCAGCTTACTCACCTTTGAATATACTCCATTTTCTGTGTTTCTACTTTTGGATGCATTACCCTCGCTGGATTATGCTGGCACTCAGCTAGGAGATCCCTCTGCCCAACATGGGTGATGTGCAGTTTAAAGTCTCTGCATTCAGGCTTTCTCGTTGCTGGGGTCCATAAATGGCAAGCAACTGCTTTTAACCAGCTCACAAGTCATAGTTTGAAGGCCCCTATCCTATACTTTCAGTAATTTTATCTTTATGAACCACTATTAGGTCAGTAATTGGTTAGTTCGCTTGTGTGGGTTGTGGCTCTGTCTCTTCCTCTTTGACACCATGTTTCTTCCTCCACCCTTCCTCTCCTACCCTCACATGTGCCACTGAAGATTTAGCAGCTCAGAAGTTATTACCCTTCCCAGGGTCTCTCTCATGCAGTGCCTAATGTATCCTCTACTCTTTCTGTTTTTACACACTATACCTTTTAACTAGCATATTTTGCTGTCATACAAAGGCACTGCAAGATTTCTCTCTCTTTTCTAACACCTCTGCTTTAAAAAAAAAATGTTGTATAATTATTCATTTTTGTCCTGTTTGAATAGTGTATATAGACTTTTTGGTAGAATAGAAAATAGGTTAATTAATCTCTTGCTAGTTCCAGGAGTTTAGTGATTCTTTATATTTTGGCTTGCAGTCCAGCAGAACATCCTGAGGGGGCTTACAGAGCATTGTGAATGGTAAAATCAGACCTTGAAAATCATTAATAATTTGCCACCACCCTTCCTAATTACACAATCATGCTATATTTGCTAGTATGTGTGAAGTAGCCCACCCTTGGACCTTTTAGATGTAATGCTTATCCCTGCAGTAGACTGGAGGCGCATGCATATCAAGTGTAATGTGGGGGGTTTCTTTGTATAAATATTCTTGTGTTTGAAGATATTTAGTAATTTAGATATATATAAAAAAAAAAAAAGTGACAATAGCTTTGCAAAGGGACTCTTGAGACATTGATACTGGAATTTCAAGTGCTGCCCTGCCACTCCTTCCTCTGTTGCAGCCAGCAGCAATACCCTGTGCTTCTAGATATGGGAACATGCGACTTGTTCCAGCAGCCAGTTGTTGCCCAAGCACGGTCATATAACAGAGGGAATAACTATTGTGGGTATTGTCAAAAATGCTACAACGCCACACCCTTAGAATCAGCCACATTCATGCCCATTGGCAGCTACAATTCCCATTGAGAATTTAAAGAAGTGGATCAGTTTGTTCTGCACTCCTGTGACCTGTTTTCAGCAGACAGTGGGCTGAAGCCTACTGTCGGCTGACGTCACAGAACTGGTCCAGGCTCAGGCAAAATTGCAACAATGAAGTTGGGATCTGCCCACATGCCTGGACCAGCACCTGGCTCAGCAAGTCGCTGAGAGCCTGAGCCAGGCGCACCCGCTCCCTCCAGTGGGAGGAGGGGGCAGAGCGGAGAGCTGCAGTCTGACAGTCAGCAGCTCTCTGCTCGAGGAGCTGTGAGAACCGAGCTATTGGAGGTGTTCAATCGCTCAGCTCTCAGTATTAAAGGTGCCGGGGGACAGATGGGTAAGAATGATTTTGTAAAAAAAAAAAAAAAAAAACATTCCGAAACTTCTCTTTTAGGTTTATTGAAGCAGTGAGAGAAAGTAATATCAGTGCTTTACTGGTGCCTGCGCATTGCTGTATTTTCTCTTTCATACTTTAAAAAGGCAATTTTACTCAGAAACTGGCTTGGGTTGAGGGTAAAAGACTTCACTAGTAATGCCTGTGGTCTTCATGTAGCTGTTTTTTCTCCCATTACTGATCTACCATGCATTCTTCTGTACTGTGTGTCTGTGTAAAAGCGGCCATCTTGGTAGAGGCAGGGTTTTGCTTTCTCGTGTCTAAACCTCAAAGAGAAAGCAAAGAGAACCATGAGCAGCACAGTAGTGACATCAATAAAAATCAATATCACACCACTGGAGAACCAGGCCGCTGCATTTGGTGCGAGAGCAGAAATCTGATTTTCCGATCTTCTGTCAGCATAGGCTATATTAACCTGATGGCCTGCTGCAGGACTTAGCAGATTTAAAAAAAAAAAAAAAATAGAAGCTCATTTATTAATGTTCATGCAGTTTACTATCACAATAGAAAAATGGGTTGAATTGAGTGGTGATTCATCCCCCTCCCTGCCTACTTTGTTTATATAGGTCCTATGATTTTTCAATTAGTGGGAGTCTGAAAGCAAGTGGCTTCTGCTCTGTTTTTCAGATAACCCATAAGGTCATGGGTGCACCCTGTATTAGAGGTTTGTAATATGAAGATTCTATATAAGTAATAGACTGTTTAAAAACGGTCCATAAAATACACTTTCTACATTAATCTAACCATCATGTGTGTGTATATATGTCTGTCTCTTCTCTAGATTCAGCTATGGGACACAGCAGGACAGGAGCGTTTCCGTAAGAGTATGGTGCAACACTATTACCGAAATGTGCATGCTGTGGTTTTTGTGTATGATATCACAAACATGGCCAGTTTTCAGAGCCTTCCAGCCTGGATAGAGGAGTGTAAGCAACATCTGCTCACAAACGAAGTGCCACGCATTCTGGTTGGAAATAAATGTGACCTAAAGGACTCCATTCAAGTGCCCACTGATCTGGCTCAGAAGTTTGCCGATGCTCACAGCATGCCAATGTTTGAGACCTCTGCCAAGAATACCAATGACCATGTGGAAGCCATTTTTATGACTCTGGCACACAAGCTCAAAAGTCACAAGCCATTAGTGTTGAGTCAGCCTCCAGAGAGCACAGTGGAGCTGAATTCTGTGCCAAAGACCTCTTTTCCCTGTGGATGCTAGATGTCTGTTTTGTTGGACTAGAATGCAGCGGGCATTTCACAAGTTGAATTCATACAAAGTTCGGTTACATTGGGCACCAGGAAAGATGCATGGTTTCATGGAGGCCTAAGGCATGTGCTGTTCAGGGTGTTTTTTTTTTTTTTTTTCCATTGAGCCTCAAGTTGTAACTGTTGATCAAGTGTCTGTTTACCTGCACTGTGACTGAGAACTGTCAATCTTTTATTTTTTACATTTACATTCACTCCGTCTAAAAAGACACAAACCTTTGGCAAGTGCAATTTTAAGATATAAGGAACAATTACAGTAATGTGCTTTATCAATATGCATTACCTTAACTTTGTCTAGCATCTCTCCTCTATATTTTTTTCAAAATTAAGTTTTCCAGATGTGTATTTGTGCTGATCATCTTTCCTACCTAGCTGCTCTCTTTGATTATTTAACTAGTGCTTTGTGCACAATTGACTGGCAGTGCCTTGCTAGAACGAGCCCTGGCACTGATGCAGGTATCTATATAAATGTTTATCTGTATGTCTGTGACCATATTGCTGCTGCCAGAGAATGTCAAAAAAGGGTTGTAGTTAAAGGCTGTTGTTGGTTTTAAAATAATACTTTAGGAAGTCATTGTGAAGTCCATTAAATTTCATTCTGTAGTTAAACTAGGTTTATTAATACCTTCTCCCTTGCTGATGCACACACAAAGCAAATGTGCGACTTTCAGCCATTCAACTTCAGCCGTCAAAGCATAGTAGAATCAAGGTACTTGTACTGGCTTACATTTTTATGTCCATCTATTCACTCTATTAAGTTTCTGCTTATTAATTTGCCTTCATCTTGTTAGAAGCAAGCACAATTTTAAATGTGATTTTAGCAGTTAGATGTTATATACGTAAAATGTTGCACATGGATTTATTTTGGTGACTACTTACAGATTTGTTAAAATGAAATATTTTATTATTTTGTTATTAGGGAAATAAAGGGAATGATGGCTTATTTGCAACTATCTTCTATTCAAGTACCAAACTTTTTTTTTTGTAGTCCAACCTAGAAACCTAATGAGCAGTGCTATCCTGATTTTATGATTTTACTGCTGTCTTAAACATTCCATAAAGCCCAGTTGTATCTTTCTAAAACATTAAATAGATCAAACTACAAGGAAAAGATCTTGCTATTCAGCCAAGAATGACATTTCTGGCTGCAAGAGTGCTGGCCTCTGTTTCCTTTCCAGTGAACTGACCCACCCTTTGCACAGTC
Organism: Pelophylax lessonae; assembly: GCF_965119305.1. NCBI lineage: Eukaryota > Metazoa > Chordata > Amphibia > Anura > Ranidae > Pelophylax > Pelophylax lessonae. The sequence continues at coordinate 651,271,314 of NC_138768.1, forward strand.
ACAACTACTTCTCTCCAATCAGGAATATTCACGCTCCCTGCTGGTGGCAGTGTTCCTTATCGTAATCCTGTGGCAAGGAGTGTTGCTCCTAGGGCCAGCACTAGAGAGCAGGTTTACAGAAAAAAAAAACTTACATAAGACACTATGTTGCACCCGGTTTTGACTTTATTTTTCTAGACCAGCATAATTGGGCTTTACATTGTAACTTAACCTCCTGATATATTTTATTTTTTATTGTAATGCAGGGAAGTGATATAAACTCTGCTTATGCAGAGCGGTCACAGACACCTCCCACTCTCCTCTATGGTGGTGGGATGTAAATGGACCACCTGTCTGTTTTAGACCCGACTGCCATTTGATCCATTAGACCAGTGGTCTCCAAACTGTGGCCTGGGGGCCAGATGATGCCCTTTTCTTGCCCTTGGGGCACTGGTCCTCCCACTGACACCAACAACAATGCACTATTCTTCCCACTGACCTCAATGGCAGGGCACTATTCTTCCCACTGTTACCAATTATGGGATGCTATCCCTTTCACTGACACCAATGTTGGGGCATTGTTTACTCTCATTGATGCTAGAGCATTTTCTACTCTGTGGCCACAGTCTGACCCCCCCCCCCCCTTAAAGTCTGAAGGACAGCAAACTGACCCATTTGTATAGGAAGTTTGGAGACCCCTGCACTAGATTGATGGAGAATGGATTCTCGTGTGTCTGTTTTGATTGGATTGGATGTCAGCTGGTGTAAATGGACACATGTCCATTTACACCTGCCACTCCATATAGGAGAATGGAGAGTCAGATTGGGTCTGCCTGAAAAACTGACAGGCGTACCGAAGGGGCCTCACAGGCTTTTCAAGTGTCCAAGGGAAATATTCAACATTGATCCAAATGACCTGCCTACAGCTGTTTAGAACTGACATTTGAAATATCATTATCTAGAGCAGCCTTTCCCAACATTTTTTTTTCCTGTAGAGGAATCCTTGAAAAAATGTTCAGGTCTTAGGGAACCCCTACTAAAATTAAATCTTCAGGGGTCAGTGGGAAGAATGGCCCCCTTACATTGGTGGTTAGAATGCCAGCCTCATAAATGTCTAGAAATATGTTTTGTGTCATGCTACTGCCTCTGTGGGCACCATTAGATGAGAGGTCAACCAGCCATAGTGCAAGGAACCCCCAGCAACTTCTGGAGGAACCATAACATTCCACAAAACCCTGGTTGAGAATGGCTGATCTAATGGAATTACCATGTCGACGGTATCCTCGTATAGATGTAAGCAAAAACTAAGTATTCTCTGCTGGGCACAGAGACTGCTTTTACGAGCCTGTTTAAAATTCTAAAAGACTGTGTTGCCGCCCTTATAGTATCTGGTTTGTCAGAAAGGTAACCTTATCCTTGAACGAATATTCTTGCCATGTCAAAGTATGTGTAGCCAGATTGAGGATGGACCAAATGATGCAGCTTCTGTTCCAAGAGGAACGATATCACCAAGGCTGTGGTAATTGGTACATACCAAACACTGTTTCTATTATAAAAGATAAACTTATGTGCTTATCTATTGCTGTTTTGTATTCACTAGCGATGAATGGGTATTTATATGTGAATAGAACATCAGTGTCTACAGAATTGTAGTCCTATATTCATGACATCACTGCCAGGAAAAGCATATTGACTCATCTACTAGTAGATAATTTAGGCATACATTATTCTGCGCATACATTATTCTGCTCTTTCTGGTTATTTGGACACTCACTTTGTACACATTTATTAAGCAAAGCTTCTAACTGAGCCATGCTAAAGCTGGATTTGCCTGTGTAGTTGTTAGCTCTAATACCTCAATCCTTAAGCTCCATTCACACCTTAGCCGTATTGTTTTTAGGCGTTTCTTGCAGGTGTTTGGTGGCAGGCATTGACATGTAACAAAAAACACTCGTAATCTGCCAAAAAAGAAGCTCTTGTACTTTTTTTGAGCTTCAGGTGTTTTGCTTCAAGCGACAAAACACTCAGGGGCCAATGAAATTAATGGGATTTGCTTGTTGGGTGTTTTGAGACTTCAGAGATAAACGTTTTAGGAGCTGAGAAAGGCTCAGGTGTGAACAGGGCATTCGAGGCAGAGGCTTTTTAGAAACCTTTGGCAGGGCTCCCTGGTAAAGGGTAGACATAGAACCACAAGATGATGTAGTTACTTTTAGCCAGCTACAAACATTATTCAATCGATCATGTGCTTCTATAATGATATTTTTAGTAGACTGTAACCGTAAAAGGGATATATTACTGGTGGTTATGATGCTTTGTGATAGTTTGAAATGGTTTGTCACTAATATCATTGGAAAGAACAAGTTCACTGAAATAACCCTCCGTTACACTACACAAAATAAAATAACAAATGCCTTTAGTTAAGCGTATGAAACCCCTGTCTCTCCAGAGCAGTGGTAAGTTCTTACATACTGCTGCATGGATTTGTGTGGGTGGTGTCATGGTAAAGAGTGACACCAGGCCATGGTGAAGGCTCTCTGTTGGGTGGGCTGAGAGCCAAGTAGGCTCCACAGCCCCTGACATTACAACCCAGTGATGGATCACAGATCATGAAGGGAACAGAAAACTGACTAAAATATGTGTACACCTTCCACTTTAGCTGAGGCTGGTGTTTCTACATTGTAAATGGTCTTGTATCAGAACAAGAGTTCTTTAAAAGGGAGTAATTAGTATCCAAATAAAGGGAAAATGCTAGCTACAGGAGATCTTTCAAGGCTTCTTCATTGGCATGTGTGTCAAAGAAAATATTTGGCTTGTCTCAGCGAACAGTCCTTCTCCAAATTCTTTGCTAAATTGTATGTACATTTGTTGCAGGAACATTTTGCGCTTTACAGAAGCCATTAAATAAAATTGTGGTTTATCAATAGTGGTGCTTAAAGACTAAGTTCATCTTTTCATAAACTACCCCCTCCAGACAAGGGGCCATAGTAGTTTTAAAAAATCTTGTTTTAATGCAAATGCCATACCTGTAAGTCTTTTCTGTCACCCATGAAGCTTGGCTGAAGTACTTCCATTATTTACATTCCTACATCCTGGCTTACTTCCAGGACATCGCATACGTTTGGTGTTTTCCTCTAGCATTGATGGGTGGGCATATTTTCTGATTTAAAAGCCGTGCTTTTGCAGTGTCTGGTCTCCTATCACAGCAAGGACTCTGTTACTGCTGTAACCACTTTCAATCGCATATTCTGGGCTACAACAAAATGGCCTGAGATTATCACTTTAGTTGTCCTCAAAGAAGGCTCAGTGACCATGTTGTTGTAGTCTATGTGTTGGAAATAAGCCGTGGTTTCACGGGTAAAAGAAATGACCTGTTGGTATGCCATTTGCAATAAATACAGTTTTTTTGTTTTTTTTTACGAACAGCACATTGTATTTTATACTACTACTTTAGTCCCCTTGTTTTCAAAGACCGGTTTATGTAAAAGGTTAGCTCATCCTTTTAAAATGAGCTAATCACAGGTTTAAAAGCCTGGGTGTCCCCATTTTACAGAAATGTTTATACTTGCCTTTAGTATGCCCCTGGTCAGTATTGTGTACATGTTAAGGAGCAGTTTGAACATAAAATATCAGGTCATAAAAGGCAGCATAGATGTTGTAAATCCCATTTTATGCTCCTGCCCCTTTTAAAAGTGATACTAAATACACGCTGATGAAATTAAATTGTCCCTTCTATTTCTGTATGTGGGTGATGGCACTGTAATTTTATTAAAAAAAAAAACATCTAAGTACCTTTTTTCCTAATCAGTATACAGCTTTCACATGACCCAGCCTGTCTAGAGGGAAACCTAAGCAGGAGGAGCTTCAAGAGTAAAAATAAATAAGTGTTTTAAATCCTCATACAAATATATATTTGAAATCAAATATTTAATTTTTTTGTTTTGCAAAAACCTGGTTTAGGTAGATTTCTGCCAGTCACAGGCTGTGTCACGCCCCTCCAGTCTGTGTCTTAGAATAAGAGGGAGGTGAAGCCTCCATCAATCTACATGTAATATCCCACCCCATTGTGTTTAGATTGTTAGTAGACCTGGAGGAGGGAGTGGGCTGTCATTTACCAGTCTGTATATGCCCACACATGTGTGACCCTATAGTCACATAGGCTGCTCAGATGTGATTAGGAGGAAATGCTCAGCATAGAAGCTCACTGAAACTGAGCATGTGCAGAACTGCCAACAATGCTCTGCAAAATCCCCAACTGCATTTGGGACTTGGATAGAAGGGGGAGATGGAGAACAGCAGGACCAACCAGGTTTTTTTTTGCAGAATACAGAAGAAAAAAAATCTCAGCCACTGAGTATGAACACCATGTAATTAAACACCACTAATCAATAGTTTTTTTTTATGATTTGGGTTTAGTGACACTTACGGATCAGCTTGAACATAAAAATAACTTTGGTAATTACCAGGATCCTAAAAACAGCATAGATGTAAATCCCATTTATGCTCCTGTCCCTTCTTAGTTATGCTTCTAGAATTTGCTGTTTGAATGTTAGTGTGAGACAACCTTGTAGAATCCATTCAGTATTGTGTGTCAGTATATGGAATTTCAAATCTAGCTAAATGACGCTTCATTGTAACAATTGTGGTACTATTCCATTGGAAGTATTAAGGGGCCATTGCAACAACATGAGTATTATGCTACTTTTGTCTTGGAGTCATCAATTTATAAAAATGTAATTTACAGTGTAGCTGAAACGTTGGTTGACCTCAGCTCAGATGAACAAATCCAGTAAACTTTACAAATGCACTACAGACATTTGGAACTAAACGTGTGAGTCGCTTGGAATATTGGTACGTACGAAGCCAAAGCAGCACATCGGAAAACTTTCATTAGTCTAATACACTAGCCTGCTAGATATGACTGCTGTGGTTTAATGTATGCTGTTACTCTTTGCACTATATTATTAAAGGGACATTCCATTGTAAAATAACTGCTCTATTGTTTTTAATACAATTTTTGAAGAAACTGTATAATGAACTATTAGTTTTGGAAACCAGGAGAGCTTCTAATAGGCATATTAGCCAATATAGTTTACCAGATACTCTTTAAACTGTGTTTGTACACTCTATTCTGTAAGTGGAAAATGTCAGCTGTTCCTTCTCTTAGCATACTATTGTCATGGCTGTGATCCAGGACCTGGGGCATTAGGAAGGTAAACCCGTTCTACTTCATAGGAGGTTTTAGGCTTAATTCACTTAGCTCTTTATCCTAGCCGGGCGACTGGTATATTCAGATCTCTTTAGCCTTGGCTTCAAATGATTGCTCTGTGAATTTAGCCTAAAGTTATAATTTTTCCAAAACTGCATTGGGGCAGTTGACCATTTTAGATGTATATATTGCTTAGAGTTCTACTCTTGTAAGCTCCTCAATGTTGCTTGACTGCAGCAATTTCTTGAGATTTTACAGTCTTTTGACTTTGATATGGGAAGAAGTGTACACTGTGCTAGGAGTAGTTGTAAAGTTGTCTTGGAGTTGCAGGAACCTCCCAGGCAGTTTGTGGTGATCCTCCTCTAAAAGTTGGCTATATACTTTATTTTGTTCAGCAAAAAAAAAAAAGAAATCGAACAGATCTTTCCTCCACTCTATACTACATGGGTGGCCCAATGAGCAGTGCGAGCTATTGTATGTACTTAAACAGCAGCTATGATTAATTGGATGCAGCCACTGTTAGACAAATCAAAAGGAGCCAGGTGGGAAATTGTTGGCCAATCAAAGGATGTCGGCGAGAGGGGGCCTACAAAGCAAATTTTGCACAGTTCATCAAGAATTGGAAAAAAATGTGCTCAGTGTGTGGCCAGCTTGAGCCATAGAAGGAAGTCCTGAAACCTGTGCTTTGTATCGCTGCACTGTGCCAAGAACGGTCTGCATTTACTAGCTTAAAATAAAGAACTAGGCTGTTATTGCTTGGCAATCACGAGCTTTACTTCTGCCTGTTTCAGATCAATGACTAAAACCAGAGGTTTTGCTTGGTGGGCAAGCAGCTAGTACTTTCAGAAGGAAGTCTGCAATGGGTGCTTGTTTTCCTTAGGACAGGAGTCCTTTGATGAGCGAGCAGTTTCATCATTACTAAACACAATTCGTTTTGTTCTATTTGTTGCTTTTTATATTTCAAATCAGTAATTTTTTTATTATTGCAATCAATGCATTAACTATGCAATGTCTCATACATTCCTTGCTTGCAGACTTGTATATGTATTTATTTTTATTTCCTGTTAATGTCAGAATGGCTGCAGGTTGGTTTTAGTGTGAAATATGAAGTAAATGAAGTCTTCTCTGGTTTCCTGATAACGGCTTACACTTTTAAACCATGGCAATGCTGCTTTATAAAATAACTTCCTTATAAACTGATTTCTTATGTAAACTTCCTACCTATTCATGTGATATTAGCTTTGATCCTAGTTTCCAATAAATATTGCTAATATTCACAAGACTTGTGTTTTTTTTTTTTTTTTTTCCAAGCAAATATTCTACAGGTCACTGCTTTTTATTTACTTTAGTCACCTTCCTCTTTAAAAGGAATATCATGCTTACCTGGTACTTTAGAACTTTTCATTGGATTGAATGGCAGGTGTGTCAAGCACACACAAGCCTGGCACTGAAGAAAGAGGCTGATCTATCAGCCAGTATCCCGCTGGGACAGGTGAGTATATAACTGGAGGAGGGGAGTGTGGTTAAGAAGATAAAGTAAATTTCCAGTAGTAAAGTGATTTCATTTTCTGTATAGCCTTGAGAAGTATGGGCATTTATAACAAAAAAAAAAATCATACTAACCTAGGGGGATGCAAGATTGATCTGATGCTGTATCTGTTCCCTGCTGTCTCTAAAGGTGAGAACTGAGCAAACGCCACTGATCGCTCAGTTCTCCCCGTCACTCTTGACAGAGAATGGTGACCAGCTCGCTGCTCAAACGATTGCACAGAGCAGGCAAGTATACAAGGTTTGTTATTTAAAAAAAAAAAAATATATATAGTTGCAAACCCTTAAATATTAAGCAAGTGGCCTACTGTATATGCATCCTAAAGCAGAACTAAACCTTTCCTTGGATGTAAAGGGTTGTAGGGTTATCTTATGGCTCGTTTCCACTGAGCTTTCTGGTACGGTACGCTATTTATGCCGTTTCCATTGTGAATGGTACCCTAATTCCGAACCGTACTGTACCACTTTTTTGGGTCCCTTTCGTTAGGGTACCAAGCACATTAGTACCGTACCAACAGGGTGGAGCTACACTCTGCAGAACTTTGATTGGTTGACAGAGAATCGTCTATCACAGCTTTCCTGCTACACCACACCTATCATGAAAGGGTACTATTGGCAGTGGAAACGCAAAGGTGTACCGTTCTGAACCGTACCGAACTGAACTGAACTGAACCGTACCATACCACTCAGTGGAAACGAGGCATTAGCCTCTGATCTGTAGTTGCCATAGTGCTGCACATGTGATCAGTTAATAAACCAGCCATGCATTGAAAAACAGTTATATTGATAGGTGTTCTCTAGAAAGCAGAACTAAACCCAACAGCTGGCGAAGCATTTCTTGTTGCCTTGGGTTATTTTACTTTAAAGAAAGGTAGTACACATCATAGACGATGTGCAAACAGCTTGTAGAGAGAGGTATGTGGAGGGATTGCATCACCACGCACTATTACAATTCACTTGTTTAAAAGATAAGTTCATGTTTGGGAACATGTTACCGCTCTTGCAGCTGATCCCCAATTCTCCCGCTCCAGCTGTCACTATTTAGAAAGCACTCTGCCCACGTGTCCGTGTGATATATTCATAGATTGCTGTGAATGAATGAACTAAAAGTACTGACATTCTTTGTGGCAGATGGCTTTTAGTTCTCAATGAACTACCAGGGCATTGTTGAGCGCTCTAGGTAGTTCATGGATTCTTCCTGTTTTTGTGTAACTGCCTGTCCCTACAAGCAGACAACGAATGCCTCGTACACACGCAACGATTGTTGGCCGTGAATTTTCGGCCAACGTCCGATTGGCCGATTCTCGGCTTGTTAGTATGATGCTTCCAACAACCGACTGCGACTTTTCGGCCGAACAAAATCTGGTGTGCATGCTATAAATTTTTTGTTGGCCGTCAACAGAACGGCCGATTGTTCGTCAGTCAGTACAGATTTCGGCAGACAAAAATCAGATGATCAAGACTGGGCATGCTCAGAGAAGAAAAAACACACTGAAAGTAAACCAGCACATGACATCACTTCTGAAGTTGGTTGTTGTTGGCCGAAAAAATTCGTGTGCAGTCTAGAGCACATTTCAACCAACACAACAACACTGGACAAAAGACGGCTGATCGGTCGGCCGATAATCGTTGCGTGTGTACGAGGCATTACACTGACAGTCTACAGGAGACCTGCATTACAGCTGTGATCTGCTGATCGTGGGTGAAATGCTTTCCAGGCTCCTAGTTAAAAAAAAAAGGAAAAGTAAAATGCTAATTTTTATTTTTTACCTGCAAAAATAAATAAATAAAAACAGTGCGTACATTTATTTATTTCTCTTACGTCCTCTGACAGTCCCCGCCCACTCATACAATCTGCACGTCTGGGTATTGGCCTTCTCCATAGTAGTAAGCTAGGCAGAAGATTTTGTTAGAATATTCACAAAAACTTTGTATAGACACACATAGGGGGCTGTCCCTCTGGTCCAATACCCCCAGCTAGCCTCATTCCCAATTCAGTTTGCTGCTGCCTAGCTTAGGAGTAGGCTGGATTTTACCTGGCTGGGGCTGCGGTCTCATTCTTTTTTCTTCTTTCTATTTTTTCTCTCTTGAAAAAGTGTTTTTTCTTTTTAAAAAGATAGCTTTTTATTTGTTCCTGCGCTTATTTAGTCAGGATTCGGATGACTACAGCGTTTGCGGAGCTGGAAATCGCACTGGTTATTCTAGAGCCTTATGGAATCCCAGCCTACCATCGAGCGTTAGCAGGTTATGTGTACGCCCAGGCCTCGCAAACGACTATGTCCCTGACCTCAGGGTCGAGCCTGCAAAGTTGCCATCTTCTCTGGGATGTCTCAATCGCGGTAGGCCGCGTGTTGCTAGCGTCCCCTTCGGCTGATGGCACCACCACCCAAAGTGGGAGGCTTCCTGTCACAGAGCGGTACCCACGTTTTCGCTGGACCGGTGAGTACCATGCTACCCCTCTGTCTCTGACGTTGTCTGTCGGGGTGTGTATGTGGGCCCTCTGTTTTATGGGGATGGCAGTTCAGTATGAGTTCTGTAATGTCCCCCTCATGTCTGTAGGTGTGGTCCCCGTGTGTCCCTTCCCGGTCCCTGCGGGGGCGCTGTAGGGGGGTTGCGGGGGGTCTGCTATGTCCCTGAGGTGCTTGTGCACCTATTTGGGGTACAGTACATTGTGTGTGGGGGGCCGCAATCAGCACAAAACCGCGCGGCTGCCATTTTAGGTGTGGGCAGGCTGTCTGGCTTCATTGTGTGGGCAACAGCCATTTTCTGCAATGCTGTTGGTGGCGATCGGACGCCATCTTTAGTGTGGGCACAATGTCCTTATATGGACAGCGGCCATTTTCCCAGAGCTTTCCCCATAGACTTGCATTGGCAACCATTTTTTTGTGGCTCAGGGCTGTGTCTGCCTCTAGAGGCGTAAGGGTCCCTTCCACTTTATTTTCACATGCAGATCGATTCAGCAACTTGGGGCAAGTATAGCTCACTGTGGGGGGCTTGTATTGTGTTTCCTAGCCTGCATTCCTGCTAGCATTCATTTTTTTGCAATTCACTGTAGCACAGGGCTTGCTCTTCATTGCGGTGCATTTGCGGTGGGGACCGCGGAAATCGCCGATTTAAAGGGCCAGCGTCATTTAAATTTGAGATTGCTATTATGGAGTCCCGGGATAGCAAATTCCCCCCAGATCTGGTGGAAGGTTCAGGTACTCCTGAATCCTCTGCTATAGTCTCACTTACTGCTGCACTTGCGACTTTAGTGTCTAAAGTGGATTTGTTGATGTCTGACCGGGCGTCTAAGAAAAGTCATATGCCCTCTCAGTCTTCTGATTCAGAGCCAGATTTGGTTGCCACGGACAGCATACCCCCTGAAGGGTCTCAGTCGGATGGGGAGGAGGAGGATTCCCCCTCCAGATCATCACGGGAACGCGCTGACGGTGTCTGCGCTTAATAGCTCTGTTAAGGACACTTAAAAAAAATTGGGTCAGGTTTTTCCTTGTCCCGCAGAGTTTCATGATACCGTGAATGAACAATGGCGTCATTCAAAACTTAATTTTGTGGTGCCCAAGAGGTTTCAGTACCATTATCCCTTTGCGGATCCGGTGGATTCTTGCTGCACTGCGGCTCCTAAGGTGGACCACACTGTGTCCAGGTTAAATAAAGCCATTTTAATGCCCGCAGAGGATTCTCCAGTGTTTAAAGACCCGGGGGAAAGGCGGGTGGAAACTCTTACCCGCCACATCTACCTAGTAGCGGGTTCCTTGCTAAAACCAGTGTTCGCTTCAGTGATGGTTTCTCAGGCTGTTGTGGAGTGGGCCAAGGCGCTTAAGCGCACTCTGATTGCTGATTCCGCCTCCCCTGCTGCGCTGGAGATGGTGGATCAAATAGGTCAGGCTGTTTTATACCTGTGTGACACGGCCTTGGATAAGGCCCCTTTAGTCGCATGACTTTCTGCAGTCGCAGTTATGATTCGTCGCATCGTTTGGTTGAAAAGCTGATTGGCTGGCCAGTCTTCCAAGAAGACAGTGTCTGACATCCCTTATGCGGGGAGTCGTCTTTTTGGGGACTCTCTTAATGAACTGGTTAAGGGGATCACTGGGGGCAAAAGCACTCTGTTGCCCCAGGTGTCCAGGGGAAAATCTTTCCGCGGCAAGCAGGGTCCATCCTTTAAACCTAACCAGGAGTCCTTTCGTGCCTTCAAGGCACAAGACAAAGGTAAGTCCTTCAAGGCCTCTGGTGGCCAGAAGAAGCCTTGGGCGGGCAAGTCAAAAGCCATCCACACTGGCACGGCGGCTCAGTCCGCCTTGACCTGAAGGGGCGCCCTCACCCGTTTCAGGGGTGGGGGGGGGGGTGCGTCAGCGCTGTTTTCCCGAGCCTTGGCTGGCCAAGATTTAGGACAGGTGGGTTCAAGAACTCATTCGGTCAGGGTACAAGATCGAGTTTCAATCACGGCCAGCAGACAAATTCTTTCCCTCAAATCTTCATTTGACCCCAGATCGTTTCTGAGATGGTTTCTGAGATCTCCATCGGGCGGTTCAGGATCTCCTCGCCCAAGGGGTGGTTGTCCCGATTCCACAGCGGGACAGGTTTCGGGGGTTTTTAACTCAAATCTGTTCACAGTGCCCAGAAAGAAGGGCAAGGTGCATCCGATTCTGGACTTAAAATTTCTAAACCACTTTGTGCGGGTCCAGAAGTTCCGAATGGAGTCCCTGCGGGTGGTGGTGGTGGCATCTCTTGAGTCCAGGAGATTTCCTGGCTTCCATCGACCTCAAGGATGCGTATTTACACATCCCTATTTACAAGGGTCATCAAAAGGTACCTCCGATTCGCAATAGCGGAGGAGCATTATCAGTTCGTGGCGCTGCCTTTGGGCCTCGCTTCGGCTCCATGGGTTTTTACCAAAGTTTTGGCTCCTGTTCTAGCCTTGTTGCGGGTACAGGGGATTGCCATCCTCAGTTACCTGGACGATTTCCTATTAAGATCGAGCTCCAGGGCCTCTCTGTTGCGCGATCTGTCGATCACGGGTCAGACGCTTCAGGAGTTCGGATGGACTATCAATTTTCAGAAGTCGACCTTGTCCCCTTCTGTTCGCCTACCTTACCTGGGGATGATTCTGGACTCCGCCCAGGCGAAAGTCTTTCTTCCGGGAGGACAAACTCCGGATCCTGCAGGAAGAGGTCAGGTCCCTCAGAGACAACGAGTTCTCCTCGCTTCGGACCTGCATGCGGTCCCTGGGCTTGATGGTGTCGGCTTTCGAGGCGATCCCATTTGCACAGTTTCACACGAGATCTCTTCAAGGGGAGATTCTGGTCCGGTGGGACAGACATCCTCACTCTTTATAAAGGAGAATCTCCTTGAGCCCCCGAGTCAGATCGGATCTCCTGTGGTGGCTCCAGTCTCCAGCTCTGATGGAAGGCAAGTCCTTTTGTCCATTGATATGGACGGTGGTCACCACGGACGCCAGCCTGTCGGGCTGGGGAGGAGTTCTGGGCAACTTGGTCGGAGGGGAAATCCTCCCTACCGATTAAATGTCTTGGAACTGCGTGCAATCAGGCTCTGTTTGCTCAGTTGGTCGAATAGACTTCAGGGCTGCCCAGTGCGTGTGCAGATGGACAACGCAACTGCGGTGGCTTACTTCAATCACCAAGGGGGCACCAGGAGTGCCCAGGTAGCCAAGGAAGTGGCCGAGATTCTGTCATGGGCCGAGACGCAGGTCCCTGCAATTTCAGCAGTTCACATTCCAGGTGTGGAGAACTGGCAGGCTGACTATATGAGTCGCCAGACCCTGGACCAAGGGGAATGGTCCCTCCACCCAGAGGTGTTTTTAGGTGCTGTGTACGCGGTGGGGATCCCCGGACGTGGATCTGTTCGTGTCTCGTCTCAACAAGGTGGGAAGGTTCGTGGCAAGAACGCGCGACCCTCTGGCAGACGCCTCGGACGTGTTGGTAGTGCCGTGGACTCCATATTGGCTGATTTATGCCTTTCCCCCGATTCAGTTGTTGTCCAGATTCCTTCGCAGGTTGATTTCGGAACAGAGGTTGGTGATTCTGGTGGCTCCAAACTGGCCGCGCCGGTCTTGGTACGCGGACATCATGCACTTGGTCATCGAACCTCCCAGGCGACTCCCGCTAAGAGACGATCTCTTGTCTCAGGGACCAATCTTCCATCCTGCTTTACAGTCGCTGGCTTTGACTCGTCAGCAGTTCTCTCGTCAGCAGTCATTCCTACCTTGCTCAAGGCCAGGAAGGCCTCTTCTGGTAAGATTTATTATCGTACCTGGTAGGCTTATTTCGCCTGGTATGAGTCGCAGGGGTTCCATTCCATTCTCGGGGGTGAGAGTGTTGGCTTTCCTGCAAACTGGTGTGGAGCAGCGTCTTGCGCTGACCACTATTAGGGGCCAGTTGTCTGCGCTGGCCATTCTTTCTCAGCGCCCCTTGGCGTCAAATTTTGATTCGCATCTTCATTCAAGGAGTGAGTCATTTGGCTTCCCCTAGGAGGGGGGGACCTTGGGACCTGAACTTGGTTCTGTCCCGTTTTGCAACGTCCTCCCTTGAGAACATCCGGGAGATTCCTCTGCCGGTGCTGTCACGTCAAGTTGCCTTTCTGCTCGCAGAGTGTCACAGTTGGCGGCCCTGTCTTGCCGCTCCCCCTAGCTGGTTGTTCATAGAGATAAAATGGTCTTGCAACCTCATCACTCCTTTCTTCCCAAAGTGGTTTCTGACTTCCATCTCAGCAAGGACATTTTCTTGCCTTCGCTGTGTGCGAAGCCTAAGCATCCTAAGGAGTTTGCCTTGCATTCCTTGGATGTGGTCCGGGCGATAAGGGTTTACCTGTCATCTATTGAATCTTTTCAGAAAGTCTGATTGTCTTTTTGTCCTTCCTGAGGGACCGCGGAAGGGTACGGCTGCATCTGCGGCAACCATTTCTAAATGATCGTAATTTTTGAAAATATTGCTAGAGATAGGATAAAAAGCACCACATCCCTCTGATAAATGGTAACTACAATGAGGGGGCAAATTGGGACTTTAAAGGTGCAAATGATGGAGAAAAATCTCAAAAATTGAACATTTTATTACACAGAGGAAAATGAACAAGACAGGACATTAGATAAAATGTTAAAAGCAAAGGAATGCACTCAAAAATATCAACTCTACATGTTTCGCCATCTTCATAATAGCTTCTTCAGGAGTTTTGCCAGATATTTCTTGAGAGTGAACATTTCTAAATTACAGAAAAAAAAAAAGAATATAAACAATAGAACAAAGGAATAACTATTGGGGCATAAACCAAAAGGTCCTAAATTTGATGCCCTCATACACTTCACAGTTTTAGCACTAATATCAAAAAGGTACCTTTTATAAAGAGACCTGACCCCTTTCTTTTGCCGGAGGTGAACACAACGTAGGCGCCGGAGACCAGGTGAATGAGGAGGGAAGAACTGAGACATCTAGCCCCTTAAAGTTGACCCATAGAGAGGGTGATAGCCAAGCCAAAGATAATACGTATTGAGAATGAGAGACTGCAATATAGGAATACATTAAAAACAATATAGGTTTTGTGACTTGTAAATATCACATTCTTGAATGGGAATATATTTACCTATTCTAAATTAGCAATGAAATATACTTCAAGGGTATTCCAATATCAAAAGCGGGGAGGGAGAGCAAAGACTATCCCATATAAATCCCCAGGAAGAAGTATCCCTTTAAGAGAAACAAAAGAAATATATATATATATATGGTGTATAGGGTACACCTCAAATTGTAAGAAATATGCTGGTGGAAAAATGACCAAGAATATTTACCCTTATGAGGCAATAATATATTTTCATTGCTAATTTATATTCCCATTCAAGAATGCGATATTTACAAGTCACAAAACCTATATTGTTTTTAATGTATTCCTATATTGCAGTCTCTCATTCTCAATACGTATTATCCTTGGCTTGGCTATCACCCTCTCTATGGGTCAACTTTAAGGGGCTAGATGTCTCAGTTCTTCCCTCCTCATTCACCTGGTCTCCGGCGCCTACGTTGTGTTCACCTCCGGCAAAAGAAAGGGGTCAGGTCTTTATAAAAGGTACCTTTTTGATATTAGTGCTAAAACTGTGAAGTGTATGAGGGCATCAAATTTAGGACCTTTTGGTTTATGCCCCAATATTTATTCCTTCGTTCTATTTCTATTGTTTATGTTCTTTTTTTTTTCTGTAATTTAGAAATGTTCACTCAAGAAATATCTGGCAAAACTCCTGAAGAAGCCATTAGGAAGATGGCGAAACACGTAGAGTTGA
Source organism: Pelophylax lessonae (assembly GCF_965119305.1). Taxonomy (NCBI): domain Eukaryota; kingdom Metazoa; phylum Chordata; class Amphibia; order Anura; family Ranidae; genus Pelophylax; species Pelophylax lessonae. The sequence continues at coordinate 651,286,331 of NC_138768.1, forward strand.
TATTTTTGAGTGCATTCCTTTGCTTTTAACATTTTATCTAATGTCCTGTCTTGTTCATTTTCCTCTGTGTAATAAAATGTTCAATTTTTGAGAATTCAGATTTTTCTCCATCATTTGCACCTTTAAAGTCCCAATTTGCCCCCCTCATTGTAGTTACCATTTCTAAATGATCAGGCAGACTATTGTGCAAGCCTATTCACTTAGGGATCAGGTTCCACCTTTCGCTGTCACAGCGCACTCTACTAGAGCGGTTGGTGTGTCTTGGGCCTTCCGCCATCAGGCGTCGGTGACCCAGGTGTGCAAAGCGGCGACCTGGTCGTCCTTGCATACCTTTACCAAATTTTACAAACTTGATGTCTTGGCATCAGCGGATGCCTCTTTTGGCCGCAAAGTTTTGAGTGCGGCAGTGCCTTAGCGGAGACAGGGTCGTTTTTGGCCTGTCTCCTTCCGTTGGGTTTTTTTTTTCCCTTTTTGTTTGTTTTCCTGGGCTTTCGCGCCTGTTCAGCTTTCTTGTTGCCCAGTGTTTACCTTTCTGGTTCAGATAAGGTTTTTTTCTCTGACCTGGGTGCTACGTTGCCTTTTTGATGGTTGCGTTTTCCCACCCCTCACATCTACACTGCTTTAGGACGTCCCAGATGTGCAGATTGTATGAGTGGGCGGTGACTTGTCAGAGTGTTAGATATAACCTTTTGGGGCTAAAACAATGCACAGGCAGACAGTCTGTTGTTTCACTGAACACTGCTTCCTGTTCTGAGCAGGAACTCTTCTTTATTACTCTTTGAGGCATAGACAAAACATGAACTCACAAATGTAACACTGCCATCCAGTGGTCATACAATGTAATAGGCACACAGCAATGACATATAGTATTTGTTGCTGATTAAATACAAACCTTGTATGCTAACACAGAGGATGTAAGAGAAAATAGAATTTTTGTAAGAGGACTCGGAGAAAAGAATTTTACGTTAAGTTCTGACAGTCCCCACCCCCCACTCCTCTTTTGGGGTTCATGGATCTCTATACTGCTTGCTACCAAACTGAATTGGGAATGAGGCTAGCTGGGGGTATTGGACCAGAGGGACAGCCCCCCTGTAGGTGTATCTATACAAAGTTTTTGTGAATATTCTAACAAAATCTTCTGCCTAGCTTACTGCTAGAAGGCCAATACCCAGACGTGCAAATTGTATGAGTGGGCAGCGACTGTCAGAGAAAATAATTTTACGGTAAGTTCTATTTTTTCTAAAGTGTGAACTAATCCTTTAAGCAGGAGAGACACGCTTTGTTTGTAAGTGTTTATATTTTTTTTATCGTTCAATCTGTGGATTGGGACTTCTTTAGGGTGGACTAAAAAAAAAAAAAAAAAAATTCGACACCATATATTGAAAAATAGTTTTATTTAAAAATACATATATTAGAATTAACATGTAAAAACAGTACCGGAAAAAAACTAGCAGTTAAGAGTGTTTTATATACCAGGTCTTCACATCACTTAGCACAAATTGTCTCAACAGAGTTTTTAGGATTACCACAGAGGCTATTTTTGTTGTTGCACAGTTATGGCTAAGGCATGTTTGCTTCCATGCCGCATATTAGCCACCAGTGGCGGCCCGTGCATAGGGGGCACCAGGGCACCGCCCCCCTACCCCTAAAGGAAGAAAAAAAAAAACGAACAAAAAGTTTTGAAAAAAAAAAAATTGTGTTCCCCGCTACCCCGGCCTATGTGGTGGCTATGGGGGGGTGGGGTTTACGACCCAGAAGGGCACCGATTGGCTGCCTTCTGGGGGCGTAACCTGAGCGCAAGTCATTGCGCTTGGGCACCCCCACTTACCTGATATCCTGGCTGTGATTGGTCCAGTCTACAGCCTGGACCAATCATCATCCAGGACATCCCATGGCCCCATGCTGACGTCGCGTGGACCGGCATTGCAGAGAGCGGAGCGGAGAGGAGACCGGAGAAGAGGAGAGGGAGAAGCCGAGCCTCCAGGTAAGTGCACTGCTCTGTCGGGCACGCACGCATAGCTCTGCATTGTGGGATGTATACTTGTGGTCACTGCATTGGAGGCACGCACGCATAGCTCTGCATTGGGGGACATATACTTGTGGTCACTGCATTTAGAGGCACGCACGCATAGCTCTGCATTGGGGGACATGTATACTGGTGGTCACTGGCTGCACTGGATGCACGCACGCATAGCTCTGCATTGGGGGACATATACTGGTGGTCACTGGCTGCACGCACGCATAGCTCTGCATTGGGGGACGTATACTGGTGTTCACTGGAGGCACGCACGCATAGCTCTGCATTGGGGACATGTATACTGGTGGTCACTGGCTGCATGCACGCATAGCTCTGCATTGGGGGACATTTATACTGGTGGTCACTGGCTGCATGCACGCATAGCTCTGCATTGGGGGACGTATACTGGTGGTCACTGGCTGCACTGGAGGCACGCACGCATAGCTCTGCATTGGGGGACATGTATACTTGTGGTCACTGCACTGGAGGCACGCACGCATAGCTCTGCATTGAGGGACGTATACTGGTTGTCACTGGCTGCACGCACGCATAGCTCTGCATTGGGGGACGTATACTGGTGGTCACTGGCTGCACTGGAGGCATGCACGCATAGCTCTGCATTGGGGGACGTATACTGGTGGTCACTGGAGGCACGCACGCATTGCTCTGCATTGGGGGACGTATACTGGTGGTCACTGGCTGCACTGGAGGCACGCACGCATAGCTCTGCATTGCGGGACGTATACTGGTGGTCACTGGCTGCACTGGAGCCACGCACGCATAGCTCTGCATTGGGGACATGTATGCTGGTCACTACATTGAAAGGGGGCATTTATACTGGTCACTATATTGAAGGGTGCATGTACTGTGGGGTTTGTGCTTGAGTTGTTTGTGCGGGATTTGTGCCTGAGGGGTTTGTGCTGGGGGGGGTCTGTACTGTGAGATTTGTGCTGGGGGGGTCTGTACTGTGGGGTTTGTGCCACTCTCAGTCCATGTATCCCATAATAGGATGTCTCTCACAGTATATCCCATAATAGGGCCCATGTTCCCTATTATGGGATATACTAGTACTGATGGACCCCTTAATATGTGATATATTGGGAGAATTGGTTCACGCAAGCAAAATACAGGGGACAAAATGGGTGGAGTCTATAAGGGGTGGGGCTTCTGAGAAATGGGAGGGGTCAAAATGGAAGGGCGGGGTCTTGCTCCCCCCATCTTAAAACTTCACCAGCCGCCACTGTTAGCTCAAAGAGGACGTTGACCACACCTCTGCATAATGCGTGTTGAAAAATGTTGTCACTTAGAGCAGGAAGTTCTAACCAATGACAACAGTAACAGGCTAAATCATAGGATTTGATTTTTTTTTGTTTTGGGATTGAGTGTACATAGTATACTGGTGTAGGCTTGTTCCAGAAAGTTTAAGTCCGTGGAATAGCATAAGAGCATTACAGAATTAACTAACTTCTGATAACAAATACTTCATTTGTAGCACATTAAAATTGGAAAAAGTTTTGAACTGGGGGAAAAAATAAAATTTGCCCCCCCCCCACCCATATACTACAAGGTACAAATGCCACTAAAGAGCATAGAACTGCTGCCTCATTGGTGCTCTAAAGTCAGGGTGACCTTGGAAATCTGGGGGTTCCGCTCAGTGAGCAATGAAGGATTAATCTCCCACCTACACTAACCACTAATGCAAGGGAGCAATTTTCTACCAGTATAATGGAGTCACTTCTACTGTTACAGGAAGACCACACAATTCGTAAGGTCTGCCTTTCTTTTCTGCAGGTATTTCAAGAATATTGCTGAAAATTTTGTAAGGGTTGGTAACATTGTATGCTCTGGTGTCAAAGGTACATCACATTACTTTCAAACTTGCTTCAACTTATTGACCATGCCATGTACCATATACGTTTTTATAGCAAGAGTTCACCAAAAACCTAAAAATTATTTGAAGGGTTCCTCAGGGGTAAGAAGGGCTGCTCTAGGGACTCCATAGGGCTATTATCAAGAATGCACCTTAACTGAGCAGGCATGTCAGGGGTGTGGAAAGATCCTCCTTCCAGGGTCTGCAGCAGCTATTTAGACCTGGCAGGGACGAAATCCAGACCACAAATAACTGAGCAATTGAACTGCAGGTAGATTCTAAAAATGGTTAACACCCAGAAAGATGACAAAATTATCTTATTACTGGCTACACCCGTCAAGGATCAGTAAATTAACAAAATGCAGTAACCTCACAGCAAGCAATCCATTTCCAGATGAGCTGAAGGGACAGAACCGCTCCACATCAGGAATCCAACTGAGAACACACTGAACTGTCCAATATTCCCCGTTCTTACTCCAGGTGATGGCCACAACTCCGACATCTTTGTTACTGTGAATTAGTCCACTGTGCACGTCTTTGCATTAATAATAATAATAAAAAAAAAAAAATTGGAAACCTCTTTAATAGGGACAAATATAAAAAAAATAAAAAAAAGCATTTTCTGGTGCCATCCACTCATAGGCTACCATCGAGTGGCAAATTGTGATCAGGATTTCATACAAATTTCCTGTTGTCCATAGCAACATACATGTGCCAGGAAAATCACAGTAAGTGACACCGTTTCATTTGTCCTGGTAACCATTGGCCTGAAATAAGGGGAAATCTGAAATTATAGGTGATCATGAAAAAGGTAAATGTTACAATGGTGACACTTGTTCTAGTGATAATGGTCTAAAAGTTCCCTTGCTACAGCGATTTCCTCTCTCTTCCATTTGTCTTCCCATTGGCACACAAATCACCAAACAAACATACAGGTTTTAACCACTTAAAGCGGTTGTAAACTCTATAAAAAAAAAAATAAAATAAAAAAAAACCTGCAAGACAAAGGCATAATGAGCTAGTATGCATCGCATACTAGCCCATTATGTGTAACTTAGCTTAGAACGAAGCCCCGACACGGACCCCCGGACATCGCTGCGGGCGCTGCCATGATCCCTCGCCGGAATTGGCCGGAAGACACGGCTCCGGCGCGATGATTGGCCGGAGACGCGATGACGCATGCGCGCGGGAGTGATTTTTCCGGCAATCTCCGGCAAACATAATTGAAGGTCCCCCCGGACCTTTAGAGCGCATGCGCCGCTCGCGCGAGCGGCTGCATGCACTGTAAATATCTCCTAAACCGTGCAGGTTTAGGAGATATTATTTGTACCTACAGGTAAGCCTTATTATAGGCTTACCTGTAGGTAAAAGTTTAAAAAAGCGGGATACTACCGCTTTATGCCCCGGAAGATTTTACCCCCTTCCTGACCAGGGCCTATTTTGTGATTCGGCACTGCGTGACTTTAACGGACAATTGCGCGGTCGTGCGACGCTGTACCTAAACGAATGTGACATCCTTTTTTTCACCCCAAACAGGGCTTTCTTTTGGTGGTATTTGATCACCTGTGCGATTTTTACTTTTTGCGCTATAAACAAAATAGCGTCATTTTTGCAAAAATAACAATATTTTTCACATTTCTTTTATATGAAATTCCCCCCCAAAAAAAAAGTAAAAATCTAAATTTAACATTTTGGGCCAATTTTTTTTTTTTTTTTACCATATGTTTAGTAAAAAAAAAAAAAAAGCGTATTTTGATTGGTTTGCGCAAAAGTTATTGCGTTTACTAACAAAGGGAAATATTTTTGTCATTTTTGTTGTTTTTTTTTTTTTTTAAACGCGTAATGGCGGCGATCTGCAATTTTTTTTGTGGAACTGCGACATTGCGGCGGACAGATCGGACCCTTGACTGACATTTTTGACACTTTTGGGGTTACCAGTGACATTTCTACAGTAATCGGTGCTATACATATGCACTGTTACTGTAAAATTACACTGGCAGTGAAGGGGTTAACTTTTTTTGAGAGGGAGGGGTTATGTGTATCCCTAGGGGCGTGATTCTAACTGTGATTGGCTGTGGTTTGAGGTGTAGGAACAGTGATCAACGGTCCTACATAGTAGAACTGTATGATCACTATTCCTACACAGGGGAGAATGACAGGCGGCTTGTTTACATCAGCCGCCTGCCTTTCTCCCTCTCCACCCGACGATCGCGAGTGAGCGGTGGACACGCGCGGGGGGGGGGGTCCGTGACCACGCGGGAGCACGCCTCCAGCGACGCGCGCTCGCTCCCTAGACCCTCACAGGCTAGCGACTTATCCCTACGTCGCTCTGCCTATGAGGGGCTGACCGCCGACGTAAATAGTCGTGCGGCGGTCGGCAAGTGGTTAAACATTCCTTACTCCATCCAAAACAAAAAATGCTGGCTTTGGATACACTTTAACACCAATCCCTCCAACTTTTGCCCTCAGTGTCTCAGCTAAAGAAAATTAGAAAAACATTTTAACAATGTCACACATAGGAATAATAAATAACTTTAATAAATCTTATTAAACATTTGAAGTGTGACATCACATTAGTATTATACTTGTGTTTAAAAGTAGCTAATGCCTAAACTCATTTACAGGCACCTTTTAATTATTCAGAGACATGATTATTGATGGCAACTGCTTAAAAAAAAAGGCCATTAGTGGGTCCTATATGTGAATACCAGAATACACAAGGAGCCAAGAGAAGCCTATAAAATGTTAACTGGAATATAAAACAGGGTTAGGGCTTTAAACATACAGCAAGGGACAGAGAGGGGAAAAAAAAACATAAGTAGTAAAACACTAATCTTATACTGCAACACCTCTGGGATATAGTCTTCAAAGTGGTACAATTCCTAATGGAGCGCATATTGCAACAAAAGATCAAGGTAAAGTGGTACCCACACAAACCTCCGCAGCTATAAACTGCTAAGAGCTTTGAAGACCATCCATTTGCCAGACTGCTGGAACTAGCATATCAAGGATGTAATATAAATCCATCTAGTATGACATTAACTTACTCAAAACTAAGAGTGCAAACCTGGTGAGAGTTGTATGGTAGCCAATCCGCTTCTAACTTCAGCTTGTACAATTAAGCTTTGACCCAAAAAAAAAAAAAAAAAACCCTGGAAGCAGATTGGTTTCTTACCAGAGCTGCACCAGCTTTTGCACTCTCCACTCTTAGTAAATCAACTCCATAGTGTCACTTGCTGGAAATTAGGTGGTTGTGTTCAGTTCCGATTAACAGAACACACTTTTCTAATGGTGTCTACTGTTGGTTATGTACCTTTCCCTTAGTCTTAAGCCTAGTACACAGCAGGGCTTTAAAAAAAAATAAAAATAAAAAAAGCTAACAGCTCAGGAGGAGCCGCTGTACTAACTAGCTGACATTACTACAGCAATTTTCCCTTGCTGTTCTATTGTGTTCGGACCAGCTACACTCCAGTCAGCGCTCTCAGCCATTGGCTGAGAGCGCTAATCGGGAGACCTTTTTCGGTCATGCCCCTTCGATAGCCAGCTCCTGTTGGACCAACTCCAGTACACAAAGGCCGAATGTCCGCCAGTTTCTATATGCTCGACGTTGGCCCCGTGTGTATTCGTCTTTAGGCCTCATTCACACCTGAGCATGGTGTTGCTTCAAAGGTTCAAAACTCTCAACAAACAAAATCCCGTGTAATGAAATGGTGGCTGTTCACATATGTATGCTCAGGCACCTGTAGCTCCACACTTAATGCTTCAAAAGCTACATGAGCTACTTTTGAGGCAGATTTGGGGCTTTTGGGCCCATACAATGCACAATTTCAGTTTTTTTAATTCTCATTGCAGTCTAAGGCATTTTTTTTAGCCTGTAAGAACTGGCCCCCTGCCAAGTGATTTTCATTGACTAAGACAAAAATGCCTAAAGCTTGAATACACATGTAAACGCCTGAAATATACTTCCAAAAAGATAGATGCACAAAATCACTCAAATAAAACTGCTCCGTTTAAGTATAGATACAGTCTTCTAGTGTAATTTATGATTTACAAGTCCCTGTAACCAGTTAGTGCCGGATCAATTGTTCCCAAAACTTTGAAGTTTTCTCTGACTAAGCCATGGACCCATGTCTCAGTATGTTCAGAATGTCAAAGAAATGTCCTGACTGACACACTATTAAAGCAGTCTTAACAAAGTCATTGATCCTGGCTTCAGCCATGGATGATGCAGGCCATGCAATGAAAATAAGGGATGGACAGGTAACATCATAAAATCTGCATCTATGATGGGGATGCGGCTTTATGGGATGCATCATTCAGATTTAGTAAAGGCGCTGCAAACAAATATACTTTTTTTTTTGTTGCACTAAGATATATACAAATCTGCTGTATAAAAATAGAAAACAAAAAAAAAAAAACGTAATAACTCTTCAAGTTCCATTAAAATTTTAGGACGGTAAACATTATGGAGACTAAAACAGGAAGGCCATGTTAGCAAAGTCCTCGAATTCCTGACAGACCTCATTTGTTCAGGAAAATCTGACGTATGGGGGTGGCTGTGAAAATGTCCCTTCTGTTTCTACACTGGCTTCTGTGAAGGGTGCTGGAGAGTTAAATATCCGCTCATCATCTCCTGAAAAGAAAAAAGGAGATGGATTAAAAAAATTGCATACATATATACAGAATTTTGGATTGATTACAGTCTTCTGATTTAACCACTTGAGTACTAGCCTAGAACCTCCCATTACCAGGCCATTCAATTTTTAGTGTTGTGATAGTTTTCATGACTAATGCAAACTGTACCCAAAAAAATAAAACATTTTGAAAACAGCAAACATTTCCCATACTCTGTTATAAAGCACACACCAAAAAAATGGCAGGACAGCATGAACACCCCCTAAAATGACCCATTTTTGGAAAGTAGGAGGGGATCTCTTCACGAAAATCATTTCTTCGCAAATGGACCACTTACCTCACAGGTCTCGGACACGTCCATGGATGATTTCACATTTACTTTTCGAGATCCATTCAAGAACGCTCCCTTAACGACCCACACCCTTTCCTAGGTCATAGAGTTCTGACCATGCATCCCCCCCCCCACCTCCCCTGCTTTGCCCACCCCCAGTTCAGTTTGCCCCCCACAAGATTGAAAAAGGTCTGTACACTGGTTGTATGTACTTGCTCTGACATTGTAATTTGTCTGTTATGCTTAAAAAATTTTTTTTTTTTTTTAAAAAAGAAGGGGGGATCAAATTTTTCATGCAATTTTTGTAAAATTAAGAAAAAATGCTGGTGTTACTGGCAACCGCAGAAGGAGGAGATCAGCTTAAAAAAGAAAGGGGAAAGCGATGAGGAATAAATAGAATTTTTTTTTTTTTTAACCTCCTCTTGCCCCTTCTGTTGTAAGAGGATGGAGAGGGCTTGCAGATTGTCACCACAGTGATCACAGGGTACAGAGCAGCACAGATCAGTACTGTACACAGTGTCTGAATTGAGCTGTCCTCCAATAGTTCAGTTCAGACATTAAATGGATGCCACCCAAAGGGCCATTTCTGTGAAGTCTATAAATGGCACTCTAGTAATAGACATCCACCTCCAACATTTTTTTTGTAACCATACAGCTGTAGGGGGCTGAAACAACTAAATCAACAATTGATTATGAAAATAGCTGTCAACTATTTTCATAATCAATTAGTTGGTCAGCCGATTAGTTGGCCTGCATACAGAATGCATTATTTGTTTACGTATCAGGAAATACAGTTTAGCACACATACAGCTCGGTACACCGCCCATACATGTCAGTATACACAGTGCAGCACACATACAGCTCAGTACACCGTCCATACATGTCAGTATACACAGTGCAGCACACATACAGCGCAGTACACCGCCCATACATGTCAGTATACACAGTGCAGCACACATACAGCTCAGTACACCGCCCATACATGTCAGTATACACAGTGCAGCACACATACAGCTCAGTACACCGCCCATACATGTCAGTATACACAGTGCAGCACACATACAGCTCAGTACACCGTTCATACAAGTCAGTAAGTGCCTGAGAACTTCTGAATGTAAATGTGTGAGGAGCAATGCCTTGTGGGACATGTATGGGGTAGTATCCAGGATCACCCTTAACTTATACTAATAAATAATTGACACCACACCTTTCATTTGTTGGAATAAAAATTTTTTTAGGCCACGCCCATTTATTATTTGTAATAAAAACATAAATAATTAAATATTTAAAATATAACAAATATGAAACACTGTAAGCCACCCGATCACCAAGATCCGGGTGCCATTAAATAACACATCATCAAAACTTTATCCAAACCATAAAAACATATTGTCCCCCTTTGCAAAAACAAAGGTGACCCTCAAATAATAAATTTAGCCGCGACATCCAAGGGAGAGGGGGGGGGGGGGAGTTGAGGTTCAATCTTCTTGGTCTTCTTAGCGATGACTGAATGAAAAGGCGGCAATGAGCCCCCTTAAATAGCCCAGTTCTGAACCAGAACCGGCCGGTTTGTGGCTCTAAGACCCCAAAATTGAGCGGGAAGCTGACTAACCCACCAAATCTCCCCAGATACAGCGCTAGGGATTGGGCGGGAAAAACCCCTCAGTTCAAAATCTGCCTAGCTACAGACCTACAATGAGCGGGAAAATAGACTCAGGAGGGCCAGGTCAAAAGTTCAAAAGCCCTCTATGACCCAAGCCTACCTCAGCCCACACCCAGCATCTACTTAAAATACTCCATAGACCTAAAACTACTCAATAACTAAACTGCCCTGTTAACTACCCCATGGGGAAAATAACGGCATAATTTATGCCCATTTTCCTTACATGGGGTAGTATCCAGGATCACCCTTAACTTATACTTATACTAATAAATAATTGACACCACACCTTTCATTTGTTGGAATAAAAAAATTTTTAGGCCGCGGCCATTTATTATTTGTAATAAAAACATAAATAATTAAATATTTAAAATATAACAAATATGAAACACTGTAAGCCACCCGATCACCAAGATCCGGGTGCCATTAAATAACACATCATCAAAACTTTATCCAAAAGACAGGAGGGAATTAAGACCCTCCTGTCAACCCCCACACCGCGGCCTTTTCAATACATGTGCCTAAATTGGAATTAAAAATGTCCAAACCTATTTCTGAAAGGTGGGTGTCATCCGACCTGTATAAACTATCTACCCAACCCTCTAATTCTAAGTGCCTGAAAGAAAAGAAACCCATCTGGGGTAAAAAATTTTCAACAGCTCTATTAATGCGCTTTCGTATTTTCTCCAGCGGTTTAAGGTGTTTAAACTTATGCCACGCTAGTCTTGGGACAATTTCAGAAAAAAACACTAATATCCCAGGGAAGTGCAATTTTATTAATTGAAAATCATCCCTTATCCTAAAAATCAAGTCTAGCGTTCTATCCTTACCTATATCATTGCCACCGAGATGGACAATGAGCACATACGGGGGCAATTAAACTGCAACAACCTAAAGATTGCGAAGCGAAACTCAGCCCATTTCATCCCTCTTTTGCTAAACCAATATACTTTAAATTTGCTGATATCCAAACCCAGGTTTTCCTTGTAAGGTCTGCCTGCAGCTCTCAATCTTGCCCAGTGTATAAAGGAATGCCCCAGGATCCAAATCACCCGCTGTTGACCTAAAAAGATTATGAAAAAGGATTAGGACGAATGTAAGACAAGTAAGCATCCGACTTCCACCTACCTATACCCTTAAGCACTTCACCTGACAAACCTAACCTAGCCGCCTCAGTGGCGGCCCCTATTCTAAACGAATGGGATGACAACTTGTCCTGCTCTAATCCCAGCTTGCGTAAACATTTATCAAATACACTGTTGAACTGGTACCTGGACAATGGCTTACCCGACATATGCACAAAGAATAACTCACTAGATCTTGGCCTGATCATTTGAAACTGCTTCAACAGCATGACAGGGCAAACTTTGGAACCTAGAAAACTGTTTAAAGTAACCCATTTTCCTACCCCTAATTGGTCCGTTTTAGAATAGTGGATAAAGATATGTACTCTGCGGTCCGAAATAAGCACGTCAGAAGAAAAAAGGCCCGCATCCTTTGACCTACCATCTGGTATTAGCTCAGAAATGCGCAGAGCCGCAAAAAACATTAGACTAAATGCAGCCTGAAATAAAGCTGCCTCGAAAACTGAGTAACAAACAAAATTGCAAGTGTAACAAAGTTGCTCTAGCAACTCCAGAGTAACTGGCTTTCTGAGGTCCTTACATCGGTTACTCTTCTTGTATCCCTTAAGAGCTTGCTTTACTGAAAAATAAGAAGTGCAGGATGGCAAGTTCCTAAGTCTGTTAAAAAATGAGATTCCTGCCAATATTTTATTTACGTGTGACCAAGACATTCTTTTCAGAAAAAGAGAATTAAGAAACAATAAAACTGAATTTTCAGAAAATTGACTGATCTCCAAATCACTATTATGCAAAAAAGATACCCACATGACCCAAGCCGACCGATATCCAGCTAGGGTGGATGGGGCCAAGGATTTGTCAATATTATTGCTGATGAGTTCTAAACCAGGTCCCATAAGTGTTGCGGGTAAGGAGAACCCGATCGATCTGCCTCCGGGTATATGCTGAAAAACTTCTCTACCTGCAGGCGAGACAGAGAATCTGCCATGGAGTTGTCCTTACCAGGGATGTATCTTGCCTTTATCCAAATATTCAATTGCAAACATTTATACACTAAAAAACGTAGCAATTTAATTACCGGCAAGGATTTTGCTGACAGACAGTTGATGGCGAACATGACGCCCTTATTGTCTGTACTAATTAACAACCGCCTATTCCTATAAATGGTGACCCCATACTTCAAGCGCCACCACAATAGGAAAAAGCTCAATCAGCACGCTGTTTTTCGTAAAACCCAGGGAAACCCATCGCTTGCACCAATTGTCTGCGCACCAGTGGGACCGCCAAATTGCAGCGAATCCCACAGAACCCGCCGAATCAGTGTATAAGCAAAAATCGGAATCCAAAATAAAATCTTCTTGCCATATTGATTTCCCGTTGAATCCTATCAAAAATTGCGTCCATACTAGCATGTCCTCGCGCAAATCGTGAGACAACCTGACGTGTGCCGAAGGCGATTTTAGCCCTGAAATAGCAAGATACAACTTTCTAGAAAAAAGTTTACCTAAAGGAATTATTCTAGACGCGAACGCCAATAAACCTAGCAACGACTGCATTTCCTTTAGGCAAACCTTGCGTTTGCGGATCACTGTAATGAGTAGTCTAGTCAATTTTGAGACTTTTTCTTCTGGGAGACTGAATTCCATTAAAAGTGAATCTATCGTTATCCCTAAAAATTCTATTCGCGTTGATGGAAAAGACGTCTTCTCGTGAGCCAAGGGGACCCCAAAGCTTCTGCAAATATCCTGAAAAGTATTTAACAGAAAAAGACAGTCCGTTGTCCCACTTGAGCCCAGGAAAAGAAAGTCGTCTAAATAATGAACGATATTATCCATACTCGACTGCTGAACTACCACCCACTCCAAAAAAAGAGGAAAAACTCTTGAAATAAAAACACGATAGGGAGCACCCCATCGGTAAACATCTATCAAAATAAAATAAATTCTCAAATAAAAAACCTAATGAGTTGAAACATTTTGGGTGTACAGGTAAGAGCCGGAAAGCCGATTTGATATCGGCTTTAGACATCACTCCCTTACCTAAACGCCTAAGTTTAACCAATGCATCTTCGAATGAAGAGTACTGGACCGTAGCCCATTCGTCCTCAATTTGATCGTTCAACGATCCTCCCTGCGGATAGGACAGGTGGTGGATGAGCCTATAAGAGTTAGGCTCCTTTTTCTGCACTATCCCCAGGGGGGAGAGCCGAAAATTCTCAAAAGGAGGAGAAGTAAATGGACCCATAAACCTGCCCAGACTAATTTCTTTATTGATCTTGTCTAGGACAACTTCTTTTAAACCATTTACTGACTTTAGATTCTTTACCAAAGTACAGCCATGACCTTCAAAAGAGTGAAGCGAAAAACCTTCACTAAAACCCTCAAATAACAAGTCAGCCTTCAACCTGTCGGGGTACAGTTGAAGCCAGGTTACCATGTTTTTGAGGTTCACTGGGGACGGAGCTTTTGGGAACTCCACCAGCTGACTGATTTGCCGACTGCATCCTCTTGAAGCATTTGGCAATTGGATGCGCCCCTGAACAAAAGGCGCATTCGTGTTTGTAACGACATGAGCCAGGCCATCGGCATTGCGACTCATTAAAGTTAAAACAAACCCCTTTTCTAAAGCTAGTGGTCGTTTGCTGGGGTTGCTGAGTATTGAGATTTGATCTAGCAAGAAATGGCTTTTGAGGAAGGAAAAGGTCAAGCCATAGACTAACGTCTTTAATGCCCCACTTAAGGTGGGGTTGTACAGCCAGCTTTTGTCTAAATGCTACGTCATAGCTGTACCATGCTGTACCGCCAAAATGTTTATAGGCTTCTAAGATGATGTCCATGTACTGCAACAACCCCAAACATTTGTTGGGGAATTTTTCACAAACAACGGCAGAATAAATAAAAAATGCTTGGAGCCAGTTGTTAAATGATTTTGTAACTGGACGTTTCCTATCTTCATCATCCTTCCTGTCGGCTTTGGAGAAGAACTCCTTAGAAGATGGCAACAAGGAGAGGATATCAACAAAGGCACCTTGCCAGATTTTATCCTTCATGGCCTCCGATAAGTGGAAGCCAAGTGAAGAGACCTCACATGTCAAAGGTTCCTTTAAAGCCACCTCAGGCAAATTCTGCTCCCGAGCCAGCCTAAAAGAGCCGACACTCTTATCAGCATTTGACTCCTGACTCTGTACCTCTCTAGAATCACCAGTAGGTGGCATCCATACTTCACTAGCACTGTGACTCTGACTAACAACCTCTTTCTCCATTAAAGATTTAAAATCAGAGAAAAATTTACCAAAGAGGTTAACCGGTTGCCGACCGCCGCACGACTATATACTGCGGCGGTCAGCCCCGGCCAGGCAGAGTGACGTATCGGTACGTCACTCGCCTGTCACTGACTTGCGAGCCTATAGCGGGCGGGGGCGCGCGCCCGCCGAGGCGCGCGCCCGCCGCGGCTCGTTCACAGGCAAGTCAGTGCGTGTGACCGGCGGACTCGATGTCCGCCAGTCACACTGCGATCGCTCCTGTGAAGGGAGAAAGACAGAGCAGCTTGTGTAAACAAGCTGCCTGTCAGTTCTCCCTGTGTAAAAGTAAAGATCTGACCGTTCTACTATGTAGAACGGTTGATCTTTGCTTTTACACCAATAGCAACGTCCCTACACAGTAGAAAGCACGCCCCTAGGACACACTTAACCCCTCCCTGTCCAATAAAGTTAACCCCTTCCCTGCCAGTGTCATTTTTGCAGTAACAGTGCATATGTATAGCACTGATTACTGCAGTAATGTCACTGGTAACCCCAAAAGTGTCAAAAATGTCAGTCAAGGGTCCGATCTGTCCGCCGCAATGTCGCAGTACCGAAAAAAAAAATCGCAGATCGCCGCCATTACGCGTTAAAAAAAAAAAACACCAAAAATGACAAAAATCTTTCTCTTTGTTAGTAAACGCGATAACTTTTGCGCAAACCAATCAAAATACGCTTTTTGCGATTTTTTTTACCAAACATAGGTAGCATAAAACAAATTGGCCGAAAAATGTTAAAAAATTTTAACTTTTTTTTTGGGGAATTTCATATAAAAAAATGTGAAAAATATTGTTATTTTTGCAAAATTTACGCTCTTTTTTTGTTTATAGCGCGTGATCAAAAAAATCGCACAGGTGATCAAATACCACCAAAAGAAAGCTCTGTTTGTGGGAAAAAAAAGGACGTCAAATTAGTTTAGGTACAGCGTCGCACGACCGCGCAATTGTCCGTTAAAGTCACGCAGTAAAAAAATCGCAAAAAAACCCCTGGTCCTTTAGCAGCCAAATCCTCCGGGGCTTAAGTGGTTAAACATATCCTCTTTAACTGGCCGTCTGCCAGACTCACCGCTTTGACATTCAGAGTCCCTGGCGATGCCAATTCTTTGCTCCCAGTCTGCTCCACCTGTGGGAAAAAGGTTCTGCCTATTTGCAGACAGGTTAGTGTTCCTCTCACCTGTCACCCTGGCGGGCTGACTTGGAAATGGCTGTCCTCTTCCTCCTTCGGCCGCTTGCGTACCCGCCAGCCCTTCCGCTGCAGCCACTGCCTCTGCTACCGGTGCCGCCGATGCTGCCGCCCGTCCTGCTGCCGCCGCCGACACTGACCCGCTGCTCCGCCGCCGATTTGTGGACCGCTGCTCCCTCTGTTGTCCGGGATTCCGAGAAGAAGGGGGAGAAAATCTTTGCCGGGGCATCCTCTTCCGCTTCCCGGCACCCGTGTCCCGGCCGGAGGTGACGGAACTTCCGCGGCTGCGCATTGACGAATGCGACCGCTCCTCCTCATCCGGCTCCAGTGACACCATCATTCTTCCGCCGGACTCCGAAATGGCAGGAACAACATCACCGGCCTCCGCCGCTCCGCTACCGATGGGTCCTCTCGCCCCGACATCCGCAGGCTGGCCGACAGATTCCTCCAGCGGCAGGTCCAGACATCGACGAAGCCAGTCCTCGCCTCCAGCGCCGCCGGCCCTCTCGATAAGACGTCTCAACATGCTCATCTTCCTCCTAACACGGTGAGAGTCTTCAGCCTTCTTGGCACAAACAGCCAATATTCCAAGGGTCTTGAAAGCTGCTCACTCGACTCTTGAAACCCGTAGTCTTATCTTCTGAGAAGCTGGGGGGAAGTTGAGGTTCAATCTTCTTGGTCTTCTTAGCGATGACTGAATGAAAAGGCGGCAATGAGCCCCCTTAAATAGCCCAGTTCTGAACCAGAACCGGCCGGTTTGTGGTTCTAAGACCCCAAAATTGAGCGGGAAGCTGACTAACCCACCAAATCTCCCCAGATACAGCGCTAGGGATTGGGCGGGAAAAACCCCTCAAAATCAGCCTAGCTACAGACCTACAATGAGCGGGAAAATAGACTCCGGAGGGCCAGGTCAAAAGTTCAAAAGCCCTCTATGACCCAAGCCTACCTCAGCCCACACCCAGCTTCTACTTAAAATACTCCATAGACCTAAAACTACTCAATAACTAAACTGCCCTGTTAACTACCCCATGGGGAAAATAAGGGCATAATTTATGCCCATTTTCCTTACATTCCTAGGCAGGAGAAGGAAGGAAGGGATTTAAAGCAGTAGTTAAATTCCAAGCAATTATACAGTGTGCTCTGTCTGTGTGCCCAGCTTCTTACCTGCTTGCTTTCATTTCAGTGTAATCACTCATTTTATTAGCAAAGTCGTCAGCAGAGCTTATTAATAATGTTCATATAAAAGAACATCTGGGTAGCAGTAACCATAACATGATTTAATTTAATGTTAGCTGTAAGCAAAAAAAGCACACAGGAAATGCAAAAACACCTAAACTTTAAGAGAGCACATTTTCCAAGGATGAGGGCTGCTCTCCAGGATTTAGACTGGGAGGGAATATTGGCATTGATGAGCACAGAACAGAATTTTTGCTACAGCAAAAATGACTGGAGGTAATAAGGCATTACAATTACATTTAGTATTGTACATTATAGTTAAAATGATTATGTCCATGCAAAAAGTCTCAGCCTTTAGTACTACTTTATTTAAAAGATGTATGGCCACCCATCACCCTTCATATAGCTTCATTTCGGACTCCCAGCTAAAATACCCTATATATATTTGGACTTCTTGGTATATGTATAGTGGATATAAAAAGTCTACACCAGGGATCTTCAAACTATGGCCCTCCAGTTGTTCAGGAACTACAATTCCCATCATGCTTAGTCATGTCTGTGAATGTCAGGGTTTTACCATGCCTCATGGAATGTGTATTTCTGCAACAGCTGGAGGGCCGTAGTTTGAGGATCCCTGGTCTACACTGTATATATATATATATATA
The DNA here is from genome assembly GCF_965119305.1 of Pelophylax lessonae. Lineage (NCBI taxonomy): Eukaryota > Metazoa > Chordata > Amphibia > Anura > Ranidae > Pelophylax > Pelophylax lessonae. Next base: position 651,304,247 of record NC_138768.1, read on the forward strand.
TATATATATATATATATATATATATATATATATATATATATATATATATATATATATATATATATATATATATATATATATATATATATATATATATATATATCTATCTATCTATCTATCTATCTATCTATCTATCTATCTATCCACACACACTATCTATCTATCTACACACACATACATACATACATGCATACATACACTTTACTTATTTAATTTATTTATTTATTTATTTATTAGGGATGGCCCAAACACCCCCCTGTTTGCTTCGCAGCAGAACTCCTGAACAGGGTAAATGTTCTAACCCCAATAAAGCCTATAGGAGCTGAACAGGAAAAATCAAAAAGTTCCAATTTTGAAGGCTTATATGCAAGTAATTGGCCATAAAAATTGGTGCCTGGGTACTGCCCTGGCAGACATGGATCAATAAAAAAAAAAAAAAAAAAAAAAAAAAAAAGAAAATGGTCTAAAAGATTGTTTAAATTGAAATTTAGTGCCTGGGGGTGGTCCCCTTAATGTGCCTGTAAAGATGCGCATCTGTAGCATGCATAGATTTTGCTACAGCAAAAATGACATTTATAAAAGAAAAAAAAAAAAAAAAAAGAAGGAGTTAAATCCCATTTAAAATGGTTTGTGATTACAATTGCCAGCACCTGGCTATCAAAAAATTAAAGAATTCTCTGGGGTCTGGTATAGGTTTTAAGGGAGACCCCACGCAAAAAATAAATAAAAATAAAATAAAAAAACATCACACAAAACAGCATGGGCCCCCCCAACATCCATACCAGACCCTTATTCCGGCACGCAGCCTGGCAGGTCGGGGACGAGAGGGGAGACGAGTGAGCACTCCCCCCATCCCAGGACACCTTGTCCCCATGGGAACAAGGGCCTCTTCCCAACACCTCTAGGCTGTGGTTATTGGGGTCTGTGGGTAGGGGGGCTTATCAGAATCTGGAAGCCCCCTTTAATAAGAGGGCCCCCAGATCCTGCCCCTCCCCCCCCACTCCTATGTGAATGGGTATCGGGTACATTGTATACCTACCCATTCACCAAAGTGTACGAAAAAAAATAAAAAAAACACACAAGACAGTTTTTGACAAGTCCTTTATTCAAAAATAAAAATATACTGCCACCAAAGTAAATCCGTCATCAATTACGCCACCCCTGAACAAATAAAATAAAAACTCCGCACTGAATGCTTCCCCTCGTCTGCCTTTTTGCAGTTTGACAGTTCTTATATAGGGAATGGGCAGGGCCCCACCGGTGATGTCACCTGGTGGCCCCACCCCTTGTGAGGTCACTGATCTAGCATGCATCATTCCGTGATGACATAAGGGAAGGGACTACTCTTACTTCATTGGTGTGGCCCTGCCCATTCCCTATACATGAATTGTCAAACCGCAAATAGGTAGACCGCGGGAAGCGTTCGAGAGCGGTGCTTTTTTCCTTCACTTTTCTTCTTCTATTGCTCGGATGGGCCATTGTGGTGGGCAGTGTGATTGACGGTGGATATACATTGGGGGACACTATTTTTTCATTTTTGAATAAAGAACTTGCCAAAAACTGCCTCGTGTGTTTAATTTTTTTGTTAATGGGTAGTGATACGATGTACCCCATACTGATTCACTTATGGAGGGGGGCCAGGATTTTGGAGCCCCCCTTGTTAAAGGGGGCTTCCAGTATCCGATAAGCCCCCCCACCCGTAGACCCTAACAATCACAGCCCACAGAGGCCCTTGTCCCCATCAACATGGCTCTGGCCGCCCCAGCCCCAGAGCACCCCCCCATGTTGAGGGCATGGGGCCTGATATTGTTTCGGGGGAGGGGGGGAGCTCGCTCATGCCCTCCTCTTTCCTGACCTGCCAGGCTGCATGCCTGGATAAGGGTCTGGTATGGATTTTTTTTTGGGGGGGGGGGGGACCCTACACCGTTTTTTTTCTTTCATTTTTTAATAACGGGGTGCTGGCAATTGTAACCACGAGTGGTTTTAAAATGTGATTTGACTCTTTTTTCCCTTTAGAAAAGTAAATTTTGCTGTAGCATGTTTAATGCATGCTACAGATGCGCCAATTTACAGGCACATTAGGGGACCCCCAGGCACTACATTTAAGAAAAAAAAAAAAAAAAAATTACCCAGCACCTATTTTTGTTTAGCTGTCAGCAGGGAAACCCATTGGCAGATGATGACTTACCGGTTAAGGATGCCGCGGCCGGCTTCCCAGCCCCGCTCTATAATATTATATATATATATATATATATATATATATATATATATATATATATATATATATATATATATATATATATATATATATATATATATATATCCATCTCTATCTTGTGTCTGTTATTCTCTATATATCTCACCAAACTTTGAGCTTTTTATACAATCAAAACAATAAATTGCCCAACTAATCGATTATGAAAATAATTAGTTGCAGCCCTACACATATTCACCATAAATTTTACACCCCAAGTGATTCATTAAAATGTACATACCAGTATTACCAACTCAAATATTTTGAGATACCCTTGCTTAAATGCTTGAAATACAAAAAAGTAAAATCCAATGTAGACTGGGCTAGGAAATTTACTGAAATACAGTGCAGATTGAAACTAAAATGGTATATTCTATGTAAAATGTTTATGATTTAAAAAAAACATAGCATATATTGCGACGGAGCAGCACATGCAGGCACAATCACGTACATCATGTCTGCCAGACACAGTGGATTGCTGGGATGAGAAACCAAGATCATTCTCTGTATAGAGCTCTGTGTTGATTGTCAACACAGAGCTCTGGGCTGTGATTATACACAGTCGATCACTTTGTACGTTATTTTGTCTACATCGACCACCCATTCGCAGTACATGGCAGGCGGGAAGTGGGTATTATAGCTTTTACATTGTCTACGTCTTGTACATTTTCAAATACATTACTTATTGCAGCCTGCTTGCTGACCCTTCCGAACAAATGATTGTTTTTTGCAAGAAACAAAAATATGGAAAAGAAATAGTTACAACTATGCCAATTTTATGATTTGCTTACCATGGAACGTGCATACCAGTTCTATAGTCTGAGACGGCTCATGTTCAGGATGTAACCATTCCTTAAAGAGATGGGACAGCGCAAAAGAAAAGACAATATACAGTCAGATTACCGAAGCATTAAAGGCGTATTTATTGCATCTATTTTGTATATGTAATGCTGGCCATAAAGAATAAATGACTAAAGCCTCCTCCCTGAGCTAAATAAACATCTATCACTTCAAAGACTGCTGCTGCTGCAGTTCATCACTCAGTGACTCAAAGATAAATAACAGCGCAAAAAACAGTGCAACAAAACAGATAAAAAATATGCCATCACATATAACCTATTAAATACACCGTAGGTGAAAAAATAAAATAAAATATGTAATCAACCCGTGGGTATATACTAGGGAAGGGAGTCCACATTCCCATATGACTATATAAGAAAAAAAAAAAACACACATGAGCAAGCAAGTGTCCAGTGAAAGTCTGAAATGTGCTCTTATTCCAAAAAGTCCATGCCAATCTGACTATCGTGCAAGGTGACTGTTTCACACCCCCCCCAAAGTGAATTCACTTACCAGACAAAGTGGACCCCTTGACAGAATCTCTGTTTCTGAGAATGCCCACTGGGAGGGGCAAAATGAGTCAACGTAGATTCCCACCCTTCAGCGTCACTTCTGGGTCAGTGGAACGCATGCGGAAGTGTAGTGGGACGCACTCTGCTGTATCCACAGCGTTACTGAGTCTAACAGCCTTCAGGAGCTCCAGCAGTATTATCACGGTACATGATTTTACTGCTGATATATTGTAAGTGCAATTCCTTTTTTATATATTGAATAAAAGCTTGAACATTTAACACTATTGGACTCTTTCTTCCATTCCGAGTGTTGGATAATAGGAGAACCCAGGAAGCCTTCTCCATTATACTTACCAGCCAAAGCTTGCCAGACCCCTATGCAGTATTGCCAAGGAGTCCACATTGTCTGGTAACTGAATTCACTTTGGGGGGTGTGAAACCGTCACCATGCACGAAAGTCACAGATTGGCATGGACTTTTTGGAATAAGAATGGACTTTCACTGGACACTTGCTTGCTCATGTTATTTGAATATTTTTTAAGCTGATTTTTTTTTCTTCTCATATAGTCATTTTTTACCTACGGTGTGATTAATAGGTTATATGTGATAGCATCTTTTTTATTTATTTTGTTGCACTGTTTTTTGCGCTGTGTTATTGTTATTTATGCAATGCTGGCCATACACTAGTAGGATTAGGTTTAAAAAAATGTTTCATTTTAAGAACATTTCGATTTTCTAATTATTAGTGGGGCTCAAAGTTTATGGTCGTGGTTTTTGTTCGGAAAAGTCCATTTGTCCCAAAATCAAATGCTAAAAGCTAATTTTTTTTTTTTTTTAAAGCAGAGCTCCACCCAAAAGGGGAAATTCTGCTTGAAGGCCTCCTCTTCCGCTCCTGTTTGAGGGAGGACGAGGAACCTCCCATTCCTACTTCCAATCAGAAGCAGAAGTTCTCCTTCTCCCATCCTTCCAAAATCTTCTGGGACACGACAGGTGTGCGGGACCAGTCACAGAGCGCAGCGCTGCTTATGCATGCGCAGTGGGCACTAGGCTGTAAAGCTGCAAGATGTCACAGCCAGGTGCCCATAGTAAAGATGCCAGTGCCGCCGAGGGAGGACACAGGGACAAAACAGCTGGACTGTGGGAGAGGTGAGTGGCTGATTATTAGTTTTTGTACCACACAAGTGTTCCAGTTAAGGGCAATAGAGAAGCCACAAAATGCATTCCTAACACCTTTTCTTGGGGAGTTGGGAACAAAGTTTTTAATCGTTTGGAGCCGTTCTCCCACTTTGACCAAAACGTTCCAAGTACTCAAGTTATGGGTCGGAAGATGGCCACGTATATTGAACAGTACCAGTATAGAACCACTGAAAACAAGTGGTCTATGTAAAAGAGCTGGTAATTGATTCTGTACATCTACATGTTTTTCCTTTCACCCCCCCCCCCCCCCATCCTCCAACACGTGTATTAAGTTTTATAAACCTTTGTTAATAACTTCAAAAGTTTATGTACCGCAATGCGTGTTACTTTTGACTTCGATGAATGTTGATCATCGCTGTATCTTGTGCACTTATTTTAAATAAAATAAAACTTTTATTGGAAAAAAAAAAAAAAAAAAAAAAGAGCTGGTAATAATAAATAACCCCATGCATTAGTAAACTTTAGAAAAAAAAAAAGAAGTACACAACACAGATTGACCTGGTTTCTCATCTACACGCAGATTCCCTCCGATATTCATATTGGCAAACTTTTTCATTCTGTGCAACAAGTATATTCAGATTTCCATCTGAAGATTATAGGCATATAACCTTGGGCACCCAAAGCAAGTACCCCATTCTAGAGTCCGTACTGAATTTTTTTTTTTTTTTTTTAATGGTCCTAACTTCGCTTAGACTTATGACTGTAGGACTGTAGTTCTATAAAACAGAAGAAAAAAAAATGGCTAAAAAAAAAAAAAAAAAAATGTCAGGTCTCATCTTTCCCTCTGCCACATAAGACACAAGCCAACTGAGCTTAAAAAGGCAAAGTTCACATTAAGTAGGAAACAATAAATAAAATATAAATAAATGCACATTTTTTGCAAGAGAAACCCCCCCCCCCCAAAAAAAAAAAGTGCATTTATTATTTTTTTTTTACATTGCAGCCTTTAAAGCATTTCACCCCTAATCAAGAAATCACGGGTGGAATGCGTCGATTCCACAGACACTCAGTAAGCTGTCCTCAGATCCCGGCAGGCAGTTTGCTGGAAGAACCAATGAAAATCACATTCACTGTAAAAAAGGTTTCCTCAAGGAATTTCCCTTTCACTTACTGTTTGACTATGGGACAAGAAGTAAAGGGAAAACTACCCAATGGGAAACAGATGGTGAAAAACAAAAACTGACAAGGATTAAAACCCTCCTTTACTATAATCAAAATGAAAGAAAGAAGTTCTGCATACAGTTCTACTTTATTTCTATAGCGATTAGTTTTTTTTACAAATTAGCCATTTCAGAATACCTAAAGGGCCTAATCACAGCTATCCATTTTTTTTTTATGCGTGTGCTTCTAATTAAAAATCAATGGAAATGTATCAAAACGCATATATACAGATGCAGGTCAACAGGTGCCATGGCAAAAGCTATGCAGTTGGTTTTAAAAGCTTTTTTTTTTGTTTTTGGCCAATTTGTTGGGCAGATAAAAAAAAAAAAAAAAAAATTGTGGCAAAAACACATTACATGCTTTTCTGCAGCTTCCTCAATAGTGTCTATTGAACCAAAAAAAAAATCACCATTTTGGGTTTTAAAAAGCATAAATGTGAATGTATCCCATAGGAAACTATGTTAAATAAACTGTAGTATGTTTCTACAAAAAGCACCAAAAACTGCATAGGTGTGAACTGAGCCTAAGACTGTACAGTTTATTTTATCTGAAATAAGTCAGCAGCATGGAGTTTTTTTCTTTTCTCTAAAAAAAAAAATAAAAAACATAATTGAAAGCTTGGCAATATACTGACATTAGGAACTGCCGTCACATATTTACAGATGCCAAAGGTTGGCAGTAGAACTAAAGTTGCTGGAAGTGCTTAAAGTGTAACTTCACCCTAAAAGGAGAGTTCTGCTTTAACACCGCCTTCCCCCTCCTCTCCCACTTTGAGTTTTTCTTTTTTCTTAGTGAGCAGTTACTTCGTTTTGGCAAGTACCCACTCCCTCTCTTACCCGACCGCCTAGGCCAGTGATGGCGAACCTTGGCACCCCGGATGTTTTGGAACTACATTTCCCATGATGCTCAACTGCAATGCAGAATGCATGGACATCATGGGAAATGTAGTTCCAAAACATCTGGGGTGCCAAGGTTCGCCATCACTGGCCTAGGTGATTACAGCAGAAGTTCTTCCCCCTCTTCTCCCTGCCCCAACCTTTTGGAACAGGACACAGGTTCTCACAAGGCTGCAGGTCCAGTCACAAAGCGTAGCTTGACTCATGCCGGCTATGAAGTCACACATTGTTGGATCCAAGGATCCAATGTTGTCCTCACCGGGTCGATTTTTGGATCCCCGGCGCCAGCATGTTTACTACACATCACTTCCCTTAGTAATCATGCTGGCGCCGGGGACCCAAAAAAATCGACCCGGTGAGGACAGCATTGGATCCTTGGACAGGTGAACGTCCTCATTTTAAAAGTCAGCAGCTACAATATTTGTAACTGCCCACTTAGTTTTCTTGTTAAGACTGAAGAAGTGCTTTAAGAAAACTATGGGGTTTTTTATTGTAACTTTAAACAAACATCAAATGGTATGCATGTACAATGACTGGAAGCCGAGTTTCCAAGCATAAGAGGCGAATGTTATACATTTAAACCTTCCAACTTTTCAGCTTCAGAATGAGGGGCACTTGGTGGAGGAAGTGATCTGCAGTGCACCGTGGCAAAATGGGAGTGTGGCCAAACTTAATAACATGAGTGGCTTCAGGAGTGTGGTTAGACAAAACCTGGGCTTCCTTCTACCTATGTGGGGGTCAGCAGGGCAGGACCCAGGAGTGAGCATGGCAGAGAAGAAGGGTCACAAGGGCAGAGGACAGGGATCAGCAGGATGGAGGACAGGGGGGTCAAGTAGGGCAGTGTACAGGCAGGGGTCAGCAAGGCAGGGTATGGGTGTCCACAGGACAGTAGTAAGTAGGGCAGGGTACAGAGTGTCAAATCCCTCCCATTTCTCCTCCAACTAAAATCCCCCCACCCCCTCCTAGCACAAATCCTGCCCCCCCTCCCCCACTCCTAGCAAGAATTTCCCCCACCTCCAAATTACCCTTCCCTGCGCAAATAAGCCCCCCCCCACCACCTTCCACACACCTCTCATCACAACCCAAGTACACGATTCTTACCCCCTCACCCCACTGTAGTCTCAGTACCATTCTCATTACTCAGTAATTATTCCCCACTGGTAAGTTCCACCCCCTCTCCCCCCAAACTTACAGGCACAAAATCGCTGGGGTGGGGGCTGTTGCGACTGTGCTCTCCCCCTCCTGTCATAACAGCGCTCCTCTATATAGCACATGATACCGGATTCATAGATCAGATTGTACAATGTATGATTACACCCCCCCCCCCTCCAAATTTCCTGCTTAACATTTGGCACTTTTCCACTGCAAGTACCGGCTCGGCTCTACTCGGCCCGGTTTGGTTTTACACTGCATGGTACGGTGTTGGAACGGTTCGGTACGGTTTGGTATGGTTTGCATTTCTACTAAAGTAGTACTAAAGTAAGTGGGTGGGATAACAATGATTCTCTAACCAATCAGTTGCAAGTAGTGACAGTCAAGGCTGCATGCAAAGGATTGTGGGATATGGTACCGGTACGGCCCTGTTGGAACCACAACTGAGGTGGTACTGTTTAAGCGAGATGTACCGTTCAGTTCCATGTAGTGGAAAAGCGCCGCCGTACCGTACCGAACCGTTACTACACCGTACCATGCGGTACCAGCAGTGGAGAGGCACAAAAGCAAAGCGGTTCCATGCAGTGAAAGAGCGCCAATAGAGACCACTAATCTATGTACAGTCCAATCTATGGATTTGGCATCAGCTGCCATATGGAGGATCGCCGAAATGACAGGAGGAGGAAGAGCACAACTGCTGTCACTCCTCTCCGAGCTCAGCGGCCAGGCACGCTATCCATGGAGAGCGCAAAGGTGAAATCTGGGGGGAGGGCACAGGTCAATTCTGGGGTGGGGGAAGCCAACCCCACCACCCCCACCACCCCCAAAGATCTGGCCATGACATGAGTCCTCCCTGCGCCCTTTCCTGTTTGTGTGCAGGAAAGCATCACAGCCAAGGAGGTGGTGAAGACTGGTTCAGCCACAAGCCGCTCTACAGTGCACTGTGTATGTGTGGCATCTCTCGCCGCCGGCTGCGTATCACATATACACTATGTTTGCAGCATGCGGGACCCCAGACCGCCTGCACAAGCCACAGGGTGGGCGTTACTGGTGCCTGCGTTAGTGCATGTTTGCAGGCAAGCCACTGGAGCCAAGTGCTGAAACTTGTTTTGGCACTGGGCTCCACTCCAGGACAAAACCTTGATCCGCCGGGACACAGGTACTTACATCAAATCCCAGGACAGTCCTGGCAAATCCAGGATGGTTGGGAGGCATGTACATTTACTCTAGGGCCAGCTTTGCACACCTACTGATACCACTCTTACCAATTAAGCACAAACTCCCCATTGTCCAAATCGGACAAGCTGGTCTTGTGATCCCGGTCTGCAGTACCCAACGTGTTTGCATTTTCAGAAATGTTTTACATACAGTGACAGTAATTTAAGTGCATTTGTATTTCCATACTCACCATTCCAGTCATGTTGTCATAGCACATACAGTATGGTAAACTTCGGCAACCTAGGTATGCTATGCACAGGGCAACACAAATGCTGACGAGAGATGCTACAAGCATTGCTATGTTTGCACCCTGAACAAGTCGATTAAGGATATACTTCTAGGGAATGAAACAGGTAAAAGTCAGATGTGAACCATGAAATTGAAATAGACATTTTTCTTTTATTACAAGACACTAAAGATCCCATTCACATCAGGAACAGACATGTGATTTTCCGTCCGCATATGTCCTTTAAGGTCACTTCCTTCTTTCTATGTGCACTGTGATGCTTTGTGGTGGATTTGCATGTTTGTGGTACCAACAAATATAGCATGCTGTACTTTATTTCACTACACTGTAATGGTGTGACCTATGCCCATAAGATAACCTTGATTTTGGACTGTCTATGCAGTGAAAAATGCATCCAACTGTATCTGGTGTGAATGGGCCCTACATGAACATCGACTACTTGTAGGATAGTCAGATCCATCTACAAAACTATACTGAAGTCTTGTTAGTTACTGACTATATGAACAAATCCAGACAAGGATTAAATCAGTAAGCAGCTAATTCCGCCTAACAAAAAAAAAATCATTGCGAAGTTGACCTCGCAATTTGGGAATGCGTGCAGAATCGCTGCCATTCTGTCAGTGATCCCAAATTGCACGGCAAATCGCAGCACAATGCGCTGCATTCATTTAGGTGCCATTATCCTTCAGCCTAGGTTCGCTCTGGGAACTGCATGTGAATCCCAATCGCACCGCATTCCTGTGAAAATCACGCAATTCTGTGAGATGAGATTTGAGTCCATTCATTTTGGATGGCTCAAATTGCACCGCATCAAAAAGGTTTTTTTAGCCGCAATTCATTTAGATTACATAGGCGTTTATACCCATGTGATCTGGTTCAGGCAAATGCACTGCATTTGCAACCTGCTTTTGAGGGGTCGATAACCTAATTGACACGCGCAGCAGATTGCAGAACACGGTGTGATTGCAATGCAGTACGGAACAAACGCACAGGATTTGCTGCATTTCCTGCACTGTATCAGTGTGAACCAGGGCTAAATGGCATCCAAAATGCAATGCTATTTCGGCCATGACTGTACTCCTGCAAACAGCACCTCTACAAGTCATGTGAAGGTGGTCACCTGAAAAGGAGCAGGAACTTTTTTGGGCGAAAAATACACATAGGACAGCCTATTAAAGCGAAAAAGTTGCCCTATGTGGAAAAATCACATGTCAATATTGCATAGCGGTAACGATTGTTTCCACTAGTGGATAACGGGAACAGGGCCTAATAAAAATTTTTTTATTTTTTTATTTTTCTACTACAGCAAGAATCCAGGGAGCACCTCATATGTTCATTGGAAGCATACTTCCTGAAGCCTGTGCAACATACTCCCTTCTCCCTCCTGTGGAACCAATCAATCACATTTAATCCTGCAAGATTGTTAACTGTAATAAAATACCTAGTACCAACAAATTTTAATTTCTGTATGTGGGAGACAGCAGTAAGCCTGGAGTGAGAGGTTGCACTACAGAAATATCTGGTTGAAAAACTAAAGTATCCTCCTTTAATTTTGACTAAAGTGTACCAGTAACAATCAATTGTTTAAATACTGCCATTCATACCATTTTCCCCCGAAAAGAAGCCTGGGTCTTACATTAATTTTGGCACCAAAAGACACAGTAGGGTTTATTTTCGGGGTATGTCCCATCTCCCTCCCTGCCTGTCAGGGTACCCCCGTGTGAACCTAGTTTAGGGTTTGTAAAATCCTAGAATCCACTTAAGTTTTATATAATGTCCAGTGTGTTTCTGTAATCTAATAGTGTGAAATACCTTCAGTTCAGCGCTGCTCATCTAATCTCCCGCTCTGCTCTCCTCTGCTTCTCATAGCTGTCAATAGGGGATCTTAGCCCCTCCTTTCAGAGCGGGTCACAGAAGCACCAAGCATTAGATTATAATAGTGTGAAATACCTTCGGTACAGCGCCGCTCGACGCTCAGCTGATTTCTCGCTGCTCTTCCTTCTCTTCTCCCCCCACTGACAGCTGGGGGTCACGGAAGCGCCGAGCCGCGCTGTAAGGAAGGTGTTTCACACTATTATATAGTGCTCGGCGCTTCCACGACCCGCTCTGAACACTGCAGAGGGGAGGGGCTGAGATCTCCCTCTGACAGCTGGAAGAAGAGGAGAAGAGCAGATCGGGGAATCAGCTGAGCGCCGTGCAGCGCTGTACTGAAGGTATTTCACACTATTATATTACAGAAACACCTTGGACATTATATAAAACAGTAATAAATTGTATGCTAGGATTTTACAGACACCAAACCAGGAATTATTTTCGGGGTAGGGCTTATATTGCAGCCCTCCCCACAAATACCAGTAGGTCTTATTTTCGGGGAAACACGGTATTACATACTATTGAGTTTATGGAAAGTACTTACTGTGTGTACAATGTGTACAGGTGTATGAGAGAAAACTTCATCATCATCCTCCCCATATGCCAGAGTAAGACAAGCATAAACTATAATGATTAAGGTGGTGAAACAGGAAAACACTGAGACCACAATAAGTGCATTCACCTGGAGACAAGGAAAGAGTGGTCAGCAAGGTTTGCATTTATGGGTACCGCAGCTAGAGACACAACTGGGCTATTAAACCGTAGAGGTAAAAAAAAAAAAAAATGTAAAAGATTTAAAATGCAATGACAATAAAAAGATAAAGCAGTCTTACAAGAACAGGATTCTTCTTCTGTGATGAAAATAAGGCAATCAAACCAGGAACAGCCATGATCTAGAAACAAGGGCAAGTGGTTGAAATCAAACCGCAAGCAACACCGATTTGTGTCTAGTATATTCTGTGCAAATAGCATTACAACAACAAAAATATACATCAGCATAGCAACTAAAGTCACTTTGTAATTTATTTTCCCCTAGTAAATAAAGTATAGTGAAATACATTTGTTGCAAAGAAGTGGTGCCAAAAATCTAAAGCCCCATACAGACAGGCATTATATCTGCCAATAAATGCCAGATCAACAGAAACTCATGTGTACGGCAGTCTGTCAAGCCTCTGTCGAAGGGGCATGATGGAAAAAACAGCTGCCGATCAACGCTCTAAGACAATGGTTAAGAGCTCTGGCCGGTGTGTTCTCGGAGAAGGTGGTGCCACTGTCAGAACACAAATGCTCAGATAGTTAGGTACAGCAAGCGCCTCAGTGTTTTTTCTGTTTAGCCCGCTGGGTTAAACAAAAAAAAAAAAAGAAAGAAAAAAATAAATAAAACTAATGTGTATGTACCAGGGTGTATACCAGTGGTGGTACATATTGCTCTGTTTCAGAACAAATCAGATAAACCCAGTCTATCTGGACAGTATTGTCACCTGCTGACTTTGCACCATTCACATTCAGCTTAACTGTGGATTCACAGAATTTGAATCCAGTGCAATTTTACATCGAGTATTAAACCCAAAACTACAAACTGTAATATGCAGTGATGCAGCTTCCCAACCATTAGATGTAGTAGCCACATTTGGGTTTTTTAGGCTTTCCCCTCCCAATTTTCACCTGGTGATCTGGACAGTAACACCTTCTGTATTAGGATGCCTAATGTTTGGATGGAGGAATAACAGACACCAGCAATGTCTGTCTGGCACACGCATTGGGCTGGGGGGGGTATGATGTCTCCTCTGACATCAACAAAGCATTTTTGGCCACACAACTTCCACTCACTGGATATTTTCTCTTTTTCAGACCATTCTCTGTAAACCCTAGAGATGGTTGTGCGTAAAATTCCCAGAAGATCAGCAGGTTTTGAAATACTCAGCTCAGCCTATCTGGCACCAACAACCATACCACCTTCAAAGTCACATAAATCCCCATTCTGATGCTCAGTGTGAACTTAAGACTGTCCTCACCAAGTCTAGATGTGTGATTGGCTTATTAGCAATTTCTGTTACCAAGCAATTGACCAGGTGTACCTAATAAAGTGGCTTGTGAGTGTGTGCTGCCTGAAAGTGACCAGTAAGAATATTTTCCAAGTGTTTACACTTTTTTAAAGATCCTTTAGGATGCGGTTTAAGCCATACACAGAATTGCCTCTATTGTGGCACTTGGTGGCCATTTGAAAGTGGCCAGTGTGTGAAATAGGATTTCCTGGGTGACAAGTAATCAGAGATCGAGGGAATTATGGGAGGGGGGGACTTCACCTACACCTGTGGTCTAACCAGACCAGGCTTTTATATATGCATGTGTTCATACCACTGACCTATGATCAACTTTCTGTCATTTGAGTGCTTTAGTGCTTAATGCACAGTATTTACATGCAATGCGCTAGGCAGCCCATTTATTTACGGTTGGCAAGGGCTAGAATCTTTTCTGTTTTTACTGCCATGTCCCTCACAGATTTCCCTTCTCATCACAGAGACAAGGCTAAGTGGGACGAATGCTATCTAAAGTGTAGACAAATTTCACTTTTGATCACCAGAAAATGTGCCCCATTAGATTTGCTCTAACCGTGTGCTCCAGTGACAAATGTCACATTTTGGATTACTCATCACTTTCTAATTAGGCAAACACTGCCATCCGTATGGATACATTTCTCTATTGGAAACAGGGATTAAAATTTGATAGAGCTTCCAAGCATCACAATATCTAGAATACATTTTAATTTACCTGTGGTTGTAAATCACATTGTGACACTTAAGACCATCTACAATTGTGGCATGTTCTTCCTGCTGCTTACAATTTGTACAACCTTGTTTGTTTGATGTGATGTGGCCCTTTCTTCGATAATTTATATTTTTTTCACATTGTTTTTTTTTTGATAGTGGTTCCAACCCTTTCTTACAATTTTCAAAATTTTTTTTTTTTTATTGTACATTGTGAATGTATTCCATTTTTCCTTGTCACGGTTTTTTGTGAGGGAATATTTGGTTTTTCTTGTAGTCTATGTAAAACGTCAGATTGCTTTATCCTATGTAGTTTACCTGCCACAACCAAAAATGAATCCAGACATAAAGAAAACAATTACCATTCCTGCCCAAAGAGGAACCCTGGTTTTTCCCAATGTGGATTCTTTCCGAAAAGCACCATCCATGAGACCGCAGACCACTGAGATAGCAGTACATGCTATCTGGAGGATTCCAAGTACCACCATACTCCGCTGGTTGAAAATAAAGTAACGGTAGCGATCCATTATGGACCAGCAACAGAGGTTATAAGTTCCACGAGGTGGCTCCAAAATCTTCTATCCTAGAACAAAAAAGCAAGTTAATAGGTTTAGGACATCTTTACTGACCAGCCTGATAAGGATATTAAAAAGTTAATATAATTCATTAATATTAATAATATTCAAATTAAAAAAGTTTCCCATTCCAAAAAAACTCTTCAGGCTTTGGCTAGCATTATTTAATAAGCAATCTTTAGCTAACCACTGCAAGCTTAAAGGATATATATATCCCTGCAATTGAAGTTTTCCCATCAGTTCTCATGCAGTTAAAGTGTGAGGAAAGAGCCCTTAATGTTAAAAATGTTAATAAAGTTTTACATGTTCAGTAACAGATTTGTGTCGAAATTTGTGTTTATTTTGCAGAATTTAAAATGTCCAAAAATATCGTCCGATACAGATATGCATTGGCCAAAATATCGGTATTTTGGTACGAAAAAACAATATCGGTCGATCACTAGTATATATAGTCTATATCTTCCATTTTGCCGCCTCCCCCTGTAGGCGGCGCTCCCGCTGTTTTCATTCACAGCGGGAGTCGGGCCAGGGGAGGAGCGGCGGCGATCGTCGCTGCTCTGCCCCGATCGTCGGGGAATCCAGTTTGGAGATCCGCTCGCCTGTGTAAACAGAGCGGGCGGATCTCCTAAGTGACAGGGAGTGACAGATCGGAGTGTTCAGCATAGCTGAACATCCGATCTGTCCCTGGCTCACTCAGTCACCTCCCCCCACACACGTCAGTAAGCACCAGGCATACATTAACCCCTCCCTCTCCAATAAAATTAACCTCTTCCCTGCCAGTGTCATTTTTACAGTAACAGTGCATATTTATAGCACTGATTACTGCAGTAATGTCACTGGTACCCCCAAAAGTGTCAAAAATGTCAGTCAAGGGTCCGATCTGTCCGCCGCAATGTCGCAGTTCCGCAAAAAAAAAAAAAAAAAAAAAAAAAAAACACCAAAAATGACAGAAATCTTTCCCTTAGTTAGTAAACGCAATAACTTTTGCGCAAACCAATCAAAATACGCTTATTGCGATTTTTTTTTACCAAACATGGGTAGCAGAAAACAAATTGGCCAAAAATTAAAAAAAAAAAAAATAATTGGTTTTTACATCTTTTTTGGGGGGAATTTCATATAAAAAAAAAAAGTGAAAAATATTGTTATTTTTTCAAAATAAACGCTCTTTTTTGGTTTATAGCGCAAAAAGTAAAAATCGCACAGGTGATCAAATACCACCAAAAGAAAGCTCGGTTTGTGGGAAAAAAGGACGTAAATTTTGTTTGGGTACGGCGTCGCACGACCGCGCAATTGTCAGTTAAAGTCGCACAGCGCCGAATCGCAAAAAGTGGCCCAGACGTAAGACAGCAAAATGCTCCGGTGGTAAAGTGGTTAAATCAGGCCCCTGCAGACACTGCCTACAGCTTTCAGCCTGCATCTTTCTACAGGCTTTCTGCTTGAAAGCTGTAGGAAACATCCATGAGCTACAAGAGCACTCATCAGCGCCCTTGCCCTTCACTGAGAACTACACGCTGTTTGCCGCAGTGGGAGACAGCATTTGTAGTTCATTCATTCATTCACAGAACTCTGAATGAATGACATGGCTGTGTGGACTGAGCCCCGCAAAGCAGCACTGTATTCAGTACGGGTGTAACATGTTTATAAAGGTAAAACTTACCCTTTTAAAAAAATCAATACATCTCCACAGGAAGCTAGCTTGATTAAAATAGCTTCTATATAACTTTCCAGTTCTCTTTTAAAACATGTACAATAATTTGAAGAGATTATGATGATGCAGCTGACTGAACACCTCTGCTTGCCCACCCTTATGACTGGCTGCTTGGATGGCAAGCACTTGAGAACATAAAATATCCTTTTTTTTTTTTTTTTTATATAGGCCATCTGCATCATATACAGTGGGTAGAGAAAAGAATCACCCCTTTTAATCACTTCCATACCGCTGGACATCATATGATGTCCAGGGCTTTAGGTGGGGATATCTGAATGATGCCTGCAGCTGCAGGCATCATTCAGATATTTTTTTTTTTCCCCAGGCAGCGATTCCCTGCACCAGAAGAGCAATCATAGTGGCTGTTCAGCCGCTTGATCTTTCCTACAGGCAGCGGGAGGGGACATCTCCCCCCTCCAACCACCCTCCGGTACTTCTACAGCTCGCCTGTGCAATCGGTGATCCGGAGAAGGAATCCGCCGGCGGCGGAAGTACACCATAGAGACTGCCAAGGACCAGATGGTCCCCGGTAGTCTCTACAACTCTCGGAGGCCCGGGCGTCATGCCCAGCCTGGCAGTTGTCAATACTGCCATGATCTCAGCTTGCTAGCCGAGATCGTTTTTCTTCTTTTTTTTTTTTTTTTATTTCAGGCTTTCTAGCTTGTAGGAGAGATCTGGAGGTCTTATTGACCCCAGAACGGTCCATAAAGAGGACCTGTCAAGCACTACTCCTATTACAAGGGATGTTTACATTCCTTTTAATAGGAATAAAAGTGCTTAAAAAAAAAAAATGTTTAAAGTGCCCCCGTTCCCGCACGCATACTTACATCGTGGCCACATATGTAAATGGCGTTCAATCCATACATGTGAGGTATTGCCACGAATGTTAGAGCAAGAGCAACAATTCTAGCCCAAGACCTCCTCTAACTTGAAACTGGTAACCTGCAAAAAATATTAAAAGCGTTGCCTATGGAGATTTTTATGTACCCAAGTTTGGCGTCATTCCACGAGTGTGCACAATTTTAAAGTGTGACATGTTAGGTATCTATTTACTCGGCGTAACATCTTTCACATTATACCAAAAAATTGGGCTAACTTTACGTTTTTTTTTTTTATTCTCATTAATATATATATATATATATATATATATATATATATATATATATATATATATATATATATATATATATACATACATATACATATATATATATACACACACACACACACACACGTTTGGGGGTTCCGAGTAATCTAGCAAAAAAAAAAAGATGGATTTTTACATGTAGGAGCCGAGTGCCAGAAATGGCCCGGTATTGAAGTGGTTAAAATAAAATAATCACATTTTGTTGCTTTGCAGCCTGAAATGAAGACATAGTTTATCCAGCTGTATTTACTAGTGCAACTTATAACATCAAGTGAAAGGTTAGTCTTGAGCTGGATACACAGTATACGACTTTTAGATTTACCAAAAGCATACAATATGAGGTCAAACCTAAACACTTGCAATCTGTATGCAATCAGACAGGCCCTTGCATTACATAGCTGAAGGTAAATCTAAAGGAAACCAAACAACAAAAGTTGTGTAGTGTGTGTGTGTGTGTGTGTGTGTGTGTGTGTGTGTATCTAGCTTTAGATCGTAAACACCAAAATGTGAGCAAAAAAGTGAAAATCGATATAAAAAAAACAAAAAAAAAAAAAAAAACTGAGTTGGAAAAAGGTTTACCCCCTTGGGTCAGTATTTTGTTGAACCACCTTTTTCTTTAATTACAGCCTTTAGTCTGGTGGGATATGTTTGTGCTAACTTTGCAATTTTTGCCCACTCTTTTCCAGAACTGCTCAGGCTCAGGTAAAATTTGATGGGGACCATTTGTGGACTGCAGTCTTCAAGTCATTCCACGGATTTTCAATTTGGTTTAAGTCTGGGCTCGGACTAGGCCATGCAAGGACCTTCAACTTTATCTTCAACCACTGTGTGGTCATTTTTGCTGTGTGCTTTGGGTCATTGTCATGTTAGAAGTTAAACCTTCTTCCCATTGACAACTGTCTGGCAGAAGGCAGCGGAATTTCCTCAAGAATTTGACTGTATTTTGCCCCATCCATTTTCCTTCTATCCTGACAAGTGCTCCAGCCCCTGCTGCAGAGAAACACCCCATAACAGGATATTTCCACCTTCATGCTTTAGTGTAGGAATGGTGTTATCTGGATGGTGAGCTGTATTGGATTTCCAAAACAGACATATTTTTGGTTTGGTGTCGAGGCCAAATATTCCAATTTTAGTCTCATCTGACCATAAAACCTTTTTCCATGTGGCCTCAGAATCTTCAAGGTGTGTTGTGGCAAAGCTCAGTTGTGACTGCATGTGGCCTTTGAGTGGCTTTTTTGGCAGTCCTTGCATACAAGCCACATTTGTGAAGAATTTGTGATATTGTCATCACATGCACACAATGACCACTGTCATAATTTCCTGCAACTGCTTCAGAGTTACTGTAGGCCTCTTGGTAGCCTCTCTGACCAGTTTCCTCCTGGCTCTTTTATCCATTTTAGAGTAAAATCCTGATCCAGGGATGGTCTGTGTCAGGGCTCAAAATTTAAAGTCCTGAGCTACTAGCCAGGCCTTAAGGGTTACTCACCACCAGTTGCCCCACCCAACTCCTACCCCTGCCCCGCCCCTAATTCCGCCCCATCAGTGCAGCCTAATCAGTGCCCATCAAGGGTCTGGAACCCCCAAATCACCATCCTAGTGCCCCCCCCCCCCAAATTTCACCTCCTAGAACAAATCCTACCCGTCAAATCCTCCCCCATCAAAATTTTCCCCCTAGCACAAAAAAACCCATTATTCCTACTGGCACAACCCCCCCCCCTCCCAATACCCCTTTTTAACAGCCCCAAGACTTCCTGTTCTGACACAAATCCATCCCCCCACCCCATTCCAATAATCTCTATAAGGGCGATCCCCAAATCCCCACTCCTGGCACAAATCCTCACCCCCCAGCACGAATCACTCCTCCTAGCACCCTCCCCCCCCCCCCAATTCCCCTGCTAGAAGAAATCTTATATTGTCACCTCTCAAATTCCCCATCCCAGCACAACCCCGCTCCCCCCCCCCCATATCGATCCCACTTAGAAGTAATCATCTTCTCCCCACTCCTCCTAGTACAAATACTTTTTGGGGGATTGTCCCTGGGGGGGGGGGGGGTTGGTATAAGAGAATTTGTAGCATGAGGGGTGGGGAGAAGATGATTACTTCTAGGTGGGATCAATATGGGAGGGGGGTTGTGCTAAGAGGGGGGGGGGACTGTGCTGAGATGGGGGGGGTTGTGCTAGGAGGGGGGGTTGTGCTGAGATGGGGGGGGGGGTTGTGCTAGGAGGGGGGGGGACTGTGCTGAGATGGGGGGGTTGTGCTAAGATGGGGGGTTGTGCTAAGATGGGGGGGTTGTGCTAAGAGGGAGGGGGGGGGATTGTGCTGAGATGGGAATTTGGGAGGTGACAGGATAAGATGGGAATTTGGGAGGTGACAGGATAAGATTTGTACTAATAAGATTTGTACCCCAGTGTAGTTCACCCTTTCCTCCATCATGTCACAGACCTCAGATACAACACCTGTGATACCAGATACATCGCTCTGTGATCCTCCTCTTCATATGTCAGAGCGGAGGAGGAGCGGAGGAGAAGCCTATTCCTATTCCTAAAGCTTTGCATGGACAGCTGGCGGGAGAGATGCGGCTGCAGAAGCAGAAGGGGAAGAAGATTGCGACGCAGGAAGGACACTGCATGTCAGATTGGGACTATACAGAGTTTGTTACCCACCCCTTTTCCACATTGCTTGCTTTGACTCGGAGGACAGGGGATAAACTCTGTATAGTCCCGATCTGACATGCAGTGTCCTTCCTGAGCTGCAATCTTCTTCCCCTTCTGCAGCCGCATCTCTCCCGCCAGCTGTCCATGCAAAGCATTAGGAACTAATTGTCTTCTCCTCCGCTCCACCTCCACTCTGACTCAGGGGAGAAGTCCCGATCTGACAGGAGTGTGTGAAGCCCGGCGAGAAGACAGAGAGAGCGCATCCCGCTCTCTCCTGTCACAGAAACACTCCTGGCAGCGCCCCTCCACCTCCCATGACACAGACGCCCAGCCAGAGCAGCCATCCTTCCATCCATCCCACCCTACCTTGTACCGGTGTACTGCCGATTTTTCCAACTTGGGCTTGAACCCCTCCATCAGTCCTGCTGGCCGGATAATGTCGGAGCGGCGGATCATCCCGCTCAGCTTTAATTGTAATTGGCGGCCGCTCGCTGACATACACAGTCCCGCCTCCTAGCCCGGCTTCTTTGATAGACAGAACACGTCCTGGTTGGCCAGGTGTTCTGTCTATCAAAGAAGCCGCGCTAGGAGACGGAACTGTGTGTCGGCGAGCGCCCGGCCATTACAATTAAAGCTGAGCGGGATGATCCGCCGCTCCGACATTATCCAATCCTTCGGCGGCTTTCCTCTCCTCTCTTCCCCTGACAGGAGCTCGCCATACATAATTTTCCACTCGCAAAATGCGAGTGGAAAATTTGAGGGCTGGTCTGTGTTATACCTTTCAAATAATAGACGAACTGTGCTTCTAGGCATTGATAAAGCCTTTGAAATTTTTTAGTATCCATTTCCTGATTTGTGCTGTTCACAGGTTTATCCCAGAGTATATTTAACAGTGCCTTGCCATCCATAGTTGATTGTTTGCTTCAGTACCAGGGACTGAAAAGCTCCAGGAAAGCTTTTTTCATGCTGAGCAAATCAAAATGACCACAGCTGATCACAGTTGAAAGTCAAATGGCTTTGTGCGCCATTGAGAAGGTGATTCACTACATCGGATTGAGTTTACAAGCCATTTTTAGAAGGAGGGTGATTCTTTTTCCAAATCAGTAATTTCGGTTTAGCATTTGTTTTTTCTTCCTGACATGTTGGTGTGCTATCCTTCACTTGGATGTTATAAGCTGCACTGAGTAAATACAGCTGGCTAAAACAAAAACTGTCTTAATTTCAGGCTGCAAAGCAACACAATGTGATTTTATTTTAATGGGGGTGATTCTTTTCTATACCCTCTTTTCTATACCCACTGTATCTATGTTAAGCTGACCATACTCTGATCAAAATTAAGACAGTTCAGCAGGGAGCGGCTGAATTTCAATCAGTGTGTGGCAGTTCTCACTTGACAGATGTCAATCGGGAAGCAAGATGTATTTGAAGGCAAGATGTATTGAAGGCACATTTTGAATTTTCTTTTTTTCATCAATCAGTTGCAGCCCTTGACCAGTGTATTTTGGCAGCGGTAGGAGCTGCTGTTAATCTGGGTATACACCGTGCAGGTTTAGGAGATATTCATTTCACCAACAGGTAAGCCTTATTATAGGCATACCTGTAGGTAAAAATGACCAAGCAGGGTTTTTCGTACCACTTTAAGGAAATTACATCCATTTAAAAACCATATGTTTCTTAAAGCTGTTGAATGTACAGAGAATTTTCTAACTAATCTTGGTGTAAATTTTCATTTGAAAATTGTGTGTATGAAATAGAGTTTATATATACACACACACACACACACAAGCTACTTTATGATTCGGTACACCTGATTAATTGCTCGGCAACACAAATTGATAATAAGCCAATTACATTGCAGCAACTCAATGCACTTAGACATCTAGACATGGGGAAGAAGACTTGCTGAAGTTCAAACCGTCTATCAGAATGGGGAAGAAAGGGGATTTAAGTGACTTTGAACATGGCATGGTTGTTGGTGCCAGACGGGCTGGTCTGAGCATTTAAAAAAAATGCTGATCTACTGGGATTTTCACACACAACCATCTCTAGGGTTTACAGAGAATGGTCTGAAAAAGGGAAAAAAATCCAGTGAACGGCAGTGGTGTGGAGGAAAATGCCTTGTTGATGTTAGAGGAGAATGGGCAGACTGGTTCGAGAGGATAGAAAAGAAGGCAACAGTAACTCAAATTACCACTCGTTACATCCAATGTATGCAGAATACCATCTCTGAAAACACAACGAACCTTGAAGCAGATGAGCTACAGTAGCAGAAGACCACACTGGGTGCCACTCCTGTCAGCCAAGAACAGGAAACTGAGGTTACAATTTGCACAGGCTCACCAAAATTGTACAATAGAAGACTGGAACAATGTTGCCTGGTCTGAGGAGTCTCGATTTCAGCTGCGACATTCAGATGTTAGAATTTAGCATAAACATGAAAGCATGGATCCATCCCGCCTTGTATCAATGGTTCAGGCTGGTGGTGGTATAGTGTGGGGGATATTTTCTTTCCACATTTTAGTACCAATTGAGCTTTTTTTAAACCCCACAGAGTATTGTTGCCGACCATGTCCATCCCTTCATGTCTACAGTGTACCCATTTTCTGATGGCTCCTTCCGGCAGGATAATGCACCATGTCACAAAGCTCAAATCATCTCACCACTGATTTTTTGAACATGACAATGAGGTCACTGTACTCCAATGGCCTCCACACTCACCACATCTCAATCCAATAGAGCACTTTTGGGATGTGGTGGAACATGAGTTCTGCATCATGGATGTGCTGCCTGACAAATCTGCAGCAACTGTGTGATGCCATCATGTCAAATTGGATGAAAATCTCTGAGGAATGTTTCCAACGCCTTATTGAATCTGTGCCATGAAGAATCAAGGCAATTCTGAAGGCAAAAGTGGGTCCAACCTGGTACTAGCAAGGTGTACCTAATAAAGTGGCTGGTATATATATATATATATATATATATTATATATATATATATATATATATATCTCCTTATATATCCTCCTATCTTTAAGCAAACAATGTATTTTTTCCATAATTTTTGTGGTGGCTGGGCAAAAAAAAAAAAAAAAAAGTGTATGGCTAGCGTTAAACAAGAGATACAGTAACTTGCTCATCATATCTTGGAAGTCAACTGACCAGTCAGCAGGTGGGTGGAAAAATCCCACCAGAATACATATAACCTCAAAATGAAATTGCTTGGTACTAAAATTTGTTTTTTGAATCATTAGCGGGTCAAATCGACATTTGTTTTCAACTGCAGTGAAAAGAAAAAAAAAAAAAAAGCGAAAGAAACCGGATGAAAGTTTTTTCTCATACGAATACATTTCTAACAGTGTATGTGGTTTTTGTTCAGTAAAGTTCATTCATTCCAAAATCAAAATGTTAATAGCAAACAAAATCTAACATTCAAATGTGCTGAGAATTTTTTACAAATTTGCCTAAGACTTTTCCTAGGATTTTTCATTTAAAAAAATTCTATCCATCTATGGCCAGCTTTAATGGTGCCCATACATATAGTTTAATAATCTGTCATCTGGACAGCTCGTTTTTGCCAGTTATTAGGTACAAATCGATAATCGGCTGTGAAGTTTTTGAGCCAAAAAAAAAAATCAAAAAAAGGAAAAGCTTGGAAAACGTCTGCCAAACGGCCCGGGAGATAAATTGAAAGTTTAAGGTGTTTCTTGCTCATTAAAAACTGAACAGTTGGTACGGCGCTCCACCCACCTCCTCCTTGCGGCAGCCTGTCAGACCCAGTAGATGACCACGAGGGGGACTCAGAGCTATTGAGGCAACAGACTTCCCGGACATCCAAGAAGGGATTCTTTGCTAGCAGGACCCGAACCTGAGCATACAAAGCCTGCACCCCTGTTGAAAGAGGAGTTGGGTGTGGTGAGTTCAATACCACGGGTAAACGCACTGCTACACCTGCACGGTACCCAGCTGACTTATCACCCGGAGTAATTGGACAGCCTACTGTCCAGCACTTAGCACTATAAAACTTACTTCCTATTTATACTTGGCTTGCACTATATAATTCCCACAACACCCCCGAAGTGGGGCATCACCTAGCACTGGTGCAATTCAAGCAACAGAGTATTTTATTATATCTATCCAGCACAGAGAGCATGCACAATATCATCCTTAACCATCCTTAATATCTTATCTTAACCACTTAAGCCCCGGAAGATTTTACCCCCTTCCTGACCAGGGCCTGTGCGATTTTTTGATCATGTGCTATAAACAAAAAAAAGAGCGACAATTTTGCAAAAATACAATATTTTTCACATTTCTTTATATGAAATCCCCCCCCCCCCCAAAAAAAAAAAAAAAATGTAAAAATCAAAATTTAACATTTTAGGCCAATTTGTTTTGTTTTCTGCTACATATGTTTTTTTTTTTTTTTTAACCAAACGCAATTTTTTTTTTTTTTTTTTTTTTTTTACGAGTAATGGTGGCGATCTGCGTTTTTTTTTTTGCAGGACTGCGACATTGCTGCGGACAGATCGGACCCTTGACTGACATTTGACACTTTTGGGGGTACCAGTGACATTACTACAGTAATCAGTGCTATACATATGCACTGTTACTGTAAAAATTACACTGGGAGGGAAGGGGTTAACTTTATTGGAGAGGGAGGGGTTAAGTGTGTCCCTAGGGGCGTGCTTCTAACTGTGATTGGATGTGGCTGTGTGTGTAACAGCAGAGATCAATGGTCCTACATAGCAGGACCGTATGATCTGTGCTGTTACACATAGGCCGTAAGGTGAACTAGGAAAAAGTGGATAGAAAATGATTTTCGTTCCCACGTCTGGGCACTACTTTTTAAATGCATTTTTGCATAGACAATACCATTGTCGACTTTGGGTTAAAAGTTCTCCGCAAAATTCCCTGCAGTTTTTTGTCACAATCCACAAATGTACATAATTGCGAATTCGAAAAAACGAAAATCTTATGCTGTTAGTTTTGTTTATAACTTTGTTTAAAAACATTTTAACAACAAAAAATATCTTTCAAACTGCCAACTATACATATACCTAAACATTTTAGACAGGTTTTGGTGAATTATATTCTCAAGTGTGAATGTAGACCATGAAATATGGCAAATTTTTAGAAAACTTTATTCAAATTCACAGATTGGCACAGAGCAAAATTAAACAAAAACATTACAAATTGAGCAAAACTGAGATGTTTTATACCTCAAAAATTTCAGTAGGTACTTTGTAATCACACAAAGAAAGAAATATAAGCACACTTTGGTCCAAGTTGGCGTAAGTGACTCTAAAGTCTACCATGTCGTCCTAATTTTAAATTCTACCAAAAAAAATAGACAATTCTACAAAAAATGGATTTTTGTAAAATCTTACCGTAAAATCATTTTCTCTTAGCTCATCGACAGACGTAGTCCTCGGTGATACACCACCTTCGGGTTATGTTACCTCCGCAGGAGCAGGACTAGACAGGAAATTAAAAAGCTCTGGCCACACCCTAGGGGCAGTCCCAGAGGGTATATCCTCTCTCTCTCTGCCTCAGCAAATCAGTTATGTGAAAAAGCAGTGCTTAGAGAATTTAACCCAACCCAACTCCAAAACAGAGGGGCGGGGACTACGTCTGTCGATGAGCTAAGAGAAAAGGATTTTACGGTAAGATTTTACAAAAATCCATTTTTCTCTAGCGCTCATCGACAGACGTAGTCCTCGGTGATACACCACCTTCGGGACGTCCCAGAGCAGTATCACAACTGAGGGGTGGGAAAATGGAAATCAAATCCCAATCTAGAAGGCCCAACCGGTGCCAACTAGAAGTTTACAATGCTCATCCTTAATGATGAGACTCAACAAAAAAATTTTTCAAACAGAAAAAAACCCTCGAGGTAGACCACCGGTCTCCTCAAATTGCGGCCTGCAAAACCTTGCGGCCAAATGAGGCATCCGCCGATGCCGTCACATCAATTTTATAGAATTTAGTAAAGGTATGTACCGACGACCAAGTGGCCGCCTTACATACCTGGACCACTGACGCCTGATGGCGAAAGGCCCAGGAAGTACTGAGCGCTCGAGTGGAGTGCGCCCTAACAGGGAACGGAGGACTCTGACCCTTAATAGAATAAGCCTGTACCACCGTTTGTCTAATCCATTTGGCAATGGTCGCGGCAGATGCAGGCAAACCCTTTCTGGGGCCATCCGTGATCACAAAAAGTGAATCCGTCTTACGGAATGATTCCGTAGCTTTCAGGTATACCCTGATTGCCCGAACCACATCCAAGGAATGCAACGCATGTTCCCGATGATGCTTGGGCTGAGGACACAAGGAAGGTAGTACAATATCTTCATTCAGATGAAAATCTGAAACCACCTTAGGAAGAAAAGATGGCTTAGGATGAAGTACTACCTTATCCCTATGAATCACTAGGTATGGGGACTGGCATGATAATGCAGCCAGTTCTGACACCCTGCGAGCAGAAGTAATAGCCACCAAGAAGACCACCTTCTGGGATAAAGTAAGCAAGGGAATCTCCCTGATGTTTTCAAAGGGAGGTTTCTGTAGAACCGACAAAACCAAATTAAGATCCCAGGGCAGTAAGGGCGCGCGGACTGGAGGAGCCAGGTGCCGCACCCCCTGGATGAAATTCCGCACCAAGGATTTGGTAGCTAAAGGTTTCTGAAAGAAGATTGCTAATGCTGAAACTTGACCCTTGAGGGTGCTCAAGGCTAGCTTCTGCTCAACCCCTTGTTGCAAAAAGGCCAATATTCGAGACACCGAATAGGTACGTGGAGGAAATCCTAAAGATTCGCACCACGCAATATAAGTCTTCCATGTGTGATAATAGACTTTGCTGGAAGTCGCTTTCCTTGCTTTAATAAGGGTAGGAATGACAGAAGTAGACAAACCTCTGTCCTTCAGTACTTGGGTCTCAATGGCCAGGCCATTAAAACCAGCGACTGTAAAGCACGAAGGTAAATAGGTCCTTGAGACTACAGACACTCCCTGAGACGAAGTTCCCACGGAACGTCTGCGACTAACCTGTCCAAGTCGGCCAGGCCGGCTTGAAGAGGCCAGCCTAGAATTTCTAGGACCACTGGCGCTGATTGGATCTGAACCAGGCGTCCCTAGAGGTATCTGGCCCCGACCATCCGAGAAAGTCTGGTCGTTTTCTGTTCCCACACATTTATCAGATACCTGATAGTTATCAGGCAAGGTGATCTTTTCTGGTTGAACCTCAGGGACCGAAGTCACCCGACTAGAGGCTACTTGGCCTATCTGGTCAATCAGATCCGATTCCTGTAAGGTATCGGGACTAATCTTAGGAAAAGGTAAAGGAAAAGATCTATACAGGGAACGGTAACTACCGCTTCCTGTACTTAAATGTTGGAAGGGAAGAATCGCACCGGTAGTAGTGGTTGATGCTCGATCTAATGTCCTGAATACCGGTGAAAACGTCCCCCCACCCTGAAATTGGGTGGGGGCGCACCTTCAGGCTGTGTACTCCTTTACTTCGGGTTTGGCTGGGTTGGTCCTCTGCTTGTCCGACCAGCCCTTCTTGAACCCTCCTGGAGGAGTCTTGCCTTTCCCGGAAGTACCAGCCGGGCGTCCTTTATGGGCGGTAAAGAAAGGTCCTCGCTTGTTGCGAGGTTCCTTAGCTTTTGCAGCCTGTGGCAAAAAAGTACTCTTGCCCCCGGTGGCATCCTTAATGATTTCATCTAGGTTGGCTCCAAATAGACGATTCCCCTGGAAAGGGAGATTGGTCAAAGTCTTTTTGGAACCTAGGTCAGCTGACCAGCATTTTAACCACAGCACACGTCTGAGGATCACTGCTAACTTAGATGCATGCCCTAACAAGGGAGTAGTGTCCAAGGCTGCGTCACAGATAAACCGTAGCCCTTGTATGATCTGTTCCATCAAATCAGATGTCTCCTGGGGAATATCTTTTCCCCTAAGATCTTGGCGTACCATCTTCGCCCATTCTGTAAGTGTCTGGGAAACTAGACCAATAACAATTACTGGTCTAAATGCTGACCCTATCAGAGAAAAGATAGTGCGGGACTCCGCTTCTATCTTTCGATCCACCGGATCCTTAAAGGACGAAGTGTCCTCCACTGGAATAACCGTGGCTTTATTCAGCCTGGAAATAGGCGGATCCACGACTGGTGGTACCGTCCATTTCTTAATGATGGATTCCTCAAACGGATAGCGTCTAGCAATACGCTTGGAAATAGTAAAGGTACGTTTAGAATGTTCCCATTCTCCTTTAATCTGATTTCCAAAACATTTAGGTACAGGAAAAGCCTTCGCCGTCTTGATGGGCTTATTAGTCCCAAAAGGCCTCTCTGTTTCAGTTGCCTCTGCCGGTAAAGCCTCAAGTTTTAAGGTTTCTTGCACTGCCACAACTAGTGCGTCCACCAATGCTTCTTCCTGAATTATAGCAGGAGAAGAAGCGTCCTCCTCACTGTCTGAGGGGGCTTTACCTGGGATAGCAGCCCTTGCAGAGGAACCTGCAACTGCAGTGACCATCTCTGAATCAGAGTCAGAGGTGTCAGATAGTATAGGGGTAGGCGGGGGTCGCTTCCTTGACCCCCGTCCCTGACAGGCCGCCTCCACCCGAGCCACCATAGACTCCAAAATTGCTGTAAATGACTCTATACTCTGTACACCGGCGGGTCCCGAGGCCCCCTCGAGGGAAACAGGTGGGGGAATCTGTGTGGCAGGGTCCATAATAACTCCAGTTACTTCCTGGATGATATAATTCAAAGTAAAGAAAAACTTTTTTTTTTTTTTTTTTTTTTGACCCTCAGCGCCACAAAAAACCCCTTAGTGTTCCCTGCTAGGGATCCCTATCGATCGAGAGAGAGAGAGATAGACCCCCAGGCTCACCACTTGATGTTCAGAGTTGAACTGCAACAGCTTACAGCGCTGTCTTAGACAAACAGGAAGTCTTTAGGCTGGCTGCCCAGGAAGAAAGGAGGCGGCTCCGCCCCTCTGTACGCCTTCCGGCGCCTCCCCCAAGCTCCACGAGGTGTAGAATCACCTAAAACATGGCCGCCCCCATGCTGGAGACACGAGGCTACGCCAAAATGGCGGCTCGTGCGATCCAGCAAAAAAAATGGCGGCGGCCTGTGCTGACTAGCGGTGTGCTGCAGGCACACAACACTCTCTCTGCATGGGGATATGGCGTGTTTGGCGGTACCGGCCCTGGCGGACCGCATGGCCGTTCGGGAGGCCTGCTATTAGCTGGAGATCTGACTTGGAAGGCAGTCTACATGTCCATGGCTTCTGACTGGTAGGTAGCTTATACTTAACCCAGAATGCCACAGATTACATCTTTAAAACATGTATACAATAGATTGTTAGCTCCCAAACCAAGCCTCCTGGCTTTTGCACACATAAAATCACACTCAAAGTAGGAGGATTTGTGACATGTTATAGGATAGAAAGAAACTCTTTCTTACCATACAGAGAGGGGCCCGCGTTCACCACAAAACCCGTCAGGGAAAACAGGGGGAACATACTACTCACCATACCGGAACCAGGCGGGCACCAACTCCTGACAGTACCCCTCTCCACCGGGGCGGGAGGGCTGTCGACCGATACAGACGCCGTGACTCATGGTCTTTGGCGTTTCAGCGAGACGTTTAACTCGCGGGTTCAGTCCTTTAATGGGACTTTGTCGCGGCCGACTCAGCGCGGAGCTATGGCCTGCACGCGCTCGTAGGCTGAACTGGGGTGACCACCGGATCTCAACATCCAGCCCGTCGCCCAGTTCAGCTTTCTTGCTTGAAGATCTCACAGGAACACTGGAGAAAAAAAGCTGTCCAAAAATCCTTTTAGAAAAAAATTTCTTGCCAGGACCTAAGATCCCAGCAAGGTATCTAGGTCCTTACTCCTAACTAGACAGAAAATAACTGATTTGCTGAGGCAGAGAGAGAGAGGATATACCCTCTGGGACTGCCCCTAGGGTGTGGCCAGAGCTTTTTAATTTCCTGTCTAGTCCTGCTCCTGCGGAGGTAACATAACCCGAAGGTGGTGTATCACCGAGGACTACGTCTGTCGATGAGCGCTAGAGAAAAATTGTTTACAGCTCAAAATCACCTTAAATTATAACACAGCGCATATTTACTCATCGGTATCATCACTATCAGGACCATCATCCCATGTTTCCTGTGAAACATTTGCACAATTTTGGCACCGACATAAATCAGTACAAGACAGTCTTGCAGACATACAGGAACATCTTTCAGTCTCACATTTGCTATGTTTGCAACTGCAGTGGACTGCCTGCAGCACACTATCAGGGGCAGGATTTCTAGTCATCCAGGTCACTGTTAACTCACCATCCTCGAGGTGCCATCCATTGCCAATGGGTGAAGGGGCACACATACTTTTCAGAGAATGTCTCATTATGGCTGCTTGGTAATTTGCCCTTTTGCAGTGTTGGTACAGGGCGTCACTTGTCGGGGGCAAGGATAGTTCTGGCAAAGCTGACGACGCCATGCAGAATGCTTTGTATCTAGCATCTAAAAGACAAGGACCACAGAACTTGTTTCATCATGACAGTGTTCCATTACAGGCGGACGCATACAAATGTAACACTGCAACTGCTGTACAAACTGAACTGGCATATGTTTTGGTCAAGTCCATAGATGCTGAAAAATGCACAATACCAAGCTGGACAGGTTTCCATACATTGCTTCAAGGTGATGGCCCTCTGCAAAAGTCAGCACTGTATTATCTTCCAGTCATTGAGGCTTCATCGACAGAGATGTCAACAGTAAACACAATTCTGAAGCGAAGTGTACAAATTGCTAATCAGCTCGAACTGGAACATATAGTCTTAGTTTTTGACCAAGCTATATATGCCAAAGCTCAGCAAATCCGCTGGAAAGATGATGACTTTACTAAGCGTTTAGTGATTAGACTAGGTGAATTTCACACATGCATGTCCTACCTGAGCATTCTAGGAAAAAGGTTTGGAGATGCAGGGCTGCAAGACATACTCATTGAGTCTGAAGTTGTTGCCCCAGGATCCATCAATGGAGTGATCAGTGGTCATCATTACAACCGCAGCATGAGGGCACACAAAACTTCTGTATGAGAGTTTGCAACGCATCAGACTTCTCACTTTCTTAGACTCACTGCCACCAAAGGAGAGATACGAGTATCTGGATGTCATGAACGAGATCAAATGTGCATTCCTGGACAGAACAATGGATGTTTTGTGTACAAATGAAAAATTTGACACAATGTGTTCGAAGTATGAAGACTTTGTTAAGAAAAGGAGCGCAGAAAACCCAACGTTTGCCTTCTGGAGTTCATATATTTCCATGGTACAGATACTCCTCCTATTTGTGAGAGCAACAATAGAGTCCGACTGGCAGCCTTACCTGTCATCAGTACGCTTGATGATGGCATGGTTTTTTGCATACGATCGTGTGAACTATGCTAGGTATTTACCCTCATACTGGCTGGAAATGGTCAACTTGCCCCTCACACATCCTTCTTGCCACAGTGAGCTCAGTGTCAAAGGCCAGTGGACTGTCCAACGTCAAAGTGTCCATGGATTTGCCTCAATTGCTTGTGACCAGGCCATAGAGCAAACATGCAACAGAGATTCCAAGACAAAAGGTGGTTGGACAGGGATAACACAGAATCGAGCTGCAGTCTATCGCTGGATATTGTCGCAACATGAAAGGGCTGCCATAGCAAGACAATGTGAGGCAATGGCAGGTAAATCTCCCGATATAAGGAAACGAAAAGACCTTGACAGCACACGAATTCATGCTGATGAAAAAGCTGTGACCAGAATAATTTCCACCATAGATTCCATGCTGAATCCTTTTGACACACACCAAGATGGCATTGTGTGTCTTAGCTCTGGGACAGTAGCATCTGAAGAAATCATGAGGGATTTGCTTTCAGCTCCGGAAAAGGGGGAAAATGCTGTCAAAGAGTTTATGGACCAAAGACTGCTATCATCATCAGTTGACATATTTGCTCCCATCAAAACACAAAAACCGAAGACCTTTAGTAACCAAGCACAGACAAAGAAGAAATCTGCAGCAGGCAAGGAAGTGATTCTACGTGCCGACAAGAAACTATTCTCCAGATTACTCATCATAGGTCAAAGTAGAAAGATAGACCTGCGGGAAATTATATCTTACTCCTTGGGAACTGTGTCATATCCTTTAGCCAGTGCTGATGGTTCACTTGCTAAAACAAACAAATCAGCTCTTATGGATTTATTGGAAACCAAAGGTGGAGACTGTTTAGTTGACAAAGTTCCGACAGATGGAGCTATTCTCTTTGATGGCATGGCAGTCATTCAAGCCATTCGGTCCATACCAAGTACCTTTGGAGAGCTTGCAGACACCATACTGCAGTACATGGTCAAGCTTGGTCTGAAGCACAACTGTACACGGATAGACTTTGTGATTGACCAGTATCCAAAAATGAGTATTAAAAACCTAGAACGGTCACGTAGAGCTGGTGGTGGTACACAACTGGTGAAAATTTATGGACGGGATCAGAAAACAACAACACAATGGAAAAAGTTTCTATCAGATGGAACAAACAAAGAAGCACTGGCAGAATTCCTCTATGTTTGGCGAGAGGCTGATCTAACCACTGTGGGGAAGGACTTAAGCTTGTACATAGCACACGGAGACCAGTGTCACTGTGTGACAGTAATGGACGGTTTACAAACTCTTAGTGAAGTTGAAGATCTGACATGTGATCATGAGGAATGTGACACCAGGGTGTTTTTACATGCACAACATGCTGCACAGGAACATCAAACTGTAGTCATCAAGAGCCCTGATACTGATGTGGCAGTGATTGCTTTAAGTCTGCAGCCAGATTTACCATGTAGGTTGTACTTTTTCACAGGGGTTGACAACAAAACAAGGCTCATTGACTTAGCTAAGGTCTCATCAGCTCTTGGCACACGTGTCTGTTTGGCACTTATTGGGATCCATACCTTCTCAGGTTGTGACTCTACAAGTGCCTTTTATGGCAAAGGCAAAAGTAAGGCATTTTCTGTTGCTTGTGAGAAAGAAGAATATCTGACTGCATTTACAAATCTGGGTAGCAGTTTTAACCTAGACCAGTCTACATTTGAGCTACTTTGCATATATGTGTGCCACCTGTATGGACAGTCATCTGCTGAAAATGTGAACGATGCTAGATACAAAGCATTCTGCATGGCGTCGTCAGCTTTGCCAGAACTATCCATGCCCCCGACAAGTGACGCCCTGTACCAACACTGCAAAAGGGCAAATTACCAAGCAGCCATAATGAGACATTCTCTGAAAGGTATAATGTGTGCCCCTTCACCCATTGGCAATGGATGGCACCTCGAGGATGGTGAGTTAACAGTGACCTGGATGACTAGAAATCCTGCCCCTGATAGTGTGCTGCAGGCAGTCCACTGCAGTTGCAAACATAGCAAATGCGAGACTGAAAGATGTTCCTGTATGTCTGCAAGACTGTCTTGTACTGATTTATGTTGGTGCCAAAATTGTGCAAATGTTTCACAGGAAACATGGGTTGATGGTTCTGATAGTGATGATACCGATGAGTAAATATGCGCTGTGTTATAATTTAAGGTGATTTTGAGCTGTAAACGATTTTTTGTAGAATTGTCTATTTTTTTGGTAGAATTCAAAATTAGGACGACATGGTAGACTTTACTTATGCCAACTTGGACCAAAGTGTGCTTATATTTCTTTCTTTGTGTGATTACAAAGTACCTACTGAAATTTTTGAGGTATAAAACATCTCAGTTTTGCTCAATTTGTAATGTTTTTGTTTAATCTTGCTCTGTCCCAATCTGTGAATTTGCCATATTTCATGGTCTACATTCACACTTGAGAATATATTTCACCAAAACCTGTCTAAAATGTTTAGGTATATGTATAGTTGGCAGTTTGAAAGATATTTTTTGTTGTTAAAATGTTTTTAAAACAAAGTTATAAACAAAACTAGCAGCATAAGTGCTGGTTCACACTGGGGCGACCTGTGAGGCGACCTGGTCGCCTCACAGGTTGCCGCAGGTCGCCTCCCATAGGGAAGCTGCGGACCCGTTCTAATAGGAGCGACACAAGTCGCTCCGACCTAGAAAAATGGTCCGGAGCTTCTTTGGGGCGACCAGGAGGCGACCGCCATAGACTTCAATGTTATGAAGTCCGTGGCGGCCGCTCCGAGGTCGCGGCGCGCTGCTCGCACCGCGATCTCGGAGGTCGCCCCTGCAAGTAGCGTCGCGGTAATGTGAACCGGCGCTTAGATTTTCGTTTTTTCTAATTCGCAATTATGTACATTTGTGGATTGTGACAAAAAACTGCAGGGAATTTTGCGGACAACTTTTAACCCAAAGTCGACAATGGTATTGTCTATGCAAAAATGCATTTAAAAAGTAGTGCCCAGACGTGGGAACGAAAATCATTTTTTTCCTAGTTCACCTTACGGCCTAACAGGGGAGAATGACAGGCGGCTTTGTTTACATTCGCTGCCTGCCTTTCACCCGATGTAACCGACAATCGCGAGTGACCGGCTGACATCGGGTGGGGGGGTCCGTGATCGAGCGGGAGCGCGCCTCTGGAGGCACGCGCTTTTCTTCCCCCTTTTAGCACGGTGCAACTTTGTTTTTAATTCAAATTTTAAAAATGATTTCCATTTTTAAACATATATAAATTTTGTAATTATGTATAGGATTGTGGTTTGGGGATTACGTATCTAAAGCAACCTATATACACACACACACACACACACACACACACACACACACACACACACACACAGTGCACCAAGCCACATTACTCCTATCCCCCTTGATAAGGTAGCGCCATATACCAACACCTCGTTGCACCTATAGTTTTGTACCCCTAACATCTCAGGGGTAGGTTGATGGCAGCTTACACCTGACTATTTTTACTTAGGTTCTCCATAGCACTGGTCACACCCGGTTTTCATACGGCGCATATGTGACCCTCTAGAAAAAAGAAATAAATAAAAACGCGAAATGGATTAATTTAAGTCCATTGAGCGATTTGTTGTTTTCGGAATTCAGTCATTACATGATGGCAATATCGTTCGCTCTGAAGACTGTTAGTTTTCAAAAACTGGTACAAAACTATTTTTGTTGAACCAGCAGCTAATAATCATCCAAATCATCACTGGGAGCAAATGTCCAAGTTCTGCTGGGGGGGGGTTGTTCCCCCTGTCAGAACACAATAGCTCAGTGGGGAAATCACTGTACTAACATCGCATAGTTAGTACGGTGAACTCCTCACTAATTCTTTCGTTCAGACCGCTGGGTTGAACAAAAAAAAAAAAAAAATGGCTTGCATGTACCAGGAATTACACTGGCTTGACTCTTTGCCACTAAACACCTGGTCAATTATCGGTTTAAAAAACACTTGGTCAATTAGATTAGCGGTCCTGTATTATATTACTTATTGAGCAGTTTGCTCAAAATAGCAAAGATCAAAGGCTCTTGTCACATCTGCTACCAACATATTCTTCTGTACACAGAACACTCAGCACTGTGTAAATGACCTCAGAGGCAGGATTCTATTTGTCTTTTTATACCTACACTATAATTGGCACTAGAACAGTCACAGGTATAATTAGCACTTATCTCCTACATGTACTTAATGGTTTTACAATACATGTGCACAGGTGGGCATCCAGCTAGCTGTGCAGGTCGCTCAGGATTTTAGTATGCTAGGGAGGCACAGGCACAGCATCCAGTTCCTTTGCCTGCAGCCTGTCCAAGTCTGGTTGACTAGCTAGAAGGGCTGAATGCTGCACTGAGTGGTATATGTGTT
Organism: Pelophylax lessonae; assembly: GCF_965119305.1. NCBI lineage: Eukaryota > Metazoa > Chordata > Amphibia > Anura > Ranidae > Pelophylax > Pelophylax lessonae. The sequence goes on from NC_138768.1 coordinate 651,340,286, forward strand.
TAGGGTCCTATGCATTCGGGGATATGTGCCCGAAATGCAGGTCGTCTGTGTTCCACATATTTCCCTAAAATTGCCACAAGCTCAGAAAAATATTCAGTTAGCTTCCAACTTCATGTAGTGAACCAACAATGCTGCCTCTGCTGCACTGAAATCCCAAGCTGGAGGAGGAAAAGGGGGAAGTTGTCTGTGGTCCAGTACAGAAGGAAAAAAAAAAGCTGAGAGTTCATTGCAGTAGAGGCAGCATTGTGCATTCAGCTAAATGCAGTAGGGGAAAAAAAAAAAAAAGGATTTTTTGAAGGAACTTACCGTAAAATCCTTTGAGTCCATTGACAGACGCAGCTCTTATGCTTCTTATACAATTGGGTTATGCTGCCCATGCAGGAGTAGTACTAGGCAGGAACAAAACGCAATTCACCATGCCCAGGGGGGCTGTCTCTATAGGCATAACCCCACGCACCCTGCTCAGGCAAACTGCTCGTTGCAAGCAGTGAAAAGAAGACACAAACCATCCCCATATCAGAGGGGTGGGTGCTGTGTCTGTCAATGGACTCAAGAGAAAAGGATTTTACGGTAAGTTCTTACAAAAGTGGTCCAGTTTTCTCTATCGTCAAGTGACAGACGCAGCTCTTATGCTTCTTATACCATTGGGACGTCCCAAAGCAGTGTAGGCATGAGTAACATGAAGCTCAACCAGGAACAACAGGAGCTCACCCATGAAAGAAAAGATTATCTTATGAAATAACAGCTTGCAAAACCTTGCGGCCAAAGGAAGCATCCGAAGATGCCAACAAATCTACCTTGTAGAATTTTTAAAAGTGTGCACAGACGACCAAGTTGCTGCTTTACAAACTTGCACTACTGAGGCCTGATGGCGAAAAGCCCAAGAGGCACTCAGCACTCTAGTAGAATGAGCCTTCACAGGGAAAGGAGGAACCTGACCCTTCAGTGAATAAGCCTGAATAACCGTCTGCCTGATCCATCTAGATATGGTCGCAGCAGACGCAGCTAAACCTTTGAGGTCCTTCGGTAAGAACAAAGAGTCCAATTTCCTAAAAGACTCAGTTATCGTCAGATAAAAGCTTATCGCCCGAACCATATCCAGAAAGTGCAAGGCAATTTCCTTGGGATGCTTAGGCTTAGGACATAGGGAAGGCAACACAATGTCTTCATTGAGATGAAAATCTTACACCACCTTAGAAAGAAAAGACGGATTAGGTCGGAGTACCACTTTATCTCTGTGGACCACCAAATAAGGCAAACGACAGGACAGCGCCGCCAATTAAGACACTCTGCGGGTAGAAGTAATTGCCACCAGACAAGCAACCTTCTGTGACAAAGAAAGCAGAGAAATCTCCCTAATGTTCTCAAAAGGAGGCTTATGAAGAACAGACAAAACTAGATTGAGATCCCACGGAGGCAACAGGGATCTCCTCAGAGGAGTCAAGATGACGCACCCCCTGAATAAAATTGCGAACCAAGCTATTAGTAGCCAACGGACATTGGAAGTAAATAGCCAAGATCGACACTTGGCCCTTGATAATGCCCAAAGCCAACCGCTGCTCAACCCCTTTTTGTAAAAAGGCCAAAACCCTAGCTATAGAAAACAAGCGAGGGAGCAGCTGCAGCAATTCACACCATGAAATATATGATTTTCACGTATGATGATAGATCTTCCTGGACGTCAACTTCCTGGCCTTCAATAGTGTAGGAATGACCGAGTCAGAAAGATCCCCATCTCTCAACACCTTGCTTTCAACAGCCATGCCGTTAAAGCCAACAACCGTAAAGCAGGATGGAAGATCGGCCCCTAAGACAGCAGATCCTGCCGCAGAGAAAGTCTCCACAGAGGATCGGCGACCAATTTTACATTTTACTAGGTCTGCATACCAAGACTGACGAGGCCAGTCTAGGGCCACTAGAATGACCGGAATTCCTTCCACCGTCACTCTGCGGAGAAACCTTGGCAGGAGTTTGATCAGAGGGAAACCAAGCTGGCGACTGGATCCACCAGGATAGAGCAGACCTTGTGAGGTGACTCAAACTTATCTTGTCTAAAGACCGTGGATCCCTGTGCCATTTTCTGATTGGATCCGAACCGGAGAATCGCTGAGCCGATTCGTCCAGTGGAACAGGCAAAGCTTGATCGCTCTGAGCTCCAGAATATGGATCGGTAAGGAAGACTCCTCTATCTTATCTATCTTGAGTGAGTAAAGATAAATAAAACCTAATATTCTGAAAAAATAAAAAACTGAGACCGAAGTCTCAGCATAAAACCTAGGTTCTGATGCTTCACTAGAAACAAAACTGGTTTGCTGGAGCAGGGTATATGGGGTTATGCCTATAGGGACAGCCCCTGTGGGTGTGGTGAATTGCTTTTTTTCCTGCCTAGTACTACTCCTGCAGGGGGCAGCATAACCCAATGGTATAAGAAGCATAAGAGTTGCATCTGTCAATGGATGATGGAAAATTAAATAAATAATCTCCTGCAGATTTTGTATGTTTGCCCACTTACAAAGAAATTAAGGGTCTATCATTTTTTTTTTTTATCATAAATGTGTTTCAAAATGATAGAGGCAGAATATAAAACCAAAAATCCAGAAAAACCACATAAAACAAATGCTATAAATTAAGTTGTAGTTTAGCGAGTAAAATACGTATTTGATCCCCAAGCAAAACATGACTTACAGTATCTCACAAAAGGGAGTATACCCTCGCATTTTTGTAAATATTTTATTCTATCTTTTCATGACAACACTGAAGAAATTAAACTTTGCTACAATTTACAGTAGGGAGTGCACAGCTTGTATAACAGTGCAGGCGTGTTACATTTGGTGTTATTGCTCACTCCCTCATGCTGGTCACTGGAAATTCAACATAGCATCTCATGGCAAAGAACTCTGAAGATCTGAAAAAAAGAATTGTTGCTCTACATAAAGATGGCCTAGGCTATAAAAAGATTGCCAAGACCCTGAAACTGAGCTGAAGCACGATGGCCAAGACCATACAGCGGTTTAACAGGACAGGTTCCACTCAGAACACGCCTCGCCATGGTCGACCAAAGAAGCTGAGTGCACATGCTCAGCGTCATATCCAGAGGTCTTTGGGAAATAGACGTACGAGTGCTGCCAGCATTGCTGCAGAGGCTGAAGGGGTGGGGGGGTCAGCCTGTCAGTGCTCAGACCATACGCTGCACAGTGCATCAAATTGGTCTGCATGGCTGTCGTCCCAGAAGAAAGCAGACTAAGGACATGGATTACTGGAACCATGCCCTGTGGTCTGATGAGACCAAGATAAACTTATTTGGTTCAGATGGTGTCAAGTGTGTGTGGCAGCAACTAGGTGAGGAGTACAAAGACAAGTGTGTCTTGCCTACAGTCAAGCATGGTGGTGGGAGTGTCATGGTCTGGGGCTGCATGAGTGCTGTCGACACTGGGGAACTAGTTCATTGAGGGAACCATGAATGCCAACATGTACTGTGACATACTGAAGCAGAGCATGATCGCCTTCCTTCGGAGACTGGGCCACAGGGCAGTATTCCAACTTAACTACCCCAAACACACCTCCAAGATGACCACTGCCTTGCTAAAGAAGCTGAGGGTAAAGGTGATGGACTGGCCAAGTATGTCTACAGACATAAACCCCTATTGCGCATCTGTGGGGCATCCTCAATTGGAAGGTGGAGAAGCGCAAGGTCTCCAACATCCACCAGCTCAGTGATGTCGTTATGGAGGAGTGGAAGAGGACTCCAGTGGCAACCTGTGAAGCTCTGGTAAACTCCATGCCCAAGGGGGTTAAGGCGGTGCTGGAAAATAATGGTGGCAACAAAAAAATGTTGACACTTTTGGAACAATTTGGACATTTTAACTTAATGGGGTGTACTCACTTTTGTTGCCAGTGGTTTAGACATTAATGGCTGTGTGTCGAGTTATTTTCAGGGGGCAGCAAATTTACACTGTTATACAAGCTGTACACATTTACTACTTTACATTGTAGCAAAAGTGTAATTTCTTTGATGTGGTCACATGAAAAGATATAAAATATTTCCAAAAATGTGGAGGGGTGTACTCACTTTTGTGAGATACTGTAGTACTTAGTGGAGATACACTTGAAACAGCCCAAAGCAGAATGTTTCCAACTCCATGCTTGACTGTAGGGATGGTGTTCTTAGGGTCATTACGGTTATTCTTCCCCCAAACACGGTGAGTCGAGTTAATGCCAAAGAGCTCAATTTGGTCTCAAACTGACCACAGCATTTTCTCCCAATACTTCTCTGAATAATTTAGATAATCGGTAGTGAATAAAAACTCAGGGAGGTCATGACACTAAAGTTTTTTTCCCGGCCGAGGTCCGGATCACAAGTCTCTGCCATTAAAGATTGTACGCAACTTTTCCTTTTTTGCTGCAAACGGCACTTTCTGGCGCTTTTCGGTTTCCTCCACACACTCTGGTAATACTCTGTAAATGTCCCCAATAGTGTTCCCCCTTACATCAGGTGCCCCTAACAGAGTAATTCATTACAGAGTGTGCCCCCATCAGACTACCCCCATAAATCAGTTGCCACCGTCAGGATACCCCCTTATATCAGGTTTCCCCATCAGTGTACCCCCCCTACATCAGGTATTCCCGTCAGAGTGACCACTTACATCAGGTGTCTTCATCAGAAGGCCCCCTTACATCTGGTGTCTCCCATCAGTGTGCCCTCTTACATCTTTTGTCCCCATCAGACTGCCCCCTTACATTAGGTACTCACATCAGAGTGCCCCTTTACATTAGGTGTCCGCATCACATCAGGTGTGCCCATGAGTGCCCCTTTCCATTAGGTGTGCCCATCAGTGTGCCCCTTTACATCAAAGTATTCCCAGAGTGCCCACTTACATCTGGTGTCTCCCATTAGAATCATTTGTCCCCATCAGAGTACCACCTTACATCAGGTGTCCCCATCAGCATGCCCCCTTAACATAATATGTACTTATCAGCATACCAGTTATTTTAAAGGTAAGGGGCACTCTGATGGGTACATTTTATGTTAAGGGGCATATTGATAGGCACATTTTGTTGTGTCCTTTAGAGTTCCCCTTTGCTTAAAAATGTGCCTCATTAGCATGCCCCTTAACATAAAATATGCCCATCAGAATAAACCTTAACATAAAATAAGGGGCATGCTGATGGTCCCATTTTAGGATAAGGGGCACTTTGATGGGCACATTGTGCCCATCAGAGTGAACCCTATATAAAATGTGCCTATCGTGCCCTCGTAATTATCATACCCCACATACCTTAAGGCAGGCAGGGAGCTGGAGACAGCAGAGGTAACAAGCTGCAGGGGGCGAGAGCTGCTCCGGGGAGTATTACTGAAGGGAGCTGGATGGACATATCACATTATACTTTGAGGCCAGCCAAGAGAATCTTGCAAGCCGCAAGATAACAAGCAGCAGGGGGAACACATGTGACGCAAGGTCTTACCTCGCGGCCTGGCCGGGAGCTGCAAGATAGTAAGCAGCAGGGGGCAGGGCACACACGTAATGTCATTGGTTGCAGGGATGGCCAAAGTCACAGCAACCAATGACTGCTGAGCGGCAGAGTGGGGATGGGGCACTGTACGCTGGCAGCCCGATGGTCCGGACAGGCCTGGTCCATGTTTGGACCGCGGGCCGCCATTTAATGATGGCTGATTTAGATGTTCATTGGCATGACTGTACATGTGCCTTCTTGCGGAGGGGAACTCGCCATGTTTGGAGGAAGAAAAATGCTGACTGTGACCCTAAGAAAACCATCCCTACAGTCAAGCACCAAGGTGGAAACATGATGCTTTGAGACAATTTCTCTGCTAAAAAAGGTACAGACCGACTTTGCCGCATTGAGGGGCCAATGGATGGGGCCATGTAATGTAAAATCTTGGATTGGAACCTTCTTCCCTCAGCCAGAACACGGATGGGTCTTTCAGCATGACAATGACCCAAAACATACCGCCAAGGCAACAAAGGAGTGGAGAGCATCTGCTTATAGGATTGCTCCCCTCCTCTGTTGCCACATTTGACACCTTTCAGGGGGTACCGGTTTGACAGGTACCCGTCCCTACTTCTGGTTTAACTCGCCCGCAGCAAAGCAAGTCAAATCCGACCCTCTCCTCCTTCGTCCACTGTCGCACCATTTAGAGTGCGGAGCGTCTTTCGCGCATGCGCAGTAGGGAGCCAGCCATGAAGCCGCGAGGCTTCACTGCCAGGTTCCCTTACCGTCAATGGCGGCGGCAGCACCCGACAACCAATGAAAACATCGGTTGGGGTGCCGACATCGCTCGATTCGAGAACATGTAAATATCCTAATATTAAAAGTCAGCAGCTACAGTATGGGGCAGAACTCCACTTTAAGGATTTAGAGAAGCTCTGTAAAGAAGAATGGACCAAAATCCCTCCTGAGATGTGTGCAAACCTGGTAACCAACTACAAGAGACGTCTCACCTCTGTGCTTGCTAACAAGGGTTTCTCCACCAAGTACTAAGTCATGTTTTGCTTGGGGATAAAATACTTTTTTACTCACTGAACTGCAACTTCATTTATAGCATTTGTTTTATGTGTTTTTTTTCTGGATTTTTGGTTGATATTCTGTCTCTATCATTTAAAATACACCTATGATAAAAAAAAAAAATTTATACACCCTTCATTTCTATGTCAGTGGGCAAGCTTTACAAAATCTGCATGGGATCAAGTAATTATTTTCCCCACTGTAAACGTATTAAAGTTAAACGCTTTCTTGTGGTGGGGCCTCCCCAGGACCACAGGGATTAAAAGCTTGTTTAAAGTGGTTCTAAAGTCAAAATTTTTTTTACCTTCATGCATGCTTTGCATGAAGGTAAACAATGTTTAGGCATCAGCATAACACCTTTTACTTACCTGAGCCCTCATTCGATCGAGCGCTGTGCATGTCTGCAGCCATTCTCTCCCCTCACTTTCGGGTCTCTCTGCCTTTGCTAGGGCACAAGGAGCCATTGGCTCCCAATGCTGTCAATCAAAGCCAGTGACCTGGAAGCAGGGGGGTGGGGGCCATGTCCCGCTGTCTGTCAATGGACGCAGCAGTGAAGCTCGGGAACGAGCACGCACTAGTGTACCCATGGGACAGGTGCGTCGGCAGGGACACGAGTAGAGGGGATTTACAGCCACTCTGCAATTCCATTGCACAGAGCAGGTAAGCATAGGCAGGTTTAGGTTTTTCTTTTTTAAATTTACAATCGCTTTAGGTCAAGGGGGGGGGCAAGAAATGCACTTTTATTTCACAATCCTCGGCTCTCACAGGCCTCACCACAGTGCAAGAATGGTCCCTGCATCATCATCTCCCTTATGCTCCAGCAAAAAAAAAAAAAAAAAAAACACACAACAACACAGTTCGCTGTCAGAAAATGGGAGTAAATGAGCATTTAACCCCTGCAGGGCAGGGTAGCGCCCATACCCAGAAAAAGCAATTTTTTTACATGAAAAAAGGGAACAGTGATGGAGAGCAATGGCAGTATGAGTAAGTTAGGCTAGATGCACATGGGTGCATTTGCCTGTGCAGCATAAAACACTTTATTTTTGTTTTCTCAAATGTTCTAGAGCTGTTTACAGCTGCATGAACATATAAACATTAGAGGCGTTCTGCTTGGACACATGCACTACTTTAAGCAAGTAACTGCGAACAACCCCCCATTCACATCTAGGGGGTGGCTGTACACAGCTCTGGCACATCCAGAAAAATTAAACTAAAGCAAAACTGCATTCCTAGGAAGGGAAGGTCAGCTTTTTGCCTCCACCAACAAAGAGGCTACAAAAACTGCAGTCTTCCAGTAGTCATTAAGTAAATTTTAAAGCGGAGTTCCAGCCAACTTTTTTTCTTTTTTTAAAAGAGGAAGTATACTTTTTAAATTTTACCTATAGGTAAGGACATGCTCCGACAACCCTTGGTTTTGACCTGGCAATTGCCTTGAAAAATCTTGCTATGACAGGCTTATCCAAAAAGGGAGTACTGGAGGAGAACACTAATGGCCGCATCCTGAAGCTTTAAAGTACTAAGGAATAGACCTCTGTCAGCACCCTCTTGAAAAAATTCCAGAATAGATGGAACATCGGGAGAAAATCTTCCATTTTCAGACAACCAAGAGGTAAATTTCTTCCAAATTTTGTAGTATATAGCAGTTGTGACAGGCTTTCAGGAATTAGTTAGGATCTTGACAACCCTGTCCGAGAACCCCTGGAGCTTAGTATCTGCTCTTCAGATACCAAGCTGTTAAGTTTAATGTTGCCACCTGAGAATGATATCGGACCCTGAGACAACAGGTCCTGTCTCATAGGGAGAGTCACTGAAGGTTTCAAGGCTAGGGCATGCAAACTATGGTCCTTTGGGCCAAAAGGGGGCTATCAGGATCAAAGTGGCATATTCCAGAAGAATCTTCCAGAGGACTTCCGGGATTAGTCTGATAGGAGGAAGGCGTAGCAGAGGTTGAATGACCAGGGATTCGCAAAAGCCTAGATCCCCAGAGACTGATCCCCTGGATTCAGGGAAAAGAAGCTCTGTTTTGCGGTTTGTTTGGGCTGCGAAAAGTTCCACCTATGGTAAACCCCACCTGCTGGCAATTTCCACAAACATTTCCAGGTTGAGGGACCAATTGTCCTCACACACCTAATAGCAGCTGAGGTAATCTGCAAACAATTCTGAGTCCCTTTCAGATGAAGCGCTGAAATGGAGGCTAGATTCACCTCGGCCCAAGATAGAATCTTTTGGGCTGTGAATTGCAAAGTCCAACTTCCTGTACCCCCTTGTTTGTTGAGGTACGCTACTGTTGCAATGTTATCAGATCGAATCTGCAGATGGTGACCGCTGACCTCTGCATGAAAAACCTCCAAGGCCCTCTGCACTGCCAGAAGCTCCCTTTGATTGAATGATGCTCTTGCTTCCACCGGGGACCAATTCTCCCTGCACTATCTCATTTTGTAGATGGGTTCCCCATCCATAAGAGTTTGCATCAGTTGTTATTCTCAGATATTGGAATGACCCATTCCAGCCCCCTGGTCAGATGAAGTGGCGACCTCCCCCACCACAGGGATCTCTTTAGAGGGAATTCGTACCTTCAAGTCTAAAGAACTTGGAGACCCGTCCCAGTTTCTTAGAAGGAATAACCGAAGAGGACGTTGGCGGAACCGCACCCAAGGCACAGCCGGAAAGCAAGAGGTCATAAAGCTTAAGGCTCCTGAGACATCTCTGAGCGAGACCCACTGGTTGGTTTGCAATCATGCCCTCATTGGAGTGGTTTCTTAAAAACGTTCCCACCCCCCGGAAGATCTTTTGATCCAGTGAGGAAATCTCATACCCGAGATATGTCACTCTTTTGGAAGGCTTCAGAGAAGACCTTTGTTAACAATCCAGCTTCGTGCAAGATTCTGGTACCTTTGGTACCCTTATTGCCCATTTTTCATTGCATATTGCGTCCCACCTTTTCAGTTAGGTGGAACGCATATACCTTTAAGCCGCATGACATCATCACTGAGCGCCGCTCTGAGCGGCTATTTCAATCGCCGGCTTTCTCTCACAGGTTGTTCGTTCAAACCGCATGCTTAACAGCCTTGTCTTATGTTGCCGGAGCCTCCAGCTATTCTCTTTACCTGGAACAGACCGGAACCTCGCTACTGATCCCGTATCTCGCTACCGGATCACTCCCTTACTACCGGACCCTTCTACTTACTAACCTCACTAGTGATAAGTACCCCACAGGGGATTCCTTCATAACAAACTTACACTATCTACTTCTGCACATTAAGGACTGTTACTATTTATGCATTACTAATCCTATCATCTACACTGTTACATAGATTGCTAGCTCTTGAGTCTACTACCATCTATCCTTGCACTGGGTTAGTCTCTCCTGTATATGTCATCTGCTGTCCTTACCACCTGTTACTATACATGATTACTAACCTATCTGCATTCTACCTATTACCATCTACCACTCTCCTGAACATTACTATCAAGTGCTTATCATTGCTATCACTGCTCACGCCTGTCCCTTCAGCACATCACCTCTATACTGTCATATACATCCTATCACTCCAGGAACATCTTATAGAGTGTATGTGTATTTGTATGCTGAAGCAGGCGGGTCCACAGTGATGAGTCTGGAGAGTTGGATCTGGTAATTCAACACATCTCTACATGACTACTGAGTGGAGATTCTGCAGCTGCAAATCCAGCTCACTATAATAAAAACGCAGGAGCGTTACACTTAGCGACTGGAGAAACTCCTGAACCGTCTGGAGATCCCTCTCTAGTTTCTGACAGGTCTCTGCCATGACTAGGAGGTTGTCCAGGTAGGAGATGATCATAATTAATTTTTGTCTTAACGGGGCCAACACTCGCCCCCCTCCCCCCCCCCTCCGCCCTGCTCTCGGAACAGAGCAGGGCAGTCGGCTTTTTTTTTCTTTCGATCTCTGGGCACGCTGGTGACTAACAATCTCTCTGGCGGCTGGGAATCAAATTCCAGCCTGTGCCCCTTGGTCACCAGATCCAAAAATGAAAGGGCTTGAAGTGATCCCCTTCCACTGTGGGAGGAAGGCCCTTAATATTCTTTCCACTCTGCGGCAGAAGTCATCATAGTTTGGCGGGCTGTTGAGGGTTAAACAAGACCCTCCCCCCACCTCTGCCTTTGTGACCTGTCCAATGCTTCTTGGGTCTGGCTTCCTTCCCTCGTGCACCCTGCTGTCTGCCCCCATGACCTCGGGGGGGGGGGGGGGAAACTTCGGGGGAGTCAGATTTTTTATTTTCTGGGAATGACTTCTGTCAGCCATACATTCCAGAGCTTCTTGTAACCCGAGGCCAAAGAGATAGAGATGGTTGCCTGTTAGGGGAAGACCACACAGTGCAACTTAGAAGAGACTCCTAACCAGGTCTTAAGCCATAGACAACTTCTGGCCGAATTGATCAATTTGGCCAGAATTCGTCTATGGCTTGAGGTCCTAGCTGCCATCTTAGCCGACTCAGCCAGAAAATACACCGCCCAGAAAAGATTTAATGATCTGATAGTTTGGTGTCCTGGGAGACAGGCAAGTATCTGTGAAAGCCATAACCCAACTCAAGGTTTCTGGCCACACATAGTAGACGCTAAGGCCGACTTAAAACCAATAGATGCCTCCCAGGCCCTGCATAAAAGGATATCCCCTCTTTTATCCATGGGGTCTCTAAGCGTACCCATGTCATCAAAGGCTAAATCCATATTCTTGGAAATTTTTGAAAGAGGCGCATCCAAGTTAGGATACTTGTTCCATAACTGCGCCGTGTCGTCATCAAAAGGAATCCACCTTTTCATGTTGCTGGAAAAAATATTTCCTCTCAGGATTCTCCAATTCTAATCTAATTGTATCTAGAAGGGAGCTGTGCACAGGAAAAACCCTGGCCTTCTTAGCATTCCTTCATACATAAGATCGTGTTTTGATAATTGAACCTTCCCCTTTTCAATTTCAAGCATCACATAGACCACTTAACAAATCAACATTCTAGTGACAATTTTTACCCAATGCCCCTGATGGAATCCCTATCCTTAGGCTCTTCCCCCAATCCCGATTCCTCCTGTGAGGAATGGGGAGACCTAATCTCCTCTGGATCCTCAATTTTTTTCACCCTGTTCTCCAGCCACGGTCCTATCTGAGGCCTGACTCAGAGTGGGAATCTGCATCTTGTCAATCAAAATTGCAAAATCTGCCAAAATACAATATAAATACTATATATTTATAAATATTTATTTTCACACACACACACACACACACACACACACGTAACCAAAAGTTTTGAGAATGGCACAAATATTACATTTCTACAAAGTCTGCTGCCTTAGTTTTTATAATGGCACTTTGCATATACTGCAGAATGTGAAGATGAGTGATCAGATGAATTGCAAATAATTGGAAAGTCCCTCTTTGTCATGAAAATGAACTTAATACCATAAAAAAACATTTCCACTGCATTTGGGAAGAAGGTTTCAGGGCACCAAAGAAAGTCCAGCAAGCGCCAGGGCCATCTCCTACAACCGATTCATCTGCGGGATCAGGGCAGAGCTTGCTCAGGAATGGTAGCAAGCAGGTGTGAGTGTATCTGCAATTCTGCACACAGTGAGGAGAAGATGTGTGGAGGATGGCCGGGTGTCAAGAAGGGCAATAAAGAAGCCATCTCTCTCCAGAAAAAAAACATCAGGGACAGACTGATATTCTGCAAAAGGTACAGGGATTGGACTGCTGAGGACTGGAGTAAAGTAATTTTCTAGAATGAATCCCCTTTCTGATTGTTTGGGGCATCCGGAAAAAATCCTTGTCCGGAGAAAAGGTGAGCGCTACAATCAGTCCTATGTCATGCCAACAGTAAAGCATCCTGAGACCATTCATGTGTATTTAGCTTATGAACACAGTAGAGCTGCAAGATTCTGGATAAAACGAGAAACACAATTTTCTGCTTAGCATAAGGAACACGATTTTCGGCGTAACCTCTTTCACATTATACAAAAAAATTGGGCTATCTTTACAGTTTATTTATTTTTTTTAATTCATTGAAGTGTATTTTTTCCCCGAAAAATTTTGAAATACCGCTGTGCAAATAAAGTGACATAAAATATTGCAACGACAAAAATTCTACAAAAAAAAAAAAAAATGTATGTATGTATGTATGTATGTATGTATGTATGTATGTATGTATGTATGTATGTATGTATGTATATATATATATAAAATGAGGTTTGGGGATTCTAAGTCGTTTTCTATCAAAAAATACAGATTGTGGTTAAAATGCCCTCATTTACAGACCAAAGTTCATCCCCTTTGATCTAAAAATGATACTATGTTTAATTTTCTCTCCCCCAGCACTAAGCAATGTTGTGAAAAAAAAAAAAAAAAAAAAGAAAAAAAAAAAAGGCAGCCAGGAAAGTTTTGACAGCTGTGAACAGAGAACGGCTCTGCACGGAAATGCCGGTGTTCCGTGAAAAAACCCAACCCCGTGAAAATTCCCTACCCTCGTCATTCATTAGCTGAGCCGCTTTCCAGTGCGCATGCTCACCGCTGCGGAGGGTAGGAAATCTTAGCTCCAACCCGCGAGACTTCCCTGATCTCTGCTCCAGGAAAATGGTTTTAAATTTTCTAAATTTTTAATTTTAAAAATTTTCTAAATTTTCGCTTTAACATTTTCCTGGAGCCGAGTTCATTTGGGACCTGCTGATGAATGACGCGCGCCCGCAGGGAAGTCTCAGGGTTGGAGCCGAGATTATTTCATTTAGTGGCTGGGCATGCGCAGTGGGACGCGCGGCAACAGCTGATGAATGACACGGTGTAACGTTAAAAAACACCACCCCGTAAAAATTCCCTAACCTCCGCAGCTGTGAGCATGCGCACTGGGAAGCGGCTCAGCTGATGAATGACGTACCCTCACTGGAAGTGAGGGTAGGGAATTTTCAGGGGGTAGGGTTTTTTAACATTACACCAGAATAAGATCGCAAGGGGGGGTTTAATCGAGATTGCTTTTTTTTTTTTTTTTAAACAAATTATCGTGCAGCTCTAGAACACAACTACAGTGGAGATCGAAAGTTTGGGCACCCCAGGTAAAAATTTGTATTAATGTGCATAAAGAAGCCAAGGAAAGATGGAAAAATCTCCAAAAGGCATCAAATTACAGATTAGACATTCTTATGTCAACAAAAAGATTTTATTTCCATCATTTACACTTTCAAAATAACAGAAAACAAAAAAGTTAAATAACTTGTACTGTCCCCTTTGGCAAGTATCACAGCTTGTAAACGCTTTTTGTAGCCAGCCAAGAGTCTTTCAATTCTTGTTTGAGGTATCTTTGTCCATTCTTCCTTACAAAAAAGTCTTCCGGTTCGAGATTTCTGGGCTGTCTGTCACGCACTGATCTTTTAAAGGTCTATCCATAGATTTTCAATTATGTTGAGGTCAGGAGATTGTGAAGGCCATGGCAAAACCTTCAGTTTACGCCTCTTGATGTAATCCCCCGTGGATTTCGAGTTGTGTTTAGGATTATCCATTTGTAGAAGGCATGCTCTCCTTAACTTCATCTTTTTCACAGACGGCATCAAGTTACCATCCAAAATTTGCTGAAATTTTATTGAATCCATTTTTCCTTCTACTTGAGATGTTCCCTGTGCCACTGGCTGCAATGCAACCCCAAAGCACGATTGATCCACCCCCATGCTTAACAGTTGGGACAGAGGTTCTTTTCATTAAATTTTGTGCCCCTTCTTCTCCAAACGGACCTTTGCTCATTCAGGCCAAAAAGTTCCATTTTAACCTCATCGGTCCACAGAACTTGTTTCCAAAATGCATCAGGCTTGTCTATATGCTCATTTGCAAAGTTCAAACGCTGATTTTTGTGGTGAGGACGTAGAAGAGGTTTTCTTCTGATGACTCTTCCATGAAGACCATATTTGTACAAGTATCTCTTTATAGTGGAATGGTGTACCACAACTCCAGTGTCTGCCAGATCTTTCTGGAGGGATTGTGCAGTCAAACGTGGGTTTTGAATTGTTTTTCTCACAATCCTGTGAGCTGTTCTGTCTGATATTTTTCTTGGTCTTCCAGATCTTGCTTCAACTTCCACTGTTCTTGATGACTGCCATTTCACAATTACATTCCGAAACGAGGATATTGACATCTGAAAACGCTTTTCTATCTTCTTATAGCCTTCTCCAGCTTTGTGAGCGTCAACTATTTTCAGTTTTATAGACAACTGCTTAGAAGATCCCATGGTGCTGATTGTTTGGGCAAGGTCAGATGAGTCTGGGCATTTAAAACCTTTGAGATTGACATCACCTGGTCTTCCCAGACGATTGAGAACAATCCATGACACTGGCAGGTCTCAGCCTTGCAAAGGGAGCAGTGCATGTTATAAATTCTGCAGGGTGCCCAAACTTTTGTAGACGCCATTTTTTTGTTTTCTGTAATTTTGAAAGTGTCAATGATGGAAATAAAATCTAACTTTTGTTGACATATTATAAGAATGTCTAATCTGTAATTTGATGCCTTTTGGAGATTTTTCCATCTTTCCTTGGCTTCTTTATGCACATTAACCACCCCCCGTCCACGCTACAGCCTATATACGGCTGCAGCGCGGACTCGAATTTTCGGGAGGCCGTTTTTAAACGGCCTCCCAGTGACACGCCCCCAGCGCGCTCCCGCAAGCGCGCTGCGGGGAAAATCACAGATCGTGGTGAATGGCCAATCACAGCGGCCATTCACCACGTGATCTGGCCGTCCAATGAGCGATGACCTCATATGTAAACATATGAGATCATCTCTCATCGCCGGCGCTCCTTCCTCACACGGAGCCTGCAGTGTGAGGAAGGAGGGGGAGCCTCACAGCGCCGGGGACACAGGAGAATGTAATCAGGGCACCGATCACCAGTGCCCTGATTACACAAGGTAAAAAACACACACAGTGCCCCCCCATCAATGCCCACAATCAGTGCCCATAGTGCTGCTAGTCAGTGCCCATCAGTGCCTGCTCATCTAGGCACTGATGAGCACTGACTGGCAGCACTATGGGCACTGAGTGTGGGCACTGATGGTGCTGCCTATCAGTGCCGCTCATCAGTGCCACCCGTCGGTGTCCAGTGCCATCCGCCAGTGCCCATCAGTGCCGCCTATCAGTGCCCATCAGTGCCACCTCTCAGTGCCCATCAGTGCCACCTCTCAGTGCCCAGCAGTGCCACCTCTCAGTGCCGCCTATCAGTGCTCATCAGTGCGGCATATTAGTACCTCCTCATCAGTGCCCATAAGTGCCACCTCATCAGTGCCCATCAGTGCCACCTCATCAGTGCCCATCAGTGCAGCCTATCAGTGCCCATCAGTGCCACCTCATCAGCGCACATCAGTGAAGGAGAAAATTTTATTTTCAAAATTTACTCGCAGAAAATAAGAAAAACTTTTTTTTTTTTCTTCAAAATTTTTTGTCTTTATTCTTTTTTTTTGTAAAAAATAAAAAACCCAGAGATGATTAAATACCACCAAAAGAAAGCTCTATTTGTGTGAAAAAAATGATAAAAATTTCAAATGGGTACAGTGTAGCATGACCGCGCAATTGTCATTCAAAGTGTGACAGCGCTGAAAGCTGAAAATTGGCCTGGATGGGAAGGGTGTTTAAGTGCACAGAAGGCAAGTGGTTAATACAAATTTTTACCTGGGGTGCCCAAACTTTCGTTCTCCACTGTATGAATAAAGAATGGTACAAAAAACATTCTCCGAGAGCAACTTCTCCCAATCATTTAAGAACAGTTTGGTGAGGAACAATGTCTTTTCCAGCATGATGGAGCACCTTGTCATAAGGCAAAAAGGCAAAAGTGATAACCAAGTGGCTTGGGGAACAAAACCTCTAAATTTTGGATTCATGGCTAAGAAACCCCAGACCATAATCCCATTAAGAAGTTGTGGTCAATCCTCAAGAGGCAGGTGAAAAAAAAAAAAAAAAAAACCCCACAGATTCTAAAAACATCAAGCATTGATTATACAAGAATGGGCTGCCATCAGTCAGGGTGACGCCCACAAGATGATTGACAGCCTGCCAGAAAAAGAAGGACCAACACTGCAAAATATCGACTCTTTGCATAAACCTCATGTAATGGTCAATAAAAGCCTTTGACACTTCTGAAATGCTTGTAATTATACTTCAGTGTACCATAGTACCATCTGACAAAAAGATCTAAAAACACTGAAGCAGCAGACTGTTAAAATTAATATTTGTGTCATTCTTAAAGCTTTTGGCCATGGCTGCACACAGGCCTCCAAGGACAGGGGGGCCCACTGTGCCCTGTCACATGCTGCACACATGGCATAACAGTGGGGAGAGCACATGGCCGAATCTAGGGGGCTGAGCTGCGCTCCCCCCAGGCAACCCCTACCGGCATTAATACTGTGCCTGGGCAGGTTTGCCAAACTTCGGTCAGAAGAAGCTGTCGGGGCAGGCTGGCTGCACCTGTGAAGCTGCATTGATTTCTCCTGAAATCTAGCCAGCACATACCCCCCTCCTCCCCTTCCTGCAGAGATGGGACAGGAGCGGAGAGAGATATCGATTTGCTCCTACTCCTGCCCCTCTCCTCTGTGTTCGGCCCACCCAAACTCCAATCCCTGGATAGTACAAGGGGTGTGGGCAGAAATTTTGAAGCACTGCAGGTGGCAGAACCATCTGGTTGTATGCGTTCCGCTGTCAGAGCCTGCAGAGATCAGCCTGGGGTAAGTGAGCGCTACAATACCACTAGACTTTCCCGATCTCCCTCCCTTTTCTCCTCCCATCTATTACTTAGGGCAACTGAACTCGGATGTAAGAGGGCACCCTCCGCCAGGCTCTGATGTAAGGGGGGCACACTGCAGTAAGGTGGAACTCTGTAAGGGGGCAATGTCAGGTCTCTGATGTTAAGTGGACACGCTGCAATAAGGATGAGGACTTGTGCTGGAAGGGGCGGGTTTTTGCTGGTAGGGGGGGATTTTCGCTGAGAGGGGGGATTGGGGAGGTAAGCGAATTTGTGACTGGAGGGGTTTTGGGGGGGGGGGGGGATTTATGTTAGAAGGGGGGATATGGGGAGTAAGTATTGGGACAGAGGGGAGATTTATGTTAGAAGGGGGGATATGGGGGGGGGGTGAGAAGTTTGCCATGTTTGCCCTGGGCACTGGATAATCTTGTCCCAGCATTGATGCACTATATAAAATTGCAAGGGCGGAGCTGTAAAGAGAGAGAGAGCTGGGTGCCAACGTGAGGGAGGACTGGATTGGAAGCTGCTCCAGCCTGTACTGACACAGTGGCGACTGTGGTGTCCGGGAACAGCAGACTCTGGGGGGGGGGTCTCTTACCAAAGAAACATGTGCGCCACTCCACTCAGCAGGGTTAAGACCCAGGTACTTCCACTGCCAATCTATACACCTGGGCTAGCTGGGGGGGGGGGGGGGGGCTCCCTTACTAAAACACGGGCGCCACTCCACACAGCAAGACCAGGACCAGCAGGACCTAGGTACTAACTATTTAACATTACCACATTCTGAACTAAGCAAGTCGCCTCAGACTAACCCCACTCCTTTAAGCCACTCCCAATATTTAGTGCAACTGAAACCACACCCACTTTTTGCCACGGCGCACAAAGCATGCCACTTTTTTCTTCCACACGGGCCTACTGATTTCATGATACGCCCCTGTGTGGCTGTATATAAATAATATATGCTTGGGGGTTCCAAGTAATTTTCTAGAAAAAAAAAAAAAAAAAAAAAAGTGTAGATTTGTACATGTAGGGGAGACGTGCCAGAATTGGCAAGTGGATTCTAGCCTATACCTAAAGCTGACCATACATGGATGGAAATCCAGCCAGTTCAGGAGGACCAGATGGATGTATGGCCACCTGTGTTTGAACAGAATTCAATCTGCTATAATTTCCATAATAGTATATTTTCACTCAATCAGCACCGCAGGCAACAAACTGCAGCATTAATCAGTGTATTCGGACAGTGGAGAAATCCCCCCGTCAGAATACGACACAGTAGGATGTATGGATTAGGGAATCAGGTCAGTTTTTTTGTTTTGTTTAATCTGCTGGCCAGCGTAACTAGTATTGAAAATGATCCTTCCCCCTTCTCACGCCTACCATATGCTGACTAACCTGTGTGAAAAAGATGTATATACTTAACTAATTTTCCACACACTCCAGTCCGATCAGTAGAAGTGGCTGCAGTAGAGAGGCGATAGCTCTCAACAATGGCTGAAAAATCTGGGAGTGTTGAAGTCACCCATAGACTCCCATGTCCCAACCATTGTCAGCTCTCCGTTCTTCCCCCTGAAACTTCCGCTGCCTGACACAGAGGAGCCACATCACATGACCATACCAGGCTGAAATGGACAAGCATATACACTATATAGTCAAAGGTATGGGGACGCCTGCCTTTTCACACACATGAACTTTAATGGCATCCCAGTCTTCGTTCAATATGGAGTTTACCCACCCTTTGCAGCTATAACAGCCTCAACTATTCTGGGAAGGCTGTCCACAAGGTTTAAGAGTGTCTCTATGGGAATGTTTGACCATTCTTCCAGAAGCGCATTTGTGTGTTCAGGCACTGATGTTTGACGAGAAGGCCTGCCTTGCAGTCTCCGCTATAATTCATTCCAAAGGTGTTCTATCAGGTTGCGGTCAGGACTCTGTGCAGGCCAGTCAAGTTCCTCCACCCTAAACTCATCCATGCCTTTATGGACTTTGCTTTATGCACTAGTCCAAATAATTTGGTGGAGGGGGGAGGATTATGGTGTGGGGCTGTTTTTCAGGGGTTGGGCTTGGCCCCTTAGCTCCTTAGAACGGATCACCAATCTTGGTACCATGTGATCGCTGTGACTAATCATGTCCAGTAGTAAAGATGACTGCCATTTAGAACTACTGTGAGCTCTGTGATTGGTCACAATTATCCCATAATACAGGGTCAAACACCGCCTCCCCGTACCATGTGATAGTTGTAGCCAATCACAACTTATCACATGGTTTCTAATGGCTACAGAAATGCAGCTGAGAACTGTGAGAAATTATTGCTTCTAGTAAAAAAAAAAAAAAAAAAAAAAAAAAAAAATTACCAATCATTTCCCTGCTCTGGTGACCAGATGTAAAAAAACAAAGAAAAAAAAAAAATTATTATAGATATATATTATATACACACACACACACACACACACACACATACATATTATATATAAATAAATAAATAAATAAATAAATGTGGTTGAAAAGGGGAAGCTTCCAAACACTCGCCCAGCGCTTAGTGTTATGAGGGATATGACATACAGTTGAATACTAAAATCATGCATAAAATCCTCATAAAATTTCCTGATGGCAGCTACTGTAAGAATAAAACAGTCTATAGAAAAATGTAATAAATACTAAAACAGGAGAATAATCAGTATAAATTACACACAGCAGCGCTCAATATGTGTTACCATATTGTAAATCATATAGTCCTCATAAAAAAAAGTGAGGACTATATGATTTACAATATGGTAACACATATTGAGCGCTGCTGTGTGTAATTTATACTGATTATTCTCCTGTTTTAGTATTTATTACACATACATTATATATATATATATATATATATATACATTATATATATATATATATATATATATATATATATATATATATATATATATATATATATCTCTATATAAGCAGTGATGATGTACAGTGGCTGACTTCTCTGATACCACTGCATGTCAGTGCCACCAGCCATTATTTCTGATCACCGCCAAAGCAGTACAAGGTCACCAGACCAGTGCTGCCAGTTACAGTGTCCCTGATCATCGCCACACCAGTCCCAGAGTCACCTGACCAGGATAAAACGGTAGCAGTGTTCCCGATTGATGACACTGGGGACTAGTGTGATAGCAGACCAGTGCAGCAAGCATCTGTTCCTGATCACTGCCACCCGTACTGACCCTGGCCTGTTTATTGACCACATTTCTGCCTGTTGCGCGGACAGATCCATGTGCACACACAAAATTGTGAGGGGGGATCCTTGTTCCCACTATGTGATATGCGAAACAGGCCTGAAACTTGAGGCTCCATTCACTCAAGCCTAGTACGGCAACTTATACAATTTGTTGTGCCTAAATTAAACATGCCAAAAAAATGCATGTTGTGCTTGCAGTGTCATTCATTGTTATAGCACCTCAACATACCAAGCAAGAAGTGCATTGCTGCAGAAAGAGTAAAGCACATACTTGGTTCATATAGACCTTAATGGGAGGGCTTAAAACATTGTTTTTCTTGCCTCTTCTCGCCATTAGGTTTCCAGTGGCTAAAACAATGCTAAAAGTTCGTCAATGCCTAAAAAAATGCCATGTACAAGCGCAAAAAAAAAAAAAAAAAAAAAAAAAAAAAAAAAAAAAAAAAAAAAACGCTCCTAAGGCGCTGGAACTAAAGTGTGAGCCCAGCAGCTGCAAAGATAACCAAATGGCAGGAGGGAGCAGAACCTACACTAGAATATTAATCATAGAAATCTGTAGTAGCATAAATAGTTCCTCTACCAAAAAATCCAGGTGATCAATATGGATGAGCTTAGGCATGTTTAGTCTGATGTCACCTGAGCTAGCCCACTAGGAATGTGTCACCTGTACAGGGCCAATCCCTACCCCATATATACCTGTGGCTCTGGGGCAGAGGATGTTCCTGCCCCTTATGACTGGCTTAGTGCCAGCTTCCTGGTGGGCTCATTCAGGCGGGTTTGGACCAGGATCTGAACATACCTGAGCTCATCCCTACCGATTAGCTATGCTACATTGTATAGCTGCTTCATTAGAGTACTGCTATATATAAGCCATGTCATTTGGTATTCACAGTTACTGAATTCAAAAAGTAAAACCAGGTTTATAAAGTATAACAAAGGCAAACGTTTTTCCTTTTTTTGATAGCTTTGGATAGAATGGAAAGGGATTAGAACACCTAGTTTTTTCTATTGCTATCTTTGTCCCCGTCAGGCTGGTCATACATTATACAATTTTCCTTTAGATTTACCAAAACCATATAATAATATGAGATCAAACCTAAACCCTTTCAATTTCTATGCAATCAGATAGGCCCTTGCACTACATAGCCTATAGTAAATCTAAAGAAAATTGAACAAGAAAATTGTATAATGTATAGCCAGCTTAAAGGGGGTTGTAAAAGTTTTTTGTTTTTTTTTCTAATAAAAAAAAAAAAAAAAACACACGTTCTACTTACCTGTGTAAATCAAAAATAATCAGCGCAAGCCCACATTAAGGCTCCGTTCACATCTAGGCGTTTTGGGGCGTTTTTCTGCTCTAGGATCAGCTCTCAAAACGCCCAACAAGACAAATCCTATTCATTTCAATGGCCCCTGTTCACATCTGAGCGTTTTGACGCTGTATACAAAACGCCCAACGCTCAAAAAAGTACATGAGCTTCTTTTTGGGCAGATTACAGGCGTTTTCCATTGATCTCTATTCAATCTAAAAACGCCTGCACAAAAATCGCGGTAAAAATCGCGGTAAAAAACGCTACGCTCAGGTGTGAATGTAGCCTAAACAGAAAAAAAGAATCAATCAAAATTCTTGTGCACAAGGCTGCAAACAATCAGTGCCAAACACAAAAACACCTGTGAAAACTTAAAGAAAATAATATTGCTGCGCCAAGTCTTTCATTGGAGATAAATAAATAAAAATATGTTTGGTGTACAAAATGTTATCACAATAACTCTAAATCAGTCCATCAACTGTGATACTAAGGCTGCATTCACACTTGAGCGTAGCGTTTTTTACCGCGATTTTTCCGCGATTTTTTCAGGCGTTTTTCATTGACATCTATCAAAAACGCTGGTAATCAGCCCAAAAAGAAGCTCATGTACTTTTTTCAGCTACAGGCGTTTTGCAAAACGCTCAGATGTGAACAGGGGTCATTTAAATGAATGGGGTTTTACTTGTTGGGCGTTTTGAAAGCGTTTCTTTTGAGCGTTTTTGGAGCTGAAAACGCCCAGGTGTGAATGGAGCCTTAAGTGATAAATCAATTTCTGAGTCGTGATTATAAAATCAATAATATTTTGGGTTGTCACTCAAACAGAAATAGAGGGGAAATCTTGTTCTTGGTTTCCCTCATTTCCTGTTGCAGGTAATGGACAAGTGAAAGAAAATCTCCTACTTGGGGCAAAGATGTAAAAAAATAAATAAATAAAAAAAACTGCCCTTACTCTATATGAAAGGGCAGCATCACATTACAGAAATCCAAATACATCTTCTAGATCATGAATACTTTAATTACTATAAGGGCATACCCCGCTTTACATACCCTCACGAGTACTGACACATTGGTGTCTATAGGAGATTTTGGTCAGCTTGACATGGAACTGCTCTCGCACTATAAGTGACAGGGACCGCAAACTTGGGGAGCACCAAGAGGGGACCCAGGACTACAACATATCTGATTTTGGGGTTGGCCAGTATGCCTAGGTAATCTATCATGTCATAGCCCTGGTCCCCTTAATGTGCTCCCCAAGTTTGGTGTCCCTGTGACTTAGGTTTCAGGAACAGTGCCATGTCAAGCAGATCAAGATTTCTCATAGACACCAATGTTAAAAACAGGGAGCAGTGCCATGTCAAGCTGACCATGATTTCCCATACAGCTAGTGTACATGCATTTGAGAAGTGAAAAAAGGTATTGCTTCACTTTAAGTACATTTTCCTTTTACATCCATGCTCTGATCTCTGGTCCCATTGTGATACTTCTGATATTAGAAAAAAAGATTTCATGCAATATACTGTAATGTAATAAAAGGATAAGAAGTCTGTGCTGAAATTACAAACTTCTTCTAAAAACAGTTTTCCAGGCTGTCCTGCTGATCCATTGGCTTCCATCCTTTGAACAAGTATGCAGATTTGGAGTTCAGCCTTCCTGATCTGACTGTCAGGTGTTGTGAGGAGAAGCAGCCATGCATCTAGCATTTTCAGAAGAAGTCAGCCTGAGTGTTTCTCTTAGAGTATATTTCCTATAGCAGATCTGACCTGATCTCCAAATCTCCTGAGGCCAGGCAGACAGAGGACACCCATTACACTCCAGAAGCAGGAAATAGGCGGACCAGCAGCCTGTGTACAAAGGACGATCACACCGGGTGGCAACAAAGCAGACAGGAAAGATGCAGAGAAAGGAGCCACCCCTTCTCCATATACAGGGCGAGGGGACACGGCGATCACACAACACGACCGCTACGGGAATTATCATGGGGCCATTAGAACTGCCCTAATATACCGAGCCAGGCACACCCACAACACCATAGACTCAGCGATCATTACAGAGCTATCCCATTCATGGATTCTCATAGAACAAAGTGTCAGCATATCATATATAGACAGTAGAAGAGCTCTGATCTGACCTGAGACCCCCTGCAGCGCCTCCGTCCTCCCAATGACAGATTGATCAGCTTCACTCTGATCTCTCTCTACGATGCCGCTGCGCCCCGCCCCCCGACAGGTAAAAAGACCTTCCCAGCCTTCTACACCCCGCCCTCTGACAGGTGAAAAGACCTTCCCAGCCTTCTACACCCCGCCCTCTGACAGGTGAAAAGACCTTCCCAGCCTTCTACACCCCGCCCTCTGACAGGTGAAAAGATCTTCCCAGCCTTCTGCGCCCGCCCCCCGACAGGTAAAAAGACCTTCCCTGCCTTCTGCGCCCCGCCCCCTGACAGGTGATAAGACCTTCCCAGCCTTCTGCGCCCCGCCCCCCGATAGGTGAAAAGACCTTCCCTGCCTTCTGCGCCCCGCCCCCAACAGGTGAACAGCTCCTCCCAGCGCCTTCTGTACCTCGCCCCCTGCCAGGGAACAGATCTTCCTAGCATTCTGCACCCCGCCCTCCTCAGGTAAACGAATCTTCCCAGCCTTTTGCGCCCCGCCCCCAGGCATTTAAAAAGCTTGTCCCTGGCCTGTGCGCACCGCCCCCTGATAAGTGAAGAGATTATATAACTCCTCCTCCTCTTCTTCGCACTGCCCCTTACAGATGGATCTGCGTAGCCTGCGGCTAAGCAACCCCCGCCTTTGGCCGTGTGTGCCCCGCCCCTTCTCAGGTGTATGAGGTGGAGGGAGGGAGAGTGGTCATATAGGTGTCATCATGTACAGCTGGAGGAGGGAACAGTGTTTGGTGTTCCTAAATATCGGCTGTGAAATATTATTAAAGGTGTCACTTTTTATAAGCTTTATTAGCACTATAGCGAACCTCCCAACTTTCTGAGATGGGAAGGAGGGGCACCTATTAGCAAAAGTATGATGGCATTGGACACACCCCCTTAACCCCTTAAGGACTAGGCTTTATTCTGACATTGTTGCTTACAAGTTAACATTTTTGCTAGAAAATTACTTAGAACCCCCAAACATTTTTTTGTTTTGTTTAGCAGAGACCCTAGAGAATACAATGGAGGTCATTGCAATATATTATGTCACACTGTGTTTGCACAGCAGTCTTGCAGACTCAAGGAATTGCAACAAACTATGGTACCTAAAAATCTCCATGGGCGATGCTTTAACGTTTTTTTTTTTTTTTTTTTTTTTACAGGTTACCTCTTTATAGTTACAAGGGAGGTCTTGTGCGAGAATTATTTCTCTTGCTCGAACGATGGTGGCCATACCTCACGTGTGGTTACTTTCGTATGCGTTTGCTTCTGCATGCAAGTACTGAGGGGTGGGACGCTATCATTTTTTTTTCTTATCTATTTTACTTTCTATTTTTACACTGTCCCTTCAATTTTTTTTTCGATCACTATAGGTGCCGATTTACACATATGCAATGCAGAAACCCTGCGAATCCACTGTGGGTTCCCGCATCACATTCAACTCGCAGGCAGTTCACACATATACCATATGCAAATCACTGGGGGTGTTAATATAAAGTTAACCACTTAAGCCCGGAGGATTTAGCTGCTCAATGACCAGGCCCTATTTTGCAATTCGGCACTGCATGACTTTAATGGACAATTGCACGGTCGTGCGATGCTGTACCCAAATTAAATTGACGTCCTTTTTTTCCCACAAACAGAGCTTTCTTTTGGTGGTATTTGATCACATGTGTGATTTTTATTTTTTGCGCTATAAACAAAAAAAGAGCGACAATTTTGAAAAAACAATATTTTCACATTTTTTATATGAAATTCTCAAAAAAAAATTAGAAATCAATTTTTTTTTAACATTTTAGGCCAATTTGTTTTCTGCTACATATTTTTGGTAAAAAAAAAAAAAAATCGCAATAAGCGTATTTTTGATTGGTTTTCGCAAAAATTACTGCGTTTACTAACTACGGGGAAAGATTTATGTCATTTTTATTGTTTTTTTTTTAACTAGTAATTGCGGCGATCTTTGATTTTTTTTTTTTTGCGGGACTGCGACATTGTGGCGGACAGATCGGACCCCTGACTGACACTTTTGGGGTTACCAGTGACATTACTACAGTAATCAGTGCTATAAATATGCACTGTTACTGTAAAAATGACACTGGCAGGGAAGGGGTTAACTTTATTGGTGATCAAGGGGTTAAGTGTGTCCCTAGGGGCGTGATTCTAACTGTTAGGGGCGTGGCTAGTGAAGTAATCACAGAGACATACGATCCTATATAGCAGGATCGTATAGCCTATGTCATTACTTCAGGGAGAATGACAGGTGGCTGTGTTTACATCAGCCGTCTGTCTTTCTCCCATTCCTGAGGGAGATTGCGAGTGGCCAGCAGACATCGGTCACACGTGCTGGCTAGCAGGGAATGAGCGGGGGCGGGAGCGCATCGGCAGCGGCGCACGCTCGTCCCCTACAGGCTCGTGGGCAAGCGGCGTACCCCTATGTCACTTTGCCTGTAGGGGGCTGACTGCCGTAGTAAATAGTCGTGCGGCCGTCGGCAAGTGGTTAACGACACCCCCAGATCAGTTTGCATATCGCAGTGTGGACTGTTAGTTCCCACATGAATCGGATCCCATAGGTGTGAACACCCATGCGATCCGATTCTGGTGCGGACGAAAAAAAGGGTCCTGTGCGACTTTGGCCCGAATGTGATGGGTATTCATCCATACAATCTGTATGGCTGAATTTGCAACACACAGACATCGCATGTGATTTGCAGAGCAGTGCGCTGCGAATCACAAGCGATGTCTGACATTGCATATGTGTGAAGCGGGACTTAGTGCTGTCAGAAGGAATGTAAACATCCCTTGTGACAGTAATAGGCAGTGACAGGTACGCTTTATGGTGGGATCTGGGGTCTATAAGACCCCAAACCCCTCCTCTGCAGCTGAAAGCCTTTAAAATGCCAAGATCTGCGTTTTTTGAATACTTTCAAATTTTTTAAAACTGGTGCCTTTAAGGCTCTGGTAAACCGGAAGTGACATTGCGACATTGCTTCCAGGTTACTACATCGGAGACCCAATTAAAGCCAATTCCGGCTTTGTTCAGGTCTCCACCCACCCATCGGATGTGCCGGCTGGTCGCCTGGATCTCCCAGTGGGACGGAATAGCCCAGGCGGAGCAGCAGGTGAGGGAACGACATCCCCTCCCGCTGCTTGTTATAACAATCGAGCGGCTGCTTAGCCACATCGATTGTTATTATAGGAAAGCTGACCATGGGCTCTAAAAAGCGGTACCGAGGTGATGCCTAATTCTCCTTTACCCACTTGCTGCAACATCATGTACCTGTACGTCATTTTGCTTCAAGTGGTTGTACCAGGGTGATGCCGAAAAGTACTTCGTTTTTTTACTACTACTATTCCTTTATACTGACTTTTGAAATTTACAAATGCAGCAATTTAGAAATTGGATGACAGGTTTAGCACTGGGAAAAACTTTTTGAAAGATAAAAAGTGCATTTTTACACAACTATATAGACCAAAATAAGGGACAGAGGGACTTTGTTCCAAATCAGGGACAGTTGGGAGCTATGCTATAGCAGCACTTGCAGTATTACTTTTTTTTTTTTCCTAGTGGTAAATGGCCTAATGGCCCAAACATGGTGGAGAAGCGCATTTGTCGCGCGCTCAAAAGGTGTGTGAAGTACTTTGTTCGGTGTAGGGCAGCCCTATGAACGGAGCGCCAACAATATGAAAAAAAAAATGGCATGTGTGACACTTGCCATTGCGCTTATTGCCATTGATTGTTAACGATACCCCAAATGCGGAAAAGAAAACACGAGACAAACACAGCGGAATGCGAGTTTACAAAAGGTGCTTGAGTTACTATGCCATATGCAGGGCAGCACAGTGTAATGAATGGGCTGTCCAATGAGTGTAGTCGCAACATGAATATGCTGCTGTTCATAGGAATGAATGAAATGTGACATTACAAAAAAAGTAAATAAACAGTCAGCAATGGCAACATTTCGCTCTACTGGTTTTATTTAAAGCGGTAGTATACTCAGACAATAAAACCACATTTAAGCAATATATAAATCCAATAAGTTGTTTTTAATTAAAAACCCACTAATAGTATGCTCAAAGAGCATTCTTACTGTTAGAAATCAATAGAATCTGATCGCTCCCGCTTGTTCCTAGCCCCCGACATCACAACTATGGTCTTCCGCGTTTCTGCAGTGCTTTATTTCCACCCTCTGTATGTTTCCCTGGCCATAATCCCGCGCATGCGCATTACATGCCGTTTCCGTAGCTTGTCAATGGGGATGGAGTCTCGCGGGATCTTGGGGCTGACGCAGACAGAAGGAAATGACACAGTCCCGGCATAGACTCAGCATTTTTCTGGCAGCCTAAGCTTGCCGAAAAATAAGGAATAACGGCGCTTGCGCAGGTGACGTCATTAAAAAGAAAAACCAAGATTTCTTGAAAAAGAACTGGGTAAAGCCCCGTACACACGTACCGATCGTCGGCCGAAAAGCTTCGGCCGACGACCGATCTGCCGATTGTAGGCTTGTTAGTATGATGCCTCCGACAGCGCACATTCGGCCGAAAAGAATCTGTCATGCAAGCATTAAAATTTTTGTATGCCGACACCAGAGTGGCCGATTGTTCGCCAGTCAGTACAGATTTCGGCCGACAGACCGCAGATTTGCAAGACTGGGCATGCTCAGAAAAGGAAAAACACAGGGAAAGTTAACCATTACATGACATCACTTCTGCAGTCGGCTGTAGTCGGCGGACAAAATTCTTGTGCAGTCTTTTGCACTTTTCAACAGACACCGACAGCCCTGGACAAACGACGGCCGATCGTTCGGTACGTGTGTACGGGGCTTAAGAGGAGCATAAAAAAATAGCGAACAATACAATAGCCTGCTGTTATTAATTTGAAGAAACATGATCAAAATGGGGATACAACCACTTTAACCTGTTGACACTAATGTCCACAGACCAGAGGAGAGACACCCACGCTGATCTAAGGTCTGGGCTAAGTTTATTGTATTGAAGACAATAGGGAGGGGGGCAGAGTGACCAAGAAGGGGGGGGGGAGTTAAAAAAGATGGAGCAGCGATTGAGGGAGGTTTAGAGGATATGTTTTGGGGGGGGGGGGGGCACTTTGAGAAGGGAAAGAACCTATGCTAGAAGTGAGGGTTGGATTTGACACTTACTTCTTTATCCTGTGAATGCCTTATGTACCTCCGGCCATCAAATACTACGTTGTTTGCTGTTAGGTAAACCCATGTGGGCTAATTTTTGGGGCCTATACTGGCTGACACTTACTTCTGTATCCTGTGAATGCCTAATGTTCCTTCAGCCACAGAATACAACATTCTTAGCTGTCAGGTAAACCCATGTGGGCTAATTTTTGGGGCCAATACTGGCCGACACTTACTTCTGTATCCTGTGAATGCCTAATGTACCTTCAGCCACAGAATGCAACATTCTTAGCTGTCAGGTAAACGCAGGTCTAGACAGGGGGTCTGGACTTGGGGAGGGGGGGCGTCTATAATTAGTGGAGAGGGGGTCTATAGTGAGTGAGGGGGGTCTGTATAGGGGGGTCTAGACTTAGTGGAGAGGGGTGTGTGTACTGAGGGGAGTCTATACTGAGTGAGGGGGGTCTGTACTGAGTGATGGGGGTCTATACTGAGTGAGAGGGGGTCTGTACTGGAGGAGGGGGGATCTATAATTAGTGGAGAGGGGGGTCTATACTGAGTGGGGGGGTCTATACTTGTGGGCTAATTTTTGGCCTATACTGGCCGACACTTACTTCTGTATCCTGTGAATGCCTAATGTACCTCCAGCCACCAAATACTACGTTCTTAGCTGTCTAGTAAACCCATGTGGGCTCATTTTTGGGGCCTATACTGGCCGACAATCTCTTCTGTATCCTGGAAATGCCTAATGTACCTCCAGCCACAGAATACAACGTTCTTAGCTGTCAGGTAAACCCATGTGGTCTAATTTTTGGGGCCTATACTGGCCGACACTTACTTCTGTATCCTGTGAATGCCTAATGTACCTCCAGCCACCAAATCCTACATTCTTAGCTGTCAGGTAAACCCATGTGGTCTAATTTTTGGGGCCTATACTGGCCGACACTTGCTTCTTTATCCTGTGAATGCCTAATGTACCTCCAGCCATCAAATACTACGTTGTTTGCTGTCAGGTAAACCCATGTGGGCTAATTTTTGGGGCCTATACTGGCCGACACTTACATCTGTATCCTGTGAATGCCTAATGTGCCTTCAACCACAGAATACAACATTCTTAGCGGTCAGGTAAACCCATGTGGGCTAATTTTTGGGGCCAATACTGGCCGACACTTACTTCTGTATCCTGTTAATGCCTAATGTACCTTCAGCCACAGAATACAACGTTCTTAGCTGTCAGGTAAACGCACGTGGGCTAATTTTTGGGGTCAATACTGGCCGACACTTACTTCTGTATCCTGTGAATGCCTAATGTACCTTCAGCCACAGAATACAACGTTCTTAGCTGTCAGGTAAACGCACGTGGGCTAATTTTTGGGGTCAATACTGGCCGACACTTACATCTGTATCCTGTGAATGCCTAATGTGCCTTCAACCACAGAATACAACATTCTTAGCGGTCAGGTAAACCCATGTGGGCTAATTTTTGGGGCCAATACTGGCCGACACTTACTTCTGTATCCTGTTAATGCCTAATGTACCTTCAGCCACAGAATACAACGTTCTTAGCTGTCAGGTAAACGCACGTGGGCTAATTTTTGGGGCCTATACTGGCCGACACTTACTTCTGTATCCTGTGAATGCCTAATGTACCTCCAGCCACCAAATCCTACATTCTTAGCTGTCAGGTAAACCCATGTGGTCTAATTTTTGGGGCCTATACTGGCCGACACTTGCTTCTTTATCCTGTGAATGCCTAATGTACCTCCAGCCATCAAATACTACGTTGTTTGCTGTCAGGTAAACCCATGTGGGCTAATTTTTGGGGCCTATACTGGCCGACACTTACATCTGTATCCTGTGAATGCCTAATGTGCCTTCAACCACAGAATACAACATTCTTAGCGGTCAGGTAAACCCATGTGGGCTAATTTTTGGGGCCTATACTGGCCGACACTTACTTCTGTATCCTGTTAATGCCTAATGTACCTTCAGCCACAGAATACAACGTTCTTAGCTGTCAGGTAAACGCACGTGGGCTAATTTTTGGGGTCAATACTGGCCGACACTTACTTCTGTATCCTGTGAATGCCTAATGTACCTTCAGCCACAGAATACAACGTTCTTAGCTGTCAGGTAAACCCATGTGGTCTAATTTTTGGGGCCTATACTGACCGACACTTCTGTACCCTGTGAATGCCTAATGTACCTTCAGTCACAGAATACAACGTTCTTAGCTGTCAGGTAAACGCATGTGGGCTAATTTTTGGGGCCTGGAATGGCCGACACTTACTTCTTTATCCTGTCAATGCCTAATTTTTCAGACTGGAATTGAAAATCAACGGGTCTGTAAACGTTCCGCCAAATTGTGGAATGGATGCGGACCCATTTTACAGATGTGTGAATGGACCCTATATGTATTTGACATGTATTTACCGGCTGCTCTCAGTTCTGGCTGATTTATGAAAAAAAACAAATTTTTAGAGCAACTTTTCCAAATGCAATACTTCTGTTATGACATTGTCCATGTGCTGGGACTATTTGTGCACAGCTAGTAAGTCTTTTGTGGCTGCAAATATGACCTAAAGGTTTTTAAAGTTCGCCTCCCATCAAAGTCAATGGGGCCCACCGCGAACTCACGGTTCGCGGACTTTTGAGAAAATGTGCGGCTGACGTTCGCAAACCGCCCCGGACGATGTTCGTCCATCACTACCTGTTAGTTGCAATTTTTTTATGTCACATGATATTACTGCAAAGGTCTAGGGAACACCAAATTTCAGTAAAAAACACATTGAAGTTATTTTAGGGGCAGAAAAACACAATAAATTACCCAATTTTTTTGTAACGTATAAAGCCAAGGCTGCACCGAGTAAATGGATACCCAACATGTCAAACCTTAAATTTGTTTACTCCTGTGAAATGGCGACAAACTTTAGTACCCTATATTTTCCATAGACAATGCTTTAAAAGCCCCCTATAGGTCATCAGTTTAGCGTTACGAAAGTGGTCTGGTGCTAGAATTATTGCTCGGTATGAGAGGCGATATGTAATTTGTATCACAATCAACTCTTCAGGTGTAGACGTCCCAACGCGTGTGTTTACATTTGTTCGTGCGTATATGTAGGGGCGGGTGGGGCCCTCAATTTCTTGGGGGGATTTTATGTGCTTAGGTGTAACAAACAAAAACAAACTTCATGGTAATGGATAGGTTACTCATCGGTTGAGTTGTGCCCTTTTGATAGGGTACGTTACTAGCATATATATTGGTAATAGTGGCGTTATAGGTTTATCTACTCTACCGGTGATTACTTCTTACGCAATTATACCAACTTTTGCATAAATAGTGAACTATGTATGTATTAATGTGTATGCTATACACTATATTTGCTGCTGTACTGGGAGACATATACTGTACAAACTTGGGAAGCTATCCTGGATGTGCTGTGCACATGTCAGTTATCTTGTTTGTGAAATTTTCTTTTTAATAAAAAGAAAAATAAAAAAAAATAAAAAATGTCGCCCCTGTGCTCCATGTCTCCCCTGTGCTCCACTAAATCTAAAGCAATGCACATCGTACTGCATTACATTCTTTCTGGCCCTGATGGTTGGGGAAACTGTCAACGGGGACCCAGAAGTGACGAAAGTCATACGCTTCACTTCCAGCAACAAGAAGGGAAGGACAGCGGATCTGTGTCTGCTCTCCTCCCTCCCCTCTACCCGAAGGCACCTGCTATGCAGATGGGCAAGCGGAGCCCAGGATACTTAGAAAGCCTGAAGGCTTTGATTAGTTTTCGGTGTCCTGTACGTGGCTAGACTACGTGGCAGTCACCAGTGTGTACTGGTGAGTGGACATACTGGATGCCTTTGCTGTAATACCATTGGCTGGGCTTCCATTATGCCCCCAATTACCTTTCAGGAGGGTTGGGCCACCTCCAGGCTCATCTGCCCCCTATCTATCCATTAGCTTGGTTAGCAAATTGAACTGGGAATTTTATTTTTGTTTGTTTCATATTCAGGGTCACACTGAGGACGACAGAGTTCATTGTTCTTGAAAAGCATGAACCGCAAGATTTGCTCGTATCTAGTCCTGGCCATGGCAGCAGAGAACACGGGTATATAATGAATTGGGTCAGTGGACTAATATGACCGCAACTCACTCTTTTTAGTAATGCCCATAATGAGGGATAGGCCCAGAAAAGATTTAAATTCGGAAACAGTGATAAGTTTCCTTGCAAATTCTCTGGCAAGGGTCAAATTTGGGTTTGTGGCGATAAATTGATCAGCATATAAATTGCTTTGGTCCACAAAAGATCTGTACAGATCTTCAGTGAAAAACAGCTCATAAAAACCAAGGGGAGTAAAATCGGCTGTTTCCACCTGAATTCTGGGTTGGCCAGTAAATGGGGAAAGTACGGGCGCTGCAGAAGTGGTGGGCTCCCAATCAGAATTTGCCTGGGCATCAGAAAGGACATTATGGGCTCTACGTGTTTGAATCCTTGGTGGCTGTGGGACACTACTTGTGCTAGCCACCGCAGAAGCTTGAACTGCACGTTTGGGACTTGCTACTTCACAAAGTGTTACTGCAGTGCTGGTTCGTCAACCACCAGGATGTACTAGGCTGCTGGTGCTTGCCAGTTCCCCAGAAGGTTGAGCGGCACTAGTACCGACACTCTGCTACATATGATAACTGTGCAATTGTTGCACCTCAGCAACAGAACGGGGTTGGGTACGCCTGACCTTAGCAGGGACCACTACTTTTGAGCCATCGGTCAGGTTTGAATACTGAGCCTGGTTCTGACAGTGATGAGGCTTCCCCATCTCTCTCATCTGTCATGCTCAGCTTCATGTAGGCCTCTTCACTAGTGATGGGCCGAACACCCCCCTGTTCGGTTCGCACCAGAACATCTTGAACAGGGAAAAAGAGTGAGCGAACACAAAACTAGTGAACATGCAAACTCTATTAAAGTCTATGGGACACGAACATGAAAAATCAAAAGTCCTTATTTTAAAGGCTTATATGCAAGTTATTGCCATAAAAAGCGTATGGGGACCCGGGTTCTGAACTGGCGGACATGTACCAATGCAAAAATTTGTTTTTAAAACGATCCTTTTTACAGGAGCAGTGATTTTAATAATTCTTAAAGTGAAACAATAAAAAATGAAAAATTCCTTTAAATATCATGCCTAGGGGGTCCCCTAATGTGCCTGTAAAGTGGTGCATCTTTATGATGTACAGTGGTGATCGAAAGTTTGGGCACCCCAGGTAAAAATTTGTATTAATGTGCAGAAGAAGCCAAGGAAAGAGGGAAAAAATCTCCAAAAGGCATCAAATTACAGATTAGACAGTCTTATAATGTCAACAAAAGTTAGATTTTATTTTCATCATTTACACTTTCAAAATAACAGAAAACAAAAAAATGGTGTCTGCAAAAGTTTGGGCACCCTGCAGAGTTAATATCTTGTACTGCCCCTTTTGGCAAGTATCACAGCTTGTAAACAATTTTTGTAGCCAGCCAAGAGTCTTTCAATTCTTGTTTGAGGTATCTTTGCCCATTCTTCCTTACAAAAGTTTTTGAGATTTCTGGGCTGTCACGCCCTGCTCTTTTAAGGTCTATCCATAGATTTTCAATTATGTTGAGGTCAGGAGATTGTGAAGGCCATGGCAAAACCTTCAGTTTACGCCTCTTGATGTAATCCCCGTGGATTTCGAGGTGTGTTTAGGATCATTATCCATTTGTAGAAGCCATCCTCTCTAACTTCAGCTTGTTCACAGATGTCATCAAGTTACCATCCAAAATTTGCTAAAATTTTATTAGATCCATTTTTCCTTCTAATTGTGAGAGGTTTCCTGTGCCACTGGCTGCAATACAACACCAACGCATGATTGATCCACCCCCATGCTTAACAGTTGGACAGAGGTTCTTTTCATTAAATTCTGTGCCCCTTCTCCAAACGTACCTTTGCTCATTCCGGCCAAAAAGTTCAATTTTAACCTCATCGGTCCACAGAACTTGTTTCCAAAATGCATCAGGCTTGTCTATATGTTCATTTGCAAAGTTCAAACGTTGATTTTTGTGGTGAGGACGTAGAAGAGGATTTCTTCTGATGACTCTTCAATGAAGACCATATTTGTACAAGTATCTCTTTATAGTGGAATAGTGTACCACAACTCCAGTGTCTGCCAGATCTTTCTAGAGGGATCGTCAGTCAAACGTGGGTTTTGAATTGTTTTTCTCACAATCCTGCGAGCGGTTCTGTCTGATATTTTTCTTGGTCTTCCAGATCTTGCTTTAACTTCCACTGTTCCTGATGACTGCCATTTCTTAATTACATTACGAACAGAGGATATTGACATCTGAAAACGCTTTGCTATCTTCTTATAGCCTTCTCCAGCTTTGTGAGCGTCAACTATTTTCAGTTTTCTAGACAACTGCTTAGAAGATCCCATGGTGCTGATTGTTGGGGCAAGGTCAGATGAGTCTGGGCATTTAAAACCTTTGAGATTGACATCAACTGGTCTTCCCAGACTATGATTGAGAACAATCCATGACACTGGCAGGTCTCAGCCTTGCAAAGGGGGCAGTGCATGTTATAAATTCTGCAGGGTGCCCAAACTTTTGCAGACGCCATTTTTTTCTTTTCTGTAATTTTGAAAGTGTGAATGATGGAAATAAAATCTAACTTTTGTTGACATATTATAAGAATGTCTAATCTGTAATTTGATGCCTGTTTTTTCCATCTTTCCTTGGCTTCTTTATGCACATTAATACAAATTTTTACCTGGGGTGCCCAAACTTTTGATCACCACTGTATGTAGCTTGTTGCAGCAACACTGACATTTCTAAAGGAAAAAAATGTCATTTAATCTTGCTCGCGACTGTAATGTATTGTCAGCTCCCAGCAATACACATGAAAATCGCGTAGGGTTCCCCCTCCCAGTCCATACCAGGCCCTTTGAGTCTGGTGTGGATTTTGAGGGGAACCTTCCAAAGTGAAAAAAAAAAAAGGCGTGGGGTCCCCTCCAAAATCCATACCAGGCTCTTATCTGAGCATGCAGCCTGGCAGGCCAGGATAGGAGGGGGGGGACAAGCGCCCCCCCCTGAACCATACTAGGCTGCTTGCCCTCAACATGGGGAGGGTGTTTTAAGGTGCCCCCCAAAGCACCTTGTCCCCATGTTGATGGTGACAAGGGCCTCTTCCCTACAACCCTGGGCTGTAGTTGGGGGGGGTCTGCGGGTGGGGGGACTTATCGGAATCTAGAAGCCCCCTTTAACAAGGGGACCCCCAAATTCCAGCCCCCCCATGTGAATGGGTATTGGGGTGCATGATCGTACCCCTACCCATTCACCAAAAAAAGTGTACAAAAAAAATAAACACAAAAGACAGTTTTTGTCAGACTATGCTGGCGCAGTGGGTCCTGGGTTCCTCCTAGTGTACGGCAATGCCCAGCATCATGTAGCGAGAGTATGCAGCCAATTCCTGGAGGAGGAAGGAATTGATACCATTGAATAGCCCCCAGGCTTGGCTGACCTAAATCTAATAGATCACCTCTGGGACATTCTGTTTCGGTCCATCCGATGCAGCCAGGTTGCACTTCAGTCTGTTCAGGAGCTCAGTGATGCCCTGGTCCTGATCTGGGAAGAAATACCCCAGAACACCATCTGTCTTCTCATTAGGAGCATTCCCCTGTTGTCAGGCATGCATACAAGCACGTGGGGGCCATACAACTTACTGAGTACCATTTTGAGTTGCAATGAAATTTCAAGTGGACTAGCCTGCTGCATCATATTTTCACTTTGATTTTTGGCGTGTCTTTGATATTAGCCCCTCTGTAGGTTGACAATTTTCATTTCTATCAATCAATGTGGTATCCTTTCTTTCCTAGTCCATATCAGTATAAATATCCAGCATGATATTTTTCCCTATTGAGCTCTAAATGTGTTTTCAAAGCGCTCTTAATTTTTTTGAGCAGTGTTCATTGAAACAGAAAAGGACTGTGGCTGAGCATCCTTCAGAAAGGTGCCCTTGTACACCCTTCCATCCACTCTTGAAGTTTCCCATCGTGGCAAAAGGAACTTAATCCCTTGAATGTAGTGGGGGCCAAACTAGCAGAGAGAACTGGAGCCTCAACCTTTTATAAAGAGAGAGGCCAGACTAACCACCGATTGCTCTTGGAATAGTGATTAGCATTGGGATGTACATGTAACTTTTAATCGTGACCAAAAAAAGTGTTCGACATTCCAAGGATGTGTGCCTCTCTACGAAACTTAAACACGGTTACATGGCAATCAAAAGCTGACTGCAAGCACCATCCATCTGTACAGCAAACTGGGGACATCCAGGATTGAGGAGCAGTGTGTCTCTTGGAGTAGGAGGAAAAGGATGCGCACTGCCAGAGCCCTACAAAATGACCTCCAGCATGCCACTGGTGCGATTGTCTCAGACAAAACAATCAGAAACAGACTTCATGAGGGTGGCTTGAGGGCCTGACGTCCTCTAGTGGGCCCTGTGCTCACTGCTTGGCACCGTGGAACTAGATTGGCATTTGCCATTGCAGACTAGAATTTGCAGATCCACCACTGGCGACCTGTGCTTTTCACAAAAGAGAGGTTTACCCTGAGCATATTTGACAGACGTGAAAGGGTCTGGAGAAGCCATGAAGAATGTTATACTGCCTCTTAACAACATCGTTCAGTATGACTAGTTTGGTGGTGGGTCTTTGCTGGTCTGGAGAAGCATATCCATGGAGGGGGGGGGGGGGGGTTCTAGTTTGGTGGTGGGTCTTTGCTGGTCTGGAGAAGCATATCCATGGAGGGGGGGGGGGGGAGGTTCGCACAGACCTCTACAGGCTAGACAATGACACTCTGACTGCCATTAGGTATTGGAATGAAATCCTCGGACCCATTGTCACACCCTACACTGCTGCAGTGGGACTTGGGTTCCTCCTGGTGCACGACAATGCCTGGCATCATGTGGCGAGAGTATGCAGCCAGTTCCTGGAGGATAAAGGAATTGATACCATTCAATGGCTCCCACGTTCGTCTGTCCTAAATCCAATAAGACACCTCTGGAACCTTATGTTTCGGTCCATCTGATGCCGCTAGGTTGCACCTCAGTCTATTCAGGAGCTCAGTAATGCCCTGCTCCAGATCTGGGAGGAAATACCCCAGGACACCATCCGTCTCATTGAGAGCATGCCCTGACGTTGTCAGGCAGGCATACAAGCATGAGGGGGGCTATACAAACTACTGAGTACCATTTTGAGTTGCTGCAATAAAATTTCAGCAAAAACTGACTAGCCTGCTGCATCATTTTTTTCACTTTGATTTTTGGGGAGTCTTTGAATTCAGCCCTCTGTAGGTTGATAATTTTAATTTCCATCAAGCGATGTGGCACATGTTGCATAATAGTATAGATATCCAGCATGATATTTTTTCCCCATTGAGATCTGATGTGTTTTCAAAGTTTTCCTTTAATTTTTTTGAGCAGTGTATATTAAAAAGTAAGCATCCCAACACTAAACCTTGTGGGGAACCATGTCAATCGCTTTTGCAAAATCCAAGTATACGACGTCCACAGGCACTCCTCTGTCCAAGGTTTTACTTCTTCATAAATAGAAATAAGGTTTGCCTGACACCATCTGTCTTTCATGAATCCATGCTGTCTGTTGCTTAAAATATTTTTTAAGGTGTTTAATGATCGAGCATCTTTTTGGAACTCTGCTGCTCTTAAATGACTTCCTTTGATGTGTGTACATATATCTCATTAGGAAAATCCATAGTCTGATTGATATTATAGAATCATTGAAATAAACACAGGAGTCAGATGAGTACTTTAATGCATTGTTTAACGCAGATAAATATACCCAAGTTCTTATTAGTATCTTAAAATGTAAAATCGTATTCACTACAAATTAATACCAAGGTTGTTTAGGGTACATTTGCTTCTCTATATTATAGACTTACAAAAACAAATTGTCTTTTTCCAGGTAAGCCATCTTAAAAAATATACCCTGCATATCTGGGGTCACGTACCAAAGATGTGCAGTCAGTTCAAGTCTTACTACAGCAATCATCACAAATCTGCACCGTCAGTATCACTGCCCTGTAGTTCACAAGTGAAACAGCCAGGATAAAATAAAAATACCAAGGAGATACACACACAGTATTATCAAAAGTATTGGGACGCCTGCCTTTACATGCACATAACCTTTAATGGCATCCTAGTCTTAATTCATAGGGATAAATATTGCGCTGGCCCACCCTATAACAGCTTCAACTCTTTGGGGAAGGCTGTCCACAAGGTTTAAGAGTGTCTATGAGAATGTTTTACCATTCTTACACAAGTGCATTTGGGAGGTTAGACACTGATGTGGATGAGAAGGCCTGGCTCGCAGTCTCCGCTCCCATTCCCCCCAAAGGTGTTCTATCCGGTTGAGATCAGGACCTTATAGACCTTGCTTTGTGCACTGGTGCGCAGTCATGTTGGAACAGTAAGGACCATCCACAAAACTGTTCCCACAAAGTTGGGAGCATTAAAATTGTCCAAATTGTCTTGGTATGCTGACGCCTTGAGAGTTCCCTTCACTGGAATGAAGGGACCAAGCCCAAGCCCTGAAAAACAACACCACACCATAAAACCCCCTCCACCAAAAGATTTGGACCAGTGCATAAAGCAAGGCCCATCAAGACATGGATGAGCAAGTTTGGGGGGAAGGAACTTGAGTGGCCTGCGCAGAGTCCTGACCTCAACCCAATAGAACACCTTTGGGATGAATTAGAGTGGAGACACCAGGCCTTCTTGTCCACATGTGCCCAACCTCCCAAATGCGCTTCTGGAAGAATGATCAAACATTCCCATAGATAAAATCTTAAACATTGTTGACAACCTTCCCAGAAGGGCTAAAACTGTTATAGCTGAATAGCTGCAAAGGGTGGGCCAACTCAATATTGAACCTTACAGACTAAGACTGGAATGCTATCAAAGTTACCGTAATGTGCGTGTAATGCAGGTGTCCAAATACTTTTGGTAATAGTGTGTGTGTGTGTGTGTGTGTGTGTGTGTGTTTGTCTCCAGTTCTTCAATTTATATTAACCGAAATCGACCACATTTACACAGCACAATAGTGCTATGCACTGAAAGGTTTTTTTTTTTTTTTTTTTTTTTATAAATGATAACACAAATCGTGAGCTACACACAAAAGATGAATGCAGAGAAGTGGCTAGTGTTTTCTCCATGGGAGATCTAGTCCGTGTCTACCATTCTGTGTACAGAACAGCTCCATGTTGCCATATTGCATTGCATTTTCAGAAAATGACAACAGCTGCAGATTGAAAAGGAAAGGTAATTTTTAAAAACATTCAATTATAATATGATTTGTGTCACAATTGTATATGCTATATTGTGTTTTTTTTTTTTCTTTATTTGCCGATTTTTTTTTTCCCCCACGAAGGCGGAGTTACCCTTTGATTACTCTTGTATTGCATTGACAGGGCAAACTAATCTTTATCTATTGGTGCTAGAGAAGAAAACCCTCTTAATAAAAAAAAGTTACCAAAACCCACAGAACCTCTTCCAATACAAGTAACATAACATTACAGCTTTTGGCAGTTCAAATAAAATGATTGACATTAGCTAGTTTAAAATGGTATTATATAAAAAGGTTATGTGATCTACTGACCAGTATGATCACAACATGCTCTCTACCGCCATATTAAAAAAACAGAGCTCTTACCAACCAGTCTTCAAAACCTCAATCATTCACATGCAAAACACAGTAAACACACCCTGAAACTTGTGAACATTTGTCACTTTAAGGCACATCCTATGCTTATTCACACCTTTATGTAGAGCGCGTTCTTGGTAAAATTATCGGTGATTTCAAAATATCTCAAATGTGACCCCATCACCTACCTACAAAGCCAGTGTTTTCCAGTAATTTAAACTATTTTCCACCAAAAACTAATATTTCACTTGTTACATGGGCCAAATCGTCCACTTGCTCCTTGTATTTCTGGCCACACACAAATTTTAGAGACTCAGCAATTCAATTCTATGGTTTTAAATCAACTGGAAACACAAATAGTAAATTTGCATTAATCCAATTGCTTTTAAACGTCAAAGATTTTCTGGAACAGGTAAACAAAACTAGTAATTCAAAAATCACCCGATTTTTCTTATACAACCCAACTGTTGTCGCAAATAATTGGAGTTTTCTACCCTACTAATAGTTTACCCTCCCTTTTATAAAAAAAAAAAAAAGAAAATTCTCTAAAGTAAGCAAAATAGTAGCAAAAACTGATCAACCATTTCTAGATAATTTAAGCATATTATAAATGTAGTTACACAGAAAAATCAGATCAATGGGCACTGCCACCTTTAGAATCCAGCGGTAGGATATACCATAGTTTCCCTTCAGAACCTCAGAGCCTCAATCCCGCTATCTCCATGATATGGAAACAAAACATATGCTGGCCAAACATTATACAATTTTCTTGTTCAATTTCCTTTAGATTTACCTTCAACCATGTAGTGGAAGGGCCTGCCTGATTGCAAACAACTTGAAAATGGTTTTGGAAAATCTAAAGGAAAGTTGAACAACAAAATTGTATAAAGTATGGCCAGCCTCACAGGTACAAGTCACTACAAGTGAACAGACTTGGAACACAAAAACAAAATTCACATCGTTGATTATCCCAGGAGCTTTATGAAACCAGCTGTTAGCAAAGCCAGCAAAAACTCCCCCAAAACTGAAATACCATTTGTAGGTGAACATATTTTCTTTTTAATGCAAGGATTTTTTCTTCACGGCAACAAATCTTTTCATATTCTTTAGGTCCATTCCGTTTTTGAAAGGCTTAATTATCCAAATTACTGATAAACATGGCTTAAATCTTGAACTACCCAAACTTAAAAAAATAAATTTGATGTGAATGAGCGCCTAATGCCGAACAGGAAACCATGTGTGTTTTTAATAAATGCCACTCAGAGCATCTCCATTGTCAAGCTGTCTTACAGGTGACTATTACATTTTCACCTTTGATTATTGAAAGCCTATTTACATCTGTATGGTGCATGAAGCCGCATAAGGTAGTGCCAAAATGCACAAAAAAGATGTACACACTACGACATAGCAGTGCATTACCATGC
The DNA here is from genome assembly GCF_965119305.1 of Pelophylax lessonae. Lineage (NCBI taxonomy): Eukaryota > Metazoa > Chordata > Amphibia > Anura > Ranidae > Pelophylax > Pelophylax lessonae. The sequence goes on from NC_138768.1 coordinate 651,382,497, forward strand.
ACTGCACCGCAATACAGGTGCTTTAGGGTGCCAATCAAAATGAATGGCACTGCAGTGCACTAACACGCATACTATCATTGTGTGTTACCTTAACTGTGCATAATAGATCTTTATATAAAGTAGGTTATAGGAGGATGCAATTTTTAGAGCCCCTTTAAATGTAGGTTGCGTATGGATTGGAACAAAACCCATCACACCATTTCAAGCTCACATGCCCTCTCTCCATAATGAAGCTATATATTGGACCCAATTTTCCACATCTGACCCAATATTCAGGAGGTTTAGGTTGCCATGACCTTCAGGCCACGTTCACACTAGCTGCGACCGCAGCTCGGGGTCTGGTGCGTCCCTGTTCCCCGTTTCAGGTGCATATTTTTGCCTGAATTCTGACCTGAAACAGAGCCAAAGATGCTAAGGACCTTTTTCCAGTGCGGACCACGGCTTTAGCAGGTAGGATATCAGGCCCTTTCCAAAGTCTTCCATTAAAAAAAAATTGTATATCCTCAAAAACAAGCTCAATTCTTTTAGTTTAATACATCATTCCCATTTGGATCATCTTTAAAGCGGAGTTCCGGCCTCGGGGGTCAATTTTAGCTAAAAATACCCCCGTGACAGTTAGGGCTAGTACATTCCATAATGGATAGCCTCTGAACTGTCCCGGGTCGTACTTACCTGAAAGAAGAAATACCTTGAAAATTTCTTCTCTAGCGCTACCATCTCACGTGTGGGCAGCTGAAGCCGGAGCGTCCCTCTTCGTGATGTCGGAGTACCACAATGCACTGCACCGGCCCCGCTCCTCACTTCCGGTGCAGGCGCGCCATCCCTGCCCAGAAGCTGTTTAGCAGTGAATGCCACGCCTGCAGTGAATGCCACGCCTGCATCAGAAGTGACGAGCGGGGCCAGTGCAGGCCCATTGATTCCAGGGAGCGATGACGTACAGCTCCCAGGAATCATCGCAAACCGGAAGTGACGGCGCGGGCCGTGGTCGCAGAGGGAGGAAGTGGAAGGAAGGTAAGTATATTTTCTTCTATAATAAAGGTAAGTGACCAAAAAAAAAAAAAAAATCACCATTATCCATTTCTTTTTCAGGTTCCCCTTAGCAAGTGGATGGCCCAAAATCGATTTTACCGATTTTTGAGGCCGGAACTCTGCTTTAAATGATCAAATAGATTCCGAGTTAGCATCAGTATTCTACACCTCTTTTGACACGGCTGTGCAAAAGATTAGAACTTTAGGTTAGAAAAAGCAGAAATTAGTCTGCATTTAGGTATTACCAATTCATCCAGACAGTTTTATTTCCCTTGGGATGTACTTTGAAGATCAGTACTACTTTGACAAATGCCTCCCAATGGGATGCTTGTTGTCGTTTTCTTATTTTGAGGCACTTTCTTCATTCCTTGGTTACCAGTTTAGAGTTACAGTGGAGGTCTTGTGCTAGAACTATTTCTCTCACTCTAACGTTTGCGGCGATACCTCACTTTGAACGTCTTTATATATGTGGACGCAACCTACATATGTGTTCGCTTCTGCATGCGAGCATGAGGGGATTGGGGGGGGGGGGGGCTTTGATTTTTTCTTTTATTAAAACATCTTATTTTTACACCTTCCCTTTAACTACTTACTACCCGGCCACCGTCAAATGAAGGCAGAATGGTGCACCTCAAGTTCTGGGACGCTGTCCTATAATGGCGCACCAGAACGGCCTCTCTCATGCGGCCGCAGGGGCACGCCTTGTTGCTAGGACATGGCACGACCCCGATCTTGGTAAAGAGCCAATGACATGGCTCCTTACCCATGTGATCGGCTGCGCCCAATCACAGCCGGTCACAAGTAAATGAGGAAGTGGCATTTATCGGCTCTCCTCGCCTCACATTGTCAGAGTGTATGGAGAGGAAAGCCGATCAGTGGCTCCTCCTCAAAGGGGAGACTAGGACAGGTAATCAGGGCACTGATCATCAGTGCCCTGATTACAGTAAAACTGTGCCAATCAGTGCCTACCCTGCTGCCAGTCAGTGTCCATCAGTGCCTGCTCATCTGTGCCCACCACTGCAGCCCGTAAGTGCTGCCTTTCCGTGCCCATCAGTGCCGCCTATCAGTGTGGCATATTAGTACCTCCTCATCAGTGCCCATAAGTGCCACCTCATCAGTACCCATCAGTACAGCCTTTCAGTGCCCATCAGTGCCACCTCATCAGCACACATCAGTGAAGGAGAAAAATTACTTCTTTTCAAAATTTACTCACAGAAAATAAAAAAACTTTTTTTTTTTTTTTCAAAATTTTCTGTCTTTTTTCTTTCGTAAGAAATAAAAACCCAGCGGTGATTAAATACTACCAAAAGAAAGCTTGATTTGTGTGAAAAAAATATAAAAGCTTCATATGGGTACAGTGTAAAATGACCGTGCAATTGTCATTCAAATTGGCCTGGGCAGGAAGGAGGTGAAAGTGCACTGTATTGAAGTGGTTACATTTTTTTTTTTTGATCACTTTTATTCCTATTACAAGAAATGTAAACATCCCTTATAATAGGAACAGGGCATGACTGGTCCTCTTTACAGGGAGATCTGGGGTCTAATGCTAGCCATACACGTATAGATTTTTGGACGGGAATATTCTTTGAACATTCTTTGAAAATTCTTTGAACATTCTTTGAACATTCTTTGAATAGGCGAATGTCGTTCGAAAATTGTCTTTTGCTTTTAACATTTAATTTTAAAATGAATGTAATTTCTGAACGATTACCACATACACTGCCCGAAAATTCGTTGATCGAGAAAAGTTTTCCCTTCTGCCCCTACGAATTTTCCCGTCGCTGCAGTCGAAAAAGGACATCGATTTAACCCCACTAACGATTAGAAAATCAAACGAATTTTCTTGAAACGAAAATTTCCGGACGAAAATCTATACGTGTATGGCCAGCATAAGTCTGAAGGTCAGAGATGACCAGGGACCATCTGGTCCTCGGTCAGCTCTATGGTAAATGGCCGCTGCCCTCTGGTGCTTCTACCGGCTCGCTCGTTTGTCAGCAACCCGGAGAATAAATCGGCTGGTGGTGGCCCCTCCCACTGAGTGTAAAAACAATCAAGCTGCTGAACAGCCAATATGATAGTTTTTACTGTGCAGGGAATTGGCAGCAGACAAAATAAAGATATCTGAATGATGCCTGAACGACGTCCAGCAGTATGGAAGTGGTTAAATTACTGTCTTTGAATGAAATATTCAATGTATTGCCCTACCTATTTTTGCTAGGATGGGCAAAACCTTCCAGCTGTAATCTTAATAGGACATTTTCAGTGTCTTCCTTCCCCCCCCCCACCCCCTCCTCATTCTGTATTCCTAGGAGGTGACAAGTGATAATGCAGAGTTCCATCCATAATTTAAATACAGCTCAGCAAATTTCAACCACTATCTAGAGCTTTCTAGATAACATAATGACTACCTTATCAGAGTTGTCACGGATAACCATGTATTATCTGAGCAAGGAAAACTGCACTAGGACTGCCGATAGGCAGCTCACATCTCTACTTACAGGCACCAATAACTAGCTGGGCAAAAATATTAGTACTATGATTTAAAAAAAAAAAAAAGTATTTTTGATTCACTACAGTGGTAAAGAACTGCTTTTAAATAATATTACACCAAAGAAAACAAAATAAATCTGAGAGGTTGTAACCAGTCTTGCACTATCCACACACAATTATACAGTATAGTATACACACACTTACCAAAAGTATTGGGACAGCTGCCTTTACATGCACATAAACTTTAATGGCATCCCCATCTTAGTCCGTAGGGTTCAGTATTGAGTTGGCCCACCCTCTGCAGCTATAAGAGCTTCAACTCTTCTGGGAAGGCTGTCCTCAAGGTTTAGGCTGCATTCACATGTCAGCGTATTGATCGCAGGCAGAATCGCAGCGATTTCGCCCGCGATCCGGAAATCATTGCAAATCGCGGGACGTCTGTGCGTTGCCCGTGATTTGCAATAGCGCCCCAAACGCTGTGCGATGTTGCCGCGATTTCCGCCTGCCGAATCGCGGTAACATCGCGCAAAAAAAAAAATCGCGGGACGCATTACGCTCCAAAGAAGCTCATGTACTTTTTTGGGCGTAATGCGTCCCGCTATTTTTTTTTGCGCGATGTTACCGCGATTTTGCAGGCGGAAATCGCGGCAACATCGCACAGCGTTTGGGGTGCTATTGCAAATCACGGGCAACGCACATGTGTCCCGCGATTTACAATGATTTCCGGATTGCGGGCAGAATCGCGGCGATTCTGCCCGCGATCAATACGCTGACGTGAATGCAGCCTTAGGAGTGCATCTATAGGAATGCATGACCCTTCTTCCAGAAGTACATTTGTGAGGTAAGGCACTGATGTTGGACGAGTAGGCCTGGCTCAGAGTCTCCGCTCCAATTCAACCCAAAGGCGTTCTATTGGGTGGAGGACAGAACTTTGGCACTGGTCCAAATCATTTGGTAGGGAGGGGATTATGGTGGAGGGGAAATTTTTCTTGGGTTGAGCTTGGCTCCTTTGTTCCAGTGAAGGGAACTCTTACAGCGTCCACATTTTGGACAAATTTCATGCTCCCAACTTTGTGGGAACAGTTTGGGGATGACCTCTTGCTGTACCAAAATGACTGCGCACCAATGCACAAAGCAAGGTCCGAAAAGACATGGATGAGCGAGTTTGGGGTGAAGGAACTTGACTGGCCTGCACAGAGTCCTGACATTAATAGAACACCTTTGCGATGAATTCGAGCGGAAACTGCGAGCCAGGCCTTTTTTATTTAGCTTTTCACCTCCATTTTCACTTGCCCCTCTATTAGAGGATAAACTTTCCAAACTCTTCTAAAACAATTCAAATTAATTGATTAGAGGCTATTAAGGCTAGAAATGACAAAGCTGATCGCTAGATGATATGAAATCCACTGCTAACATCTCCTTTTGAAAATAGTTGCACGACTGTCATAATGACTCTTTAATTCAAATAGTTTAAACAGTGACCCAGAAAACATATACAGATAAAGAATTCTGACTTCACTAACCTGACTTTTTCAGTTAGTACCTCTAATTAGTAAAGTCACAGGAGCAGCAATTAAAGGGTTTCACACAATAAGCACAATACAGTAGAGGACAAAAAATAAACCATTTAAAAGTAATTCCATTTACAAGGGAAAATGTACTTTACACAAAACACTAACTCGTCCTAGTTTATAACCTAAAAATCAAACAATATTATCCTTTTAATGATCTCAAGCACTTAGGCAAATGGACACAGTAAAGCCTAGTACACACAATGAGATTATCGGACAAATGATTGAATGTTTTTTGCTAGTCTCCATATCGAATGCGAATAGGTTACTAAAGTCCGAAAATTCTCGTAGGACAGAGAAAAATTTGTGAAGTGATGTATTTTATTTTCAGACGAAAACTGTACTGATTAAATGGAAATCATACGATCTGGTATCGTACAAGAAATTTTGGGTTTGTCCCTTCAGAAAATTACGGACAGCTGTGTACCAACAACAGATTATCATACTATCGTGTTGAAAGCAGAATTTTTCGTCTGATTTTCTCATCGTGTGTAGGAGGCTAAAGACTTGCTATCATCAGTGATGGCTTTTTGATTGCTTTAATCTTTTCTCACCATAACCTACATTGTTACACTGTCAGGAGGTGTGGAGCTCTTAAGAGTATACACAGTGCCTTGCGAAAGTATTCGGCCCCCTTGAACTTTGCGACCTTTTGCCACATTTCAGGCTTCAAAGATATAAAACTGTAATTTTTTGTGAAGAATCAACAAGTTGGACAGAAACGTTATGTTTGGGACGCCAAACATAACGTTTTGCATTGTTGCCAAAAAGTTTGATTTTGGTTTCATCTGACCAGAGCACCTTCTTCCACATGTTTCGTGTGTCTCCCAGGTGGCTTGTGGCAAACTTTAAACAACACTTTTTATGAATATCTTTAAGAAATGGCTTTCTTCTTGCCACTCTTCCATAAAGGCCAGATTTGTGCAGTATACGATTGTTGTCCTATGAACAGAGTCTCCCACCTCAGCTGTAGATCTCTGCAGTTCATCCAGAGTGATCATGGGCCTCTTGGCTGCATCTCTGATCAGTCTTCTCCTTGTATGAGCTGAAAGTTTAGAGGGACGACCAGATCTTTGTAGATTTGCAGTGGTCTGATACTCCTTCCATTTCAATATTATCGCTTGCACAGTGCTCCTTGGGATGTTTAAAGCTTGGGAAATCTTTTTGTATCCAAATCCGGCTTTAAACTTCTCCACAACATTATCTCGGATCTGCCTGGTGTGTTCCTTGTTCTTCATGTTGCTCTCTGCGCTTTAAACAGACCTCTGAGACTATCACAGTGCAGGTTCATTTATACGGAGACTTGATTACACACAGGTGGATTCTATTTATCATCATTAGTCATTTAGGTCAACATTGGATCATTCAGAGATCCTCAATGAACTTCTGGAGAGAGTTTGCTGCACTGAAAGTAAAGGGGCTGAATAATTTTGCACGCCCAATTTTTCAGTTTTTATTTGTTAACAAAGTTTGAAATATCCAATAAATTTCGTTCCACTTCATGATTGTGTCCCACTTGTTGTTGATTCTTCACAAAAAAATACAGTTTTATATCTTTATGTTTGAAGCCTGAAAAGTGGCAAGAGGTCGCAAAGTTCAAGGGGGCCGAATACTTTCGCAAGGCACTGTAGGTGCAGTGTATTCCCTTTAGCCATTCTTGTGTGCATGATTTATTGGTATCAGGATGATTATTGCAGCAGATTAAGTCAATTTTAGATTATAATTTCTAGAAGACTTGGGGAACAAATACACAGCTGAAAGACATTCTTGTTAACTAGTGTGTGCACAAAGCTGCTGCTGCTCCTGTTGTCATTGGACATCCGAGTGTATCAACTAAAGGCACATAGAAGATTGGAGCGGCTCTGTATCATGCCACTACTATGACGACCAATCACTGGGATCACCACTGTGAATACTGTAGTACTATTTTATACTGATGAGCCCTGTTATGAGAAGCAAAGAAGGATGAAAGATTCTTTAAATCCTCTAGGTGCACCTAAAGGAAAGCCTAAAGGAAAGCAGAGATCGAAGGATTGTCATAATTGTCATCATATCTGCCAAAGATGTCCTGATGCTAAACTGTGGTTTTCAGTAATATTCTATGGAAAGTAGGCACTGAATAAAGGTAATGAAATGTCTCTAGACACCCTTGGTGTATGCAGCCACTGCAGAGTAATTTATAGAAAGTTTTCCTGACAGGAACATGGAGGCTGGCATGACAGGCTTTTCATTCTTCTAATGCTAGTTATCTGCTTTAATGCTGACCTTCTTCCTTCAATACTCTGATTCACTAACGCAGAACAAGTATGCAAATAAGACCTCTGACTTTAATCCGACTGCAGGTTAGTGAAAATGATTAAGCCTGAGGTTCAGAATAACAAACAAGCAATTTGCATGTTCAGGTCAGATATGGCAGCCTCAATCTATCTCCTGAGGGTTTACCTAAAGACACTAGTGGCAAGATAACCTCACCTGAATTCCAATTTCCTTCCAAAAGGCATAGGAAACTGGACAGCGGTTTAATCTTTAATAACCAAAAATGGAAATATCTTTTTCTGATTAGGCTGATTAATCTGTAAGCTGCTCTATACCTCATATTTTATTATTTTCCTCAAATCCTACAGCCTTTCATGGACTGGTTCCTCTGCATGTAACCTCCCCAATCACCTGCAACTGACGGTGTAAACTGTGAAAACAGGCAAATGGTGCTTAAAATGAAACATTCATAAATGAATTATAAAAAAAAAAAAAATTTGGTATGCAAATCCCAGCATGTAAAAATAGTGTTGTGAGAAACCTGCCTGAAATTCAACTTTTGCGATTTATCCCTCCTTTACTTGCAAGCTTAGGACAGGTTCTCTTAAAGTACAGAACTTAAAGCCACAAAATTGTAAGAAGACCACTGTTGGTGTGTTCTGACCTGAGATTGTGAACCAGAAAAAAGCAGTTGTAAACAGTGTAAGGCTAATGTGTAAACCGCACATTCCTAATGTATGGAGGACTCGTAGATGCATGGTTTCTCCATACATAACTCAATTCATATAGAACATATTTGAACATTAGATCAATATACTATGCTGGCATGAAGGCTTCAAAAAAACTGTTAAACAGGCAGAAACATTTTACAGAATGCATTAAAATGGTTATTCTGCCTCTGTATGAAGAGATGAGATGCAAATTAAAAAGTGCACTCTTTTTTTTTTTTTTTTTTAAAGGACCAGTAAACCTAAAAACACAAATAGCTTTAAAGTGCAAGTTTACCTTTACAGAAAATCTGTTGGTGACCTTACACTGGACCCCTCCCCATCCCACCCAGTCCCACTGTACCAAAGTCTCGCAATCCACCACCATCAGACACCAACAAGCTGCTTCACTGGCCTGAGAGTTTGAAATTCCCACCAATGGCTCTCCTATCCTCGGAGCACTGACCGGAAAGGCTACATGGATTCCGAGTGCTGTCCGTGTGATGGTGAACTGGAATGACTCTTTTCCATAGACACGAAGAGCTATGGATAAAAGTGCAGGGATTACAAATCACCGGATGGGGAAGCGGCATCCCTATGTCTGACACCAGGGGATTGCGGGACTCTGGTACAACAACAAAAATCAGTATGTGGTGCTGTGTGTTGTAATGCTCCACCCCACCCTCTGATAGCAAGGGTGCAATTCTTATTTAGTCTAAAGAAATATTTACCTTATGCCTTGCTCCCCCAGCACAAATACACTGAGGAGGCTACGACTACATAAATGCCAAAAAGTAGCAGCCTAATGGGACTAGTCGTACAGTAGGGAAACACCTGCAAGAGCGAGGAAGACTTAATCCTTATCCCTAGACTAGGGGTGCCAAACTCAATTTCATCAAGGGCCGCATCAGCAGTATGCCTGACCTTAAAGGGCCGTTTGTATCTGGGCTGCGCTCTGTACAGAGTGCAGGAGTGTGTTACCTACAAAGTGCATTTCCAGGGGTGCCCTATGCATGGAGTGACTTCCCATTGCACATGAGTGAGCCTTGCTATGCTATGTGAATGGTTCCACAGCCTTCTGGGACCTGTGATGTGTGCCAGAAGGATGCCGACAAAGTGCAGAGTACAGTTGAATCATCAAAATCAGGCACCTGTCCCCCCTCCCTCAATTTTTTTTCCCCAAAAGGGATGGCAAGGTTGGAGGGAAATGGAGATGGTGAAGTTCCTGCATTAAATATGTTCCGCTTTAAATATGCATGGGTCCTCTCTCCATCCATATTAAAAACTTTATTACAATCTTTAGTTCTATTTTGAAGCATCCATGATTTTATCTATACATGGACAGTTACATGCTATATGCCATACCTTTAACCAAAGTATTGTACGTTTATACTAGATTTTAGGTTTACTGATTCTTTTAGGTTTCTGTTTTCCCTGCACAGAGGATTTTTTTACATCCACGACTTAAATCCAAAAATATTAGGAGCAGTAGGTTTCATTGTTAGATCCAAACAATGTATTACCAGTTTTGCAGCAATTCTTGGATGCTACCTCACTTTTCTTTAACCACTTGCCGACCGCCGCACGACTATCTACGTGGGCGGTCAGCCCCTCACAGGCAAAGTGACGTAGGGCTACGTCACTAGCTTGTGAGGGTCTAGGGAGCGAGCGCGCGCCGCCGGAGGCGCGCTCCCGCGTGGTCACGGACCCCCCCGCGCGTGTGACCGGCGGACCCGATCGCCGCCGGCCACTCTGCGATCGGCGGGGGAGAGGGAGAAAGTCAGGCAGCTTGTGTAAACAAGCTGCCTGTCATTCTCCTCTCTGTATGAGAGATGATCACATGGATCTACTATGTAGATCCGTTGATCACTCTGCATACAGTTGAAGCCACAGCCAATCACAGTTAGAATCACGCCCCTAGGGACACACACAGCCCCTCCCTCTCAAATAAAGTTAACCCCTTCACTACCAGTGTATTTTTACAGTAACAGTGCATATATATAGCACTGATTACTGTAGAAATGTCACTGGTAACCCCAAAAGTGTCAAAAATGTCAGTCAAGGGTCCGATCTGTCCGCCGCAATGTCGCAGTACCGCAAAAAAAAAAAAAAATCGCAGATCGCCGCCATTACGCGTTTAAAAAAAAAACAACAAAAATGACAAAAATCTTTCCCTTTGTTAGTAAACGCGATAACTTTTGCGCAAACCAATAATCAAAATACGCTTTTTGCGATTTTTTTTACCAAACATAGGTAGCATAAAACAAATTGGCCGAAAATATTAGATTTTTACATTTTTTTTGGGGGGAATTTCATATAAAAAAAAGGGAAAAATATTGCTATTTTTGCAAAATTTACGCTCTTTTTTTGTTTATAGCGCGTGATCAAAAAATCGCACAGGTGATCAAATACCGCCAAAAGAAAGCTCTGTCCCCTGGTCAGGAAGGGGGTAAAATCTTCCGGGGCTTAAGTGGTTAAAATATCTCGAAAATACAAGAAATGTCCAGTGTTACGCTATATTTTCCATTTCTAACCATTTAGTATTGCTAGTTACACATGCAGTGTCTGGAGACTTGCCACAGTGACCTAAGCCATTAAGCACAGTTTTGCCCACTGCATTTTAAATAACACTATGCATCAGAATAAGAGCTGCATAAACCGCATTCAAAAACATTTCTATAGCATATTGCTTTACACCAATGTGCCAGGGTGTGCAATGTAAACCATCATTCCCAGATGAATGCATCTACTATCTTTTACTCTGAATAAACATAAGTACACAGCCCAAAGCCAAAATAAAGGTCAGCCTACAATGCCAAATACCAATTTCTTTTCAAAATGACATTATCTAGCTTCATCACAGCATCAGCATTTTCTCAGTTTACTTTACCAGTTAGAAGCAGTCAAGTAAGATTGCTGCTCCTGTCTGTGGAGAAAATGACAATGCCTTCTTCTACAGCTGGGTCTGTTTTTCTTAGGCGATCCTCATGGCCCCTTACAGAATGCTTACTAGTAATACTAGTAGGATGCAGCATCTACACGGCCTATACGCAATAAAACCGACTGTTGATCCCACCATTTTCTACATTTTATTGAAATGGCATCTTGTGTATTGGAATAATACATAAAGGCTTAGCTTATGCTAGCTAGGCCTCTGGCCTCAACAATGACTACGTACGATGTATGAAACCACTGCAGATACAGACTGCATAGTGACGTTACGCTCATATGCAGAAGCATTCAGTTACACACTAGGTCACAGTGCAGCAAGGAGCAGCAAGGACATCCTAGAAAACAGGTAAATACTGAGCTATCCAGGCTTTTAACTAGCTATTCCTCAACACGTGGTATGACAGCAGCTTGACATCCACACATCTATACCCGAATTTCAGCTTTTCTCTAACCTGGGAAAAAGAAACAAGGAATCAAACTGGTTGGTAAAGGCAACAGCCACTGCTACTATCAATCTGCTCCAAAATCTGTTTAGAATCTCCTAATGTTGCACTTAAAATTAACTCCATGGTATTGACTGGATTAGAATTGCATTAATGTAAATCAAGAGCAACCTGGAGCAAAATTATAGCTATATTCCATTAATCACAGCAAAAGCTATACTAGAGTATTGCACAATATCAAAGTCTAGTTACCTTGTAACCAACACAAAGGCATGTACACAGAAAGGTCTATTTTGGGCCCTACTATGTATACATCTCAAAAGGAAAATCAGCCAACTTGGCTTATCTTCTTATATTTATTTGGCGCTTGTAAAAAAAAAGACATAAAAAAAATAAAATAAAAGACTCCTACCTGATCACTATAATTTCCCTACTTGTTAAATATAAGTTTCCTGTTTTATGCGACATTGCCACAATGCTATTTTTTTTAATAAACTACCAGGCAAATCTACCAGCAAGAAAAATTAGAAGATGGAGTTAGATTTGCGCTTGAGCAGTCTCTGAATTTTCAGAAATCTTCAGTAGAAACATTGTGCATAGATCCAGTTACCAAAAGCACAGAAAAAAGGTGAAATAGTGCTGCTGATCACATCTGCTGAGACACCTGAAATGCCTTCAACTGCTGCTGGTACCATTCTGGTGCCTCAGGACCATTTTTCCCTGTAGCGTTGTGGTCGTAGCCATAGGCCACAGTAAGTTCCTCGTCCTTTTCTACAGCTGAAATGGTTCGGATACACTTAATAGGTCCGAATCTTGGGTGGACAAACCTACAAGAAAAAAAAAAAATTATATAATAATTAGCCTATTCCTGTGAAAATAATCTGATACTTTAAAGGGTTAGGCCTTTAAATTTTGGTCAGAATTTAGATGGATCTTGGCAAGCATGAACACTTATTGGGTTGTTAATTTTTGGAGGTCCCATTAGAGATTTCTTCCACCACCCCCAGTGCAAGCAGCTATGGTGTAATATCAAGTTTAATACTGTGCAAAGATTTAGATAACACCAGCACTACAGTGAAGTGTCTATGTAAACCTCACTGTATAGCTCACTTAATTTGTATACTTGAACAAGCGAGCAACAATGCTAAGCACAAACACTATATTGTCAAAAGTATTGGGGAAACTGCCTTTACATGCACATTTAATGGCATCCCAGTTTTAGTCTGTAGGGTTCAATATTGAGTTGGAGTTTATTGAAAAAATATTAGCATTAAAAAAGTCTGTACAATGACAGTAGCTTTAGTAGGAACCACAGTATAGTCACATACCGTCACCCAATCACCAAACATGTGTCAGTCACACAAAAAAGACAACAAAGAACACAAGGTAAAAAACAGTGAAAACGAGGCAAAAAAAGAAAAAAACAAAAAGTCACTGTGTAGCGTCAGGACGCAGTGGAATATGTGCAGTATAGTGGTCATCACGGAAAAACCATATAGTGGTTTAGAAGGATGAAATAACCCAAATCTAAGCCGACTATTTATTGCACTTAGCCCATGGATGACCTAGCTGTAGAGCTATTTGATGGTGTCTAATCCTTGATGTGATAAGGCTTTCACTTTAAATGGTGTAGAAATTCATATATGAAGGTAAATTCCTTGGTGACCATATGGAAGTTCATTGCAAGCCATCTCGCTAGCTAAGTTGCTGATACTCAAGGTCGCAGACTGATATACAGCATTCTGCATGTAGAAGGCGGCATAGGGGTTGTGATGAAGCTGGAGTTATACTCTTCAAGGGTGTTGCCAAGGGGTGTGGTGGACCCAACATGCATTTATTTTTTCAAATTTCTTTATTAAACAAGTAACAAGTGTACAGAGTATGTATGATAGGCATATAAGTCCAGACTATAACATGAGAAACATCCGAGCCAGTTATCTGTACAGCAAACCACATTACAGAGAAGGTCAAGTCAAATATCACAGCAGTGGCACTGTAACGAGTGGTATAGCAATCCCCAGCCGCATTTAACTTGGGGCATGGCTTTTGTCAAAAAACGTAAATGATGTTAACAACGTCAACTGGAACAGCATCCTCATGAGACCCATAGAGAGGATGTGCAGAAAAATAAAAAGAAAAAACCTGGATCTTGACGGACAAAGGTGAGGGATAACATGTGAGGGGGGGGGGGGGGGGGGAAGACAAGTGTAAGGGAAACGAGAGCCGGGAAGGGAAGGAAAGGCCAGAGGGGAGAGAAAAGAAAGGGGAAAAGTGGCGAGGAGCAGCGTGCCGGTCTTGAGACAAAGGGCAAATATTAAATGTTTGGCCGAAGGAGGGAGATCAAGGAAAGGCCATCCCGTGCGTGTGGTCCCAACGCCAGTCATACAGTAGGTGAACCAGGGACTCCACTCAGAGCCAATCCCTCAGCGGACAGGATGAATGCGTTCCAGCATGCCCAGGTTTTGGTGCATTGCTCCTTCCGTCCTTGCGCCGTGAGCACCAAGTCCTCCAGGTCATTGAGCCATTTGACTCTACGGAGCCACAGCAAGATCGTAGGTGGAGATGTGCTTTTCCAACAGAGGGCGACACAAGATTTAGCCGCATCAGCGAGATGTCTGAGCACTGATCTTTAATATCGCTTAGGGGCAATGCCCGTGCAATGCAGTAAAAAGAAGGCCGGGTCATCCGGGATGACCCATTCCGTCATCAATTGGGAGACCCTTCGTACCTCCAACCAGAACCCCCGAATCAGGGGGCAATACCAGAAAATGTGGGACAAGGTGCCTCTCTCCTGCAGACACCGCCAGCACCTGTCCGATGAATCCGGGAAAACGCGACTCAGTTTCTCCGGTGAATAGTACCAGTGCATGAGTATCTTGTAGTTGCATTCTTGAATGCGGGTGCAAATAGACGATTTAAGAGAAAACCGGATAATGTTTCTTCTCTCCGGAGCTGAAAATGTTTTCTGCAGCTCTCTCCCACTTACAAATTCCCGGGAGGACAAAATCCTCGGGCGGGAGGGAAAGGAGAGCATACAGCTGTGAAAGAGTATGGGGCATAACTCCACACGTAACCAGCAATTGTTCCAGTGAGGTCAGGTCCCTCCCCAACTGCGACGGGGGTCCCAGGCCTCTGAGAAAGTGGAGGAGTTGCAACGCTTGCCATCGGGACAGGCGAAAACTTCCCGTCTGTGAGGTCAGCTGTGAAAGAGATACCCATTCATTCCCCTCACTAAATTGTGAAGCTTGGAAGCAGCCTTCCACGACAAGAGCAGCAAATCTGTCCCCTGCACACCCCTGAGGGAACTTCGGGGTCCCCAGAACCGGAAACAGCGGAGAGTGTCCATCCGAGAGACCTTTGCTAGCCACCACCGAGGCACACGACCGTAGAGTCGGGCCAATGGTAGGATGGCACCTGACTTCTGCTGGTAGGTCCCTCAAAATCAAGGGGGCCCTAGGTAGGCATATTGAAAAGAGGGATACCTCTAAGCTCACCCACTGTTTTAATTCGGCATGTCGTGCCCAGTCAATCCATCTCGTCATAAGGGCCGCCTGATGGTAACAGCGGGTGTCAGGAAGAGCTACACCACCGTGATGTTTAGGTAGGACGAGCAGTCGGCGGGCCAACCGCGGCCTCCCCCCTGGCCCAGACAAATCGCGTGAAAACAGAATCGACTTGTCTGAAGAAGGAAGTTGGGATGCTCACTGGAAGGGTTTGGAACAAATATAGAAGCTTCGGTAGGACCGACATCTTCAAGATGTTGCACCGGCCAAACCACGAGTGCAAGCCCCTGGACTATTTGTCGAGCAGAGAGCGGATCGTCGAGAAAAGGGGCGGGAAGTTCAGTTTGTATAAATCCGCCAGGTCTGGAGATAGCCAGGTGCCTAGGTAACGGAGGCCTCCCAACATGCATTTAAATAGTCGTGAAGTCCATATAAAAGACTAGCAGAAAAGTCTTACCACACCTCAACCCAAACCAGGGTAATTCCAATAAACCACATGGGAGGTTACTCACAATCCATAAGCTCCGGCTCACTCAAATCATTGCTGGTAAATAATCACCTTGGTGTAGACAGGACACCAAATTCCTCGCGGGGGGGGGGGGGGGGGGGGGAGGTCTGTGAAGATTAAAGTTCAATCCCTAGTGGTGTCCACAGCCCTCCCGCAATCTGTCCAGCTATTTCTCGCAGTCCCAGTACGGAAGTCTAATGCACATCCCTTCGCGCCAAACTGCAGATCAGCTCGGGCTTCCACTGACACAATCCATGATGCGTGAGTGAGGTCATCGCGCTTCACTATGTGCTTGCGTAGCTTTTAAGCTATGCAAGCACGTAGTGAAACGCATTGACGTCACTCAGGAGCTGGTTAGTATGAACCAGAATATTTATATATTTATATATATATATATACACATACATACACACACACACGGGATACGAGTTTACATAAAGAATTTGTATACAGGATATGAGAAAGAATGGAATGGATGTCCCTCTGTAACATGACAAGGTTCCCGTCTCTGGGGACTCAAATTAGGTCCTAAGTATAACCACTATTCATTGAACGGGACTCATGTACATATACAGCCATAGGACTCAGAGCCAAACCTAGGGGTACTGGTAGACAACAGGCTTGGCAGTGGCATGCAATGGCAAGCCGCTGCAAGCAAAGCCAACAGAATACTGGGATGCATAAAAAAGGGGATTCACTCCAGAAATAAATAGATTATTCTCCCGCTCTACAAGACTCTGGTCCGGCCACATCTGGAGTATGCTGTCCAGTTCTGGGCACCAGTCCTCTGAAAGGATGTGCTGGAACTGGAAAGAGTCCAGAGAAGGGCAACAAAAATATTTAGGGGAATGGAGGACATCAGCTATGAGGAAAGACTACAAGCACTGAACTTCTCTCTGGAGAAGAGACGATTGAGGGGGGATATGATATCAATGTACAAATACTGTACTGGCGACCATAGCATAAGGAACAAACTATTCAGAGAAAGGAAATACAATAAGACACGAGGCCACTCACTAAAACTAGAGGAAAAGCGGTATAA
This sequence comes from Pelophylax lessonae, assembly GCF_965119305.1. Lineage (NCBI taxonomy): Eukaryota > Metazoa > Chordata > Amphibia > Anura > Ranidae > Pelophylax > Pelophylax lessonae. The sequence goes on from NC_138768.1 coordinate 651,398,998, forward strand.
CCTTAAAGTACGTAAGGGGTTCTTCACTGTAAGAGTGGTAAGGATGTGGAATTCTCTTCCACAAGCAGTCGTATCAGCAGGGAGCATAGATAGTTTAAAAAAACTATTAGATGGGCACCTTAAAGACCACAACATACAGGGGTATACAATGTACAGTTAACAGCAAACACACACACACATCATAGGTTGAACTGGATGGACGGATGTCTTTTTTCAACCTCACTAACTATGTAACTATGTAACTATCTTATCTAAATCAAATAGGGACAGGGAAAAAAGGAAAAAAAAAAAAAAAAGACACCAACTATCAGGGCAAGAAAGTCAACATGTCCCTCTAAATAATTCAAATGCATAAATTAAGTGCGCTCCAATCCTAGTTGACGCCTTCTGAAGGGAAACGCGTCAGTGGAGACAGCCGTGACGTCATCACGCACGGACCGCAATGCAGGCGGCCGTGCCACCACGAGAACAGTGCTCAATCTCCGAGTCGGTTTGTAAGGGTTTTTTTTACTTATTAAACTACGTTTCCAAGAGATAATGCACTATTGGTCCTCCTTTTCTTCAAACATCTTTCCGTGACCTTGGAGACGTTAACAGTTTGCGGTCCATGGACTGATCCCTTAACAGTTTACACGCTCATTGGTAAGCAGCTATTTCATTACTCTAGCACAGTGGTGATGCATGCAGCACTTTGACAGAACAAAGATCTCGACATTCAAAACACTATCTTTTGGGCTTTGTTGGACTTTTCAGGATTTTACTTTTTGCACTCTTTTGCACTATATAAATGTATGGTCACATGTTGGCAATTGATATATAGATATATGTGCACTTTATACATACATGCATTTCAACTCCGGTCCTCAGGGCACACTAACAGGCCAGGTTTGCAAGAAAACTGAAATACATCAGAGGTGATATCATTTGCTGTTCAGTGATTGCAGTATTGTAATCTGCATCTCCCCAAGGTAATACTTAAAATCTGGCCTGTTAGTGTGCCCTGAGGACAGTAGTTGAGAAACACTGATCTAAGTCATTGCCAATGGCTTCAATGCCAAAGACCTTTAGGCCTTCTGCTTGACCGTTATGTACATTCGCAAAGTGTTAGGGAACTGAATAGTTATCTTTCGTAGTTGTAATATCCTGTTCGATGAATAGTGGTTATACTTAGGACCCAATTAGAGTCCCCAGAGATGTGGACCTTGTCATTTTACAGAGTAACTTTATGTAATCTCATATCCCGTATACAATTTTTATGGTTCATACTAACCAGCTTTTGTTTCAACAGTTTTTTAGTTTAGGCAGCCCGGTCTCCCCCTTTTTTTTTTTATATATATATATATATATATATATATATATATATATATATTTTTTTTTTTTTTTTATATACATTTTTTAATAATGAATTATTTCCGACTGATGTCTGATTGGAAGTACTACCTAAAAATACTCCTGGGGAAAAGTGGGCACTTTGCCCGTCGTTTGCAGCAGTCAGTGTTGACATGTTATGACTGAGCTTTTTTATACTGAATTACTATTAATTTTTTTAACATTATGCCAATGTTTTTCCCTTACAAACGTAAAAAAAAATCTGGATTTTTGACTTACCGTAAAATCCTTTTCTCTGAAGTTCATTGACAGATGCAGGTCCATATTCTTCCTAACCATTGGGTTATGCTGCCTCCTACAGGAGTAGGACACTAGGCAGGAAAAAAAAAAAATAAATAAACTTTAGCACGCCTATGGGGCAGTCCCTGAATGCATACACCCACTCACTCTGCTATAGGATTCAGTTTTGTTGCAAGCAGTGTCAGAAGTAAAAAAAACCCCAACCCACTCAAATAGAGGGGCGGGTGCTGCGACTGTCAATGAACTTTAGAGAAAAGGATTTTACGGTAAGTCAAAAACCCAGTTTTCTCCATCGTTCATTGACAGACGCAGCTCCATATTCTTCTTAACCATTGGAACATCCCAAAGCAGTAATTGCATGAGGGGTGGGAAAACAACGCAGAGAAAGAAAGCAATTCCCCAAAGGCTAAACTAAGCCAACCAGATAACATGGAGCTCACCTAGAAACATACACCCTCAAAGAGAAAAATTGCTCTTTTAAACAGCAGCCTGCAAAACCTTGCGGCCAAAAGAAGCATCCGAGGATGCCAACACATCTACTTTGTAGAATTTAGTGAACGTGTGCACAGACGACCAAGCTGCTGCCTCGCAAACTTGTATTACTGACGCCTGATGGCGAAAGGCCCAAGAGGCACTCAGCGCCCTAGCTGACTGCGCCTTCACAGGAAAAGGTGGAACATGACCATTAAGTGTCCTTAACATGACCTAATACGCCTGTACCACCCTCTGCCTGATCCATCTGGTTATGGTCGCAGCAGACGCAGCCAATCCCTTCCGAGGTCCTTCCGTGAGGACAAAGTCTGATTTCCTGAAAGACCCGCCAGGCAACCCCTAATTGCCTGAACCACAGCCAAAGAATGCAAGGCAATTTCCTTGGGATAATCTAAAAGTAGAAATATCAGCGCAAATAAGTATGAATTCTCACACTAGTGAAAGAATTGGTGAAATAAATAATAGCTATATCCAAGCATGTGAATCACTACACATAAAAAATAAGATAGATAAATGAAGTAATACAGCGCCACTGATCCCAATAAGGTGCAAGTAACAAAAATAATTAGTGAAAAATGTGCAAATAAGTGCCCAATATGCTATTGCAATCCAAAAGCAAGGGATTGCTAAATATATAAATATAAGGTGCTCACATCATTAATTGATGTATACCTTACATAAACTCAAAAAATGTGCAAATAGGTAAAAAAAAACGGTATACTGAATTAACAAGTATAAAGTGTTACCTCAATAATAGTGTATACTTTGCGTGACCACATGAAATAAATTGTGCAAATTAGTAAAAACAACACATATTTAATAAATAAGATAAGATCCATAAAAACAGGAAATAAAGTGCTCAGTGCTAGTCCAGTGGATAAAGCATGGATAATAGATTCCACTGTTAATAAGTGCAATCACACAGTCTCTTCAGTGACCATAAAGTGCACGTGCCAAAAAGTGGATGTCATAGGTGCTCATGATCCCACAACCAATAATAGATGGCCTCTCACCTTAGGTTTTGACCCATGTTTCACCACTGGGTCAAAAAACACTAAATATATTAGGGAGGTATGCCAGGTCGTGTTGCCAAATCAGGAAATCCTAGGACGCTGTGCAGGCTGATATGAGATTCTGTCTTCCCATTCAGTAATCCAGGTCTCAGCGTATGGTCAGAGAATAAGAAAATGGGGAGATCTAAGGCTCTATGTTTACAAATTTTATTGACGAGTAAAGCAGAAATCCACTCACATTTAATTGCACATGAAGCTGTGCAGGCTGGAGGAGGCACTGTATTATTAGAAGGGAGACACAGGAGGTTTCGTCTCTCTGGAGTCCCTGCCCCCTAGACACGTGTCGTCATGCGCTTGTGGGCGTTCCGACTTCTTCAGTAGGGGTCAGGTCAGTGAGACGGACGGATCACATTTAACAGTCTGCCCACTAGGCTGTGTCCCCAATAGGCAGAATAACAACCAAGCCAGCTTCGGGAAGATATTGAAGGGCTTGATAAACCTATACATATTGAATTCAGGGAGTCCAGCGGCACCAGATCCAGCAGCCTCCTTCTATATAGAATGCCTAATATTAAAAAAACATTAACTAGACAACTATTATGATACAAAACAGGTTTATATTAAAATACAATAAAAATAAGAATCAAAAATTCAAAAAAAAATTTGAATAAAAATAAAATAAAAATAATAAGAACAAACATGAAAAAAAATCAAGAAAACAAAGGAATAAAGATAAAAATAAAAATAAGATTAAATGTGTAAAAATAAAAAAAATGTAAAAATAAAAAACCAATAAAGATATAAGTAAAAATAAAATTAAACGTGAAAAAAAAAAATCAGAAAAAAAAAAAATGTTGAAGTGAAATTATATGAACATAAAATATTTAGATAAAAGCATACAGGTTGTACAAGACTAATATACCCATAAAAAAGTGATCATATAAAATATAATCAAGGTATTTATAAAGTATGATAAGTTATAAAATATCATATACATAAAAATTAATCTATCACTAATATAGCCGTTAATGTCAACCTCCACATTGAGTCCTCTGGGTGTCAGTACTTTAGTTTCATAAATCCAAACCGTTTCACGTTTACTGAGGGCTCTAATAAAATTACCCACCCTCCAATGTTGTCTAACTATTTCCACCCCCCAGCATTTTAATGAACTCGGATCTCTGTGGTGTACAAGCCTGAAATGTTTTGAGACATTGTGGGTAACTTTACAGTTTTTAATGTTGGTGACATGCTCTTGTAGCCTTACCCGCAAATCTCTAGATGTATGCCTCACGTATTGGAGGCCACATCCACGTTCAAGCATGTACACCACTCCTACCTTCTCTTGTTTTTGTTGTCTTTTTTGTATATGTGGATACCCATGGTCCTGAGAGGGCAGCAAGAACCTAGATGCTATCAACAAAATGTTTTCCCTTAAGCACAGCACCTGAGCACAGGAGAGTTACTTTTGAAACCTTGTCAACAGCCTCCCCAGAAGAGTTGAAGCTGTTATAGCTGCAAAGGATGGGCCAACTTAATATTGAACCCTACAGATTAAGGCTGGGATGCCATTTAAGTTCATGTGTGTGTAAAGGCAGGTGTCCCAATACTTTTGACAATATAGTGCATCATCAGGGCATTGCTAGATCTGTTCAACTCTACGCTTCTGTAGTGCTGGCTAAAAATTACTCAACAAATTAAAATACACCTCTCTACTTGCCAGATAGAAGAATGGAATGACACCCCTCTTTTCGTCTAGCTAGAAGAATGGAATGTGTAAACAATTTCAAAATTTGGCTAAAACAACTCTCGCCAGAGAATTCTCTCACACATTCTTTACTTAGTCTTTGCCTATGTGGGTCCACTCTGATGGAGCTGGGAGGACAGATGGTTCTTAAGTTCAGCTGTCAACCCCCCCCCCCCCCCGGCATCCATCATCCCCTGATATACTGTAATTAGAGGCTTTCACACACAAATAAGGAATTCTGATTTTGGTTTCTTGCACAAAATTGGGAAACTGCAACAACTCTGTCCCTAAATGACGGTAACAAAAACCAAATCATTTAAACCCTAGTGAATCCAGAACATGTCTCACTTGTCTTATGTTGGATCATTACACATACTATTGGTAGACTTACCCTTTAACAGTTATGTACTAATTAAAGACTGTACAAAAATCACTACTTGTAGGCAGCAACGTACCATGGGAGATATAGTCCTTAGAAATTGAGCAAACAAGAAGCTGTAAAGAATGCAGGGAATTCCAAAAGTGCAAAAAGATGGCCAGCAGACAGACATACACAAAATGATAGGAACTTTTTCAAGTAAGATTTACTTACAAGTTGTAGCCAGGCAGTTTGAAGAAGTCACTCCTCTAGACCAGGGGCCTCCAAACATTCTAAATAAAGGACTAGTCCATTGTCCTTTAGGTTTTAGGGGGCCTGACAATGGGATTAGAAAATGTTTGGGCATCAGTGGGAGTAAAAAAGAAAGGGGGTAAAAACAGTGCCCCATCATTGGTATCAATGGGAACATTTTGCCCCAACCTTGGTATCAGTGGGAGGAATATAGTGCCCCATCATTGGTATTAGTGGGAGGAATAATGCCCCATCCTTGGTATCAGTGGGAGGAATAATGCCCCACTGTTGGTGTCAGTTGAAGGAATGGCACCCCATAATTAATGTCAGTAGGAGGAATAGTGCCTCGTATCAGTGCGAAGAATGGTGCCCCAAGGGTCAGACAAAGGCACAGTTTGGAGACCACTGCTCTAGACCATAGATGTATGCAATACTGCTCAGAGACTTTACTTCCCCGAGTCACTGCTTTGTGGTCAGGGGAAGCTAAGCGGGGTTGAGTGGATCAGCATTTAATCAATGCCTGGAAAACTCATTTCTTTACATTTCTTTTTCAGATATAGAGACTGGGTCCTGCACTGTCCCAAGGGCCCCAAAGCAGGCACATTGGCAAAATAATTAGAGGAAATAGCATAGAAGCAAAACGAATACATAGTTTGTATATACTGTGATCTTTTTACTGTTCCAAACTACAAAGAAAAAAAAAAAACACACACAGAACAGTTGCTGTATCTGATTGGTTTGGCTGACAATCTTCTCTCTGGCTCCTTCGATTTCAGTAAAAGGGAATTTTGGCCAGTTTCTGATGATTTTGCATATTGTATGGGCAGCTTTTTAAGGTGCATGATAAACATTCTCACAGAGGTATCACAATCTTCTCCCATCAACACAGAGACAATACTTACAGGTCGTACATACAGTTGGGGGCAAAAGAGTGGTTGGCTTTGTGCCCTAGAGAGGCACAATATTTAGCAATCGTATTGTAGGGCTCTGGTACATCAATTACAGTTTCTTCATCTAAAGAAATGGTATTGCCATTTAAAGACCAATCTCTGCTATCCACCTAGGGATAAAGCCAGAAAGAGTTTAGAGACATTTACGAGTCAAGTCCTGTCTTCATTTGAAAATTCAACCTATTCATATGTAATATTTCAGATTTGAAAAAAAAAAAAAAAAAAAAGTAAAAATAATAAAGAAAATGTACAGACATTCTATACCTTTCCACTTTAAAAGTGCAATTGCTTTTTATAATTTTTTTTTTTTTATATATATTAGAAATAGTAACAGGGATATTTTATGTATTTTGTTGTTCCAGTTTTGAGGTTCATTCTACAGATGTGTTTTACATGGATTACCTATAAAATAGGTGCATTTGTTGGAAACCCCCACCAAAGAAGCAAGCAGAATTTATTTTGTAGCGCACTGCATAAAGACAGAGATGTTAATGCAGCCTTATAGTTATGAAAAATGTGTACCTTTTACGATCATTAACAAAACATGCCAAATGTAATATGTAGTTACTCTAACAAGGATAGCAACAATGGTCAGCACAGAGGATAAGTGGTTAGCATTTCTGCCTTGCAGCGCTAGGCTCCTCTGCTTAAATCTCAAACAGGACACTATCTGCCTGGAGTTTGCATGGGTTTCCTCCCACACTTAAAAAATACTTTTAAAAAATACTATTAGGACAACTGGCTCTTATCTAATTTGTCCAAAGTATATGTATGTATGCAAGATAGGACTTCAGATTGTAAGCTCCTTAAGGGCAGAAAGTGATGTGAAAGCAAAATATATGGAATGCGTAAATTGTTGGCACTTATATATGTACTAAATAAAAATGAACCAAATCATTAAAAGGTCAAGTTTGTCAGGGAGCTCCTACCTCTTGATGTGTAATCCGAACTCCATTGTAAAAGGACATCACAGTATTGGGGCCAGCAGCTATTTTAGCATAGAGACCTTCTCCGGCATTGGAAATAAGCGAGTCTGCTACATACACTCTAAACAGAGGAAGACCAGAATTAGAAACTAGATGACATTGCATGCCTGGCAGATTCATCTACAGGTTTTAAAAATTGAGATATACCTCATCATGATTCTTTTTTTCCTCAAAAATACAGCTGTGGACACATTTGTTGGTTCCCTTACAGCTCATTAAAACAATGCATTACTCCTCCAGAAAAATATAATTAAAAAGCAGTTATACCTATATGCCTTCGGTATGTCAGAGTTAAGAAAATCCATGTGAAAAGAGAAACGATTGCCTATTCTACAAAGGTCTTTTATAATGGCCTGGACAGATTTGCTCATATTCAGTAGATCACAAAATGTTATTATATGGATATATCAAACTAATAGTTTTCTGAAATTAGTATTATGTGTATCTTAAACCTTGTAATCAGTCAGCCTATTTAAATAAAGAAACAGTAGCCACTCTGCTCTTTGGTATCATTGCTTGGACCACACTGAACATAGACCAGAGAGAGATAAGAAAATTGAAGACCAGCATCTCAAACGTAACATCTAGAAGGCCATCTTCAAGCAGCTTGATGTTCCTGTGACTACATTTGTAAATATTAAGAAACTTAAAACTATGGACACAAAAAAAAAAAAAAAAATTGATCCTGCAGTAATGCACTTCCTGTCCTAGTGTGACCACACTCACTGTACTGTATCAATGGGGGAGCAATATTGTCACCCTAGGTCAGGACAGGTGTTAAAACTACAAAAGTAAGCCTTGTTCGCAAAAGAGAGGTGAGTAGATAAGACTGCAGAATGCACAGGGCAGGATTTCTGAAAGAATATCCTAGGTGACGCATAAAGGTGAAATGAATCAACAAATCACCCCAAAAACGTGTCCATCAAAGAAATATTGTAAACGCATAATAACTAATGCGAATCAAAAATAGAAAAAACACTGAAAATGAATCAGTGCAAAAAAAAGTCCCAGTAACAAACAAGTCCAAAAAATCAAGAAGACAATTGCAGTCTCCTACACCTCCGTGGTAATCAAATAAGATCAAGTGCTCCTTAATCCACCACCACTAAGCAATCAAGCCTCTCACCTTCCTATCTGACCCAAGAGTCACCAATAGGTCAGATAAAGCAGTTCCCTTAAGGAATAATGGATCGATGGCCCAGTAGGAACTTGGAGCTGACAGGATAATCCAAGGACCAGTACTGGATAACTCGTAGTCCACACCAGGCATAATAACATGAGGGAAAATAAAGAAGCTCTTATGCTCTATGATAAATAGAAAGGGCATTTATTGAGCAGACTAACACAAGCCCGGCACTTCAGCAGTGCAAACTGCATCAGCTGTTGCCTGTACACAGTAGAGAAACGATGGGACGTGTGACCGAAAGGCTCCACCTCCTATACGCGTTACGTTTAGCATTCAGCATTGACTTCATCGGTAGACCCGACGATGGTGACCCCTACCAATGAAGTCAACACTGAATGCTCGACGTAACGCGCATAGGGGGAGGAGCCTGTCGGTCACACATCACATCGTTTCTCTGGGGTGTATATGGTAAAGCTAAAACAGCTCCCACTGCTGAAGTGCCGCGCTTGTAAGCTTATGTCTGCTCAATAAATGCCCTTTCTATATATCAGAGAGCTTTAGATTTTCTTTGTTTTCCCTCATGTTATTATGCCTGGTGTGGACTACGAGTGATCCAGTGCTGGTCCTGGGATTATCCTGTCAGCTCCAAGTTCCTACTGGTCCATTATCCCTTAAGGGAACTGCTTTATCTGACACATTTGTGACAGGACCATCCTCGCTCACTATAACTGCCTGGGGGGAGCCACATAAGGTCCATCTAAGGACTCAAGAGCCACGCTACTATTTCCAGCAGAGTGCATGCAGATTCCATCTATCATCTGGTATCCATGGGCTGAGACCGAAAAAGCCTGTGGTGTACATGCCCCTGGGGTGGCAGCCCATTGGTGCCTCAATCTCACTGGTGAGGGGCAGCTCACCTGAGTTTTTGTGGCACCATGGTCACTGCACCATCACACTTTTTCAGCACCTGCCTCTTGGGGCGGGCCTTTTGGCCAACACCAGAGGAATTTTTTATTCCTGGCCGGGGGGCCTGCCAAGGTCTTGCACTTTGGCACTACCCTGCACTTCTCCACTTCCCTTTTACCCACTATGTTTTTCTTTGTTGTGTGTCACGTTTGTCCCTTTTGGTTGAGCACTTGCACGACTTGGATGGCGTAGGTCCTCGGGCCTGCCCTGAAAGTCTTGGGAGGGGGTGGATATGGCCTTTTAGCTTAGTTCGCCCTCTCCCATGGGGTCTCCCTTCGGGGGAGCCCTACCTAGTACTCGGGGTGGGCTGTTTCGGCAGTCCCCCTGAAGAATGGGGTCTGCCCGGCTTCGGCTGGGTGGACCAAAGTGAGTACCTCAGTCCCTGTCAGGAGCTTCGCGCCCCGGGGGGATCAGGGTTAGGGCCCTTCCTCTTCGGAGGAGGGCCATGTGTACGCCTTGTGCACTTTTTGTGTGTCTCACGTTTGCGTGTGTGCACTTTTTTATGCACCGGGTGTAAGTCTTTTGAGTGTGTTTCACACACCACGGGCTTAAAGAAAAAAAAAAAAATCTGGTATCCATTTAAAAGGAAGTGGGTGTTACAGGCCGATTCCCCTTTATTGTCCGGTTAGTGAGGGACAGATGGGAGCACAGAGTGGAGGCACCTGGCACAAAGTATTTCTGATGTGGAACTGTCAGCAAGCTATAAGATTTTGAGCACAGAGCACTTCTATAAGAGCGGAGTGAAATCACTTGGTTTACATACAAGCACGGAGCACCTTTTTATTAAATAGACTTTTTAAAGGGAATAGTTATATTTTGGCTTATTTGTCATTTGGAGATATCACTTTGCATGATTATTGGTAATCATTTGTATTTATGCACAAAAGATTCTGATATTTTGATATTGATAGTTATATTTTACAAATTATATTATAACACATTGATTTATGTTTATAGCACTAGTTGTAGCAGCGCTGACACATACTTTTTAAGATTTATTTAAAGGCACCCCCTTATGTCTAGCAGCAGCTTATCCTATACTAATAGTGTGCTATTTCTACCAGAAGCGCAGGTACCCGCACCTTGCATATATATTTCTCAGAGACCGCTTACCTCTGATTTCTAAATGAAGGCCTTCATACAGGGTGTTGCTACCACTGTTACTTCTATACATTTCCAGCGATCTCAGCCTGGATCATTTGACTTTGTAGAAACCTCCCTTTGAACCCATTAGGCATATTCTATCCTTACTCTCAAGGTTGCCTTTCTCATCACTGTAAAGAATCCCTTTCTTGTGCGACACAAGAACAGAGGCTTACCTTAAGGCTGAACTCCACCCAAAATGGGAAGTTCTGCTTTAAGGCCTCCTCCCCCACTACTCTTAACATTTGCCATTTTTCTTTGGGGGGGGGGGGGAGCAGGTACCTGGTTTTGACAGGTATCCGCTCCTACTTCTGCTTGGAACGTCAAGGCGAGCTGTGAAGCCGCAAGCTGTCACAACTAGGTACCCACAGTTAAGATGCCTGGAGCCAAGGACAGTCCCCAGCTCCCCCTCGGATGAGCATAGCACTGGATACTGGTACAGATAAGGGTCTATTAAAAGTCAGCAGCTAGTTTTTGTAGCTGCTGACTTTTAAATTTATCGAAAACCAACCGGAGCTCCTCTCTAAAGATACCCAGAGCTAGTTACAGTTATTGCAGAGGGTAAAACTGGAAAGAAAGTCCAATGTGTTTCTAGTTGCAGAATGTATCATCTTTGTATACCATCATTCAATTTGAGGATGCCTCATAAATCAACCCCTTTATCTGATGTAATTCCATGCACCACACATTTATATTTTACAGTATTCTTGTAGCTTTCAATATGTAGGGTGCACTTTGTGACCTTTGAAAAAAAGGTTGATAAAAGATTATACCTTCTGGAGGTGATTCAGTCAAGTTAGGGACATCTCCAGGAGAGAGACAAAATTTTAAACTCTTGAGTTGGGCTTACCATAGAGTTAGACATAATTGATTTTAGAAGTGATTATCAGTACCTATGGTTCGCAAGTAGTGCCTTCTTTTAGGTTTTAATTTTGTGTCCCTTTCACATTTTTATGTATTTTAGTTGAATGTGTTCTACATTTAGTTTATTTTCTAATTAGATTTGTATTTAATTATGGGATATGGATTGGTTTATATGCATGTTTGATATTGTGAGATATTAATTTTAATTCCCTTTATGGGTTTATACTCCAATAGCGATTAGCGGTACATGCCATTCAGCCATTTCCTTGACAAAATCAGAAAGCCCAAAACGTGTTGGGAGCATGGCTGTACGGCACCCAGATGTGATGCCAGCGGCTCACTATAAGTATGATATTGGGCTGCAGGAGAGAGACATTGTTTTCAGCCGTAAGTTCAGTACATTTGTTCAGTACATTTATTTTCACAGCACTACAATTTTTTTTCTGAAAACGAGGATAAGACTGTTGTAAAGCCCATGGCCTCTTTTCTTACCAAGGTTTGATTTCCTTTCATCTTAACCAGGACATTGTTTTGCCATCTCACCATCCTACTAAAACATCCTATGGAGATTTACCTCCATTGCCTGGATATGGTATGTGCTGTTTGAGTTTCTCAACTTCTTTTCAACAGTCCAACTTTCTGTAGTTCTTGATGGACCCCATGGGGGAAAGCCGGCTTGTTCTACAATTGCTAGGTGGGGTTTACAGCTCCTCAAATACTTATGACCTCATTTTCAACATTAGGCATTTGTTTCTCAGATTTTGCAAGCCTATCCCCTGAGCTTCTGTTACCACATTCAAGGCCGCTAATCGACAAAAAAGTTTTTCAATAATCCCATTTGACAGAAGTCATTTGTTAGATCGATTTCTAGCCATAGATGTATTGAAATTCATCTGGTCTCTGCTGAACTGGACAAATTACAATCCATCTAGGGCCAGCTTAAGTTTACTAGGTGCATGTTCAGGCTTCAGCTGATGCTAGCTTCGATATTATAGTTCCTAAAGCAACTGTAGGCTCTGTTGAGCTATCTCTGTAAACCATTTGTTTTTCGTGGGCCCCCCACCTCAGTTGAACTGCTTTTGGACTACCCAATGTACCAGAGTATCGTAGTATGTGACTATGTGTCGTAATTTAGGAGGAGGAAAAACTGTTGCTGTAACTACTTAACTGCTTCAATACTGGGCACTTTTACCCCCTTCCTGCACAGGCCAATTTTCAGCTTTCAGCGCTGTCGCACTTTAAATGACAATTGAAAAAACAAAAAAAAAAAAAAACACCACTAGATTTTTGTCTTACCGTAAAATTCTTTTCTCTGATGCTCATTGACGGACACAGCTTCACATCTTCATTGACCGTTGGGTTATGCTGCTCTTCCTAGGAGTAGGACACTAGGCGTAAAAGGGTTAACAAAAGTTAACAAGACTTTGACTACGCCCATGGGCAGTCCCAGGGGGGTATACTCTCACTTCCTGCTCTAGGAAGTCAGTTTTGTAACAATAGTGTCAGAAGAGTACATAACCCAACTCCAGAGGGGTGGGTGCTGTGTCCGTCAATGAACATCAGAGAAAAGGATTTTATGGTAAGACAAAAATCCAGTTATCGCTTTCGTTCATTGACTGACACAGCTTCATATCTTCACTGACCGTTGGGATGTCCCAAAGCAGTGTCATCATGAGGGGTAGGCACACAGCAAACTTAACAAAAAAAAAACACGGCTAACAGAAAAAAATAGCCAACCAGGCAATAAAGGAGCCCAACCAGGAACAACTGGAGCTTAACCGGGAAACTGGGGGAAAAAAAAAAAAACACAAACACACCCTCAAGAGGCCACAGCCTCCACAACAGCGGCTTGCAAAACTTTGCGGTTGAAAGCAGTATCCGCAGATGCCAGGACGTCCACCTTGTAAAACTTGGTGAATGTATGCATAGATGACCAGGTGGCCGCCTTGCACACCTGGACCACCGACGCCTGATGACAGAAGGCCCAGGAGGCACTTAGCCCCCTTGTAGATGCACCATGACAGGGAAAGGAGGGACCTGACCCTTAATGGAATAGGCCTGCACCACCGTCTGCCTGATCCACCTGAAAATAGTCGCAGCAGACGCAGCCTGCCCCTTACAGGGTTAATCCATAAGTACAAATAGGGAAGCCGATTTACGAATGGTTACAGTCACCACCAGGTACACCCTGATGGCACGAACCACATCCAAGGAATGTAAGGCAATCTCTTTTGGATGTTTTGGCTTCGGACACAGCGAAGGCAACACAATGTTCTCATTCAAATGGAAGCCCGAGATGACTTTAGAAAGAAATGACTGACAGGGATGGAGAACCAGCTTGACCCTGTGAATCACCAGATAAGGTGACTGACAGGACAATGCAGCCAATTCGGAAACCCTGCGTGCCGAAGTGATGGCCACCAAGAAGGCCACCTTCTGTGATAGAGTCAAAGGAATCTCGCGAATATTCTCAAAAGGATCTTTTTGAAGAGCGGAGAACACCAAATTAAGATCCCACAGGGGCACCAAAGACCTCACAGGAGAAGCCACATGGCGAACTCCTTGCACAAAAGTTGGAAAAAAATTGCCAACGCAGAAATCTGGCCCTTAATGGTGCCCAGAGCTTTCTACACCCTCTTGTAGAAATTCCAGCAGACGTTATATCGAGAAGGCATGGGGGGGGGGGGGAGACACCCCGAACCTCAAACCAAGTAATATACGCCTTCCAAACCAGATGATAGAAAATGTACTTCCGCAAGATCTTTCTCTTAACAGAGTAGGAATCACCGAATCAGACAATCCTCTATCCTTCAGTACCTGGCTTTCAATAGCCAGGCCGTTAAAGCCAGTGACTGTAAAGCAGGATGGAAGATCGGGCCTTGAGACAACAGATCTTCTCTGAGAGGGAGCCACCAAGGAGCAATGGCGACCAGTCTTACCGCGGGGTTGGTACCAAGATCAGCGAGCCCAGTCCGGAGCTATCAGGATCACTGGAATCCCGTCTGCCTCGATCCTGCGCAGAAGTCTTGGCAGAAGCTGTAACGGAGGGAAGGCATTAATTAGACAATGCTGATCCCATGGGGCCACCAGAGCATCTACTGCGTCTGCCAAGGGGTCTCGAGATCTTGCTACGAACCTCTGAACCTTCCTGTTGAGAAGAGAAGCCAGTAGATCCACATCGGGAGTCCCCCACCGGAGGCACAATTGTTGAAACACCTCCAGATGGAGAGACCATTCGCGCCGGACTCAGAGCCTGCCGGCGGAGGTAGTCCGCCTGCCAATTTTCCACACCTGGAATGTTCACAGCAGAAAGGGCTGGAACATTTCCTTCTGCCCATCTCAGAAAAACAGCCACTTCTTTGGCTGCAGGAGCACTCCTTGTGCCCCCTTGATGATTGACATATGCCACAACCATGGCGTTGTCCGATTGAATCCTTACCGGACACCCTTGTAGATCTGTTCACTGGGACAGAAAGTCTGATCGCCCGGATTTCCAGGATGTTGATCGGCAGAGCAGACTCCTCGCGAGTCCAAACCCCCTGGGCCGAATGTCTGCTCAAGGTACCTCCCCACCCGGACAAACTGGCATCTGTGGAGATCACCATCCAGTATAAGGAAAGGAAGGGTAGGCAGGATTTTCCCTGACGAAGAGCTGGAGAGCGGAGCCACCACAGCAAGACGCCCCTCGTATCCTGGGTCAACCTGATCAGACTGTCCAGGGATCCAGGATTCCTGTCCCATTTTTCCAGGATCTCCCTCTGCAGGGGTCTTGGGTGAAAAACAGAACCACCTCATAAGTGGGAACCATCAACCCCAGCACTTGCATGCAAGTCCTAAGAGATGACCAGCGGTTGGACAACAGCAGCTGAATAGCATGCTGCAGCTTTTGCAGTTTCTCCTCTGGGAGAAGCACTCGACCCGAGACCGAATCCAGAATCAATCCCAGATAATCCAGCCCGTTGGGACCGAGTCAGAGCTGATTTCTGAAAATTCAGCATCCAGCCGAAATCTTGTAAAGTTTGCACAGTGATTTCCAGATCGTTCTGTAAGACGGAACGCAATCCTGCTCGTAGAAGAAGGTCGTCCACGTACCCCAGTATCGCAATTCCTCTCTGCCTGAGTAAGGCGAGTACCGGGGCCAACACTTTCGTGAATACCCGAGGAGCTGATGCGACACCAAAGGGTAACGCCACAAATTGATAATGCCCTTTTGCCACCGCAAAAGTGAAGGAAGCGTTGATGTCCGCTATATATTGGAATATGAAGATAGGCGTCCTTGATGTTGATGGCGGCCAAAAAATCCCCTTGCTGAAGGAAAGCCACTACTGTGCAAATGGACTCCATCTTGAATTTTTGAACCTTCACAAAGCGGTTCAAGGCCTTGAGGTCCAAAATTGGACGAACCTTGCCCTTTTCTCTGGGAACAGTGAGAAGGTTGGAATAAAACCCCTGAAAGCGTTCCATTTCTGGAACTGGCACGATGATCCCCTGCAAGAGCAAATCTTGCACCGCTCCCATAAGGCCCTGCAACCGATTCGGGGACGAGTGTATGTTGGAAGGGAAGAACCTTGCTGGAGGCAAGGACCGAAACTTGATCTTGTATCCGGATCAGATCAATTCATGAACCCATTTGTCTTGAATGAGGGAGGTCCAAGGATCCGGAAAGAAGCAAAGACGTCCCTCCGCCCCTTGAATGGGTGAGCGCATCCCTTCAGGCTGAAGAGGACTTGTCTGCGAAGCCAGAGGGGCCCACTTTTGACTTACCAACCTAGGGTCTCTTGGAACCCCCAGAGAATGCTCGGGATGGTTTTGAACCCTTGCCCTGGGTGGGACGAAAGGGCAGATTGTGGGCTGAGAATACCGCACCACATTTGCACCGAGGCTCTCTGCCCTTTGCGCTCTGCAAAAGCAGTGTGTTCTTACCACCAGTGAGACCTTTAATGATCTCTTCCATTGAAGCTCCGAACAGTCGATCCCCCACAAACGGGAGATCGGTCAGCACCTTCTTGGAAGCTTGGTCCGCCAAAGCAGGCGGCAGAGGGTCACCGCAGTCACAGACGCCTTGCAGGCCAACAGGGCCGCATCCAGGGAGGCATCACATATTATTGCAACCCCTGTTTGAACTGGTCCGTCAATTCCGCCAGCTCTGGAGGATGTTGACCTCCCTTCCAAATCCTGGCGCAGGATTCTAGCCCATTCCATTAAGGCCTGAGAGACCAAGGTAATGGCGAACACGGGCCTCAAAATGGAACCTGTCACAGTGAAAAGATGGGGGACCACAGCCTCAGCCTTCCTGTCCGCAGGATCTTTAAAGGCCAGAGCGTCCTCTACCAGTAGCAAGGTGGCCTTATTCAGCCTGGAAACTTGCGAATCTACGACCGGTGGAACCGTCAGTTTCCTAATAAGGGACTCCTCAAAAGGATACCTCCGAGCAAAACGCTTAGATATCCCAACCATGCGTTTTCGGGGGGGGAACTACACTGACTGGTGACAATCTAATCAAAATAGGCGGGAAAGGGAAACACCTTAAGCGCATTTGATGGTTTGCGGGTACCAAGCGTGGCCGATGCAGCACTAATAGTATCCTCCATTTCTAGAGTTTCTCGCACGGATACTATCAGTGCCTCCACAAGCACCTTTTTTTGTGAAACGGACAAGGAAGAGGGCTCATTCTCACTATCAGAGCCCTCCAGTTGCATGGACGCAGACCCCGTGGGGTTGCTGGCGTCCGGGGCAGCCACTTCATCCCCAGAATCTGACTACCCAGAGGGCGCAGGTGAGGGCTGAGGGTGCTTCTTTCCCTGTCTTTTCAGCAGGGCTGAATCCACTTTTGATACCAGCGACTGCAGGACCGCAGTCATGGCCACCAGGGCGGACGTAGATTCGGAGAGTCCCGCGACCTTCGAGAGTGGACCTGGTGGTGACATGCTCTAAAGGTTCCATTGAAAACGCCAGGGATCAAAAAAAAAAAAAAATAAAAAAAAAAAAGTGTCCCTCCACTTTTTTTTTTAAGGCCCCAACTAATGCTACAGCAGGAAGGAGGGGGGGGGGGGTCGCATACATCCCCGAAGACTCACCACACCGTCACAGATTGAGAGCCAGCAGCATTAGTCAGCCTGTTCCGTGCCACTCAGAGGAAATTGGAATGGCCGTGCCACCACTAGAGGCCCCCCCCCCCCGCTGCACACCGCTCCTCTGACTACAGGAAAATGGCTGGCAATAGGCTTCCATGGAAGCCTCTACAAATGTGGCTGCGGAATGCAGCAAAGTAGGGCTACAATAAAATGGCGGCGCCACGCAGTGGGAGCGCGGCACACTAGACCCCAGGGCCTATTACAAATGTCTTATTCAGCAGGGGGGGGGGCTTTACTAGGGACCCCCCCCCCACCTGGCCAAAAAAAAGGGTGCCATTTGTTTTGGGAACCGCCAAATTACGTTCCGAGCCCCTACCAGCCACAGCTCCCCATACACAGTCCTCACCCCTGCACTGCCTCCGTTTTGGGAGGGGGGGTTAGCACGGAGGCCCCCCCTTTTTGAAAATGGGGAACCAGAGGGGTCAGCATACCTTTGGAGACCGTGCACCACTCCAGGCACAACATCTCCCCATCTTGGTATGGGGGGGGGGGGAGCTGCGGGCCAGGGGTACGCTGCGACTTAGGCCACAACCCAGTCGTGTGCGTCCTTACGAGGTGTTCCACTCGCCGCCCAGCCCCTGTCAAGTGGGTCTATGTCACGGCCGACTGAGCGCGGAGCTACAGTCTGCGCACGCTCGCTGGCTAGATTGGGGGGACCTTAAGGATCTAGAATATCCAGTGCGTCACCCAGTACGGCAGTTAATTGCAGTTCACAGGAACAGCTTGATTGTAAAAGGAAAAATTTTCGTTTAAAATTGAGAAAAAATGCCAGGACCAGAGATCCCAGCAGGGAGCTAGGTCCTTATTCCTACTAGGCAGAAAAAAACTGACATCCTATAGCAGGAAGTGGGAGTATACCCCCCCGGGACCGCCCATGGGCGTAGTCAAAGTCTTGTTAACCCTTTTCCGCCTAGTGTCCTACTCCTAGGAAGAGAAGCATAACCCAACGGTCAATGAAGATATGAAGCGGTGTCCGTCAATGAACGAAAGAGAAAAAAAAGTTTTAGTTTTTGTTGGAAAATTTTGTAAATAAGTCTTTTCCTTCACTGATGTGCGCTGATGAAGCTGCACTGAAGAGACAGCACTAATATGCAGCACTGATAGCGACACTGACGGGCCTCATTACTGGAAACTGACTGGCATCGCTGCTGGGAACTGCACTGATTATCAGTGCCCATATCTGCGCAGGTTTCCCCTGTGAGGAAATGCCCCCAATCGGCTCTCCTCACCTCACACTGTCAGTGTGAGGCAAGGAGAGCAAATAACCGGCATTTCCTTGTTTACATGTGATCAGCTGTGATTGGACACAGCCGATC
This sequence comes from Pelophylax lessonae, assembly GCF_965119305.1. Taxonomy (NCBI): domain Eukaryota; kingdom Metazoa; phylum Chordata; class Amphibia; order Anura; family Ranidae; genus Pelophylax; species Pelophylax lessonae. Next base: position 651,417,974 of record NC_138768.1, read on the forward strand.
ACATGTGTAAAGAGCCGCATCTATCGGCTCTTTACCAGGATCAGGATGCGCCGTGTCCCAGTAACACAGCATGCCGCTGATTGCTGCAGGTGTGCAAGCGCGGCGAGAGTGGGACAACGTCATAGGATGTCGTCCCAGAACAAAAGAGCACCTCATTTGTCTATACGGCGGCCGGAAGGTGGTTAAAGCAGAGCCCTCCCCATAAACAACAAAATAAATAACTTCATAAAAGCTAAAACAAAACAGTCCTTTGCTGCAATATTCATCCCAGTCCAGATTTTCTATGCAGTACTTTTTTCTGCCACTATTGCTTCTTACCCTTACACTCTAGTCCTTGTGTACAAGGACTGCAAAAGGCTAAATACCAGGTAAAAGTTACTTACACAGCTTGCATTTAAAAAATAAAATGTAATCATGTGGTAATGATTATGGAGATGCATTAAAGTGTAACCCCACTTTCATAGTGGAAAAAAAAAAAAAGAAAATAAAGAAAAAAATAATATCATTGAATGTTATTAAAAATTCCTTTTCGATCTGCAGCTCTGTAATTTTCTGAAAATGCAATATGGCTACCTGGAGGTGTACTGAACACACCCCAGAAACATTTCCTATTTGTGTGATTGGCTCACCAATTTTCCCAGAAGTCTGCCCAAGATACAAGTAAGATTTCAGGCATCCCCTGGAACAAACATGTCATTTTTGGTGAGATACTCCCAATAGGAAATACCTTCTAAAGAGACGCAAGCCCAGCAGCTTTCCTCTTTAATGATCTGCAGCTGCACAGATGATTGATAATTATGAAATCACTCCCATTAGACCCACTCAGCACAGGGGAACAGATAAGCAGTGATTTCTTCAGAATAAGGCCCCTTTCACATGGGCGATCCGATCCGCCTGTTAGTTTTCAGGCGTACCTGATCGGATTCTGAATGCATCCCTATGGGGCAGCGGATGTCAGCGGTGACATGTCCGCTGACACCCGCTGCTCTCCGATCCATGAAATCTGGACGGATGGAAACCCTATTTTCCATCCGTCTGGAGGATCGGATCGAATGAGAATGGACAGGCGGTCCGTTCTCATCCGATCTCCCCATAGAGGACAGCGGTGATCTGACAGCTCTGTCTCCGCACACAGAGCTCCGGCAGATCGAGCCCCTGCTGAGCAGAACGGACTCCGTTGGGCGGTGCACCCGTGTGAAAGAGGCCCAACAAAAAGGTAGGAATCTGCAACAAAGGTTGTTATGATCCTTGTAATGCACATACACAGTAGATCACCCAGAAGGGAATGTTTTTTTGTGTCTCTTGTATCTGCCTGGAGTTAAGCCTTAAAGTGGAGTTCCACCCATTTTAATAAGTTTAGATGTACATAATCCCCTTTAAAAATGCTTTTACCAATGTAAACCAATTTTTTTTTGTTGTTGCAAGAAAATACCTTTTTTTCTTCTTTATTCATCCGCTTTTCCGGGTCCGGTGGCCTATAGGCGATTACGTCACTAGGCGATTTGCAAGGGCTGCTGGGATGTATCCCAGCAGCCCTTGCAAATCGCCTAGTGACGAAATCTCGCATTATTACACCGGCACCAGCTGTACTCAGGGATGTATTGATTTGAGTCCACGCTCTGCCCCGCCTCCTCTTAGTGAGCTCTACGGGATGTATTGCTTTGAGTCTGTGCTCTGCCCCGCCTCCTCTTAGTGAGCACGGACTGAAAGCATTACATCCCGTAGAGCTCACTGAGAGGAGGCGGGGCGTGGACTCAAATCAATACATCCCTGAGTACAGGTGGTGCCGATGTAATAATGCGAGATTTAGTCACTAGGCGATTCGCAATGGCTGCTGGGATACATCCCAGCAGCCCTTGCGAATCCCCTAGTGACGTAATCGCCTATAGGCGGCTGGACACAGAAGTGCGGATGAATAAAGAAGAAAAAAAAGGTATTTCTTTGGGGGATTACGTACATCTAAATTTATTAAAATGGGTGGAACTCCACTTTAAGTAACCCTGGCAGTGTTAGTGTGTGTTGCAAGCCCGGTCATGGTCAGTTTTTTCTGGACAGCTTGGCCTGCATGCAAATGTGGAGACAATATTAAAAAGGCAAGAAAAAAAAAAAAAAGGAGACTAAATACTGTTATCACATGTCTGAAGGTTCTCATTCATCCAGGTCACGGTATATCTAGAAGTATATGGTCACATTCAACTGGCTTATTCTGTAATTTGAAGACATTTTGTCCATTATTCAATATACTTTATCAGTTCAAAGGAGTGTCAGGAAAATACACCAGCATTTATATCCATACAGTATACACCATCACCTTGATTCAATCACCATAGAAAGGTAGAGGTTGATTGTACAGGATCATGATGAGAGGTGTGAAAATTGTGGAACTTCCCACTTATAGTTACTAGGGCTGCCACGACGCGTCGACGTAGTCGACTACAAAAAATCGTCGACGTGCGAAAAAAAGCGTCGACGCGTCAGCACGTGACGTGACGTCACACGCATCTCGCGCGAGTTGCATTAATAGTGCGGCACAGCAGCGGTAATGGCGACATCTGATCCTGGGGGAGAAAAAGCCAGCAGCAGCAGTGGTTCCACGTCCAGCAGCAGAGTACAAAAGGCTTCCAGCAGCAGTTCCAGCAGCACACCACCAGTACAAAAGACAGCGAGAGCCCGATCACGGTCATCAAGGGTATGGGAATACTTTCAGCAGAGGCCAAATAAAATGGTCCTCTGTTCCCTTTGCAAAAGTGAAATGGCATACCACGGCAGCACAACTGCTATGCATGAGCACCTCAGAAGAAAGCATCCTGGCGCACTGACCACAAAGGACGAGCCATCTTTGTAAGTACTAGTACTACTAATTTCAACAATATAATGAATGCATTGCTAGCTGATGATTGCTTAGGCCAGGCCAGCTCACTACAAGGCATTTTGCATTTGCAGCCCTCAGTGTCTGTCTTGTGGATCCCTCAGGTCATGATTGACAACAAGTGCAATGATCTGACCATGACCACCAGCACACCTGAGAGCTATTTTGACTGTGACTGCACTCTGCAGCATTATTAATTACAACATTGGCCATGGATATCTCAAAATTCTACTAGAAAAACTACAATTAATATTGTTAGCGTTGAGGCTGAGCATTCATAGATGTGTAAATTGGTAATGTTATTAATTATTATTATTATTAATTATTATTGTTGTTTTTCCTCAGGAAGAGGCAAAGCTGTGTACAAGATTTCTACTTTCATAAAAAGGATGTCACTGCTTGCACACCCCAAGTGGCCATTACACTTACCAATAGCATACACAACATGATTGTAAAAGATATGAGACCTCTTTCCATTGTAGACGGTCAAGGATTTCGTGAGATGATCAGCACATTTTACCCAGGATACACACTTCCCTCGAGGTCCCATTTCACGAAGCTGATGGAGAGGAAATATGAGGAGAATTTTGAAAGATTGAAAGCGTCAATCAAAGATGTCAAATCCAAAATAGCTCTCACCACAGACGCATGGACCAGTATTGCCACAGAGGCATACTTGGGTGTCACATGCCACTTCATTAATGAAGACTGGAAGCTTACATCCTACAATCTGACCACTATGCCACTTGAAGATCGCCACACAGCTGAAAACATTGCTAACTGGGTGGAAAAAGCAGCTGAGAAGTTTGAGATATCCATGGCCAATGTAATTGCAGTTGTTCATGATAATGCTTCAAATGTTGTCGCTGCTCTGCGTATTTTGGAAGTAAAGCATCCTGGCATCTCTTCTCTCAGGTGTGCTGGTCATACATTGCAGCTAGTTGTCAACCATGCCCTGAGGGATCCCCAGATCAGCAAGACACTGAGGGCTGCGAAGTGCCTTGTGGAACATTTAAAAAAAAGTGAGCTGGCCACTACAAAGCTTAAAGCAAAGCAACAACAAATGGGTACCCCTGATCATGCACTAATAAATGATGTATCTGTAAGATGGAACAGTACTTTACACATGCTTGAACAGAGGTGGCCTGTGACTGCCACACTTTCCGATCCTGATGTCACACCACGAGGGAAGCGCTTCCTGGATTTAAAACATGATCAGTGGAGCTTACTTGAGGAAGTGGAACAAGTCTTGAAGCCTTTTGAGTGTGCTACTGTTTTCTTGAGTGGAGAGTCCTATGTGACTGGTTCCGCTCTACCTCCTTTGGTAAAAGGCCTCCAGAAATCCATACAGAGCACAATTTGCGAGATAGCGGCAGTCAAGGCTTTCCAAAATGTTGCTGCACAGGAGATGACCACAAGATGGGAGAGGGAAACTAAATTCAGAGATGACGGAGGAGAAAATATATGTCTTATTGCAGCAGCCCTGGACCCCAGATTCCGCAAGCTAAAATTCCTGGCAGCAGAGGATAGTTTAAAAGTTCACCTCAAGGTCCAAGCTCTTGCTCTTGAAGAGAAAAGAAGATATGAGGAAGAGCAAACACATCAACGTCAATGTGAGGAACAGGTTCAGTCAGCCAGTACAATGAGTCCAGACATGAAACTTTCAGAAAAGAGGCAAGTGTCTATGTTGGACTCTTTGCTCGGTTCAGATTCAGATGAACACCACAGTAATGGTGAGGATGACACTGGTCACATCCAAGAACCAGAAATTCACAGTGAAGTTGTGAGGAATGAGATACACATGTACTTTAGTGAGCAGGCCATTCCAAAGGAAGACAATCCACTGAAATGGTGGAAGGAAAATGAAGGGAGGTTTCCCATCTTGGCCATGCTGGCAAAGAGTTACTTGTCTGTGCCTGCAACATCAACCCCATCTGAAAGTCTTTTCACAGTTGCTGGCAACATTGTGACTAAAAAAAGAGCAAGCCTAACTGCAGAGCATGTCGATATGCTAACCTTCCTCCATTGCAATGCTATATTATAGGTACAGGCCCCCAACCTGTACCTATTGCACTCTCTTGGGTTGTATTGTTGGACTTCTTTAAACTACAAGATGGCTGTTGGCTGCCTTCAGGTAATCTTTCCTCAGTATTGGCCATTAGAATTTGCACAGTGTTGAGCGGTGCTTGCTTTTTGTTGGACTTGGCTCCTTTAAAACTATGTTAGTTTTTAATTTATGTTTTACATTTACAAGTAACACACACACCAAAAAAATACTGGTCAAACACTGTATATGGAAAACATACCTAAAAAGTAACCAAGTTTTAAAGGAGCCAACTAGTCCAACAAAAGCACTGCTCAACACTGTGCAAAAGTAATGGCCAAAATAATGGCAAATACAGCAAAAGATTACCTGAAGGCAGAGAGCTGACTTGTAGTTTAAAGACATTAAAGTGTTAGGCAGATATGGCATTTTTCATGCCTGATGCCCTAAAGTGTTTGGCACTTTATGTGTCTCTTGTATTTTTGCACAGTTGCACAAGTTAGTGTTGTTGAGCACTGCAGTGCTTTATAATTTATATGGCATTTTGAATGCTTTTGGTTTTGAATTAATGGCATTATTCCTGCCTGATGTTAAAGTGTTGTTTACATTTTATTTTTGCCACTGAAACTTCAACCACATTGAAGTATTTTTTGGAAAAACTTTAATAAAAGTTGAAATATTATATTAGAAGTTGTACGTATCATTTTTTGTAAAGTTATTCAAAGGATTATTTAACTAATCAAAGAAAGAACACTAGATTAAGCAAAAAAACAAAAAAATTTAAATAATCGTTAGATTAGTCGACTAATCGTAAAAATAAATCGATAGATTAGTCGACAGACAAATTAATCGTTAGTTGCAGCCCTAATAGTTACATAATCAACACCTTGCTGTCAAAGAGGCTTCATATAGCTGTTAATCCTTCAATTTACATGGCTGAAAGTGTGAAGAGATGTCAAACATCTATGTAAACTGAAATGACCAATAATGAACAGAGGTGAGGAGCCTTCAACATTATGGGGTAGATTTACTAAAACTAGTGCACTAAGAATCTGGTGCAGCTGTACATGGTAGCCATTTAGCATCTTCAGCTTGACCAAATAAGCTTTGACAATAAAACCTGGAAGCAAATTGGTTTCTATGCAGAGCTGCACCAAATTTAGCACTATGCAGTTTTAGTAAATAATCCCCCCCCTCCCCCCATGTATCTGCCACAGAACACCATTTTAACCACTTGACCTCTGGAAGGTTTTACCCCCCCGGACAATTGCGTGGTCACGCAATGCTGTACCCAACTAAAATTTTTTTTTTCTTTCTGACAAATAGAGCTTTCTTTTGGTGGTATTTGATCACCTCTGCAGATTTCTTATGCTATAAACAAAAAAAAAAAAAAAAAAAAAAAAGAAGAAGAAGAAGGAGGCAGACAATGTTGAAAAAAAAATATTAAAATATATATAATATATATATTGATTGGTTTGCAAAAAAGTTATAGCATTTACAAACTAGCGGATATTTTTTATTTTACTAGAAATGGCAGCAATCAACTTATAGCAGGACTTCGATATTGTGGCAGACAAAAATCGGACACCTGACCCTTTTTGGGGACCAGTGACAATAATACATTGATCATTGCTTAAAAAAAAAAATTGGATTTTTGTACTTACCGTAAAATCCATTTCATTGACGGACACAGCGCTCCATATTCAGAACCATAGGGTTATATTGCCCCCTACAGGAGTAGGACACTGGAAAAAAAAAAAAAGAAGAAGACTTGGCTACTCCTATGGGCAGTCCTAGTTGGTATACATCCCCCTCTCTGCTATAGGCCTTCGGTTTTGTAACAGTGTCAGAAGTATTAAAACTCCATAGAGCGGTGGGTGCGGTGTCCGTCAGTGAACTCAGAGTTGGTTTTTATGGTAAGTACAAAAATCCTACTTTCTCTATTTCGTTCATTGACGGACACAGCGCTCCATATTCAGAACCATAGGGATGTCCCCAAGCAATGCCAAACATGAGGGGCGGGACAACAAAAAATCCCAAGGCTAAAACACAAGAGCCAACCAGGTAACAACAGCTCAACAAAAAAAAAAAGAACTGGAGCCCAACCTTAAACAATACACCCCCAAAGAGGGAACAGACCCTCTAAACAGCAGCCTGCAAAAGCTTGCGGCCAAAGGAAGCATCCGCAGATTCCAGTACATCCACTTTGTAGAATTTAGTGAAAAGTGTACACAGACAACCAAGTGGCCGCCTTGCAAACCTGCGTCACTGATGCCTAATGACAGAAGGCCCAAGAAGCACTAAGCGGCCGAGTAGAGTGCACCGTTACAGGGAAAGGAAGAACCTGACCCTTGATAGAATAGGTCTGAGTCACCGTCTGTCTGACCATGTTTAGTCGCAGAAGAAGACAGCCCTTTTCTAGGCCCGTCCGGGATCACAAAGTGAGTCTGACCTTCGAAGAGACTCTTTGGCTGCCAGATACAACCAAAATCGCTCCAACCACATCCAAGGCACGCAACGAAAATTCCTTGGAATGAGTGGGCCTGGGAGACATGGAAGACAACACAATGTCTTCATTCAAATCAAAGTCAGAGACCATCTTAGGTAGGAATGACGGGCGACGGACAAAGAACCACCTTATCTTTGTGGACCACAAGGTAGGGGGTACAACAAGATAAGGCCACTCGTTCCGACACCCTGCGAGCAGAGGTAATAGCCACCAAAAAAAAAAAAAAAAAAGATACCTTCTGAATCTCTCAAATATTTTCAAAGGGAGGCCTTTGGAGAACTAAAAGCACCAAGTTCAAATCCCAGGGTGGTAAAGGAGACCGCTGCAAAATTTTTGCCCACTCAGTTAGTGTTTTAAACACCAGGGCAATGGCTAGGACCGGCCTCAGTGCAGAACCAACAATAGTGAACATATTGCGGGCCACATACTCCGCCTTTCTGTCAGCTGGATCCTTAAAGACCCGAGATTCCTCCACCAGAATCATGGTTGCCTTGTTCAACCTAGAGACAGGGGGGGTCCACCACTGGTGGGACAGTCCACTTCTTGAGGAGTGACTCTTCAAAGGGGTATCTCAGCGCAAAGCGTTTAGGAACAACAAAGGGGCGTTTTGGACGCTCTCAATCTTTCTAAACAAACTATCGTCTGATGGGGGTCAGGTGGGAAAACATGCTCAGGTAAAGAGGGAACCCACCAGAAAAAAGCATTTAGCACTGCTGGAGAACTCACCCTCCCCTAAGGCACTACACCTGTATCACCACAGGGGCAACCGAAAGCAGAGCACCTCATAACCTGCAGAAGAGAGAGAGAGGGACCCCTCCAGAACTCACCACCCCAACAGAGTAGCACCACTCTGCACCGGGGATAGCCTGTATCCAAGTATGGCATTCCAAGGGAAAAGGAAACCCAGGAGTCAGCACAAGGGGAAAAGGAGGAGCTCCCACAGCCATATTTGCCGCCCAGAGGCTCCACTATCATTGCCGCCATTCCTAATGCATGCCCGACCAACCAAAAATGGCTGCCGGCCATAGAGAATCACACAGGCCTCAAAGTAATGTAGCCGACCACGGCAAAATGGCTGCCACAAGCAGCATCCACAAGGTTTCCAGGGACCCAAGAGGGACCCCTGGAGCCCAGGCCACATCCGAAAAGGAGGGGGGGGAATCCGGGCTCAGGACCACCATAATAGCCAGTGCCCACCTCAGCTGGTAAGACCGTTTAACTGGCATGCCGTCCTACCCCCCCCCCCACAGGTACATAGCAGTACACAAGCCCCATACACCTGCCAGCCCACCACTCCAGGGTGTGGGGGGGACAAAGATGGCCCACTTAGGGACCACCAACATAATAATAGGGGGATGGGGGTGCCCGCGTCCGCCCCAAACCACATCCAGGGGGAAAGGGGGGGACATCATACTCAACCATACCAGGAACCAGGCGGGCACAACTTCAGACAGAACCTCCTCATCACCCAAATGAGAGCTGTCGGTCAGGAGGAACACTGTAAATCGGGCTAAGACCCAGTTGTATGCGACATTGCAAGGCGCTTAACTCGCATGCCAGTCCCGTGTCCAGTGAGGCTCTGTCACATCCGACCCAGCACGGAGATCTGGTCTGCACGCGCTTGCTGGCCAGACTGGGGGGGACCACTGGATCTAGAAATCCAGCCAGTTGCCCAGTCCAGCAGTTGATTGCAGAGCTCACAGAAAAAAAAAAAAAAACTAGGAGAAAAAAAGCCATTTAAAAAAAGGAAAAAATTGCCAAGACCAATTCCGGCAGGGAACTAGGTCCTTTCTCCTGGCTAGGCAGAAAAAAAACTGAAGGCCTATAGCAGAGAGGGGGATGTATACCAGCTAGGACTGCCCATAGGCATAGCCAAGTCTTTTTTTTCTGCCTAGTGTCCTGCTCCTGTAGGGGGCAATATAACCCTATGGTTCTTAATATGGAGCTCTGTGTCCGTCAATGAACGAAAGAGAAATATGTCACTGTACTAATGACACTGGCTGGGAAGGAGTTATCAGGGGCAATCGAATGGTTAACTGTGTGCTTTGACTAGGGGAAGTTGTGCTTTGGGCAAGGGGTGCTTTGCAGAAACACAGGATCAAAGCCTTTCACGCTGACAGAACGACAATCTGCCTTGTTTACCCAAACGTGTCCCGGTGGATAGAGTCCCCCAGACCTGCTGATTGGCTCCCGCTGTATCCAATTACAGCGGGTCGCCGGTGGCATGTGCTTCCCAGACCTGGAAGTGTCAGATCACGTACTAGATACGTGATCTGGTGCAGAGCAGTCGCCCTGTCGCAGTACATGTACGTGGGGCGGTCGCTAATCGGTTAAATATCTCTGATCCTTTAGGCTATCCCTGAAACCTCACCTCTTCAGGGAAGCATATTACACCTCCAACTAATCTTTGATCACGTCCATCAGCTCATCCTCTCCAGTTATAACATTTTATACCACTTGCCCCACCCTTTTAGATTGTAAGCTCTTACGAACAGGGCCCTCTTAACCCTCTTGTGTTTTATTGTATTGTCACTGTACTGTCTCCCTTTTATATTGTAAAGAGCTGCGTAAACTGTTGGCGCTATATAAATCCTGTACAATAATAATAATAATAATAATAATAATAATAATAATAATCTCATGCTTTGACAATAATTCACACCTTTATTGTAAGAAAGCAGTAAATTGTAATCTTCACATTGAGACCGTTACAAATGTCCCCACCAGTCACCAAATTCAACCTTTAACTTGATGAAGAGAAGGGAACACCTGAAACAGACTTCAACTTTTATGTACCCAAGTACTGCTTACTTTTGAAAAAAATCCACAGCAGTTTCGGTATTAAAAGGAGTGCAGTGCTCTTTGGTAATATATTTATACAGTAGAAAAGAGTTTCTAATATGAGAATGATTGTTATTTTGTAAAAGTTTTAAAAACCATATGTAGCAAGTGAGGAAACTGCTACCAGCGTAGTTATGGCCGATATACTGTTCCTTTAACCACTTGCCGACTGCTCACAGTATATTTACTGCGGCAGTCGGCCCCGGCCAGGCAGAGTGACGTAGGTCTACGTCACTCGCCTGTCACTCCTTCTAGAGCCTTCACGGAGGAGTGCGGGAGTGTGACTGGCGGACCCGATGTCCGCCGGTCACACTACGATCGCCGCTACAGCGGGAGAAAGACAGAGCGGCTTATGTAAACAAGCCGCCTGTCAGTTCTCCCTGTGTAAAAATGAAGATCAGACGGTTCTACTATGTAGAACCGTTGCTTTGTTTTTACACCAATAGCAATGTCCCACTACAGTTAGAAGCACGCCCCTAGGACACACTTAACCTCTCCCTGTCCAATACAGTTAACCCCTTCCCTGCCAGTGTCATTTTTGCAGTAACAGTGCATATATATATATATATATAGCACTGATTACTGTAGTAATGTCACTGGTACCCCCAAAAGTGTCAAAAATGTCAGTCAAGGGTCCGATCTGTCCGCCGCAATGTCGCAGTACCGCAAAAAAAAAAAAAAAAAAAAAAAAAAAAAAAAAAAAAAAAAAAAATCGCAGATCGCCGCCATTACTCGTTAAAAAAAAAAAAAAAAAAAAAAAAAACACCAAAAATGACAAAAATCTTTCCCTTTGTTAGTAAACGCGATAACGTTTGCGCAAACCAATCAAAATATGCTTTTTGCGATTTTTTTTTACCAAACATAGGTAGCGTAAAACAAATTGGCCGAAAATGTTAAAAAATTTTGATTTTTACATTTTTTTTGGGGGGGGAATTTCATATAAAAAAAAAAGTGAAAAATAGTTATTTTTGCAAAAATTACGCTCTTTTTTTGCTTATAGCGCGTTCTCAAAAAAAAAAAAAAAAAAAAAAAAAAAAAAAAAAAAAAAAAAAAAAAAATCGCACAGGTGATCAAATACCACCAAAAGAAAGCTCTGTTTGTGGAAAAAAAAAAGAACGTGAAATTCGTTTAGGTACAGCGTCGCACGACCACGCAATTGTCCGTTAAAGTCACGCAGTAAAAAAAAAAAAAAAAAAAAGAAAAAAAAAAAAAAATCGCAAAAAACCCCCTGGTCTTTTAGCAGGAAAATCCTCCGGTGGTAAAGTGGTTAAGTTTGCTGCTTATTTTGAGGTTCTCCTGAAGAGTGACGTGTTGGATTGTGGGACATGTAGTCCAGAGGAGGATGAAGACTGTGCAAAGTGGGCCGAATGGAACTATACTCCCAGAGAGCTGTGGGTTCCGCGGGGGATTATGGGAGAGTCGATAAATAAGGGGCGGAGTCGGATGTTCGCTCTCTTGCCTCGGAGACCGCGCGTGAGGTGGACAGAGCCAGAGACCTGCTGCGGGGAGCAGAGCGAGCAAGGCCGTGGCCTATTGCGAAGATACCTGGGAGAGGTGGCGGATGTCACCGAGGAGTGACTGATCCAGAGCGGTGACACCTTGGAGAGATGGCGGACATTCGTGGAGGAGTGACCGGTCTGATGCAGAGGACTGTCGGAGAGAGGAGTCAGAGGATCGGGTGAGAGATACCCAATCGTAGTGAGCACAGCAGCCCACAGACACAGAGAAAGGGCCTGTGACGCAGTACAATTACAAAGAGAACTGTAACATAGTGGGGCGGTTGCCATAGGACACTGTTGATTCTGCCTAGTGCATGGTGAACCGGAAGGCTGCATCTGTGTGCACACAGCGAATTATACTGATATTAGTCAGATCCTGGATACAAGTACCCCTTTTTCTCTTTGGATTACAAATATTTGAGCTCCTGCTGCCAGCAAAGATTAGCAAGGCCTTGCTCAGGAAGAGACTCACCACTTAATCCAGAGACATAGGGGGGGCCCCTATAGGTGATAGAGTGCACCCTTCAAGGTTATATCTAAGATTGGTATATGTTCAGTGTGTCATATTCATGCAGCTGAGTTAGTCAGATCCAACTATCTTATCTATAGTTAATAAAGTGCTAAATGTCTGATGTGTCACTCTCACACATTTATAAGCAGAATTGCATTATTATTACAGTTATATTCATATGCTTCTTCAGTTAGATATTGCTATATTTATTTATTTTTAGAGCTCTAGAAAAGCTTGGCATTCTTGAACATGTGAGATTTTTTTTTTTACTACACTTCTTCTAAGCTACTTTTACATTAACATGTTTTTAAAAACTCACCTTTCATATTCATAGGGGTCAGGAAGCAATGGACTTGTGGAAATACAGGATGAAGTTGATTTATCAAAAGAATAAACTTTACCTTGAAGATGAAAAAACAAAAAACAAACAAAAACGGAGAATGATACACTGAATGATAAATTGATCTGATAATCTTAAATCTACAACTAAACAGGTGTGAGTACAGTATTTGGTCTTACAATAAATCAAATGGGTAAACCAGCACATAGGAAGCTTATGTGTAAAAACAATCACCAGAAATGCAGCTGTTGAACCATAGCAAAAGCTATGTGGCAAGTAAGAAAAATAAATTAGGTGCAATATCTGTGAAAAAATTGTATGACGAGAAAAGGTTTTGTGCATGTATGTATGTATGTATGTATGCCAATTATAAGTGCTAGTGCTTAAGTGCAAACATATATGCTAATAAGCACCTGAAACCAATTGCTTGGTATGTATGGGTGCAAACTTAAAGGTGCTGGTGCTTCAGTGCAATGGTGTATACTTAAAAACAATAATATTCATAAAACCAAAAAATTACCAATCAGAAAAAATTATTTCAATCACAAAAATATCTTGTGTGCAAAAAAGAAAAAATGCAAAAAATGCAAGCATTAGTAAAATACAAAAAAAAAACATTTCTCAAACTTAATAATCTCATATCAAACAATTAAAAATAAAGTCCATTGAATAAAGTTCATTATTATAATCCTCCCGTGCAGAAAAGTGCCAATAGTGCTGAAAAATAAATAAATTCCAAGGTGCTTGTGATGTGTCGGTGAGGATCCTTCCACCACAGTAATTAGTGCCTGGGTAAACTCACCAGATATATTGCTGGTAAAATTATAAACCAGCAATCAAGCTTTGTTCACACTTTACTTAATCCTTGACCTCCTCTCTCCTTGGTCACCGCAACTCAGGTTTAAATTAGTGGAATCACATAGAGGGATAAAGAGGGATGCCACACATAACGTTATACTGCATAATAAGACTATTTTATTTATAAAAGATAAGTTCCATAACACTAACAAGGATGGTGTCTGCCAGACACTAGGGATCTGTGCTGTGTAAAATTGATCCTCTGCTCAAGCCGTCCGTGAGCAGGGATATATAAAGCAGTTCCTTTCCAATGCTTGAGCAGTGCTGTCTCAGTGTCCGGTAAGCCTCGCCCTACCGGTTTCGTCACCTGACTTCTTCTCAGGGCGGTGTGAGAGATCAAGCATTGGAAAGGAACTGCTTTACATAACCCTGCTCACGGACGGCTTGAGCAGAGGATCAATTTTACACAGCACAGATCCCTAGTGTCTGGCAGACACCATCCTTGTGAGTGTTATGGAACTTAAAATAGTCTTATTATGCAGTATAACGCTATGTGTGACATCCCTCTTTATCCCTCTATGTGATTCCACTAATTTAAACGTGAGTTGCGGTGACCAAGGAGAGAGGAGGTCAAGGATTAAAGTGTGAACAAAGCTTGATTGCTGGTTTATAATTTTACCAGCAATATATCTGGTGAGTTTACCCAGGCACTAATTACTGTGGTGGAAGGATCCTCACCGACACATCACAAGCACCTTGGAATTTATTTATTTTTCAGCACTATTGGCACTTTTCTGCACGGGAGGATTATAATAATGAACTTTATTCAATGGACTTTATTTTTAATTGTTTGATATGAGATTATTAAGTTTGAGAAATATTTTTTAGTATTTTACTAATGCTTGCATTTTGCATTTTTTCTTTTTTGCACTTGCACTTTTTGCACACAAGATATTTTTGTGATAATTTTTTTCTGATGGGCAATTTTTTGGGTTTAGGAATATTATTGTTTTTAAGTATACACCATTGCACTAAAGCACCAGCACCTTAAGTTTGCACCCATACATACCAAGCAATTGGTTTCAGGTGCTTATTAGCATATATGTTTGCACTTAAGCACTAGCACTTATAATTAGCATACATTTGCTTTAGCATTTTTTTTGTTTTACATTAATCTCACTACCATCCCATATTTATTCACCACTATATTATATTATATATTATATATATATATATATATATATATATATATATATATATAAAAATCTCTCGTCATACAATTTTTTCCACAGATATTGCGCCTAATTTATTTTCCTTATTTGGTCTTACAGTCTGTGGGTTCAGAACAGTGCTGGTGTGTGGTCTGGTCTGCTCATGTTACCGTTGTCTTTCAACAGAGTGCCTATAAAGGAAGGCTTTTTTTGCTTAGAATACACTAGATATTCCATGAGTTACATGTTAAGTGCCGGTTCACACTTGTGCGGCTGCGGAGATCGCATTAAATTCGGAGCGCACTGCTCCTTCATTACATGCGATCTCATGTGCGGTGCGAATTTCAGCCATACACTTTGTATGGCTGAATTCGCACTGCATCCGCACCAAAGACGCACAGGAGGCATTTTTTGAGCCGCATCAAAATCGGATCGCACAGTGGTTCACACTTGTGCGATCCGATTCTGTGTGTACTTGCAGATCGCACTGCGATATGCAATTAAACTGAGGGTGACGTTAACTTTTAATTGACACCCCCTGCGTATCGCATATGGCAGTGTGAACTGCCAGATGTGCGGATGCGATGCGGGAACACGCTGCATATTCGCAGTGTTCCCGCATCGCACAAGTGTGAACCGAGCCTAAAAGACTTTCTTGTTAAACGGGTCCATCACAAAGCCAGTAATAAAATTAGATCTGGTCCTCATCCAGATTGCTGGCACTACAGAGAGATACTGAAGCAAAAGGAATACATTATTTTATTCTGAAAACATTTTTCACAAATGCTCTTTAAAACAAACTGAGGGTATATTTGCCACTTGTTTTTTATTTCAACAAAATGGCGGCCTTCTGCACACAAACACTTACTCCCGGTTGCATGAATGCTGTAAATCGTGTAGAGAACTCCACGTGCGCGTTTCACCCTTTTTTCGGAGCTTAACCGTAGAATAGGGCGAAATGTGTCTGAGGAATTCCCTACAGGTGGAAACAGGAGCTAAAGCCATCTAACTCATTTTACTCACATTCATTCAACAGGTAGTCAGTGTCCATGTGCAGACAGCCTCCAATTTGCTGAAGTGTACTAGAGCCCGGTCTCGGTCTGTTCATATGCTGATCCGACTAATTTAAGCAGTACTATTTTCACTGCTTTAGGCTACATATGCAAGTACGTGCAGATTTTTTGTAACCTTGTAATCATGGAGTGTATACATTCCCCATGTACAGTCTAATGCCAATGACTAAACAGTAAATGGTTCCTGACATGCAAATCACACCGGAGTGGTGATACAGAGTCTGAAAACCACAGAGTCAAAAAACCACATATCAAAGTTTGATAAAGCATCCAAAAGGAGCATGGTATATACAGTTAGGTTCATATATATTTGAAAACTGGCACAATTTTTATACTTTTGGCTCTGTATGCCACCAGACTAAAATTAAAATGAAACAATCCAAATGAATTTGAAGTGCAGACTGCCAGCTTTAATTCAAGGCGTTGAACATATATCAAGTATAAATATCAATTTTTATACACAGTTCCCCCATTTTCAGGGACTCAAAATGTAATTGAACAAATGGATATTATAATCATAAATAAAATTTTCATTTTTAATATTTTGTTGAGAATCCTTTACTGGCAGTGACTTCCTGAAGTCTGGAACTCATGGACATTACCAAAGACTAGGTTTCCTCCTTTTTGATGCTTTGCCAGGCTTTAACTGCAGCTGTCTTCAGTTATTTGTGGGTCTTTCTGCCTTTAGTTTTGCCTTCAGCAGGTGAAATGCATGCTCAATTGGGTTGAGATCAGGTGATTGACTCAGATTTTGCACAATATTCCTCTTTTCCTTCAAAAGCTCCTGGGTTGCTTTTGCGGTGTGTTTTGGATCATTGTACTGTGAAGCGCCGTCCAATCAACTTTGCTGCATTTGGTAATCTGGCTGCTTCTGCCTTTTGTCACATCAATAAACAACGACGCAGTGCCACTGGAAGCCTTACATGCCCATGCCATCACACTGTCTCCACCATGTTTTACAGATGATGAAGTGTGCTTTGGATCATGAGCTGTTCCAAGCCTTCTCCAAACTTTTTTCTTCCCGTCATTCTGGTACTTCGTTTCATCCGTCCAAAAAAATGCTTTTCCAGAACTGGTCTGGCTTTTTTTACATGTTTTTTGGCAAAGTCTAATCTGGCTTTTCTATTCTTCAGGCTTGTGAATGGTTTGCACCTTGTGGGGAACCCTCTGTATTTGCTCTCGTGAAGTCTTCTCTTGATTGTATACTTTGGCAATGATATTCCCTCCTCCTGTAGAGTGTCCTTCACTTGTCTGGATGTTGTGAATGGGTTTTTCTTTACCATAGAAAGGATCCTGCGATCAGCCACCACTGTTGTCTTCTGTGGACTTCCAGGCCTTTTTATGTTGCTGAGCTCACCAGTGCGTTCAGAATGTACCAAACTGTTGATTTGGCCACTCCTAATGTTGCTGCTCTCTCTGATGGATTAGTTGAGTTTTTGAAGCCTTACAATGGCCTGTTTCCCTTGCATGGACAGCTCATTTGAACGTATCATGTAGGTTCACAGCAATAGATTCCAAATGCAAATACCACACTTTGAATCAACTCCAGACCTTTTATCTGCTTAACCACTTGCCGACCGAGCCATAGCTGAATGATTGCTACAGCATGATCGGCCTATTCTGGGAGGGTGTACAATGACGTCCTCCCAGAATCGCGTTTCCCACGCACCCCCTGGGGCGTGCACACGGAAGTGTCCATGCTCGCCGGGTCCCAGGCGCATCACGGATCGTGGTAAAGGGCCAATGACAGCGGTCCTTTACCATGGATTGCTCCATCCAATGATGGAGTGATAATTTTTCAACAAACCGGCGCATGTCCGGTTAATTTCTCTCCTCACACAATGTACACAACGATCGGTACAGTGTGCGAGAAGAGGAGAGACTGCAGCTGCACCCATCCACTGCCTCCTCCATACCTCAACTATGACTATGCCCATCCGTGCTTCATCCATGCCACATCTGTGCCCAATCATTGCCATCTCAGTGCTCATCCGTGCCACATCAGTGCTCATCCATGCCACATCAGTCCCACTACAGTGCTTATCAGTACCACTACAGTGCCTCACAAAACTGTAATGGGAGGTCAGGAAATGGTGCTGCCTGCATGTTGGGCCTCTGTATGTGGCAAGGCTGTGTAAAGGTGTCACACATTTGGTATCGCCATACTCAGGAGGAGTAGCAGAATGTATTTTGGGGTTTCATTTTTGCTATGTACATGCTAGGTGTTAGAAATATCTTAAAAAATTGACAACTTTGTGAAAAAAAAAAAAAAAAAAAAAAAAAAAAGTTTTCATTGGCTTTTCACATTTTCCAAAAATGTATCCAAAAAATATGACATGTTCAAAAGACGCATTATGGCTCCTAGATTATGTGTTGGGGTGTTTGCTTTCCAAAATGGGGTCATTTTGTGGGCGTTTCCATTGTCCTTGTGCTCCAGGGCCTTCAAAAGTGTGATTGGTTGTCAGGAAATAACTGGATTTTTGACTTACCGTAAAATCCTTTCCTCTTAAGTTTATTGACGGACGCAGTCCTCTGATCCATATCAGTAGGGTCATACTGCCCGCTACAGGAGTAGGACACTAGGCAGAAAAAAAGTTCTTGCTACGCCTATGGGCAGTCCCAGAGGGTACACCCCCCCTCTCTTCCTGGATAGGATGTCAGTTTTGTATCAAAGCAGTATCAGAAAAGTAACACCAACCCAACTCAAAAAAGGAGGGGCGGGTACTGCGTTCGCCAATGAACTTAAGAGAAAAGGATTTTACGGTAAGTCAAAAATCCAGTTCTCTCTATCGTTCATTTGCGGACGCAGTCCTCTGGATCCATATCAGTAGGGACGTCCCAAAGCAGTGCCATAAAATGAGGGGTGGGTAAAGCAGAAAAGAATAAGTCCCCAATACTAAACATAGCCAACCAGGCAACATAGGACTCATCAGAACAAGAGATGAGGCCCACCTGAAAAACAGTAAACACCCTCAAGGAAGACCGAAAGCCCTCCAAACAGCAGCCAGCAAAACTATGCGGCCAAAAGAGGCATTTGAAGATGCCAGCACATCCACCTTATAAAATTTGGTAAAGGTGTGAACAGACGACCAGGTAGCCGTCTTGAAACCTGAAACACAGACGCATGTATGGCGAAAAGTCCAGGAAACACTATGCGCCCTAGTAGAAGGCGCCGAAACAGGGAAAGGTAGGACCTGACCCATAATTGAATAAAAGGTGGGGTGAGGTACGTGGCGCTGCCTAAGGGTGATGAATAAGTAAATATGGTAAGGGATGTGTCTTCCAAATGAACTCTATATAATTAAGATACTAAAGTGCTAGTGTGCATATTCAAATATCAAATAACAATACAAACCAATATATGTAATAAAGACCAATAATGGTGATATAGAAGGACAAAATGTGAATAAATATAAAAAGTGCAAAGGTGAAAGTGATTCTCTGGTTTGTAGAAGGAAAACCAGGATAAATTGGCTTAAAGACAGGTAGGCCAAATACTAATATATATATATATATTATAAATAACCAGTGCTATGGTGAATAGATACACAAAAGTGTGATGGCTAAAAAGTGGTCACTGAATGATATCGAATGTAAAAATCAAATATGAAACTTAATTGGTGGTATAGTGAAGCTGATATAAAATAAATTAGTGATACAATAAATATAATTATAAGGTCAAAAGTCCATAAAGTGCTGGAAAATTGAAAACCGTGCTTCAATAATTCTGATGGGTGATATTCGGGGTGATCCGAGTGCTTGGTGCCAGGTGAAGGAACGGTGCACCCCTCCAATGTATCCCGCACTCACCAGAATTAGGGACCCCTACAGGGGTATTGAGCCTTAAGGTATTATAAAGTATCCTCTATCAGGCGGTTCCTGTACACTGGACTCGTGGAGAAAGGGATCCCTGGATCATCTCATTCACTTAGGCAATAGATACTCAATATGGTTGGTGTGGCCTCATATCCCCATTCATCATTAGGTAGGTGTATGTCCAAGGTGATCTCCTTGCTGCAGTGCTTCAATCTTGCTTCCTTTCACATGTGGTGTTTGGCTTCTCTGTTCTCCTATGGGCGTCGCCTGCTCCACTGTGGGTTATATCCTTTTCCTGTCTATTACTTTTTTGTTCTTAAGCGCGGAATCTTCCATCTCCATAATTGAATAAGCCTGCACCACTGTCTGTCCGATCCATCTGGAAACAGTCACAGCAGATGCAGGCAGCCCTGTTCCAGGGCCATGTGTGTACAGAGAGTGAACCTGACTCACGAAAAGCAGTCGCCAAGTACACCTTGAGTGCCTGAACTATGTCCAGTATGCAATGTACATTCCTCAGGATGTTTGGGCTTAGGACACAAAGACGGTAATACAATGTCCTCGCTCAAGTGAACACTAGAAACCACCTTCGGAGGGAAGGACGGATCCGGACGAAGTACCACTTGTCTCCATGAACCAACATATAGTGAGGACAGGACAATGTCGCCAATGCCGACACCCTGCACGCAGAGTGACGGCAACCAAGGAGGCCACCTTCTGTACTAAGGTAGGCAGGGGAAACCCCCGTATACTTGCAGAAGGAGGTTCTTTAAGAACCAACTGCACCAAATCAAGGTCCCCAGTTGGAGACGGAGGTCACACCGTAAGTACCAAAGTGACGCTTCCCCTGGAAGAAATTGCGCACCAGGGAATGGGCGGCCAACGGCCTTTGAAAGAAAATGGCCAAAGTCGAAAACCTGACCCCTGATAGTACTCAAGGCCAACTTTTGATCAACTCCCCATTGAAGGAAAGCCAAGATCTGGGCCACTGAGTAAGAGCGAGGGGGAGGCCAAAGAGACTTGCACCACGCAATATACAACTTTCTTGTACAATGAAAACTCAAAAAAATACTTTTTATGCCAGGACCAAAGATCCCAGCAAGGAACTAGGTCCTTACTCCTGACTAGGCAGATTAAAACGGACATCCTATGCAGGAAGAGAGGGGGTGTACCCTCCAGGACTGCCAATAGGCGTAGCCAGAACTTTATTTCTGCCTAGTGTCCTACTCCTGTAGGGGGCAGTATAACCCTACTGATATGGATCAGAGGACTGCGTCCGTCAACGAACGATATAGAAATGTGTAATTTTTGCTTCTAGAACACCTGGGAGGTGCTACTTGGATGCTGCACCTCTGTATGTGATCAGGCTGTGCAAAAGTGCCACATGTGGTATCGCCATACTCAGGAGAAGTAGCAGAATGTATTTTGGGGTGTAGTTGCAAGTATGCCTATGCAAGTATGCTTATACAGTGTGTGAGAATTAACTTTGTAATATGACCAATTTGTGAAAAAAAAAAAAAAAAAAATCCTTTTGCAAAAGAATTGTGGGAAAAAAATTACAACTTCAAAAAACTCACCATGCCTCTTACTCAAAAAGGGCTCTTTTAGGGGGTATATGTACTTTACTGGCTTGTTAGGGTCTCAATGATTGGCACCATGACTTGAAGACTCTATAACCTTCACAAAGACCAAATAATATAGACTTGTTTGGGTTATTTTTACCAAAGATATGTAGCAGTATAATTTTTGGCCAAAATGTATGAAGAAAAATCACTAAAATTGCAAAAATGTTAAAACCGAAACAGAGAAAAATGCTTTTTTTTTTTTTACAAAGTTTTCGGTCTTTTTACATTTATAGCGCAAAAAATGAAAAACCCAATGATGATTAAATACTATCAAATGAAAGCTTGGTTTGTGTGAAAAAAAGGACGAAAATTTCATATAGGTACAAGGTTACATAGTAGTTGAGGTTTAATAAAGACAATAGTCCATCCAGTTCAAACTGTGTAGGCGCGCGTGGCCGTAATCAACTCTCATACTCCTTAATGTTCTGATCCTTGAGATGTACATCCAAGAGTCTTTTGAAAGTAGCCGTACTGCCCGCAGAAATTACCTCTTGTGGTAGAGAATTCCACACTCTTGTAGCCCTAACGGTAAAGAACCCCCTGTGTTGCATGACTGAGTAATTGTCATTCAAAACGTGAGAGCACTGAAAGCTGAAAATTGGTCTGGTTAGTAAGGGGGTTTAAGTGCCCAGTGGGTAAGTGGTTAATTGATGAAGAAAAAACAAAAGGAGTAGCCACACCTGGCCATGAAACAGCTTTTGATTAAACTGTCCAATTACTTTTGGCCCCGTGAAAAAGGGGGGGGGGGGTTGTCCAATCTTAGGAGCTGCCTGCAATTCATAAACCCTTCCTCCAATTTGGATGTACATACCCTCAAATTAAACCTGAGAGTGTGCACTTTTAGCCCATATCCATTATATAACCATAGCTTTTTTGGTGTTCTGCAATATCACAATGGTTTGGGGTCAAATTTATTTGTATACAAGTTTTTCAATTTTTTAAACTAATATGTTCAATATTCTTCCTATTTATGGTAGATCAAACCTTTATTTTAGAAATACAAACTACAACTAAGACCTTTTTCACATTTTCACGGTTCACACAACTCGCAATGTTTTCAAAGCACCTATTAGCTCCAGTTTGTAAATGTTAACAGATCTTAATCACCTGACCTCCGGAAAGTTTTACCCCTTCATGACCAGGGCATTTTTTTTTGCTATTCAGTTCAGCACTGTGTTACTTTAATTGGCAATTGCACGGTCATGCAACACTGTACACAAATGAAATTTATATCAGTTTTTTCCCCATAAATAGCTTTCTTTTTCTGGTGTTTGATCGCTGTTTTTTATTTTTTTAATTATATAAATGCAAATATTGAAAAGAAAGGGGTGCGCTGATTAGGTGAAAGGCTGCAACCAGATGATAGGACGTGTATATGTTTAAAAGTGATGGTGCGCTTTTCTTAAATGTGAAAAATCATATATTGAACAATATATAACAAAAATGGGAAAAAAAACCCAATCAAAATCACAGTGATAGGTGAGTAGGTGTAAAATGAACAAACAAAATAGTCAAATAACACTCGATGTGACTATACAAATACACATTAAAATAAAAGTCCATTGAATAATGTGATCCAAAATGTGAAAAAATGGTGAAGAAAGTCCAATTAAAAATCAAGGTGATGATATAGTGTTCCCTCCACCGGGTGAAATGCCTCCTTACCTGGCGGAAAGAAGGTAAGTGCCTGATAATAATATTCTAATATGGAAACCAGTGTTCTATTTCCACCTGCACACGTGCAAGGTCACCCAGGTGATAAATAAATACAAGCCTCTTACCAGATGTAAGAGACAATCAAGCCTCTAAATATCCTGATCATGAGGATGCTTCTTTAACACCATGGATGGATGAAATCATTCACACTTTCTTCCCTCTGTATATACCAACGTGTGTCTCCTATCCTTTTGGGGTGATGGACTCCCCGCGATGTTCCTCTAGCTGTTTTTCTCTTCTTAGCTCTACAGACAGTGAAGTGAAGACACACGTTGGTATATACAGAGGGAAGAAAGTGTGAATGATTTCATCCATCCATGGTGTTAAAGAAGCATCCTCATGATCAGGATATTTAGAGGCTTGATTGTCTCTTACATCTGGTAAGAGGCTTGTATTTATTTATCACCTGGGTGACCTTGCACGTGTGCAGGTGGAAATAGAACACTGGTTTCCATATTAGAATATTATTATCAGGCACTTACCTTCTTTCCGCCAGGTAAGGAGGCATTTCACCCGGTGGAGGGAACACTATATCATCACCTTGATTTTTAATTGGACTTTCTTCACCATTTTTTCACATTTTGGATCACATTATTCAATGGACTTTTATTTTAATGTGTATTTGTATAGTCACATCGAGTGTTATTTGACTATTTTGTTTGTTCATTTTACACCTACTCACCTATCACTGTGATTTTGATTGGGTTTTTTTTCCCATTTTTGTTATATATTGTTCAATATATGATTTTTCACATTTAAGAAAAGCGCACCATCACTTTTAAACAATTATATAAATGAAAAAAATTGAAAAAAAGGAAAAAAAAAAAAAAACAAAAAAAACAAACACCTTTATTTTCTACTCGGTTATAAAATGTATCCAATCAAATCAAATGTCTGTATAAATTTAGACCAAAATGTATTCTGCTATGTCATTGGTAAAAGAAAATCTCAATAAGTGTATATTAATTGGTTTGTGCGAAAGTTATAGCGTCTACAAACTATGGTATACACGTATATATATATATATATATATATATATATATATATATATATATATACACACACATACATACATACACACATACATACACACATATATATGTGTGTGTGTGTGTGTGTGTGTGTGCGTAATATATATTATATATATATATATATATATATATATATATATATATATACACACATACATATATATATATATATATATATATATATATATATATATATATATATATATATATATATATATATATATGTGTGTGTGTGTGTGTGTAATATGCAATTTATATATATATATATATATATACACACACATACTCACACACACACATACTGGAATTTAGGCAGCTATAGACGCTATACTGGTAATTGCGGTCATCAGCGACTGATGGGACTGTGATAGGGTGGCGGGCAATCTGGCTCTAAAATAAACTATAAAAGGGAGGGTCACTAACTGACACGGACGTTGCTAGTGGCACTAAAACAGTGATCAGTGATAATACTGTACTAAGGATACTGGCTGAGGAGTTAACATCTAGGGGCAATCAAGGGGTTAACTGTGTGCCTAACAATGTGTCATGATTGTTGCTTCTCACTGCTTTGCAGACCCGAAAGATGTGTGATCATGTAGGTGCTTGTGTGTGTACCTGCCACCCACTTACAGTATATTAATTAGGCATGCTGGCTGCCTTTAAAAAAAAAAAAAAAAACTGCTAGCAGGCTTTCAACACGTTATAAAGTGGTTGTAAACCTCAGACATGAAATATGAACAAAGCACATCCTTCTATACGGTGTACTTGCCTCTCTCCAAAGCACTCAATGTAATTTCTGTTGGATGTATGGGTTCTCTCTTATCAGTACGAGTCACTTCAGGCAACTTTTCCCGACACTAATAGTTAAAAATATAATGGGGATGGAGCTGCAGCACACAGTCTATGATTCATAGCCACAACTGTGCTTGTTCTGGGGTGGGTCCCTTCCCTCTGATCAGGGCTCAGAGCTGTTGGCTCCGAAGACTTCAGATCCCCGCCCCTGCTTCTAAAAGAAGGGAAATCCTTTGCTTTGGATTTTCAGTATGATCTGCAGATATACATCTATAAGTTGTATAGGAGGGTTTGTTTAATCGCTATGCATCTCCTAATGTTAGTCTTGTCACTGGGTATATTGTAATTGTTTACAGACACTTTAAGTGGTGCTTAAGATTACTGAAACCTGCTAGCAGCTTGTGTAAAGTGACAGTCAGCATTACCTCTATAATCTGTGTTTAACATTCCCAGACTGGAACATAGTGGTACTTTGAAAGCTTCAACAAAGCTTGCTGAAAATCTGCCAACTTTTTTTCTACCTAAATGAAACTCCCTATGAACAGAGCAGAGGGAAGGGTGTTTGGCTCCCACTATTCAGCACCATAAAAAAAAAAAAAAATGTTTTTAGCTAGCCTGCTAAAAATTAAAAAACACAATGGCTTCATTTGCTTGCTACATAGGGCGAAGTAATAAATCATATAAAAGAAAAATGAAACAGATGTGCATTTTATTAATATATTTTATTTACTGAAAATAAATTACAGAAATACTATACATTTACATCCGAAAACCAAAAGTTACTTTTTCTGGCATTACAAATTCTTAGCTGACCCTTATTCAGAATATCAAGTAAACTGTTTGCAGATAGAAAAATAAACACTTACCATCATGGACAATTTCAAAATGTGGCCATCCTTCAACAGATGTGATAGAAGCCAGCTTTGCATCCAGCATTTCTCCATCAATGAATTTCCCATACAGGGCTGTACTTCCATCAGGATAGACATAGGCAATCTTATTCCCAGTCATTTCCCCATCTTCATTCACCTCTCCCACGAGACTGCCTCCATCCTGTAAGGGAAAACAGCCAACACCTGCTTTTGTCAAAGTAGTTCAGAAAAAAAAAAAATCATCATGGTATCTTTCAGTGATCCCAGTCACTGTGTGCATCCTAGCTACACGAAGGATCTTAGGAAGGAAAGACTGCATGCTGGCAAATAATGAAAATGTATATGGGTACTTTAGGTTTACAAATTATGAAGCATGCACAAAGGGGCCTGCCAGACTGTCCTAGGCAATGCTGCTTAAACGCTTCATGGGCACTAATGTACAAACAAGCTCTGCATCATCAATAGAGAACCTCACTGATCCACTGGAATTCAAAGGGCTTGTCCAAAAGTTTGTCCAAAGCCAAAACCTTTTTCATGTTCAATAAAGAAGAGAAGGGAAAAGTTAAAACCCAATTCAATTTTTTTTTTTTTTTTTTTTGCAAATCACTGGGGAGATTCTTTCATTTTCTGTCCTGTACACATATAAATAGGAAATGAGAGCAAGTATTGTTAACATGAGTGAAAGCCTTCTTAAAAAGCGGTCACTGGAACAAGTATGCCTACTGAAAGATTTCCCCTCAAATAATTTTCAGCTGACAATCTGCAATTTTGGATTTCTACTAAAGATGGACAAGAAAGCCCGCAAACAGTTTGCTGAAGACAAGCAGACTAAGGACATGGATTACTGGAACCATGTCCTGTGGTCTGATGAGACCAAGATAAACTTATTTGGTTTAGATGGTGTCAAGCGTGTGTGGCGGCAACCAGGTGAGAAGTACAACGAAAAGTGCGTCTTGCCTACAGTCAAGTATGGTGGTGGGAGTGTCATGGTCTGGGGGCTGCATGAGTGCTGCCGGCACTGGGGAGCTACAGTTCATTGAGGGAACCATGAATACCAACATGTACTGTGACATAGTGAAGCAGAGCATGTTATCCTCCCTTCAGAGACTGGGCCGCAGCGCAGTATTCCAACATGATAATGACCCGAACACAACTCCAAGACGACCACTGCCTTGCTAAAAAAAAAGCTGAGGGTAAAAGGTGAAGGACTGGCCAAGCATGTTTTCAGACCAAAACCCTATTGAGCATCTGTAGGGAATCCTCAAATGGAAGGTGTAGAGTAGCGCAAGGTCTCCAACATCTACCAGCTCCCTGGTGTCGTCATGGAGGAGTGGAAGAGGACTCCAGTGGCAACCTGTGAAGCTTTGGTGAACTCCATGCCCGAGAGGGTTAAGGCAGTGCTGGAAAACTATGATGGCCACACAAAATATTGACACTTTGGGCCCAATTGGGACATTCACTTAGGGGTGTACTCACTTTTGTTGCCAGCGATTTAGACATAAATGGCTGTGTGTTGAGTTATTTTGAGGGGACAGCAAGTTTACACTGTTTTACAAGCTGTAATCTCACTACTTTACATTGTAGCAAAGTGGAATTTCTTTAGTGTTGTCATATGAAAAGATATAATAAAATATTTACCAAAATGCGAAGGGTGTATTCACTTATGTGAGATACTGTATGTACATTGCAAGGATTTTACCACACTTTGTTGCAGATTCCTATCTTTTGTTATTCAGAAGGAATAGCGGTTTGTTTGTCCAAGTGCTGTTGAGACTGTAAGGGAGTGGTTTTATAAATATCAATCAGCTGCTGCACCTGCAGGGCTCTAATGAAGAAAGTGGCAATGTCTGCATCCCTTTAGACGTCCAGAGTATCTCCCCAAATATGAAATTTTTGTTGCAGGGGATGCTCAAAATCTGACTTGTATCTTTGTGCAGACTCCTGGGAAAATCAGTTAGCCAATCACACAAGCAGGAAATGACATTTCTGGGGGGTGTTCTATACACCACACCTCCAGGTTGCCATATTGCATTTTACAGAAAATAACAGTACTGCAGATTAAAAGAAAAGGCAAATTGCATTAACATTTAAATTAGGGGTGCACCAAATCGACTTTTCTAGTCCAAATACCAATACCTGGCTTTGCGTATCTGTCGATACTACTATTGTTTTGCTATTACAATTGTGAATTCAAAAATCTAAAAATATTATGTAATAAAAGTCAAACTCAAAATTAAAAAGCAAAATGTAGCCACAAGAAAGAAAAAAAACGGAATTTTTGTAAAATCTTACCTGTAAAATTCCTTTCTCTGAGTCCTCCGACAGTCGCCGCCTCTTCATATTCGTCACATATGGGGTATTAGACTTTGCTCCGAAGGAGTAGCTAGGCAACAGAATATGTTAACAATAAAGCTTTAACACATCCCACCCTCAAGGGGTGGTCCCCTCAGTCAATACCCTCCTACTTCCTGCAACCATATCTCAGTTTTAGTGGAATAGCAGTAGAGTATACATTCAAACCCCAAAAGAGGGGCGGGGGCGGCGACTGTCGGAGGACTCAGAGAAAGGAATTTTACAGGTAAGATTTTACAAAAATTCCGTTTTCTCTTACGTCCTCCGACAGTCGCCGCCTCTTCATATTCGTCACATATGGGGACGTCCCAAAGCAGTGCAAACATGAGGGGTGGGAAACGCATCCGCGCCGAAAGGCAACGCAGTCTCCACATCAAAGAAAGGAACCTTACCAAAGGAAGGAAACCAGCTGGGCAACAGCAAAAATAAGTGCTCAACAGGAGCAACAACCCAGGAAAAGACAAAAAACCAGGGGATACAAAACTTATCCCAACAGCCAGGAGTCCCCAACAAGGGACCCTAGGGAACAGCCGCACTAAGAACCTTGCGGCCAAAGGAAGCATCCGCCGATGCCTGAACATCTACTTTGTAGAATTTTGTGAAAGTGTGTACGGTCGACCAAGTCGCCGCCTTACACACCTGGGCTACAGAAGCCCCATGACGACAGGCCCAAGACGTACTCAGAGATCTAGTAGAGTGCGCCTTCACAGGCACAGGGGGAACCTTCCCCTGCAAGGCATAGGCCTGTTCAATGGTCTGCCTGATCCATTTGGCAATGGTAGAGGCGGAAGCCGCCATGCCCTTCCGAGGACCCTCTGGAAGAACAAACAAGGAGTCCGTCTTTCGAAAAGACTCAGTCGATTTAAGGTAAACCCTAATCGCCCGAACAACATCCAGAGAATGCAATCTCACCTCCTTTGGATGTTTAGGCTTCGTGCACAACGAAGGCAAAACAATATCCTCGTTAAGATGGAATTCCGAAACTCGTTTCGGCAGAAAAGGATTAGGTCGCAAGACCACCTTATCCAAATGAACAACCAGGTACGGAGACTTGCAGGACAAAGCCGCCAGTTCCGACACTCTGCGAGCCGAAGTGATCGCCACCAAAAAGGCGACCTTTTTGGACAACATAGACAACGAGATCTCCCTGATCTGTTCAAAAGGAGCACGTTGTAACACAGATAGGACTAGATTCAAGTCCCAAGGGGGCAAAGGATCCCTCCTAGGAGGAACCAGATGCCGCACACCCTGAATAAAAGTGCCAACCAAGGAGTTGGAAGCCACGGGACGTTGAAACAGAACGGCCAGCGCAGACACCTGACCCTTCATCGTAGCCAGCGCCAAACGCTGATCGACACCCGTCTGAAGGAAAGACAGCACACGGGAAACCGAGTACGTGCGGGGTGAAAACCCCCTGGACTCACACCAGGCAAAATAGGCCTTCCAAGTACGGTAATAAACCTTTCCCGAGGAAGACTTCCTCGCGTTGATCAAGGTATGAACAACCTCTGGAGAGAGACCCTTCTCCTTCAGGACCTCGGTCTCAACAGCCAGGCCGTCAAAGCCAGCGACTGTAAAGCAGGATGGTAAATCGGTCCTTGAGACAGTAGATCGTCCCGAAGAGGCAGACGCCAGGGGGCGTCGACCGCCAGATTCACGAGGTCTGCGTACCAGGACCGGCGAGGCCAGTCCGGTGCCACAAGAATCACCGTGCTGCGTTCCGAGTGTAACCTGCGAAGGAACCGGGACAGCAACTGAATCGGTGGAAACACGTACATCAGCCTGTACTGATGCCACGGGGCCACTAACGCGTCCGACGCGTCTGCCCGAGGGTCGCGCGTCCTTGCCACGAACCTCTTCACCTTGTAGTTGAGGCGAGACGCGAACAGGTCCACATCTGGAAGACCCCACTTCGCGCACAACATCTGGAAGACAGCCGGATGGAGAGACCATTCCCCCCCCTGATCCAGGGTCTGGCGACTCAGATAGTCCGCCTGCCAGTTCTCCACTCCCGGAATGTGAACCGCCGTTATCGCCGGGACATGAGTCTCGGCCCAAGACAGAATGTCGGCCACTTCTCGAGCCGCTCGGGCACTCCTGGTGCCCCCTTGGTGGTTGATGTAGGCCACCGCCGTGGCATTGTCCGTCTGCACCCGAACCGGGCAGCCCTGCAGCCGGTCCGTCCAGCGATGAAGACAGAGCCTTATCGCACGCAATTCCAGAATGTTGATCGGGAGGGAAGACTCCCCCTCCGACCAGGTCCCCTGGGCGGACAGAACGCCCAGAACACCACCCCAGCCCGACAGGCTGGCATCCGTGGTGATTATCGTCCACGAGATCGGACGAAACGACTTGCCCCCGGACACCAACGGGGACTGGAGCCACCACAGAAGGTTTTCCCTGGTGCGATGACTCAACGAGATCTGAAGATCCAGAGATTGAGGTCGCCCGTCCCACTTGGACAAGATCTCCGCCTGGAGACCCCGCGTGTGAAACTGCGCGAAAGGAATCGCCTCGAAAGCCGAGACCATCAATCCCAGACATCTCATACACGTCCGCAGAGACGAGTTCGGAACGTCCCTGAGGGACCTGACTTCCTCCTGAAGAGTCCTGAGTTTGTCTTCCGGCAGGAAGACCTTCGCCTGCACCGAGTCCAGTATCATTCCCAGATAGGGAAGACGAACCGACGGACTCAGTGTCGACTTTGGAACATTTATCGTCCAACCGAACTCCTGCAGAGTTTGCTTCGTGACAGACAGGTCCTTCTCCAGACCCTGACTGGTCGCAGACCGAATCAGAATGTCGTCCAGATACCCCAGGACAGAAATGCCCTGGGCCCTCAATAATGCCAGAACCGGTGCAAGCACCTTGGTGAAGACCCGCGGAGCCGAGGCGAGCCCAAAGGGCAACGCCACGAACTGGTAGTGATCCTCCGCAATGGCAAATCGAAGGTATCTCTGATGACCCTCGAATATGGGGATGTGAAGATACGCATCCTTCAAATCGATGGAGGCCATGAATTCCCCCGGAACCAGGGCAGCCACCACCGAGCGCAGGGATTCCATGCGGAACTTGCGAACCCGCACAGAGCGGTTCAGAGCTTTCAAGTCCAGAATCGGACGAACCTTGCCCTCCTTTCTGGGCACGGTGAACAGATTGGAATAAAACCCCCGAAATCTGTCCCGATGAGGCACCGGAACCACCACTCCCTGAGCCCTCAGGTCCCGCACCGCCAGGTGCAGATCCCGCAGGCGCTCTGGAGACAGATGTAGATTTGAGGGAAAAAATCTGCTCTCTGGCCGAGAGAGAAACTCGATCTTGTAACCAGATCGAACGATTTCCAGAACCCATCTGTCCCGCACACGGGCCAACCAGGGCTGAAGAAAACCGAGCAAGCGTCCCCCCACCCCAAAACTGGGTGAGGGCGCCCCTTCAGGCCGAACTGTTATGGGCCGCAGGTCCGGATTGGCCGGACTTCTGTTTCCCAGACCAGGGTTTCTTCTGAGAGCCCTGGCCTTTGAACGGTTTGCCCTTGTAGTGCGGCCGAAAGGCACGAAAGGACCCCTGAGGGGGCCGAAAATTCGCATGCTTCTCCCCAGAAGCCCCCTTAGCCTTGGGGAAATGGGGCAAGAGAGTGCTCTTACCCCCGGTGATCCCCTTAATCAACACATCCAGGGACTCCCCAAAAAGGCGAGACCCATCATAAGGCAGATTGGCTAAGGTTTTACGTGAAGATTGGTCCACCGACCAACATTTCAACCAAACCAGGCGGCGAGACAACACCGCCACGCTGTGCACACGTGCAGCCAACGGAATCAGGTCCAGGTCCGCATCACACAGATACATGACACCCTGGTGGATCTGATCCACCATGTCCAGGGTCGCCGCCGAGGCCGAATCGGCCACTAGGACGCGCCTAAGCATCTGCGTCCAACTTGCGATCGCCTGGGCCGCCATGAGAGAAGCAAATAGAGCCTTAAGCATAGAACCCGTAACAGAATAAGTATGACGGGCAAGAGACTCCAGTCTCCTATCCGTGGCATCACGGAAAACAGGGGATCCCTCTGCAGGAATCGCAGTGGCTTTGTTCAAAACCGCAATTGCATGATCCACTGGTGGAGGCACACACCACCGTTCATCAGTGGCAGGGGAGAAAGGATAACGCAGCTTGAATTTACTTGGTACCGCAAAAGGTTTGCGCAGATCGCGCCATTGATCCTTTACAGCGCGCTGAAAATCAGCATTGCAGGGAAAAACCTGCGGCGTCCTGCGTTTTCTCTGCGTCCCATAAGCCGCCAAGGCAGCGGGGGGACACACTTCGTCCTGCAAACGTAGCGTCTGCTTAATGGAAGCAATCAACTCATCCATGATTGCAAGCTCTTCAGGCGAGCCAGGGGGAGAATTATCAACCCCCTCAACCTCAGCCTCTACCTCAGACCCCACTAGATCAAGAGAGGAGCGGGACCCCGATAGGGGGGTCCCTGCCAGAACAGCCCCATCACCTTCACCCTCAGAATCGGAGGACAGAGTAACTCTGGGCCGTTTAGTAGATTGAGCAGCCACCAGCATTTGCACCTGGGCAGCAAGGCCAGCCACAATAGTGGCTAAATCCCCCCCTGGGGGGGAAACAGCGGTCCCCTGGCTTTCCACCAATACTGTGGGAAACTTGCCCTCCTGAGAATCCATTGCCCCTGTACGCCAGACAACCAAGGGTTAACTGCCCCCTTTCAGCAAGCGCGGTAAGCGCAGCCCACCGCACACACTCAGGCACAATGAGACCCCCACAGGGAATATACAGACTGAATACAGGCAATGGACAACAGGAATAGAAGGATAAAACCTGAGGAGACCCCGCTGCTGCTGCTGCCTCGACCGGTGTTCCAGGAAAAAGGAAGTGATGCTGCCAGGGCGCTCTATGTAAGCCTATGGAGGCTACAAGAAAATGGCCGCCGTGCATGTAAACCATGCGGCCGGAGCGGGCGCCGGTAAAATGGCATGGTTTGGCGCCGAAACCGCCGCTCCACAGTGCATAAAAACACACACAATTTCATCCCATTATATGGATACATGTTAGATCGCCGCAGCGATCGCTGTATATGCCCCAACATGCCATTAAAAACATGCCCCACAGCACACAGCTTCCCACACTGCCCAGCCTGACACACACAGTGTCATACAGCTCCCCCCCCCCCTTGCAGCCCACAGCATGCAGCCGAGAGATAGGGAGACAAGCAGTGTGATTTAAAGGCAGGTTACACAGTCCCAGACTGAGACCCCCCCCAGACAGACAGGTCCCCACATAGATACACTTACCTCATATGGCGTGGGGAACCCGCACAGGCGAACAAGCCGCTGCACATGAGGCAGGGAGAGTCGCAATTCAAGACGCACACAATGGCGGTTAAGAAACCGCACAGCGTCCGGTGAGGTAGCCACCTCACCAAACATCCCTGCACCGAACAGGGATGGGTCGTTCACCGTGCCAGGAGCGTTACCTGGCTGAACGCTCGATGGCAGACTGGGAAGCCACTGACCCACGACCTGCGATCAGGGGGATCAGCCCGAGACCCAGTCCGCATGATCCTCTTCGTCCGAAGAACTAACTAATGCTGACAAAAACAACAGCTAAGTAAAGGTAGAGAAAAAACTCAAATAAAATATTAAAAAGAAGAAAGTCTGGGACAAAAAGTCCCAGCACAGAGAGAGCCAGCCACTCCTGACAAGCTAGACATTAAAACTGAGATATGGTTGCAGGAAGTAGGAGGGTATTGACTGAGGGGACCACCCCTTGAGGGTGGGATGTGTTAAAGCTTTATTGTTAACATATTCTGTTGCCTAGCTACTCCTTCGGAGCAAAGTCTAATACCCCATATGTGACGAATATGAAGAGGCGGCGACTGTCGGAGGACGTAAGAGAAAAACAGTTTATTGCTTGAACATACAATAGTAATCAAACAGTAAACCTGTAAAAAATAAAGTGCAAAAAATAAAGTGCAAAGTCCTGCAAACAGGAATTTAAAATGCAACATACTACAACTAAACATAGCAGCAAAAGCAGCTGAACCTGAGAAATTCTCAGTGACAAACCGGATCAGCCCGTGGATCTGTTAATTTTACCGATCCCAGATCCAGCTATTTTGCCAGTATCGAGGCCGATATCCGATCCCAATATTGGATCGGTGCATCCAGTGGTGGGATTCAAAAATTTTAGTAACCAGTTCCGACTTTCCCAGCAGAATGACCAGCGTGCCCCCTTTCAATGCACAGTGACCAGCGTGCCCCATTTCAATGCAGAATGACCAGCGTGCCCCCCTTTCAATGCAGAGAGACCAGCGTGCCCCCCTTTCAATGCACAGTGACCAGCGTGCCCCCCTTTCAATGCACAGTGACCAGCGTGCACCCCTTTCAATGCACAGTGACCAGCGTGCCCCCCTTTCAATGCACAGTGACCAGCGCTGCGTGCCCCACTTTCAATGCCCAGTGACCACAGCATTGCCCCCAATCATTGCAGAGCGCCACAGCATTGCCCCCAATCATTGCAGAGCGCCACAGCATTGCCCCCAATCATTGCAGAGCGCCACAGCATTGCCCCCAATCATTGCAGAGCGCCACAGCATTGCCCCCAATCATTGCAGAGCGCCACAGCATTGCCCCCAATCATTGCAGAGCGCCACAGCATTGCCCCCAATCATTGCAGAGCGCCACAGCATTGCCCCCAATCATTGCAGAGCGCCACAGCATTGCCCCCAATCATTGCAGAGCGCCACAGCATTGCCCCCAATCATTGCAGAGCGCCACAGCATTGCCCCCAATCATTGCAGAGCGCCACAGCATTGCCCCCAATCATTGCAGAGCGCCACAGCATTGCCCCCAATCATTGCAGAGCGCCACAGCATTGCCCCCAATCATTGCAGAGCGCCACAGCATTGCCCCCAATCATTGCAGAGCGCCACAGCATTGCCCCCAATCATTGCAGAGTTTTCATTCGCTATCGTCACAGAATGGGCGGGCTCGGTACTACCGGGCGGGCGGGCTCGGGCTGTTGTACAAAAAAAAAAAAAAAAAGTTTTTATTTCACACTATTGGAGTGCAGTCTCACTAGGGGCAATAGCAATAAAACATGAAAGTTAACCATTACAACTTTATCTGAGGCTGGGTTCACACTATGTGCAGCGCGGCTGGCAGCAGGGGGTCAGGTGCTTCTCCATTCTCCATTTCAGGTCCGAATTTTTGCCTGAATTCGGACCTGAAACTGAGCCAGACACACAGGACCCCTCTGCAGTGCACTCCGCGGCTGCCCCGGAGATTTGTGAAGCATCTCCATTGAGAGCCGGTCACAATCTCCTGTCATGCAAATTGGATGTGGTCAAACCCGCATCCAATTCGCATAAGTGTGAACCCAGCCTGAAAGAAAGAAACTGTATTTTTGTCTTGCTGTAAAATCCTTTTATCTGAGGTTCACTGGCGGACACAGCTCCATGTCTTCTAGGCCATTGGGCTTTATGCTACTCTCTTCAGGAGTAGGACTAGGCGGAAACCTTTTTGGTTACGCCCCTGAGGCAGTCCCAGAGGGAATTCAGTTTGTAACAAGCAGTGTCACAAGGACATTTAACTCAACCCAACAGAGTAGCGGGTGGTGTGTCTGTCAGTGAACCTCAGAGAAAAGGATTTTACAGTAAGACAAAAATCCAGTTTTCTTTCGTTCACTGACGGACACAGCTGCATGTCTTCTAGACCATTGAGATTTCCCAAAGCAGTATCAATAAGAAGGGTGGGGAAAAACCCAGCAATACGTAGAATTCCCAACAAGTCTAAACATAGCCAACCAGGTAAAAACAGGAGCTCAACTAGTAACAACTGGAGCTCACCACCAGGAAAAAAAAATTACACCCTCAAGAAGCAGAAGCCTCTGCAACTGCAGCCTGCAAAAGTTTGCGGCCAAACGCTGCATCCGAAAATGCAAGTACATCCACCTTATTCACAAAGTTTTATGTGTGGACAGACGACCCTGTAGCCGCCTTGCACACCTGAACCACTGACGGCTGATGATGGAAGGCCCAGGAGGCACCAAGCACCCTCACGGGGAAAGGAGGAACCTGACCCTTAATGGAATAGGCCTGCACCACTGTCTGCCTGATCCACTTGGAAATGGTCACAGCAGATGCGGCTTGCCCCTTACGAGGTCCATCAATAAGAACAAACAAAGAATCCGATTTTCTAATTAGTTCAGTCACCGCGAGGTACACCCTAATCGCCCTGACCACATCCAAGGAATGTAAAAGCAATTTCCTTAGGATGTTTCGGCTTAGGACATAGGGATGGTAACACAATATCTTCATTGACTCAGATGAAACCCCCAGACAACCTTAGGAAGGAACACCTGACAGGGTCGCAACACCACTTTGTCACTTTGAATCACCAGGTAAGGTGACCAACAGGAAAACGCAGCCAACTCCAACACCCGATGTATGGAAGTAATAGCGACTAAGGCCACCTTCTGCGACAGAGTGAGCAGAGGAAGTTCTCGAAAATTTCCAAAGGCCTTTGGAAAAACATGGCCAAAGCGAATGGTGCCCAGAGCCAAACGTTGATCAACACCTAATTGTAGAAACTCCAACATGCGAGACAGAAAAGGAATGGGGAGAAACCCCCCCCCCCCCCGAGACTCACAGCAAGTAATGTATGCCTTCCAAACTCTATGATAAACCATCCTGAAGGTAGATTTCCTAGCTTTTAACAGCATAGGAATCACCGACAGCCCTCTGTCCTTCAGCACCTGGCTTTCAATAGCCAGGCCGGTAAACCCAGCCACTGTAAATAGGATGGAGGATGGGACCCTGAGACAGAAGATCTTCCCTAAGAGGAAGTTTCCAAGGGACGTCTGCTACCAGTCCTGCATACCAAGACTGCCGAGGCCAGCCTGGTGCCACCAGAATGGCTGGAATCCCTTCTACCTCGATTCTGCATAGCAGTCTCGACAGAAGTTGTATTGGAGGAAAGGCGTAAATCAGACGATACTGACCCCAAGGGCCACCAGGGATGTCTACGGCATCGGTCAGAGGATC
Organism: Pelophylax lessonae; assembly: GCF_965119305.1. Taxonomy (NCBI): domain Eukaryota; kingdom Metazoa; phylum Chordata; class Amphibia; order Anura; family Ranidae; genus Pelophylax; species Pelophylax lessonae. The sequence goes on from NC_138768.1 coordinate 651,454,938, forward strand.
CCGAGACACGAACCTCTGCATCTTCCTGATGAGACAGGAGGCCAGCAGGTCCACAATGGGGGTCCCCCACTGAAGGCACAGTTGATGAAAACCCCTCTGGGTGAAGAGACCCTTCTCCCGGATCCAACGTCTGCTGACTGAGATAGTCCTCTACCCCCTGAATGTGCACAGCAGAGAGGACCGTAACAGTTCTGCCCACCTCAAGATACCGGCCACTTACTGGGCCCCCAGGGCACTCTTTGTGCCCCCTTGATGATTGACATATGCCACAGCCATAGCATTGTCTGATTGTATCCGCACAGGGCAACCCTGAAGATGATCCGTCCATTGAGACAGAAACTCTGATCGCCCGAATTTCCAGAATGTTGATCGGCAGCCTGGTCTCCTCTCGAGTCCAAACACACTCCCAAGACACCTCACCATTCGGACAGACTGGCATCCGTGGTGATCACAGTCCAATACAGGGGAAGAAAGGATTTTCCCAGATGAGGAGCCGGGGAGCGGAGCCACCATAGCAGAGACTCCCTCGAACCCCGACTCAACAGGTTCAAAGTGTCCAAAGACAGCGGATCCTTGTTCCATTTGGGCAGAATGTTTCTTTGCAGAGGTCTGGTATGGAACTGTGCAAACGGAACCGTGCAAAGTGGAAACCATCAGACCCAGCACTTGCATGCAAGTCCTGAGCGCCGACCGATGGTTGGACAACAGGAGCTGAAAAGCAACCTGTAGCTTCGGAAGTTTTGCCTGAGGAAGAAACACCCGGGCTGAGTCCAGCGTCAGACCCAAGTAGTCCAGCTTGGTGGATGGAGTCAGAGCCGATTTCTGAAAATTTAGTGTCCATCCAAACTTCTGTAGCATTTGCACAGTAATGTCCAAGTCGGCTTCTAGAACCGAGAAAGACTCTGCACGCAGTAGCAGATCATCCAGGTAACCCAGCATCGCAATCCCCTTCTGTCGTAGCGAGGCCAGAACTGGGGCCAAAAAAAACCTTTGTGAATACCTAAAGAGCTGAGGCGAGACCAAAAGGTAATGCCACAAATTGATAGTGCTCCTTGCCCACGGCAAAACTAAGAAAACACTGATGCCCGACATATATTGGAATATGAAGGTAAGCGTCCTCGAGATCGATCGAAGACAAAAAGATCCCCTTGATGTAGGAAGGCCACTAACCGTGCGACTGGACTCCATCTGAAATTTCTGAACCAGCACAAAAGTGGTTTAGAGCCTTGAGATCCAAGATTGGACGAACCTTGCCTTCCTTTCTGGGAACTGTTAACAGATCTGAATAAAAACCTGGAAGACGTTCTGACTCTGGAACCGACACAATAACTCCTTGTGCCAACAGGTCCTGCACTGCCCCGTAGAGGCCCTCTAGCCGCTCGTGAGACAGGCGTAAGTTGGAAGTAAAGAACCTTGCCGGAGGCAAGGACCGAAAACCCGATCTTGTAACCGAACCAACTCGTGGACCCATCTTGTCCTGAATGAGCAAGGTCCACGGATCCGGAAAAAGGCAAAGACATCCCCCACCCCAGATGAAGGTAAGGGTGCCCCTTCAGGCTGATGAAGGCTTGTCTGCGGAACCAGAAGTGCCGCTTTGGACTTACCAGTCCAGGGTCTCTTGGAACCTCCCGCAAAGTTATGGGTGGATCTCGAACCCTTTTCCTGCAATCCAGACAGATGAAATGGCCACGTTCACGACAAGGTTCCTTGCCCCTAGCAACCTGCGGAAGCAATTTACTCTTACCTCCCGTAAGACCCTTAATAACCTCTTCCATAGAGGCCTCAAACAAATGGTCACCTACAAAAGGCTAGATCAGTCAGCACCTTTTCAGAAGCCTGGTCGACCAACCAGTACTTCAACCATATCATGCGGTGAAGAATTACGGCCGTCACAGATACCCTGCCGGTCAAGGGGGCCGCATCCAAAGATGCATCACAAATTAACTGTAACCCCTGGATCAACTGATCCGCCAGCTCAGGAGGGTGTTGACTCCCTTCCAGATCCTGGCGTAAAATCTTTGCCCATTCCGTTAAAGTCTGAGATACCAAGGTGATAGCAAACATGGGTCTCAAAATTGATCCAGCCATGGTGAAAAAGGTACCGGACCAGAGCCTCAACTCTCTTGTCCAAGGGATCCTTAAAGAATGCAGAATCCTCCAGCAGCAAAAGCATCGCTTTGTTTAGCCTGGAAACCTGAGAGTCCACCGACGGTGGAACCGTTAGTTTCTCCAGGAATAGACTCCTCAAAGGGATATCTCCTAGCGAAGTGCTTAGGTGTTCCAACCATGCGTTTCGGGAAACCCTACTGACTAGTGACAATCCCGTCAAAATAGGCAGGAAAGGGGAACACCTAGTCTCCTTAGAAGATTTGTGGATGCCAAACTGCACCGGCGTCGCCGACTCAGCATTTGCTGAGTCCTCCAACTTTAAAAGTTTCCCACACTGACACAATCAGGGCCTCCACCAGCACTTTTTCATGCGCGGTTTTGGAGGACTCATTCTCACTACTAGAGCCTTTAGCGTTTGTGGACACAGACCCAGTGGGCGCTTCTTGCTAGGCCTCCTTTGCTGAGCCATATCTACTTTGGATACAAGTGACTGCAGGGCTGCGGTCACGGCCGCCAGGGCAGAATGAGACCCAGAGGGTCCGCAGCTTCCAGGAGTGGGTCAGGTGATGATACATGCTCCAGAGGCTCCATTGCTAAGAATGAGTTAAGCGAAGCTGCGCACAAAAAGGGAAACATTTTTATTTTTCTTGCAAAAAAATGGGGGACTCCCCCACCGATGGAGCACCACAAGAATTACCACACCCGCGGCGCTGTATATAGCAGAGGAAGGATCGTATAACCCCAGAGACTCACCACCCCTGAGCTGGAGAGCGCCAAACAGCCTGCCACACTGCGATGGAAAAGAAAGAGGAAGTGCCTATACTGACACTAGAGGCCCCCGCAGCAAATCACTACACACAGACTCTACAGGAAAATGGCCGCCGTTATTCTCTGTAGGAAACCCAAAGCATGGCCGCTGGACTACACAGACATGGCTGTCGAAGCTGGGATTGCAGAATCCACGGCAAAATGGTAGCGCCACGCGGAGCTGCACAGGACTCGGGACCCCAGGGAAAAGGTCATGCACCAGGAGGGGACCCCCCCCAGCAGCCCCCAGGTACGGGCACCCCCAAAAAAGGGTGGCGACAGCCGCACCCACCCATCACTCTCCGGCCCCAACACTAGACAAACCCCCTTACCCAAATGCACCCGTGCCCCCTAGGCGGGGCTAAGGGGGGGAGACAGGGGGCAGGTGAGTGCAACTTAAGCAGAGGAAACTCCACTGTGGAGATGGGGGAAAAAACATGAGGGAGGACATAGGAGGGGCACCATCCCCAGGGAGGGCCTACGCCCACCCCAGCAAATCCGTAAGAAAGGAGGGGTGACACTACACACCACACCGCGACACCAGGCGGGTGCTACTCCCAGCAGTCCACAGCACCATCTTGGAATAGGGGTGCTGCGGCCTGAGGTACGCTGCGACTCTGATCGTGACTGCTGTCATGACCAGGGCTATGCGACCTCGCTAGGTGTTTCACTCGCCGGCCAGCCCCCATCCAGTTGGGCTATGTCTCGGCCAAGCTCGCGCAGAGCTAATAGTTGGGTCGCGCTCGCAGACCAGACTGGGAAGACCATAAGGATCTAGGATATCCAGTGTGTTGCCCAGTCTGGCTGTTGATTGTAGTTCCCACAGGAACAAAAATAAAGAAAAAGTAAAAAATGAAATTGAAAAAAAAAGGAAAAAATGCCAGGACCGCAGAACCCAGCAGAGAGCCAGGTCCTTACTCCTGACTAGGCAGAAAAAACCGAAGTCCTATAGCAAGAAGTGATGGTATACCCTCTGGGACTGCCTCAGGGCCGTAACAAAAAAGATTTCCGCCTAGTCCTACTCCTGAAGAGAGAGCAGCTTAAAGCCCAATGGGCTAGAAGACATGGAGCTGTGTCCGTCAGTGAACGAAAGAGAAAAAGTTTTGGCTTTAGATACATATTCATTTTTTTTTGTAGATTTTACTTGAAACATGGTACCTCAATCAAACTGGATCTGTGAGTATCCGAAATGAAAACTTAAAAACCAACTATCAAATTGGTATCCCTGTTTTATTTAACAGGTAATACCTTAAACAAAATACTGTAAGCTTTTGAAGAGAACTATTTCAGAGTGTCATATCGTTAATTTAAATTTTGGATGCGTGCTAAGTTTAGGTATGATATTTTTCTGCATAGTTACAATGGTCCAGTTTGAACCAATGCAAGTATGCATAAGCGGATTTCGGCAGTCTTCCGGGTCCAGTGCCAAGCAAGTGGGTGTGACTCGCTCTGCAGAGCCACAATTTAGAGAAAGCTTGGTATTTTTTTTTGTAATGAATACAAGGCATTCTCTGACTGCCCTGCCACCTTGTCCAATATGAGTAGGCTGGTGCCATCACTGTGGTAGTGGCAATTACAACAGTGATTTGCCGCTTATACAGGGATCAGTCAGGCTTGACATATGTAGTTTGGACCAATGTAGCTGTGCAACCCCCCCCCCCCCCCCAAAAAAAAGAAAATATTTATCATGTTCACCCTCTAATGGTAAAGTGACGGGATACTAAAATTTAATTGATCTATATGGAATACAGCTCTATACAAGGCCTTCCTGAACACATCTGCTGCGTGCTTGTAATTTCTAAGAAGTAAAGGTTAAAAAGTTATACTTATATATTCTTACTGGGTAGTAAATCCAGCAGATGCCATGTCGAATGTTGTCTTTATATTGACCTTTGAATATCAACTTTCCATCCGTATCAAACTCCTGTGCTGGTCCATTCAGCTCCCCATCCACATATGTGCCATGTAGGACACCTCCATCCTCATATGTATACACCCCTTGTCCTTGCAAGGCATCGTCAACATAAAAACCTTCCAAAGTACTGAAAAAGATTACATTACAATTACTCAACTGAAACCAAAACACAGTGGATTATATTCAAGTCAAAATACATACACACACCTATTAAAATTACTTTAAATTTACCCGTTTAAGGTAGAATTCCAGTTTTCTTATCACTTTAAATAGTTTGTTTGAACCAAGCTGGCCCAAACAAACTATTTCCATTACAGAATGATGCGGCCGCTGTGTGCTGTAATATACGGTTGTGGGATTAGCTACATACAGTAAGTGGCGCAGTGTTTCGGCAGCAGTATGGGCATCTTCCCATCTGCTGCCGGAATTGAAGAGTCGGGCTGAGTGCTTTTTTTTTTTTATAAACGAATACAAGGGCCTACCTAAAAAAACAATTCAATTTATAATTAGTGAGAAAGACTTTCACACAGTGGTTGGTAAATTTGAAGCAGATTGCTGTGTGTGGGCCCAATTTAAAAAAGGTATTTGTTTCATGATCGGTTCCGTCTCAAAACCACAGATGATGTGCACCTACTGTATCTCCGTTCAAGGTGCCAAATACTAGCCTTACCAAATAGATACAGTTGCAATGTTTTGATGCAGTTTCCAAAATCTTACAGAAGTCTAATCGGAAAGCGCAGCTAACCTGCATGAAAACCGCAAAAGGGCAGGAGTTTTTGTACTTTAACTACTTCCGGACCCTCCACAATGTACTGTGGATGGGCGGCCCGTACAGGCAAAGCGACATACTAGTACGTCGCTGCCTGTTTATGGGTTGAGGCCACGTGCATGCGCAGATATCAGATATCTACACAGTAGGAGTCTGTCAGCAAGTCCCGGCCAATGATTCATAGCTGGGAATTTGCTGTCCCCTCAAAACAACATAGCCATTAATGCCCAAACCGCTGGCAACAAAAGGGAGTATACCCCTAAGTGAAAATGTCCAAACTGGGCCCAAAGTGTACATATTTTGTGTGGCTACCATTATTATCCAGTACTGCCTTAACCCTCTTGGGCATGGAGCTCACCAGAGCTTCATAGGTTGTCACCGGAGTCCTCTTCCAATCCTCCATAACGACATACGGAGCTGGTGGATGTTAGAGACCTTGCGCTCCTCCAATTTGCATTGGAGTATGCCCCACAGATATTCAATAGGGTTTAGGTCTGTAGACATTCTTGGCCAGTCCATCACCTTTACCCTCAGCTTCTTTAGCAAGTCAGTGGTCGTTTTGCAGGCGTGTTTGGGGTCTGTCTGTTGAAATACTGCCCTGCAGCCCAGTCTTCGAAGGGAGGGGGGGATCATGCTCTGCTTCAGTATGTCACAGTACATGTTGGCATTCATGGTTCCCTCAATGAACTGTAGCTCCCCAGTGCTGGCAGCACTCATGCAGCCCCAGATCATGACACTCCCTCCACCATGCTTGACTGTAGGCAAGACACACTTGTCTTTGTACTGCTTACCTGGTTGCAGCCACACACACTTAACACCATCTGAACCAAATAAGTTTATCTTGGTCTCATCAGACCACAGGGCATGCTTCCAGTGATCCATGGCCTTAGTCTGCTTGTCTTCAGCAAACAGGCTTTCTTGTGCATTATCCTTAGAAGAGGCTTCTTTCTGGGACGACAGCCATGCAGAACAATTTGATGCAGTGTGTGGCGTATGGTTTGAGCACTGACAGGCAGACCCCCACCCCTTCAACCTCTGTAACAATGCTGGCAGCACTCGTACGTCTCTTTCCCAAAGACAACATCTGGATATGACGCAGAGCACGTGCACTCAACTTCTTTGGTCCACCATGACGAGGCCTGTTCTGAGTTAAACCTGTCCTATTAAACCGCTATATGGTCTTGGCCATTGTGCTACAGCTCAGTTTCAGGGTCTTGGCAATAATCTTATAGCCTAGGCCATCTTTATGTAGAGCAGCAATTCTTTTTTTCAGATCCTCAGAGAGTTCTTTGCAATGAGATGCTATATTGACCTTCCAGTGACCAGCATGAGAGAGTGAGAGCAATAACACCAAATTTAACACACCTGCTCCCCATTCACACCTAAGACCTTGTAAGACTAACGAATCACATGACACCATTGAGGCGAAAAATGCCTAATTGGGCCCAATTTGGACATTTTCACTTAGGGGTGTACTCCCTATTGTTGCCAGCGGTTTAGACATTAATGGCTGTGTGTTGAGTTATTTGAGGGGACAGCAAATTTACACTGTTATACAAGCTGTACACTCACTACTAATGTGAGGGGTGTACTCCTTTTGTGAGATACTGTATATATTATTATATACACACAAAGTTAGGTTCATAAATATTTGGACACTGGAACAATTTTCATACTTTTGGCTCTGCATGGGTGCTTCCTTTGCACCTTGTTATGCCAATCTCACTATGGGCTGGTGGGAGGAGTAATGCATCTGGAGAAGTAACCCCTTTGCATCTCGGGTTGTCTTCTACGGAAAATATATCGATGACGTGATTGTCATATGGGATGGTCCTCCCTCTTCCATTTCCCCTTTTGTCCAGTACTCTAACAATGACATGGGCATCTTGTTCACTTCAAGTACATGAGCCTCAATGTCTTGTGTTTTCTGACCTCTAATTAACCCATGCGGAGGGCTGGATTGTGTCTAAGGCAGATTTCAAGCCCTCGGCTGGAAATTCGTCTCTCCATTTCACAAGCTGCCAAAACCCTAAAATGGAAGCAGAATATCCCAAAGGGCCAATTTTGTAGACGGAGAAAGAACTGCACATTGGAGAATGACTACAAGGCATTATGGGATATGATTCTGACATAGTTCAAAAAGCCTTTTTAGAGTGCCAAGCCCCCATCACCAATCAGGACAAGCTGACAACTTCTGTTACTAGGTCAGAGGTCAAGTTTATTACCCAGTATCATAACCAACACAAAAAGATGGAACACAGCATTAGACGCCACTGGGGTATTTTTTTTTTACAGGACCCTAAGTTAGCTCCGGTTTTGTCTGAGAGACCCAACGGTCATCTATCGCAAAGCTAGAAGTGTGAAAAAATATGGTAGCCCCAAGTAGGATTCCTCACTGTACTACTTGAGTCAGAACATTACCTACTATTAACCAGTAAAATGTGCCGGTTTGTCCAGCATCGCCAGAAGAGTTTTAAAAAGAATTCAGGTAATCATGCCCATTTTCTTTATTCTATTTTATATACTCTTTAGCTCGATGCCCGCTGTGCTATAGGTACACTTGTGCAGTGCTAGGACAGTTCTATACGTTGGAGATTGGATCGCAGCTATAAAAGCCGGCCTTTATTACTCATCGGATGACTAGCCATGCCCAGTCTTCTTGCTGATTGGCCATTTTTTTTCTATTCTGTTTGCCTGAAGGAGGTGGCGTCTCAGAAATGCGTTGGGGCTCGCCCCCGTTCTGATTTGGTCTCTTTTTAGCTCTGTGAGAGCTGGAGACGCTGTCAGTTATACACCTCCATACGGCAGGTCCGAGCTTATCCCTACAGCTGTCTTCTCATCCCTCAAGACGGCCGGCTACTTGATTGGTGATCCACATGCACCCTGTGTGCAGCTTGCAAGATAATTTATAAAAGTGTATCTGAATAAAGTGTTACTTGTTTTTATTATCACACTGACCAAGGTCTGAGGGAATTCCCATTTCCTACTGAGGCGCTGCCCATGACTGTGTGCGCTATTCACATCCACATGTGGCTTCATCCACCCTGCGGACTTCTCCTTGAAGTTCCTTACCACTATGGACTGTATATGGACTAATTCTTACCCAATTAGTTTGGAGTATATATTTTTATCTTTTTGTTCCCCTCCTGTTATTAATCCCTTACGGTCCACCTTATAGCTGTCAGTGAGCGCTGACTCACAAACTACCTACCAGTTCTGTGTGATATATTGCTTTTATTCATGACACAAATTACAATGCATTTATATAATCTTTCAAAGCGCAAGTTTATATTAGAGTGTAATACGGTACATTTTGTCATCATGATGTGCATGTCTGCAGCCTTTCAGTCACACAAAGTCTGCCATTCAGCAGTTTCAGCTGCCCAGGCAGTAGGCCAAACAGCATGTCGATCAGAAAAAGTCACTGGCAAATGTTCCCACAAGCAATACATACAAGTCCATCCTGTTTTTCCCATTAGTTCTGCTTGGGTCTACTAGTCAATGCTTTGCTTTCATCAGGCCATTGCATAAAAGGTACAAGTCACTAAGTGTGTGTGTTACAGACACCCCCAAAATGACCCCTTTTTGGAAAGTAGACACCCTATTTTATTTAACCACTTGCCGACCAGCAGCCACACTTATACTGCGGCAGGTCAGTTCTGTCCCGTAGGTCAGTTCTGTCCTGTACGTACGTAGTTTTGCGGGACAGCTAATGGGGGCGCACACACGCACATATTGGCTGCAGGGGGAGCCAATCAGCGGGTCCGGCGGACGCGATGTCCACCAGGCACCTGTGATCGCTCCCCGTGGAGCCAAAAATATGTACACACGGCAGACCGCTGTTCTGTCAGTGAAGAACACAGGGATCCTGTGTTCCTCCTATTTAGGAACACAGGTCTCTGTGTTCATTCAGCAAGTCTATCCCTCACACAGTTATAAAGCACCTCCTAGGGACACATTTAACCCTTTGATAGCCCCTGGTGTTAACCCCTTCCCTGCCAGTGTCATTAGTACAGTACAGTGCATATTTTTAGCACTGATTACTATTGTAATGTCACTGGTCCCCCCAAAAGTGTCAATAATGTCAGTTATGTGTTGTCGCCGATCTGTCCGCCGCAATCCTACTAAAAATCGCTGATCGCCGCCATTACTAATAAAATGACAAAGCTTTCCCCTAGTTTGTAAATGCGATAACTTTTGTGCAAACCAATCAATATACACTTATTGGGATTTTTTTTTACCAAAAATATGTAGCAGAATACATATTGGCCTAAAATGATGAAAAAATTTTTTTACAATTTTTTATTTATTTTTTATTGGGAATGTTTTATAGCAGAAAAGTAAAAAAAATATTGTTTTTTCAGAATGGTCGCTCTTTTTTTGATTTATAGCGCAAAACATAAAAACCGCAGAGGTGATCAAATACCACCAAAAGAAAGCTCTATTTGTGGGAAAAAAAAGGACATCCGTTTTATTAGGGCACAGCGTCGCACGTCCACGCAATTGTCAGTTAAAATAACGCAGTGCCATATCACAAAAAATGGCCTGGTCATTAAGGGGGTAAAATCTTCTGGTCCAGAAGTGGTTAAATGTAAATTTTATTTTTTTGTTGGAAATGAAGAAACATGCTGGTAACTGGGGTGGGTAAAAAAAAAAAATGGAGCTTTGCATACATGGCATCATTGTATAAGTCAGGGGTCTCCAAACTTCAAAAACAAAGGGCCAATTTACTGCCCTTCAACCTTGGGGGGGGGGGGGGGGGCAAATTGTGGCCAGTGGAGTAGAAAATTCCCTGTCATTGGTGGGTGTAAACAGGCTTGGTAATCTTTGGGAGTAAAAAAAAAAAAAAAAAACACTACAAAACTGGTTTCAGTGGGAGGAATAGTGCCCGTGGCAGGAAATGTGCCCCATTACTGGTGTCAGTGGGAGAGTTATTTCCCCATCATAGTGTCACAGTGGAAGGAATATTCCCTCGTATCAGTGGAAGGAATACTGTCCCACGGCCAGATAAAGGCAAATAAATGGCCACATTCGGCACACAGTTTGGATTAAGACATACATAGGGCAAAGGAGATGATTGGGTTAGCGTACAGGTCATATACAGTGGGAGGATGGAGATGAGGGGTTCAATACAGATAATACATGTATCGAGGATGGGGGAGAGAGGGTTTAAAAAGGTTAATATTTAAAAATCCCACAATCAAATGAATGAAATACCCTTTATTCCCAAATTCCTCCTTCCTCTGTTGTAAAAGGAAGGAGATGGCTCCTAAATGTAAACACTTGCAGGGTTTACATCTGTGAGCTATGGGACTACGTGACCACTACACGGTCACAAGTCAGAGAACCACCCTGATTGGCTTTAGGAATTGTGCCTTTGAGTGAACTGTGCTGCCCAAAGACGATGGCAGGCATTATGCATCTAGCATGCTTACAAATAGTAAACACGTTCCAGAAATACCCCCTCCAGTGGGTGTTTTTTTTTTTTTTTTTTTTACACAATACAGCAGTATTGATGTAGTATAACCTCTTTATATATAGCCTGTACTGTGAGCATATTGAGGCTCCTCCTGCTGACATCTTGAGAAAATGCTAGGTACCTGGCATTTTTTTTATTTTAGGAAAAAAAAAAGCCTTTAGTATCACTTTACGATATATAGGTCTTGTTATTTCTTAGTATTACCTCTCAGATAACCAAAAACTATTCCTGGATCAATTCCAGGCATTTTCTAGGGTTATTGGTCTATTACAGTGATGGCAAACCTTGGCATCCCAAATGTTTTGGAACTACATTTCCCATGATGCTCATGCACTCTGCAGTGTAGTTGAGCGTCATAGGAAATGTAGTTCCAAAACATCTGGGGTGCCAAGGTTTGCCATCACTGGTCTATTAGATTAAAGTATTGTGTGGGGCAGTCACAGCTCACCCGTCATTCAAAATACATAGAAGCAGAGCACTAACCTTCCATCAAAGAAGAAGAACTTGCCTCGTCCATTTTTTTCGCCATGTACAAAGTGCCCCTCAAAGCGATCTGTGGAGCTGTAACTGACAGTGCAGAAGCCATGAGGCAGACCATCATCATCCAATTGTCCTACATAGAAATGCACAAGTTAGACAACAAGTTTCAGGGAGTTCTTTCAATTTATCATTAAAAGAAGAATTCAAGGAAAAATAAAGTATTACATTTTGTACACTAAAACCAAAATGGATTTGAATAAATTTTTATAAAATATTTTTATAGTTTTTTTTTCTACTTTATCCTTTTTTCCTACTTTTTACAATCCAAGTATTTCATACAAAAGAACAAAGGATTCCTAACACAGCATACCTATAAATCAGTGAGTGTGACATTTACCATACATTTACCGCAGGTGAATCTTCTTGGTGTATTTTACCCACTGATCTACCTGCCATTTTCACCCCCTTCCTGCCCAAGCAAATTTTAAGCCTTCAGTGCTGTTGCACTTTGATTGACAATTGTGCGGTCATGCAACACTGCACCCATATGAAATTATTTTGAGACGGATAGAGCTTCCATTTGATGGTATTTAATCACCACTGGGGTTTTTTTTTTTTGCAAAAAAAAAAAAAACCTGGTTTCAGTTATAAAATTTTGCAAATAAGTAATTTTTCTTCACTGATGTGCGCTGATGAGGCTGCACTGATAAGGAGGCACTGATGAACATGTATGCTGCAATGATGGGGCTGCGCAGATCATCAGGGCACTAATGAGTGTCCCAAGTATCAGTGTTAATGTCCCGGCAGAGGAAAGCTGGTTATCGGCCTTCCTTTCCTCACACACTGACAACACTGGAAAAGGAAATGGCGATAACCAGCATTTGTTAGTTGCAAATGCTGTTGTAAGTCCAATGCATGCGGGGAGGGGGGGGGGGGGGTTTCAGGAAGAACGTGCTGTCACCGTCTTTCAGCTATAGCGAAGTCGACAAGTGGTTAAATTGCAGAAAATCATCAACCACTGGTAAATATTTGTTGCCGGTCATTCACTGTTTTATAAAACTTGCCCTAGAGGTTATCTGAGTAGCCAACAGAGTAGTAATTAGCCCCCCAATTAAGGAAGAGTTACAATGTGGGTCATTTAACTGTATGTAATTTCAGCTTGAGCTATTGGGTATAAACATGTTTTTTTTTCAGCAGGCTGTAAGGAGTTACAGAATAATCTGCAAAGGAAGAGTAGAAAGCTTTGCTTGCAAAATATAAAATCTATAGCCGACCAAAAAAATCTATTTTTCTATTTTATTTTTACCAATTTTTTTAATGGTGTATGGTAGGCTTAAGTCCACTGCTATTTGACATCTGCTTTATTGACATCTGCTTTATGTGTAAAGGAAGCTGTGCCTATACCTCCAAAGGGAAGATGGTCCAAATGGTTTGAAGCACTTAAGCTGAACGTCTATGCATGTTACATGTGTATTGAATTAATTGCTATTAAATGTCTACGCCTCATAGAAAGACATGTATAAGCCTCTCCCCTTGACAGTAGCCATGCTCTGTTCTATAATAAGCACTTGTCCTAATATTCACCAGCTTGATCTATTGGCAGAAATATGAGACAGCAGTGCACACAGCACAAGTTCTGGCTCCTGTATGCTTGACAAATATGGATGTTAGTGTAGCCAGTGTGCTGCCAACAAAACTGTGCCTTCTCCCATGTGCAGCATACAATAAACCAGATCAGTAATAGATAAATAAATATCAGCGATATAAGGGGAAAAAGTACAAACATTTTTCCTAAGATGGAACCAAAATATTAAGCAGGTAGCTCTGAAGCAGTATTAGTTTAAAAAGTCACTGCCAGTCAATTTTTTTTTACACATTTAAAAATGCACATTTTCTTCTTTTTTTTTTTAACACAATAAAATAAACCTAAAACCCAGAAAACATTTACTCAAATGTTGCTTAATATTGTTTGACAAAAAATTGGAACTACCACTATTGTATTCTATAGGGTGTCTACTTTCAGAAAAAATATGTTTTGGGGCTTTTATGTAATCTTCAGCTCTAAAATGATTTTTAAATGTGTGTAAAAAAATGCAAAACTGGCTCTAGGAATGAAAGGGTTAAAGGGATAAGTTTACCTTTGGGTACAGATTACATGTTCTACCCAAAAGCTTTGTTGGGTTGGGTCCTGTACTACTCAATGGCGAGCGACCACAACTGACAAGTCCTGCTAGTCTGAATGGAATCTTACTGTTCACCTCTACTATCACAGGAATGAGCTCACAAACATTGAGCACAGAGCTACTGCCCCAGGGGAGAGAAATCACACGTGAGGAGCTTGGAATAGGAGAAAGAGCTCCCTCTTGTGATGGCAGAGGTGAACAGTAGGAGCTAAAAGGCTCTTGGCAACATCCTAGCATCTAGGCAGGGTGGGATGATAGTTTTTCAGTCAGGCTTCAGGAGATATGCAATTGGACTATACCTTAAGCAGGAGTATTATTTAACTTGGGTCAAAGCTGCACAGTTTGTTTTCATCTACAGGCGTCCCTAACCTGCATAGGCAATTTTTTGGTAAAGGTGAACTATGCCCTTAAAGACTAATGACAGAATGCATCAATTTTGTATTTTACCCATATCCACTTAAAAAAAAATAGAAAAAAACCCCAAAAGGTCAGACATCATTTGCCAGCTAAAAATAGATTTAGTCCCCCCCCCCCAAAAATGCAGTATTAAACCCAAAAGCAAAGTATATTGCAGCTTACTGATTCTTATGCCCCATACACACGTGCAGATTATCTGAAGACTTTTGTCTGCAGACTTACCAAAACCATATAATATGAGGTCAAACCTAAACACTTTCAATTTGTATGCAATCCGGCAGGCCCTTGCACTACATAGAAAAGGTAAGTCTGCAGACAAAAGTCTGCAGATAATCTGCACGTGTGTATGGGGCATTAGATGTGATGGCTGCATTTGTTTTCTTTTTTAGGCTTTGAATTTTCATCTGGTGATTTTGCCAGTAAGTCTCTTTAACAAAACAAGCTGTCCTGCAACTGTAGCAGTTCCAGTGTTGGGAAAAACTTTATACCTTTGACAGGGGTGCTTACAATGATATGAAATATGAATCCGAGTAGGACCTGACTAAAACCTGACCAAACTCTGGGGAACATTTATCAGTTGCACAAGAAGACAAGACTAAATGGGAGCAGTGAGATTGTGTGACAGATTACAAGGTTACAGCCTATACTTAACTTCACTTGCTGCTCTATAGTAGCACAAAATGAAACCCTAACTCGACCACTCTAATTATTTGCCGACAGCCCCATAGCAGATTTACTGCTACAGGACGGCCGTGCTGTGCATAATCACATCTATATACGTGATTCTGCACTTCTGGGTAGGGGGTGCGCACACCACTTCTGCTGTGATTTGTCACAGCAAAAGCAGATCGAATGGATGATGGCCGGCACCCGCCAATCGTGGGGAAAACACACAAAAAAGAGCTTTGCCTATTTAAACAAGGTAGAGCTCTGTTCTGACAGGGGGAAGTGATGGATTTTCTTTCCCAAAATCAATCACTTCCCTTAGTAAAAGCACCTCACACAGTACACAAACAAAAACACTGGTTAGGCACACATTTAACCCCCTAAACGCCCTAGATGTTTAACTCCTTTTAAGTCAGTGTCATTAGTACAGTGACAGTGCATATTTTAAGCATTGGATATGTTTTATAGGAGAAAGTAAAAAAATGTATTTTTTATCAAAACAGTCAGTCAGTCTTTGTTTATAGCGCAAGAAAAAACGCAGTGGTAATCAAAAAGAAAGCTTTATTTGTGGGGTAAAAAAAAAAAAAGACAAAAAATTATATTTGGGTACAGTGCTGCATGACCACGCAATTGTAAAATAACGCAGTGCCATATTGCAAAAAAAAAAAAAAATGGCCTGGTCATGAAGGGGGGGGGGGGGTAGATCTTTCTGAGGTCAAGTGGTAATCCCTTCCCGCCCAGCCTCTATGTCCGTTTAAGAGTGTCTTTACGCGTGGGAGGGGTGGGAAGGACTGCTCAATCATGTGACAACTGTGTTTGGCTGTCACAGTGGTCAGATGATCAGGAGTCTGACCTACCAATTCCTGATCACCACCAGAGACTGGGAGCTGTCTGACAATTTGGTAACTGCACACGGAAACCTCGGAAGTAGAAGGATGCATATGTGCAGTGTTAGGGGTCTGATCGGAGATAAAATCTGTATTCTCCTGGGATACATCCGTTTCAGACATTTGTAATTCTGATGCAGTTGGCTGCTCAGGATTTCAGGTGCAAGGGTCACAAATCCACCGTAAGTCCACCAACCTGTTTTGCATCTTGTGTGGCAAAAGTGCTTGATAAATGTCCCCCAAGTGGTACTTTATGGCACTTCCCAGAGTTAGGATATATAAATCAACACTGCATGTGTGTGACCAGCTTCATAAACATGATCACACAGTACTAGATAGTATTTGAATTGGGGTAGCACGATAAATATACTGTCAGCCCAGCCTGAGCTTCCAGCTGTATTTCCCAGAATAAATCCCTTAAACCATCATCTTCCTAATCTGTCTGTCTGCTGTCGCAGCACTGTAGTAGATCTCTGCTGTCTACCAACAAAGAAGATTACTGTTGGTGTTGAACACTAACAGGGTGTGAGGTAACTCACGGGTACTAACAATCACCTCCTTTACCGTGCTGTTGCTTTAATTATATAATAATTATTATTATACAGGATTTATATAGCACCAAGAGTTCACAGAGAACTTTACAATATGAAGGAAGACAGCACAGTTAATACAAGAGAAGATGGTTAGGGGCTCCTGGTAGAGATGCACGATTAATCATTTAAAAAATAAATAAATCAATCAATCATGATCTCGATTTACCCCCCTCACGATCCTAAAAACGGCATGTCCTCGTTTCTTACAGAGCTGTTCTCTGCTCACTCACAGCTGTCAAAAAAAAAAAAAAAAAAGCATCCAGCAAAATGTTTACCAACATTGTTAAGGCCCCTTTCACACTAAGGTCCGGTTCACACTTATGCGATGCGGGAAGGCTGCGAATCCGCAGCCTGTTCCCGCATCGCACACGCACCCCCGGCAGTTCACACTGCCATATGCGATACGCTGGGGGTGTCAATGTAATCTTAACGACACCCCCAGTTTGATTGCATATCGCAGTGCGATCGTGCAGTTCGCACAGGATCGGATCGCACAAGTGTGAACCGCTGTGCGATCCGATCCTGATGCGGCTTCCAAAAAGGGTCCCTGTGCGTGTTTGGTGCAGCTGCGGTGCGAATTTAGCCATACAAAGTGTATGGCTAAACTCGCATCGCACAGCCGATCGCATGTAATGTCGGAGCAGTGCACTCCGACATTACATGCGAACCCCACACACGCACAAGTGTGAACCGGGGCTTAGGCTCCGTTCACATGTAGGTGTTTTGGGGCGTTTTTCTGCTCTAGGATCAGCTCTCAAAATGCCCAACAAGACAAATCCTATTCATTTCAATGGCCCCTGTTCACATCTGAGCATTTTGACGCTGTAAGCAAAACGCCCAACGCTCAAAAAAGTACATGAGCTTCTTTTTGGGCAGATTACAGGCGTTTTCCATTGGTTTCTATTCAATCTAAAAAACGCCTGCACAAAAAACGCCTGTAAAAACGCCTGTAAATCGCGGTAAAAACCGCGGTAAAATCGCGATAAAAATCGCGGTAAAAAACGCGCGAAAACGCTACGCTCAGGTGTGAATGTAGCCTAAGTCCCGGTTCACACTGAGGCGACCTGTGAGGCGACCTGGTCGCCTCACAGGTCGCCTCCCATAGGGAAGCTGCGGACCCGTTCTAATAGGAGCGACACAAGTCGCTCCGACTTAGAAAAAGGGTCCGGAGCTTCTTTGGGGCGACCAGGAGTCGACCGCCATAGACTTCAATGTTATGAAGTCCGTGGCGGCCGCTCCGAGGTCGTGGCGCGCTGCTCGCACCGCGACCTCCGAGTCGCTCGTATGTGAACGGGCACTTAGGGCTCTTTCACACGGGCGATCCGATCAGATCCGCCCGTCAGTTTTTTAGGCGGCTCTGATCGGATCCTCCGTGCAGCTCTATGGGGCAGCGGATGTCAGCGGAGACACCTCCGCTGACACCCGCTGCCATCCGTATCCGATCCTGTCCGTGAAATCCAGACAGATGGAAACCCCATTTTCCATCTGTCCTGGGGATCGGATCGGATGGGATCGGATGAGAGTGGACAGGCGGTCCGCTCTCATCCGATACCCCATAGAGAGCAGCGGGGGCTGAGACACCTCCCTCTCCACACTGCAAGCGGAGACGGAGCTGTCATCCGCCGGCTCAGCGGGGATCGCGGATCGATCCCTGCTGAGCAGCACGGATCTGCCTACGGAGGCGGACCGTGTGAAAGAGCCCTTAGTCCCCGTTCACATTAGGTCGCTCCAACTTAGGGGGCGACCTGTGAAGTCGCGTGCAGCGCGACTTCGGCGCGACTTGCACGGACTTCACATAATGGAAGTCAATGCAAGTCGCCTCCAGGTCGCCCCGAAGTAGTACAGGACCCTTTTTCTAAGTCGGAGCGACTTGTGTCACTCCTATTAGAACAGCTCCTGAACTACACAGTGGGAGCGACGGTGCCTGACAAGTCGTACCAGTGTGAATTGACACTTATGCGACCCAAAAGTCACGCAATTTTTTTGCCGTGGTTTTGACTGGACTTGAAGCAATGCCTATGTCTATGGACCTCAAAATGCATTACAATCAGCCCAAAGTAGTGCAGGGACTACTTTGAAGTTGTACAGATATGAACAGTACTCATTGGAAATCCTGGAGTACTACTTGTCATGCGACTTTGCAGTCCCAAATCACAGGACAAGTCACACAATTGTAGAAGGGGCCTAAGGCTGCGAGATAACTAGAAACACAATGTTTCACAACGTATCATTTCCTTTTTTTTACATCAAAGGAATGAACTTCCGTCTGTGAGGGCAGTTTAACCTCTTAAGGACTAAGCCTATTTCTGACACTTGTTGCTAAATGAGTATTTTTTGCTAGAAAATTACTTAGAACCCCCAAACACACACACACACACACACACACACACACACACACACACACATATACATATATATATATATATATATATATATATATATATATATATACATATATACATATATATATATATATATATATATATATATATATATATATATATATATATAGTGTGTGTATGTGTTTTTAGCAGAAACCGTAGAGAATAAAATGGCGATAGTTGCAATCTTATGCCACACTGTATATGCGCAGAAGTATTTCAAACACAGTTTTTATGGAGAAAACTGGATCCTTTTCTCTGAGGTTCACTGACGGACACCGACCATTCGGCTTTATGCTGCTCTCTCTAGGAGTAGGACTAGGCAAAACCTTTTTGGTTACGCCCCAGAGGGTATACCATCACTTCCTGCTGTAGGACTTCATGACAAGCAGTGTCAGAAAAACATATCTCAACCCAACAGAGGGGCGGGTGTTGTGTCCGTCAGTGAACCTCAGAGAAAAGGATTTTACGGTAAGACAAAAATTCAGTTTTCTCTTTCGTTCACTGAAAGACACAGCTCCATGTATTCTAGACCAGCCTTTTTCAACCAGGGTGCCCAGGCACACTAGTGTGCCTTGAGGTTTCTTCAGGGGTGCCTCAGCAAAATGCCCCAAAAATTGTATACAAGGCAGTGGGTGGATAATGCCTGTCTTTTAGTTACACAAGGTCAAAGATTTTCATTGTTCACCGTTACGACCCTCTAGCTGCCGCCCTGCTAATGACATAATCAATTGATAGGGAGGATGTCAGTCGCCTATGTAGCATACTTGTTTGACCCTTCTCTGCTTCTTTCCAAAAATTTTGGGCTCACATTAGCTGAGAGATGGAGAAAAACTGAAGAAAAAGAGAAACATTGGAATACTAGTCAGTACGAACTTATACCTCTAACGTTGGACCTCCTACGTGTGTGTGTGTGTGTCTGTGTTGCTGCATTATGTAAAACTATAATAATAGATTCCACATTTTAGAATGCGATGCCTCAAAACTGTCCATAATTTTAAAGGGTGCCTCAAGACAGTCCATAATTTGGGGGTGTGCCTCGACTGAAAAAAAGGTTGAGAAACACTGTTCTAGACCATTGGGATGTCCCAAAGCAGTATCACTATGAGGGGTGGGAAAAACCCAGCAAGAGAATTCCCAAAAAGGCTAAACATATAAAACCAAGTGAAACAGGAGCTCAACCAGGAACAACTGGAGCTAACCACCGGAAAAAAAAAAAAAAAATTACACCCTCAAGAGGCGGGAGCCTCTGCAACCGCAGCCTGCAAAACTTTGCGGCCAAACACTGCATCCGAAGATGCAAGTACATCCGCCTTATAAAACTTTGTGAACGTGTGTACAGATGACCAAGTAGCTGCCTTGCACACCTGAACCACTGACGCCTGATGACGGAAGGCCAAGGAGGCACTAAGCGCCCTCGTAGAATGCGCCTTAACAGGGAAATTAACCTGACCCTAATGGTATAGGCTTCCACCACCGTCTGCCTGATCCACTTAGAAATGGTCGCAGCAGATGCGGCCTGCCTCTTCACAAGGTCCATCCGTAAGAATAAACAAAGAATCGGATTTCTGAATCAGTTCAGTCACCGCAAGGTACACCCGAATCGCCCGGACCACATCCAAGGAATGTAAAGCAATTTCCTTAGGATGTTTTGGCTTAGGACATAAGGACGGTAACACAATATCTTCATTCAAATGAAACCACAAGACCACCTTAGGAAGGAACGCCTGACAGGGTCGCCACACCATTTTGTCCCTAAGAATCACCAGGTAAGGCGACCAACAGGACAATGCAGCGAACTCTGACACCCTACGTGCGAAAGTAATAGCGACTAAGAAGGCCACCTTCTGCGACAGAGTGAGCAGAGGAAGTATACAAACATTTTCAAAGGCAGGCTTTTAAAGCACCGACAGTACCAAATTGAGGTCCCCAGGGGCCACCGGGGATCTTACCAGCGGAGCCAGATGGCTAACTCCCTTCACAAAAGTTTGAGCCAAGGACTTTGCTGCCAACAGCCTTTGGAAAAATATGGCCAAAGTGGAAATCTAGCCCTTGATGGTGCACAGAGCCAAACGTTAATAAACATTTAGTTGTAGAAACTCCAACCTGCGGGACACAGAAAAAGGGAACGGGAAGAAATGCCCCCCCCCCCCAGACTCACACCAAGTAATTTACGCCTTCCAAACTCTATGATAAACCTTCCTGGAGGTAGATTTCCTCTAGCTTTTAACAGCGTAGGAATCACCGACTCCAACAGCCCTCTGTCCTTCAGCACCTGGCTTTCAATAGCCAGGCCGTTAAACCTAGCGACTAAAGCAGGATGAAAGATTGGACCCTGAGACAGAAGATCTTCTCTGAGAGGAAGTTTCCAAGGGACGTCTGCTACCAGCCTTGCGTACCAGGACCAGCGAGGCCAGTCTGGTGCCACCAGAATGACTGGAATCCCTTCTAACCCGATTCTGCGTAGCAGTCTCGACAAAGTTGTATTGGAGGAAAAGCCTAAATCAGACTATACTGACCCCAAGGGGCCACCCAGGGCGCCTGTGGCGTTGGCCAGAGGATCCCGAGACCTTGCCATGAACCTCTGCACCTTCCTGTTGAGACGGGAGACTAGTAGGTCCACATTGGGGGTCCCCCCCACAGTTGAACACCTCCGGGTAAAGAGACTATTCTCCCGAATCCAACGTCTGCCGACTGACATAGCCCACTTGCCAATTCTCTACCCCCTCAATGTATACAGCAGAGTGCCGGAAAATATAGTTCTGCCCACCTCAATATACCAGCCACTTCCTTGGCTGCCAGGGCACACTTTGTGCCCCCTTGATTGACATATGCCCCAGCCGTAGCATTGCCCGATTGTATCCGCACAGGGCGTCCCCGCAGACGATCCGTCCATTGAGACAGACAAAGTCTGATTGCCCGAATTTTCAAGATATTAAATCGGCAGCCTGGACTCCTCTCGAGTCCAGACACTTTGGGCTGAGTACACTCCCAAGATTACAGTCCAATACAGGGGAAGAAAGGATTTTCCCAGACGAAGGACCAGGGAGAGGAGCCACCATAAGAGACTCCCCCGAACCCCGACTCCACAGAATCAAATTGTCCAAAGACAGGGGATCCTTGTTCCATTTGGTTAGAATGTCCCTTTGCAGAGGTCTGGTATGGAACTGTGCAAACGGAACCGCCTCAAAAGGGGGAAACCATCAGACCCAGCACTTGCATGCAAGTCCTGAGTGACGACCAATTTTTGGACAACAAGAGTCGAACCGCATCCTGTAGCTTCAGAAGTTTTGCCTTAGGAAGGAACATCCGGGCTGATGCTGAGTCCAGCATCTGATCCAAGAAGTCCAGCTTGGTGGACGGAGTCAGTGCAGATTTCTGAAAATTTTGTGTCCATCTGAACTCCTGTAGAGTTCGCACAGTAATGCCCAAGTCGGCTTCTAGAGAAGACTCTGCACACAGAAGCAGATCGTCCAGGTAACCCAGTACCGTGATCCCCTTCTGTCATAGCAAGGCCAGAACTGGGGACAAAACCTTTGTGAACACACCTTGCCCACGGCAAAACGAAGAAAGCGCTGATGCCCAACATATATTGGAATATGAAGGTAAGCGTCCTTGAAAATCGATAGAGGCAAGAAGATCTCCTTGATGAAGGAAAGCTACTACCATGCGGATGGACTCCATCCGAAATTTCTAAAATCCGAAATTTCTAAACCCGCACAAAGGTGTTCAGAGCCTTGAAAACCAAGATCGGAGAAACCTTGCCTTCTTCCTGGGAACTGTAAACAGATTTGAATAAAAACTGAAAAAAAAAAAAAAAAATCGAAAGTGTTCCGGCTGTGGAACCGGCACAATAACTCCTTGTGCCAACAGGTCCTGCACTACCCCATAGAGGCCCTGTAGCCGCTCGTGTGACAGGCGTCGGTAGGAAGGAAAGAACCTTGCCGGAGGCAAGGACTGAAACCCGATCCAAATCGTGGACCCATCTGTCCTGAACGAGCAAGGTCCCAGCATCAGGAAAAAGGTGAAGACGTCCCCCCACCCCAGATGCGGGTGAGGGCACCCCTTCAGGCTGGGGAAGGCTTGTCTGCAGAACCAGAAGTGCCCGCTTTGGACTTACCATTGCAGGGTCTTTTGGAGTCTCCCGCAAAGCTACGGGTGAATCGTGAACCCTTTTCCTGCGATCTAGGCAGACCAAAGAGCCGCTTGCGAGTCGAGAAGAAAGGACCTCATTTATAATGAGATTCCTTGCCCCTACCAACCAGCGGAAGTAATGTACTCTTACCTTTCCTAAGCCCCTAATGATCTCTTCCATAGAGGCACTGAATAAAACGGTCACCTACAAAAGGTAGATCAGTCAGCACCTTTTTTAGAAGCCTGGTCTGCCGACCAGTACTTCAACCAAATCATGCAGCGAAGAATCACCGCCGTCACAGATACCCTGCCAGCCGAAGGGGGGTGCATCCAAAGAAGTATCACAAGTGTACTGTAACCCCCGGGATCAACTGATCCACCAGCTCAGGAGGGTGTTGACTCCCTTCCAGATCCTGGCGTAAAATCTTGCCCATTCTGTTACGGTCTGAGATACCAAGGTGATAGCAAAACACTGGTCTCAAAATTGAACCAACCTCTGTGAAAAGGTTATGGACCAGAGCCTCAGCTCTCTTGTCCATGGGATCCTTAAAGGATGGAGAATCCTCCACCGGCAAAAGTGTGCCCTTTTTAGCCTGGAAACCTGAGAGTCCACCGACGGTGGAACCGTTAGTTTCTTTAGGAGAGACACCTCAAAGGGATATCTCCTAGCGAAGCGCTTAGGTATTCCAACAATGCCTTTCGGGGACCCCCCCCTCTGACTAGTGACAATCTTGTCAAAATAGGCAGGAAAGGGGAAAACCTAGTCACCTTGGAAGATTTGCGGATGCCAAACTGTACCAGTGTCGCTAACTCCGCATCAGCTGAGTCCTCCAACTTTAAAGTTTCCAGCATTGACACAATAAGGGCCTTCACCAGCGCTTTTTTTTTTTATGCGCGGAGGAGGAGGACTCATCCTCAATAGAGCACTCAGCATGCGTGGACACAGACACAGAGGGCTGACTCTCGTCCGCAGCGGCCAAATCCACTTCAGACTCCGAGAAGGCAGAGGATACAGGTGAAGGTGGGGGGCGCTTCCTGCTAGGCCTCCTTTGCAGGGCCATATCTACTTTGATACCAGTGACTGCAGGGCTGCCGTCATGGCCGCCAGGACAGACTGAGACCCAGAGGGTCTCCCAGCTTCCAGGAGTGGGTCAGGTGGTGATACACGCTCCAGAGGCTCCATTGCCAACAAGGGGTTAATCTGAGCCTTGCCGTGTATTAAAGAGAAAAGAGCACCACAAGAATCAGCGTACCTGAGGCGCTGTATGGCAGAGGAAGGATCATATACCCCCAGAGACTTACACCCCCAAGCTGGAGACCGCCATATAGCCTACCACACTGTGATGGAAAAGGAAGAGGAAGCGCTGACACTAGAGGCCCCCGCAGCACATCACCGAACTCCGACTACAAGAAAATGGCCACCGTTATTCTCTATGGGAAACCCAAAGCATGGCCGCTGGACTGCACAAACATGGCCGCCAAAGCCGGGAATGCAGAATCCATGACAAAATGGTGGCACCACTGCACGGGACCCAACTGGACCCCAGGGAAGGGGTCATGCACCAGGAGGGGACCCCTCAGGGACCCCCTGCAGCACACAGGTATGGACACCCCTCAAAAAGGGGGGCCAACAGCCACACCTATCCACCACTCTCCGGCCCAACACCAGACAAGCCCCCCTACCCAAATGCACCTGAGCCCCCCAAAAAGGGCTAAAGGGGGCAGGTGAGGGCAACCTACATAGAGGGAAAAAACCATGAGGGGGAGGAAGGACACAGAAAGGGGACTACCATCTCCAGGGAGGGCCCGCGACCACCCCAGCAATTCCGTAAGAAAGGAGGAGGGACACTACTTACCACACCACGTCACCAGGCGCTTCTCCCAGCAGTCCACTGCACCATCTTGGAATGGGAGTACTGCGGCCTGAGGTGCGCTGCGACTGATCGTGACTGCTGTTGTGACCAGGGCTATGTAACCTCATGAGGTGTTTCACTCGCCGGCCAGCCCCCGTCAAGTGCGGCTATATTGCGGCCAACCTAACGCAGAGCTAACAGTTGGGTTGAGTTCGCAGGCCAGACTGGGAATACTAGGATATCGGTTGTGTCGCCCAGTCTGCCTGTTGATTTAGTTCACGCAGGAACAAAAAAAGAAAGAAAAAAGTAAAAAAATTCCATTTAAAAAGAAAAAAAAAAAAAAAATGCCCAGACCGCAGATCCCAGCAGAGCACCAGGTTCATACTCCTGACTAGGCAGAAAAAACTAAAGTCCTATAGCAGGAAGTGATGGTATACCCTTTGGGACTGCCTTCAGGGGCATAACCAAAAAAGGTTTCCACCTAGTCCTACTCCTGAAGAGAGTAGCATAATGGAGCTGTGTCTGTCAGTGAACGAGAGAATACACTTTAACTACCTCAATACTGGGCACTTAAACCCCCTTCCTTCCCAGACCAATTTTCAGCTTTTAGCGCTGTTGCATTTTGAATGACAATTGCGCGGTCATGCAACACTGTACCTAAACCAAATTTAGGTCATTTTTTTCCCACAAATAGAGCTTTCTTTTGGTGGTATTTGATCACCGCCAGGTTTTTCTTTTTTGGTGCACAAATAAAAAAAAAGAAGACCGAAAAGTTTGACAAAAAAAAAAAAAAAAAAGTTTTTTTGTTTAGGTTATAAAATTTTGTAAATAGATACGTTTTTTCCTGCACTGATGATGCCGCACAGACAGGCACTGATGAGGAGACACTGATGGGGTGGCACTGATGGGGTGGCAGATATGCAACACTGATGGGCACTGATAGGTAGCACTGATATGCAGCACTGATGGGCACTGATATGTGGCACTGATAGATAGCACTGATATGCAGCATTGGTGGGCACTGATAGGCAGCGCTGATGGGCACTGATGGGCACTGATAGATAGCACTGATATGCAGAATTGGTGGGCACTGATAGGCAGCGCTGATGGGCACTGATAGGCAGCACTGATCGAGGGCACTGATGGGCACTGATGGGGGGCACTGGTGGGCAATAATGGGCACTGGTGGGCGGCACTGATAGATGGCATTGGTGGGCAGCACTGATAGGGGGGCACCACTGGCCTGCTCTCTGAGCCCTGTTTGCCATCCCTGGTGGCCATGGTGGGCATCCCTGGTGGTCATGGGTGGGCATCCCTGGTGGCTCTAGTGGCATCCCCTCCCCCCAGGGCTGCACTGGTAATCAATCATCTGATTACCAGCACAGACCCCCCCTGTGATCAGTGAGTAATTAGAAATACACACTGATCACCCTGGCTGTAGAATTGATCCTCTCCTTCTCCTCACACTGACAGGATCTGTCAGGAGGAGAAGAGATCGAAGCCGTTACAACGGCTCTATTGACATTACATGACGGCTGTGATTGGTCACAGCCGTCATGTGATCAGGAGGGCCAATCACAGGGCCCTCCTACCGAGTGATGTTGCTCTGTGTCCTAGGGACACAGGCACATCGAGATCGCGCCGCTGCATGTTCCATTCAGAAGGACGAGACTCCGACCCGGCCGTATATGTACTATGGCCCGGGTGGGAGATGGTTAATGAATTAAAAAAAAAACTAAACAGTAAAGTCAGCCCAATTTTTTTGTATAATGTAAAAGATGATATTACCCAGAGAATTGTAATCCTTATTCTAAGATAAAAAAATTCTGAATCTCATTTTATCGAGAATCGTGCAGCTCTAGCTCCTGGCTATGAAAACTTACAAATTTATTGTTAACCACTTCAATAAAGGACACTTTCACCCACTCCCTGCCCAGGCCAGCTGAAATGCAACACTGTACCCAAACAAATATTTTATCACTTTTATGAGACAGATAAGACCTTTTTTTTGGTGGTGTTTAAATCACCACAGGGTTTAATTTCTGCCAATTGAAAAAAAAAAAAAAAAAAAACACTCATAGAGAGCGTGTGAGGAAGGGAATAGCGATAACCAGCAAGGCTATTTACAATGTGACTAACTGTGATTGGACATGGCTGATCACATGCTTAAGGGCCACTGTGATTGGCCCTTTACTGCTATCTATAATCAGCTGTGTCGAAAAAAAACGGTCACAGAATTCTCCCAGGTGCATGCTCGAGGCGCAGTTCTGGGAGAAAGTCCATGGACACCCTCTCAGAACTAGAGAGCTGCACTGTAGCTACCCTTTGGCTATAGCGTGGCCGGGAAGGGGTTAAAGTGGACCTATGACAGAATAATACCAATAACCTTATAGAATAAACTGCATAAAGCGCCTATTAACCGCTCTGGGCACACTTTGCAGGCACAACCACACCACAGCCAAAAGAGACAGTCAGTAGCCCCTCCCTCTCCTTTTTTAGGAGGTCATATGACCTGCCACCTGTATACCAAAAAAGTGTAGCGCCAGATAAAATAAATAATCAGATAATCAAGACAGCTGATGTGCCCTCATTGTGAGTAACATCTTTATTTTGTTAGTAAAGTATTTGATCAGACAGAGCACTAGATCCCATTCTTTTTGTAATTTGAGGAAATTTGGAAGGGATGGGATACCTGATCCAGCCCATGACTGTCTCCAGACCTGCCATACCACTATTATCCCTAGAGGATGAACAGCTGATCTTGATCTGCTAAGCACGGAGGTCGGTGTATGAGGCCTATCCATGCTATTAGACTGAATACCTGTGGAGTCCATTACACCATACTGCTATTATATTATCCCCAGGAGGGACAGCTGATTATGACCCACTGGGAACAGGGGTCTTAATGTGAAGCGAGAGGCTTGGCATCACGAGTAAAAGGAGAAGCACGGAGCACTTTAAGTTTCCTTTTTCACATTTGGATCACATTGTGGACTTTTTTTCACATATTTATATCCTGATTTATTTGGCTTGTTTTTATTAGTAATTTTTCTAGCAGATGCACTAAGCACTTTAATTTTTCACATTCACTGCATAGAAGTTTTATATTGTACTTCAGTTTATTGATTTACATCTATTATCTTGATTATTTTCTGGCGCTACAATTTTTTGGTATACAGACTGCATTTGTGGAGTAAACACACACACACACACACTAGTGATTGCAGCCAGATTGATCGACTCATTTATTTGATTAATTTATTCATTTCACTGTTTGATTTGCGCTGATTGTATTCACTATATAATATAACCTGCCACAGTTGCATTTCAGTACCAGCAACCAAAGGCAGCCCAAAGCAGCTGACACAAGTACCTGGATCACAGCAGCCAGCTTAACTAAAACGCATGCATGCTGGTGTACATTGTGTGAGGGTGGTGCGATAGGTTGTTACAATACTCCCCCCCCCCCCCCTCCCTTTTTTTTTTTTTTTTTTTAACCTGGGCGTCACAAAATGAAACTTCATTCAACTTTATGCAGTGATGTATGGTGTGCTACATAAAAATGCAGCATGTCTGCATTTTTACACAATGCACCGAAACTCAACTAAAAACAGCAATATGGTGTGAAAAAGTTAGACTTCCTGGTAATGTTCGTAGCTTCTCCTCCCCAATCACAGGAAACACTTCTACTCCCAACTTTAAATGGAGGCTCCTTCTCACAGGTCCTCCATTGTGGCAGAATGCCTCCAACCCAGCTGGAACACATAAACAAAACATAGTATATACAGCAGAAGGGTGGGCAAATGCTGCTGCCCTGAAAGACTACTGGAAAACAAGTTACTAGTAAGGTAGAGATACAGCCGAAACACATCAGCCGAAAATTGTGTTTTCGGCATTTTGGAAAAAAAAAAAAAAAAAAAAAAAAAAAAAAAAAGCAAACACACACAACACGCTTTTTCTGTGCTCATCTCATGGTTTGTTTTTCATAGGTCATGTCACTCACAAAACGCATTTAAAAATGTAACAGGTGAGTTATTGCTACGTTTTTAATGCATTTCAAAACAGGGAGGTGTGGTTTTTTTTTTTTACCACCACAACAGACATACATAGAATTTAAAGGGATGCATTTATCTTGAGCTTTTTTTTGCGCTAAAATAAAAAAAGGTGCTGATAATAGCCGACAAATTCATATTCATTTACATTCATGATATGAAATAAAAAGTCATAATACAATATATATATTATATATATATATATATATATATATATATATATATATATATATATATATATATATATATATATATATATATATATATATATATATATATATATATATATTTTTTTTTTTTTTTTTCAGTTTTCACCAAAAAGCATCCAGAATTTCCATTCGGTGCACCTCTAACCAAAGGATTAATCCCCAGCTTATAAATCTAGGTCTAAAATGACAAAGGTGGTTAAGGCTTGACCATGTTGCCCCTTGAAGATTTGTTCTGGGGTAGCACCACCTCCTTTCTAATTGGCTGCAAGAGCTATCGCGGACTAAGAACGCAAATCCCCAACGGAGGAACCAGTCCAGACTAAACATAAGCTTCCACGATAGCCAACCTTAGCCATCTGGCTGTAAACCCCTTGGTGGCTTTGACACTTGTTGACTCTAGCATACAAAACAAAAAAAAGAAAGAATCGGAACTCCTAAAATTCTTTGTTACTTCCAAATAACGCAAGAGCTCAACCAGGAACAACTGGAGCTCAAAAAAAACAAATACACCCTCAAAGAGGACTAAACCTTTCCAACAGTGGCTTACAAACCCTTGCAGCCAAAAGAAGCATTAGCAGATGCCAACACATCCACCTTATAAAATTTTGTGAAAGTGTGCACAGACGACCATGTGGCCGCCTTGCATACCTGCATCTCCGATGCCCGACCAGGAGGCAATGAGCAACCGCGTAGAATGCACCATAACAGGGAAAGGAGGATCCTGACCCTTAATGGAATAGGCCTGCACCGCCTATGTCTAATCCATCTGGAAATAGTCGCAGCAGACGCGACCATACCCTTACGGGGTACATCTGTAAGGACAAACAGAATCCGATTTCTGGAACGACTCAGTCGCCGCAAGGTACACCCTGATTGCCCGAACCACATCCAAAGAATGTAAGGCAATCGCTTTTGGATGCTAAGGCATGACACAGAAAAGGCAGTACAATGTCTTCATTTAAATGGAAACCAGAGACGACTTTAGGAAGGAACGACTGACAGGTACGAAGCACCACCTTGTCACTGAACTGCCAGGTAAGGTGAACGACCAGACAATGCAGCCAGCCCTGACATCCTGCGTGCAGAAGTAATAGCCACCAAGAAAGCTACCTTGTGTCAAAGTGAGCAGAGGAATCTCACAAATATTTTCAAATGGCGGTTTCTGAAGAACTGATCGCACAAAATTGAGGTCCCACGGAGGCAACAGAGACCTCACAGGGGGAGCCAGGTGGCAGACCCCCTGAACAAAGGAATTAGTGGCCAAATGGGCATTGAAGGGGGAAAAAAAAAAAAAAAAAAAAAAAAAAAAAAAAAAAAAATCGCCAGGGCTGATATCTGACCTTTGATGGTACCCAAGGCCAAACGCTGATCTACACCTCTTTGGAGAAACTCCAAGACACGAGACACCAAGAAGGAACCCCCCCCCCCCCCCCCCCGAGACTCACACCAAGTAATGTACACACTCCAGACTCAATGATAAATCTTCCTAGAAGTAGATTTTCTAGCTTTTAACAACATAGGAATCACCGATTCAGACACCAATCTATGCTTCAACACCTGGCTTTCAATAGCCACCTCATCAAAGCCAGCTACTGTAAAGCAGGATGGAAGATCGGTCCTTGAGTTAACAGATCTTCTCTGAGAAGGAGCCAGTCCAGGGCCACTGTAATGACCAGGATCCCTTCTGCCTCGATCCTTTGCAGAAGTCTCAGTGGAGGAAATGCATACATTGAATGATATTGGCTCCAAGGAGCTACATGAGCGTCTGTGGCTTCGGCCAGAGGATTCCGGGACCTTGCTACGCACCCCTGCACCTTCCTATTGAGACGATAGGCCAACAGGTCCACATCGGAAGTGAGGTACAGTTGATGAAACACCTCCTGCTGGTGGAGAGACCATTCTCACTGATCCGACTTCTGCAAACTGAGGTAGTCCGCCTACCAATTTTCCACCTCTGGAATATGCACGGCAGAGATGTCTGGAACAAAGCGTTCTGCCCATCTTAGAATGTCAGCCCTTGATGACTGACGTATGCCACGGCCGTGGCATTGTCCGGCTGAATCCTCAACAGGCACCCCTGCAGATGATCCATTCAATGAATTAGGCAAACCCTGATAGCCCCAATTTCCAGGATATTGATCGCCAGACTGGGACTTCTCCCAAACCCCCTAAGCCGGAGCCGTACCAAAGGCACCTCCCCATCTGGAGAGGCTGGCATCCGTTGTGACCATCATCTAGTACAGGGGGAGAAAGGCTCTTCCCTGTCGAAGGGCCGGAGAGCGGAGCCACCAGATCAGGGATCCCCTCGTACTCCAACTCAACAGGATCAGATTGTCTAGAGCCTGTGGATTCCTGTTCCATTTGGTATCGAACTGAGCAAATGGACCATCAGGCCCAGCACTTTGGACAACATGAGCCTTGTCACATCCTCCAACTTCTTGAGTTTAACCTCCAGAAGAAACAACCGGGCTAAGGTCATGTCCAGGGTCAGGTCCAGATAGTCCAGTTTTTTGGACTGAACCACAACAGCTTTTTGGAAATTCAGTTTCCATCCGAACTCTTGCAAAGTTTGCACCGAAATGTCCAGATTGTCTTTCAGGGCATTCGGAGATTCTGCTCGCAGAAGATGATCGTCTAGGTACCCCAGCACCGCAATCCCCTTCTGCCTCAGTAAAGCCAACACTGGGGTCAACACTTGTCAACAACCGAGGAGAGAGGGCAAGACCAAAGGGTAATGCCACGAATTGATAGTGCTCACCGCTCACGACAAAGCGAAGGAAACGCTGATGCCCGACATATATTGGAACATGAAGGTAAGCATCCTTGATATCGATAGAGGCCAGAAAATCCCCTTGATGAAAGGATGCCACGACCATGCGAATAGACTCCGTTCAAAATTTCTGAACCCGCACAAAGCGGTTCAAATCCTTGAGATCCAGAATGGGTGGGGCCTTGCCTTCCTTCCTGGGAATAATAAACAGGTTTGAATATAAAAAATGAATCAGAATGTGAAAAATAATCGCTCTTTTTTTGTGTATAGCGCAAAAAAAAAAAAAAAAAGATCGCACAGGTGATCAAATACCACCAAAAGAAAGCACTATTTGTGGGAAAAAAAAAAAAAGACATACATTTTGTTTGGGTACAGCGTCGCATGACCACGCAATTGTCAGTTAAAGTCACGCAGTGCCAAGTTGAAAAAAATGGCCTGGTCATTAAGGGGGCAAATCCTTCCAGTATTAAAGTGGTTAATAATTCATTCACTGATGTGACTACAGTAAACTGAAAACTGATTGGTTGCTGAGGCTTCCCACATGCCACCACTATTCTGTGCCCTGCTGTAAATGAGCCTTTTGTGTACATATTGGATGAAGTGGTTGTGAATTAAGGCTCGTACACACGATATGAAAAATCGGAAATAAAATTTCGTCCGAACGATCTGCCAATTTTCGGATTGTTAGTATAGTGCTTTCAACAGCCGATTACGGATTTTCGGACGACAAAAACTGATGTGCAGGCTATAAAATTTTTATCGTACATCAACACAACGTCCGATTCCCGTTTAATTAGTACAGTTATTGTCCGAAATAAATTGTAAGAGTGAGACTAGACATGCTCAGAAACGAAAGAACACATAATAAACAATTCAACACATGACATCACTTCTGAGATTGAATTCTGTCGTACGGGAATTTTCATATGAAAGTAACCTCTTCACTTTCGATAGGAGACTAGCATGCAACAAAAAACGGACGACAGATTGTTCGATAATCTGATCACGTGTACGAGGCTTTACTGTCTGATCATTTTTCCAGAACCTCTATGACCTGATCACAGAAAGAACACAAAGTGTCAAACGCGATGAGACGATTTCCACATGTTACCGTGCTACACCTGTCAGTCAGTGTCTTCACATCATGTCTTGCTGAATTTATCCAAGTGACCGATTTAGGGCTCTTTCACACGGTCCGCCTCCGTAGGCGAATCTGTGCTGCTCAGCGGGGATTGATCCACCGATCCCCGCTGAGCCGGCGGATGACAGCTCCATCTCCGCTTGCAGTGCAGAGAGGGAGGTGTCACAGCTCCCGCTGCTCTCTATGGGGGATCGGATGAGAGTGGACCGCCTGTCCGCTCTCATCCGATCCCTGAACGGATGGAAAAATTCAAATTAGACTTACCGGTAACTTGTTTTCCAATAGTCTTTCAGGACAGCACCTTAGAGAGATGGCTCCTCCCTCTCCTCATCAGGAAACACCCCATCCACCAGATTTTAAAAGGAGGCTTCTCCCACCATTCATCAGTTTGTAGAAGAGTACCTCCGGCCCATGCTGGAACACATAAACAGATATGGTTAATCACAGCAATACATTTTATACAATAGGGCGGGATCCTCCTGCTGTCCTGAAAGACTATTGGAAAACAAGTTACCGGTAAGTCTAACTTGAATTTTCCCTAAAACGTCTTTCAGGACAGCACCTTAGAGAGGATTATCGAGACTTACTCAATTTAGGGAGGGACCACAGCTTGCAGGACCTTTCTGCCAAAAGCCTGATCTTCAGCTGCCAAAAGGTCCAACCTATAGTGTCTTGCAAATGTAAAGTAGCTTGACCACGTAGCCGCTTTGCAGATCTGATCTGGAGTGGCACCAGCTTTCTCTGCCCATGTAGTGGCTAACGCTCTAGTAGAGTGAGCTCTGATCCCCTGTGGGGGAGACAATTTCATTTGGGAGTAAGCCTCTGAAATAGCGGATCTGAGCCATCTGGCTATTGATCCTTTTGATGCCTGGCGACCTTTTTTGTTGCCAGAGAAAAAAAAAAAAAAGAGAGTTTGATGATCTAAACTCTTTAGTAACCTCCAAGTAGTGTATAAGAACCCTTCTTACATCTAGGTAGTGAAAGCTTTCTTCCTTATCTCCTGATGGATTAGGGCAGAAGGTAGGTAACACAATTTCTTGTGAGCGGTTTCTCGTTGAAGCTACTTTTGGGAGAAACCCTGGATCCGTCTTGAGAATTATCCTGTCTGGATATATGGACAAGAAAGTTTCGATAGCTGATAAAGCATGTAATTCACTGATTCTTCTTGCTGATGTTATTGCCACCAAGAAGACCGTCTTGAGGGTAAGGTTTTTTAGTGTAACCGTTTCTAGTGGTTCAAAAGGTTCCTTTGTGAAGGCCTGAAGGACCACCGACAAATCCCATTTGGGGAAGCTTCTGACAGGCACTGGTCTGGAGCGGGTAAGGGCCCTGAAGAATCTGATGATTAAAGATTCTGAAGAAATGGGCCTTTCCAAGAATACCCCGAGGGCTGTAACTTGTACCTTGAGGGTACTTACTGCCAAACCTTTTCCTGCGCCCTCCTGTAGGAACTCCAAAATTGAAGTAATACTGTTCAATTTTTGATCTTTCGATTCACACCAGGTATTATATGTCTTCCAAACTTTTGCATATATATTCCTTGTGACTTTTTTCCTACTGGAAAGTAGAGTAGCAATTAATGCGTCTGAAAATCCTTTCCTTTTCAGCAGTTGCTCCTCAGATACCAGGCGGTGAGCTTTAGCTTTTCCACTTCTGGATGATAGACTGGACCTTGAAGCAGTAGGTCTTGACGAAGAGGGAGCTGAAAAGCAGGTTTGACTGATAGTTGAAGGACAGTCGAAAACCAAACCCTTTTGGGCCAATAAGGTGTGATCAGGATCACTGAGGCTCTTTCCATTTGGATTTTTCTTAATACCAACGGAATGAGCTGGAAGGGGGGGAAGGCATACCCCAACCTGAACCTCCAGGGATGTGCCAGGGAATCTACTCCCAGAGAGTTGTCGTTTCTGTGGAGTGAGAAGTAAAGTGGAAGTTTTGCGTTTTCTTTCGTTGCAAACAGATCCACCTCTGGCTTTCCCCAAGTCTTGGTTATCAACATGAAGACTTCTGGGTTCAAGCTCCATTCTGCTTCTCGGATCTTCTGCCTGCTTAAATAATCCGCCACACTGTTTAGTGTACCTTTTAGGTGGATTGCTGACAAGGAAAGTAACTGCCTTTCCGCCCATTGCAGAATTTCCGTTGCCAAAAGCTGTAGGGTTTTGCTTCTTGTGCCCCCTTGCTTGTTTAGATATGCCACTGTAGTGGCGTTGTCTGAAAGGACTTGAACATGAGTCCCCTGAAGATTTTGAGAGAAGGCAGTTAGGGCTAGGCCGACTGCCTTTAATTCCTTCCAATTTGAGGATTTTCTTGTCTCGGTCTGAGACCAAACCCCCTGTGCCAGGTTTTGGTTCCAGTGGGCTCCCCACCCCCACCTGCTGGCATCCGTTGTTAACCTCTGGTCTGCCGGGAAGGACCAGGCCAAACCCTGAGACAAGGTTATCCGATTTCTCCACCACCAAAGGGACCTCTTGACCTTGGTGGGGATTTTTACCTTTAAGTCCAAAGTCTCTGGATTGTGATCCCAGATTCTGAGGAGGAAATATTGGAGTGGTCGAAAATGCAGCCTTGCCCATTGGACAGCTGGAATTGATGCAGTCAGGTTTCCAAGGACTGACATGATCTCTCTGATCGACCACCACTGATTTGTTTGTAGCCTTGCTACCAAATTCTGTATTTTGACCTGTTTGTCTTCTGGTAGGAAGATTCTTTGTTCCACAGAGCATAACTGAAACCCTAGGAACTGAACCCGCTGAGCCGGTGTGAGATTCGATTTCTTGATGTTCACTATCCATCCCAGAGCTTCTAGATGACCTCTTGCCTTGTGCAGGTCCTCTTGAAGTTTTTCCTTTGACGGGGCAAAGAAAAGCAGGTCGTCCAGGTAAGGCACCACAGAGATTCCCTGAAGGCGGAGGGGAGCTAGACACTCTGCCATTACCTTCGTAAAAATACGAGGGGAGGATGATAGCCCGAAAGGGAGTGCTTTGAATTGGATATGGAGCATTTCCTTTCCCAGATTTACTGCCAACCTTAGGAATCTCTGTGAGTGAGGGGCAATAGGGATATGTAGGTAAGCATCCCTTAAGTCGATTGATGCCATGAAGCATCCTTTTGTTAACAGGGTTCTGACTGTAAGAATTGAGTCCATTCGAAACTTTTTGTACAGAACTGACCTGTTTAATGGTTTCAGATTCAGTATAAGACGAAAATCCCCCGATGGTTTCTTTATCAAAATTATGTGGGAATAAAATCCCTGATGTTGTTCCTCCACTGGAACTGGACAGACAACTCCCTGTCGCCTCAGGCCCTTTAACAGGTCCATCATAGCCAGGGCTTTTTCTGCACCTCTTGGGAGGTTTGTGACAAAGAACCTTTCGGGTGGCGTCTCTGAAAACTCTATGTTGTAGCCTTGGGACAGCATACCCAGAATGTATTGATTTTCTGTTATGGCTGCCCAATAGGGGAGGAATTCCCTCAATCTTCCTCCCACCGGCAATGTCTTGTCATTGTGTTTTGTTGGTTGACACAGGAGGATGGAAGAGAACACCTCCTTTCCCTTTGGGTTTTTGTGTCGACCAGTTTCTTCTCTTCTCCTGGGGTCTGCTATTTTGCTGAGCTTTTTGAGGTCGAAAAAGCTTCTTTGCTGCCTGTTTCTTCTTCACAGGAAAAGACTTCTTTTTGTCTGCTGTTCTATCTAGAACAGAGTCTAGCCCAGGCCTGAATAGTAGATCCCCTTGAAAAGGAAGTCCACACAGCTTATTTTTAGAAGCTGTATCTCCAGGCCATGTCTTTAACCAAAGAGCCCTTCTGGCTGAGTTGGATAAAGCTGCAGATCTTGCTGTCATCTTCACTGACTCTGCTGAAGCGTCAGCAATGAAGGCTATGGCCGTGGAGAGCGTGGAAAAGGAATCCAAAATTTCCCGTTTAGGTGAGTCTGCTGTGATGTGTGCTTTTAGCTGGCTAAGCCAGTATTCCAAATTCCTGGACACACAGGTTACTGCCATGGCAGGTTTCAGACTCCCCATGATGGATTGCCAGGATCTCTTAAGTTGCTGGTCCATCTTCTTATCCATGGGATCCCTCAGTATTCCCATGTCTTCAAATGCTAGGTCTGTTGACCTAGAAACCTGGGAGAAGGCTGCATCAATCTTTGGCATCTTATTCCAGGGAGCTCCTGGGTCCTCATCAAAAGGAAATCGCCTTTTAAAGGCTTTAGGGAAGAAGGTTTTCTTTTCCGGATCAGACCACTCATGTTTTATTGCATCTGAGATGGTCTGATGCACTGGGAAGATACGGCCCTTAGGCTCTTCCAAGCCTGCATACATTTTGTCATGTAGGGACAGTTCCTTCTTTTCCTCCTCTAGACCCAGGGTGATGTAAACTGCCCTCAGGAGACCATCCACTTGCTCTAAGGATAGTTTGTATTTAGTGGGCCTGTGTGCCCCTCCCTCCTCTTCTTCCTCTGAATCCTCCTTGGAATGTGAGGGGGAATTATCTCCTTGGGTGGAAGGAACCCCTTCTGTCCCCACCGAAGGAAGCAATTGTGAACCCTGAGAGGACAGTGAGGCTGATGGCTGACTCAGGGCAGGGTCCTGTAGGGATGACCGAAAAGATTGGATGGTAGCATCCAATTCCTTCCTTACAGATGCGACTAAATCGCCACAAACTGTAGATGCTTCTTCCTTTACTAGAGCATCAATACATCCCTGGCAAAGTGTCTTTTTCCAACTTTCCGACAACTTTGCTTTGCATGAAGGACACTTTCTCTTGAAAACAGTTTCAGAGCTTTTAGCCTGGAAGACATGAATGGGAAAACATACACATGCTTCTTAAAAGTCAGCCTGATTCTCAGGGCCACCAAAGGTGCACAGAAAGACATTTAAAGGGAAGTCCCATGTGCCCTGACAGGCCCCCAGCCACCGGGGGGAAAGATAAAAGGGATGGAGAGAGACCCCACAGTAAGATAGGCCATATAAAGATACCCCTTACCTGGGCCTTACTGGTGCCTGTGCCTGTCCCACTCGCTGAAGAAGCTTCCATCGCTTGGCAGCGGTATCACCCGTGGCTTCGGTACCGGTTCCGGAGACCAAAGCGCACCTGCACTGGACCGGATCCGGAATAAGGCACCAGCTTGCTCCTCCCTTCTTCCTCTGCGTCCGGCGGAAATGACGCCATACGCCCCCTGCAGAACGCTGCCCTTTCCGGAACCTCACTTCCGGTCCGGACGAGCGTCACTCGATCCGGAGAAATGGCGGCAAATTTGAAAAAAAAAGGCGGCGGAAACCTAAGAAAAATCGTTCCGCTCCTCCAAGATGCCTTCCCAGGGCTGTGCTCTGCGGGGTCTTGACTCAGCCTAGAGCACTGAAGAGGAAGAAGGAGCCCATGCACTGCAGTCGGTCGCGTGAATGGGAGAAGCAATCGTCTCCAAAAAAGGGTAGGTGGACGTAGGAAGCCCGGTCTCTCAGGATAGCACCTTAAGAGCCCAGCTCCCCACAGAGGTGTTCCTCGGCCGGAGGAAACACAAAAACTGATGAATGGTGGGAGAAGCCTCCTTTTAAAATCTGGTGGATGGGGTGTTTCCTGATGAGGAGAGGGAGGAGCCATCTCTCTAAGGTGCTGTCCTGAAAGACGTTTTAGGGAAAATAGGGTTTCCATCCGTCCGGATTTCACGGACAGGATCGGATACGGATGGCAGTGGGTGTCAGCGGACATGTCACCGCTGACATCCGCTGCCCCATAGAGCTGCATGGAGGATCCGATCAGATCTACCTAAAAAACTGACAGGCGGATCTGATCGGATCAGTTTTTTCATCCACTCAGTGACTTTTTTTTTTTAAACAGACACAGATGAACTTTTGGAGGGTCCGTTCCGTATGTCTGTTTTTCATCCATCTGTTTGCGGATGAAAAACGGACATAATGTATGTCTATGGGATTGCGGATGTCAGCAGATGACTGTGCCTGTGTAATCTTGAGATCTATGGACCTCAAGTCGCACCAAAGTAGTTCAGGGATTACTTTGAAGTTGCACAGAGATGAATAGCACTCATTGGAAATCATGGGGTACGACTTGTCATGCAACTTTGCAGTCCCAAGCCACAGCACAAGTGGCACAAGTGTGAAAGGAGCCTTACCTGGAATGAATCTGTATATATACACATAAATGTATATATTAGAAGATGAACATGTGGAAAAAAACCCCAGCCATCACACCATGCTCTATGATGACATCATCATTAACAATGCAAGGTTACCAAAGCACAGCATGAGAAGCTTGAAAGTGTATTTCAACTTTTCAAATTTGAGGACCGGCATCCAATTCACATAACATGTGAATGTGACCGACTCTCAATGGAGCTGGTTCACACATGTCAGACGGCCGCGGTGCGGTTTTGGGTCCGGTTCAGATTAGATTAGACTAGATTTTCACCTGAACCGGTGAACAGAAACGCACCTAACTCCGGACTGCAAACTGCATGTGAGCCCAGCCTCATCAGTGTTCCCTCACTTATGTTCTGAAGTCACATATACTCAACTAAAGCCTGGTACACACTATTATTATTTTTGTTGTGCAGCACACAGAGGTACGGATAGGAGATTATCAAATCCCAGGACCAGTGAAGCGCTTTCCTGCTGCCTAACAGAACAAGATGCAATCCGCTGCAGAAGTGGGAGCAGAATAGGAACCATGCTGTGTACTAAGAGGGGTAGAGAGCCTGGCATGCTGGGGGGTAGTGTAGTAGCATACTGGGGGGGGGGGGGAGGTAGTGTAGTAGCATACTGAGGGGGGGGGGTAGTGTAGTAGCATACTGAGGGGGGGGGGAGGTAGTGTAGTAGCATACTGAGGGGGGGGGGGAGGTAGTGTAGTAGCATACTGAGGGGGGGGGGGGGAGGTAGTGTAGTAGCATACTGAGGGGGGGGGGGGTTGTGTAGTAGCATACTGAGGGGGGGGGGGTAGTGTAGTAGCATACTGAGGGGGGGGGGAGGTAGTGTAGTAGCATACTGAGGGGGGGGGGTAGTGTAGTAGCATACTGAGGGGGGGGGAGGTAGTGTAGTAGCATACTGAGGGGGGGGGAGGTAGTGTAGTAGCATACTGAGGGGGGGGGGGAGGTAGTGTAGTGTAGTAGCATACTGGGGGGGGTAGTGTAGTAGCATACTGAGGGGGGGGGGAGGTAGTGTAGTAGCATACTGAGGGGGGGGGTTGTGTAGTAGCATACTGAGGGGGGGGGGGGGAGGTAGTGTAGTAGCATACTGAGGGGGGGGGAGGTAGTGTAGTAGCATACTGAGGGGGGGGGAGGTAGTGTAGTAGCATACTGAGGGGGGGGGGAGGTAGTGTAGTAGCATACTGAGGGGGGGGGAGGTAGTGTAGTGTAGTAGCATACTGAGGGGGGGGGGTAGTGTAGTAGCATACTGAGGGGGGGGAGGTAGTGTAGTAGCATACTGAGGGGGGGGGGAGGTAGTGTAGTAGCATACTGAGGGGGGGAGGTAGTGTAGTAGCACACTGGGGGGAGGTGCTAGTGTAGTAGCACACTGGGGGGGGAAGGTGCTAGTGTAGTAGCACACTGGGGGGGGAAGGTGCTAGTGTAGTAGCACACTGGGGGGGGGGAAGGTGCTAGCGTAGTAGCACACTGGGGGGGTGCTAGTGTAGTAGCACACTGGGGGGGGTGGTAGTGTAGTAGCACACTGGGGGGGGGGTAGTGTAGCAGCACACTGGGGGGGGTGGTAGTGTAGTAGCACCACACTGGGGAGGGGGGGGGGTGGTAGTGTAGTAGCACACTGGGGGGGGGGGTGAGGTGCTAGTTTAGTAGCACACTGGGGGGGGGGGAGGTGGTACTGTAGTAGCACACGGGGGGGGTGTTCCTTGTAGTACTAGGCCAGCCTGGTCACCAGTCCCCCCCAGCCCAGAACTTATTATGCAGCTCCCTATGGATGTATGCTGCTGAGGAGTCGCAGTGTTGCCCCAGGCTGGGTTCTGCACACATGGCTCTCCCCTCCCCCCCCCTTTCCTGGGTTGGAGCCCCACTTTCCCCGGCTCACCCTCCAGCCATACAAGGATGAGGTGCACACCATCCTCTGCCGGGGAAGCCTTGTATTTCTGGGGCTCCCCCGGTGAATGCAGACACCCACCTTCCACCGTCTCCTCCACGTTCTCATCATCGCTCTCCATGGCTTCTTCTTCTTCCTCCGCCGCTGACAAGCAGCAACTTACTGAGCCAGCGTGTGACTCGCAGCGCCCCCTCCCCTCCTGTATAGCGGCACACTGGCGCCCCCAGTGGAAATACGACGCATCTCCCCTGGACCTGTCACTTCAAGTGTCTTATCTGGTCCTGGTGACATCAGCCTGGCATCAGCGTCCAGTCATTTCCTATAATCAGCCATCTCCATCACTTCTACAAAGTTTGCAGAGGACTGGAGCATCTTACTTGGTGACATTTTTTTTAACCACCTCAATACTGGGCACTTTCACCCCCTTCCATCCCAGACCGATTTCAGCTTTCAGGGCTCTCACACTTTGAATGACAATTGCTCAGGCATGCTACACTGTACCCAAATGAAATTTGTATCATTTCGTTTACACAAATAGAGCTTTCTTTTGGCGGTATTTATTTACCACTGGGTTTTTTTTTTTGGTTTGCGATATAAGCAGGAAAAGAGCGAAAATGTTGAAAAAAAAACAATATTTTCTACTTTCTGTTTCAAAAGAAATCCCATAAAATCACATTTCGTCATAAATTTAGGCCAGAATGTATTCTGCTACATGTCTTTGGTTAAAAAAAAACCTGATGTATAATAATAGGTTTGTGTGAAAGTTATAGAGTCTACAAGCTAGCCGAAGGATCATTGGAAATTAACCACTTTGCCACTGAGTACCGTAGTACTACTGCGGCAAAGTGGCTCGTTATCGTCTGACGACGTAGACCTACGTCGTCAGACACTCCCCCTTGTGGGCGGCGCTCGCGCGCCGCCGGAGGCTCGCTCCCGCTGTATTCAGTCACAGCGGGAGTTGGGCCAGGGGAGGAACGGCGGCGATCGCCGCTGCTCTGCCCCGATCGTCGGGGATCTAGTGTGGAGATCCGCCCGCCTGTGTAAACACAAGCGGGCGGATCTCCCAAGTGACAGGGAGTGACAGATCAGAGTGTTCAGCATAGCTGAACACTCCGATCTGTCCCTGGCTCACACAGTCACCTCCCCCCCACACGTCAGTAAGCACCAGACATACATTAACCCCTCCCTCTCCAATAAAATTAACCCCTTCCCTGCCAGTGTCATTTTTACAGTAACAGTGCATATATGTAGCACTGCAGTAATGTCACTGGTACCCCAAAAGTGTCAAAAATGTCAGTCAAGGGTCCGATCTGTCCGTCGCAATGTCGCAGTCCCGCAAAAAAAATCGCAGATCGCCGCCATTACGCGTTAAAAAAAAACACCAAAAATGACAGAAATCTTTCCCTTTGTTAGTAAACGCAATAAATTTTTGCGCAAACCAATCAAAATACGCTTATTGTGAATTTTTTTACCAAACATATGTAGCAGAAAACAAATTGGCCAAAAATTTAAAAAAATTTTGATTTTTACATTTTTTTTTGGGGGGGAATTTCATATAAAAAAATGTGAAAAATATTGTTGTTTTTTCAAAATTTACGCTTTTTTGTTTATAGCGCAAAAAGTAAAAATTGCAAAGGTGATCAAATACCACCAAAAGAAAGCTCTGTTTGTGGGAAAAAAAGGACGTAAATTTCGTTTGGGTATGGCGTCGCACGACCGCGCAATTGTCAGTTAAAGTCGCACAGTGCCGAATCGCAAAAAGTGGCTCAGACGTAAGACAGCAAAATGCTCTAGTGGTAAAGTGGTTAATGAATCCTGATGTACTGACGGCCTATTTCATTTCTTGAGGCCTTAAAATGTCAGGACAGTACAAATACCCCCCAAATGACCCCTTTTTGTAAATATGACAGTCCAAGGTATTTAGTAAGAGGCATAGTGAGTTTTATGAGGTTGCAATTGTTTGCCCGCAATAGTTTGGGTAATGAAGATTCTTTTTTCCCACAAAATTGTCATATTAACAAGTTATTTCTTACACATGGCATAGATAAATTTGCAGTTACACCCCAAAATATATTCTGCTACTCCTCCTGAGTATGGCGATACCACATGTATGATACTTTTCCACAGCCTGGCCACATACAGAGGCCCAACATCCAAGTAGCACCATCAGGCGTTCTAAAGGCATAAATTACACATTTCATTTCCTAAATACCTATCACATTTTTAAAGGCCCTGGATCACCAGGACAATAGAATTACCCACAAAATTACCCAATTTTGGAAAGAAAACACCCCAATGTATATTCTACGAGGCAGTGGCGGCTGGTGCTCAACATTTTTGGGGGGGCGCAAACAGAAAAATGTAATAGTCATTGCTTTGCGCCAAAAATCGCTGTAAAAAATTGCGTGACTTTGAGGTCGCAAAAGTGTGAAAGGGGCCTTCAGTAATTAAGGTATAGTGTGCCCCCTTTCAATGCAGAGAGACCAGCGTGCCCCCTTTCAATGCAGAGAGACCAGCATGCCCCCTTTCAATGCAGTGACCAGCGTACATGCCCCCTTTCAATGTAGTGACCAGCGTACATGCCCCTTTCAATGCAGTGACCAGCGTACATGCCCCTTTCAATGCAGTGACCAGCATACATGCCACCTTTCAATGTAGTGACCAGCATACATGCCCCCTTAGAATGTAGTGACCAGCATACATGCCCCCTTAGAATGCAGTGATCAGCGTACATGCCCCCTTAGAATGTAGTGACCAGCATACATGCCCCCTTAAAATGTAGTGACCAGCATACATGCTCCCTTAGAATGCAGTGACCAGCGTACATGCCCCCTTAGAATGCAGTGACCAGCATACATGCCACCTTAGAATGCAGTGACCAGCGTACAGCGTATATGCCCCCTTAGAATGTAGTGACCAGCATACATGCCCCCTTAGAATGTAGTGACCAGCATGCATGCCCCCTTAGAATGCAGTGACCAGCGTACATGCCCCCTTCAATGCAGTGTTCCCCCCCGAGACCAGTGCACTTACCTGGAGCCCTGGAGCAGCTGCGACGGCACCTTCTCTCCAGTGTCCCGGCGGCGGCTTCAATCCCCCGGCGTCTCCACAAGTCCTCTTGCTCCCGCCTCCTCCTCAGCCAATGGCATGGGGTTTGCCTTGCGGCCAATCAGGAAGCGCGTATTGGACGCCCTCCCTGATTGGCCAGCAGGAGAATCCGTGTGACAATAGCAAATTTTCATTCGCTGTTGTCACATAATGGGTGGGCTCGGGACGCACTGCTCTGCGCCCCGGGTCCACCCTTTGCATCGCCCTATTAGAGCCTCTGGCTCTAATCAGGTGATGCAAAAAAAAAAAAACCCATTGAGCTCCATGCATTGGTTTGGGGGGGTGGCGCCCCTGCACCCCCAACGCACCGGCCGCCACTGCTACGAGGCATGGTGAGTCTTTTCAACATGTTATTTTTTCCACAAGTTTTTGGAAAATGTGGAAAAAAAATGAAAACTTATTTTATAACACAAAGTTGTCATTTTTTTTAAAATATTTCTAACACATAGATAGCATGTACATACTAAGAATGACACCCTAAAATACATTCTACTACTCCTGAGTATGGTGATACCACATGTGTGAGACTTTGCCACAGAATGGCCACATACATAGGCCCAACATCCAAGTAGCACCTTCCGGCTTCTAACACATAGCATGTACATACAAAGAATTACTCCCCAAAATACATTCTGCTGAGCAAAGGGTAAAAAATAAAAGATTACCTGTGGTTTTAGCAGGCAGGAATACTGTCCCAGCACAGGAAAAGCATTGATCCAGACAGCCAACAGAAATGTCCAGGAACTGTCCAGCCAGCAGGCAGAGATATGCCAAAGTATTGGCTCTGGCAGTAGTTCAGGTAGCAGGCATAGGCATGGTCAGTTCAGGTGGCAGGCAGAGGCATAGCCAGTTCAAGTG
Source organism: Pelophylax lessonae (assembly GCF_965119305.1). NCBI lineage: Eukaryota > Metazoa > Chordata > Amphibia > Anura > Ranidae > Pelophylax > Pelophylax lessonae. Next base: position 651,499,791 of record NC_138768.1, read on the forward strand.
GCAGGTAGAGGCATGGCAGTTCAGGTGGCAGCAGGCAGCACTTTAAGGCTTAGGGCCTTGGTCAGATAAGACCTGAGGACAGGGGTAGAGGCTTCTCCCACCCAAATCTTGTTGAAGCCTCTGAGTCTCCAGACCGTAATCTGAGAAAACCCAGAGAAAATTTTTTTCTCCACTTGGAAAATCTTTTCTTGAGCCCCTCACATACAGTATCTCACAAAAGTGAGTAATCCCTTCACATTTTTGCAAATATTTTATTATACCTTTTCATGTGACAACACTGAAGAAATTACATTTTGCTACAATGTAAAGTAGTGAGTGTACAGCTTGTATAACAGTGTAAATTTGCTGTCCCCTCAAAATAACTCAACACACAGCCGTTAATGTCTAAACCACTGGCAACAAAAGTGAGTACACCCCTGAGTGAATATGTCCAAACTGAGGCCCAATTAGCCATTTTCCCTCCATGGTGTCATGTGACTCAATAGTGTTACAAGGTCTCAGGTGTGAATGGGGAGCAGGTGTGGTAAATTTGTTGTTATCACTCTCACTCTTTCACACTGGTCACTGGAAGTTCAACATGGCACCTCATTGCAAAGAACTCTCTGAGGATCTGAAAAAAAAGAATTGTTGTTCTACATAAAGATGGCCTAGGCTATAAGAAGATTGCCAAGACCCTAAAACTGAGCTGCAGCATGGCGGTCAAGACTATACAGCAGTTTAGCAGGACAGGTTCCACTCAGAACAGGCCTCGCCATGGTGGACAAAAGAAGTTGGGTGCACGTGTTCAGCGTCATATCCAGAGGTTGTCTTTGGGAAATAGACGTATGAGCGCTGCCAGCATTGCTGCAGAGGTTGAAGGGGTGGGGGGTCAACCTGTCAGTGCTCAGACCATACACCGCACACTGCATCAAACTGGTCTGCATGGCTGTCGTCCCAGAAGGAAGCCTCTTCTAAACATGATGCATAAGAAAGCCTGCAATCAGTTTGCTGAAGACAAGCAGACTAAGGACATGGATTACTGGAACCATTGTCTGTGGTCTGATGAATCCAAGATAAACTTATTTGGTTCAGATGGTGTCAAGCATGTGTGGCGGCAACCAGGCGAGCAGTACAAAGAAAAGTGTGTCTTGCCTACAGTCAAGCATGGTGGTGGGAGTGTCATGGTCTGGGGCTGCATGAGTGCTGCTGGCACTGGGGAGCTACAGTTCATTGAGGGAACCATGAATGGCAACAGAACATGATCCCCCTCCCTTTGGAGACTGGGCCGCAGGGCAGTATTCCAACATGATAATGACCCCAAACACACCTCCAAGATGACCACTGACTTGCTAAAGAAGCTGAGTGTAAAGGTGATGGACTGGCCAAGCATGTCTCCAGACCTAAACCCTAATGAGCATCTCTGGGGCATCCTCAAACAGACTGTGGAGGAGCGCAAGGTCTCTAACATCAACCAGCTTCGTGATGTCATAATGGAGGAGTGGAAGAGGACTCCAGTGGCAACCTGTGAAGCTCTGGTGAACTCCATGCCCAAGAGGGTTAAGGCAGTGCTGGAAAATAATGGTGGCCACACAAAATATTGACACTTTGGGCCCAGTTTGGACATTTCCACTTAGGGGTGTACTCAACTTTTGTTGCCAGCAGTTTAGACATTAATGGCTGTGTGTTGAGTTATTTTGAGTAGACAGCAAATTTACATTGTTATACAAGCTGTACACTCACTACTTTACATTGTTGCAAAGTGTCATTTCTTCAGTGTTGTCACATGAAAAGATATAATAAAATATTTACAAAAATTTTGCGGAGTGTTCTCAATTTGTGAGATACTGTAAATACCAGATTCGCTTTAAAGCAAAACTATCATAAATTAAAAAAATACTACATTTAAAGTTTTTGCTGCAATATTTACCTTCATCCTGGAGTTGTCCCGTGCAGTACTTCTTTTTTACCACCATACTTGGTGATCTGGGTTGAATGATTACCACACAAAAGTCTATGAGACTGGGCAGTGAAGAAGAACACAGTGATGAGTTCTTCTCTCTGTCACTCTGCTTTCTCTTGCTATGAGCATGCTTCATGAGAACACATAAACTGATTGGCTCTTTTTGCTGCATCTTCCTCTCCCTATCTGAGCTCTGCTGCACAAGGACTGCGCAAGGCTGAAAAAAAGGTCAAATTTAGGTACATTTGCTGCTTTCCTTTAAAAATATATTTATTGGTGTATGAATAAATACAGAGCTGCATTGTTTTGTGTTCTAGGAGGCAGCCTGTTCTACAAAAGAGTTGTACTACAGTGGGCCTCAGCATGCACCTGGCACTGGAAGGATGCTGGACTTAAAGAAACTGCTGGAGGAAAATGTGGACCTGTGGATGGTTGCTGGAGAGGTGGGTGCCTTTTGCCTGAAGTTGTGGATTTTGTGCTTTAAAGCGGAGTTCCGGGCACAGAAGTAATTTTTTACTAAACATACCCCCGGGACAGTCAGGGCTAGCACATTCCACAATGGCTAGCCTCTGATCTGTCCCGGTTCGCACTTACCTTTTAGAAGAAATACTTACTTATAAAATTTCTTCCACAGCATTTCCATCTCTCTTGTGGGCAGCTGAAGCCGGCGCGGTCCTCTTCTGTGTCTTCTTCCGCGTCTTCTTGTCCCAGAATGTGCCTGCACCGGCCCCTCTCGTCACTTCCGGTGCGGCGCCGCATTCCTAAACAGCTTCTGGGCATGCCCAGAAGCTGTTTAGCAGGGGAATGCGGCGTCGCCCGGAAATGACGAGCGGGGCCGGTGCCGTCGCATTGATTCCTGGGAGCTATGACGTTCAGACAGGAAGTGACGGGGTGAGCCGCGGCTCCGAGGGAGGAAGTACTCTGAGGTGAGTATCTTCGATCTTCAATTACAAGGTGAGTAAACAAAAAAAAAAAAAAAAATAACTATCCAATTCCTTTTCAGGTTAGGTCTACCTAGCGAAGGGGCACAAAAAAAAAATATAGTTTTTGTGCCTGGAACTCCGCTTTAAAGATGGATACCAAATGTTGCTGTCTGGACTGTAACTGCTCTCAGAGTCTCAGGCAAGCTGTTTGTTTTCTCATAAAAAAATGATGACAGAAAAAAGACCAAGGGGTCCATCAAGTCTGCACATTCTTTTTCTTTCATTAACTTTTTTGTCTGAGAATAGATCTATGTTTGACCCAAGCATGTTTGAAGCCATTTACTGTTGACGGTCTTACTACCTTTGCTAGAAGTCTATTCCAAGCATCAACTACCCTTTCAGTAAACTAATACTTTCTAAGTTTAGTTTTGAACTTTCCTCAAGTTAGTTTAAGGAACATGTCCCCTTGTTCTTGATTTTGGTTTCATATTGAAAAAACTGCCCTCCTGAACCTTATTCACCCCCTTGATAATTTAACAGTTTCAGTCATGTCTTCCCTTTCCTTTCTTTCCTCCAAACTGTACATATTAGGTTCCTAAGGTCGCTCTCGATATGTTTTATCCCCCAAACCTTTTACCATTTTTGTTACCCGTCTCTGAATTTGTTCTATCTTATCAACATCTTTTTGTAAGTGAGGTCTCCAGATCTGGACACAGTATTCTAAATGAGGTCTCACTAAAGATCTATATAGAGCTGGGGTGGGGAACCTTTTTTCTACCAAGGGCCATTTTGATTTTTGTAACATCATTTGGGGGCCGTACAAAATGTATGCATAAATGTAATAGGCATTGCCAGTGGCGTACCAATGGGGGGGGCGGGGGTGCGGCCCGCCCCGGGTGCCACTCACTGGGGGGTGTCAGCCGGTGTCCTGCCCGGTGTGTTCAGAGTCAGACAGATCCCGCAGTGCGAAGGCAGCTGCAGTGGCTGGCAGCTCCTTCAGTCCGTGCTGCTAGTGGGGGGCGGAGCCACGGCGGGAATAAGGGGGCGGAGCCACGGCGGGAATAAGGGGGCGGAGCCGCGGCGGGAATAAGGGGCGGAGCCTCGGCGGGAAGAAGGTGAGTGCCCATTGCAAAAGTGTGTGCTGGATAGGAGGGGGATGGGGCTGCTACATATAGAGGAATTCATCTTTCTCTATTCTTCCTGCAGCTGCCTGCTGAATAACTGATTCTCCTCCTCTCCCTCCTGCAGGAAGAATAGGGAAAGATCAATTCATCTATATGCAGCTGCCCCATCCCCCTCCTATACAACTTCTTTTGCTGGCCCCCCAAAGTTCTTAACCTCCTCCAGTGCTCCTAATCCCTCCCTCAGTGCTTTTAGCCCCTCTCCCCCCAGTGCACTAGACCCCCCCTGTTCTTTAGCCCCCCCCCCATGCTCTTCAACTCCCCACAGTGCTTTCTCCCTCCCCCCTAAGTGCTCCCCGTCCCCCCCAGTGCTCTCCACCCCCCTGATTTTCCTTGCCCACCCCCCTAAGTGCTCCCTGTCCCCCCAGTGCTCTCCACCCCCCTGATTTTCCCTGCTCGCCCCCCAAGTGTTCCCTGTCCCCCCAGTGCTCTCCACCCCCCTGATTTTCCTTGCCCACCCCCCTAAGTGCTCCCTGTCCCTCCAGTGCTCTCCACCCCCCTGGTTTTCCCTGCTCGCCCCCCCAAGTGCTCCCTGTCCCCCCCAGTGCAATCCACCCCCTGCACCTTCCAACCCCCCTACAATGCTTTCCAAACCCTCTCTTAATTCTCTCCAGTTCCCCCACCGTGCCCTTCAGCACCTCCAGTGCTCTCTGCTTCGTCTGTGCTCTCCGGCCCCCCTAGTGCTCTTCTATCTTCTATCATGTCCTCAGCCTCTGAGCATCTCCTGTATCATGTCTGTAGTCTCCGACCATCTCCTGTATCATGTCTGTAGTCTCCGACCATCTCCTGTATCATGTCTGCAGTCTCTGACCATCTCCTGTATCATGTCTGCAGTCTCTGACCATCTCCTGTATCATGTCTGTAGTCTCTGACCATCTACTGTATCATGTCCTCAGTCTCTGACCATCTCCTGTACCATGTCTACAGTCTCTGACCATCTCCTGTATCATGTCTGTAGTCTCTGACCATCTACTGTATCATGTCTGCAGTCTCTGACCATCTCCTGTATCATGTCTGCAGGCTCTGACCATCTCCTGTATCATGTCTGCAGTCTCTGACCATCTCCTGTGTCATGTCTGTAGTCTCTGACCATCTCCTGTATCACGTCTGCAGTCTCTGACCATCTCCTGTGTCATGTCTGTAGTCTCTGAATATCTCCTTTAGCAAGTCTCCAATCTCTTACTCAAACTTAAACACATTGCTAATATTAGCTATCTATCTATGCTGAAGGTAGGACTGTGCAGGGGAGGCAGAGAGTGCAAAAGGGGGAACTGTGATTAGAGAGACGGAGGGCAGACTGCAAGGGGCACTGTGATGGGGGGCTGTGAAATTTGTGCAAAAAATATTCTTGAAAACATTACATTTTTTTGTGGGTGTTTTTACATTTTAAAGTCTTGCCAGATATAGGATCCGCCCCGGGTGCCAAATGCTCTAGGTACGCCACTGGGCATTGCTTTGCGGCAAAAAACGTTGTAAAAAATTGTGTGACTTTGAGGTCACAAAAGTGTGAAAGGGGCCTTCAGTAATCAAGGTATAGTGTGCCCCCTTTCAATGCAGAGTGACCACAGTGTGCCCCCTTTCAATGCAGACTGACCACAGCGTGCCCCCCTTTCAATGCAGACTGACCACAGCGTGCCCCCTTTTCAGTGCAGACTGACCACAGCGTGCCCCCCTTTCAATGCAGACTGACCACAGTGTGCCCCCCTTTCAATGCGGACTGACCACAGCGTGCCCCCTTTCAATGCGGAGTGACCACAGCGTGCCCCCTTTCAATGCGGAGTGACCACAGCGTGCCCCCTTTCAATGTGGAGTGACTACAGCGTGCCCCCTTTCAATGCGGAGTGAGTGACCACAGCGTGCCCCCTTTCAATGCGGAGTGACCACAGCTTGCCCCCTTTCAATGCGGAGTGACCACAGCGTGCCCCCTTTCAATGCGGAGTGACCACAGCGTGCCCCCTTTCAATGTGGAGTGACCACAGCATGCCCCCTTTCAATGCGGAGTGAGTGACCACAGCGTGCCCCCTTTCAATGCGGAGTGACCACAGCGTGCCCCCTTTCAATGCGGAGTGACCACAGCGTGCCCCCTTTCAATGCGGGGTGACCACAGCGTGCCCCCTTTCAATGCGGAGTGAGTGACCACAGCATGCCCCCTTTCAATGCGGAGTGACCACAGCGTGCCCCCTTTCAATGCGGAGTGAGTGACCACAGCGTGCCCCCTTTCAATGCGGAGTGACCACAGCGTGCCCCCTTTCAATGCGGAGTGACCACAGCGTGCCCCCTTTCAATGCGGGGTGACCACAGCGTGCCCCCTTTCAATGCGGAGTGAGTGACCACAGCATGCCCCCTTTCAATGCGGAGTGACCACAGCGTGCCCCCTTTCAATGCGGAGTGAGTGACCACAGCGTGCCCCCTTTCAATGAGGAGTGACCACAGCGTGCCCCCTTTCAATGCGGAGTGACCACAGCATGCCCCCTTTCAATGCGGGGTGACCACAGCGTGCCCCCTTTCAATTCGGAGTGAGTGACAACAGCGTGCCCCCTTTCAATGCGGAGTGAGTGACCACAGCATGCCCCCTTTCAATGCGGAGTGAGTGACAACAGCGTGCCCCCTTTCAATGCGGAGTGAGTGACAATAGCGTGCCCCCTTTCAATGCAGAGTGAGTGACCACAGCGTGCCCCCTTTCAATGCGGAGTGACCACAGCGTGCCCCCTTTCAATGCGGAGTGACCACAGCGTGCCCCCTTTTAATGCGGAGTGACCACAGCGTGCCCCCTTTCAATGCGGAGTGACCACAGCGTGCCCCCTTTCAATGTGGAGTGACCACAGCGTGCCCCCTTTGAATGTGGAGTGACCACAGCGTGCCCCCTTTCAATGTGGAGTGACCACAGCGTGCCCAATTTCAATGCGGAGTGAGTGACCACAGCGTGCCCAATTTCAATGCGGAGTTGACCACAATGCAGAGTGAACAGCGTGCCAAACCCCAGTGAACTTGACTTACCTGTTGTGGCGGCTTCCTCTCTTCAGTCCCCGCGTCTCTTCGAGTCCTCCCGCGTCCCGCCTCCTCCTCGGCCAATGACATTGGCCAAGGAGGAGGAGGATCCGTGAGACAGTAGCGAATTTTCATTCGCTATTGTCACACAAATGGGCGGGCTCTGCTCTGCGCCTCGGGTCCACCCTTTTCAAAGATTCAGTGTCAGAACGGAGCCCTCGGCTCCTTCTGACACAACGGCACGGGGGGGGGGGGCGGATCGCAACAATTGTGCGGGCCGGACAGAAGGATCGTGCGGGCCGCATGCGCCCCGCAACCCGGAGGTTCCCCACCCCTGATATAGAGGAATCAGAACCTACTTCCTCTTGCTGGTGATCCCTCTAGTGATGCATCCTAGATTTCGATTTGCTTTCCCTATTGCCTGGTCACACTGTTTGCTCATTTTTCAATCATCTGAAATAGGTACCCCCAAATATTTTATCTCTGTAGTGCTGGCTAACACTGTACCTCCAATGTTGTACTCTGTCAAGGAATTCATTTTCCCTATTTGCATTATTTTACATTTAGAAACATTGAACTGAATTTCCCACTTTTTTAACAAATCTTCCAGCAATGCCAAATCATGTGCCATGGTACGGGCACCTCCCGGGATATTATTATTATTATTATACAGGATTTATATAGCGCCAACAGTTTGCGCAGCGCTTTACAATGTGAAGGAAGACAATACAGTTACAATACAGTTCAAAACAGGAGGAACTAGAGGGCCCTGCTCGTTAGAGCTTACAATCTAGAAGGGAGGGTCAAGTGAAACAAAAGGCAATAACTGTGGGGGATGGGTTGATGGAGAAAAGGAGGTACATTTGTTAGGGGTTGGTAGGATAGGCTTCTCTGAAGAGGAGGGTTTTCAGAGATCGCCTAAAAGCTAATAGAGTGGGGGATAATCGGACAGATAAGGGTAAGGAGTTCCATAGGATTGGAGAGGCTCAGGAAAAGTCCTGGAGGCGAGCATGGGAGGAGGTGATGAGTGAGCTAGAGAGCAGGAGGTTTTGAGAAGAACGAAGAGAGCGATTAGGTTGGTATTTTGAGATGAGGCTGGTGATGTAGCTGGGGGCTAGGCTGTGGATTGCTTTGTAAGATGTTGTAAGTATTTTGAATTTAATTAGTTGGGTGAGCGGAAGCCAGTGGAGGGCTTGACAGAGAGGAGCGGCGGACACTGAGCGATTGGTGAGGTGGATGAGTCTGGCGGCAGCATTCATGATGGATTGAAGGGGGGATAGCCTGTGTAGAGGTAAGCCAAGGAGAAGGGAATTGCAGTAGTCGAGGCGCGAGATGACCAGGGAGTGAACTAGGAGTTTTGTTGCGTCTTTGGTTAGAAAGGGGCGTATTTTGGAGATGTTGCGGAGGCTGAGGCGGCAAGATTTGGACAGCGATTGGATGTGGGGTTTGAAGGAGAGTTCAGAGTCCAGGACAACACCTAAGACCTTGGCATGTGGGGATGGGCTGATGGTAATGCCATTGATATTGACGGAGAAATCAGGGGAAGGGGCACGTGGTGGAGGAAAAATTATAAGCTCGGTTTTGGATGGATTTAGTTTGAGGAAGTAGTGAGACATCCAGACCGATATATCTGATAGTAAATTAGTGATGCGTGAGGAGACTGAGGGAGAGAGCTGAGGAGTGGATAGGTAGATTTGGGTATCGTCAGCGTAGAGGTGGTATTGGAAGCTGTGGGAGGCTATCAACTGACCTAGAGAGGAGGTGTAGATTGAAAATAGGAGTGGTCCAAGAACAGAGCCTTGGGGGATTCCAACAGAGAAGGGAAGAGTAGAGGAGGAAGTAGAATTGTAGGTAACGCTGAAGGTGCGGTTAGATAAGTAAGAAGATAACCAGTGAAGAGTACAGTCACGGAGACCAAAGGCATGGAGTTTTTTGAGGAGGAGGGGATGGTCAACCGTATCAAAGGCAGCAGAAAGGTCCAGAAGTAGGAGTACAGAATAGTGTCCATTGGTTTTGGCCATTAGCAGATCGTTTGTCAGCATTAGGAGTGCAGTTTCAGTGGAGTGTTGAGGCCGAAATCCAGACTGAAGAGGATCAAGGAGGCTATTCTCGGCAAGGTGGTCGCACAGTCGGTTGTAGACTAGACGTTCGAGGAGTTTGGATGAAAACGGGAGCAAGGAAATAGGGCGTAGGTTGTTCAGATCGGTTGGGTCCAGTGAGGGCTTTTTAAGTATGGGGCTGACTAGTGCATGTTTTAGAGAGTTGGGGAAGATGCCAGAAGAGAGGGAGAGATTGAAGATGTGGGTTAGAGAGTGTAGAATAGGGCCAGAAGGTGAACGTAGCATTTGCGAGGGAACAGAATCCAGAGGGCAGGTTGTTAAGTGGACGTTAGCAAGTAGTTTAGCAACCTCGTCTGTAGTGGCGGGGTTGAATGAGGGAAGTAATGATCGCACTTGTGGGCGTGAAGCATAAGGCATGGAGGAAGGTATCTGAACAGCAACAATCTCCTTACGAATTGTGTCAATCTTCTGTTTGAAGTGGTTGGCAATCTCCTGGGCAGTGAGTGAGTCAGTGGGAGGGGGTAGTGGATATCAACCCTATTACACACCTTTGTCATCAGCAAAAAGACATACCTTACCTAGCAAACCAAATCAAACAAAGTGTTGAAGGGTTTGTCGGTGTGCTCTGGAAATGGTATCTGGGCGTGGCAGCCTTTGTACAGGAAGGGGGGACCTGGGTTATTTTCAGTAGCCCCCCCTGGGGGTGAGCATTACAGTTGTTACATGGAAGAGGGTGATTGAGTCATATGTTCGCCCATACCTAGGTATATCAATTCAATCCCAGCAGCTGAATAATGCGGAGGAGAGGGTGGGAAGCAAGGGGAGTACATGCTACTAGACCCTTTTACTATGCCCTGTATGGGTTAACGTGGAACTTTACCCATAACAACGTGATAAAAAATGATGTTCTTTAGCAAGGAACATTTAGTCCACATGAATAATTATGCAATCAAAATCATTGTGTGCTATAAACTGCCTCAAGCATTGCCCCTGTTTCTTCTTGCTTGAGGCTGCCATTTTGCTGAAGCCCAGAGACCCTGAGCAGCAGTAAGTCATAAAGCCTGATACACTCTACTAGTTTTTTTTGTTCAACCCAGCAGGCTGAACAAAAAAGAAAACTGACAGCTCAGGTCAGAGCCTCTGTACTAACTATGCAATGTTAGTACAGCGTTCTCCCCTGCTGTTCTATCGTGTTCTGACAGGGGGACACCCCCCCACGCCCCCCCAGAAACCTTTCTTCGGGAGCCTCCTATAAACTTTGTTCAAACGAAACGTACGTAGAGCGGGATCTTCTACCCAGTTGCGTCACTTCCGCTAGAGGATATTGAGGGCCGTGGAACGCACGGACCCGGATGTCTGTTGAAACCGCATCTTTTACTGCCTAACTGTGGGTTGATATTTTTCTTGTAATAAATTAATTATTTTAACATACTACACTATGGGCGTATTGCTATAATTTCTCCATATGTGAGCGATGGCAACTTAGGAAGTTGGTAGGAAAGCTGGGGGGTCCAGGGATACATCCTTACTGCAGTAAAGGCTACATACCCCTGCAGGGGTAAGGATCTGTGGTGAGTGCATTACCATAGGGCGGTGATCACTAAATGGCGGACCGCGGGCCACATGTGGCCCGCGTCATGTTTCCATTCGGACCGCCGCGGTACCGCTATTTAGCAGCCTTTTCTTCCCCTGCCGTCGCTCTGTAATCCATTGCTCACAGAGCAGACAGCAGAAGGCAGGACAGTTCTGGATGGAGGGCGGAGCTGCCCGAGTTTCACAAGCAGGGATTGGCTGCTAGGATGAAGGGCAGTCCTAGCAACCAATCACGATCTTGCAACGCCCCCCTCCATCCAAATATGCTGTGCCTGTGCCTCCCTCCAACCTTCGATCTGTGTAGGCAAGGTAAGACAGTAAGGGAGGGGGTGAAGTCCCAGGGAGTGAGGACACTAGTTTGAAAAGCTGTAAATGAGGAATGTGTGTGCTGAGGACAGTGATGTGTGTGTGTGTATTTGAGGACAGCGAAGTGGAAGAGCTGTGGTGTGTGTATGTTGAGGACATTACAGTGGACGACAGAGGATTTTAATGTGGGGTGTGGGGGGAAGGTTAGGACATTCAAGTGGGGAGGCTGAGGACTGTGATGTGGTGGGCTGAGGACATCATAGTGGGGGGGGGGGGGGAAGCTAAGGACATTAAAGTGGAGCCCTGAAGACTGTGATGTTCGGTGGGCCCTGAGGACATTAAATTGGGGAGGCTGAGGACTGTAATGTGGGGGGGAATGATGACTGTAATGTGGAGAGAGCGGAGGAAAATAAAGTGGGGGACTGAGGACTGTAATGTGTGTGTGTGTGGGGGGGGGGGGGCATTAAATTGGGAAATTGGGGGAGGCTGAGGACTGTAATGTGTGTGTGTGCGGGGGGGGGGGATATTAATTTGGGGAGGCTGAGGACTGTAGTGTGTGTTTGTGTGTGTGTGTGTAGGGGGGGACATTAAATTGGGGGAGGCTGAGGACTGTAATGTGGGGGGGACTGATGATTGTAATGTGGAGAGAGCGGAGGGCAATAAAGTGGGGGACTGAGGACTGTAATGTGTGTGTGTGTCATTAAATTGGGGGAGGCTGAGGACTGTAATGTGGGTGGGCTAAGAAATGTAATGTGGGGGACAATAAGCAGAGTAATGTGAAAGGGGCTGAGGACAGTAATGCGGGGTAGCTCAGGATTGGATTGTGGGGGGGGGGGGGGGATTGTGGGGACAGAGAACAGTAATGTGGGGGGGGGGGTGATGTAAATAGGGGCAGAGGATAGTACTGTCAAGGGGGGGAGGGTCGATGACAAGGAAGTGTGAGAACATTACTGTGAAAGGAGTGGAGGGGGGTGATGTAAAGGGGAACCTGAGGACCCTCATCAAGAGGAAATCTTAATGTGAAGGCGCGGAGGGGACTGTGATGAGCAGTGGGGACTGAGGGATTCAGATCTGTGCATGTGGCGCACACATCGCAGGCTGAACTACCCACGAGAAACATAGAGAAAGAAGTCCTTGACCTTTTTTTTCCAAAATCGCACAGAACTGAAATGCTGTTTGGCACATGCGAAAAGACACCACGGGTTCCGACATGATATTCGGACCTCTGCTACAAGAAAATTTTACTGACCGGACCTTGATACATTTTAATTCAATACCCCTGCCATAGGGGATAAGCACCTGCACGAGCCTTGATGCACTAAGGAGGAAGAAAGTACTATCACCTTAAGTTTGGATATATTTCACAGCACAGGATCACAGGGAAGGCTCCCCATTGATTTTGAACACTCATATAAGGATTAAAGAAGCACAAGCACTTTTTCAGCTATTTGGAAATAGCTGCAATTTACACAGGATTACCATTGTATGGACTGTGGACTGTTAAAACACTATCACGAACCAGCACTATTTATTTGATTGGTGTCACCTGTGGGATCATTGATCATAGAGGTATTCCATTTATTAGCACATTGGCACTTTACAAAATCACCTATTTATTTATTTCACATTTGTATCTTGCATATTTATTTGTGCACACCACTCCCTCTAGTGGCTAAGGAAGGGCATCACTTTTTCAGCACTTGGTGTATTTTTTATCCAGCACCATTTCACTTTATTTACCATTGATGAATATTTATTTATTAGTATTTATTGTTATTGCACTTATTCTTAACTTTGGTTTAATATTGGATTGAACACACACCAGAGAAGCGCCAACCTCATATCCCCACTTTTTTAAATTAATTTCAATATTTCCCTTTGGAAATATAGAGGTGGCAGCACACTCCAACACATTGGTTACCACACATACCTACACAATTTCCAGAGCGCAGAATAGTCCCAGACTTTTTCTTACTATTTCATACTTGCCTAGGTTAGGCAACTCAGGAAATATTTTGTTTCATTTATAGAAAAACAAGGGCCCATTTTAACTTCAAATGCTATTTAGCTCAGCAGACACGGATCTGTGGATTCATGTGAAGTGTGATTTTTATTAATAGGGCCACTTTAAAGTGGAACTAAGCCCTATCTAAGCAGCACAAACTAAAAACACTATTTCATTCATTTTTAATATTCACAGCAAACTCACCCATCCATGTCTCCATGCTTTATTTTGTTGAGAAATCACTTTGAAAAACACCCTCCTAATGTTTCTGGCCGTGGCCATCTTGAGTAAGGGAAAATGAATCACATAGCCTTTACTCCCTGGAATCCATCTGCCCTTAGCTCAGGCATGCAGGCAGGAGGATGTGCTTAGCTGAGAAAATCCCTCATCCAGATGAAGGAAGCAGAATGTATGACATAATTTTGGCCTAGACCAGAAATCAGGAAGAAACTGTAGAAATGTAATACGAATTGTTTAAATCAAGTAAATATAATATATCTTCCTATGTTTTTACTAATCCTGGTAGCATAAGGAACAATGTTGATTGAGAGAGTTTATTTGTGTTATAAAAGCAAATTCTGCCATATTTTCTGTGATCTTGTCAAACTCTTTAGTAAAGAAAGACTGTCTTTCCAGCAACACTGAGTCAGCAATGTGTATATATATTTGTGCGTTAATAATTTTCAGGAAACAGTCTGGATTAGTGTAGTCAATAATACTTGTTCAGATTTGGGTATGTAATATATGAGTAATGCTAACACAGATGGGAAGAATGACTTCACTTGCCTGATGTCACCCATCTAAGATGTTCCCAACAATATAACATCCCTTCCCCTAAGTCCCCAGTGTGCGGACTCCTAAATGCAGTTAAAGTGATATTAAAGCCATGTTCTTTTTTTATAAAATAACAAACATGTTATACTTACCTGCTGTGTGTAATGGTTTTGCACCGGGCAGTCCCGATCCTCCTCTTCTCGGGTCCCACGCTGGCGGTCCAGGCTCCCCCCTTCTGCCTGGTTCTCCCCAGCAATCAGCTTGCTGTGGGGGCACCCAAGCAGGGACGCTGTCTATTCACACATGGAGCAGCAGCTGGGCCCCTCCCTCTTCCTTTCCTGATTAGCTCGCAGGCTGTGATTGACAGCTGTGAGAGCAAATGGCTCCCGCTGCTGCCAAAATCCAATCAGGAGTGCGAGTTTGGGGAGAGGCAAGGCTCTCGTGGACATTGCAGAATGAAGAGGGGGCTCAGGGAAGTATTAAGATGACCTGGAGGTGGGGGGGGGGGGGGATCTGCTGCACACAGAGGTTTTTCATCTTGATGCATGAAGGTAAAAAACCTTGTGCCTTTACAACCACTTTAAGGCTTTAACGTCACATGTTTGGTTTCTCTCTGAGAAATGTTCCTATGACAGTTCTCTGAGATGGTAATTCCATTCTTTTGGGAGAGATTGCCTTTCATTTCTTGTGTCTCCATGAAAGTGAAAGGGAATCTCCCTAGTGGGACAGAGTCTACAAAAATACCTTGATAGGGGTTTTAGGCTCGGTTCACATATATGCGATGCGGGAAGGCTGCGAATTCGCAGCCTGTTCCCGCATCGCACACGCACCCCCGGCAGTTCACACTGCCATATGCGATACGCTGGGGGTGTCAATGTAATCTTAACGACACCCCCAGTTTGATCGCATATCGCAGTGCGATCGTGCAGCTCGCACAGGATCGGATCGCACAAGTGTGAACCGCTGTGCGATCCGATCCTGATGCGGCTAGAAAAAAGGGTCCTGTGCGTGTTTGGTGCGGCTGCGGTGCGAATTTAGCCATACAAACTGTATGGCTAAACTCGCACCGCACAGCCGATCGCATGTAATGTCGGAGCAGTGCGCTCCGATATTACATGCGAACCCCGCACACGCACAAGTGTGAACCGGGGCTCAATCGTTTCATATTTTATCTAAACCAACATCAGCAGCTCCTTTGGGCTTAAGTGTCACATACACTATAGTGAAGAAAAGTAACTGTACATTACCCAGAGCCGCCATCACGGGGGGACAGCCCATACACATGTAGTGGGCACGGGCCCCAACTTGAAATTGTTGCTGCTGTTTAGTAGCAAGTACAACTCATTGGTACGGACCCGGGCCCTCAAACCAATGAGTTGTTAACTTACTGTAAAGTAAAAGCCAGGGCTTTTTTTCTGGCGGAACCTGCTAGAATAACTTTCCTGCACCTGCGCCAGAGACAGTGAGAAAGAAGAATTCTCTGAATACTATTGCTTTAGCAGGGCGGTTGCAGAGTGAGCTGATGCAGCTCACTTAGTTCTTGCTGCAGCCTAAGAGGAAGAAGGCAGAGTGATATCATCTGCTCTCCGCCTCTCTCTGCAGACCAGATGCTAGTTTGGACACCAGTCGCAGCTCAGCCATGTGAAACAGATGTGCTATGTGTGGCCTGCCTGACTGGGTGCTCACTGTGGACTGCAGACAAGTTGTTAGACATCACATTTTTTGTAAATTTATTGACAACGTTGCTGAAATTGGGCCTGTGCTGTGACTGCCTCTTCGTTAGATTGGGCTGTCTCTTTGCTGGGTGGAGATGTCTCTTTGCTGGATTAGGCTGTCTCTTTGCTGGATTGGGATGTCTCTTTGCTGAAAAATGGGGATGTTTTTGCTGGATCGGGATGTCTCTTTGCTGAATATTTGGAGATGCCTCTTTGCTGGATTGGGATGCCTCTTTTTTGGATGGGGGTGTATCCTTGCTGGATTGGGATTTCTCTTTGCTGAATATATAGGATTGTCAGCATTCTTTTTTGGCATCTCAGCTCTCAGGGCTTGAGTATAAATTCTAAGCCCTTTCACCACCACAGAAAGAAATTGCTAAAAGAGGTGATGTAATAGTATCAGGGATTCACTATTATGCGCAGGCGCACTGGCGCTGCAAACCAGCGAACGCCTATGCGCATGCGCGTGCACAGAGGTGCCTTGAATAGTTAGAGGCTACCATAGGATAGTTCGAGGCTACCTCCCGTTTGTGCGAACGTGCATGCGCGCGCAATCCCCATTGGCGCCAAACGGCGCAGTGGTCACACTGAATCTTTGCTGTGTGATCTTCAGCTCTCCTGTCTCCTGTACCTGAATTTACCTGCTGTTCCTGATCGTCTGACCCGGCTTGCCTCTGACCTTGATTATCTGCTACCCCCCCTGACCCCGGCTTGTCTCGACTCCTCTTCTGCCTTATCCCGATCTGCTTTTCTGCTACCGGCTATTGGACCTGGACCTGCTCTTGGCCTGGCTAGGGAATCTGGAGTACCACGACCTGGTGTTAGCATGCAGCCAAATCCATCCCCACCATCAGGGGCCCTGGTGAATACCGGCTAGCACTTAGACTCTGCGCCTCTGGTGAACCTGTGTCCAGCTAAGTATCCTGTCAGCATCCCCGTCCTGGGATCGTACCTGGTTTCTGGCTCCTCTTCCAGTGAGAAATCCTTCTACACGTCAGGCTCTGCCACGACAACCCTGACAGTATCACACAGCCATGACTGAGCCTGCAAGGGGGACTTCTCCTATGGATGAGATCTGCCAGCACCTTGCGGCTCTCACTCAGGCTGTCAAGTCACTGCAGGAGGGCTACACTGAAAGGTCGTGTCAAGTCCCTAACTTCCGCCATGGATCCTGCTCTGGCTTCAGCCTCTTTGGTGGTGATGCTGCCCCCTGAGACAAGGGTCCCTACGCCAGAAAGGTCTTCAGGTGACCAAAGCAAGTTTAGGACCTTCCTCAATGCTATACTTCTTGCTACAACCACGGACCTTTTCCCTGGAGGCCACTAAAGTAGGGTTCATCATAGCTCTGCTTCAAGGTGAACCTCAGTCCTGAGCTCACCGCCTGCTCGAGGAACGCAACGAACAGTTGAATATCATGTTATCGTTCTTTGAGGCAATTGCGCAGCTATATGATGGCCCGCAGCGCACTACCACCGTAGAGGCCGCTCTCCATGCACTTCAACAAGGCCGTGGAAGATTATGTTACTGACTTCAGACGCTGGAGCATGGACACTCACTTAAACGACGCGGCTCTGCGACATCAGTTCCGCCTTGGCCTCTCTGAAGGTCTAAAAGATGAATTGGCCCAGGTTGGTGTACCAGAGACTCTGGAGGCATTAATCACCCTGACCATCCAAATAGAAAATGGGAGCAGCCCCTGCGCTATCACTAGTAGATGAGAAGAGTATTGGAACAAATGTGAGAGATGGGATCAGCTGCAGCTCTTATTTCAGCCTTTCATAAATAACTGAATCAATCACAATAGGTAAAATGTTAAAGCCGCGCTTATCCTGACATAAATAGCATAAATTAACAATTAATAAGTGTGATCATAAGCGGGTAAATAAAATCTGTGCTTCATAAAAAAGATATAAATAGTAAATCCAAGGTGCTAGTAGTGCCACAAAATGTGAAATTATTAAAAACATATACACAAGCATAAATAATCCATAGAATATAATCTGCTGTGAAAAAAGGGGCTACGTGCAAAATGACGGCACAGAAAAAATCAATACTTATGCAAACAAAATATTCGTCCCAATGTGAGGACTGTCTATGCCTTCAAAGGAAAAATAAATATAAAGCGACAATAGTGACAAAGTGAATGTGGGCTGCGTGACAATAAAATACACTGTAATTAATATAGGTTATAGAATCATCAGAATCTGGCTAATAAAACAAGTCTATTTCAGCGATAAGTTGCAGCATCAATCATCATAAAGTGACGGTGGCGTGGACTTTGGGTGATAGGGTCAGGTGGGTGATTGCAGGCACCAAACAGTGAACGGTGACAAAGAAAATATGCAGAGCTTCTGGGTGTGCTACACCCTTACCTTACTGCTGTAAGGTTACAGCATTTGAAAAATATTTTTCCAGTGATCCTGCGTTCATCCAAGGGGGGTGCTGGGAAGGGGTATTTTATTAAGATCCTTTCGCCTTCTGTCTTCCAGGGGTGAGGGTGGGGGGTGGTTTGTATCCTGTGTACTCCCAAATGGGGGCAGACAAAAAGAAAGCTTCCTCTGGTGCAGTATTTAAAAGGTTTATTTGCATAAAAAATGTAGTGACTTACATTAAAACTTCCAATAGCCGGTGCATGAGGGTGACAGTATTGAGCGGTCCGTGATGCCCCACTTCCGCATTCAGCCTCTGCGTCTCTACGCGTATCGTCACGGCCACGTGACTTCTTCAGGAGACAGCAGTAAGGTAAGGGTGTAGCACACCCAGAAGCTCTGCATATTTTCTTTGTCACCGTTCACTGTTTGGTTCCTGCAATCACCCACCTGACCCTATCACCCAAGTCCACGCCACCGTCACTTTATGATGATTGATGCTGCAACTTATCGCTGAAATAGACTTGTTTTAATGGCCAGATTCTGATGATTCTATAACCTCTATTAATTACAGTGTATTTTACTGTCACGCAGCCCACATTCACTTTGTCACTATTGTCACTTTATATTTATTTTTCCTTTGAAGGCATAGTCAGTCCTCACATTGGGACGCATATTTTGTTTGCATACCTATTGATTTTTTCTGTACCGTCATTTTGCACGTAGCACCTTTTTTCACAGCAGATTATATTCTATGGATTATTTATGCTTGTGTATATGTTTTTAATCATTTCACATTTTATGGCACTACTAGCACCTTGGATTTACTATTTATATATTTTTTATGAAGCACAGATTTTATTTACCCACTTATGATCACACTTATTAATTGTTAATTTATGCTATTTATGTCAGGATAAGCGCGGCTTTAACATTTTACCTATTGTGATTCATCCAAATAGACCGTCGGCTCCATGAACGCAGAGCAGAGAGGTCCACTCAGCAGCCCCGTCCAGTCTGGATGATGCCTCGGGTTCCTACTCCTACTCACGTCTTCTCCTCCAGTCCCAGTCCAAGCAGCATGGCTCCAGTTAACCCAGTACCTGATAGTTCTGAACCTATGCAACTTGGGCTTATGCGCCCCTACTTGACAGATGAAAAACGCCTGCGGCGACGACAGAACATCCTTTGTCTGTACTGCGGAGAGGCCGGACACTTTGTACGTTCATGCCCAGAGAAGCTGCGTAAGTGTCTTTCTATCTCTCCCTCCAGCTACCCAGCATCTGCTATCAGTACTACTCACCTGGCTCTCTCTATCTCATTCCAGCTTCCGGAAGGTCCGGTCCCAGTCACCGCTATAATTGATTCCGGGGCATGCAGCAGCTTCATTGATTTAAATTTTGCTGCACAACAGTGCATTCCACTCTGGCCCAAGTCACAAGGACTCTCCATCTTCCTGGCAGATGGGTCTCACATTAAGTCCGGACCGGTAACCCAAGAAACCCCTCCTTTGCCTGTAGTCTCCCGCGAAAAATCACAAGGAGCTGTTGAGCCTGGACGTCATTTCCTCTCCCCTGTTCCCAGTTATCCCAGTTATACAAGCACACAACCCACAAATAAATTGGATTTCCGGAGACATCAAGTTCCAGTCCCCCTACTGCCAAATTCATTGCCTGCCAATTCCCCCCAGTTCTTCTAGCACTCTGTTGTGTCTGGATTCCGATAAGGAAATATGTTCCTCCATGCCAGAACAGTATCATGAGTATCTGGACGTCTTCAGCAAGCGGGGGCTGAGACCCTACCCCCTTATCGTCCCTTTGACTGCTCGATCGAGCTGCTCCCAGGGGCCGAATCCCCTTTCTGACGCATTTTCCCATTATCTGAACATGAATTAGGGACCCTAAAGGACTATGTGGCAGAAAATCTTAAGAAGGGATTCATCTGACCTTCTACCTCCCCCGGTGGGAGTCGGAATCTTCTTTGTGGAGAATAAGGACCATTCACTCCGGCCCTGTGTGGACTATCGGGAATTAAACAAAATTACAGTTAAGAACCGTTACCCTCTGCTATTGATTCCCAAACTCTTTCAGAGACTGAGAACTGCCTCTGTATTTACCAAACTGGACCTACGGGGAGCTTCTAACATGGTCCGTATCAGGGAGGGGGATGTATGGAAGACAGCTTTCCGCACCCGATTCGGTCACTATGAATATCTGGTGATGCCCTTCGGTCTCTATAACGCCCCGGCCACTTTTCCACATTTTGTCAACGATATTTTCAGAGACTACCTGGACATCTTCGTGATCGTGTACTTAGATGATATCCTGGTTTTCTCTACCTCCCTGGTCCAGCATCGGGAACATGTTAGAAGGGTACTCTATGGACTCTGGCAGAACAGACTCTACACCAAAGCAGAAAAGTGTGAATTTGAACAGTGGAGTATCCAGTTCCTTGGTCTTATGATTTCCTCAGAAGGGATCAAGATGGATCCAAAAAAGGTCTCCGCCATTCTGGACTGGCCAGCACCTGTGGATAAGAAGGGGGTGCAGTGCTTTGTGGGGTTTGCAAATTTTTACAGGAGATTTATCAAAGGGTTCTCCTCCATCATCTCCTCTATTACCCTGCTCACCAGACAGGGTACTTGATTTTGCTGGACTCCCAAGGCCCAGGCCCCCTTCACAACCCTTCACAACCCTAAAATAACTATTTACTACTGCCCCTATTTTGAGTCACCCGGATTCCATCCTGCCCTACTTACTCGAAGTCGATGTTTCTGAAATTGCGGTAGGAGCAGTTATCTCCCAACGCTGGGGTATCAAGGACTTGGTCCACCCGGTAGCCTTCTTTTCCCGAAAACTCTTGCCTGCGGAGAGAAATTACGATGCTGGAGATTGGGAACTTCTCACTATTAAGACCGCGCTGGAAGAGTGGAGGTACCTGTTGGAAGGAGCAGTACACCCCATCCTCATCTACACCGACCATAAGAACCTTGAATATTTAAGGACAGCCAAACGCCTGAGACCTCGCCAAGCACGATGGGTGCTTTTCTTTTCAAGATTCTCATTTCACATCACGTACTGGCCGGGCTCTATAAAACCAGACACGCTCTCCCGGATGTATGATGGCCCAAAGGAAACTCCCGTACCAGACACCATCTTAACCGAAGGTAATTTCATGTTGTTGCAGGCAGATCTTCTATCTTTCCTGAGGCAAACCACGGTAGATGTTCCCTGGCCTCCTGGAGTTACGCTGATACCCAGGAATGGGTTACTATGGAGGGGAGAACAAATTTTCGTTCCTGAAAATGCCTGTGTGACCATCCTAGGACTCTGTCATGGCCATGGGCTGGCAGGCCATTTTGGAATTCATAAGACCCTTGACCTTACACAGCGCATATTATGGTGGCCCGACTTGGAGAAGAGTTGCAAGCAGTACGTTACCTCTTGTGCCATCTGCACCCGAAACAAGACTGCCCGAAGCAAAGCGTGGGGCTTGCTCAGACCACTACTGATTCCTGACAGACCGTGGAAGATGATTGCCATGGATTTTATTGTGAAGCTTCCCCTGTCAGATTGGTGTTCTGCCATTTTCGTTGTAGTGGACCGTTTGTCAAAGATGGCCCATTTCGTGCCACTGAGGAACACACCTTCCACACCGGAGACTGCACAGGTCTTTATCAGAGAAATAGTGAGGCCCCATGGGGTTCCAACAGACATTGTGTCGGATAGGGGGGTTTAGTTTACCTTTCGTTTCTGGGGAGCACTATGTGAGTCTTTGAAGATCAAATTATCTATGTCCTTCGCTTACCATCCCCAGACTAACGGGCAAACGGAGAGGACCAACCAGACTCTCGAGCAATATATCCGATGCTTCACCACCTTCGTCCAGGATGATTGGGTATCATTGCTACCCTTGGCAGAGTTCGCTTACAACAATGCCAAACATTCAGCTACAGGCCAGTCCCCGTTTTATGCCAACTACAGGTTTCACCCATCCTTTCTACCCTGCCTTGTTCCAGAATCCGCAGTACCAGCAGCCCGGGATATTGTAGATTTCCTCAAACGTAACAGCAAACTGTTACAAGACGCTATGACCAAAGCTCAGACCTCCAATAAGGAGATTTTTGACAGAAAAAGGAGAGGAGAGCGAATTCTTCGATCTGGCGACCAGGTATGGCTGTCTATGGCAAATCTTCGATTGGCTTGCCCTTCAAAGAAACTGGCACCCAGATTTGTAGGTCCATTCCCGATGAAGAGGAAATTGAAAGAGGTGTCGTACGAATTTGCTCTACCCGACTCACTTAAAATCCATCCCGTTTTCCATGTGTCTTTGTTGAAACCTGCAGTACCCGATCCTTTTCCGGATAGAAGCTCAGGACCTCCTGCACCTGTGATTATCAACAGTGACGAAGAATTTGAGGTAGAGGCCATTGTAGACTGCAGAAGGAGGAATCAGCTGCAATACCTGGTCAAATGGAAAGGCTACAGCCCCGAAGAGAATTCCTGGGAACCTGAGCAGAACGTTCATGCCCAAGAACTAATCCGTAACTTCTTTCACAGCCATCCTCAGAAAAGGAATCTTTTGGGCACCCGGAGGTTGCCCAATAGAAGGGTGCAATTTCAGGCATTCACAATTATGCGCAGGCGAACTGGCGCTGCAAACCAGCGAACACCTATGCGCTTGTGCGTATGCATAGGCGCCTAGAATAATTTGAGGCTACCATAGGATAGTTCGAGGCTACCTGTTCGCGCGAATGCGCATGTGCGCGCAATCACCATTGGCCCCAAACGGCCTGTTTAAGGGCAGTGGTCACACTGAATCTTTGCTGTGTGATCTTCAGCTCTCCTGTCTCCTGTACCTGAATTGACCTGCTGTTCCTGATCGTCTGACCCGGCTTGCCTCTGACCTTGATTACCTGCTGCCCGCCCTGACCCTGGCTTGTCTCGACTTCTCTTCTACCTTATCCCGATCTGCTTTCCCGCTACCGGCTATTGGACCTGGACTTGCTCTTGGCCTGGCTAGGGAATCCGGAGGACCGCGACCTGGTGTTAGCACGCAGCCAAATCCATCTCCATCATCAGGGGCCCTGGTGAATACCGGCTAGCACTTAGACTCTGCGCCTCTGATGAACCTGTTTCCAGCTAAGTATCCTGTCAGCATCCCCGTCCTGGGATCGTACCTGGTTTACTGGCTCCCCTTCCAGTGAGAAATCCTTCTACACGTCAGGCTCTGCCACGACAACCCTGACAAATAGTCAGTAAAAAGGAAAAAACAATGTTGTAGTAGCAATAATGATGGCCATGACAATATATCCATATATGATCTCTTTAGCCTAAACTAGCTCTTATTTACAGAAAATTTGTACTAAGCTCCTGAAGAGTGGATGATAACTCCACGAAACATGTAGAGCCATTAAAATATGAAATATGAAGATTTATCAGGACGTGGATTACGCAATATGTATGAAAGAGCCTATGAGCCACTGGATGTATTCTTGCTATGTATTTGATATATATATGCCGTTGTATGATATTTGTATCTGCTATTATATATCTATTTATTATGTATATATGCCTAGCAAGACATTTCCGTTACTACCTTTTGTATGTCCACACCTGAATTGTCTGTATCTGTACTGTGAATATGCGAGATTCTATTTATTTTATTTATTGATTATTGCTGCATGATCTATTCTTTTATCGTGCAGCAAGCAATAAACTAATATTTTGAAACTATTTTATCTTTATTTTTATTTGGATATGTGCAATAGCAACCTACCTCATTTAAAGTCCCATTATCCTTACGCCCCCCCTGTTGTATACAAAATTATTAGGGATGGAGGTGGTTGCTGTGATGCTTATGATCAATTATTTCTTTATACATATGTATTAGGGTGGAAGACACCCGACCCCTTCCCTTTGTCTGATCTGTAGCATTACATTTGGTTAACACACCAATTTTTTCCCTGATGCATATAAATTTATACTTACTTATTTATTTTTTTATATATATTTTCAACAAATTTTATTATATATGATATTTATATTTTTGTTTTTAAGCCGTCGGCCCTTGTGGGATCGAGATTACACTGTGGCTGCTTGTTTCCGGGGCTGCGATGCTTGATCTGCCGCCCTGTCCTCTGCTCTATAATCCTGGGCTGAGGGCGGGGCTGTCATGCTGAGCATCGGCGTCATGATTAGCCCAGCCTGTGATCCATGGGTGGATCACTGGGTTAGGGCTACTATTCCATCTCTGGTTGCTGGGGATGTAATATGTGGTGAGTGGCTTCCGGCCTATGCCGGATACCATGTTCACTCCTTTATCACCCCTCTCTGTGACAGTTACATGGCGCTGGCGGTGATCCGCCCTGGCTCATGGGGGTATAAAGCTGTGGAGTTGTTGGACACCTGTCTTTCATGGTTTGAATGCACTAGGACTATCCCTGCAGCATGGTTGTCTCTTGAATTACTTTGTTTTTGGTGAGATCTCTATCCTGTCATCTATTGCACTTCCACTTTTTCCATGCTCTGCACCAGGGCTTGACAAATTTTCCTGAAATCTAGGAGCCAGCTAAAAAAGTTAGGAGCCAGTTTTTTTTTTAAACTAACAACCAAGCTTTATTTAATAAAACAGATACTAAATTTACACATAAATATGACTAGAACCCCACTCTCCTCTATAGCACAATTGGATGAAAACAGACTGTCTGTCTCTTTCCATCCGATGCCATCTGATCCGATCCACGGGATGGATAGAAAATAGAACCACCATCTGTCTGCTTTTGGTGGACAGGATCAGATGACGGCAGATTACTGCTTCATAGAGGAGAATCAAGGGTCCGATCAGGTCTGCCTGAAAAACTGACAGGCGGACCTGATCAGACAGCCCGTGTGAAAGGGGCCTTCGGCTGTGGCATGGCGATGAGGAAAAAAAAAAAAATGATTATATATATATAAATATATATATATTTTTTTATATAATTTATATATATATATATTTTTTTTTTAATAATTGGAAAAAAAAGAATTTTTTGTTTTTAATAATTAAAAAAAAAGAAAAAAATATTATTATTTTTTTTTTTTTACATTTAAAAAATAAATTAAATAAATAATAATAACCACACTCCCTGTCAAAGGTAACTAACTGGACAGGGAGATGGTAATGAATTGAGAACAAAAAGGCAGTGGAAACAGTCATTACAACAGTCATTACTCCCGGCCTCCACAAGAGGGCGCCAGTTCCCCATTGGAAGCCTGTCATCTCAAGTAGGCCGAAAAGCCGGGGCCTCAATTTTCGGACGGCCCGGAAGTCCGTGCACTCCGTGCGCGGAAGTCCGGGCAAAAATGACAAGACACCTTCTGCAGGGCACCCCAGGCGCCAGGTCGCTAATTCTAGTCGCAAATGCGACCTGGCGCCCGGGGATTGTCGAGCCCTGCTCTGCACTTTGTTTTTCACTTTTTTCTCTTTTGTTTTTTTTTTCTCTGGCTGCTTGCTGAATCCTAGCTATGCTGCACCTGGCACAAAAGTTTTTTTTCCACTAATGTCCTTCCACCCCTTCTTTTATCACATACAACATACAAAAATTTAAATATATAAAAATGTGTCCAGATTACTTGTCTTTTTCAGATATTAGTGTTACATAGTTACATAGTTACATAGTAGGTGAGGTTGAATAAAGACAATAGTCCATCCAGTTCAACACACACCTACACAGGTTGAACTGGATGGACTATTGTCTTTATTCAACCTCACCTACTATGTAACTATGTAACTATGTAACACTAATATCTGAAAAAGACAAGTAATCTGGACACATTTTTATATATTTAAATTTTATTTTCTTGATTAGATAACTTGGTCACTGATGTGATGAAATCACTGGTTCTTCTATTCCTTCTGTGGGATTTTTTCTCCTCCCCCCCCCCCCACTTTATGGACCAAGTGGCGTTTACCCGCCTCAGCCCCGGATCAGGCGTATATCCACAGTGTACTCAGCGACGGGAGACTATGCGATTTTTCTCTGCGACTTTTTTTGTTGTTTTTAATATATAAGTATTAGAGTTATAGATTTTTTGAAAACTTTTGAGGGAACTTATCGGTGTGTTAACTTTATCCATATATGATCTCTTTAGCCTAAACTAGCTCTTATTTACAGAAAATTTGTACTAAGCTCCTGAAGAGTGGATGATAACTCCACGAAACGCGTAGAGCCATTAAAATATGAAATATGAAGATTTATCAGGACGTGGATTACGCAATATGTATGAAAGAGCCTATGAGCCACTGGATGTATTCTTGCTATGTATTTGATATATATATGCCGTTGTATGATATTTGTATCTGCTATTATATATCTATTTATTATGTATATATGCCTAGCAAGACATTTCCGTTACTACCTTTTGTATGTCCATACCTGAATTGTCTGTATCTGTACTGTGAATATGCGAGATTCTACTATTTATTCTATTTATTGATTATTGCTGCATGATCTATTCTTTTATCGTGCAGCAAGCAATAAACTAATATTTTGAAACTATTTTATCTTTATTTTTATTTGGATATGTGCAATAGCAATCTACCTCATTTAAAGTCCCATTATCCTTACGCCCCCCCTGTTGTATACAAAATTATTAGGGATGGAGGTGGTTGCTGTGATGCTTCAGATCAATTATTTCTTTATAAATATTTTAAAATTGTTGTTGTAATTGTTAGAACTTCTATAACACAAAATTCTTTTTTACTTTGGGTTTTTTTCAGAAATACTGTTGTGAGCTTTTGGCAGGGGAGACATGCTGGGATTTTTAAAGTTTGAGAAAGACTGTATACATGGGTAATTTCAGTGTTGGCCAGGATGACTACAAGCTTAGGTTAATAAATGTACACTACTAAAACCGCTAAACAACTGCATAGCTGTTGCTAGTGACAAAGACTAGAGACACCGAAGTCTCCTGCTGTACATCTAACATTACCTCTTCTAGACTGGAAATGTAATAGGGGTACAGGGTTGGTGTCAATGGCAATCCTTAATATTATAGTGATGATGTTATCTTCACATGCACACAGATTTCCTATGTCTAAATTGCTTTAGCATCTCCCCTAATAGAGCCCCATTCCATTCATAGGCCCTGTTGCAGCCATGCGGTCTGCTATGGCTATTGGTATGCAACTGGGTGTACCACAGCTGAACAAAAACAGATTGTCTAGAATTCTTATCTTGTAATGTCTGTATTATTCTGAAGGGATGCTGAATATACTACTGCCAAACAGCCAACCACTAGAAGAAAAAAATACAAATCTGAATATGAAATTGGATGAAAAAGACAGAGGACTCGGGGGCCGAGAAGGCAGATGTGTAGACAACCAATGAATTTTACTGGCCACCATTGAAGGGTGAGGTTAAGAGATACTGTGCTTCTTGCCCAACTTTCTCTGGTGTTACACTCTCAGAACCCCTTGATACCCATAATTTATTTTTATTTTATTTATTTCAGGTACTTATATAGCGCTGTCAATTTACACAGCGCTTTACATATACATTACACCTTCGCATCAGTCCCTGCCCTCAAGGAGCGTACAATCTAAGGTCCCTAACTCACATTCATACATACATAGTAGAGCCAATTTTATACTGGATCCAATTAACCTACCATCATGTCTTTGGAGTATGGGAGGAAACCGGAGTACCCAGAGGAAACCCACGCAGGCACAGGGAGAACATGCAAACTCTAGGCATATAGTGTCGTGGTTGAAGTACTGTCTGGGTATATTGCAATGGACCTGGTTTGTCCCTTGGTGAAGTTGGCCTGAAGACACCAATATATCTTGGTAGTTTTTGAATATGTGACTAGATATCCTGAGACTGTTGTTTTAAGAAATACTTGTTCTAAAACAATTGCACAAGAGTTGTTCTATATGTACGATGGTAATAGCAGATTTGTGCAAACTGTTCCAAATTAGGCATTTGTGGACTTCTGTCTATCGACCACAGACAGATAGCCTGGTCAAAAGGGTTGATTAGGTCCTTGTAGTACAGAGAGCTGAGAAGGATCTCATAACATATTAATAACATATACCTGCACCTGAATAACATATTACCTGCACTTTCATTTGCCATACAAGGAATTCCTCAAGCATCCAAGGATTTTCACTGTTTAAACTTATGTACAAGTGGGGACCCCATGGATTGATTTCGTGAAAGAGACATGGGAAAGTGAGTGCATACTCACTTTCCCATAAAACCTATGAATAGAACCTAGAACACAATAATAGAACATATCTCTTAGGCTCCTTTCACATTAGCGGACCGATCGGGTTCCCCTGCCAGTTTTTCAGATGGACTTGATTGGACCCTCCAGTCTTCTGGAAGAGACCCCTGCCGATATCTGATCCTATCCACTAAAAACAGACAGATGGGGATCCGTTCCCCATCCATTTGGCGTATCAGTTTGGATGGCAGTCGGGTTTAAATGGACAGGCAGTCCATTTACATCCGACCGCCCATAAAAGGAGAGCGGCCTGTGTCTGTTTTCACTCTGCATAAGTGAAGCAAACTAGGACCAGCCATCCGCCTGCTCAGCAGGGATCAGCAGACAGATTCCCTGCTGAGCAGGAGGACTCCAACGGAGCCTGCCCCGTGTAGAAGGGGCCTTAGATGTGCCCAGGGGCCCAGAGTGCTCAGGAGATGCAGAGAAGAATGTACTACAGGTCAGCCAAAGTTAGGCAATTTCAGGTAGTGAACTGGCTGGCTGTACTAATAACCACAGTAAAAGGGGCCATATAACCGTGACCATTTGAGGTCTTGTAGGGGAAATTAACCCCCTGAGACAGCAAGACATCAAGACTTTTGGCACATTGTAGGGTGCCTCTATGACCTCTGTGTTGAGACAGGGGGGCGGTAGTTTCACCAAGGATGGGACCTGGACGAGGCATACGCATACACATTTTTGGAATGCCGCCACATCTGCAAAACCTGCGGCTTTCATGACGCTCTTCAGGCAGGGAAACAGACTTGACCTTGGACTTTTGCAGGAGACTCTTTTTAGGTCGTGGGGAAGACGGTGAATGCCATTTCATCTATTGCCACTTGGATTCTAGATCAAACTGGTAGGACCAAGTCTCATCCCCTGTGATGATGATTCGCAGAAAGGATGGATCCTAGTCATACATGGTAAATAAATCTCCAGAGGTTTCTATTTATTTTGCTTTCTGTTCCTCTGTCAGCTTGTGAGGCACAAAGCAGGAACAGATCTTCCGCTTACCCAAATCTTTGTGGACGATGGTGCGCATCATGTCCTTACTAATGCCCAATTCCTCCACCATTAATCTTAGAGTCAGTCGCAGATTTTGTGCCAGCATTTATCGCACTTGCGTGATCATGTATGTGGTTCTGGTTGTCGACGGCTGACCCAAACATGGCTCATCCTCAGCTGTTTCCTTCGCTTCATGTAAACACATTTTCTGCTCACCTCGTACACTTGCATCGTTATTTTATGCGTCTCCTTTACTGTTTTTCCCAATTTGTAGCAGAACTTGGTGTTTACTCGTTGCTCCATTGACGATACCTCTCACACTGACTACGTTTGGCTGCCCACAGCAGGTCTTACGAAAACAAGACACAAATGCAGCACTCACATCAGTGAGGTGCTCTGGCTTGAATGGCCTCCAGAAATTAAAGCGGAGCTCAAGTTTTTTTTTTTTTTTTAAATGTTTACTAAATGTATGTGTTAGCATTCATTTTCTTTTTAAAAAACGTAGTCAGCTCTCCCCAGCGAGCGTGCTCCTATGTTCTTTTTTTAATCTTTTTATTGGTTTAAACAGTACCAACAAAAATATAATGCATACAAACATGTAGGTATTGACCCTTGCAGGGGAATACAGTATATAGTGCAATATAGAGTTACATATAACAGGACCAAAGGAGGGTCAAAATGCTGGAGGACAAATTTGTGAACCAAACAGACACATCAAAACTAAGGCACCTCAGAAGACATAAAGAGCACCGTCAGCCATTTGGACCACACCTTATCATAGTTTTTTGGGGCAACCTCTGTGTGTGTATAGGTATCTTTATAAAGAGGCAAGTGTTTGTTGACCAGCTGTTTCCAGAAAGAAAGAGACGGAGGAGAGGATTTCTTCCAGTGGAGTGCTACGGCTTTCCTAGCGTAGAACAGGAGCAAACCCATCATAGTGCGCCCTGCGACCGTGGGGACTGATTGTTCAACAAGGCCAAGTATACAGATGGACATGGATGGCTGTAGAGATATGTCATTTTATGTAACCTGTAAGGGGTGAAGTATGCCCGGTGGACCAGTTTAAATTGAATTAGTCGGTCTCGTAGGGAAACCAATGAACGGAAGTGGAAGTCCCAGATATCGTCCCAGTCATCATCATCAAGCTCTGGAATGTCATGTTGCTATCTGGCCCTGAGCCCCCCCCCCCCCCCAAAGGAGGCAAATACACCAACACCAGATGGGAATACAGTTGGGAAGTGGGTTTTGCCCCGCACTCCAATCTCAGTATCTTCTACAGTGTCAGTTGTAATATCTGAGGGCCTGCGTGAGAAAATTGTCTACGAGAGTTGGAAGTAGTGGAATGAGTGGGTTTCTGGGATATTGAATTTAGAGGATAGTAATGCAAGGTGGCAGAGAATGGTTAACTGTAATCTGGGAAATCGTTTTTAATGGTGAATTTGGGCCAGGCATATGGTTCTAATAATTGTGGAATTCATATAGATTGGGATTGCACCATAGGTGTGTGTGTGTGGGGGGGGGGGGGGGGGGAACTGCATATTTGGTGTAGTGTTCATACCTGAGACCAACCTCTCAGGCCTGAATGGTGGTGATCATGGAAGGCGTCAATGGGTAAGGGGTGTGAGGACTATGGAATAAGAGGAATTTCAGTGCCTCCAAGGATTCCACCTCAGCCGCCTCTACCATTAACGATGGATTGGTGGCATTGGGATTCAGCCACCAGGCTGTCGTGATGAGCTGGTGGCCATAAAGAATTTATGTAGGTCTAGAGGGGCTAATCCACCCTGGGAGGCAGAGCGCAGGAGTGTGGACCATTCTCGGGGTCTGAGAGCCCCAAAGGAAGGAGCAGAGCCCCACCGGAACTTGGGTGGGCGCAGACAGGGCCTATACCCCGTATTTATGTATTTAAAACAATAATAAGCAATAGTGTAATACTACATCCAAGAAACCTGAGGAATCCTCAATGAAGCATAGACGTATATTCCTGTGATCGGAGCAGTAAGTTGAGGGGGGAGAGGCTGGTGGGTAGGACAGTGGTATCCTCACTGTGAGGAAAAACAGGAGAAGTTTCTTGTTAAAAATATAACAAATAAATAAAACAAATGAATATAATGTTGACACTGGAGCTCCAAATGCAGAAGAGAAAAGAAAAAAAAACTTTTTCCTTTCCATTCTCTGCTTTCTTTCCTTTAACGAGGGTATAGTACCACAGAAATGGATAGTTCAGTTCGTATGTAGGAGCATAAGGTACCACCAGGAAAGACTGAGACCTAGTGGGGTGAAATGTGGAATCCCATAACTAAACCAGGACATGGTGAGACTAAAAGATATAGTACTTAGCTGGTATCCAAACATCAAGAAGGTGGTGAAGATGTCTCATGGTGGAAATTAGGACCTCAGCAGGTGTCAAGCATAAAATACCCATGTAAGCAATGTCATTCAAATTTTTAGCAATCATAAACCTGGAAAAAAAGTGGCTGCTGTGACCATTTTTACCCATATCAACCAGTCCCATTCTTATCTTAATGTTATGCAAAAATTTGCACACACCATTTTCCCATTTGCATATGGCATTGAAAGAGGAATAAAGCTCTTTTAAAGTAGAAAGCATATGTTCACTTTCAACTTTACCATTTCTCTATATTATATTAAAGTCACACTAATGTAATGTTATTGTAAGCAGCAGATAATGTGGATTGTATTTTAAAGTATATATATATATATATATATATATATATATGGGAGTGTGTACATTCAGATTTCCTTCAGTGATTTGTGTTCGAATTTAGATCACATTTACTAACTGTAATTGTTTTCTAAGAGGCTTGCTAGAAAATTTGCAACATACATTGTAGCCACCAGGAGGAGACAAAACTTCTCTTTTAATGTCTATATAGCACTGCTAACCAGTTTAACGTTTGCATAGATGTCATAAGTCATATTTATAATTCATGTTCATCATATATAAGCACAGTGTGTCCTTTGAAAGCACAAGACTACACATTTTAAACAATATAGCTTTCAATTTCATATTCATAGGACAGTTTTTGATTAGTATGCATCACTAATCAAACCTTAGAGAAAATAAAACTCACTAAGAATGCAGTTGACTGGCCGCTGAAAACAGATTTAGATACTTAAAGCAGTATTTAACCAAAAGCAAACATTTTTTTTATATTACAGCTTTCCAATTCTTAGATGTAGTGGTTGCATTAGTTTTCTTTTTTAGGCTTTCCTTCTTATATTTTCATCTGGTGATCCAGCTAGTAAGTCT
The DNA here is from genome assembly GCF_965119305.1 of Pelophylax lessonae. Lineage (NCBI taxonomy): Eukaryota > Metazoa > Chordata > Amphibia > Anura > Ranidae > Pelophylax > Pelophylax lessonae. The sequence continues at coordinate 651,532,170 of NC_138768.1, forward strand.
GTTATTTTTCAAAAGAACAAGCTCTCTTGCATTGGTTAAATGGATGAGACCAACCATTTAACACTTACAGGGGTGCTTACAATTATAAACTTTTATTTACAGTATCTCACAAAAGTGAGTACACCCCTCATATTTTTGTAAATATTTTATTCTATCTTTTCATGTGACAACACTGAAGAAATTACACTTTGCTGTAAAGTAGTGAGTGTACAGCTTGTATACCAGTGTAAATTTGCTGTCCCCTCAAAATAACTCAACACACAGCCATTAATGTCTAAACCGCTGGCAACAAAAGTGAGTGCACCCCTAAGTCAAAATGTCCAAATTGGGCCCAAAGTGTCAATATTGTGTGGCCACCATTATTTTCCAGCACTGCCTTAACCCTCTTGGGCATGGAGTTCATCAGAGCTTCACAGGTTACCAGTGGAGTCCTCTTCCACTCCTCCATGGCGACATCACGGAGCTGGTGGATGTTAGCAAACCTTGCACTCCCCCACCTTCAGTTTGAGGATGCCCCACAGATGCTCAACAGGGTTTAGATCTGGAGACATGCTTGGCCAGTCCACCTCCTTTACCCTCAGCTTATTTAGCAAGGCAGTGGTTGTCTTGAAGGTGTGTTTGGGGTCATTATCATGTTGGATTACTGCCCTCCGGCCCAGTCTCTGAAGGGAGGGGATCATGCTCTGCTTCAGTATGTCACAGTACATGTTGGCATTCATGGTTCCCTCAAAGAACTGTAGCTCCCCAGTGCCGGCAGCACTCATGCAGCCCCAGACAATGACACTCCCACCCAGTGGCATAGCGTTGGTTGTCAGCGCCTGGGACAAGGTAAGTAATTTACGCCCCATGCACAAATCTACTAGACCACTACACAGACCACTACACTGACACCTAAACTGACCTAGCTGACCACTACACAGACCTACCTTATTCCTACACTGACCTACCTGATTACTATACTGACACCTACACAGATCTACCTGACCACTACACAGACCTACCTGACCACTAGACAAACCTACCTGACCACTACACAGACACCTACACTGACCTAACTTATTCCTACACTAACCAACCTGATCACTACACTGACCTACCTAATTTCTATACTGACACCTACACTGACCTACCTGACCACTACACAGACCTACCTGACCACTACACAGACCTACCTGTTTCCTGCACTAACCTACCAGATCCCTATAATGACACCTACAGAGACCTATCTGACCACTACAGAGACCTACTTGATTCCTACACTAACCTACCTGATTACTATACTGACTCCTACAGTGACCTACCTCACCACAACACAGACATACCTGACCACTACACTGACCTACCTAATTACTATACTGACAATTACACAAACCTACCTGACCACTACACAGACCTACCTTACCCCTACACAGACCTACCTGACCACTACACAAACCTACTTGACCAATACACTGACCACTACACTGACCTACCTGTTTCCTGCACTAACCTACCTGATCAGTATACTGACAACTACACAGACCTACCTGACCACTACACTGACCTACCTGATTCCTGCACTAACCAACCTGATCACTACACCTGACCTACCTTATTACTACACTGACCCCTACACTGACATTCCTGATTCCTATACTGACCTACCTGACCCCTACACTGACCCCCTCATTGACACCTACACTGACCCCCCTAAAGTGACACCTACACTGGCCCCCCTTCACTGACCATGTATCCCTGCCCCTCCTTCACTGACCCCCCTTCACTGACCCCCCCCTAGACTAAGCCCCCTAGACTGAACCCCATTCACTGACACCTACACTGACCCCCCCTACAGTGACACATACACTGGCCCCCCTACAGTGACCCTTCTTCCCTGCCCCTCCTTCACTGACCCCCCTTCAGTGACACCTACACTGACCCCTACACCGACACCTTCATTGGCCTCTACACTGACCCTAGACTGGCCCCCCTACACTGACTCTCCATACACTGACACTTACACTGACCCCTCTACACTGACCCCCCTACACTGACCTCCCCTAAACCGACCCCTAAACTGCCCCCCTACACTGACCCCTTCACTGACCCCCCCACATTGACTCCTACAATGACCCCCCCTACATTGACCCCCCTACACTGACACCTACACTGACCCCCCTTCACTGACCCCCCTTCATTGACACCTACACTGACCCCTTCACTGACACCTACACTGACCCCCCTTCATTGACACCTACGCTGACCCCTTCACTGACACCTACACTGACACCCCTACACTGACCCCCTACACTGACACCTCCTACACTGACACCTACACTGACCCCCACCCTTCACTGACACCTACACTGACCCACCTTCACTGACCCCCCTTCATTGACACCTACACTGACCCCTTCACTGACACCTACACTGACCCTCCTACACTGACACCTACACTGAACCACTTACCTCTGACCCCTACACTGACCTCCCTATACTGACCCCTCCTACACGGACACCTACACTGCCCCCCCCTACACTGACCCCTACACTGCCCCCCCCTACACTGACACCTACACTGACCCCCCCTTCACTGACACCTACACTGAGCCCTTCACTGACACCTACACTGACCTCCCTACAACGACACCTACACTGACCCCCCTACACTGACCCCTCCTACACTGACCCCCCCCCTACACTGACACCTACACTGACCCTCCCACACTGACACCTACACTGACCCCCCTACACTGACCCCCCCCCACACTGACACCTACACTGACCCCCTCCACACTGACCCCCCCCCACACTGACACCGCCTACACTGACACCCCCACACTGACACCTACACTTACCCCCCCACACTGACCCCTCCTACATCATCCTCTGTCCTACTGTGGAGGAGTCTCACTTAACTGTTTGTGAGGCGCCTTAGATTTAAAAATGGCGCTGCCCGGCACCAACACGTCATTGCACATGGGCCGCCGCCGCTCTGGAAAGCTTGTATACGTTCGGCCATTCCTGGGAATAGCCGAATGTGTACAGTTTTTCCAGAGCGGCAGCGGCACATGCGTGGTGACATGTTGTCGCCAGGCTGTGCCATTTTTAAATCTAAGGCGCTGCAGGAGCACGTCTGGCTGGCTGGGGACATTTTTTTTTCTAAAGACTTGTTCTAAAGCTTAAGTGACAGTGACACTGGCGTGCCATGAAATGCGCCCCCCCCAGATTTTGCGCCCGGTGCAGACTGTAGGCAAGACACACTTGTCTTTGTACTGCCCACCTGGTTGCTGCCACACATGCTTGACACCATCTGAACCAAATCAATTTATCTTGGTCTCATCAAACCACAGGACATGGTTCAAGTAATCCATGTCCTTAGTCTGCTTGTCTTCAGAAAACTGTTTGCAGGCTTTCTTGTGCATCATCTTTAGAAGAGGCTTCCTTCTGGGACGACAGCCATGCAGACCAACTTTATGCAGTGTGCAACGTATGGTCTGAGCGCTGACAGGCTGACCCCCACCCCTTCAACCTCTGCAGCAATGCTAGCAGCTCTTCCCAAAGACAATCTTTGGATAGGACGCTGAGCACGTGCAGTCAACTTCTTTGGTCGACCAATGGCGAGTCCTGTTCTGAGTGGAGCCTGTCCTGTTAAACCGCTGTATGGTCTTGGCCACCGTGCTGCAGCTCAGTTTCAGGGTCTTGGCAATCTATATCCTAGGCCCTTCTTTATGTAGAGCAACAATTCTTTTTTTCAGATCTTCAGAGAGTTCTTTGCCATGAGGTGCCATGTTGAACTTTCAGTGACCAGTATGAGAGAGTTAGAGTGATAACACCAAATTTAACACACCTGCTCCCCATTCACACCTGAGACCTTGTAACACTAAGGAGTCACATGACACCGGGGAGGGAAAATGGCTAATTGGCCCCAATTTGGACATTCTCAGTTAGGGGTGTACTCGCGTTTGTTGCCAGTGGTTTAGACATTAATGGCTCTGTGTTGAGTTTTTTTGAGAGGACAGCAAATGTACACTGTTATACAAGCTGTACACTCACTACTTTACATTGTAGCAAAGTGTCATTTCTTCGGTGTTGTCACATGGCCACTTCTGGTACTTAGAGGTCTAGTTGCATGCCAAATTAGAAACTACTAGGTAGGAACCATCTTCACCTGTCTTGCTTCCGGGTTCACGCCCGTGCCTGTGCCAGTGATGTCAGAGAACATGCGCCAGTGATTTCACTGGCTGCATGTAATGTAAGTATCTCCTAAACTGTGCCATTTTAGGAGATATTTACACTACCTATAGGTAAGTTTTATTATAGGTTTATCTATAGGTAAAAGGCAGTAAAGGAAGGTTACTTCCTCTTTAAAGTGTTTCTAAACCGAGGACCCTGCATTCACTATATCTGGTCTCCCACAGTACACAGAACTTGGAAATGCATTTTAGTAAATTTAAACTGCTAAATATCTTTACTCATTAGCAGTATATAGCAGTCATGTGACATTTAACAGTATCTGGTAAAGGTTGTAGGAGAAGTTTTCATTCTCTTCTGACTGTCCTATGAGGCTGCCCCCTGACCCTCTGTGTCTGGACAGTGCTGATTGGCCCTGTGCCAATCACGTGCACCCTCCAAAAAAAAAAAACCTCTCTAGCAATACACACCAAACTGAACATGTGCAGAGTGCCCCCAAGGCCCTGTTCTATCAGAAGAAGGGAAGGATCAGAGAAGAGAGGATTAACCACTTAAGCCCCAGAAGGATTTACTCCCTTCCTGACCAGGGCCTATTTTGCGAATTCGGCACTGTGTGACTTTAACAGACAATTGCGCGGTCGTGCGAGGCTGTACCCAAACGAATTTGACGTCCTTTTTTTTCCCACAAACAGAGCTTTCTTTTGGTGGTATTTGATCACCTGTGCGATTTTTTTGATCATGCGCTATAAACAAAAAAAGAGCGACAATTTTGCAAAAATAACAATATTTTTCACATTTTTTAATATGAAATTCCCCCCCAAAAAAATGTAAAAATCAACATTTTTTAACATTTTAGGCCAATTTGTTTTCTGCTACATATGTTTGGTAAAAAAAATTGCAAAAAGCGTATTTTGATTGGTTTATGCAAAAGTTTTTGCGTTAACGAATTAAGGGAAAGATTTTTGTCATTTTTATTGTTTTTTTTTTTAAAGAGTAATGGCGGTGATCTGCGATTTTTTTTTTTGCAGGACTGCGACATTGCGGCGGACAGATCGGACCCTTGACTGACATTTTTGACACTTTTGGGGGTACCAGTGACATTACTACAGTAATCAGTGCTATACATATGCACTGTTACTGTAAAAATGACACTGGCAGGGAAGGGGTTAACTTTATTTGAGAAGGAGGGGTTAAGTGTGTCCCTAGGGACATGCTTCTAACTGTGATTGGATGTGGCTGTGTGTGTAACAGCACAGATCTACGGTCCTACATAGCAGGACCGTATGATCTGTGCTGTTACACAGGGGAGAATGACAGGCAGCTTTGTTTACATTAGCCGCCTGCCTTTCTCCCGGTGTACCGACGATCGCGAGTGACCGACGGACATCGGGTCCGCCGGTCACTTGCGCGGGGGGGTCCGTGAGCAAGCGGGAGTGGGAGCGGGCCTCCGGCGGCGCGCGCTCGCTCCCTAGAGCCTCACAGGCTAGCGACGTAGTACTACGTTGCTTTGCCTGTGAGGGGCTGACTGCCGACGTAAATAGTTGTTAGGCAGTCGGCAAGTGGTTAAACATCCTTTTTACACAATGCAGAGGATTAACCCCTTTGATTCCACAGTGAGTAGAACAAGCATGCTTTACTGCATATACAGACTGATTTTACTGTTAGGGGTTGAGTAACACTTTAAATCTATTACATCTAACACTTCCCTCCCCCCCAGACTGACAATCCTGCTGTCCAAAGGTGTCCCCTGTGATCCCTTATCCAGAGTGAAGGGATTCTAATAAAAAAGGTGTGTTACTGCCCAGAGCATCAGGTGAAAATAGAGGGCAAAAAGCCTAAAAAACGAAAAAGAATTCATCCATCACAACTAATGATTAGTAAGCTGCAATACATTACATTTTTTGTTTTGGGTTTAATACCGCTTTGGGACCGTTTTCCCACCACAGAAATGCAGTGTGGATGCGTTTCTGCATACGCATTTTTGCTGCATTCCACATGTATTCTGGTGCATCCTGTTGCAGCATGTTCAATTTTTTTTTTGGCTTGTAAACGCACTGGAACTGACCGCACTAGGGTGAAGTAGGCCATTGGAACCTATATAATCTGCTGTCCATGCATTTTTGATGCAGAAAAAAAAAACGTACTGGACTGCATCTGCTATGAATCGGCCCTGTAGGTACCTGGGTGCACATGCTATAAGGTGTCTGCCCAAGCTCCTCGAGAGCCTAGACACATGGGAGCTCTAATACACAAAATCTGACTTCAGTTCCTAAAGTCATTCCTGTAAAGCATTAAAACTGAACTCACAACCCGGAATAATCCTGATATCTGTGGTATAGACTTCGCGAACACTCAACAGAAAGTCTCGGCCTACGCAGATGACATGCTATTCACTTTCACTAAACCACTGATCTTCCTGCCAAACCTGTTCCGGGACTTTCGCTCCTACGGTGCCCTATCAAATTTGAAAATCAACCTTGGTAAATCCGAGGCTATGGGTGTGGGAATCCCCCAGTCACTTTTGATGCAGTTACGTACAAACTTTAATCTGAAATGGACGGGATTAAAATACCTGGGGACTCTTCTACCTTCTGAGCCCTCCCAGATATTTGACCTCAACTTCCCGTTACTCCTGCGTAAAATACGACTCCTATTACATGGCTGGCGTACAGGTCTTCATTCCTGGTTTGGGCGATGCAATATACTCAAAATGAGTGTCCTCCCGAAGTTCCTCTATCTGTTCCAGGCTTTACCCATATTGATTCCTTCCAGCTATTTTCAGCAGGCACAGAAGTTACTCTTGCAATTTATCTGGGCACAAAAGAGACCGAGACTTCAAAGGCACTTGCTCTCTCTTTCCCCAAGAGACATGGGGGCCTGGCAGTACCGGACTTACTCAAGTACTTCCATTCTGTACGTGTGGGCAGGCTCATAGACTGGTGTTGCCATAGTGAGGCCAAGCTTTGGCCTGTTATAGAGCAGGTTCTATGTGACATAATGCTTGGCAGAGCGCCGTGGTGTCATTGTTCTTTGCCCCGCTCTGTAACTCAACACCCAACTGTGGGACCTACGGTCCGCATCTGTGCAAAACTCTTTCTACACTCGGACCTTTCCACACGTCACTCTCCACTATTTGGGGTTATACCAGGCTTCTCATTTTGTGGAGTCTGGATCCTGGGTTTCAATGACGGACCGGGGGGATCCTATGGACTAGACTTCTGGAGGGCCCTTCAACTCCACCACTTCCTACAGTCCTTACCCCAGCCTAGGGAGTTCAAAAGGCCACTCACTACCCTAGAGGAAATTTGCACGCAGACGGGTACATTGCCACACGTGCTCTCAACAGCCAATAACTTTCTCGTGACACTGCCTCTAGATTACAGACCACCATACATAACCAGCTGGGAAAGGGACCTAGACTACACGTTTACTCCGAACAAACTAAACCATATCCTACGGTTTACGTTCGAATCCTCCATCTGCACACGGATCCAAGAAACAAACTTTATATTGCTATCGAGGAGGTATCGCACGCCGACGCGTCTGCACAAATTTATACTGAATGTGACGGATCGGTTCTGGCGATGTCAGGAGGAAAGGGGGACTGTTTAGCATATTTTTTGGGAGTGCCCTAGACTCGAGGAGTTCTGGAGGCGGGTACAGGAGGTGTCCCAGAAATTCACTGAGCGGGCAATACCAAATGACCCTTCCTCCTTTTTCCTCCGTGCACCGGATATACCAGCTGGCAGGTATAAACACTCCATTATTGGTCACTTTTTAGATGCTGCAAAAGCTTGTATCCCCTTCCAGTGGCGGAACGGCAGCCCCCGACTATTGGAATGTGGATGAGAAAGGTAAAGGAAATAAACAGGTTTGAGGATCTGATTTTTTCAGCACGAGACAAACATGAAAGATACACAAAAACTTGGGCTTTATGAAACCAGTTTGCCTTCTCTAAAGAAGGAAGATCACTTTCACGAGTACTTCATGACTGCCTCCCCACCACCCATACCAAAATGCATCAGTAGTGGCTGATATTCCTTTTAAAACAACTACATCCTTGAACTGAGCGAGATGAATAGTTACCAGAAATTGCTTAAATTTGTGCCTGAAATGCTCCTTATCCTGATACGCTCCCCACCACTATATCCCAACCCCCCCCCTTTTTTTTTTTTCCCTCTCTTCTCTTTTCTTCTTCCCTCTTCTTACCTCTCCTCCTCTCTCTTATTCTTCTATTTCTCTATCACTCACCTTACCCTAACCTAAGAAGATTAGAGAGCACTGGAATGTTCCGGTTGTTTGTTAATATATACCAGTCTAACTCACAATATAAACTCTTTTCGCTTTATTTTTTCTTCTGGAATACTCGCACAGGTTTGGTTATGTTTGGAAATATATCCTTTGTTTATGTTTACACACAGCAATTTGAGTTCCGTGATTACTGTACTGGAATGTATCCTCTGCTTTTGTCTAAATAAAAAATTTGAAAAAAAAAGCTGACCTCAATACAGATATAAAATATGACAATTAATGCAGCTCTGAATGCATTGATTATTAAATGTATGTGTCAGGGACATGGCCGTAGAAGTACTGGCGTTACTGCCAGTACTAGCCATGGGCGCTACAGGGGAACGCCTGCGCGCATGCGCGGAAGTGCGCACGCGCGTACGCAAAGGCGCACAGCACGTGCGTGGCGGCGCACAGCGTGCCAATTGAGATCATCTGCTGGCCTATATAAACCCACCTCTGGCCCATCAAATAGCTGGATTATCATCAGCTTCCTGTGACCTGAACCTTGTTTACCTTCTTGGACTTCCTGTTGTGACCCGGCTTGCTCCTGACCCGTCTGATCTCTCTCCTGGTGTTTGACCCTCGGCTTGCCTTACAGACTTTGCTTCTGCTACTAACCTGCTCTGATTTCCTCTGTATGACCCCGGCTTGCCTAAAGGACTCTGCTTCTGCCTGCCTGTTCTTCTGTGTATGACCCCGGCTTGTCCCTGTGCTGCTACTTGTCTTTCTCTCGGACTGATCACCTGTGTATGACCCCCGGCCCAGCTTTTACTACTGCTTCAAAGTTGCCTGATACATCTGGTGTTCCTGGAAATCATCTGGTGTTCACCACAGACGACCTGTGCTTCTTGGGAAGCTTCACCTCCTGTACCACTCCCAGGGGTGATTCGCACTGAGCTGCAAGGGAAGCCCTCTCTGCACTTCGGCCTCCATCCAGAGTCGTGACAGTATGTTTTCAATGCAGGCAGTGTAAGTACTTGAATTTGTCCTGGTATCGGCATTTTTAGTCCTTGTCAGGCAGGGCTAGTGTGTGAGCTGAAGAAGCAGTACACTGAGACAATCAGGTCATCTGTTTGCAGGAGGCACAGAGCCAATCAGAGTGGCCCTGTGCCATATGATTGCAGTGATGGCCAATCGCAGAAATTACAAATGTAAACACAATTTGTGTTTCCTTTGAAAAGCCTGTCCCTTCCTCCTCTGCCGCCAATTCTCTTCCTCTACCTGTACTTCTCCCCAGTCTGCAGATCAGGTAAGTGTAGCACTGCTCTAGATGACCACCAACTAAATGAGTGCACACTGACCACCAATGTAAATGGGGGCATTCTGACCACCAGTGTAATGTGGGTACACTGACCAACTTGTAATGGGGGCACACCGGCCACCATTGTGATGGTGGATGCACTGACCACCATTGTAATAGGGGGGTACAGTGACCACCTTGTAATGGGGCACACTAACCCCCAATGTAATGGGGACATACTGACCACCTTGTAATGTAGTTACACTGAACACTAATGTTAGAGGGAAAGGAAACACTGACTACTAATTAAGGGGGCACACCAGCCACCAATGTAACAGGACACAGACCCTGATCACCGATGTAAGGGGACACAGATACCGACCACCAAGCTAAGGGGAGCACAGATACTGGCCGCCATTGTAAAGGGGTACAAATACTGACTGCCAATGTAGGGGACACAGACACTAACCACCAGCACAAGAGAAAACAAACACTGGCCACCAAATTAAAGGGGGCACAGACACTGACTGCCAAACTAAAGGGCCACACACACTGACTGCCAATGGGGGGGGGGCACAAACAATGACCACCAATGTAAGGGGGGCATAGGCACTGACCATCAATGCATTGGGCTACAGCCATTGGAAAGAGGGAGACGCATATTTCTGAAAAGGGGAACAGACACATACGCTTGCTCTATTGCAGGTGGTGAGGGCTGGGTCCTGGCCATGGTTTGGAAATGGTCTTTGGGAAAAGTCTGATGTGCTTTGCCTGGTCTTAGTACACCCTTAAAGGATTCTTAGGTAACATCTCCAGTCCAGATTTGAAAGAGACGTTGGGGGAACCCAGCCACACTGTTACTGAGAGGAGGTTTCTGGATCTGATCGGTCCCTTCCTGCCACTGTCAGCAGCATACTCTTAGGCTTGTTTTGACCCTGTGCGGTCGATCGTTTTGGTAAGAGTACCCTGTCTTATTGCTTGGTGGTGGTCTTTCCTGCCTCACACTCCTTCATATTTGCAGTGGATGTGGACTCTGCCAGTACACTTGGGACTTGCATATCTATTTGTTTTTTATTTTATTCATTTCATGTGTTATATGGACTAGCGCGACACCATTCCAGAATATTTATTGAAGATATAGGTTTCCTATCTTTTTTGTGTCAGCAGCTTTCCTGTGATTGGTATCAATCTACTGTTTTTAAATATTTTGTATATTTATGTATATACTTTATCAACGATTTTAGCGCAGCAATTATATCATATATATTGTCTGAATATTTTATGACTCTGACTACTGATGCTGGCTTAAAGCAGAGCTTTACCCAAAAGAGTAAGTTCTGCTTTAAATCCTCCTCCCACCCCTTCCTCTACCCAATTTGGTATGTAATTTCTGCGGAGAGGGGGAGCGGGTACCTAGTTTTGACAGTACTTCTGAGCACACTGAGCTCTGGGTCTTTTCCTGGAGAGGATCAGTCCAGCCTAAAGGGCTTGCTGCTCTCCAGGGCAACGCTGCCATATGCTTGCTATTCATGAGGCCTCAGGTGGGCGACCTGAGGGCCTGGATGCTGAAGCTAGAGGGAGCTGACTGAGGGGCTGTCTGCTGAAGATCTAGCCTGGTATCACTGGAGAAAAGGTGTCCCTTGGAAGTTGGAAGGAGGCAACCGACTTTTCCTGGTCATTCTGTGAGTACAGACTGCTGTGAGAGATCTCAGAGACTTTTAGGCTGCTGCCACCCCTCTTGTGCTAGAGAGTCAGCTGTGTGTTTGTTCAAAGGAGACATCGACTGGTGTCCTGAAGAGCTTAGTTTATCTAATTCCTTGTGAAGGGACTATGCTCTTATTGTTCTAAAGAAGCCTGCTTTTAGCTGCTTCTAATACAAAGTCAAGTCCACAGTTTGCTATATGCAAGAACTTCTGCTTCAGCCGTATAGAAAGGAGTTCACTGTTCTCAACCTGTACATAGTTCTGTTTTTGGAGTATCCCACCCACTTCCCTCAACCCTATTCAAGTTCTCTAAAAATAAAACCAACAAAAAACACCCCCCAGACTGGTTATTGAAAAAAAAGTGATGCGGGAGTAGAGTTTCACCTTAAGAATTAAGTAAAATCCTACCAACAGGAGGAACATGGACAGCAATAAAAATCTGACCAGGGTTTGAACCCTTTGCTAATCTAGCAAAAAAAAAAAAGAATATTTTGCTTGGATATTTACAAAGTACTTTCCCAGGAAAAAATTGCTTCCTTGGCTATATGGAAACACCAAAGGTCTTTATGAGGATATAATGGGCTCCGGATTACATTTTATCTTAGGGACTCGTTGCTTTTTATTCCTCTGTCTCCTTAAAGTGATTGTAAACGATCCCCTTGTAAAACACCCTATTCAGTTAAAATAAAAATGAAATGCAAAACATTTTTGTATAGATATAAAAAAAATTATAAATACCTTTTTCCCCCCTAAGTGATCACATTCCCTCTGTTCTTAGCTGCATAAGAGCTGGGGGGAGGAGAAGCAACAGCATACTGAGCTTCCCAGTGAATAGCCGTGCAGAAGGGGTTTGTCAGGATAAGTCTGATCATTGGAGGAGATCATAGCACGTCGCAGGCAGGTACCGTTGCCGGAAGAAGAGTCGCCGTGGCAACAAGCGACGCCGGAAGATAGAGGAAGAAGAGCAGCAGATGGGCAGGTTGAAGGTCAAACAATCCCGGTGATAGAAGCCTCACAGCAGACATTTGAGCAGCAGCAGATGGGACATAGTGAGATAGCATCACTGCCTATCCTGTCTAATATTGTTGATATGTTGTTTAAATTGTCTAGGGATGTGAGTGATATGCAGAAGAAGGCTCAGGTTTCAGCTACTATGCAACAACAAGTAGGTGCTTCAGATACAGAGGTTTGGGCGCCATCTAGTGGTTTTTATGCGAACGACGCTCAGTTTTCTCAAGCAGCTGATTCACCTGGGTTATCTGTTTCTTCAAGTTTTCAGTTAGCCAAGTCGCAGAATATTCCTGAGACGTGTCTAAAAGAAGCATTTCCCTGTGAAATCTCACCACTGGGCTTTCATTTATCGTCAGCGGTGAAGGAAAATATTTGGCAAGGGGAGTTTGTGGAGATTTTGTCTTTACTCCCTTCGTCAAAGGAGTTTATTTCAAAGGTAGAAAAGAAAGAGGAAAAATTGGATAAGGATAGAAGGAGACCAGTGACCAAATCTTTTAACAACTGGTTGCAAGCCTTTTGTATTTTCTGTTCAGTTTTATGTGAAAACTTTCCAGAAAAGAGTGCTGGCCTGTTTCAACATTTAGACATAATATTGGAAACATATAAAAGTTTTGGTAGTACTGCTTGGTTTAGTTATGATGAGGCTTTTAGGCAAAAAATTGGCCATTCACAAGAACCTGAAATTGGGAGTAAAGGATATAGGTTTATGGTTAAATCTTTTTCTTCCCCAGAGGCCGGTTTACAACAAACAGCCTCCAGGAAGTCAACAGACCACAAGTGCCAACTATGGAAAGGGAGTCTGTTTTAATTTAATTGACAGACAATGAAACGGACAAACTCATGTAGGTACAGACAGGAGTGTGCATTTTGTGCGGGAATACACCCCGTGTCTAAATGTTTTTTAAAAAATGGCTAGTGCCAGTCAGCAGCAGGGAAATCTTTCTTAAAGCGGTTGTAAACCTAAAAAAAAAAAAAAAACCTGCAAGACAAAGGCATAATGAGCTAGTATGCATCGCATACTAGCTCATTATGAATTACTTACCTTAGAACGAAGCCCCGACACGGACCCCCGGAAACCGCTGTGGGAGTGACATGATCCCTCGGTGTCTCTTCCAGGTTCGGCGGCTCCGGCACTGTGATTGGCCGGAGCCGCGATGACGTCACTCCCGCGCATGCGCGCGGGAGTCATTTTCCGGCAAGCTCCCGGCAAGAAAAGCTGAAGGTCCTCCGGACCTTCAGAGCACATGCGCCGCTCGCGTCAGCGGCTACATGCAGTGCAAATATCTCCTAAACCGTGCCGGTTTAGGAGATATTAATTGTACCTACAGGTAAGCCTTATTATAGGCTTACCTGTAGTTAAAAGTGGAAAAAAACGGTATACTCCCGCTTTAAGTCATTAACCCCAGTGAAGCTTCAAGAAATGCTTCCGTATATTTGGGTTTTTCCAGACAGGGAGAGGGTCCAGCTGCTAATTAACGATTTTAGGGATAGATTTTTATCGCCCCCCTTTTTAGGATACGTTTAATATTCAATAACCTTAAATCAGTTGATAGATTTATGGATATTGGATATGGATAGTATCAAAAGTGAAAAAAGAAATTGTGGAAGGGCGAATGGCGGGTCCTTTTATTTCCCCACCATTCTCTAATTTTAGGATTTCTCTTAAAAGTACCTAAAAAGGAGCCAGGTTCTTTTAGATTAATACACCATTTATCCTTTCCAAAAGGGGAGTCCCTTAATGACCAAATTGAGGTGAATCTAGTTTTAGTTTCATATGCTTCCTTTGAGGATGCATTGAAGAAAGCAGTTAGAAAGAGGAGACTTAATGGCAAAGGCTGATATTAAATCAGCTTTCCGACTGCTCCCGATTCACCCAAAATGTTTCAATTCTTTGGGATTTTGCTTGCAGGGCAAATTTTATTTTGATAAATGTCTGCCAATGGGCTGCTCAATTTCGTGCAGTTATTTTGATGCCTTCGCCTCCTTTTTTTGGATTGGGTAATAGTAAAGGAATATGGTTAGCATTTTATTATACACTACCTGGATGACTTTTTGTTTATGAGTAGGGCAGATTCGCAGGGTTGTTTTTTCCCTTTTAGAAACGTTTTTTAGATACTGTAGCAGGTTTGGGATTCCTTTTGGCGTGGGAAAAAACGGTTCGTCCCTCACCATGTGTGGAATTCCTGGGGATTACGATTGATACTGTTTTGAAGGAGTTTAGGTTGCCGGAGGAGAAGATAGAAAGATTGAGAGGTATGTTACTATTTATGGTCAGAAAAAAGAAAGTATGCCTAAGAGAGATGCAGTCTATTTTGGGCTTGCTGGCTTTTGCATCTAGAGTCATGCCCATTGGGAAAGTTTTTTCTAGAAGATTATACTTAGCAATCTCAGGTTTGAAGTCCCCCTTTTCCCATATAAGGGTGACGAGTGATATGAGGGAGCACTTGCTGGTATGCTTGCAATCCTGTATACATTTTAATGGTAGGACCTTATGGCAAGGAAGAGTTTATTTTGGATTGCGATTTTTTAATTTTTACATATTCAGCTGATTCAGGTGGATTTGCAGCGATATGGCATACTCATTGGTGTGCGGATCGCTGGAATCTAAGCTGGAATGCAAGGTTTTTTTTAAAGAACATAGTTTTTCTGGAGCTTTCCCTATTATCGTAGCCTTAGAAGTATGGGGGGCAGGATTTAAGGAATAAAAAGATAATGGTTAGAACTGATAATAAAGATGTGTTATACGCCATAAATTGTTTAACATCCAAGTCTCCACCAGCCATTGCACTTTTGAGATATACAATTTATAAATGCCTAGATTTGAACATATGGTTACACATGTAGTGGGTAAGGACAAAGACTTGGCGGATGCTTTATCTCGCTTTCAGATGGAGCGTTTCTTTCAGCTGTTGCCAGAAATGGACCAGGTTGGTACCCCTTGTCCTCCGAGTCTATGGGCCCTCCTATAGGGTTAATCCCTGATTATATAAAAAATGTGGTTGCTCCTTCCACATGGGCTGGATATCAATCAGCCTGGTTGATGTGGCTGTCGTTTCTGAATTCAGTTAATGAAAAGAATGATTCGTTCTCAGAAGGTCTTGTATTGTTATTTTTGGATTCTTTATTTAAGAGACATTACTCCTGGGCTCATGTGCAAAAGATCTTGGCTGGAGTGTAATTTTTTCTTAAACTGAATAACTTACCATCTTGTGTTCATTTTTTCTCAGTTATGTTCATTTTTTCTCAGTTAAACAGGCATTAAAGGGATATAAGAAAAATAATTTTAAAAATGATAAGCGGAGTGCGATAACCCCTAAGATCCTTTTTGATCTATGTAAAGCAATGGGTGAGATCTGTTTTTCTTCATTCAAGGCGGTCTTCTTGGTTGCTTTATTTGTGGCTCTGAGGATTTCAGAGCTGAGCAGTTTGCATGCAAATGAGGTAAGGGTATAGCAGGAAATGGCAAAGACTTTTATCGGGTGCTCAAAATGGATCAGTTGGGTAAAGGAAATTGGTTTAACCTTAATGCTTTCAGTGGCTCACCAATTTGCCCTGTAAGTTTATTACAGAACTATTTGCAGATCAGACCAGCGGGGAATTTTGATTCATTTTTCGTTCACAAATCAGGTTCCCCTCTTACTAAATATCAGTTCACTAAAGTTTTTAAGAAATGTTTGGAAAGCTTAAATTTACATGGAGTTCATTTGACGTCTCATTCTTTTCATATATGAGCAGCCATGGAAGCATCAAGGTAATAACTGAATGGTATGGATTATCAGCCATTCATTTGTCTTTTCGGCACACCAGAGAGCAAGGCAGAGGGTGTATACTGAAAAATTAGGCTTGGATCCACGAGGGTTCAAGATTTTTGGTGTGGTAGGAGGGGGATGGTATGGTTGGATTTGATTGTTGAACTATGCAGGCTTCATCAGCGTTTTCCCTCCCCCCACCCCTGTACATCTGGGGGGAAATAATATTGGCCAGGTAAAAACATTAGACCTCATATTTAAAATTAGGAATGACTTGCATAATTTTAGTTTATCTTCCCCTAAAACAGTAATAATTTTCTCAGAAGTGGTGCAGAGGCTAAGGTGGATTAGTTCTCCTTCTCTGAGGCCTTTGGAGAAAATTAGAAAAAGGATAAATAGAGCACTGTCAAAGTTATTAGCGAAGATAGGGGTATTTTCTTTTAGCCATAAGGAATTGGAGGGTGGTACGGAAGGTCGCTATAGGGATGACGGAGTTAATTTGTCAGACATAGGCCTCGATATTTTTAATGCAGACTTAAGCTTGTGTGTTGAAATGGCCGCAGTGCAGGGATTTGGTGAAAGAAGGGCTTACTTCCTTCCCCTTCTGTCTTTTGGGAGTTATGAAATTCCTTTAAAATAATTATTTATACAGCTTGAGCCTTAGTGGCTAGGTTGTTACAGTGTTTGGATTTTAATGTTTTGCAATTAAAAGATTTTAAAACCAATAATAAACGGCCGCAGCCAATTATTTTCCAAAGCTATGTGTCTACATTATTTATTTAAAGGAACATTTTTATATATAAAGGTTGATGACAAAATTCCGGCCTACTGTCCCATACCATTTCCCTACTGCTTCAGCCTCCTGGGATTCTATGTCCCATCACAGGAGGCTGTAAAAGTAGGAAATAAAAGCAGCCAGTTGTCAGAGCTGTGGCTGGTTGTCTGAACCCGGAAGAGGCAGCCAGCTTCCTATGACTGAGGGCTGTTGCACGTGGTCAGTGAATGGTAGTAGGACAATGTTGGATCTGGTGGGCAGGTGAGTATCTGAATTCAGGACAACGCTGCACAACAGATAAGTGGAACTAAAAAAAAAAAAAAAAAAAACAGAAGTTCATATTAAATAAGACTTTGAAAACAATAACACTGCTTCCAACTGTCCCTCTTTTGAAACCAAATCAAATGTACAGCTCTGTATATATAAATGCACTATTTAACCTCCATAGATGTTTATGTTGGATTTACTTTTCATCCATTTCTTTAGGTTATTGTACTGACCATTTTTAAACAGTACAAAATGCTTAAAAAGCTAATGAACCAATAGTAATAAAAGAGCTGCACTGTATTTAAGGCCTAATTCACATATTTGCAGTGCATTACTACATGTGCAGTACCATGCGTTATGTCTCGCATTAAAGTGCGTTGTGGTATGGCAGCTCATTCAGTTGAATTATTTTTTCTCCAATCGCCTTTCAGGACAGCACCTGGAGAGAGCGCAGCTCCACCCACTTCAACAGGAAACACTGCAAGTTTAAAAGCTCCACCGCTTCCACCATGCCTCAGTTTTTGTGTTTCCTCCTCCATTGGGAGACACTGCATGGAACCAGTGTGTGGGGCTGCGCTCTCTCCAGGTGGAGCAGGGTGGACTTACCCCTTTTTTCGTATTTTGTTGAGACCATCCCAGCACCCCTCCCTGAGGACAAAGGGGTTGTTCCGGAGCGGCCGCCTTTTCGAGCTCAGGGGAGCAGAGCTTCGCCGGAGGGTCGCGCCTGTGCGCCGGTGGTCCGCTTGTGGGGCTGGTAGGCAGCTCGGGCGGATTTTTCTCTTCCGCATATCGGTCCCTGGTCCCGGCTGTCGGGGGACGTCAGACTCGGTAGGCGGGACTTCCGGCGGGGGCGTGGTGGCTTTGGTTCCAGCCACTAGCAGTGCAGAAGGCGGCAGCAGGTCAAGGGTCGGTGCTTCCGCTTCCGGTCTCCACAGGGGGACGCGGGAAGCGGACATTTTAAATGCAATACACGCGGGGAGGATCTGCCCAGCTTGCTGCAGGCTCTGCGATGGAGGACAGAACCGCAGCGTACAGCCCAGGTAAGAGAGGTACAGGGGTGCCTCTTTTCTTTACTATTGGGCTTATAGGTTGTTTTGTTGTTCCTCCTTTGGAGCCTGCCCTGTAGTTGGAGGTATATGTCCTTAGGCTTGCAGGATTGTATGTATTGTCTGGGGGGCTGTTTGTATTTTAATCAGCATGACTAAGTTAGTTATCTGATAGGTGGTTTCTGGTGTGTTTTCTCTTAGGTTAAAGCCACAGTTAAAGCCAGGGCTTCAGCAACTTCAAGGAAGTGCCCTTCTTGCAAAAATCCTCTTAAGGATACCTGGCCTAAGCCACTTTGCAGAACATGTATAGCTGATTTGTTAAAAGAAGAAACAGCCCAACAGAGTAGTGATCTGTTTTCATCTGTTCAAGAGCTTAAGGATACTTTAACTTCTGTCCATTCCCTATTAGCTAGGGGATCAGCCTCCCAGACAGATTCCCAGACAGAAGCACAGCAAAATGTATGGGCAATTTCTCAAGCATCCACCTCTAAGTCGGCTGAAGCTTATGACACAGAGGAAGAAAGGGCTAGTACTTTACTTTCCCTCAGAGATTCTGAGGAAGAAGTGGAAGAAGAGGAAGTGACTAGAACGTCCAGATATAAATTAGCTTTAGAAGAAGTGGATGAACTCCTTAAAGCGGTATATACTACCTTGGAAATTCCGGAAGAAAAAGTACAGATGTCAGTACACGACAAAATGTACCAGGGTTTAGATCAACCCAAACATAGGGTGTTTCAGGTCCACAAGGTTCTTACAGATTCAATTAAAAGTGAATGGAAGGACCCTGAGAGGGCCCCCTTTTTCTCCAAATCCCTAAAGAGAAGATTTCCTTTTGAGGATGATGTAGCACATCCCTGGAATAAAAAACCTAAAGTGGATGCGGCTTTTTCACAGGTTTCACGCCGAACAGATCTGGCGTTTGAGGACATGGGGATTTTGAAGGATGCTATGGACAAAAGGGCAGACTCCCTCCTTAAAAAGGCCTGGGATTCCTCTACATCCAGCCTTAGACCGGCCATGGCTTCCACAGTGGTAGCCAGAAACTTAGAATGCTGGTTAGATCAGCTCAGGGGGCATGTGGAGGCTGGAACGGCTAGGAAAGACCTTCTTGATTCCTTTCCACTGCTCATTAAGGCCGTTAAATATATGGCTGATGCCTCAGCCGAATCAATTAGAATGGCAGCAAGGTCGTCGGCTCTGGTGAATTCAGCAAGACGTGCGATTTGATGAAAACTTGGACGGGTGACTCGGCCTCTAAGGCCAGACTCTGTGGTTTTCCGTTTTCAGGAGACCTGCTCTTTGGTCCGGATTTGGAAACTATCCTGGATAGAACGGCGGATAGGAAAAAGGTTTTTCCTTCCAAGAAGAAACCACCACCAAAGAAAAATTTTCGTCCTTTTCAGCAAACCCAGAAAACTAGAGATCAGGACCAGAGAACAAAGTGGTCCTCACAGAGAGGAAGAGGAAGAGGTGGTATACTGTTTAAACCACCTGAGCAGTCTACAAAAACCAAGTGACATTCCTCTCCCGGTGGGGGGGAGATTGTTAAAGTTTCTCCCACAGTGGGAAGAAGTATCCTCAAGCCTTTTCGTAAAGAACATTGTGGCTCAGGGGTACAGTCTCGAATTCTCAAGAACCCCTCCAAGCAGGTTTTGGATGACTCCACTTCCAAGAGATCGGGAAAAGGCCTCTGCAATGATATCTCTGTTAAAAGAGTTGATTTCTCAAGAGGTCATCACCCAAGTTCCCAGGGGTCAGGAAGGTCAGGGGTTCTATTCACACATTTTTCTGGTGAAAAAGCCTTCAGGCAAGTATCGGTTGATTCTAAATGTAAAGATCTTAAACAAATCAATCAGATACAAGCATTTCAGGATGGATACCATTTATTCTGTAACCAAACTTCTGTCCCCAGGTTGCTTCATGGCTCTGGTGGATTTAAGGGATGCCTATCTGCATGTCCCGATAAATCTGTCCTATCAGAAATTTCTGAGATTGGCGGTCAATCTAGGGGATTCGGTCTGGCATCTTCAGTTCAGGGCCCTTCCCTTCGGTCTTTCCTCCTCTCCAAGGATATTCACCAAGGTGATGGTAGAAGCCCTACAGCCTCTGAGACTGAGGGGGATCTCCATGGTTCCATACCTGGACGATCTCCTGATTTTTGTAGATTCCAACAGTCAGTGCTTGACGCACATTCAAGAAACAAGATTCCATCTAGAGAGCCTGGGGTGGCTGCTGAATCTAGAGAAGTCCAATCTAGTTCCTTCCCAAAGGATAATGTTTTTGGGGTACACTTTAGACTCGGTTCTTCAAAAGGTTTTTTTACCTCAAGAGAAGATCTTAAAGGTACAAGCTGCAGTCGCTCACATGCAGACCAATGTCCAGGTGTCAGTCCGATCCGCTATGGCAGCTCTGGGTCTACTCACCGCTTCCATTCCAGCGGTTCAGTGGGCGAAGTTCCATTCCCGTCTCTTTCAGAGGGATACCCTACAAAGTTGGTCACATCTGGAACCTCTGGAAAAATCCATCAAAATTTCCGAAAAAGAAAAAAGAGCTCTTTGGTGGTGGAGAGATGCCAGGAATCTGGAGAAGGGTCTGATGTGGTCCTTCCCCCGGAAACAAACGTCTGACCACAGACGCCAGCGCCTGGGGATGGGGAGCCCATCTAGATGGTCGAACAGTACAGGGGACCTGGTCCAAACTGGAATCCAGAAGGTCATCCAACTGGAGAGAGTTGAAGGCTATATTTCTAGGTCTTCAGGAGTTTCAGGAAATGATCAGGGGTCAACATGTACAGATCCTTTCGGACAACATAACAGCAGTGACTTATGTTACAAAACAAGGAGGAACAAGGAGCAGAACTCTCTCAGTTTTGGCGATGCAGCTGCTTTCCTGGGCAGAACAAAATGTGGCCTCCCTAACAGCAATTCACCTAAAAGGGTCACAGAATCTCCTAGCAGACCTGCTAAGCAGAAGGAGAGTGGTAGAGGCAGAATGGAGTCTGAATCAGGAGGTTTTCACGATGATTACAGAAGCTTGGGGGTTTCCCCAGATAGATCTATTCGCCAACCAACAAAACACCAAGGTTGCGAGATTCTTTTCCCTCCACAGGGAGGATCAGGCTTGGGGGCTGGATGCTCTAGCTCATCAGTGGGACTTCCCTCTGTGTCATGCATTCCCTCCTTTCCAGTTAATACCTCTGGTTCTCAGGAAATTCAAGGAAGAATCCACAGATCTAATTTTGATCACGCCCTTCTGGCCAAAAAGGCCTTGGTTTGCCCTGTTGCTGAATCTGGCTTCAAAACCACCTTGGAAGCTTCCGTCCAGATGAGATCTTCTGATTCAGGGGACCCTGCATCATCCGGAATCAGATCAACTTCAGTTGACAGCGTGGTTTCTGAGGAAGACCTCTTAAGATCCCGGGGTCTTTCTGAGAAACTCATTACCACCCTTCTCTCCAGCAGGAAGAAGGTTACCAGGGACATTTATATGAAGATTTGGAAAAAGTATAATTCATGGTGTTCCACTAAGAAGTATGAACTTTTGAATTTAATTTCAGCGCTGGAATTTCTCCATGAGGGAATGGAGATGGGCCTGGCAGCCAGCACCCTTAAAACCCAAGTGGCGGCACTTTCAGTTTTCTTTGAGAGAACCTTATCTCAAGAGACTTTAATTATAAGATTCTTTAGGGCTTTAGCCCGCAATAGACCAGAAGCACTCAAGGTGTTCCCTAGATGGGACCTGTCCATTGTTTTACAGGGATTAACCAAGTTTCCGTTTGAACCTTTGGATGAAGTTCCTTTAACGAATTTAGTTCTGAAAACAATCTTTTTAATTGCTATCACCTCAGCCAGGAGAGTTAGTGAAATCCAGGCACTTTCAGTTGCGGATTCTTTTTTGTCAGTATTTCCGGATCGAGTAGTACTCCGTACAGATCCAGCTTTTCTTCCAAAGGTTGTCTCCAATTTTCACCGTACCCAGGAAATTGTGCTCCCAACTTTTTCCTTGATGCCTGCTAACTCGCAAGAGGAGGCTTTTCATACATTGGATGTAAGAAGATGTCTTCTTCGTTTCCTTTCTGTAACCAAGGAGTTCAGGAAAACAAATGCTTTATTTGTGCTCTTTTTGGGCCCTCGTAAGGGTGAAAAAGCATCCAAAAGTACTTTGGGAAGATGGCTTAGATGGGCCATTGAACAAGCTTACTTGGCCCAGGGGGAAGAACCTCCAGAAGGTGTGGTGGCACATTCAACAAGGTCAGTGGCAACCTCATGGGCTGAAAGGGCTGGTGCTTCGCCTGAGCAGATTTGCAAAGCAGCTACCTGGTCGAGCTTTTCGACTTTCCTCAGACACTACAGATTGGATCTGTTGTCAGCCACGGATCAGGCTTTTGGCAGAAAGGTTCTGCAAGCTGTAGTCCCACCCTAGGTGTAAGTTACTCGCTTATCCTCTCCAGGTGCTGTCCTGAAAGGCGATTGGAGAAAACCTAAGTTAGACTTACCGGTGACGGTATTTCTAAGAGCCTTTCAGGACAGCAGCAACTACCCTCCCTGGTTTTTTATCTTTGTGTTATTTTATTAACAATATTAACCTGTGGTGGTTGTTATGTTTCATTATGTTTTCCAGCATGTCGGAGGATACCCTACAACTGAGGCATGGTGGAAGAGGTGGAGCTTTAAAACTTGCAGTGTTTCCTGTTGAAGTGGGTGGAGCTGCGCTCTCTCCAGGTGCTGTCCTGAAAGGCTCTTAGAAATACCGTCACCGGTAAGTCTAACTTAGGTTTTTTTTTTTGCTGTGCACCACAAACCATAAATGGTTCGCATCTGTACGTTGTGATGTACTGAAGCACATGTACGCTGTGGTGCATTTGTAAAGTGCATTGAGGTGCCATTCATAGGGAATTGCACCGTGCCTTGCTTTTTGTGTTACCTCGGGTTGCAGAATGAAAGCTCCCATTTTTACCGTTCATTGCTCCAATTCACAGGCCTAAATCTGGCCCTTGTGACCATTCTAGTGAGGCCTGTAGGAGAGAATAGACGAAAGGGCGGCATGACTAAGGGAGGAACAGGGTCAAGGAAGAGTTAGCTAGGTCAGTGTAGTGTGAAGGGGAGTAGACCTTACCTGATTGGAGGCAGAGGCTGTATGGACAGGGTCCAGATGTGTAGGGGTCCGTGTAGGTAGGTCCATCCAGTCAATCCAAAGAAGTTCAGGAAAAGGGGTGACTTCCTTCCCTCCGCCCTTGGGTTAGCGGTGATTGAAGTGTATGGGTGGTGGTAATGTTTTTCTTTTATTTGGTGTCAGGAACGTGGATGCAGTTTAAAAAAAAAAAAAAAGGGATGAGAAAAATGTAAGAAATAAATCACTAAATCTAAATAAATAAAATGGAAAATTTCCTATCAAATACTTACCATAATTTACCTTTCCTGATGGACTCCATGGCAGCATACGTATGGGTTAACCCCGCCTTCACTCCTCCCCTATAGGACCCCACTCCCATAAATCTTTGCTCTGAGCCAGAGGCCACGTTCCATAAATAGCCTACTCATGACTCTGGGTGGGAACTCCTGCTGCCATAGAGTCCATCGGGAAAGGAAAATTACGGTAAGTATTTGATAGGAAATTTTCCATTTTCCTGACAGACTCCATGGCAGCATACGTATGGGAAATAACTAGCCATACACACCCGGGTGTGCAATTACAGAACCAAAGATAAGGATTTAACTGACACTGCCCACCAACAGGATTTGTAAACCAAAAATTAACAGAAGATAAAGAAGCCGGCTCTACACAATAATGAGCCATAAATGTATTGATCAGGGACCACAAGGTCGCCCTACTGATTACATTGAGAACCACATGCTGGAAAGCCGCCCAGGATGTGGGCACACTCCTGGTCGAGTGAGCGGTCACCATCCCCAAAGGAGCCAAACCCTCGGCTCTGTGAGCCTGTCGGATGGCCCAGACAATCCATGCCACAATTGTCCTTGATGAGATCCATGCCACAATCGTCCTTGATGAGGCACATTTCCCTTTGTCTTTTCTGGAAAAAAAGGATGAACAGGCGTTCTGAAGCCTGAAGGAAGCTCTAGCTTTTAGATGTAACTTCACAATATCTGAGAGATTCCTAGAACCAAAAGGAAGGCACTGCTGAGAGTCAAACTCAGGATTCCCTGTTTATTAGACATGCGCTTTAACTAAGCCACAGGGCGACCTCTCCCATGTCTAAAGGATGCAAGTTAGTACCCCAAAGGGTGGCAGAAACATTTCTTGGTTCCCATGAAAAACTGATGTACCCATGGGAATTTAGTCAAACATAGGTAAAAGCACCACTCGAACTGGAAGAACATTAAGAAAAGTTCTCATTGACCAGTTGTTTTTTTTTTTTTATGCCGACGTGATAGCCAGGAGAAAGGCAAACATGACAGAGAGGCTTTTAACGGAGAAAGCCCTAGAACACTCCACTCCAATTCGTGAGAGGGAGTTGAGAACAAGAGGGAGATTCCATTTGGAAAAGCTCTGCTTACACTGAAGTCTGAACCTAGTTGCTCCCTTGAAGAATTATTGGACAGGAAAGATACCTAGACCTGGAAACACCTGTGAAGGCTGATAAAAGTTGACACTTGTACTCTGAAGGAGCTGATAGATAGAGCCAGATCTAAATCCGACTGGAAAAAGCCCAGAATATTTGGAACTTCTAGATCAGTACCTGATCTGTCAGCAGCAGATATGTAATGCACAGACATTGACCGGATTCTCCCGCAAACTTTGTTTGTGTTCACTTTCCTATTCAAGAGTAAGAGATGACTCTGGGGGAGCAGCCGAGGACCTCCAATCTCAAGAACCAGACTGTCAGACATAACTGTGCTGGACATGGATGTAGAAACGCACCCAGTGACAGAAGGTCTGGCCTGATGAGAAGGAGCACTGGGTTCCGGTAGCTGAACAGTGCTAGCAAGGGGAACCATGGCCAATAAGCCATCAATGCCACTACCTCCACAACTTCTGTTCAGGGTTTTTGTAGAAACCAGAGGATGACCAGGGCTTGAAGAAACACACAGAACCCGCTGCATTTCCAATGATCTGTGCCTAAAAAACCTCCACATGTAGACACCATTCCTTGTTGTCCAACTGGACTCTGGAAAGAAAGTCTGTTAGAATATTTTGGACTCTGGGGAAAATAAGCCTCTAAGATGCAGGCTTGATTCTTCTGAGCCCAAGACATAATTGGCTTCGCTTCCTGTAATAGAGAGCAGGCTGTGAGTCCCTCCTTGTCTTTTGACGTAGGAGACCGCCATAGTGTTGACTAGCCTAAGAGCACTGACACTCACTTCCATATATTGTGAAAAGCATGTAGAGTGCAGAAGGCTGCCTGGAGTTTCCCAATGTTCAACACAATCTTGTGAAATTGATAGCCCCGCTGGAAAATTTGGGCAGTTTTGGGACTTTGCATGAGACACTGGCGAGCACTGCTCAGCATCTCCATCCCTGTATATAACAGAACTGAAGAGAAAAAGGGGATTAAAGAAGGTGTGTGTGTGTAGAAACCAACCGGCCCTTAATTTGCTATACTTACCCACCAGTCTGCTGACAAACCAAATAAACCTGTCTAACATAATAGGTTAAAAACAGGGGTTTAGTTAACACACATTTGCAAACGCATGTATAAGCAGCAGGCCACTCCAAGGCACCCTGTGTATCCTGCAGTCCTAAACACTACCTAACACTACTCAAACTGAGTGTCTACTGAGTGTCTCCAACATGGGAGTACATGAATGCTAATGGCTGGATGGGAAACAGGTGAGCTTGGAGGTGGCCCAATCCTCCCCCAACCTGCTCCCAGCTATGACTGGTATTGGAAAACGAATGGCTATGTGAAAGCTAGGACTGCAGGATACACAGGGTGCCTTGGAGTGGCCTGCAGCTTATGCATGCGTTTGCAAATGTGTGTTAACTAAACCCCTGTTTTTAACCTATTATGTTAGACAGGTTTATTTGGTTTGTCAGCAGACTGGTGGGTAAGTATAGCAAACTAAGGGCCGGTTGGTTTCTACACACACACACACACCTTCTTTAATCCCCCTTTTCTCTTCAGTTCTGTTATATACAGGGATGGAGACGCTGAGCAGTGCTCGCCGGTGTCTCATGCAAAGTCCCAAAACTGCCCAAATTTTCCATGTTGCCAGGGATGGAGACGCTAGCTTTACAGGCTGGTGTTACATCTAAAGTCCCAATTTGCCTTTACCATCTATATTACTGGGATGGGGGTGTGTGTCTCCCAGCTGGTCATTTTTTAGTTTGCACCCTATGGCTTTCACATAGCCATTTGTTTTTCAATACCAGTCATGGCTGGGAGCAGGTTGGGGGAGGATTGGGCCACCTTAAAGCTCACCTGTTTCCCATCCAGCCATTAGCATTCATGTACTCCCATGTTGGAGACAATCAGTAGACACTCAGTTTGAGTAGTGTTAGGTAGTGTTTAGGACTGCAGGATACACAGTGTGCCTTGGAGTGGCCTTCAGCTTATACATGCGTTTGCAAATGTGTGTTAACTAAACCCCTGTTTTTAACCTATTATGTTAGATAGGTTTATTTGGTTTGTCAGCAGACTGGTGGGTAAGTATAGCAAACTAAGGGCCGGTTGGTTTCTACACACACACACCTTCTTTAATCCCCTTTTTCTGTTCAGTTTTGATAGCCCCACCTGCCTTGAGCTATCCCTGATAGGCAGCAAGGCCCCAACCCATATTGGTGGTATTGAATGTGATTGTGAACCAGGAAATGGGGAAATGGAATGGCAAAATGAGCCAGTTTCTCCATTGCAGCCACTAGGGGACTCACTCTCATGACTGAGGTTATGTAGATGACCTGAATTCTGCTTCCTGGCTCCCACTGCTAGAGAAACACCCTCCGGAATGGCCGCGTTCTCCAGAGCGTCCACTTGACCATTGGATCTGTAGACACCATAGTGTCAATCATTTCAGACGCTGAAAGGCATGCAGGTTGGAAGAAGACAGGGCCAAGAGTATTCTGTTCCAGAACATCGGGATTCAGAGACAAAGCAATGGTCCTCTTGATTATATCGAACTGAGCCCCTAAGGCACACAAAAGAGCAGGCACCAGGAGTCTCTTTTCCAGAATCAGCCACCAGCTGAATTTTGAGGAGCAGCAGCCCTCTGTCTTGGGACAGTAGGAGAAGAACATCCAAGTAACCATGCAGGCGTATGCTCCTTGCTTGATAAAGACCTTAACAACCAATAAGATCCTTAAAACACACAGGGTGATGTTGAAAGCCCAAATGGTAGACAAGCAAGCTGGAGATGGTCATGACCTATGGCGAACCAAAAGAACTTGCGAAAGTTTTCTACGATGGGCACATGAAACTAAGCATCTTTTGGTCTATTGGAAATGAGCCAGTCACCTGGCTGGACCCCCTATCTTTTGATGAAAATTGGTTTAGATGCGCAAGGTTTAAAATCGGCCCCTGCAAGCTGCTCTTCTTAACGACCATAAAAGAGGCGAGTACATGCCCTAAAATCTCTCCCATATTGGGACTGGCACAGCAGCACTTTGCGACACCAGTGACTTTACATAATACAAGAGTATTTGCTTCATTTTACCTCAGAGTGAGGCAACATCTGTGGAAATTAATCTGAGATGAGGACTTCTGATGGACCATGTGTGTCCTGAAAAGACCGCTTTGATGTTCCAATAGTCTGAGGCTCAAACTCAGTAGCTTCTTGGATACCCGAGTATTTCTGAGGGGATATCTGGCCTCTTCCCCAGCTCTTCCTAAAATCCAGATCTGGTCTGTAAAAACTTGCGACCATCGCACGCTCTGAACTTTGTCCTCTAGACTGTGTCGTCTTCCGACAGGCGCCGGACACCAATATGCGGATGGTATCAATTGGAGCCTCACCATGGAAACTGACACAAGCTCCAGCTCCTGAACTACCGAGCTTTTAAATACTGTGTCCGAATTCTCCTTCCACATTTCCATCACTTTAAACATGGGCACAAGAGCCCAGGCCGACTTTCAGGCCATTCACTGCATCTTCCAAGGAAGAGCGACATGCTTGCTTGCCTCATTAAGGCCTCAACGACTAGAGAGGCAGCCTTTAGATGCTTCACATCCTTATCTCTGAATGGATAGAGCTTGAACATCTTGCTCAGAAGGGAGTTTTTATCTCGCGACCTTGATCCACTCATCCAAAATAATGTCCCTTATTTCAGTTAAGAATGGGAAATTAAAACGCTCTATCTAAAGGTTCTCCTTTCAGAGGCTTCTGCTATGAAGGCTGGACCTTGATGGTGACTAATGATGACTAAATCTGGAAGAAGAATGTTGATGTAGTGACCTAATGAGGTCTTGATCATCTTGTGCCATGTATTGTCAATCTGAACTAGAAGGACCTAAAAACCTAAAAGAAAACAAAATAGGAAAAGGGTTAAAAACCCAAAAGGAACGCCTAGGCAAGCGGAAAAATAAAACGGTTAAACACACAACTCTCATCCCCGCTTCACAAGGGCGGGCTACCAGGGTGAGGGGGGGGGGGGGGGGTCAGTGATACATTCACAGTGTGGAAACTGCACAGACAGCCAACCTGCACAGGTGATAGAACCATCAGGATCACATACACAGGAAGCACACAAGGCTGTAAATGCAGAGCATATACCTGTGATGATTGCACACAGCATTTAGGGAAACTGCTGCAAGCTGCCCACAGAGAAATCCCAATATCAACAGTACTGACCGCTGATTGAATTTCTCCACTGTAATGACACCACCGCCGCCCACAGCATACATGTGCTGAGTCCCTGGGCAGGAGGGACTCAGGGACGCCAGGCGGAAGAGAGAGAGTGGCAGCTTGGAATGCAAATGCGCTCCAGCCGCCATAAGCTGGAAGACTGAGCCAGGGAAGAAAAACAAACAAACAAACACACAACTACTGCCATGGAATATGCAAAAAATAAATATACATCACCGCACACGGAATCCCCACGACCATGCCTGGATCCAGAAGAAGACGACGCTGCTGCACGGGCACCAGTGTTAATTTTGGCAGCAAATTTCGATTTTGTTTTAGTTATAGTCTTTTGACTAAAATGCCATTTTAGTTTTGGTCGTATTTTAGTCTTTTGACTGAAATGCAATTTTAGTTTCTGATAGTCATCTGAATTGTTTTAGTTTTAGTCATATTTTAGTCGACTAAAATCTCTGGTACATTTTAGTCGACTAAAATCTCATAAATTTTAGTCAACTACAAATCAAATAGGTTTAGGTTAATTGTAATGCATTATTTAAACATTTCTCTAGCATTTCCAAATGAATTGTATGCTCCTGGAGTAAAAATCTAATAATCTGTTATTATAAGGTTTGAACACGCACTACAGACACAGATTTAGCCATTGTGATATATAACATCTTTACAAATAAAACCAAGTTTCATAAACAAACAGAAATATTGCTGTTTGACAAACCGAAGTGCAACTTTAAAATACAAAAAACCCAAAAAACTGTAAACTCTATTGGCTGTAATTTTATTGCACATATTACCTGAATATATTACCAATATTAAATATTAGGGCAAAATATAAGAAAAGCCTTTTTAATATTTTTTTTGTTTTCAGCAGCTTAGTAGATGCCCCTTACTGATGCGTATGCGGTGGGGCAATACATGTTTAAACTTTAATGTGCTAATTTTACAGGCTCTGGATGGAATTGTGTTGCCGATTTAGAAATGGCCAGCAGAGGAGTGTTAATTTTTAAATGATGTCAATTTTCAATTTAGTTTTAGTTATAGTCTTATGACTAAAATGCCATTTTCGTTTTAGTCGTATTTTAGACTTATGACTAAAATGCCATTTTCGTTTTAGTCGTATTTTAGTCATCTGAATTGTTTTAGTTTTAGTCGTATTTTAGTTGACTAAAATTGTGTTAATTTAGTAGAAGAAAACATTTTAGTCGATGAAATTAACACTGACGGGCACAGGGCATTTATGGCCACCTGCTAATAGCAAGGCTGTTTGGCTATACTGCCACTTTGCCTGCCAATGGCCAAGCTTAAGCTCTTCATGGCACCGCATCCATCGCCCTTCTCCACCCCGCTAATAGCTGGGGATTGCTGGAGACTCCACATGGCACCGAATCCATGGCCCTTCTCCACTCCGCTAATAGTTGGGGACTCCACATGGCACCGAATCCATCGCCCTTCTAATAGCTTTGGGACTGCCGGAGACTCCACACGTCTTCTGGGGCACAGCTTGCCGAAAAACCAGGCCTCGATCGTGGACACTTCATCCAAGGTAAGACTTCAACCAGTCTGGTCCTTGGGAGGAGGGCAAAAAAGGAATGTGGCCTCTGGCTCAGAGCAAAGATTTATGGGAGTGGGGTCCTATAGGGGGGGAGTGGGGTCCTATAGGGGAGGAGTGGAGACGGGGTTAACCCATAGGTATGCTGCCATGGAGTCTGTCAGGAAATGTTTTTTTGTTTGATTTGTTTGTTTAAATGATGATGTTTTTTACACACTTTGTCACAGCAGCGGCGGGTCAAGGGGTCTTTGGGGGGTCAGTGAGCAGGGCCAGCCTTTGGGGTGTGCGAGCTGTGCGGCCACACAGGGCGCCATGGGCAACAGGGGCACCGTGTGGCCATCACAGCTCGCAAATGATGAGGCCGCACAGCGGGAGGTAAGCAGCGATCGCGGCCTGGACAGGGTTAACACAGGCCGTGGCCACCACTTACCTCCTGCTGTGCGACTGTACCTGTGTCTCCATTCTGAGTCCAGACTGCAGGGCTGAGCTGTGTATCTCACACACAGCTCAGCCTCGGGGACGCGAGAGGAGAGAGAGAGATCGTCCTCCTGCCCCTTCTCCTCCTCCTCCTGCCCCACCCACACTCTCCGGGGATGTTTGGGTGGGAAGTTTAACACAGAAGAAAAGCTGCAGACAGCCTGAGCCTTAATCCTGGAGTAAGTAAGCCTACCCTCTCTCCTGCTCCAGTATGTAACAAATGTAAGGGGGGCCCTGATGTAAGGGGGGTCTGTGGGGGGCTCTGGGGTAAGGGGGGTCTGTGAGGCGGGTCTGTGGGGGGGTCTCTGGTGTAAGGGGGGTCTATGGGGGATCTCTGATGTAAGGGGGTCTGTGGGGGGGGGTCTCTGATGTAAAGGGGGCTCTGTGGGGGTCTCTGATGTAAGGGGGGCTCTGGGGGTCTCTGATGTAAGGGGACTCTGTGGGGCTCTCTGATATAAGGGGGGGCTCTGAAGGTCTCTGATGTAAGGGGGCTCTGTGGGGGGGGGGTCTCTGATGTAATGTGGGCTCTGTGAGGGTCTCTAATGTAAGGGGAGTCTGTGGGGGGGTCTATGATGTAAAGGGGGCTCTGTGGGGGGTCTCTGATGTAAGGGGGACTCTGTGGGGGTCTCTGATTTAAGGAGGGGCTCTGAGGGGCTCTGAGGGGCTCTGATGTAAGGGGGACTCTGTGGGGGTCTCTGATTTAAGGAGGGGCTCTGTGGGGGTCTCTGATGTAAGGGGGGCTCTGAGGGTCTCTGATGTAAGGGGGGCTCTGTGGGGCTCTCTGATATAAGGGGGGGCTCTGAAGGTCTCTGATGTAAGGGGGCTCTGTGGGGGGGGTCTCTGATGTAATGTGGGCTCTGTGGGGGTATCTGATGTAAGGGGGGCTCTGTGAGGATCTCTGATGTAAGGGGGCTCTGTGGGGGGTCTATGATGTAAGGGGGGCTCTGTGGGGGGTCTCTGATGTAAAGGGGGTCTGTGGGAAGTCTCTGATGTAAAGGGGGCTCTGTGAGGGGTCTCTGATGTAAGGGGGACTCTGCAAGGGTCTCTGATGTAAGGGAAGCTCTGTGGGGGGTCTCTGATGTAAGGGTGGGCTCCGAGGGTCTCTAAAGTAAGGGGGGCTCTTTGGGGGGTATCTGATGTAAGGGGGGCTCTGTGAGGATCTTTGATGTAAGGGGGGCTCTGTGGGGGGTCTCTAATGTAAGGGGGGCTCTGTGGGGGTTATCTAATGTAAGGGGGCTCTGTGGGGGGTCTCTGATGTAAGAAGGGCTCTGTGGGGGGTCTCTGATGTAAGGGGGGTTGTGTGGGTGTCTCTGATGTAAGGGGGGCTCTGAGGGTCTCTGATGTAAGGGGGACTCTGTGGGGGTCTCTGATGTAAGGGGAGCTCTGTGGGGGTCTTGGATGTAAGGGGAACTCTGTGGGGGGTCTCTGATGTAAGGGGGCTCTGTGAGGGTCTCTGATGTAAGGGGGGCTCTGAGGGTCTCTGATGTAAGGTGGACTCTGTGGGGGGTCTCTGATGTAAGGTGGCTCTGTGAGGGTCTCTGATGTAAGGGGGCTCTGTGAGGGTCTTTGATGTAAGGGGGGCTCTGTGGGGGTCTATGATGTAAAGGGGGCTCTGTGGGGGGTCTCTGATGTAAGGGAAGTTTGTGGGGGGTCTATGATGTAAAGGGGGCTCTGTGGGGGGTCTCTGATGTAAGGAGGGGCTCTGAGGGTCTCTGATGTAAGGGGGACTCTGTGGGGGTCTTTGATGTAAGGGGGGCTCTGAGGGGGGTATCTGATGTAAGGGGGGCTCTGTGAGGATCTCTGATGTAAGGGGGGCTCTGTGGGGGGTCTCTGATGTAAGGGGGTCTGTGGGAAGTCTCTGATGTAAAGGGGGCTCTGTGGGGGGTCTATGATGTAAAGGGGGCTCTGTGGGGGGTCTCTGATGTAAGGGAAGTCTGTGGGGGGTCTATGATGTAAAGGGGGCTCTGTGGGGGGTCTCTGATGTAAGGAGGGGCTCTGAGGGTCTCTGATGTAAGGGGGACTTTGTGGGGGTCTTT
Organism: Pelophylax lessonae; assembly: GCF_965119305.1. Taxonomy (NCBI): domain Eukaryota; kingdom Metazoa; phylum Chordata; class Amphibia; order Anura; family Ranidae; genus Pelophylax; species Pelophylax lessonae. Next base: position 651,565,240 of record NC_138768.1, read on the forward strand.
GATGTAAGGGGGGCTCTGAGGGGGGTATCTGATGTAAGGGGGGCTCTGTGAGGATCTCTGATGTAAGGGGGGCTCTGTGGGGGGTCTCTGATGTAAGGGGGTCTGTAGGAAGTCTCTGATCTAAAGGGGGCTCTGTGGGGGGTCTCTGATGTAAGGGGGGCTCTGTGGGGGTCTCTGATGTAAGGGAAGCTCTCTGGGGGTTTTCTGATGTAAGGAGGGGGCTCTGAGGGTCTCTAAAGTAAGGGAGGCTCTGTGGGGGGTATCTGATGTAAGGGGGGCTCTGTGAGGATCTTTTGATGTAAGGGGGGCTCTGTGGGATATCTCTGGTGTAAGGGGGGCTCTGTGGGGTATCTCTGGTGTAAGGGGGGCTCTGTGGGGGATCTCTGTAAGGGGGGCTCTGTGGGGGGTCTCTGATGTAAGGGGGCTCTGTGGGGGGTCTCTGATGTTAGAAGGGCTCTGTGGGGGGTCTCTGATGTAAGGGGGGTTGTGTGGGGATCTCTGATGTAAGGGGGGCTCTGAGGGTCTCTGATGTAAGGGGGACTCGGTGGGGGTCTCTGATGTAAGGGGGGCTCTGTGAGGGTCTCTGGTGTAAGGGGGGCTCTGTGAGGGTCTCTGGTGTAAGGGGGGCTCTATGGGGGGTCTCTGTGAGGGTCTTTGATGTAAGGGGGGCTCTGTGGGGGGTCTCTGATGTAAGGGAAGTCTGTGGGGGTATATGATGTAAAGGGGGCTCTGTGGGGGGTCTCTGATGTAAGGAGGGGCTCTGAGGGTCTCTGATGTAAGGGGGACTTTGTGGGGGTCTTTGATGTAAGGGGGGCTCTGAGGGGGGTATCTGATGTAAGGGGGGCTCTGTGAGGATCTCTGATGTAAGGGGGGCTCTGTGGGGGGTCTCTGATGTAAGGGGGTCTGTAGGAAGTCTCTGATCTAAAGGGGGCTCTGTGGGGGGTATCTGATGTAAGGGGGGCTCTGTGGGGGTCTCTGATGTAAGGGAAGCTCTCTGGGGGTTTTCTGATGTAAGGAGGGGGCTCTGAGGGTCTCTAAAGTAAGGGAGGCTCTGTGGGGGGTATCTGATGTAAGGGGGGCTCTGTGAGGATCTTTTGATGTAAGGGGGGCTCTGTGGGGTATCTCTGGTGTAAGGGGGGCTCTGTGGGGTATCTCTGGTGTAAGGGGGGCTCTGTGGGGGATCTCTGTAAGGGGGGCTCTGTGGGGGGGTCTCTGATGTAAGGGGGCTCTGTGGGGGGTCTCTGATGTTAGAAGGGCTCTGTGGGGGGTCTCTGATGTAAGGGGGGTTGTGTGGGGATCTCTGATGTAAGGGGGGCTCTGAGGGTCTCTGATGTAAGGGGGACTCGGTGGGGGTCTCTGATGTAAGGGGGGCTCTGTGAGGGTCTCTGGTGTAAGGGGGGCTCTGTGAGGGTCTCTGGTGTAAGGGGGGCTCTATGGGGGGTCTCTGTGAGGGTCTTTGATGTAAGGGGGGCTCTGTGGGGGGTCTCGGATGTAAGGAGGGCTCTGTGGGGGTTCTCTGATGTATGGAGGGCTCTGTAGGGGGTCTCTGATGTAAGGAGGGCTCTGTAGGGGGTCTCCGATATAAGGGGGCTCTGTAGGGGGTCTCCGATATAAGGGGGGCTCTGTGGGGGGTTCTCTGATGTAAGGAGGGCTCTGTAGGGGGTCTCTGATGTAAGGAGGGCTCTGTAGGAGGTCTCTGATGTAAGGGGGGCTCTGTGAGGGTCTCTGATGTAAGGGGGGCTCTGTGGGGGGTCTCTGTGAGGGTCTTTGATGTAAGGGGGGCTCTGTGGGGGGTCTCTGATGTAAGGAGGGCTCTGTGGGGGTTCTCTGATGTAAGGAGGGCTCTGTAGGGGGTCTCTGATGTAAGGAGGGCTCTGTAGGGGGTCTCTGATGTAAGGGGGGCTCTGTGGGGGGTCTCTAATGTAAGAGGGGCTAAGTTATTAGTGAACATAAATAAGTTCCAAGAAAAGTCCAATGAAGTGCCAAAAAGGTGCAAGAATATGTGCAAAAAAGTGCAAATAAATATTTATGGCGACAAATCTTCAACGGAAGGTGTGCACCAAAAAAGCACCCTATGTGCTGCTTCTACTCATCACCCCAAACTGATTCACCAGACTTAAATAAAAGCCTATGTATTTTATGGAATCACGCTATGTTGATACATTTTTTGCACATTGTAGAAGTGATGAATATTTAATTGTTATTTATTTAGTAGTGGTATATGATATGTATACTGTAGCAGCCATGCAGATTTAATTTAAAATTTAGCACTGTGTACTTTTTACAACAGAAACCGATTTGGGTGACCTATTTATATATCATTTTAGGGTAAATACTTAGAGTATTTTTGCGCTGATTTTTCCCTGTTTTTATCTTGCTGCTGCACCCACTTGCAGTCAGTTAGCAGCAATTATACTCTTAAATCGTTTTTCAATAGATACAGCCATGTTTAGAGGGGCGAGGGGTGAGGATAGGGAGGGGGCGCCACAGGATTAGCTCACACAGGGCGCCTGAACACCTAAGGCCGGCCCTGTCAGTGAGCAAGTAATTGTTAAAAGAATTGTGGGGCCCATCTAAGGTATAGTGCTTTCACTTGGTTAGTGGTGATCCTCCCAGGAGCTCGGTCCCCTGGTGGGGAAAATGGAAGTATGTGTGGTGTCGTAATGTCTTCGAGCCAGTTGGGTAGCGGCTGAGGACATGGATGATTACAGTTAAAATCGTGTCTAAGGACACCCTTCTGGTTTAAGCATTGTTAGAATTATATTGCTGAAATTGCACTTATTGGTATGTTTTATTGTTACGTTATTTATTCTTTGGTTAATAAAAGTGGCTGCTGTGGTCATATTCAACCCATGTCACGCAGTCCGTGTCGTTATTTTGTAGTATTAAAGACCCAGGTTGATGAATCCTTTCGTCATGTGCTTTAATTCTGCATTGTCCATGTGTTCAGGAGGGTTGACAAGAGTATGCGTTCTGTCTAAATATTGTCTCCTCTTAGAAGGTTAGTAGTCATGCACACAGAATCATGTAAAAGCAAACTATGCTGGTCTTTCCAGCTCTGCAACCATGGAAGCAACTGCCGGAATGCTTTAACCCCTAACATACAAAACTGCTTGTAAAAGGAATGTTATCACAATAACAGTGCCGCCTACTGGGGTGTGTCATGATCTGCTGGCTTATGTAACTCCTTTTTTGTGTGCTCAGAGTCCGAGCCTGAACCTGCTGAATGATGGGAGACAATATTATTCTTGTTGCTGTTATTTCCCTGCTTTCTGCATGTCAGCAAGGTAAGATAAAATGTATCTGATTATTATGTGCCTAAACATATATAGTTTGTGTATATACAGAGGCCAGTTTACCATAGCCCTGTAGAATGTGTTCAAACCAGCAAATGGAATATAGAGCAGTGTCACTTCCTGACGGCCTAAGCCCAAAGGACAATGTTGTGCAATCATGCAAGTCATGCACCTTGCTCCAAAACAAAAATGTGGAAGGTACAATACCCTCTTATGCACTAGTTCGGTTCCTTCATGTGAATTGGTTCATTTTCAAACTACTCATTGATATGAACCGATTCATGAATCGATTATTTGGTTCACTCGCTGAGTCTGCTGACAAGCAAGTGAAACGAAGCTCCGGATCTGACTCAACCTTATTATATGATGTGAATCAGAAGACTCAGATTCACAGAAGGTTGTCAGATCCTTGTTAAGTTAAAAAAAAGAAAAAAGTGATGAAAAAAACTTAAATCATCCCCACCGACCACGATATCTGCATGTGAATAAACGTGCGTAGGCGCACACGTGTACATAAAGGATGATTGCTTCACACAACAAAGATCAGGGTGAGAGCGACCGTTCTAGCAATATAATTCATTGGTAATTCTAAACTGATAACCTGTCACCTATGGAGTATTTAACCCTTTCCTTACTTTTGATCAATATAATTAGAATTGTAATCAATTGGATGTTCTGTGTTATAACTATTGCATTGTCCCATAATGGTTTCTTTACTGTTTAATTAAAAAATAAAAAGGAAAAAAAAAACCAATTCACTTTTTAAGGGCCAGTTCACACCACATGCAGTCCAGTGCATTTTCTGTGTGCATCAAAAGCACATGGAAAGTAAGTTATATGGTTTTCAATAGCATAGTTCACACCAGTGCGTCCTAGTTCCAGTTAGGGTTCCACCTCATCTCTTTAAACCAGGACACATATTAATTACACAGGTTCTGTGGCTGATATAAGGCACTAAGTGAGTTTAATTACCACCTTAATTAGCCACAGAACCTGTGTAATTATTGTGTGTCCTGGTTTAAAGGGATGAGGTGGCAACCCTAATTCCAGTTCCAGAAAAAAATGTAGAACATGCTGCTTTTTTCCTGCACTGGACTGTACTGAAACGCTTTAAAACATATCAAAAACGCACTGAAACGCACCAATAATGCATATGTCCTTATTTAGGGCCAGTTCACACCACATGCAGTCCGCTGTAGATCTTTTTCTGCATTGAAAAAACATGGAAAGTAGGTTCTATGGTTTCAGTGGCATAGATCACACCAGTCCCTGCAATTTCAGTTCCAAAAAAAAAGTAGAACATGCTGCTCTGGACTGTACTGGAATGCTGTAAAACACATCAAAAACACACTGGAACGCACAGGTCCTTATTTAAAGCGGAGTTCCGGCCTCGGGGGTGAAATTTTTATAAAAATACTCCGGGATAGTCAGGGCTAGTACATTCCACAATGGATAGCCTCTGAACTGTCCCGGGTCGCACTTACCTTTTAGAAGAAATTCTTACCTTGAAAATGTATTTTCCAGCGCTGCCATCTCAGGTGTGGGCAGCTGAAGCCAGCATGTCCTCTTCTGCATCCTCTTCCGTGTCCTCTTCTCCCAGAATGCTCCTGCACTGGCCCCGTTCGTCACTTCCGGTGCGGGCGCGTCATTCCTCCACAGCTTCTGGGCATACCCAGAAGCTGTTTAGCAGGGAATGACGCGCCCGCACCGGAACTAACAAGCGGGGACGGTGCAGGCGCATTGATTCCTGGGAGTGATGACGTTCAGCTCCCAGGATTCAATGCAAGGAGGAAGTGACGGCCCGGGCCGCGACCCTAGATGGAGGAAGTAGAAGAAAGGTGAGTATATTTTTTTCATATATCAAGGTAAGTAAACAAAAAAAAAAATCTTAACTATCCATTTATTTTTCAGGTGACCAAGAGCAAGCGGATGGCCCAAAATCGATTTTTGAGTCCGGAACTCCGCTTTAAGGTTAAGAAAAACAGGGGGAAAAATGCACTTGACTGCATCAAAAACATGCATGCAAAAAAGGATCTGGAATGCATCCGGACTGCGTTTCTATGGTGTGAACTAATAGGCTGTCTGTACCTTATCACTGCTGCTACCTGATCATTGATTTAGTGTATTGTTTTACTGGTGGTGACTCATGATGCTTTGATTAGCTGTTAGCCGGCTGATTGGTTGCAGGGAGGGGCGGAGCTCTCTCACACTGAGATCATATTAGCAGACCTGTCTCCTATTGAGTCAATAGTGAACTGTTCAAATGAATCCGTTCAGTCAGATGAATCGATTCATCCAGTTCAATCACCTGTATGCTTTTGTTCATTGATGGACACAGCTCCAGAATCTTCTTGACATCCAAAAGCAGTGTCAAACACAAGGGATGGGAAAAAATACAGCAGGAAAAAAAAAAATTCCCAAAGGCTAAACAAAGCCAACCAGGTAACATGGAGCTCAACCAGGAACAACTGGAGCTCCTCTGAAAACAATACACCCTCAAAGAGGATCAAGTCCTCTCAAACAGCGGCCTTTAAAACCTTGCGGCCAAAAGCAGCATCCGCAGATGCCAACACATCTACTGTAAAATTTTGTGAAAGTGTTCACAGATGATCAAGTGCCCCCCTTGCAAACCTGCATTACTGACGCCTGATGGCGCAAGGCCCACGAGGCACTAAGCGCCCGCATAGAATGTGCCTTAACAGGGAAAGGAGGAACCTGACCATTGATTGAATAGGCTTGCACTACCATCTGTCTATTCCATCTGGAAATGGTGGCGGCAGACGCGGCCAACCCCTTGCGAGGTCCATTCGTAAGGACAAAAAGTGAGTCTGATTTCCTAAACGACTCGGCACCCTGATTGCCCGAACCACATCCAGAGAATGCAAGGCAATCTCCTTAGGATGCTTAGGCTTAGGACACAGGGGAAGGCAACACAATGTCTTCATTTAGATGGAAACCAGAGACAACCTTAGGAAGGAACAATTGACAAGGCCAAAGCACCACTTTATCTCCGTAAACCACCAAGTAAGGTGAACGACAAGACAAAGCTGCCAGTTTGGACACCCTGCGTGTGGAAGTAATCACCACCAAGAAGGCTACCTTCTGGGACAATGTAAGCAGAGGAATCTCGCAAATATTTTCAAAAGGTGCTTTCTGAAGAACCGACAGTATCAAATTGAGGTCCCACGGAGGCAACGGAGACCGCACAGGTGCAGCCAAGAGGTGAACCCCCTGAACCAAGGAATGCGTAGCCAAAGGACGTTGAAAGAAAATCGCCAAGGTCGAAACCAGGCCCTTGATGGTACCCAAGGCCAGGCGCTGTTCCACACCTCTTTGGAGGAATGCCAAAATCCGTGCCACCGAAAGGTACAAGGAGAAACCCCCCAGAGACTCACACCACACAATTTATGACTTCCAGATGCGATGGTAAATCGCGAGGTAGATTTTCTAGCCTTCAACAGCGTGGGAATTACTGAGTCAGACAACCCCCTATCCTTCAGCACTTGGCTTACAATAGCCAAGCCATTAAAGCCAGCGACTATGAAGCAGGATGAAAGATCGCCCCCTGGGCCAACAGGTCTTCTCTGAGAGGGAGTCACCAAGGGACATTGGCACCAGCTGTACCAGATCTGCTTACCAAGACCGGCAAGGCCAGTCTGGGGCCACCAGGATGACCAGAATTCCTTCTGCCCTGATCCTTCGTAGAAGTCTCGGCAGAAGTTTGAGGGGGGGGAAGGGGTATATCAGACGGTACTGGCGCCACGGAGCCACCAGTGCGCTCTGTGGCGTCGGTTAGAGAATCCCCACACCTTGCCAGACAGAATCAGCTCGTGGACCCACCTGTCTTAAATCAGGTCCGTAAAAAAAAGACGGCCCTCTACCCAGATATGGGTAGGGGCGCCCCTTCAGGCAGAAGAGTGCTTGTCTGCAGGTCTGGAAAGACCTGCTCTCCGCTTCCCAGGCCAGACCTGGGAAAAGGGTGCTTAAAGGCCAGAGACTCCTCCACCCAAATCAGGGTGGATTTGTTCAGCCTAGAAACTGGGGAATCCACCACAGGTGGGACCGTCCACTTTTTTTAACAGGGACTCTTCAAAGGGGTACCTTCTAGTGAAACGCTTAGGAACCACCACATTGCGTTTAGGGTAACCCCACTGATTTGTGACAATTTTGTCAAAATAGGTGGGAAAAGGAAAAACTTTTGCCGCTTTTGAGGATTTTTGGGTACCGAAGGTGACTGGTGCCTCCGACGCAGCCACAGCTGCATCCTCCATTTTTTAAAGTTTCCTGCACTGATACAACCAGCGCTTTTTCATGCGTGGCTGGAGTGGAAGAGGAATCATCCTCACTATCAGAGCACTCAGGGTGTGTGGACGCAGAACCAGCAGGGTGACTCGCGGCTGCCAGATAAGACTCAGAATCTGAATAAACAGAGGAGGCAAGTGGGGGTGGTCAGCACTAGAGGGTCACGCCCACAATGCTCCAAAACCTTGCCAGCCGCTTTTAGTCAATGGGAAACCAGCAAGAAAATGGCCGCAGCACTACACAAACATGGCCGCTGTATATATATCCAGCCATCCATGACAAAATGGCTACACGCGGCGCCCAAGCGGCTCCCGTGACCCACAGGGGACACCAAGGGACATTTCAGCAGTAATGAGGGGCCCTTGCAGGAGCCACCACCAGGACACTCTCCCCAAAAACAACACGCGTTCGGCTGTCGGCGGCACGCCCCCCCATCCCCTGTTTGACACCCCCAACACACCTGGACAGATATGGCTGCCCCCTGGGGGGGAACGGGAGGGGGGAGCTAGGTGTGGGTAGATGGGGGGGTGTTCCACAGGGGACCCTGACATATGGGGGGGACGCTGTGTGGGAAGGAGGGGATCCCAGGGGTCTGACCATCCCAGGGAGGGGCCACATCCACCCTGAAAGGCCACCAGGGAAGGGAAGACACTACTTACCATACCATGGAACTGGGTGAGCACCGCTCCAGGCAAACCACCTCTCCATCGGAATAGGGGTGCTGCGGGCCAGGAGACACGCTTTGACTCAGGCCTGGACCATGACGTATGTGTCCTTGCAAGACGTTTAACTCGCAGGCCAGCCCCTGTCCAGTGGGGCTATGTCGCGGTCGACCTAGCGCGGAGCTGAGGTCTGCACGCTCTTGCTAGCCGGACTGGGGAGACCGTAAGGATCTAGAATATCCAGTTCGTTGCCCAGTCCAGCAGTTGATTTTAGTACTTACAGGAACAAAAAAAAAAACAGTTTAAATAGAAAAAATGCTAGGACCAGAGATCCGAGCAAGGAACTAGGTCCTTACTCCTAACTAGGCAGAAAAAAAAACAGGAAGTGGGAGTATACCCCCTGGGACTGCCCTAGAGGCGTGGTAACGTTTTTTGCTTGCCTGGTGTCCTACTCCTGTAGGGGGTAGCATAACCCAATGGTCAAGAAGATTCTGGAGCTGTGTCCCTCAATGAACAAAAGAGAAATTTCTTTTTTTTTTTTTCAAAATTTTCGCTCTTTTTTTGTTTATAGCGCAAAAAATAAAAACCGCAGTGGTGATCAAATACCACCAAAGGAGAGCTCTATTTGTGGGGAAAAAAATTGACATACACTTTGTTTGGGTACAGCGTTGCATGATCGCGCAATTGTCAGTTAAAATATAGCAGTGCCATATCGCAAAAAATGTCCTGGTCATGAAAGGGGTAAATCTGGTCAAGTGGTTAACAATGTGCTTTTCTGTAGTATAGCAGTCTCTCTCTATGTCCCACTCAATTGGTCTACCCAGCCGGGCACGCTCCCAGATATTACTCTCCTGCTTCCAGGTGTAGTAGTACTCCCATCAGATAACACATAGCCTGGCCTAAAATGCCTTTTGCATCCCGCTCAGTCTATAGACCACTGTTAAAGAGTCAGGGTGACTACAGTTGGTCCTTCTGGGCGTTGAACTGTCTCACCTTTTAGCAGTAGCTGACTGCATCCGCATGGCTCTCTGGGTTCTTTGGCTCCAATGCCCTGTCTCTTTAGGCTCCTCCCATTCTAGCAATTATATGGGCTTGAACTCCACCCATTACACCACTACAGGAAGGCTTGGCCAAAAAGTGGCCCTAATGCTCACTTACATAATTTCCTATTTCCCCACTATTTTGGGAAAGAGCCCCCTAGTGGCAAACTAGCTAACTGCACCTGCTAACATCTATCCAGACTAGAGCATGTTACATTTCTGCTTTTAAAATCACCTTTAAGTTTACCAACAACTATGTAGTGTGAGGGCATTCCTAATTGTAAATAGACTGAATGATTGTATAAATGATCAAAGTGTATGTGACTAGTGTTTAATAAGAAACATGCTGAATCAATATCTCATTTACAGAGCATTGGTAGAAAACAGATTGTATCTGTCATGAGCGGTGTCGTTGGTTGTCTTGGTAACGTTGTATAAGAACCTCTAATTGCTTATTTGCAGATTAAGCTGAAAAATGTGCCATTCTGTGAAGATAACAAACCTCAAATTTTTTTTTTTTTTTTTTTTATTGATAAAGTAAAACATCAGTACAGTCAATAAATTGCTCAACATGAGCATGAAAAAGGTACAATACATGTAGAATTAATATGAATAAATTCAATGAATATCAGGAATATAATCATGTTCGGATTACTATAAAGGGCTCAACATCCACTAAACATCTGGGCACATCAATAAGCATTTAAGATAGCTGGAGACTGCTCCTTGGTCCCAATATGTAGAGATGCATTAAAATTCCCTGGGTTACAGAACAAATACACCCCCAAACAATTGTAATCAGTGGTAATGGTAAGATAGGAAGAGCACCATTTATCCCACATCTTACCATACTTCATAGAGCAACCTCTATGTTCACAAATAATTTTTTTGTATGGTAGTATATCCTTCCCCATCCATATCTAGTTGGGAATAGATGGGGGGGGGTTAGGCTAAATCAATCTAATCACTATAGACTTTCCGCTAAGAATAATGTCTCTTTTTGCATGGTTCTATCATATCTTTGCCACTATTCCTCATCTAGAATGTCCAGAAGACATACTTTCGGGGGGTTTGGTACGGGTACAGAGAGAATTGAGGAGAGAATATCAATCACTTTACCTCTTTACCTAGTAATCACAGGGCATAGCCACATAACATGAGCGAATACAGCGTTTTGTACAATCACACCTAGTACAGTTTGGAGCAGGTATACGGTGCATGGTATATAACCTTGTTGGTGTGAGATAAGATTGATGTAGCATATAGAGTTGTATTAATCTATTAATAGCTGGAGAGACATATAAATAAGAGGAACAAGCCTTCTCCCACTCCTCTTCCGATAGATCTGGGATAAGTTGTGTTTGCTTTTAGTGTTTCCTTTTGGAGAAGATCGTTAGTGGAGTTTGATTAATGGTGGCTGACAGCAAATTGGAGTATATCTCTGAAATAAGACCTTTGGGGCCCTGTGACCTCAGTATCCCTATTAACAGGTAGTTAGAGAAATTAGTGTTGTTTACTCCAAACTGCGTGTGTAAAGCATGTCGAAGTTGGAGATACCTATAAAATGCACTACAGGGGAGATCATATTTTCTTTGTATCTCCGCAAAGGGAGATAGGACATTATTATCATATGTGTCTTTAATATATTTAGGACCTTTTTGCTGCCAGAAAGAACAGTCAGAGGAGCGGAATAAATGGGGTACTATAGGATTATTCTAGATAGGGAGATCATCAATAATATCTTTAAATTCAGTTATATTATAAGTCCATAAATAAAGTGCAAAAAATGGTGACAAAAACTTCCAGCTTGGGGAAAGGTGAACTGTGATTGGAAGGTGCAAAGTCCCACCACCAGCTTGGCCTCTTACCAGAAGTTAAACGTTAAGGGCATATATGAATATGACCGCTCCAAAGGTCATGCAGCCAGGTAGAAAAGTTCCCAGAAATACAGAAGGCACTCTGACACACTCGTGCTCCCTAGACTCTTACCGGACAAAAGCCAAACAAGAAGCCTGGTTCTATGGTGATGAGTGGTCCTGCCGGGGGTTACTGGACTCTAGGATGGCTGATGTAGTTGCTTGTGTCCAAGAGGAACAGACCCAGTCAGAAAGCCTGACGAAAGAAGATCCTGCCAAAGGTGGCTGGACTCTGATTGGCTGCTGTAACTCCTTAGTCTGGTCGACCTCAATAATAGGGGACACAACAGAGGGGACCGCAATGGTGCATTACCAACAGTAGATTTTTATTAAAACAAATGGTTGCACTTACAGTTGTGAAGACAATAATAGCGAGTTCCCTCACGGAGGAGCTGTATGGCGGGGTCCGCCTGCAGTGCGGACCGCTGCCTGGTCTAGATGTGATGACGCGGCGCCTCCTCTCTGACGCGTTTCTCCCGATAGGGCATCCACTTAGATAGGAGGTCTATCACTAGTCACCTTCTGGACATTTTTTGTTTTACACGATTTGCATACGTTTTCATTTTTTTGCATTATTATTGCATTTTTGGTTTATTTGTTTACATCATTTTGTATGTTGCACATATGCACTAGGGCAGCGCACCTGATTTCTTTACCTATTCTACAACATACACTCTAAGGTAGCAGCACACCCTATATTGAATCAGCGCACTTTCCTACCCACCAAATTCAGTTATATGTTTAGCTTCTCGCCAAACTGTGAGGGCTAAATTCAAAATAGGCAGAGATACCTTTTCCAGGGCTGTTATTGCGCTTCTAGAGCTATTAATAGATGATGAAGTTTGAAGAAAAAAAGCCAAATGGGACTCAACCATTGCTGGAGTGGCCAGTGTCAACCAGTCAGACAGATGTCTTAATTGTCCAGCCAAGTAATAATAGTACAGGTTAGGTAGTGCCATACCCGCTTCTACTTTAGGGCGCTGTAGAGTGCCAAATTTAAGTTTTTGTCTGTTATTTGCCCAAATGAATGAACTAAACATTGCATCTAAATTTTTAAAGCATGCCTTAGGTACTATAACTGGCATATGGGAAGTCACATACAGGCATTTAGGCAAGAGAATAATTTTGATCAAATTTATTCTGCCCGCCACTGAGAGCGGGAGTTTAGCCCGCAACATGTAATTTAGTCTTAATAACATGTAATAAAGGCTCTAAATTGACCTTCAAGGCATCTGAAGAAGAAAGTGTAATAGTTATCCCCAAATATTTAAATGATGATACAATTTTAGGAGGGCTTGCTGCTCCTTCCCAGAAAAAAATCCTGGGGGTGGAGGGGCATCAAAGCCGATATTTGCCAATTGAACTTAAGGCCGGAATAAGTGCCATATTGATCTATATTCTGCATAGCAGCCCCCAAAGACACTGAAGCATCCTGCAGATAAATAAGATCATCAGCATAGAGACCTATAGTGTCCAACCTGACTGCCGAAACCTTAATGCCAAAGTCTCAATAGCCACCACAAATAATAGAGAAAGAGGACACCCTTGACAAGTTTCTCTGCGCAATGGAATGAATGTGGATAGCGGCCCATTGACTAAAAGCTGGGAGGTGGGTTTCGTATATAAGATACCCATTTCTGAAATTTTTCGCCAAAGCCGAATGACCAAAGTGCCACCAACAAAAAGGGCCATTCTATCGAGTCAAAGGTCTACAAACCTTAGGTCAGGCAAGCGTGGGGGCCATTCAATAGTATCAATTCCTTCATCCTCTAGGAACTGGCTGAATACTCTCGCCACATAAGACCAGGCATTGTTGTGCACCAGGAGGAACCCAGGACCCACTGCATCAGCATGGGGTCTGATGATGGGTCCAAGGATTTCATCCCGATACCTAATGGCAGTCAGGGTGCCATTGTCTGGTCTGTAGAGGTCTGTGCGTCCCTCCATGAATATGCCTCCCCAGATCATCACTGACCCACCACCAAATCAGACATGATGAACGATGTAACAGGCAGATTAAAGTTCTCCAGACCCTTTTACATCTGTCACATGTGCTCAGGGTCAACCTGCTCTCATCTGTGAAAAGCATAGGGCACCAGTGGCGGACCTGTCAATTCTGATGTTCAATGAAAAATGCCAGTCGAGCTCCACGGTGACAGGCAGTGAGCACAGGGCCCACTAGAGGACGTTGGGCCCTCAGGCCACCCTCATGAAGTTGGTTTCTGATTGTTTGGTCAGAAACATTATATACAACAAGAGTTGCGCTAAATAATTTAGATGATGTGCTATCTCATGAGTGGACCTCTCAAGTCTCTAAATAATAAGACCAGCACAATGGACACTGAAAAGCATCAACAATAAATGATAAAGAGAGATACAAAGTCCTCTAAATGTTCAAACGAACAATAATAGTTCATAAAGGTGATGCTTTATATAGATATACACACTGGTGTGTGTTAGGATGACACAAAACACTCCGTGAAAACCTCCACCACATGAAGCCTCTTACCAGAGGATGGAAAGGATTGAGCAGTGAGTAGTTTAAGGACTACTACCACCTATATCCAGCAAGGCAGCTCCAGTAGACTTCAAATGTAATCCGCCAAAGGGAAGAAACCACCAGGGAAAACTCCAAATCAGATGGAAAGGCTGGATCCACTTTCACCAAGTGTATGCATGGGATACAAAACGAGACAAGCCCATAGCATAATACTGCTTAACTCAGTTTATTTAAAATAGAAAAAGAAATGCACTCACCCATAGGTGGACATTAAAAGCCAGTAGCATAATAGATCACACCAAGGCACAGGGCAGGCACTTCCGGTATTCGGGCGTGACGAGAGACGTGGATACGGCACCTCCTGAAGCTTTTCGTCCATAGACGTTTTCAAGGGGGCGTAGCTGGGGCGCAAACAATATTGGCAAAAACCGGAACCGAAGTAAACGTCGGACTTCCGGCGTAATGACACGCCCCGGAAATGACGTATCGCTTCAAAGCAGAAGCGCAAACTCCACCGGACCCGGAAGTGGAGAACCGGTGTAATGGTCAGTCTTCCGGCGTGGTGACACGCCCCGGAAATTACGCTAGCGCTTCACAAGTGAAGCACAAAACACCGCCGGACCCGGAAGTAAGAACCCTAATGAAAAACAGACCACCCGGCCGAATATTGCATACAAACTCAAAAACTAAAAAACGACCATATTCAGTCGCAAGGAAATGATTTAATAGCCTGGCTAATATAAAAATACAACTAAAATTCAATAATAGATATATACCGGCACGCCCGAAAAACCGGAACGCTGTTGCAAATTGGTGTCATCTAAATGAACATAATGATACAAAAATACAACATATTACAAAAATAATAGCATAAACCACATAACACTTATATACTATATTAAAATATAGTATGTCTCCTGAAATTTCCTCCATGCTCTTGAGACTGGGAGACACAGCAAACCTTATCGCCTCATGCTACCAGTAGTGACTCTGACCCTAGCCAAATGCAAAACTAGTGAAGAAACTAGTCAGAAAAGATGAGCAGAGAAAAGAAATTCAGTGGCCTCCACCTGTAAAACCATTCCTGTTTTGTAGGCCGTCTCATTGTTGCCCATCTAGTGCACCTGTTGTTAATTTAATTAACACCAAAGCAGCTGAAACTGATTAACAACCCCTCTCTGCTACTTAACTGACCAGATCAATATCCCAGAAGTTTTTTATTTTTTATTTTTTTATCTTTTTATAAAATTTGAAAACGACAAACAGGAAAAAGCAACACAAAAGAAGTTGCCCCAGCACAGGATATCTGTGGTAAGGAAGTGGGGTCCACATTAATCACTCATGGCGGTGAAGGCATCAGAGAGCCATTTGGCCCAGACTCTGTCATGTTTTTTGGGCAGCCTCTGTGTGCATAGGTTTTAAGAGGTATCACCGAATTCACTAATTTCTTCCAATGTAACACCGTGGGGGGGGGGGGGGCTCCGCTGTTTCCAATGAAGCACTATAGTTTTCCTGGCATAAAAGAGCAATAGGCCCAACAGCGTCCGTTCAGCCACCCGGGGCATCAAGCAGTCCCAGCAGGCAGATCCTGGGGGAGGGGTCAATCGCGACCTGCAAGACCCCCCCCCCCCCTGATCACCAGGAGTACCGAAGACCAAGATGTGGAAAGTTCCGGGCAGGACCAAAATATATGAAGGAAATCGCCCGACTCCTGACCACAGCACCAGCAGGCTGGGGGGGTGGGAGGCGTGAATTTTATGAAGGCGATATGGGGTGAGATATGCTCTGTGGGCTATCTTGTATTGGATGAGCCTGTCTCTAAGGGAAACCAGTATTTTAAAGGGGAGCTCCCACATATTTATCCAGTCCTCCGGGTCCAAGTCCGGAACATCCCAAGAACGTAGGCCAGAGAGCTTCGGAGAGAAGACCCAGAGGAGATGGGCATAGAGAACCCGGGACCGCCGTTCCGAGCAGTCATACCGTAGCATCTGCTCCAGATCCGGCTGTACCACCTGAGAACTCCCTAAGGGGAATTGGGACCGGAAGGCATGGGAGAACTGGAGATACCATGGGAGGAGGGGACATTGAAAGTAGTGGTTAAATGCTCAATGGAGGGAAAGGAGAGATCCAATGTCACGTCTGAGACCTTTTTTATGTTGTATTTGGTCCAAGCTACTTGGTCAGGGAGGGAAAAAGGTGTTGACAAGGTGGAGTTATTCCATAGCGGTGTGTTGGGGGAGACCACGGCGGTCGGGTACTCCTCAAGCTGCAAGCCGGTTTTCCAGGCCCGAAGTACTGTTTTCATGGAGGTGGTAAGCCCGTATGGAGCCCTAGGCCCCATAAAGAGCAGGAGGGAAAGGGCCTCCACGGACCCGAGCCCCGCCGCCTTCACCACAATTGCAGAATTGGAAATATCTGGAGCAAGCCACCTAGCTGTAACCAGTTGAGAAGCAATAAAGTACTTGTGACAATCGGAAAAAGCCAGCCCCCCTTGGGAAAGGGGGTGCATAAGGGTAGAGAATTTGTACCGTGGAGGGCGCGGGCCCCACAAAAAGGAGGAAAACCAATTTATTTAGAGCTGAGAAAAACGATTTTGGTATCCATTGAGGCGAGTTGCAAAATAAGTACGTACATTTAGGTAACACCTTCATCTTAATAAGGTTAATGCAACCCAAAAGGGAAAGGGGAAGGTTCTCCCATGCCTTCAGTCGGACCCTGACCGCTGAGACCACCGGATCCAGATTAAGTGCAATAAAATCAGAAGCCTCTCTGGAGACCCGTACCCCCAGATATACAATACTATCTACCCTCTGCAGCAAGACATCTGGCGGGGCTGTGCATTTGGCCTCCTGATCGATCGCCAATAGTTGCGACTTGGACCAATTGACCTTCAGAATATCCCAGAAGTATAATTGACTTGATGCTATACTCTGATTAAAATTTGTTCTTTTATTTTTTTTAAGCAGTGTATTAAAAGTCAGCAGCTACAGTATTTGTAGCTGCTGACTCTAAATTTCTTTTTTTTTACCTAGATTAGAGATCCTCTTTCAAGTAGTATTAAACCCTCAGCATGTTTAACCGAACACATTGAGCACAAAAAAATAAATATTCTGCAGCAAACTTTTTGTTATAATTCTTACTCAGCACTTGCAGTTTAGAACTTTCAGTGCTGCTGGCTTCCTCTCTGTGCTGCTTCCCTGAACCTCCCCTCTCTACAGGAAAGTGTTAACAGTGGACAATACAGTGTCCAACCAGTCTGAAGAAGGGAGGAAGGAAGGAGCAGGGGAGTGCCTTGCCATCCTAGGCTATGGGGCTTTTTTTTCTATTGATTCAGTGTATGGAAACACAACTCTGGTCCTTGCATGCAAGGATGGCTCCATCGGATGCTGCAAAAGAAAGGAGCCTCCATGAAACAGGAAACCTGGGGCTGCAGTCATAGCACCAACTTAAACAGGAACACAGGCAAGGATTAAAAAATAAAGAAACTGCTCAATCAGTAAGTTATTAAACCAGGCGCTGAAAGTGCTTCAAAAAACAGAGGGTTTAAAATTACTTAATTCAGCATGTTAACATTTTCTTTCTATGCATCCAGTTTTTCAGAAATGTATGTTTATCAACCTAGCAAAGTGAAACTTGTGCAAAATGCGTTTTTCAATTTATTTGCATGCACTTTTTTTTTTTTGATAGGATACTATGCCAGACTTGTGGGGAGGTCTAGAATGAAACACAAGATCATGCCTCCAGCAGTCACAGGACCTCCAGAATTTGAGAGGACATTCCGTGCACAGTAAGTTCCTTGTTATGATGTAGCACTAATTAAATATAGCAGAAATACCTACCTCTACCAGGCATTTTATGTCATGTCAATGGGTATGGGTTAAAGTCGCAAAGCTGATAAGTGACTAAATCAATGAACCACAAAGATGAAACAAAAATTGAACTGTATATGAGAAAAGTGCTGACCATTTTTTTTTTTACCCGTATTAATAATAAAATGCTTCCTGACATTATTTATCTACATCTATATATTTATCTTTATCTATAGATACATTTATAGAGCCATGTGTGAATGTAGTTCTGTAGTCAATTCAAACAACATTTATGTTTTATTCTGTTCTTAGGCAAAACTGCGTAGAATTTTATCCCATATTTCTTGTTGTTCTTTGGACAGCCGGAATATACTTTTCTCAAGGTAATGTAGCAGTTTTTGAAAAGACTGAAAGTTTCTTTAATGTCAAGATTATGTTACATATACTGTACATACTCCAAATTATTAAATTCTTTGAACCAGTCTAAACATTTGTATAAATTCATTACTTTAGGGGTCGGCAAGCGGTCGACTGTGTCCAGTTAACCGGTAGATCCTGCGGCTGCCTTCGGCATGCCGACCTGTTGTCCCCAAAGCATCAAACACAGTGGGACTACTTCTGTCATTTGCACCTGAACAGGCGCCGGCCGCGGAGGGAGAAGGCAGTCGTGGACTGAGCAGGCGGCCACATTGGCCCATGCCTATTCTGTAGTCCCGGCAGCAGTATATGGCGGAGTGATATCCACTGCACTACGCCTCAAAGCTCTGCTAGCCAAAGCGGTGCCCGCAGGTGTTTTGCAAGACATAAGAGCTCTGTGCCTTCAATCTCCTGATTCAGGTCAGAATAACTTACGTGATAGTGAAATGGCCAGAACAGCATCTAAAACTATGTGAACTCCGTGTTACTAATTTAGGGGGCTCAGGGCACTAAGGGTGTACACATGGCTGCAGCGGGAATTCTATGCCCGGTCATGCTTGTTGGGTGTAGCAGCCACCAAGCACGACCTATTTAAGTGAATGAGGCAACTATGCAAACCCCCCCACAAACACGCAGTTGAGGGGCACTTGCAGAGTAGCCCTATTTACTTGAATGAGTCGCAATTGGTGGGCCGTAGCACCCACTGAAAGCATCAGGGGGTATAATTCCTGCAGCCACATGTATACACCCTTGTCTGCTGTCCTACTGACACCTTTCCTCTGCCCTACTGACTGAGGCCGTCCTCTGCCCTACTGACTGAGGCCGTCCTCTGCCCTACTGACTGAGGCCGTCCTCTGCCCTACTGACTGAGGCCGTCCTCTGCCCTACTGACTGAGGCCGTCCTCTGCCCTACTGACTGAGGCCGTCCTCTGCCTTACTGACTGACGCCGTCCTCTGCCCTACTGACTGACGCCGTTCTCTGCCCTATTGACTGACTGACCCCGTTCTCTGCCCTACTGACTGACGCCGTTCTCTGCCCTATTGACTGACTGACCCCGTTCTCTGCCCTACTGACTGACACCGTTCTCTCCCCTACTGACTGATGCTGTCCTCTGCCCTACTGACACTGTCTACACACCATCCACTGCCCTACTGACTGACACTGTCCACTTTGAAGATAGGCTAAGTTTATTTATTTTTACAGTGACATTTGTTTTTATTATATTTTTCGAAGTTTTCCTTACTATTTAGTTAGGCCCTACTAGTTAATGTCTTTAAAAAAAAAATAAGGGAGCCGAACTCCGGTGATCTTTGAGCACTTTCATGTTGTTCAGGTAGATCTCCACCTTTTCAAAGGTTGTCTTCCCCTGCATTACTTTACGTTTCCAGTCTTGCAGCAGCCCTAAAGGCTGCTTCTAATGCAACGGGTAGAAGGAGACTTTGTTTAGTAGGGTGCAAAGTTGTAAACTGAGGTTCACGTTGAGCACTTAAATTGACATCTAGATTACATATCAGCTATGTTTTTTTTGCCCTTTTTGCATCGTTCAGGGAGATTCATGCTCTCTATTTTTCCTGCTTACTTTTATTACCGAGAGCGAAAGTGAAAGAAATTCTCAAATTTGGAAGGGTTACCCAGTTTTTTTGGCCATCTATGTCCCAGTGGGGGATTTTATTTCAATAACTGTCTTGTACTGTCCCACAAAATTCTTCCAACATACCCCCCAAAGTATGTGCCTTAAGGCCTGTACCTACGATCAGAAAATTTGACAAAAAATACTGCTTTTAAAGCGATCCTATAGTAATCTGATCGTTGGGACATCGTTTTTGTCTGAAATTATCCAAAAGGAACAGACGCAACATTTTTTCTCGTTTGATACAAGATTGTACAATTTTTTCCTTTTAATCAGTACAGTTTTGGTCCAAAAAATGCAATACATTACATCACTTGCGAATTTTTATTCTTTCATTCAAGAATTTTTGTAAAACCTCATTTTAAATGAGATTAGCATGCAAAAAAAAGACGATGATCATCCGTCCGATAATCTCATCACATGTACCAGGCCTATGTGATAGATACTTTGGAGGAAACCCCATCGCAGTGGCTCACCCTATAGTTTTACTGTCATGTTTTGTTTTTCAGAAGTGGCTGCAGCCTTGGGATTGCTGTACATATTTGCACGTCACACCTATTTTAAAGGATACATAGAATCTGCGCAGGGCAGGTAAGAAACAGGTTTCATTTTAAAACAAATAAATTGCCTGTTAGTTTAATATCATGTGAACTTTGAAACTCGTAACACCATGATACAAGACAATAAGACATGACTTTGCATGGACTATAAAAGCAGCGCTCTAGTCAGAGAGGCAGTTCTGATATATACTTAAAGTCGAAGTAAAGCCTAGCTATCAGAGGCGTAACTAGAACCTTCAGGGCCCTGATGCAAGAAACCATGAAGGGCCCCCCAGACCCCTGGCCGGGGCCCTTACCTTCAAGCCCAGGGCTCTTCCCACTAATCCTGGGGCTCTTTACACTCGTTGCATGGCCTTTTATTTCAGTCCCGCAGCAGGATTCTTTCACAAGTTCTGCAGTGGGCCCCCTTCCTACAATCTTGGGGCCTACCCACAGTGGTGCAATGCCAGGGTCCGGTCGCAAGTGTGACCTTTGCGATCCTGAAAGTTCACCCACTGGTTTGCTACCGGGCCCCCTGGAGCATGGGGCCCGGTAGCGATTGCAACCCCTGTAGTTACGCCCCTGCTAGCTATAACTAATCATAAAAATGTTCCCTACTCTCTACTCCTACCTATTCTGCATAGCTTGTATATACTTACCTATTTATAATCTGATCCAGTCCAGTCACAGGATCCCGCAGTTTCAGCTCCCCTGTTTTACTGTGCAGCTGCTGCAGGGAAGAAAAGGGAGAAGCGAGAATGGCTGAGCCTTTGGAGCCTATGGGTGGGTGATGTCATGGCTCCCAGAATTTAGAGCCATTTTCAATGCTACCATACACAGAGCTGAAGGATCTTAAGACTGGACCAGAGGAGATTGAAAATAGGTACACATATATTTTTAATACAGGTTAGACAGGACAGGTACGAGAAGTGAGGGAATATTTTTAAGCATAGTTATAGTTAGGCTTTACTTCCACTTTAATCCAGAAGGTTTATTGTGAAATAAACATTTTTTAAGAAGAACTCAAGAATCAAAAGTAGCCCCATGAGCTTAAAGCTGAAGTTTATTCTGCTTATACTTTGCCCTTCCTGGTTTCTTCATCCCCTCCTTCTACCTCATAAAAATGCTAATGAAATTTAAAAAAAATAAAAAAAACTTTCTGTTTTTATTACATATCCTATTTTGAGGCCTAGGGACTGGGTCTCTGTGTTTATATTTGCAAGGCAAACAAATCATGGCTGGTGGTAGGAGCCAGCAAGGTGCTGCACATAGCTTCCTGGAAGCATCACAGCACCCTGCTCAGCAGTCCTGTTCAGAACCCGAAGCCCTGATGCAAGCAGTGGACTACTTCTTGGTAGAATTTATGCAAATATCAAAATGCCTTAAAGTGGGCACATGTGGGCAGACTGTATTTGCATGCAGATCACCCTAGGTAATGCCACATGTGATGCTGAGCCTCACTGATTGACAGAACAGAATTCTAATGAATGAAAGAGTTCGGCCAGAGACAGAAGTGAGAAGAAAAGAACTAGATTATGATGATCTTCCTCCGACCAGGAAATGAGAAAGCTCTATCAGATTGCTGCAACTTCTAATGCACCCTGTGAGAAGATCAGTGTGCAGTGAAATCAGAATAAGCACTTTCAGTACAGGAGAAGACCCTGTACAACTGTGTAGGACCAAATGTAAGGCTGGCGTTAACCTGTAGTTTGCCCATACAGAGCATTGTCAGAAGCGTCTACTTAAAGCGGAGTTCCACCCTGAAAAATGTTTTTTACCTAAAAATACCCCCGGGACAGTCAGGGCTAGTGCATTTAAGCAACGATAGCCTCTGAACTGTCCCCTGTTTCACTCTACCTGTAAGAAGAAATACTTACCTTGAAAATGTCTTGTCCAGCACTGCCATCTCAGGTGTGGGCAGCTGAAGCCGGAGCGTCCTCTTCGGTGACGTCAGAGTCCCAGAATGCCCTGCACCGGCCCTGCTCGTCACTTCCGGGGCAGGCGCGTCATCCCTGAACAGCTTCTGGGCATGCCCAGGGAATGAGTATGAGTTTTACCACCCCTCAGCCTCACATGTGAACAAGCCCTTGGTTCACATCTGTGCAGCTGTGTGCTGCGTATAGGCAGCAAAATAATTTCAGTGGGCTGCCCCACAGAAACACAGAGAAAAAAATTCCCTTATCTATTTTTTCTAATTGTGCTGCACCACAAATGCACCATGTTTGCCAATGTGTAGGGGTACCATTAGGAACGAATAACACCCCTGTGTGTTTGTCTGCGTGTCAGGAACACGTGCAATTTTGTGCATATTCTGTGACACGAGTAATGTGCCTGGGGGAGGGAGAGGAGGAGAAGCAGAGTTGGGGAATTAAGAGATTGGAGATCCTCCTGTGTAGATTCTTTCTACTGCTCTCCAGCCCACCCTGTGCTTTTTCCTGCCCCCCCCCCCCCTCGTTCCCATAGCTCTGCAAGGTTCCCCTCTCCATCCGGGCTGCTGCAGGGGATCTGTCAGGATGAAGCCTTTTCTGAATAGAGTCATTAATCCATAACGATCACTGACTCTGTCTATTCATAACTGAAACATAGTAAACTGTGTTTACAATGCGTCAGTATGTGAATGAATGGGAAGCTCTGTACAGAGCAATTCCTATCCATTTATTTTGTGCAGCTGAGGCTTCAGAGGAGATGGAAAGCTGTGTCTCAAAGGTGGAACATCAGAGGTCTGTTTAGACTCCTGATTTTTCACCAAAGCCCCCCAACAGGGCTCCTAAAAAATTGTAAAAAAAATATTTGAAAAAATATTATATTGTGAAAAAAATGAATAAAACAAATGGTAGAAAAATTAAATAAAAATAATAAAACTACTGACACCAGTGGCAGAACTACCACACAAACATTGCACTTGCGACTGGCCCTGGCATTCCACCACTGGGCTGGGAGTGAAGTTCCCCATCCGGGGGGTCAGGGGGGCCCTTTATGGTTTCTTGCATCAGGGCCTTGAAGGTTCTAGTTATGTTACTGATAAGCACATACACACACACATACAGTATATAAGCACACACACATAATACGCATACACATATATAAGCACACACACACATACATAAAAAAATGCACATACATAGAGAAAGCCTTTTAAAAATGGCAGTACTGTATCTTAGCTTCCTTCCTGCTGGGTATTGCACTGTAGGGGGAAGCAGAGAGCACAGCACACACTGTGCTTTCACTTTCCAATGTGTGACAGTTCTGCTTAGGGTGGAGGAGCTCCATCTCAGCCGCCCTTGCCTATCCTCCTATCCAGGCACACAGGGTGCCCTCCAGGGCCCCCTGCAGCGTGGGGCCCGGTCGCCATGGCCTGTACATCCGCCCCTGCTTTCAAAGGCCTCTTTCAGACTGTTGGAAAAGCTTGTAAAGTGCGTCAATACAGGAAAGGTAAGGAATTTCCATTGTGTTGTAAATCAAGTATGTGTAAAATATAGCTTTACTTTAGTAAGTTAGGCGAAGAACAAAGAGCAGCTACCAATTTAAGCCAGTCAACACTCATCTGTCATGTTTCTGACTACAAGTAAGGTGATACGCCTTGTGCATCATTGATGTTCTATGCACTAGATTAACCTTTTACGATTACAACTGCATCATGATTGGGGTATGTATTAATTACTTATATCATGCATTTGTATGCTTTCTTTTTCAGGATCCCGGGATTTTATCTCAGCCTGATCTCAACATTTCTGTTACTTCTTTTTGCTATCCTTGGAATTACAAATGACCTTTTTAAGATTTACCTGGATATAAATATCTTTAAAAAGTTAAAAAATATATTGTAAATACACATAAACTGTTCTTATGACTTGTGTTCACAATTATGTGTAGATATGAATTTAAAATCATTTTGGTAATTTTGTCTCATTTATATATACGTGCTATGTCCATCATCAGTGGCCATGGTCAATCTTGTTCTATGGTTGCTTCAAAAGTAGAGCTGATATAACCTGTCATTATTTGGCTGAGAGAACAATAACATTTGAAGGATAACCTGAGCCGCGTAATTTCTCTATATTTCTTTTATTGACGTTTCATATATTCATGAATGAAGTCCATCTCCACAAACCACAGCCGATGAGAAAAAAAGAATAATTGCCCAGTATTACAGTTTATGTGCACACATTACTATTCCCTGTATGACAATTATTATTACAAAAAACATTGCTATGCAGAATGTATACTGTAGCAAATCACAGGTTGTAAAGTCTGTGAGAACCTTGTTTGCTGCAATATTCATGTGACCTTTACTGAAATTAGGCATAATGTAATTTGCATGTGAAAGTGGACATCAAGGTGATTCATTGTTCTTCCACTTAACACCTTACACCTTATATTTTACAATGTTGATCTGCTCCCAACATTTAAATATACCCGCCACTAAATCTTGGGTAAAATCAAATCTAAGATTTCATCTTAGCTGTAGAAATGGCACCACAACAAAATAACAATGTATTAGCCACTGTGCCACAGTGCCACCACAGCTCAGAGCGTCAACTGGAAGTGGCATTAGTAGGTCCTTCTCCACCCATAGAGGCTGATTGACAACATAATACCTCCCTGTGCCATGCCTACTGATTATTTTCCAGAACACATCTTCTAGTGTTTGATGACTACATCACGTTACCTAGTACATCCTCTGAGTCTACAGCGATCCTTCCTTTCTAGGCTTCATCTTTTCATATAGGAAACAGGACAGTGGGATCATGTGACTTGATTTTAAAAAACAGTTTTATGGTATTTCCATTAAATCTTATGGCACAATCAGTGAAGGCTTTTAATACATCAGGTTTCTCTAATGAACATTGTTCATGAACATTTCCACGTTAGACCTCATGCACGCTGGATATTTAGCCCTGAAACATGAGTTTGTGGGCAGACTTGATGGACCACTTGGTCTTTTTCTTCAGTCACTGTCCTATGATACGCCGGCCTTAAGATGCAGGTGGTAAGCACGGGCACACCTCCAGCCACTCTGCTGGCAGCCTGTCAAACTCTATAAATGGCTGAAAGCTGCTGCCGCAGGACAGTGCACTAAGTTGTACTAATGAAGGCCTCTTGACCCCTGTAAGGAAAGAGAGCCTTGACTGATGGGGTCATGGCCAGAAGTTGGGACATGCAGGAAGATATATGGATCAAATGTATTGGACGGAGCCTTGGGTATGGGGATGGGCCTGAGCTCAGTTAAGAGGACCTTCCCAAGGAATTCTGGGTCCTTTTGAGAAGAATTGCGGTGAAGAGCTGCCCACCCTGACGTTCAGTCGGTCTGTCACAGCTTTCAGGGCGGTTTTGACCTTGCCAGCGCTAAAGTTCCGGTAATGAGTTACGCCATTGCTTGTAAATTGGGGGTAGGCTGTCTGTCAAGCACTGATGGTAAGGACAGCCCCTTCCCCCTTACCCCCTTTTTGGAAGTTATGTTAATGACTAAGAGTGCTCACAGTACAACTGTGACTGGCACTGGTCTAGACGTGTTCTGGTATATTATTGGAAAATAAATAAAGCTGTGGCCTTGCCCTTTCCAACTTAATTGTGGTAAGCGTGGTTTTTTTATATGGGGAGGCGCCTCAGCAGTCATGTTTTGGGCAATATATGTCCAGGGATCAATGCTTGGAGCGCAAGCAGTCTACATTCTGAGCATTCATCATCCCTGGGCCCATAATGCTGTAAACATTAGTACCACTCAGTGCACCATCCAGACCCATCCTGCTGCAGCAGCAGCTTTCAGGTTTTCATAGAGTTTTAAAGGCTGCTTCCAGTCTTGACAAGGTCTTAATGATTCCTATAAAAACTGGTGCAGTGTTACTCATTTGGTAATCCCGGGACCTCACACAGCCCTTCAAAACAGTATTATTATTTATTATACAGGATTTATATAGCACCAACAGTTTGCGCACCACTTTACAACATGAAGGCAGACAGTACAGTTACAATACAATTCAATACAGGAAGAATCAGAGGATGAAGGAGCTAGCCGGAGTTCTTGGGAGGAATGAAAAGAACAATTAGAATGGTATTTTGAGACTAGGTTAATGATGTAGCTGGGGGCCGAGTTGTGGATGGCTTTGTAAGTTGTGGTTAGTATTTTGAATTTAATTAGTTGGGTAAGTGGTAGCCAGTGGAGAGATTGGCAGAGAGGGGTAGCTAAAAAATGAACGGTTGGTATAATAGATGAGCCTGGCAGCATGATGGACTGAGGGGGAGTAGCCTGTGTAAAGGTAATCCAAAGAGGAGGGAGAGACAGTAGTTGAGGCCGGAAATGACCAGGGAGTTAATTAGGAGCTTTGGTGTTTCATTGGTTAGTAAAGGGTGTATTTTGGAGATGTTGCAGAGGTTGAGGCAGCAAGATTTGGACAGTGATTGGATGTGGGGTAGATACGATAGTTCAGAGTCCAGGATTACACCTAGCACCTTGCCATGTGGGGATGGGCTGATAGTAATGTTATTGATCTTGTCAGACAAACCGGTTGAAGAGGCATGTGGGGAAAGAAAATTTATGAGCAATACTTTAGGCTTCCCTCGACTACGTAAAACCAGACAAACATAATTTTTTTAACCACTTGCCGACTGCCGCAGGACTATTTACGTCGGCAGTCAGCCCCTCACAGGCAGAGTGACGTAGATCTACGTCGCTAGCCTGTGAGGGTCTAGGGAGCGAGAGCGCGCGCCCCCAGAGGCGCGCTCCCGTGTGGTCACGGACCCCTCCGCGCGTGTGACCGGCGGACCCCATGTCCGCCGGTCACTCGGCGATCGTCGCTGCAGAGGGAGAAAGGCAGGTGGCTAGTGTAAACAAGCCGCCTGTCATTCTCCCCTGTATAGAAACAATGATCATACGGTTCTACTATGTAGGACCGTTGATCACTGTTCCTACAGCTCAAGCCACAGCCAATCACAGTAAGAATCACGCCCCTAGGGACACACACCACCCCTCCCTCTCAAAAAAAGTTAACCCCTTCACTGCCAGTGTAATTTTACAGTAACAGTGCATATGTATAGCACTGATTACTGTGGAAATGTCACTGGTAACCCCAAAAGTGTCAAAAATGTCAGTCAAGGGTCCGATCTGTCCACCGCAATGTCGCAGTACCGCAAAAAAAATCGCAGATCGCCGCCATTACGCGTTAAAAAAAACAACAAAAATGACAAAAATCTTTCCCTTTGTTAGTAAACGCGATAACTTTTGCGCAAACCAATCAAAATACGCTTTTTGCGATTTTTTGTTTACCAAACATATGTAGCATAAAACAAATTGGCCAAAAATGTTAAAAAATTTAGATTTTTACATTTTTTTGGGGAATTTCATATTAATAAATGTGAAAAATATTGCTATTTTTGCAAAATTGATGCTCTTTTCTTGTTTATAGCACATGATCAAAAAATCGCACAGGTGATCAAATACCACCAAAAGAAAGCTCTGTTTGTGGAAAAAAAAGGACGTCAAATTTGTTTAGATACAGCGTCGCACGGCCGTGCAATTGTCCATTAAACTCACGCAGTGCCGAATCGCAAAATAGGCCCTGGTCAGGAAGGGGGTAAAATCTTCCCGGGGCTTAAGTGGTTAAACACACAGCACTGTAACACACAAATTATACTCATTTATGCATTGCGGTGTGTTGCAACATGTGTGTGTTGGGAAGTGTTTGCATAATCCTTTGGAGTGCCTGTTTGAAAAAGCTTCCCTTTTCCCGGAGCAACACAAAGTGTGAATCCAGCCTTTGACGTCATCTGAACTTCTCCATTCATTCTTGTCTCTGCATTTGATACTCCCGTGTCACTATGCAGAATTCCCAAAGGGGAATGAAAGAACCACAGTATCCATTAAATGGCTCTCAATAAAGAATAAAAAAAAATCACACTTTAGTTTATACAGAAAAGAATTATGGTATGTAAAGCTTTCCTACTACCATCTAGGTACCCTTAGGCAAAGGATGATCATCGCTTGATCTTGTAAATTTCAGTATTATCAGGCTGTGATCATACCTGTGTCTATCAGTCTTTTACACTATTCAGCACGGTTTGACTTTCCCAGCCGAACACAATTTTTGCCTTGGTTCTGGAGGCTGTGTGCTATGTCAAAGACTTGCTGGATGAACAGTCCTAACAGCAAGTTTAACTGCCATCTGTTGTGTATTATTAGCTTATCTGTATGTGGATAATGAGAGTAGATGATCTCAGCAAAATCATAATCTTGGTATATTGACCCTTACATTGATGTCATTGGTCCAGATGTATAAGATCAGCAATGTAACACATGTTGGGGTAGGTTTTACTCAGACTCGGAGAAAAATAACTTTTCTGATTGATTGTGCATTATATTACTTTATAGTTGTTATGAACAGGATTAGACTAAACAAGATCTAAAGATAGGCACAACATACAGATAGCAACATTGGAAAATATTCTGGGAATAATGACTAACCTGTTTGTTGTGGTAAGGGCATAGAATAAACATTTTCTTGGCTTATTTAACCACTTGACCCCTGGAAGATATACCCCCCTTTCATAACCAGGCCTTTTTTTGTGATACAGCACTGTGTATTATATCTTCAATAATTTTTATTGGGATTTTGTACAGAAAAACAAATAATACAAAAAGGAACGAAAACTCTGGTACTTTTCAGGTGAACATTATATCCTACAACGTATATCCGATATCATATAACAGCGAGTCTTGTATGAATACAGTAACATTAGGAATCACCATTTACCTTAAACATCGAGTGTAGTGATATGACCAGTTTTTAAAAAGGCAGGAGTCTTGCCTGCCTGCCCCAGACCCCCCTTCTGGGAGCACACTGGGCCATGGGTTGGAGGGCGAGACCGCCAACCTCCCCAGTCAGATAATTTCCATTGAGACATACAGTATCTCACAAAAATGAGTACACCCTTCACATTTTTGTATATATTTAGTTATATCTTTTCATGTGACAACACTGAAGAAATTACACTTTGCTACAATGTAAAGTAGTGAGTGTACAGCTTGTATAACAGGGTAAATTTGCTGTCCCCTAAAAATAACTCAACACACAGCTATTAATGTCTAAACCATTGGCAACAAAAGTGAGTACACCCCTAAATTAAAACATCCAAATTGGGCCCAATTAGCCATTTTCCCTGTCATGTGACTCGTTAGTGATACAAGGTCTCAGGTGTGAATGGATAGCAGGTGTGTTAAATTTGGTGTTATCACTCTCACTCTCTCATACTGGTCACTGGAAGTTCAACATGGCACCTCATGGCAAAGAACTCTCTAAGGATCTGAAAAAAAGAATTGTTGCTCTACATAAAGATGGCCTAGGCTATAAGAACTTTGCCAAGACCCTGAAATAGAGCTGCAGCACGGTGGCCACGACTATACTGCGGTTTAACAGGACAGGTTCCACTTAGAACAGGCCTCGTCATGGTCGACCAAAGAAGTTGAGTGCACATGCTCCGCTTCATATCCAGAGGTTGTCTGGGAAATAGATGTATGAGTGCTGCTAACATTGCTGCAGAGGTTGAAGGGGTGGGGGGTCAGCCTGTCAGTGCTCAGACCATATGCCACACACTGCATCAAATTGGTCTGCATGGCTGTCGTCCCAAAAGGAAGCCTCTTCTAAAGAGGATGCACAAGAAAGCCCGCAAATAGTTTGCTGAAGACAAGTAGGGATGATCGAACTTTCAAAAAGTTCGGTTCGGCCAGAACATCCGAACTACCCGAAAGTTCGGCCCGGATTTCAGAACCCCATTGAAATCAATGGGACCCGAACTTTGGTAATCAAAAACCACAATTTTAAAGCCCTAAAACCCAATAAATGCCCCTAAAAAGTGCCTAGGGTTCTGGGTCATGCCCCATTAACTATTAATCACACAAAAAAAAGTTCTTAAAAATTGTCATTTTTGATAAAAAAGCCAATTATTGAAAAAAAAAAGAGATTTTTTGACTTTGGATTTCGTATCTGGGGGGTCTAAAAAGTGTACCTGTGAAGTTTCAGCTCTGTAGCATGTCCAGAACCATAAAAAAAGAGATTGTTTGTATTTTGTCACTTTCAGAACACTAATATGGCTCCACTCCCGTCAGCATTTTTTTTTTTTGCTGCAGGCGTTGATAGTGCTTTTTTGAGGACATGTTTGGAGTCAGGCAAGATATCTGAACATGTCTATAGGGGTATATATATACATACACCTATGTCTGTATATATACACCTGCACATATATAGGTGTTAAAGGAGCAGAACACTATACTTTTGCTAATGAAATAATTTCCATTAATATGGCTAGGCTCCTAACACACCTATACTGTATATGTGTAAATGTAAAATACATATCAGTGTGTGTGTATATATATACCCCTATACAGAAGTTCAGATGTTTTGCCTGCCTCCAAAGAACCCCAAAAAATGCCCAAAAAAAATGCCAGCGCCAAAAAAAAAAATGCCCAGGCATTTTTTTTGGGTTCTTTGGAGGCAGGCAAAACATCTGAACTTCTGTATAGGGGTATATAAAAACACACACATTGATATGTATATTACACTTACACATATATAGGTGTGTTGGGAGCCAAGCCATATTTGCAAATTATTTCATTAGCAAAAGTATAGTGTTCTGCTCCTTTTACACCTATATATGTGTATGGATATATATACATATAAATGTGTGTGTTTTTATATACCCCTATACAGAAGTTCAGATGTTTTGCCTGCCTCCAAAGAACCCCAAAAAAATGCCAGCGCCAAAAAAAAAATGCCCAGGTTTGTTCTTGCAGGCATTTTTTGGGTATTTTTTGGGGTTCTTTGGAGGCAGGCATGACATCTGAACTTCTGTATAGGGGTATATAAAAACACACACATTTATATGTATATATACCCATACACATATATAGGTGTAAAAGGAGCAGAACACTATACTTTTGCTAATGAAATAATTTGCACAAATATGGCTAGGCTCCCAACACACCTATATATGTGTAAGTGTAATATACATATCAGTGTGTGTGTATATATATACCCCTATACAGAAGTTCAGATGTTTTGCCTGCCTCCAAAGAACCCAAAAAAATGCCAGCGCCAAAATAAAATGCCCAGGCATTTTTTTGGCCATTTTTTGGGTTCTTTGGAGGCAGGCAAAACATCTGAACTTCTGTATAGGGGTATATATATATATATATATATATACACACACACTGATATGTACATTACACTTACACATATATAGGTGTGTTAGGAGCCTAGCCATATTTGCAAATTATTTCATTAGCAAAAGTATAGTGTTCTGCTCCTTTAACACCTATATATGTGCAGGTGTATATATACAGACATAGGTGTATGTGTATGTATATACCCCTATAGACATGTTCAGATGTCATGCCATTGCCTGACTCCAAACATGTCCTCAAAAAAGCACTGGCAACCCCTGCAGCATAAAGAATGCTGACGTGAGCGAAGCCATATTCCTTTTCCCGAAGCTACTCCGAGAAATGATCATTTCTCTATAGCGGTCACCCTGCTTACACTACGGTTCCCTTACACTTAACACTTTCCCTACAGAAACTGAATAAATTAAAGCTAACTATAGTGAAAAAATAGCACCTAACTACACTAGATATCCCTTTCCTCACACTAAAAATAGCTAAATGACACTTTGTAACACATTGTAACAGAACAGCATTCCACTCTCTTTCATGTCCCGTATAAGAATGCTAGGAATTTGGCGGGGGCTATCTTATATACTGGGGAGCATATTCACTATTGATTGGACTATGGACCCCCTAGTCACTCCAATCACATTCCTAGCATTCTCCTGCCCCTCAATTGGCTTTTACTGATGGTTCTGGTCCAATCACGGGCTTTTAAAGCCCATTTCCTGAACCATTGAATTTTGGTCGGTTCTGGTTGCCGAATTCCGAACTTTTTGGGGAAAAAGTTCTAAATTCGGCCGAACCTCGAACAGCCAATGTTCGGGTCGAACCGATGGTCGACCCGAACCATTCGATCATCCCTAAAGACAAGCAGACTAAGGACATGGCTTACTGGAACCATGTCCTGTGGTCTGATGAGACCAAGATAAACTTATTTAGTTAAGATGGTGTCAACCCTGTGTGGCAGCAACCAGGTGAGGAGTACAAAGACAAGTGTGTCTTGCCTACAGGCAAGCATGGTGGTGGGAGTGTCATGGCCTGGGGCTGCATCAGTGCTCCCAGCACAGTTTATTAAGGGAACCATGAATGCCAACATGTATTGTGGCATAATGAAGCAGAGCATGATCCCCCCCCCCCCCTTGGAAAATATGAGGGCAGTGTTCCAACATGATAACGACCCCAAACACACCTCCAAGATGACCACTGCCTTGCTAAAGAAGCTAAGAGTAAAGGTGATGGACTGGCCAAGCATGCCTCAGGACCTGAACCCTATTGAACATCTGTGGGGTATCCTAAAATGGAAGGTGGAGGAGCGCAAGGTCTCTAACATCCACCAGCTCATTGATGTCATTATGGAGGAGTGGAAGAGGACTCCAGTGGCAACCTGTGAAGCTCTGGTGAACTCCATGCCCAAGAGGGTTAAGGCAGTGCTGAAAGATAATGGCAGCCACACAAAATATTGACACTTTGGGCCCAATTTGGACATTTTAACTTAGGGGTGTACTCACTTTTGTTGCCAGCGGTGTAGACATTAATGGTTGTGTGTTGAGTTATTTTGAGGGAACAGCAAATTTACACTGTTATACAAGCTGTACACTCGCTACTTTACATTGTAATAAAGTGTAATTTCTTCAGTGTTGTCACATGAAAAGATATAATAAAATATTTACAAAAATGTGAGGGGTGTACTCACTTTTGTGAGATACTGTATGTCAGAATGTAAATGATTAGAGTAATATTAACAACTTTATGTTTAACAAAATGTTTGATCTCCCAACAATATCCCAGAGAGTAAGTAAGTTTTATATGGTCAAGTGGCCAGAGTTTGCCGTACTGCAAGGAGTGTCAAATGCCTATGTTAACAAAGGGGAAAGTTGAGCAGAAAAGAATGGTGCTGCATGCAGAACAATTAAATAATATATTACCTTTATAATTTAAATAAAGACAAAACCAACACTGGACTTGCAATGGTATGATAGGCCGTGGCCCTTTATTAACTATATGTAATAACCATATTTTAGTTCAGCCCAGAAGCTCGAACTAACCATACACATTAACGTAAAAAGAACTGTAGTCC
This sequence comes from Pelophylax lessonae, assembly GCF_965119305.1. Classification (NCBI taxonomy): domain Eukaryota; kingdom Metazoa; phylum Chordata; class Amphibia; order Anura; family Ranidae; genus Pelophylax; species Pelophylax lessonae. The sequence continues at coordinate 651,598,584 of NC_138768.1, forward strand.
AGTCAAAAAACTCGGACTACCCATTTTATACCAACGACACAAGAAAAAAACAAACCCACTCACAACACGGAGAAATCATAGGAGGGAGGGACGAATTTCTTGATCCTCTCCTGTCGACTGATCTTATGCAGCTGTTACACTCGCTTATATAGGGATAACTGTCACCTCAAGGTATTGAAAATATTTACTCACAATTACTCACAAACGTAGAGTTGTAATCAGCATTGGTTTTAAGCAATCACTACTAGTCATCCCACTTCCGCGTACGCTGCCGGCGTGCGTTCCACGGTGGTTCCAGGAAGTGACGTCGTGTGATGCTCCTCTGCCCGGAAGTGCGTTGACGCGTTTCACCCGCCTATTCTGGGCGTTATCAAAGATGTCATGTCTTAAAACCAATGCTGATTACAACTTTACGTTTGTGAGTAATATTCTTTTATTTATGAAATAAAAACACCTACGGGCTTCACTATGTTTGGCTCCTTCCCCTTCTTTTAATACATGGTCGTGGAGAAAGTGGAGAGGAGCCATTATATTCTTAGAGGCTGTGCTGGATCCATCCATCCGTCCAGGGAATATTGTCTCAGCTTAAGGCTTATTTTTATCCTTGATTTGGTGACTGCATCCCCATAGGGGGTTTTCTTCCTGAGAGCACTTCGGCACTTATGTGGATCACTTGAACACCTTTTCAGCACTTTAGTCCTATTTAATGGAACCATCTTGGACTGCACTTTAATTCAATATTTTTGCACTACTGCATATGGTTGCACTATGGACAATTTATGATTGCACTTTATTTATGCACCTATATGAATTCTGTATTTATTGATCACATTATGCACTTTATTTTGTATATATATTTTTTTGATGACATTATACACAGGATTGATTTATGAATAATCACATCATATATATTTATATACCTGTTAGCGCTGCCTTTTGACTGTTAAGAATTATGTATCAAATACCACTTTGGTATTGCTATGTTTGGCTATCTGGGATCACTAACTATGATTGTTACTTTGTGATGGTGTTGCTGCTGCTTAGTGCAATACAGGAGAGTCTATTTAACATGGCATTCTCTCTATATAGCAGAATCTTTTAGATGACAGTACAACAACTGTATTATAGGAATAAATTGACTAAATCATGTAAGCTTAGCAGTTCCGGTATTTTACCCTTGTGCTCTCAAAACCCCTATATTTTTACCAGGTACTGCATTTCCTAGTGTATATCCCACATGCTTAAAGGAGTTGTAAAATAAGGACGTTTTTTTATCTTAAGGCCCCTTTCACACAGGCGGATCCGTCTGTCAGTTTTTTTGGCTGATCTGAACGGTCCCCCCCCCCCATGCATTCCTGTGGGACATCGGATGTCAGCGGAGACATGTCCGCTGACATCCGATCCGTCAAATCTGGTCGGATGGAAACCCGAGGATTGGATGAGAACGGACCAACGGTCCGTTCCCCTTCGATTTCCCCCATAGAGATGCATGGGGAACTGACAGCTGTGTCTCCGCACACAGCATGAAGAACAGCTGTCATCCTCCTGAGTCCGTCCGACGGACGTAGTGTGTGAAAGGAGCCTAATGCATTCCATGCATTAAGATAAAAAGCCTTGTGTGTGTAGCAGCCTACTCAGCACCCCCTAAGGCTTCATGCGCACTGGACGTTCTAAAAAAGCCAGTTGCATTAGCTGTAGAAAGCTGTAGCTGTAGAGTGAGTTTTTCAGCGTTTTTGCAGTAGCGTTTTTTAACGTTTAGCGTTTTTTGGCATTTTTTTAGCTGTAGTGTTTTTTAGCAAAACTACACTCCTATAAAAGCTTATGTCTCAAAAACTCTGATAAATACAGAATAGCGGCATTTTTTAGCGATTTTAAGCTTTTATCAAAGTTAGAACATTTTTACAGCTGAAAAACTCCTCTCAAAACCCACTAATTCTGGGGTTTTCTTCCAGCCAGAAAATGCCCCTGCCAAAAACAGCTGATAACAGTCTGTGTCTGCATGGACACATAGGATTACATGCTGGGGAGTTTACTGGCTGTAGAAAAAAAACGCCTGATGCCAAAAACATGAGGCCTTAAACTTACCTGAGCCCCATCTCTATCCAGAGATATCCAGGAGTCCCTCGATCGTCCCCGACTCTCCCTCCTGATTGGTTGAGACACAGAAGCGGTGCCATTGGCTCCATCTGCTGTCAATCAAAGTCAGTTAGCAAATCAGGGGAGAGAGGGGGCAGAGCAGGGCCGCAGCCCCGTGTCTGAGAGGATACACGGGTTTGCAGCTCGGCTCAGGTGCCCCCAGAGAAAGCTGCTTGCTGTGGGGGCACACAAAAGTAGGGAGGGGCCAGGAACCAAGAAGAGGAGGATCCGAGCCAATCTGTGCAAAACCACTTCACAGAGGAGGGAAGTATAACATGTTTGTTGTTTAAAAAACAAAACATGAGACTTTACAATCACTTTAAACTGTTTCTTACATGGGGTACCTATGATCACCCGTCTTTGGGAATCCTAGCAACAATCCTGGTGCATTGTATCATCACATTATTTTATAGTTAGAAGCTGTTCAATGACAGAGCCATGTTTTAGGTGTGTTTCTTTAACGGAAAAGGAAACTGAGCCTAACTAAAGTACTTATTTCTGTGCTTTACTCTTCCTGCAGTCAAGGTGATGTGTATTACTACTGCCAGCTCTGCACTTTTTGTCTATATCATCAACATGATCTAGAGTTCACTGCAGCTGCTGGTTTAAGCAAGTTGGATGCTGCCCCTGGGTGATAGTGTATGTGATATTTCATTTGTATGGTTCCTGTGATAGTCTGGGCTGCAGTAAATTGTTTTTGAGAAGGGACTTTCAATTTCACTTCATTTTTATCCATCATCAAGCCTGGATTTATCATCTTCTAGACACCAAACTGTTCTCAGTGATGCCAACACTTCTTGCACAAACGCTTGGATATTTATGCAGCATGCATAATGCTATGTCCAAGATGATAAAATATTTAGCTGTATCCAAAGACTTAACTATAGCCATTCCAGGCAGTGGGCATGACAAGCTGCCTAACAACCCAGGGGAACCAGTACACAGACAAAACAACCATGTTTACAGGTGTTCTTTCTACCAGAAGCATGAGACGTCTGAAAAATTATATAAAGCCCAAATCCAGGCAAAACTGAAATTGAACTAGCACATTGTGCATCATTGACCTTACTCTTTAGTCTTGATTCCAAACATCTCTTCCAAAGCCATCCTGCTTTGTAATGGATCAAACTCACAGTTTCCTCTATGAACCATACCAATTTCCTACCCTGGGGACCATGCATTTTTCCGTGCTCATTATCTTCTTGGGCACAGGTCCCCTCACCGCCCCATGAGTTCTCCTGCCTCTGGAGCCTATGAGAGAAGATCCGGCCACTGGAAGTGCGGCCTCCACCAACAGGTCCAAGCAACAAGTGTCCAAGCAGAGATGTGGACACTCGAAGAAGGACTCCAAGAATTAAACATATTAACCACTTCAGCCCCGGAAGATTTTACCCCCTTTCTGACCAGGCCCTATTTTGCAATTCGGCACTGCGTGATTTTAACGGACAATTGCACGGTCGTGCGATGCTGTACCCAAATGAAATTGACATCCTTTTTTTCCCACAAATAGAGCTTTCTTTTGGTGGTATTTGATCACCTGCCTTTCTCCCTCTGCACCGGGAGATTGCGAGTGACCGGCAGACATCGGGTCTGCCGGTCACACGCGCGGACATGTCAGGGAACGAGCGGGGGCGGGAGCGTGCCTCCGGCGGCGTGCGCTTGCCCCCTAGAGGCTCTCAGGCGAGCGACGTAGTACTACGTCACTTTGCCTGTACGGGGCTGACCGCCGCAGTAAATAGTCGTGCGGCGGTCAGCAAGTGGTTAAGAGAGAGTCATGTGACTGTGTCTTCTAGTAAGTAAAATGTGCATTTTGATAGTTTTTTATTTTTTAATTTTTTTGCATACCAGCGATTAGCCAAAAGGAGGCGGGAGTGATAGTTGCTAATATGCTGGAGATGGACTTTAGTTTTAATGTAGTAATCAACAGTGAAGATGTTCATAAGCATTAGATGATATTAGCAAACCTGGCCAATCTGTCAATTATTTTCTGTCTATGGGGTTACCGGAAATACCGTTTGCTAAAGTTCATTGGGGGAAACAGTGACTGAGTTGCTTAGAAAACAATGTCCAATCCCCTTGCTTTCCCTGCCACTACCCAAGGTGCTGCAGCCCCCATTCCAAAGGCCAAGAAAGAAAGGTTGCCTATTGAAACTGTTTATGTTAAGAAATACACGCAGTGGCTGATGCCTTACCAATCTCTATATAACAGGAGAACTCCCTGGCGAACGACATAGGCTTACCTGAGATGTGGAGTCTAAGCACCATTTGATCTTCACCAGAGCTCCTGATAATAGACTGGGAGTCCTAGTGGCCCATGCTGCAGGCTGGTACCAGGTTGTGACCCTTAGGATTGTGCCACGAAGGGGGGAGCGAGGGCAGGAAAGCTACAGTGTGGATACTGTACAATAAAGAATCAGTAAGAGAATAGTTAGGTATGGGTAAGGGTCGAGGCAGGCAAATAAAAAAATAATAAGGTCAGCAACAGTCAGGAAATCTCCCAAATAAGTATTTTATCTCTTTGTACCAAGGGGTAGTTGGTGAGAAGAAACAGCACCAGATACTTCCAGAACTAATGCAAAAATACCCTTTAGGTCAGAGGACAAACCCAGCTGCATTACAGGGACTTCTGGAAGTCATGGAAAGGGATTCTGCAGGCACTTTTGAAAGCAATTGCAGAGATTTTGGAAGTCCTGTTAATCCTGGAGATACTGTAAGCAGGGCTGCTGCTGTTAGAAATAAAGGGGCCCCATACTGCCTACCTACAGCCCTTTATGTGACGGAATCCGGACATCGCGACTGGGTATCTCCGCTAAGAACCTGCTTCTTAAGCTCTGGAACCCGAGATCCGTGAATCTGGCTATAGTTACCCCAAGAACTTGACAGTACAAGTTTTGGAGTGAAACCAGAATGAACTGTCGAGTTATTGGGGTAACTATAGCCACATTCACGGATCTCGGGTTCCAGAGCTTAGGAAACAGGTTATTGGTGGAGATACCCAGTCGCGGTGTCCAGATTCCGTCACATTGGTGGCAGCAGTGGGATATTGTTCAGAAATATAATTGTTCCAAGTGAAAGAGCCCTTCGCTCTTTCAATACAAACCACACATATAGAACCCAGGATAACTGGGGCAACACCAAATGCTGAGTCCGGTGTGGTTGTACAGCGAGTCTGATTTGTGCAGACCCGACTGGGGTTCTTGATCACCCTGTGCCCCTAATAGACACAGGGTAACTTACACATAAGAGGGGCTGGGGAAGCTGGACAAAGTCTCCCAAGCTCCCTAAAGCAATCCGGGTTCCACAAGCCCCCCCAGCCAAAGTGACTCACGTCACATATCTCCCCTTTTGGCAGGAGACTAAAACAGAAGGAGACCCCAAACAGGTTGACTTCGAAGTTTGTCCGTAGTTCCAGTCTCCCAATGTCTGCACCCACACAGTACCCCAAAAAAATTGTCCGGAACAGATCATTACTCACCCAGCCAACCTCTGCCTCTCTTGTAGAAAATAACCCCTGCTGGGGAGAAGTGTGGACTGGTCCTTCTCCCTGGAGTCCATTTAGCCGCTGGAGAGAAGACTGGGCTCACTGCATCATGCTGTTGGGGATCTGGGCCGACTACCCAGCATCCCTGGGGTATCCAGGTTGAGACTGTAGTCTCATATACCTTTTCTCTATGAAAATCCACCTGTGCTTGTACAACAAGGCTGACATCCTCCTGTCTCAATGCCAGACCTTTTTCTGGGGTTTTGTAAGTGGAAACCGAAGTCCCATCCACTACCACAGGGAATCCATCTTCTATTAGTTGGGGGCAGAGGCCAGAAACACTCTGCCCTGTTGCAAGCTCTTCTGATGGATTGCTGTCAGTAAATACCGCAGTCCCATCCACTGATATCAGCTCAAGCTGCAGTTGTGAGGTGCCGATTGCATTCTCACCCTGGAGCTCCTGCGGAGTTGATTGTTGTGGACAGAGGCCAGTAGCGTTCTGCCCAGCTGCCATCTTTTCCACTGGGAAGTAAATCTAAACATTGGGGACCTTGCACAAATCCTTCAGGGCCACCGATTGTTGTATGCAGGGGTTCGACAGCACCATGCTCTGAAGTCAGCTCTTCTGCAGGAGGCTCACCAGGTTGTTCCTCCTCAACAGAAAAGTATATTAAATCCCCAGTCTCTGGTGGTGTCTGGGGATCGAGATTCACCATCTCCTGTATGTGGAATCCAGAAGATGTTACTGGTGCTGGGCAGAGGCTAGCAGAGTTCTGCCCTGTTGTCAGCACTTCAGCTTTGGGAACAGCAATCTCCAGAGTTTCCACTGCCGACTCAAAGGCATGCTGCTGAACGTGTTCTAGCAGTTTCCTGTATGCCCTTTCCAGATGCTGTTCTTTCCTTTGCAAGTGTTCTAGATCAGGTTCAAGCTCTGAGACCCCTGTGAGACGGAGCATAGCCTCTCTGTATTCTCGCAGGTCCTCAAGGGTAGGTTCCCCTTCATCACCAAACACAAACGCATCTCTAAGGCTCTCCCACAGAAATCCAGGGCCACCAAAGTCATATCCGTCTGGAGAGCATTCTGATGTCTCTCCTAAATATTTCTGCTCTGCGTGCCATTGCAGAGCCCGATACTGATTGTCCAGCTCTATCTCCTGCTGGATCAGCCTGTCCAACGTAGATACCCATTGTTCCTGGGACCGCTCTCCCAGGAATGCCATCCGCAACTTCTGTTGATCACTGGCCCGTTCCCCTGGGGTTGGAAAGAACTTGCCCTGGTATATACCAGCAAGCTGGAGGGCTCCAATCCAGAGCCCCACCCGAATCTGCTGCCTGAGCTCCAGACTCCAACTCTTCCAAAGAACCATGAACTCTGATAAAGTGTTCATCCATCACCATCAAATAAAATGCCTATTCACATGACACGTCATTTCCTCTAGTCTGAAACGCCAGTGGAATGCGGAATGGCGTCACTGCTGCACAAATAGCTGTTGTGGATCATCTGTCCTGTAAGTGTTTTTAACCATTATGCATTACTATTAAATGGAAAAATACTACACTATGAAGGGTCTTCTGTTCTTTCCCACACCTTATGTTAAAAAACTCAGAGCTCCACTGGAATAGTGCCAATAGTGGAAAGTAACCATTGCTATGAGAGAGACCTCTTATTGATTATACAAGCATTAAAAATCCTACTTCTGGTGAGTAGGCATTTTATTTGATGGTGGTGAATCAACATTTTATCATAGTTCACGGTTCTTTGGAAGAGTTGGAGTCTCTTCATGATCAAGTCACCATTTTTGGAGCACTTTTTGGTGTTGATGGAAATCCCTTTTTCTAATTCATTTTTCTTCTTTATACACATTAGTATATAATATTTTACAATGCAATAGAACATCTTAATTTTTTTATTAGTGGTTGAGAGCGCGGTCTATAAATCAGAAATATTCACATTTTCACTCAGAACAGGCTTTGCCATGGTGGACCAAAGAAGTTGAGTGCACATGCTCAGCATCATATCCAGAGGTTGTCTTTGGGAAATAGACGTATGAGTGCTGCCAGCATTGCTGCAGAGGTTGAAGGGGTGGGGAGTCAGCCTGTCAGTGCTCAGACCATATGCCGCACACTGCATCAAATTGGTCTGCATAGCTGTCATCCCAAAAAAGAAAGCCTCTTCTAAAGATGATGCACAAGAAAGCCCGCAAACAGTTTGCTGAAGATAAGCAGACTAAGGACATGGATTACTTGAACCATGTCCTGTGGTCTGATGAGACCAAGTTAAATCTATTTGGTTCAAATAGTGTCAAAGTGTAAAGGCAACCAGGTGAGGAGTACAAAGACAAGTGTGTCTTGCCTACAGTCAAGCATTGTGGTGGGAGTGTCATGGTCTGGGACTGCATGAGTGCTGCCGACACTGGGGAGCTACAGTTCATTGAGGAACCCATGAATGCCAACATGTACTGTGACATACTGAAGCAGAGCATGGTTCCCCTCCCTTAAGAGACTGGGCCGCAGGGCAGTATTCCAACATGATAATAACCCCAAACACACCTCCAAGAGGACCACTGTCTTGGTAAAGATGCTGAGGGTAAAGGTGATGGACTGGTCAAGCATGTCTCCAGACCTAAACCCTATTGAGCATCTGTGGGGCATCCTCAAATGGAAGGCAGAGGAGCACAAGGTCTCTAGCATCCACCAGCTCCGTGATGTCATCATGGAGGAGTGGAAGAGGACTCCAGTGGCAACCTGCTCTGGTAAACTCCATGCCCAAGAGGGTTAGGGCAGTGCTGGAAAATAATGGTGGCCACACAAAATATTGACACTTTGGGCCCAATTTGGACATTTTCACTTAGGGGTGTACTCACTTTTGTTGCCAATGGTTTAGACATTAATGGCTGTATGTTGAATTATTTTGAGGGGAGAGCAAATTTACACTGTTATACAAGCTGTACACTCACTACTTTACATTGTAGCAAAGTGTAATTTCTTCAGTGTTGTCACATGAAAAGATATAATAAAAAAAGGGGTGTACTCCCTTTGGTGAGATACTGTATATAAAGTTTTTATCATAGGTGTATTTAAAAAAGACAGAACATCAATTAAAAATCCAGAAAAAAAACATATGATACAAATGTTATAAATCAAATTCAGTGAGTAAAATAAGTATTTGATCCCATACCAACCAACAATAATTGTGGTTCACACAGACTGGCTACAGTATGTGCTCGTGTGGTACACAGACTAGTCCTGTCAATTTAAGAATGTGTTTCTAATGACAACTCATTATGTGTATAAAAGACGCCTGTCCACAGAATCTCTTTCTTCCATTCAAACCTCACCAAAATGGGCAAGATCAAAGAGCTGTCAAAAGACGTCAGGGACAAGATTGTAGACCTGCACAAGCCTGGAATGGGCTACAAGGCCATCAGCAAGAAGCTTGGTGAGAAGGAGACAACTGTTGGAGTGATTTTTCACAAATGAAAGAAATACCAAATAACCATCAATCGCCCTCAGTCTGGAGCTCCATGCAAGATTTTGTTTCACGGGGTAAGGATGATCATGAGAAAAGTTAGGGATCAGCTCAGAACTACAGCTTATGAATGATCTCAAGGCAGTTGGTACCACATTCACCAAACAAACCACGGGTAACACAGTACGGCACCATGGATTGAAATCCTGCAAGGTCCCCCTCCTCAAAAATGCACATGTACAGGCCCGTCGGAGATATGACAATGAACATCTAAATGATTCAGAGAAGGATTGGGAGAAAGTGCTGTGGTCAGATGAGACCAAAATTGAGCTCTTTGGCATTAACTTGAAATTTAAGAAAAATGCTAACTATGACCCTAAGAACACCATCCTTAAAGTCAAGCACAGAGATGGAAACATTATGCTTTGGGGCTATTTCTCTGCTTAAGGTACAGGCCGATTTTGCGGCATTGGGGGGGAGGGGTCCAATGGACGGAGCCTTGTATTGTAAAATCTTGGATGAGAAACTTCTTCCCTCAGCCGGAACACTGAAAATGGGTCATGGATAGGACTTCCAGCATGACAATCACCCAAAATGTACCGCCAAGGCAACAAAGGAGTGGCTCAAGAAGAAGCACATTAAGGTCATGGAGTGGCCCCAGTCTCCAGACCTCAAACTTACAAAATCTGCAGGGGATCAAATAATTATTTTCCCCACTGTACATACAGGGCTGCTGTTATACGTCATGGGGCCCCATACTGCCTACCTGACTGGGCCCAGTACAGGAGGGCTGGCTGTACTGCCTTATCAGTGGCCCTGACTGTAAGGCTGGCCATACATAAATAACTGTTTTCGTTCATCCCTCTGGTTCCTTCATCCCTCTGATTCCTTCCCACTGCGCTATTGTGTTCTGACACTGATTATTCAGGAAAACTCTGACAGGCTGGTTGTACACAAGTGGATTGATCGTTCAGCTTGTGTGCAACCAGCCTGCCCATACATGGATCAAAATTTGGCAAAGTACCTGCAGAACGAGCTGAATTTTGATCCATGTTTGGATGCCCACACAATCTAGTATAGACAACTTTAGTTTTTCTTTAAAATGTTTATGCAAACTCTTTCATTGTACTATTATTAAAACTCAGCTAGAAGTGATAGAAATGACATCACAAAAAGATCCACATAAGCAAAATACGAATTCGTTTTTTTTCTGCTTACCATTTTGCTACATGCATGAGCACATTAGTAAAGCAGTCAAAGTGACTGTCACCAATCACTGGTGGCGAATCAATCAATGTCATTTAAAATACATGCACCTGGAAAATGTACCTGCAATAAATGTTTGCATAACGTCAGATTCACTGCTTTATGAATATGCCCCAGAGTGAAACGGTCTTCAGTAACCCAATAAAAGCGTGATCATTTCAATTGAAAAATCGTGCATGTATGTATTCCCTCTTTGGCAAACTACTCTTAGAGAATCTCTTTAACCGGTTGCTGACCGCCACAAGTACATATACTGCGGCGGTCAGCCCCGGCCAGGCAAAGTGACGTATGGGTACGTCACTTGCCTGTCACTTGCTTGTGAGCCAATAGCAGGCGAGCGCGCGCCCGCGGAGGCGCGCGCCCGCCCCGGCTCGTTCTCTAGGAAGTCCGTGCGTGTGACCGGCGGACCCGATGTCCGCCGGTCACTCAGTGATCGTCGGTGGAGAGGGAGAAAGGCAGGCGGCTAATGTAAACAAGCCGCCTGTCATTCTCCCCCGTGTAGGAATAGTGATCATGAGGTTCTACTATGTAGGACCGTTGATCACTGTTCCTACACCAGTAGCCATGTCCAATCACAGTTAGAAACATGCCCCTAGGGCAGTGATGGCGAACCTTGGCACCCCAGATGTTTTGGAACTACATTTCCCATTATGCTCATGCACTCTGCAGTTTAGTTGAGCATCATGGGAAATGTAGTTCAAAAACATCTGGGGTGCCAGGGTTCGCCATCACTGCCCTAGGGACACACTTAACTCCTCCTTCCCCAATAAAGTTAACCCCTTCCCTGCCAGTGTCATTTTGCAGTAACAGTGCATATATATAGCACTGATTACTGCAGTAATGTCACTGGTAACCCCAAAAGTGTCAAAAATGTCAGTCAAGGGTCTGATCTGTCCGCCGCAATGTCGCAGTACCGCAAAAAAAATCGAAGATCGCCGCCATTACGCGTTAAAAAAAACCCACCAAAAATTGCAAAAATCTTTCCCTTAGTTAGTGAATGCAATAACTTTTGCGCAAACCAATCAAAATACGCTTTTTGAAATTTTTTTTACCAAACATATGTAGCATAAAACAAATTGGCCTAAAATGTTAAAAAATTCTGATTTTTACATTTTTTGGGGGGAATTTCATATAAAAAAATGTGAAAAATATTGTTATTTTTGCAAAATTTACGCTATTTTTTTTTTTATAGCGCAAAAAGTAAAAATCGCACAGGTGATCAAATACCACCAAAAGAAAGCTCTGTTTGTGGGAAAAAAGGACGTCAAATTCGTTTAGGTATAGCGTCGCACGACCACGCAATTGTCCGTTAAATTCACGCAGTGCCGAATCACAAAAAAAAAACCTGGGGGTAAAATCTTCCCGGGCTTAAGTGGTTAAATGCACTGCGCAGTGTAATACATCATCATCAATGTACATTTTAAAATGTTTTCTTTCTACATTTTGACCGACAGCATTGATGGTTTTCTAATCTATACTGCAAAGAGCAAGCTGTAGAATTTTTTCAGCACTGCAGGAGTTAATATGTAGCATACACGGATGAGGTAGGCGTGCTCTAGCGTGTAGTGCTAGCTGTGAGACTGATCTCCCCTTTACTCTCTTTCGCTCTCTCATACTAGCAACATGGCTGCTGACATTGTGCTGCTTGCTGCTGTTTCTCTGTTGTCTGCCTGCCAGCTAGGTAAGATCTGTACTCTGTTGAGCCATTGGCCAATGACCATGATGTGTGCCAAGAGGTAAGGCTCCTATCTATGTTTCTAGATGATCTGGGAAAAGTTTTCTACACAATTGAATGTGTTGGGACCTTGAACGCTTCTGTCTTCATTCTAGCAGCAGCAAGGTTTTGGACCAGATGTTGTGATGACAGAAGCATCCTTGAAGCTGTCAGATGTTTTTAATCATTACCTGTTTGGAAAGGTCCCCCATATTGGGCGGTAAGATCCTTTTGATCCAAGCGGTGTTTCCTGTACCTTTTGGATTTAATTTGAAAGGCATCCTTCGGGCGATATGCAGTAAGGCCTTGCCTTGATCGCATGTGTCATTTCCAAAGAAAAGGTTTATCCAAACATAAAAATATTCCTGCAAGGCCACATAATAGAGGAAATGTACCTCTAGGTTGCCCCCTTTGTACTATGGGTAAAGAAGTTGTCATGCCTTTATTGTGTATTCCCCAATAAGATGCCCTCTGGTATGGTCACCTTATGCAAATATATTTACACTGTGCAAGAAACAAAAAAAACTTCTGTAATCCCCATGTAGGAACATCAGTCATTCATGCTAATTTGTATTTTTTATAGTTATATTTTTTAAATGACCAACTGTAAAGCTATTTTAGGATATCATGGGTTCTTTATACTCATCAGAAGCAAAGGTTCATTTCCAACAGTTTGCTCAACACAGATTCAACCTGTGTATTTTTATTTTTTTTTTGCTTTTTACAATAATTCAGGTACGTTATATATGTTTCAGTGCAGTTTTCGATACTGTGATACTTCAGGCCTACAGCTATATTTGCAGTTATAATGCACGTATGTAAACTGCTTAAATTGTTATGAGATTTGTAATTCTAGCCTTGTGAGTCACACATCTCTGCCACACTGCACAGCCAGGAAAATGACTTTCTAATCTCCTGGTTCAGGGTTACAGCTTCCTGATTGGGCAGAAGTGACAGCTCTGATTTGGGGTGAAGTGAGCAGGATGGACGCAGAGAGGTGTCACCAGAAGCTGCAAGGCTGAGCCAGGAAATAGAGTTGACATCTGTCTGGCTATGCAGATGTGTTAGACGTGTTGATCACTAGAGATATCGAACTGGTTATATATCAAATAGTTTCAGATGGTCAACTGTATATTTAGTAGTTATTTAGTAGTTAGCCTGGATTTCTACCTTAACCACTTGCCTACCGGGCACTTTTACCCCCTTCCTGCCAAGGCCAATTTTCAGCTTTCAGCGCTCTCATGCTTTGAATGACAATGCGCGGTCATGCTACACTGTACCCATATGAAATTTTTATCATTTTTTTCTTTTGGTGGTATTTAATCACCTCTGGGTTTTTTATTTCTTACAAAAAAAAAAAAAGAAAAAAGACAGAAAATTCTGAAAAAAAAAAGTTTTTCTTATTTTCTGTGAATAAATTTTGAAAATAAATACATTTTTCTTCTTCACTGATGTGCGCTGATGAGGCGGCACTGATGGGCACTGATAGGCTGCACTGATGGGTACTGATGAGGTGGCATTTATGGGCACTGATGAGGTGGCACTTATGGGCACTGATGAGGTGGCACTGATGAGGAGGTACTAATATGCCGCACTGATGAGCACTGATAGGCGGCACTGATGAGCACTGATAGGTGGCACTGCTGGGCACTGAGAGGTGGCACTGCTGGGCACTGAGAGGCGGCACTAATGGGCACTGAGAGGCAGCACTGATGGACACTGATGGGTGGCACTGATGGACACTGACGGGTGGCACTGATGGGCAGCACTGATGAGCACTGATGGGCAGCACCAACACTCAGTGCCCATAGTGCTGCTAGTCAGTGCCCATCAGTCATCAGTACCTAGATGAGCAGGCACTGATGGGCACTGACTGGCAGCACTATTGGCACTGGATGTGTGCACTAATGGGGGGCACTGATGGCGGGCTCTGTGGGCACTTATGGCATTTTTTTCCCTCTTGTGTAATCAGGGCACTGGTGATCGGTGCCCTGATTACATTCCTCTGTGTACCCTTCAGCCGATCGGCTCTCCTCTTCCTCACACTGCAGTCTCTGTGTGAGGAAGGAGAGCTGGCGATGAGAGATGAGATCATCTCTCATTGCACGGTCCGATCACGTGGTGAATGGCCGCTGTGATTGGCCATTCACCACGATCTGTGATTTGCTGTGTCCAAGGGACATGGCCAATGCAGATTTTCCCGGATGCGCGCTCGCGGGAGCGCGCAGGGAGCCTGTTACTGGGAGGCCGTTTAAAGACGGCCTCCCGGAAATTAGAGCCCGCGCTGTAGCCGTCTTTCAGGTATAGCGCGGGCCGGAAGTAGTTAAGCATTATCTGCGATGATTGGATTCATACATTAGAAATAACAGAATATACTTCCACTCAATGTGTCAGAATTTTTCTATTGGCCTGTGACCTCATCTGTTTTTGTTATTGCTGCAATAACCGAGGAGAGTCATGCAATGCAAAACCAAATCTCATTTGGTGGTTCCATGAAAAAATCCTGGTTTAGCATATATAGGCTGCACAGGACAAGGCAATAGAATAGGGGGTAATTAGTAATAGGGCTTAGGTTGGTTTTAGGTGTTTAGTCTTTTAGGTATTCAGTGATAGGGGAGAAGGTAGGGGCATTCCTTATGGGGATAAGTTTTAGGTTCCTTTCACACTTGTCCGACTTGTCCTGCGACTTGGGACTGCAGAGTCACATGACAAGTCGTACTCCATGATTTCCATTGAGTACCATTCATATCTGTGCAACTTCAAGTTGCAACGACTTCAAAGTACTCCCTGCACTACTTTGGTCCAACTTTGATGCACTTTGAGGTCCATAGACATTGCGTCAAGTCCAGTCAAAATGATGGCAAAATCTTTAAGGTCGCACAAGCGTGAAAGAGGCCTTAAGGGGTGATTGGTTAATTATTACAGGTTCATTTTAGAGCTTAGGCTACATTTTAGGGTTAAAGGCACAGTATAGCCAAAGCTTTTTTACCTGGACTTCTCCTATGGATCACAGGAGTGCAGTTTGTTCTGCACTCCTGTGACCCATTTTAAGCTAATATCAGAGCCGGTCAAGGCTCTGAAAAGATCCCGGCTATGAGCCTGAACCAGCTGCTTCCGCCCCCTCCACAGCCCAGCACTCCAATGAGCACTGGAGGGGCAGAGCAGAGAGCCGTTGTCACCTGCTCTTTGAAGGCTGTCGACCGAGAGCCGGCAGAGGACATGTGTGTATATATATATATATATATATATATATATATATATATAGATATAGATATAGATATATATAGATATATAATTTGTAGAACCCATACTTCTCTTTCAAGGAATAGGTTCAGAGTTGTCCCTAGTTTTCTGATGAGTGATACAGTAAATCCAAAGACAAAACTGTTTTTGGATAGAGTAGGGGAAGGTCAAAACCACTATTAGGTGTTTTTTGCCATCTGTGTCCCTTCACTTCCTGTCCTATAGACTAAATGGATAGAGTGAGGATATCGGAATCTCTCTCTTTGATAGTTGTCACAGGAGCAGGTGTCCCCATTAGATTTACACACTATTCCTGTTCTGGTGGCAACTCAAAATTTTGGATTTACCTTCACTTTCATTCACAGTTACCAAGACAATTAGAGAGAGTGAATCTCTCTAATGGAGAGATATAAAATACCTTAAGTTATTCTTGAATCTTTCAGTTACAAGATCTAGTGTAAAACACTGGAAAGCTACACTACCCTCACTAGCTCGAGAACTCTCCAGTCCTCATCTGAGCCCTCAACTAGCACTTCTCAGTTCCCTGTGACAGCTACTAAAACATTACACCTTGAGAGGAGCACATATCCTTCCTTATGTATAGTAATAGAGTATGTGCTCACCTGTTAGCCAATGCCTCGTACACACGCATCGATAGTTGGCCGTGAATTTTCGGCCAACGTCCAATTGGCCAATTATCGGCTTGTTAGTATGATGCTTTCAACAACCGACTCCGACTTTTCGGCCGAACAAAATCTGGTGTGCAGGCTATAAAATTTTTGTTGGCCGTCAACAGAACGGCCGATTTTCCGTCAGTCAGTACAGATTTCAGCAGACAAAAATCTGATGAGCAAGACTGGGCATGCTCAGAGAAGAAAAAACACACGGAAAGTAAACCAGAACACGACATCACTTCTGAAGTTGGTTTTTGTTGGCCGAGAAAATTTGTGTGCAGTCTAGAGCACATTTCAACCAACACAACAACACTGGTCAAAAGACGGACGATCGGTCGGCCGATAATCGTTGCGTGTGTACGAGGCATAAGTTTTGGTGCTTGTTTTAACTCATAAGTCAATCCTCAAGTCCTGCCAGCAGTTTGTCTTGTGGATCCCAAACAGGTAAGTAAACTATATGGTGGAAACGTTAATTCCTCCTACTCTGCGCTTGGAAAAACAGTCACAAAACATGCACTGATGGAGGATCTGGGGACAGGTTTGGAAAGCACTGGTTAACACACTCTGCTGTTCACAAAATATCTCCAAGTAAATTTACTCCCACAATCTCCTATAATTATAAAAACCACATAAAAGGAAGGGAAAACATGGTCGTGAGATGATCTAATTCCTTAGAGACTGAAGAAGGGGTGAGGTTATTTTGCCATTGGTGTCCCACAGCTGTAACGCTTTCCACAGCCACACCCAAATCTAGAATTGACCCATCTGTGGAAAATCCATGCTGGAAAAGCTATACTAATCATAAAACAGATTACACATGTATTGTTTTTAACTGATCAAGAACAGCTGTAGATTTATTACCATATCCTATACCTTTAGAATATGTAGATAGCAGACTACTCAATACTATCCACAATTCATCAGGTACAGAGAACCTAGTCTTGAAGTTCTATTTGTCTTCAGATAAAGATTACCTGTGTTTTTACAAAGTTCATTGTGGCTTTAAAGCATTAACAAACCCAAAATATAAAATGTATCATAGTGCAGCTTACTAATTCTTAGATGTGATGCCTGCATTTGTTTGATTTTTTAGGCTTTTTGTCCCAAGCTTTTTTTCAACTTCTTTTTACAGACCAAGCTGTCCAGCAGTTAGGCTTCATTCACTTTTTTTTTGTCAGCTCTGCAGTAGATTGCTTTTCAGAGTGAAGTTTTACCCACTTGTCCACCAAGGTACGTTTATAAACAATATGGTAGACAAGTGGTTAAATCAAACGCACAGCTGCAGTAGCTTTATCGGCTTTAATTGCTGGCGAAGGGCTTTCCAATAAAAGTGACCAAGCTGCTTTAGCGCTAGATCACTTTGATCCTAGGTTAACACCTATGCATTTTTTTAGTGCGTTTTGCAGCTCCCCGCCCCAAAGCACCCCCCCCCCCTATGTTGAGGGCATGGGTCCTGGTATGGTTCGGGGGGGGGGGGGGGCGCTCGCTTGTCCCCTTCCCTTTCCTGACCTGCCGGGTTGCATACTCCGATAAGGGTCTGGTATAGATTTTGGGGGGGACCCCACGCTACTTTTCTTTAAAAATGTTGGCGTTGGAGTGTCCCATTCAAATCCATTCCCTACCCAACGGGCCTGCAATCGACCTGGGGGTGACCCCACAGCCGTTTTCTTTTCATGATTTTTTTTTTGCCTGCTACTTTTTTTTTTTACATTCAGCTGTCAGTGGAACCCCACTGACAGTTGATGACGGTTATTAGGGACGCAGCGCGCCCACTACTTAGCAACCAGCTATGTGTTGAAAGAGATAAAAAACAAAAACGTAAAACACAAAATGCATGAAAACTGCATGCAAAAATACTTAAAAAACAAGGGTTTAAAATGCATCAAGCTCAGCATGCAAAGATGTGAACCTAGACTTACAGGCTTCTCAAATGGTGGCAGGTTCCGGGCTCTAATAGACCCCCAATGTCTCCATTAAGTATACCTGTCACCTGCCCATACTATCAAATAGGGAGCTTGTTAGCCCCTTTGTGACAGCCAGAAAGTTAAAAAAAAGTATAAAAAAAGAATTACATAAAATAAATAAAAATAATTTTAAAATGTTTTAAAGCCCCCTGCACACACCCCATATAAAAGGCGCAGAGTATGGTGAGCACATGCATGTAAACATCAATTGTGCCACGCATGTGAGGTATCATTGCAAACATCAAAGTAAGATCAATAGGGTTATAATTAACAGTTAATTCTAAGGTGATGACCGGTTAAGGCTTTTATAACATCACCTATGAAGAATTTTAGATAATAAAGTTTTTTGCAATTCCTTGGGGGTGTGCAGTTTAAAGAGTAGACATGTTTGTTATCTACGTATTTCCTCAGCACAATGCCAACTTTTACATTTGACCAAAATCTGGGTATAATATTGTGTTAGTTTGCACTAAAATTCTTTTTGGTGTATTTTTCATAAAAATATTTGATAAAACACTGCTCAAATATCGTGCAACATAAAAAAATTCAACTACTGCCATTTTATTCTCCAGGGTCTCTGCTTTCAGAAAATATATACTTTTTTTGGGGGGGTTTACAGTCATTTCCACCAAAAAAATGCAGATTTTAACGTGTACAAAAAAATGAAACAATTGCCCCAGTAGGCAAGTGGTTAAAGCATAAGTTCCCCATTTGTAACATGTAACATGTTACATCCATATTCAGGGTGTAACATGTTACTGTAGAACTGGCCCCCCACCTCCTGATTCCCTGTTGTGACTTTGAGTGGGGGAACTTCTCACAACGCTCGCCTGCTTCACCGCATCATTCATTCACATAATTCTGTGAATGTGAAAACTACAAGTACCGACAGCCTTTGTGCAAGGCATGCATATTCTTACTTGAATATTGGTGTGTTTTGTACATTTCTCAAAGATCTGTGCAATAATTCAGTGTGAAACTTTATTACAGGAAGCCGAGCTGTGCAGGAGCTTCCTGTAATAAAGACGAGCCACCACTACTTTCTCCATAACCTAATAATTGTCAGGCTATTATTATTCCTATACAGGATTTATATAGCGCCAACAGTTTACGCAGTGCTTTACAATGTAGAGGGGGGACAGTACAGTTACAATACAGTTCAATACAGAAGGAATAGAAGGGCCCTGCTCAGCTTATAATCTAGAGAGAGGGGGAGGTGGTAAAAAAGACATTAACTTTGGGGGATGATCTGATGTAGGTGACTTGGGTACAGTTCTTAGGTGGAGGTGGGGTAGTTTGTGATTGAGTTTTTAGGGATCACCTAAAGGCAGACAGGGTAGGGGCAGACCGGACATACTGGGTCAGGGAGTTACAGAGGATTGGTGGAGAAGTCCTGGAGGCGAGCATGGGAAGAGGTAACAAGGTAACTAGAAAGCAGCAGGCAGAGGCGTAACTAGAACCTTCAGGGCCCCGGTGCAATAAACCATGAAGGGCCCCCCAGACCCCTGGCCCGGGGCCCTTCCCTTCAAGCCTGGGGCTCTTCCCACTGATCCTGGGGCCCTTTACTCTCATTGTGGGGCCCTTTATTACAGTCCCACAGCGGGACCCTTTCACAAGTTCTGCAGTGGGCCCCCTTCCTGCCATCTTGGGGCCTCCCCACAGTGGTGGAATGACAGGGCCCCGTCACAAGTGTGACCTTTGCGATCCTGGAAGTTCACCCAATGGTGTCAGTAGTTTTTATTTTTTTGGTATTTTAATTGTATTATTTTTTATCATTTTATTTTATTTTTTTACAATGTCTCTGACTACGACTCTGTCCATTCAGAAAAGGAAGGAGCTGGAAAATTAAATTTTTACCGACCCTTTCCTGGTTCTCTATTGTGACACATCCCCTGCAGCAGCCGGCAGGAGAGGAGAGGGAGCAAAGGGGGGGGGGGAGACAGCAGAACACAAGTGAACTAGATAGGAGGAGTGGCGGGGGCAGCATACAGAGGAACCAATCTCCTAGTTTTCCTCCTGCAGCTACAGGAGAAAAAAGGAGGACAGTGATTTCTCTACATGCTGCCCCCACCGCCCCTCCTATCCAGGTGTACAGGGGAGCCGCACAGGCCCCCTGGAGCATGGGGCCCGGTAGCGATTGCAACCCCTGCAACCCCTGTAGTTACGCCCCTGGCAGCAGGTCTTAGGTGGAGCAGATATGACAATTTGGAGCGATATCTGCAGATGAATTTGGTGATGTAGTTGGGGGTGTTGTGGATGGCATTGTATCTTGTAACCAATGAAGGGATTGGCAGAGAGGAGCAGCAGTCCAGCCAATATCGCCCAAATCGTCCTTTCTGCTCCACCTCAGACCTGCTGCTTTCTAGTTACCTTGTTACCTCCTCCCGTGCTCGCCTCCAGGACTTCTCCAGAGCTTCTCCAATCCTCTGTAACTCCCTGCCCCAACACGTCGGTTAGTAAGGTGTATTAGTCTAGCAGCAGCATCTTTTGGAATCTTTTAAATGAGAAGTTCAGCATTTCTTTCCCTTGCCAGTGCTAAGACTGAGAACCGAACGATCAAACACTGCTGATCGCTTGGTTCTCAGAGCTCTGCGAGCAGAAAGCTGGTGACTGTCAGTCACCAGTTCTCTGCTCTGCCTTCCCCGTGCTCACTGGAGCACTAGGCTGTTGAGGGGGCGGGGGCAGGAGTGGCTGGCTCAGACTCTCAGCGGCTCACTAACAGGCTGAGCCAGGTGCCGGTCCAGGGTTGTGGGCGAATCCTGACCATAATATTGCGATCTTCCCCCAGCCTTGACCGGCTCTGTGACATCAGCATTCAGAATGAACTACACTCTTGTAAAACAAGCTTTGGCTGTACTTCTCATTTAACCTAAAGTGGTTATAAAGTATAATTAAAAAAATAAATAAACAAACACAATATACATACCTGCATTGTGCAATGGTATTGCACAGAGTTGCCTCTTACCTCCTCTTCTGGAGTCCCACGGCAGCGCTGTCCGCCTCTCCTCCTCTGTGTCTTCCCCCATAGCAAACCGCTTGCTGTGGGAGCAAATGTGCGGGCTCACTCCCAAGCCAGGCTGTGTGTGTCCATAGCTCATAGGATTTGATTGACGTCAGCAGAAGCCAATGGCTCCCGCCATTGCCTCTGTTTTCCGCTCTGTGTGAGGAGAAAAAGAGCAAGCACTGCTGCAGACGGCTCGAGATAGGACTCAGGTAAGTACTTAGGAAGGTGAGAGGGATTTGGGAAATTTTTTATATTAATGCAGAGACTGCATCAAGGTAAAAGTGTCCTGGCTTAAGAACCACTTAAGCATCACATTATACAAGATAGAACAAACTTTGAAGAAAGAAAATAACCTTTTACTAAAAAATGTAAAATACATAGATATTTAATGAATAATGTGAAATAATAATGTGAAGTTAAAGCATAACCAAAGACAAAAACGTTTTTTTTTTTTTAGTTATGGATAGAGTGGAGAGAGATAGGTACCTGTCAGTTTTTTATTGCTATGTCCATGTTTGAGAGATTCATCTTCTCTATTTGTCCTGATTACGGTTATCACCGAAAGTGAAAGGAAAAAATTTCCAAATTTTGGGTTGTCTTTAGAAAATTAGTCTTCCAATGGAGACACTAGTTCTGGGGAAAACCAGGGATTCCCTAACTTTGGAGAGATTTCCTTTCACTTCCTGTTTTGGCCATGGGAAAAAAAGTGAAGGGAAAATTCCACAATGAGACCCAGATGGTAATTTTTTTTTTTTAACAGAGGTTATAACCCTTCCTATCCAAAATGAAAAAGTTTTGCCTTTAAGTTCTACTTTAAGTTTCAGCTGCATTTTTTGTATGCGTTTGCCGTACACCTGATTGTTTCATGTTGTTTCATTTCAGCATATTTTGCCAACCTGGTGGGAAAATGTAGAATAAAGCACAAGGTGATACCCCCTGCTGTCAGTGGGCCTCCGGAGTTCGAGAGAACCTTCAGAGCACAGTATGTGAATATATTATACACAGATACAATAGTATTTGCTTACTACCCAAGCAAAATAGTAAAGGTGTGAAAAATGTGTTAACAAAGCAACCAATGTGGATTCTACTCTGAACCCTCTGAATAAAATACATTATACCATTGATGTTACCCCCCCCCCCCAACTGCAAGGGTTAAAGAGGTTGTAAACCCATACAATTTTTTTTTTTTGCAACCTGTAAGAGAAACACATAATGAGCTAGTATGCATCGCATACTAGCTCATTATGAAATACTTACCTTAGAACGAGCCCCCTGCCGTGCCGCCCGCTTACCTCTATAACGGGCGACATGTCCAGTCGCCCGTCTTCCGAGGTCGCAGCATCCGGCCATCTGATTGGCCAGAGCCGCGGTGACGTCACTCCCGTGCACGCGTGTGCTGGAGCCGACGGTCACGGCACGGGGCTCTGAAGAAACGGCACCAGTGGCCGTTCCTTCATAGCGCATACACCAGTGACGTCACTGGCTGCATGTAAGGTAAATATCTCCTAAACGGTGCATGTTTAGGAGATATTTACAGTACCTATAGGTAAGCCTTATCATAGGCTTACCTATAGGTAAAATTGTCAGAGGAGGGTTTACTTCTTTTTTAGTCTAGGAGTGCAGCGAAAAATTGTATTACAGTAAAACATTGGATTGCAAGCATAATTCGTTCCGGAAACATCCTTGTAATCCAAAGCACTCTTATATCAAAGGGAATTTCCCCATAAGAAATAATAGAAACTCAGATGATTCGTTCCACAACCATTTATTCACAAGTCCTTCAGTTTATAGTCCATATAAAATGATTATAGCAATGTGATAGGTTGTGTAACCATAAAATGTCCATCCACAAATGGCGCCTCCACAAGGGGATTAGAAGCAAAATCCAGCAGGAGCTACAGAGTATAAAAGAGAAGAGAGGCGCCTCTAAGTGTAGCAATATGATTACATTTAATGAAGGTACAACATTTAGCAATGCACATGGTTGATAAGTAAAACAGGCACATCAAAGTATGCAGGCATCTGGGGCAAAGCTGTCCACATAGACTATCCTCCTCACCGCCGTCAGTCTGCAGTCGTGACCGGGAATGTGACCCTGCAGTAGAGCGATCTGAAAGTGAGGCTTGAAGCCCTCCTGGAGCGAAGTGTGGAAGGGATGATGAAGATTACAGTGCGGAGGATGGTCTATGTGGACAGCTTTACCCCGGATGCCTGCATATGTAGATGTGCCGGTTTTAATCATCAAACATGTGAGTTGCTAAATGTTGTACCTTCATTAAATGCAACCATATGGCTACACTTTGGAGTGCCTCTCTTCTCTTTTATACTCAGTTGTGACATGACACTACCTGTATATCACGACATCGCTTGTTTATCAAGTATTAACCCTGCACTGTACATAAGAAGGCAAGCCTGCAACTGCGGCCCCAAGCTGCTTAAAGAGGAAGTAAAGTCCCCCAAAAAAAACGAGAAAAAAAAAGCCCTGTAAAGAGAAAGGCATAATGAGCTAGTATGCATCGCATAATAGCTCATTGTGTAGTACTTACCTTAAAACGAAGCCCCCCGCCGTGCCGCCACCTCAGCGACAGGACATGTCCGGCCGTCCTGCTTCCGGGTTCGCGTCCTCCGGCCATCTGATTGGCCGGAGGCGCGATTACATCACTCCCGCGCCTGCGCGTGGGAGCCGCCGTTCACGGCACTGGACTCTGAAGGAACGGCACGGGTGGCCGTTCCTTCAGAGCGCCTGCGCCGATGACGTCATCGGCAGTTTGCACTCTAAATATCTCCTAAACGGTGCAAGTTTGGGAGATATTTATAGCCCCTATAGGTAAGCCTTAATATAGGCTTACCTATAGGTAAAAGTTTGTGAGGTGGGTTTACAACCTCTTTAAGTTGGGTTGACTGACACTGACAAGTCAGTTTTAAAACGAAAATTCGTATGAAAATTCTCAGTACATCTGACAGCTTTACCAATGTGGTATACCTGCTTCAATATTGGGCTTGTTTACTCCCTTCCCGCCCAGGCAAATTTTCAGCTTTTAGCACTGTCGCACTTTAAATGACACTTGCGTGGTCAGGTAGCACTGTACCCATATGACATTTTTAGAATTTCTTGTACACCAATAGAGATTTCTTTTGATGGTATTTAATCACCACTGGGTTTTTTATTTAAACAAATGAAAAAAGACCGAACATTTAAAAAAAAAAAAAAGTTTTTCTGTCATAAAATGTTGCAAACAGGTATTTTTTCTCCTTCACTGATGTGCGCTGGTGAGGCTGCACTGATGAGCACTAATAGGCTGCACTGATGGGCACTGATGAGTCGGCACTGGCGGCCACTGATAAGGCAGCACTAATAAGCAGCACTGAAGGGCACTAATAGGGGGAACTGATAGGAGACACTGATGAGGAGGCACTGATTGGCACTGATGGGAACTGTTGGGGCTGCACTGATAATTAGAACACTGATGATCAGTGCCCTGATTATCAGTGTAAAGGCCCCCTTTCACACTTGCCAGTTACCAACTCTCTCCACTCCTCACGCTGTGACAGCATGAGGAAAGGAATACCGATAACTGGCAAATGTGTTTACATCCTGCTCAGCTGTCATTGGACACAGCTGATCACATGCTAAAGAGCAGCTGTGATTGGCTGTTTACCTCGATCTGTGATCAGCTGGAAGGACACATAGATCACAGTGCGTGTCGCAGGACACCCTGCGGGCACCCACGATCGCTCCCTGCTCAGAGAGAACGACGGTCTGCTGTTGTAAACACAGCAGACCTTTGTTCTCTCTGAATGTTCACAGAGTGCCTGTGATCCTCCTATATAGGATCACAGGTCTCTATGATCATTTCACAAGTCCCTCCCCCATACAGTTAGAAAACACTCCCCTAGGCTCACATTTAACCCTTTGATCGCCCCTGGGTTGACCCCTTCCCTGCGAGTGTCCTTATTACAGTAACAGTGCATATTTGTAGCACTGATTACTGTAGTAATGTCACTGGTCCCCCACCCCCCCCCAAAAGTTTCAGAAATGTAAGTTAGGGGTCCGATCTCTCTGCTGCAATGTCCCAGTCCTGCTAAAAATTACAGATCGCCGCCATTACTAGTAAAAAATAAAAATGACATCTTTCCTCTAGTTTGTAGATGTGATAACTTTTGCGCAAACCAATCAAAATATACTTATTGGGATTTTTTTTACCAAAAATATGTAGCAGAATACAAATTGGCCTAAAAGGATCAAAAAATTTGATTTTTAAATTTTTTTTTTATTTGGGAGTGTTATATTTTTCAGAATTGTCTCTCTTTTTTTGTTTATAGCGCAAAAAATTAAAATCGCACAGGTAATCAAATACCACCAAAAGAAAGCTCTATTTATGGGGAAAAAGGACATCAATTTTATTTGGGTACAGCGTCGCACGACCACACAATTGTCCATTAAAGTAACATAGTGCTGAATCACAAAAAATGGCCTGGTCATTAAGGGGAAAAATCCTTCTGGTCCAGAAGTGGTTAACAGCAGCTCAAAATTTGGTTTCTTTTCTTTTCATTTCCATTTTGGAATGAATTTAATTTCCTGAACAAAAAATACCTAAAAAACCAAATGCTAGAAATTTGCTTGTTCAAGAACCCTTTTTCCACCCTGTTCTTTCAAATTTTCTCATCACTGCAATTGAATACGGACATTGATTTTGGCCCGATAACAATTAGAAAGCCGAATGAACGTTCTTAAAACAACATTTTTGGTTTGAAAATATACAAGGGTATGCCCAGGTTTAGAGTGTTGAACTGTTGTGAATAGAATTGATGTCCTTTTTTCCCCCACAAATAGAGCTTTCTTTTGGTGGTATTTGATCACCTCTGTGGTTTTTAGATTTTGCTCTATTAACAAAAAAATAGCAACAATTTTGAAAAAAAAAAAAACAATATTTTTTACTTTCTGCTATAAAACATTCCCAATTAAAAAGTTTAAAAAATCGTGCGGGAACAGCAGGACCAATTGCCAAACTCCCTCCACTAAAACCGCTACACCCGCAGCACAGGGTGATAGGGAACCCGGACAGCGGACCCTCCTCGGGATCACCCTCCCCTCCATCACCGACCTCCAGGAGCCCAGCCAAGAGCAGGCAGAGAAGGGAATCGCCTCCTGGAGTATATGAAGGGCTCAGGTATGGACACTACTATCCCCCCGTCCACTCAGGCACTGCAGCTACCCTCAGACACAGACCAGCCTGCTCAGCAATCTAATGGGGGAAACCCCATATCAGAATCAGCAATGAGAGCCATGCTGTTCTCCTTGCAGGCTTCCATGCAGGCTGATATGAAACAGCAGACGCAACAAATTACTGCAGAGATATCTGCCTTGGGGACCAGAATTGGATCTGTGAAACAATCTGTGCACACTCATGCTGAAACCATCAACTCGGTTATAGACCGCTTAAACACCCAAACAGAAGAAATCTCCTGGTTGAAGAATAAAGTGGTGGATCTGGAGGATCGCTCCAGATGCAACAACATAAAACTGCGAGGCATATCTGAAGCGATCTCCCCTGAGCAATTGCAGCAGCATGTTGTCTCTCTATTCAAAATTCTGGTTCCTACTCTGCATGAATCGGAACTTCTTATTGACCGGATCCACAGGCTGCCCAAGCCAGTGTTCCTGGAGGGTAATGTACCACTGGATGTTCTGCTTAGAGTCCAATTTTTCACTGCTAAGGACAAAATAATGCTTGCGTCCAGACAGAGTGGACAGTTACCTGAACCTTATTGCAACGTGCAATTGCTGTCCGATCTATCCAGGTACACGCTGATGGCCAGACGCAACCTCTCTACCATAACTAAGGCTCTGCGTAACCACCAAATCCAAAAAGTTTAAAAAATCAAATTTTTTTATCATTTTAGTCAAATTAGTTTTCTGCTACATATTTATGGTAAAAAAAATCACACAAAGCGTAT
Source organism: Pelophylax lessonae (assembly GCF_965119305.1). Classification (NCBI taxonomy): domain Eukaryota; kingdom Metazoa; phylum Chordata; class Amphibia; order Anura; family Ranidae; genus Pelophylax; species Pelophylax lessonae. The sequence goes on from NC_138768.1 coordinate 651,625,493, forward strand.
ATTGGTTTATGCAAAAGTTTTTTTTAATTTTTTTATTATTAATGGCGGTGATCAGCGATTTTTATCGGGACTGCGACATTGTGGCGGACAGATCGGACACCTAACTGACATTTTTGACATTTTTTGGGGACCAGTGACATTAATACAGTAATCAGTGCTAAATAATATGCACTGTTACTGTATAAATGACACTGGCAGGGAAGGGGTTAACACAGGGGGTGATCAAGGGGTAAATGTGTTCCCTTTTGTACTTACTAACTGTGTGGGGGGATGGGTTGGACAGAGGCAGAGAGAGATCGGTGATTCAGCTTAGCTGAATCACACAATCTTCTCCTACCTCTGACAGAAAAGCTGCCTGTTTGTTTACATAGGAAGGCGGCTTTTCTGTCATTCTAGACGAAGATCGCGGGAGGCCGGCGGCGATCGAGCCCGCTCCTCCCACTGTCTGGCTCCCGCTGTGTCTAATCTATAGATCTGTAGATCTACGTGATTATGCGCAGCCGAGCCGCCCTGCCGCAGTAAATCTGCATGGGGCGGTCGGCAAGTGGTTAAAGGAAGTTGAAAAATAACTGGCTTTCTGGCAAGATCACCAGATAAAAATAAAGATGAAAAAAACAAATGCAGTTACCACATCTAAGGCCCCTGATGAGCAGACCTGCCTGCTCATCAGGGGATCACTCTCAGTGGCGGCTGGTGCTCCATGGGCCGAGGGGGGCGGCAGACGGACCGCACCATACCCCCCCGGACCACACCAGGCCACCACCCCCCCCAGACTACAGCAGGACAGGGGACCGAACAGGCTTCGGCTTCTTCCTCCTGTCTTTTGCGTCTCCTCCCTCCTCCTCCATGCCCAATGGCATGGCTTCTCCTTTTGGCCAATTGGGAAACGGGTCTCAAGACCCGCTTCTTGATTGGCCAGGAGGAGGATCCGTGTGACAATAGTGAATTTTCATTCGCTATTATCACACAACTGGGTGGGCTCGGGGCGCAAAGCTCTGCGCCACAAGCCCACGCTTTTTTTTAGCCTATTAGAGCCTCTGGCTGTAATCACATGGCTAAAAAAACAAAAAGCCCCATTGAAGTCCATGCGTCCCGCGCCCCGCATGTAGATTAGGGGGCCGGACGCATGGATAGGGGCAGCAGCACCTCTGCGCCCCCAATGCACCAGCCGCCAATGATCACTCTACTGATCACCGCAGAGCAGGTGGATGACATGTCTGGTCCTCTATGCAGAGCAGACATGGACACAGCCCGCTCTCCTCTATGGGCCGATCGGATGGAAACAGACCACCTGTCGTGGCGAACGTATTCCTATCCGTCTGTTTTTGGCGGACCAGATCGGATGCCAGCAGGTGTCAGCGTATACATGTCCGCTAACATCCGCCGCTCCATTGAGAGCAATGGATGGTCCGATCAGGTCCTCCTGAAAAACGGACAGGCAGACCCGATCAGAACGTTCGTGTGAAAGGGGTCTAAAAATTGGAAAGCTGCAAAATTTCACGGTTTTTTTTTTTTTTTTTGGGGGGTTTAATAATGCTTTAAATGGAGGTAAGCCTTAATGATTGTACCTTGGGGAAAATAACATGGAAACAAAAAATAACCAATAAAATACTTATCACCTGTAAATCCTTCTAAAAAATGTCAAAATCAAATCCTAAAGAAAATAACATTGATAGACTACCGTTTATTAAATGACCCATAGAAGTCATTTTCTTTCTGCGGGCAGCAATATGTAAAAGTGATCCTTATAAAGGTGCCTATACAAATTAGATTAGTGCTGCACAGCTGGTGTCTCCATGTCCTCATGCCGTCCTTTTTGTCTCCTCATGCTGCCTCTGGGTAAAAATGTCATTTTGTTTATGAATTCTCTTTCCTCATTTCACTCTCAGCTCTGTTGGTGGAGAATGAGGTGAAAGCCTGTAATTTATTCATATTAGACATCACTTTTACTGTGATATTAATGTGGGCTCTCCAGATGCCACTAGCTTATTACAGGGCATTAATGTCAATTACTAAACAGTATTACCACTACTGCTTTTCATCTATCTAGGCATGATGGCTGCCACATTAACACCTCTGTTTATTTTTCTTTTAGATTGTAACAAGACAGCCTTTGCAGGGTTACGGGGCCACACATGTGGCTCATAAAGTGACACTAAGCCTAGGTTCACTTATATGTGTTGCGGGAAACGCAGCGATCCCTGAGCGTTTCCTGGACCGCATTGCAATTGCACTGTGTTTGCACTCCACAGTGGGTGTCAATACAAAGTTAATGACACCCCAAATGCATCTCAAACACAGTGCTGTTTACCTGCATGGGATAGCATGGTACAAAGATACCATGCCATCCGTTTGCGGTGCGGCTCCAAAAACGGTACCTGCACTTCTTTGGTGCGATGCGGTGCTATTTGAGTCCATTTAAAATCGTACCACACTGAATCCTATGTGAATTGCACAGGAATGGGAAGCATTTCTTGTGCGACTTACATGCGGGTTACAGTGAGAACCGGGGCTAAAGCATATTCTTAAAATTAAAGCGTAACTCCACCCAAAAGGGGAAGTTCGGCTTTAAGGACTTAACCACTTGCCGACCGCCACAAGTACATTTACTGCGGCGGTCAGCCCCATACAGGCAAAGTGACGTAGTACTAGGTCGCTAGCCTGAGAGCCTCTAGGGGGGTGAGCGCGTATAGCCGGAGGCGCGCTCCCGCCCCCGCTCGTTCCCTAACAAGTCTGCGTGTGTGACTGGCGGACTTGATGTCTGCCAGTCACTCGCGATCTCCCCGTGGAGAGGGAGAAAGGCAGGCGGCTGAGGTAAACAAAGCCGCCTGTCATTCTCCCTGGTGTAACTGCAGAGATCATACGATCCTGCTATGTAGGATCGTATGCCTCTGTGGTTACATCACTAGCCACACCCCTTTACAGTTAGAAGCACACCCCTAGGGACACACTTAACCCCTGCATCACCAATAAAGTTAACCCCTTCCCTGCCAGTGTCATTTTTACAGTAACAGTGCATATGTATAGCACTGATTACTGTAGTAATGTCACTGGTACCCCCAAAAGTGTCAAAAATGTCAGTCAAGGATCCGATCTGTCCGCCGCAATGTCGCAGTCCCGCAAAACAAATCGCAGATCGCCGCCACTACTCGTTTAAAAAAAAAAACACCAAAAATGACAGAAATCCTTCCCTTAGTTAGTAAACGCCATAATTACGTTTTGCGCAAACCAATCAAAATACGCTTATTGCGATTTTTTTTTTACCAAACATATGTAGCAGAAAACAAATTGGCCAAAAATGTTAAAAAAATTTTGATTTTTACATTTTTTTGGGGGAATTTCATATAAAAAAAATGTGAAAAATATTGTTATTTTTTCAAAATTGTCGCTCTTTTTTTGTTTATAGCGCAAAAAGTAAAAATCGCACAGGTGATCAAATACCACCAAAAGAAAGCTCTGTTTGTGGGAAAAAAAGGACGTCAATTTCATTTGGGTATAGCGTCGCAAGGCCGCGCAATTGTCCGTTAAAATCACGCAGTGCCGAATCGCAAAATAGGGCCTGGTCAGGAAGGGGGTAAAATCTTCCGGGGCTTAAGTGGTTAAAAGTGCCAATTGTGCAAGAGAAGCTGGGCACAAGTCCTTAAAGCAGGACTTCCCCACAAGCTTTCACAGTTGGGTGTCCATAGTGGAGATGTCGGCACCGGGCACCGAAGACAGCGGGTGAGACCGCCTGGGGTGAGACCGCCTGGGGTGAGCCCACCGCTGGATCCTGGGACAGGTGAGTGGCTGTTTTTTAAAAGTCAGCAGCTACACTTTTTATAGCTGCTGACTTTTATTTTTACCACAGGTGGCTGGAACTCCGCTTTAGGTTATACACATTTACTACCTAATAACCCTGTGATCTATTTTTCAATAAATCATTCTTAGCGTGTTTATCTGCCTCTTTGTACCATCCTCTGTGAGCTCTTGAACCTCTATTCTTCATCACTTCCCTTTTGTTTGGAATAAGCAGTGCATGTTACTTGCAGTCATGTATACTTCTCTATGCACACTACAAAACTCATAGTCCATAATCCCAAGTCCAACTCAGGAATGAGCAAGTAAAGCTTCATGTACACTTGGCTGTCATTTACTGCAGCCATGGGAAAACGCAAAATCGCAGCAAAATTGTGGAAGGGAGAATATGGGGAGTGGCAGGGGATAAGTATTAGTTAAGGAGGGGAACTTGGGGAGGGGGAGTGCTAAGAGTGGCGATTTAGGGGATTTGTGTTGGGAGGGGGCAATCAAGGAAAACGTTTTGTGCTGGGGGGGGGGGGGGCGGGTTGTTGGGAATTTGTGCTGGGAGGGGGGATTTTATGTGTACTAGGAGGGGACATTTTAGGAGCAGAGAAATTGTGCTAGGTGGGATACATTTTTTTGGGGGGGGGAGTCAGGGTGCATTTGAGCTAGAGGGATTTGGGGGGGGTGCAAAGATTTTTTGCTGAGAGGGGGGATTTCAGTAGGGGGGCAGATTTGTACTGGGAGGAGGAGGAATGTATGCTTAGGGATAAGCATGCAGATTAGTGCTGAGTGTTTTTGTGGGGGGGGGGGTTATTTTGCTCACACATAATGCTCATACATCCTGGGGGGCACAGTATGGCGGAGTCTACTTCAGTGGTTTCCTGCTTCCAGCAGCATTAGCCAGGTACAGTATATACATAGTTACACAGGTCCAAGCTGAACCAATGTAACTACAAAGAACCTGCTGATACCTGGAATTATTCTTTATAAAAAATACTTGTTGGAACAAGCCCTTAGGTGTTCTACCTGGCAGGCTCTGAATAGGTTTTTATTGGAGAACAATGACTACTTACAAAGGATTTCCAGGCTGGTGAATCACTCCAGTTCTGGAGGCCCTCAGTCTTTCCAAATGTGCTAAAAACATTTTTATTATGCAAACACTCTTGGCCCTAGTGTAACAAAAGTGTAGTAGTGTGGAATAGTTTGCTTAGTTAGTCAGTTATTTAGTTAAAGTTTAGGTATATACTAGCAATGATACTATGATTGTTAAATTGCACAAGGCGGTCAAAAGATCACAAACTGCTATGATAACATATCAACTCTACTGACTAACTATAAAACGATATAGGTGCATTACTTCTTTTTGCACTTTTTTTGCTCTGAGAAGGAAAAAAATATGTTCACATGAGAAATAAGTAAACACAAGTATTACAATGCCGTCAATTATTATTGTACACTGTAGATTTGGTATTTTAAATTTGGGTTCTTTAACCACTTTACCACCGGAGGATTTTGCTGTCTTACGTCCAGGCCACTTTTTGTGATTCGGCACTGTGCGACTTTAACTGACAATTGCGCAGTCGTGCGACGCCATACCCAAACGAAATTTACGTCCTTTTTTTCCCACAAACAGAACTTTCTTTTGGTGGTATTTGATCACCTGTGCGATTTTTACTTTTTGCGCTATAAACAAAAAAATAGCGTAAATTTTGAAATAATAACAATATTTTTCACATTTTTTTATATTAAATTCCCCCCCAAAAAAATGTAAAAATCAAAATTTTTTTACATTTTTGGCCAATTTGTTTTCTGCTACCTATGTTTGGTAAAAAAAATCACAATAAGCGTATTTTGATTGGTTTGCGCAAAAGTTATTGCGTTTACTAACTAAGGGAAAGATTTCTGTCATTTTTGGTGTGTTTTTTTTAAATAGTAATGGCGGCGATCTGCGATTTTTTTTGCGGGACTGCGACATTGCGGCAGACAGATCGGACCCTTGACTGACATTTTTTACACTTTTGGGGGTTCCAGTGACATTTCTACAGTAATCAGTGCTATAAATATGCACTGTTACTGTAAAAATGACACTGGCAGGGAAGGGGTTAATTTTATTGGAGAGGGAGGGGAGGGTGGTGCTTACTAACGTGTGTGGGGGGAGGTGACTGAGTGACACAGGGACAGATCGCATGTTCAGCTATGCTGAACCCTGCAATCTGTCACTGTTTGTCACTTAGGAGATCCGCCCGCTCTGTTTACACAAGCGGGCGGATCTCCAAACTCGATTCCCAGAGGATCGGGGAAGAGCGGCGGTGATCACCGCCGCTCCTCCCCTGGCCCGACTCCCGCTGTGACTGAAAACAGCGGGAGCGAGCCTCCGGCGGCGCGCGATCGCCGCCCACAAGGGGAGGAGTCCAGCGACGTAGGTCTAAGTCGCTGGACGGAATAGAGCCACTTTGCCGCAGTACAGTCCCAGTGACTGGTCGGCAAGTAGTTAAAGGGTTTAATAATGAGCTACAGATACCAAAATAAAATTTCGGTGCTCCTGACACCAACATAACCATAGAAAATTATGTATCATTCATAAACAGAATATTAATTCCAAACTAAAACTCTTAAATTGTATGTATAGATAAAACTGTTTTCAGTTTTGGATAGGCTATGGAAGGATTAGACCCCCGCAATATATATATATATATATATATTTTTTTTTTTGCGGTCTATGTACCATTGGGGAAGTTTCCTTCAACTTCTTGCCCCAGAGAAGCAACAAGAAGCAAGAGGAAATCTCCCTAAGTGCGAGGGATTGGATTGCCCTCTTAGACAGTTGTCCCCAGTAAAAGTGTTCCTATTGGAAGAATTTCCCTCACCTCTAGTTCTGGAGACAATGCTAAAAGTTTGTAATTTCCCCTTTTTTCTTTCTCCATGACAATAGTCACCAGAACAAATACAAGGGGGGAATCTTCCCAGTGGGGACACAGACATAAATTGACAGTGGGTCTAACTTGTAAGGGCATCAATTGGTATTAGCATCAGTAAACCATGCACAAGACAGACATCCAGAAACAGCCCTGCTTTTTTTTAATCAAGGCATCAAGCAAACAGTTTTCAGCGCAGGAGAGCTTTGTACAGCAAGTTCATATTATAAAACAAAGGAAACATCTGTTTGTCCGAGTTGCTAATTAAAGGACAAGTATATAAACACCCTTCTAAACAGAGCACTTGCATCGCTAAACTTCTGCATGAGTCGGGGCTAGTAGATATATGGAGGGAACTGAATCCCAATGTTAGACTTTACCCACTTTTCTCACCCACACAGCACCTACGCAAGGATTGATCACATATTTGTCCCCCTGGTAGCACAATACCTTCTTCCAGGAAGGCTATTATTAAGGATATGCCTTTTTCTGATCACGCTATGGGAGTAGTAACAATATCCCCTTCCCCCCAAATCACCGACTTTCTTCCAATGGAGGCTGAATGAGTCTTTATTGAGCGACCCTGTTCAGTGTCAACTGATAGAAAAGGAAATTAGAGATTATTTTGCAACTAACGATACCGAGGATATTACCCCGGACACTTTGTGGGCAGCCCATAAGGCAGTAATTAGAGGGAAAATTATTCAATTAACTACACATAATAAGAGACAGTGTAAAGTGGAGATCTCCAGATTAGAAAAGGAATTCCAAAAACTTAGCAAAGTCCATAAACGAAACCCCACCCAATTAACCTGAACCCAGCTTGACAAAGCAAGACTGGCCCTAAACCTCTCCCTTACTACGGAGGCGGAAAAGCACCTCCGATGGTCAGGTGCTAGATATTATGTCCTCAAGGATAAAATTGGACCCAAACTGGCTATGAGACTACACCCTAGGCCACGCACACTCGCATTTCCTAAAATCCGGACTCTTTCAGGAGCCATATCCCAAAACCCCCATAACATTATGAGAACCTTTCACGACTTTTATTCCAAACTCTATGGGAAGGAGAAAACTATCTCAACTGCCTCCATGACCCAGTTCTAACAGGACCTCTCACTCCCGACATTGGACCCCCTACATAGATCTTCCTTAGAAAAACAGATCACGGAAGCTGAGATTATGGCAGTAATTAAGTCTTTGAAAGTTGGATCCGCTCCGGGCCCTGACGGCTTTTCTTCGGGTTACTATAAAACCTTTACATCTACCTTTTCCCCTTATCTCCATATATTCTTCAACAACCTTAGAGATGGACATGGGATGGATGGGCTATTAAACCTAGCTTATATCTCAGTGATTCCCAAGCCCGAGGATACTACAGAGGTAGCCAACTATAGACCCATATCTTTGATTAACAATGACTTGAAAATATTAACGAAAATATTATCTAATAGGCTTGCTCGTTTTATAGGAGACTATGTCCACAAGGATCAGTCTGGATTCATTCCAGGCCGACAAGGCCCCGACCAAATCAGATGAGCGATAGACATAGTATCGCCATTGCAATCCGCTTGGGATGGGGGATCTCATCAGGAAGGACTGCTACTATCCATTGATCTGCAGCAGGCTTTCGATTCGGTCACATGGCCGTATTTATTTGAGATTCTGACCAAATGGAATTTTAGTTCTAATTTCCTTGGCATACTTAGAAGTTTATACTCTACCCCTAGTGCACAAGTTCGGCTCTTGGGACAATATCCAGACCCCATCAATATATATATAGGGGGACCCGGCAGGTATGCCCCATCTCCCCCTTGACCTTTGCCATAGCCATTGAGACTTTGGCCATAGCAATCAGAAGTCGCCCAGGCGTAAAGGGTGTAATGTGTGGTCAAATGGAACATAAATGTGATTTATTTGCAGCTGACCTACTATTATTTATTACATCACCACTTGTTTCTATCCCCAACCTCCTTATAATGCTCAAGGACTCTGGCAACTTATCGGGACTTACTGTCAATGTAATGGCACTTTTCCACTGCATGGAACCGAATGGTTCGGCTTGCTTTTGTGCTTTTCCACTGCTGGTACCTCATGGTATGGTGTAGGAACGGTTCGGTACGGTACGGTGGCGCTTTTCCACTGCATGGAACCGAACGGTACGGCTCTCAAAAACAGTACCACCTCGATTGTGGTTCCAAGAGGTACCATACCCGGTACCATATCCCACAATCCTTTGCATGCAGTCACTACTAGCCACTGATTGGTCAGAGAATCCCACCCACCCCGTTGTTATCCCACCCACTTAACTTTAGTACTACTTTAGTGGAAAAGCAAACCATACCGTACCGTACCGAACCGTTCCAACACCGTACCATGCGGTACCAGCAGTGGAAAAGCAAACCGGGCCAAGCAGGGCCGAATAGAGCCGAGCCGGTACTTGCAGTGGAAAAGTGCCATAAGCAAGTTTAGGGCCTTGAACATTTCGGTTAAGGAAGATACATGAAACCTAGTTCGCTCCAATTTCCCATTCCTTTGGAATAATGATTACATACCGTACTTGGGAATTAACCTTACGCCAAACTTAGCCTCTCTTTACAAAGCTAATTATCCCCCAATGTTCAAAAAATTTCAAGGGGACCTACAAACTTGGGCCAAACATAATATTTCATGGATTGGAAGGATCCACTCCATTAAAATTACCTTGCTCCCGCGCCTTTTATATCTTTTCCGGCCCTTGCCCACCCCGCTTAAAACGGAGCAATTAAACAAATTCCAATCTAAAATCATCCAATTTGTTTGGGAGCAGAAGGGATATAGATGCTCTAAAGCTATTCTTTACAGACTTCGAAAACAAGTGGGACTGGCATTGCCTAACTTAGCTAAATACTTTCACACTGCCCAACTGGCTAAATTTTCCATGATATAATCCAAAGGTAGAAAACCGGATTGGACTCACATCGAAGTCAATCAATACCCCACTTTAATTTAGACTACATAGCCTGGTGCCCCACGAGATTGAGACTGCCGATCCTATCTCCCACTCTATTACACTCTATCGCTCTTTGTGATCGCATTTACAAAAACCCCAACGTAGTCTCTGAACTGAGACCACTCGCCCACTTGTTCAATAATCCTAGTTTCACACCGATGCTGCATCCACCTAGGTTAGTATAATTCTCAAAAAAATCAAATCCAAAGCCATACTTCTCTTTTAAACTCAGGTCAGTTCCTGGCTTACAGAGTGCTCTCTATTAAGTTGCCCAAAATAAACAGGCTGCATTTTTACCTTTTTAGTGTTCTGTCAGCACTCAGCCCTTTCACTCGAAAACAGGTTCCTTGAGGAGACAGACTGTGAGATCTGTGAGAGAGCATTGGGCATAAGCAGCTTACATCTAGAAGGTTTGTGGACAGCTGAGACTCTGCCCTGCTCAGGTTCCTTGTTACATCGACATTTGGTCTGGTCAGGAGTGATGACTTACACTTTCCTCACAAGGCCTTGTCTAATCAGATAATGCCATGAAGTGCCATGAGAAAATTTAAACCCTGCAACCTTATAGGCTAGGTTCACACCTGCTCACAGTCTGCAAGCTGGATGCGGGTGCAGGAATCACACCTGTTCCCACACCCACAACCACCCGCAGCCAAATTGTGCTGCTCTTAGAAGACACGTGGGGCTACCATTCATTCTGAATGGCACCCCCACACATATCAGCCCGTGGCGTGTTTGCAGGAAACGCAGGCAAATAGTCAAAAAGACCATGCGGTTTCCTGCGTTTTTAAAGTGGATGTAAACCCTATTCATGATATCTGACCTGGGCACATATATCTGTAGTGTTTACATATCTCTCTCCAAAGCCTTAAGTCACATGTCTTTCTGCTGCTCTGTTCCTCTGTTATCAGCATGACAACTTCTGACAAGCTCTCTGACACAGCAGATAAAAGCAGCTCAAAATTTGTGTCGGGAAAGGGACTTAGAAACAGATAAGCAGAGATCTTGTCTATTCACAGTACAGCTCTGCAAGTTTCTTTGTTCCTCTGCCTATGTGGAGAATAGGTTAATGATTTTTCGGACGGATGTCCTGTTGCTAGGCAGATTAGACTTTTTTTCTAATCTACCTAGCAAGTAGCAACAGCAGCACATAGCTAGAGAGAAACTCTTAAAGAAAAAATATTTATAGTTTATTATAAAAAAATAATTTTAATAATATTATAATAATAATTATAAAAAAGATGTATTTTTTATTTTTGTTTACTTTTTTTTCTACTTCTTTTTTATTTTTTTATTTTTTTGCAACAAACCTGGTGAAGCCCATATGGATGTGCCTCCACGGACCCTCATTATACCAGCTGTGTAAACTGGACATGCCCTGAGCTGCATTTGTGGCCTGTTCAACATTTGTTTCACCCAGTAATTATTGAAGGATCCTTGCAATATATATTTATCCAAATCTCACAGTCTCAATGCACAGACAAGGAAATTTGCCTTTTATCTAATGACAGGAAAAGGGAAGGCATGGTATATGCCCCTTTTTCCTCATGGGAGAAGTGGCAGGAAGATAGGTTTATTCGTTTTCTAGTCAGGTTTAGGCGGGATTTCCCTTATTTTTCCTCAGGGAAAAAGGGCGGGAAGAGCTGCCTTATGTAGCCTGAGGGCTGAGGGATCACGTGTACTGGCAGGTGACAGGCGCACCTGCAGAGTACACGTGATCCCTGAGGAAGCTTCTAGAATAACCTTGGGGGCCTATAGAAAGAGGGTCCGTATGAAGGGGGCTCATTCGCCTCAGAAGCAGTGGCGGCTGGTGCTCAAATTTTCTTTTTGGGGGGGGGGGGGGGTGCAAACAGAAAAATGTAACAGGTATTGCTTTGCGGCAAAAGACGATGTAAAAAAATTGCGTGACTTTGAGGTTTGCAAAAGTGTGAAAGGGGCCTTCAGTAATAAAGGTATAGTGTGCCCCCTTTCAATGCAGAGAGACCAGCGTGCCCCCTTTCAATGCACAGTGACCAGCGTGCCCCCTTTCAATGCACAGTGACCAGTGTGCCCCTTCAAAACAGTGACCAGCTGCCCCCTTCAAAACAGTGACCAGCGTGCCCCCTTCAATGCAGTGACCAGCGTATATGCCCCTTTCAATGCAGTGACCAGTGTACATGCCCCCTTTCAATGCAGTGACCAGCGTACATGCCCCCTTTCAATGCAGTGACCAGCATACATGCCCCCTTTCAATGCAGTGACCAGCGTACATGCCCCTTTCAATGAAGTGACCAGCGTACATGCCCCCTTTCAATGCAGTGACCAGCGTACATGCCCCCTTTTAATGCAGTGACCAGCATACATGCCCCCTTTCAATGCAGAGATCAGCGTGCATGCCCCCTTCAATGCAGTGACCAGCGTACATTCCCCCCAATGCAGAGATCAGCGTGCGTGCCCCCTTCAATGCAGTGACCAGCATACATTCCCCCAATGCAGAGATCAGCGTGCATGCCCCCTTCAATGCAGTGACCAGCATACATTCCCCCAATGCAGAGATCAGTGTGCGTGCCCCCTTCAATGCAGTGACCAGCATACATTCCCCCAATGCAGAGATCAGCGTGCGTGCCCCCTTACTTACCTGGAGCAGCAGCGGCGGCGGTGGGCGGTGGGCAGCTTCTCCTTAGTCCCACGGCGTGGCTTTTCCTCAGTCCCGGCGGCATGTCTCCTCCAGTCCTCCCGCTCCCGCCTCCTCCTCGGCCAATGACATGGGGTTTGCCTTGCGGCCAATCAGGAAGCGCGTATCGGACGCGCTTCCTGATCGGCCAAGAGGAGGATCATGTGACAATAGCGAATTTTCATTTGCTATTGTCACACAATGTGTGGGCTCGGGGCGCACTGCTCTGCGCCCCGGCTCCACCCTTTGCATCACCCTATTAGAGCCTCTGGCTTTAATCAGGTGATTTAAAAAAAAACCCATTAAGCTCCATGCGTCCAGTGCCCCAGCATGCAGATTAGGGGGCCGGACGCATGGATGGGGGGCGCCCTCAATACACCGGCTGCCATTGCTCAGAAGGCATCAAGCTGTGGAGTTCCCCACCCCCCCTCCCTTATGTCGCAGCTGTTATTATGTGGTGGGTCACCTTTGTAGCTATGCAAAGGGGGACTAGTGGTATTTTATTGTGAATTGGGAGTTATAGAAATAACTGACTGTATTTATTGATACAGCCTGAGCCGTAGTGGCTAGGCTGTTTAAGTGTTTTTAAGTTGGTATTTTATGAGTCATGAAATATTTTAAACCAATAATAAACGGTTGCGGCCAATTTATTTCCAAAAATTCTTGGTGTCTGCTATATTTATTAATTATTAATGTTATATTATAGTTAAATCATTTTAGTTTTGGTTAAAGAGATTAAAAGAAATCCTGCCTACTGTCCCATTGTTTCATTTAAGGCTCCATTCACACTTGTGTGACTTGTCAAGAAACTTTAGACATCAAAGTTACATGACAAGTCGTTCCCCGTGTTTTCCAATGATCACCAGGGCAGCCATCAGAAATGTTGGGGCCCCTTACACAGCTTTAGGCCTGGGCCCCCCGGGCCTGACCACCAAGTTACATCCTCCTCCTGTGCCTGGGCCTGTGAATGCATTTGATTGAATGCAAGGACACCAGGGGGTCCTAGCAACTAATAATTTTGACAGCGGCGGCCAGGGGGAGGCTGGGAGGCGGGAGCCAGTGCAACGGGTGGCACCAGCAAGAGTAGGGACTAGTTGCCACTGTAGGGGAGGAAAGGAAAAAAGGGGAGGTGTCAACTTGGAGCCTGGGAATCCCTCGGGACTGGGCCACTCGGGGCGCCTGGGCCCCCTACATCTGTATGGGCTGTACCCCCCTGATGGCAGCCCTGATGATCACTATTCATATATGCGCGACTTAAAGTTGCAGCAACTTCAAAGTAGTTCATACACTACTTTGGTCCGACTTTCATGCAACTTGAGGGCCATAGACCTCAATGTTAACTCTCACAAGTTGTATGAAAGTCGTACCTGAATGTTACACAATGCAACTTGTGTGCAACAGTCATCTATTATCACTGGTCAAATCTAAAGCTGTATTCGAGTTGCACCCATCCGAAGTTGCACTCCAAAGTCGGTGCAAGTGTAAATGGAGCCTTACACCAACGGGCTACGCCTTACACAACATTAAGCACTGTGGTACATAGAACTGAATGAAATTCAATTTTGTGACATCTAAATAAAGTTAATTAAAAAAAAAAAAGGTAAACAGTGTGATATGTTATAACAAAAAGCCCACTGCCCCTACACAATGCACACCAGCAGCCTCGTGTTATACAGAGTAAAATGTGAGCCTGCTGGTGTGAATGGGACCCTAAAATAGTATTTCAAAGCACAAGATAATATGACAATAAACTGATTTTTTTTCTTTTCAAATTTCGGAATTGTAACAATGGATTTATTTTCTTGCAGACAAAACTGTATTGAATTCTATGGGCTATTTTTGATTGACCTTTGGACTGCGGGTTTGTTCTTTAACCAAGGTAAATTCTATGTATCCTTACATAATTTCTATCTGATTTGAAAAGCATTACCCTCAATCTCATAGCATTGTAAAAAAATAAAGAATAGCAAAGAATGTTTCTAGGCACAGTTTGGTATGAATGTGGAAACATCAATATAAAAGGAAATGCTTTGGCTTTCCTTTCTTCTGCTGGGCACGTTTGATGATGTCCCCCCTGCGTCATGTAGCAGTGTTTGCCCCATTGTTAGCTAAGGCCCAAGCACTGCATTATGGGAAGGAGTCACATGCTCTGCTCTTCCCAGATGGAAGCATACATTTTGCCATAACTGAGATAAAGAAATGAGGGGGAGAACACTGTGAAGGTGAGAATAAGCGGGTCAGGGCTGGCCTTTAAAGTGTATTTCAATGTTTGCAACAAAATTGGTTTAACAACTACTTCATATTTGTTACATTTCCCCATTCACATAGCATAACTTAAAAAATAAATAAAAATTGCATCTTCCTTTTTTATAATGCTCTATTCTGCATCCTCCAGCAAGGAAAAAAATCCTATATAGTTCTTTGTTTATGAGGGGGGTGGGCAGCTGTGTTTGCCATAATTTTCCAGTCTGTACCGTCTGGGCAGATCTTTATTATCGATTGTAACTAGATTTAAGATCTAAAGGATTAAAGGTTTAGATCAGGGGTGTCAAACTCAATTTCATTGTGGGCTGCATCAGCATTATGTTTGCTCTCAAAGGGCCAGTTGTATCTGCAATATTAGATGTCCAGAGCACCCCCTCCCCCTCCTTATATCATTTGCCAAAAGCCACCCCACCATTGGAAGTCAAGAATCCACCACCCGCCCTTACATCAGTGTACCCCCTTCAAATGTGCTGCTGCTAGGAAGAAGTGAGGGGCAAAGCTGAGAAGCAGAAAGTGCAGGGTCTGGGGGTGGACCAGAGTAGGGCCAGAGCCAGCTGATTGAATGGTAACAACCAGGGGGTAGAGAAGACACAAGGGGGTGCTTTGGCTGCACAGAGAGGAGCAGGATCTTTAGGAAGAGATCTGTCCTCCTCTCTGCTGTAGACTGATGGAACAAGGTGGGGACAAAGACGAGTGGCTGCCGCGGCTGCATGTTAAGTGGCCTGGCAGGCCAGATTTAGCCCCCGGGCCTTGTGTTTGACACATGTGGTTTAGAGGCTGGGCTTCTTACATTGTATGTTATTGAAGACATCTAAAAGCTAAATATTCGTTTAATATCAATGGGAACACATAACAAACAGAGGGTGGTTTTCTCAAATTTGACTGCAAAAGTAGAAATACACTTTAGTCCCAGTTCACACTTATGCAGATCTGATGCAATTCAAAATATTTTTTCCCCTCTGCATTTACAAATGATCCTGGCATAATGTTTTTTTATTATCTCTAAACATAAAGGCCAACTGAAAATTGGTTATTTTAATTGGTGGTAGCCACCCAAATAAAGGGAATTCTCAACTGTGTGATGCCAGCTTAACCACGTACAACACATATATTAAAGAGGACCTCTACTCTAAAACCTGTGTCCAAAAAAGGCAAGCAGGGGGCAAAAAGCTAGAAACCAGTATGGCCCACAGTCTACCTGCAGTTGATCTTTCCCCATTACTGACTTACCATGTCTTTTTGCTGCTTTGATCACCTTGGTAAAGATGTCAGAGGCAGAGCTGCCACCTTGTTGAATGGTGATCTCATGACTAATGGGGGAATAATCAACAGGAGAGGTAGAGGAAGCATAGATGAAGCAAAAGTAGGCATATTCATGCAGTGCCAGACCTGGATTACAGATTCCTCTCCAGCATGCAGCAAAGAATGGTGCTCCTAGGCACCGTCATACACCATTGGATTGACTTCTGTAAAACCACCCATACATGGATCTAAATTCTCTATTCCTTGCTGAATTGGAAAAATGTTATTAAAATCCTTTCCCGCTTAGGCCCCTTACACACAGGGCTTGCTCCTATAATGTCTGCCTGCCCAGCAGGGAATCTATCCTCTAATTCCTGCTGAGCAGGCAAATGGCTGGTCCATGTCTGCTCTGCGGACACAGACACAGCCCACTCTCCTTTATGGGCGATCGGATGAAAACAGACCACCTGACTGCCATCTGTTCCAATCCGCCAGAGAGATGGGCTACAGATCCCCATCCCTCTGTTTTTAGCCCATAGGATCGGATTTAGGTGGGTGTCACCACCGCCCCGTAGAGGAGACTGGGGGTCCGATCGGTTCACCTGTGTGAAAAGGCCCTTAAAGATTGGTAACAGCTCAGGAAATATCATCTCTTTTTTTCTGAGTAACTAGTGACAAGTAGCCCAAAGGACATTGGAAGCAGGAGAGAACCCATCATCAGATAAAGCAAGAGTATGATTAATGTGTCTGTGTGCGTAGGTAGTAGAAAGAGAGAAAGAACGTTGTTTTATAGTAGTAGTGGGCTTAGTACTGCCCATAGGAGATAATGTAGTCTGGAAAATAACATTTATAATGAAGACTGCTAATAAAACAAGTTATTGCCAATGTGCTTTTGTATTTTCAGAAATAGCAGCGCTGTTTGGCTTATTGTACATTTATGGCCGTCATGTGTATTTTTTTGGCTATGCGCAGTCTGCTAGGGGCAGGTAAGTTGGCCTCATGATCGTGTGAAGTATTTTATTACTGTGCAACTTTTTTTTCCGATTTCCCTATTCTGATTTTATCTTCAACTCTTTAACCATACAAAAATAAAGCAAAGTAATACAATTACTACAATAACTTCATTTTTCTATCTTCCACTTATTTAAAAAATTGTTTCCCTTATGCCACTCAAGCTATAATTCTGAAAATGTATTTAAATGGAAAATACATTTTTTTTGTAGCTGGTACTATCAAGGTCAAAACATCCAGATGAAAGTTTAATAAAATGCAATATTAATAAAATATATAAGCAGTTCTGGATACAAAAGGATAAAATGATATACTGCATATCTTTATCAAAGTACAATAAATGAGGGATAAACCCATTGTTTTATATCTACGGAAGTTAAGTTAGCTGAATAAGGTGTAGGCTATTCTGTACTGAAATCGTGTGATCAATAAAAAGTAAAATAATTGCACAACTGGTATTTTTTTTTTTTTTTTAATACAATTTTTTTTATTGATATTTGCAAGTGTACCAAACCAAGAACAAAAACAAGAATTAAAACAACATAAAAAGGTACAGTACGCCCACGCAGGGGCTGCATAATAAAATATCTTGTACTCCAAGCAACCGGGCAACTGTTACCCACCTCGAGGCAGAAAGACAAAAGATGTACACCGCTCCAAAGTTATCTGCAGGTGTGGAGTATAACAACACTACTTGCTGCAACCACCCTGGGTGCCTGCTGAGGTCCGCAACCCGGAACGTCCATATAACAGAGAGAGATGTGGCACATCCAGAGTAGTAAAGAAGTCTTTGGTTTATTGGTATTCCATACTCACAGGCTTAAAACATTGAATGAATGAGCACTTTGTGTGAAACGCGTCTGCTGAACATTGTGGTTCTCCTGTGTGTCATGTTTTAAGCCTGTGAGTATGGAATACCAATAAACCAAAGACTTCTTTACTACTTTGGATGTGCCGCATCTCTCTCTCTCTGTTATATGAACTTTTACCTGCCTAACAAAAGTGCCATGACATGGCCTGTGCTCCAAAAAAAGGTATCTAAACATACTGATACAATCAGTAAAAGAAGGATGTCCCCAAACCATAAGCTTGTTGCTTAATTATATCAGGGAACTTCCACAATAGTATCATGACCTATAAAGCATAAAGGGGGTAGCTGGATCAGCCAACCATTTGGACCATACTTTATAGCATTTCTTTGGGAACCCCTGTTAGCATAGGTTTCTTAATACAAAGGTAATTTAACATTGACCAAATGTTTCCAAAATGTAAGGGAAGGAGGAGCGGCCTTCTTCTATGACATACTTATAGCTTTACGAGCATAGAAAAGGATCAAGCTAAGCATGGTTTGTTCTGCTACTGTGGGAACCAACTCCTACACCAACCAAAAAGACAAAGGCTCGCGGTGGGCATAAACAATAATTTTGCAATTGTATTGACAATGGCGATCACCTCCTCCCAGTACTTGGCAATGATGGGGCAACTGGTAATTTCTAAATGAAACCTTGTCCCAAAAATGATCCCCCTATATCCGGATTTATATTGAGTGTAGATAAATTAGGTCTGGCTTGCCAATTTAGTGATTCTTTATTGTGTGTCAGACATGGCTAACCCTGGTTTCATTATATTTTTTAGGCTCCATGGATTTGCATTGTGCAGGTGGTCATTGATATTTCTACTGGTCATGTCTGCAACTGGAGTCACTAACAGTCTAATAGACAAGTACCTTCACCTGAACCTGCTGAAAAAAGTACAGCACCTGATATTAGGATAAAAGAAGAAGACAAATGATTACTAACATTTTTTTTTAGCTAATTTGTATCAAACGTTTAACAGTGAGCAAGTAGAAGATTTAAAATGGCTTCATTTTAAAGTTATATTGGAAAAGGCAGGGCAATGGTGCAACTGCATTTATTAGTTCCTATTATAAAAATAATGGAAGAAGGCATAACGTATTATGCATCAAGAAGCATACATCTCACTTATACCTTTTGCCTTTTGTGTCTCTGAGATAGCAAGTGAAGGGAAATATTTTCAATGAAACACTGACAGCAAAAAGGAAAACCCTATCAGGAGTTTTAACTGTTCCATACTCTTGTCTATCCAACCTGAAAAAGGGTTTTGGCTTTAGATATACTTTTAATTTTCCATTACCCATCTGTGTATGGGTGCTACCCCACCTAACAATCAACTATTTAGATACTCAGAAGCCAAAAAGAAAAATCAGTTTGCATTATGACATGTATTTTGTCTCTGTACCATGTTTGCCATCTGAAAGGCTGATGAAAGTGCAGATTTTCTGAAATTGTAAGATATAGCCTTGCACGGCTAGGCGTATAAAATAATTAAAGCTGGTTTGGGCAGTTTGAATAACTAGGGGACTATGTTGATGGGCTTTTGTTTGCCTCATAGGGGTTTTGCATTTCCATACAAGTCTATGGAAATGCAAAATGTGCTTGAAGCAGGTCGAATGTGGGCCACAAGGTGGTCAACTGCATCTGCCAATGTATTCTGAATAATCTCAAAAGTACCTTAAGGGGTTTTAAAGTCAGAAGGTTTTTTTTTGTATCTTAGTGCATTATATGCATTAAGATAAAAAGCCTTCTGTGTGCAGCAGCCCCTCTAATACCCACCTGAGCCCCCTCGCTATCCATCAATGTTCACGAGTGCCTCATCCATCTGGGATTTGCTCTCCTGATTGGCTGAGACAGCAGCCGTGCTATTGGTTCCCGTTGCTGGCAAACTCAGTGAACCACTGAGGTGAGAGAAGGGGCGGGGCCGAATGGCAGCTTCGTGTCTGAGTGGATATACAGAGCTGCAGCTCGGCTCAGGTGCCCCCATAGCAATCTGCTTGCTGTGGGGGCATTTAACAGGAGGAAGGGGCTAGGAAAGCCGAAGAGGGATCCAAGAAGAGGATCCGGTCTGCTCTGTGCAAAACCAACTGCACAGAGGAGGTAAGTATAACATGTTTGTTATTTTAATGGAAAAAAAAAAACGAGACTTCACAATCACTTTAAATTGCTGCTATTGACACAAGCCCAAAGTCCATTGACAGAGGCTCTATTTGTTTTCAGCTTTCTCAACCAAATCTATCAAATTCTAGTCTACCATGTGCAAATCCTACCTCTTCCCAAAAAGCCTTATAAGGGACACTAAGTGCAATTATTTGCAGGGACAACAGATAACCTTACTAAGCCACCTCCCCTTACCCTCCAACTGGAAAGTATGCCTTTGCCTTGTCAAAGCCAATTTTATAATGAAATGAAAAAGCTACCGAGATATTTTTTCTAGTTGAATGACTTGGTTTTCTTTTGGATATGTTTATTTCACAATTAAATCAGATAAATCAAGTATATTTAGTAAAGTAGTAAGATGAGTAGTAACTCATCTGGTCCTTTAGGACTGTAACCATATACCCTATACAGCGTGATCCCAGCAAACAATGTAGAATAAGTTCTTGTTTAGAGCTGTGCTGAACTCCAAGACGATCTAACAAAGTTCACACAGTTGTGCATTCCTCTAAAAATATTTAAATAGACACTGTCACCACTTTATACATACCTTTCCAGCACTCCCTGCTGTTTCATCTTCTCTCTCAACCATTGAAATAATGCATCAGCTGGTATCGGAGCCCAGACCTATGACCTAACCCTCTTCATCATGTGACAGTGCTCTATTTTAATGGTTTGCACTGGATATTTTGCAGTGTAACCATAGAACACTGGATAATGGAATATAAATTGTTTGGGGTGGGCTTTACATAAACACTGACCTTACCTGAATGGGCAAGGTGGCAGTGTCTCTTTAAAGTAGAATTCCAACATAACCCTAACTAATTTTAAAAATACTCCCACCCACCTCCTTACAGGTATGCCTACTATCCTGTGTAAGAAAGATGCATATACGTACCTTTTTTTATGCCATTTTAGTCTGGTCACATGATCCTGCTCTTCTGTGTCAGCCAGTATCGCTGCAGGGGAGATGAGGGAGCACCAACAATGGATGGGCTATTGAAACCTATGGAAGATGTCACCACTCCAGGCTTTAACAGGTTGTAGGAGGGGGAAAGGAGCATTTGTAAGAATAGTTTGGGTTACCTGGAATTCTAATTTTATATTTTTACTTTTAACTAACCTGGGAGCTTGACTCTGTTTGGGATATTAACCTTTTGTCATCCCTTTCGAAACAATACTCATCCTAAGAGAAGGAGAGGTAGCACAAGGAGATAATCGTTCTTTGCTGTATGTACATGTACTGACAAAAGTAGGTCCATACACTGCTTAGCAGGATGGAGGAATCAATGGGTTTTTAAACAAGACTTAGAGGTTGTATCACCAATTTAGGCAGAGCTGATGACTTATCAATGTGCTGCTGCTCCTTTGATGTCCAATCTACAAGCTGTGAACGGGCAGGTGACAGTACTGTATGACTTAGCACAGTGAAAGACACCACTTTCTGTGTTAGAGTTGTCTAGTAGAGGTGTATGAATAAGAAAGAGGCTAGATAGAACCTCAAATCCTTTGGAAGATAAGACAGTTTGTGTGTATTTCAAATGTGTATGTATATGCCTGTTTGCCCAGAGTTAAGCTTGAATTCAAGCCCAGGCCAAGCATATTTCTTCTATAAAAATATTTTAGTAAAAAAATATATACAAATGTATTTTGGAAAAGTGGTCAGAACCAGTGCGTGGTTGACCACATGTGCCTTTCATATTTTTCTAATGCTGTTAGCAGCCTTTCAGCTTTTGCTGAGCAGTCCTCATATAAGATGTTTAACTCCAACTTTTTATTTTTTTACATTGCATTGTCTCACAAACAAAAAGGGCATAAGGTTTTAAAATCTACAGCAGTGGTCTCCAAGCTGAGGCTCGGGAGCCGCATGTGGCCCTTTGCTTGCCCTTATCTGGCCCTTGGGGCACTATTCCTCACAATGACATCAATGATGGGGAACCATTCCCACTACTGACGCTATTGATGGGGTACTAGTCTCCTCATTGGTATCAACAATGGGGCATTATTCATCCCATTAAAACTGATGATAGGGCGCTGATGTTGGGGCATTTTCTACACCCACTGGTCACAGTCCGGCCCCCTTAAAGCCTGAAAGACCATAACTGGCCCTTTGCTTGGAAAGTTTGGAGACCCCTGATCTACAGTATATTGAATGCATGTTTATTGTTCAGTTATACATTGTTATCTTAATATATTTTTCACAATAAATGCAAACTTTTTTTCAAGGCTGTTAGTGATTAACATACAGTATTCTCTGCAGGGTATATTAAATCATCTCCCTGTACTCTGCCTCTCACTTTCTCCTAAATATCTGTGTTTTCATATATATATATATCCTGTCATGGCCATCATACCAGATTGCATTTAGAGAATGACAACCTGCATGAGGAGATTGTTGAGGTGCACATCACTTTTTGTCCAGGCAGGAATTATCATATCAATTCCTTTCCCAGCATGCATTTAATAATTGCCCTGTAGTGGGAAGGTTGAAATCTTCTTACACCCCTCCACACCAGATAGAGGTCTATACCGTAAGCATTATTTATCAACTGTCCAGAAGTTTTTTTTTTATTATATATATCCCTCCAGCTGTTCAGGAACTACAATTCCCATGAGGCATTTTAAATCTATGACATTCACAGACATAACTAGGCATGATGGGAATTGCAGTTCCTGAACAGCTGGAAGGCCATAGTTTGGACATAGCTGCTCTAATGTAAGGGGGACAGGCTCAACTGGTATTAGCAGTGATAAACATGCACAAGACAGGAACACCAAGGAACCGTCCAAACAGGTTTGTCCTGCACTTTTATTCAGCAATGCAGCAAACGTACTTCAGGGCAGGAGGGCTTTGTACAGCAAGTCCATAACATAAAAAACAAAAGATCTGCTTGCCCGAGCCAATAACTAAATTCAGGTCAATTTCTGAATAACAGGGTATTCTCAATAGGTTGTACCTTTTTAGGCTCTGTTTACATATTGGTGTCTCGGATCGTGGGTAGAATCGCTGCGATTCTGTTTCGATCCTGATTCAGTGAAAATCGCAGGACACTCGTGCAATTTCCGTGACTTGCAGTGGCACCCCAAACGTGGCTAAACTTTCCGTGATTGTCGCCCGACAAATCGTTGTAAAATCGCGCAAACAGAATCGTGGGGCGCCTGTTGCCCAAAAAAAGTACAAGAACTTCTTATAGGCAACAGGCGTCCCACGATTCTGATTGTGTGATTTTACCTCGATTCGTCAGGCGACAATCGCAGCAATATTACGCCGCGTTTGGGGTGCCATTGCAAGTCACGGGAATTGCACAGACGTCCCGTGATTTGCAATGATTTGGGTTTGCCGGCAGAATCGTGGCGATTCTGCCCATGAGCCGAGATTCCAGTATGTGAACGGAGCCTTAGTGTTCTGCCAGAAGTCAGCTTTTTCACCCACCAGCAGGCTCTTACAGCAGAGAAAGCAATAAATAGAGCTCAAATATTTAAAGGTCTGTGCACAGCTGAGACTATTTGCTAGGTCTGGATAGCAGGTAAGATGTGAACCTAGGAATGGAGGCTTTCTCCCACTCAAAGCTCTACAAAGTCTCGGCTCTAGGACCAAGAAAAGGAATTAATTTGATTCTCAGAAAACAAAAAGTCTGTTTTCTCCACATCAGTCACAAACCCTGGAATCAGACACAAACTCTGGAACCCCTCACCATGTGTAGGTGAGAAATCCAGGTGACACATACAGTATCTCACAAAAGCGAGTACACCCCTCACATTTTTGTAAAAATTTTTATGTTAAGAAATACACGCAGTGGCTGATGCCTTACCAATCTCTATATAACAGCAGAACTCCCTGGTGAACGACATGGGCTTACCTGAGATGGGGAGTCTAAGCACCAGCTGGTCTTCACCAGAGCACCTGATAATAGGCTGGTAGTCTATATACAGTATATTATATATATATACATATATATATATATATATACATACAGTATCTCACAAAAGTGAGTGCAACCCCCACATTTTTGTAAATATTTTATTATATCTTTTCATGTGACAACACTGAAGAAATTACACTTTATTACAATGTAAAGTAGTGAGTGTACAGCTTGTATAACAGTGTAAATTTGCTGTTCCCTCAAAATAACTCAACACAGCCATTACTGTATAAACTGCTGGCAACAAAAGTAAGCACACCCTTAAGTGAAAATGTCCAAATTGGACCCAATTAGCCATTTTCCCTCCCCGATGTCATGTGACTCGTTAGTGTTACAAGGTCTCAGGTGTGAATGGGGAGCAGGTGTGTTAAATTTGGTGTTATCGCTTTCAGTCTCTCCTACTGGTAAATGGAAGTTCAACATGGCACCGCATGGCAAAGAACTCTCTGAGGATTTAAAAAAAAGAATTGTTGCTCTACATAAAGATGGCCTAGGCTATAATAAGATGGCCAAGACTCTGAAACTGAGCTGAAGCACAGTGGCCAAGACCATACAGGGGGACATAACAGGACAGGTTCCACTCAGAACAGGCCTCGCAATGGTTGACCAAAGAAGTTGAGTGCACATGCTCAGCATCATATCCAGAGGTTGTCTTTGGGAAAAAGATGTAGGAGTGCTGCCAGCATTGCTGCCAAGGTTGAAGGGGTGGGGGGTCAGCCTGTCACTGCTCAGACCATACGCCGCACACCACATCAAATTGGTCTGCATGACTGTCATCCCAGAAGGAAGCCTCTTCTAAAGATGATGCACAAGAAAGCCTGCAAACAGTTGATGAAGACAAGCAGACTAAGGACATGGAATACTGGAACCATGTCCTGTGGTCTGATGAGACCAAGTTAAATTTATTTGGTTCAGATGGTGTCAAGCGTGTGTGGTGGCAACCAGGTGAGGAGTACAAAGACAAGTGCGTCTTGCCTACAGTCAAGCATGGAGGTGGGAGTGTCATGGTCTGGGGCTGCATATGTGCTGCCGGCACTGGGGAGCTACAGTTCATTGAGGGAACCATGAATGCCAACATGTACTGTGACATACTGAAGCAGAGTATGATCCCCTCCCTTCGGAGACTGGGCCGCAGGGCAGTATTACAACATGATAAGGACCCCAAACACACCTAAGATGACCACTGCCTTTCTAAAGAAGCTGAGGGTAAAGGTGATGGACTGGCCAAGCATGTTTCCAGACCTAAACCCTAATGAGCATCTGTGGAGCATCCTCAAATGGAAGGTGGAGGAGCACAAGGTCTCTAACATCCACCAGCTCCGTGATGTTGTCATGGAAGAGATGAAGAGGACTCCAGTGGCAACCTGTGAAGCTTTGGTGAATTTGGACATATTCACTTAGGGGTGTACTCACTTTTGTTGCCAGCGGTTTAGACATTAATGGCTGTGTGTTAAGTTATTTTGAGGAAACAACAAATTTCCACTGTTATAATATAATATTTACAAAAACGTGAGGGTTGTACTCACTTTTGTGAGATACTGTATACACCATTCACAATCCTGCTAGACAATGCCTCACATACCTTCCTCTTTGCTCAGGCCTGTGAGGAGGAGCACATTTTGCAAACCTACAATGGATGCATGCCAGTCCATCTGCATTCCCCTGGCCTTTTTTTGTCATAAAATTGAAAGGCTTGCAGAGCTAGAAACCATTTTATTACCCTTGCATTGTTTCCTTTGTTATGAGCCATCCACTGTTTTGAAGAATGATATATAATCAATCAGAACTTTCTGCCCAAATGGTAGTACTCCAATGACTGTAGTGCCCACAATATGGTCAGACACTCTCTTTCCACTTTTGAGTAGTTTCTCTCTGCAGGGGTTAGTTTCCAGATGAGGTATGCTAGTGGATGTTCTTCATTCATTTCCAGTGTAAGGTTCAACACAACAATGGTTGGCCAAAGGCAATTTAGAACTCTGTTGTCTGGAGAATGACTTCCTGGGTACAGTCTCTCCTAATGCAGTTACCTGCACCCGGGGCTTCTGGTAACCAGATGTGTGTCCAGATGCAATAGTAAAGTCCCATTGTCTCTTGCAGGATGAAAACGGATGACTGGTAAACTGCACTGTCCCTTGCAGGATAAAGGTGGATAAAGGGACTGTGCTCAGGGGTCACCAATGTGGCTGCTAATGAGCTTTTAAGGCAGTAAACAGGCATCTTAATAGAGGCATTAGTTGATGAAGTTAACTAAATCTTTTGGAAAGATGGTAGGAAAAATCTTCTCCAAAAGGAGAAGGTATCCATCACCTACTGACGCAAAAAGTGGAGCCTCACAGAATGGTTGGGGTTATTTAAGGACACTAGCGAGCAGACCCAGCAATTTTCCTCCGGTTACTCCAATTTGCTCCCACATTCCAAAGACATGCTGGTAGGTTTATTGGCTCTAGTTTAAACTGGCCCTAGTATGTGTATGTATAAATGTAAGTTAGAGACCTTCGATTGTAAGCTCCTTGGGGGCCGGGACTGATGTGAATATACATTATATATGTAAAGCACTGTGTAAATTGATGGCACTATATACAGTATCTCACAAAAGTGAGTACACCCCTCACATTTATGTAAATATTCTATTTTATCTTTTCATGTGACAACACTGAAGAAATTACACTTTGCTAAAATGTAAAGTAGTGAGTGTACAGCTTGTATAACAGTGTAAATTTGCTGTCCCCTCCAAATAACTCAGCACACAACCATTATTGTCTAAACTGCTGGCAACAAAAGTGAGTATACCCCCAAGTAAAAATGTCCAAATTGGGCCCAATTAGCCATTTTCCCTCCCCTGTGTCATGTGACTCGTTAGTGTTACAAGGTCTCAGGTTTGAATGGGGAGTGGGTGTGTTAAATTTGGTGTTATCGCTCTCACTCTCTTATACTGGTCACTGGAAGTTCAACATGGCACCTCATGGCAAAGAACTCTCTGAGGATCTGAAAAATAGAATTGTTGCTCTACATAAAGATGGCCTAGGCTATAATAAGATGGCCAAGACTCTGAAACTGAGCTGCAGCACCGTGGCCAAGACTATACAGCGGTTTAACAAGAAAGGTTCCACTCAGACCAGGCCTCGCCATGGTCAACCAAAGAAGTTGAGTGCACGTGCTCAATGTCGTATCCCGTATCCAGAGGTTGTCTTTGGGAAATAGACATATGAGTGCTGCCAGTATTGCTGTAGAGCAGGGGTGGGGAACCTGCGGCCCGCGGGCCGCATGAGGCCCGCACGATCGTGACGTCTGGCCCGCATGATCGTGCTGTCCGCCCCCCCCTCTCCGTGCCGCTGTGTCAGAAGGAGCCGATGGCTCCGTCCTGACACTGAGTCTCCGAAAAGGGTGGACCTGAGGCGCAGAGCAGTGCGCCTCGAGCCCGCCCATTTGTGTGACAATAGCGAATGAAAATTCGCTATTGTCTCACGGATCCTCCTCCTCCTCGGCCAATGCCATTGCCGAGGAGGAGGCGGGACACGGAAGGACTCGAGGAGACGCGGGGACTGAAGAGAGGAAGCCGCCGCTACAACAGGTAAGTCAAGTGCACTGGTCTGGGGGGCTTGGCACGCTGTTCACTCATTCACCCATTGTAAGGGGGGACGCTGTTCACTCTGCATTTTAAGGGGGCACGCTGTTCACTCTGCATTTTAAGGGGGAACACTGTTCCCACTGCATTGTAAGGGGGCACACTGTTCACTTTGCATTATAAGGGGGCACGCTGTTCACTCTGCATTTTAAGGGGGCACGCTGTTCACTCTGCATTTTAAGGGGGCACGCTGTTCACTCTGCTCACTCTGCATTTTAAGGGGGCACGCTGTTCACTCTGCATTGTAAGGGGGCACGCTGTGGTCTCTCTGCATTGTAAGGGGGCACGCTGTGGTCAGTCTGCATTATAAGGGGGCACGCAGTGGTCAGTCTGCATTGTAAGGGGGCACGCTGTGGTCAGTCTGCATTGTAAGGGGGCACGCAGTGGTCAGTCTGCATTGTAAGGGGGCACGCAGTGGTCATTCTGCATTGTAAGGGGGCACGCTGTGGTCAGTCTGCATTGTAAGGGGGCACGCAGTGGTCAGTCTGCATTGTAAGGGGGCACGCTGTGGTCAGTCTGCATTGTAAGGGGGCACGCAGTGGTCAGTCTGCATTGTAAGGGGGCACGCAGTGGTCAGTCTGCATTGTAAGGGGGCACGCTGTGGTCAGTCTGCATTGTAAGGGGGCACGCAGTGGTCAGTCTGCATTGTAAGGGGGCACGCAGTGGCCATTCTGCATTGTAAGGGGGCATGCAGTGGTCATTCTGCATTGTAAGGGGGCCCGCTGTGGTCAGTCTGCATTGTAAGGGGGCACGCTGGGGTCAGTCTGCATTGTAAGGGGGCACGCAGTGGTCAGTTAAAGATTAGCAGTCCATCACTCTTTTAGAATACTTAGAAAAAAGGCCACAAACAGCTTAGGGGTGTTTTGGCTAATTTACTACCTCACTTATTCCTTTGATCCTATCTGGGATTCTAAACGTAATAAGTGATCAACACATTTTTTTAATGTCAAATGTTCCTTGTTGTATCTCTTTCATTAAAATAATATTAATAATAAATAACCACGGTGCTAAATAAAAAAATAAAATCCAAATTTATTACAGAAGAGAAGCTACTCACTAATCATATCAAATAAAATGAACTACAAAGTAAGTGAGTGATACAACAAAAAAAGAATGATGTTACAGTGGAAATACAAACACTATCAGTATATTAGGAAAAACTGCAGTACAGAAAAGTTACAGAAAAGAAAAACAAGAGAAATAAAGGTGATACGTTACGCAGACCTCCTGGTCATCTTAAGTCTGGGCTCAAAGAGAATTAATGCAGAGCTTTGACTTGCTTTTATATACCTTCTCTACCCAACCCCCTTTAAGTAAAATAAAGAATAAATAAAAAAAAAAAAAAAAACACCCTTAACTTCCCTGGTGGTCAGATTATGTCCATATTTCTGTGCTAAAAGTGGTACATTCTTTTGCATGGAAATCTGTTGTTTTACATTTTAAAACTCACCTTTCCCTGCCGTCCTCCCCCGCCGTCCTCCCCCGCCATCCTCCCGCTGTCCTCCCGCTGTGTGCTCGGCCGATGCCGGCACCTGTCTTCCGGTTCCCTTCCCTGCGAGCGTTGCGACGCAGGGGGTGGAACCGGTGGCAATTTCAAAAATGTAAATACACTAAATGACATGATACAAAGCTGTGATCCTAATGGATTACACTTTATCATGCCATTTCACCACAGGATTGCACTTGGTGACTTTTCCAGTGCCCTGCCTGTGCTTTTCCAGTGCTTTGTACCTGTAAAATAGAGAACGACCATGGTGTCCAAAAAGTGTTCTTTTTGTGCAAAAGCGCTTTTAGACAAACTGGAAAACAGCGACAGCGAAACGGAGTTATTTGAAGAACTGAGCGATAGCGATTCGCTGGAAAATTCGTCATCTGGAACGGAAAGTGACGACAGCGACGATTCTGATGTCTCTTTCTGGCACATCGCCCCGTTGGAAATTCTGAAGAATCATTTGATATACTTCCCAAATTCCACAAGGTATGTGCCAGAAAGATAGCGTAGTCCCGCCCCAGGGACGATACGCGTGCGGAGGGAAGGGAGGAGACGCTGACATCACCCGCTGTCTTCCGGAAGCAGCAGTGTTGTATGGACACACTGCGTTCATCTGTTATTATCTGTGATCCATGATCTGGCATTTAGTAAGAGGCTTTTTATCCATTGCTTTTAATAAATTGTTTATCATTATTACACTATGGTTTGCCATCCTTTCTTTTGCACGGTGCCGTGGAGAGTTATCTTGCTCTGAAGTGGAAGGAGCTATTGTGGGCCAGTTTCCCTTCTGAGGATATCCTTACCTTTGTGCTGGAAATTCCATCAGTGTTATCTCTGTGCCGTGGAGTAGAGAATGGGATTATATGCCTAATCTAGAGCCCGATCCGGCTGCTGAAAGTTGTGTACACACTAGCCGAAAATCGGACGATTTCACCGCGGATGGGAATTTTCGGCAGATTTTCTACTAGTGTGTACCCCACTTAAGTGATATATGTCCTGAGATGAGAAGCTAATCTATGTGGTGGTGGATGCTGTATTGTGAACACTTGTCACCCCAATTTTGAGGAGCGTGTTTCCAGCACACAAATTTCTATCACGGGCCTTCTTGCATGGACTATTATACTTTTATTTGCTTTCTATATGTTTTATTAATTTCAAGCGCTGCACTATTTTTACTGTGGGTGTTCCAGAAGGAGACATCAGAATCGTCGCTGTCGTCACTTTCCGTACCTGATGATGAATTTTCCAGCGAATCGCTATCGCTCTGTTCTTCAAGTAACTCAGTTTCGCTGATGTTTTTTTCCATATCATCTAAAAGCGATTTTGCGCAAAAAGAACGCTTTTTCCAGGCACAAAGAACTGGAAAAGCACAGGCAGGACACTGGGAAAGTCACCAGGTGAAATCCTGTGGTGAAATGGCATGATACAATGTAATCCGTTAGGATCACAGCTTTGTATCATGTCATTTGTGTATTTACACTTTTGAATTTGCCGCCGGTTCCACCCCCCTGCGTCGCAACGCTCGCAGGGAAGGGAACCAAAAGGCAAGTGCCAGCAATCGGCTCTGCACAGAGTGGGGAGAGAGTGTGAGGACGCCGGGAAGGACAACGGGGGAGCGCAGGGAAGGTGAGTAACATTCTGGGGTAATCCCGAGTGTGGCTCGGGGTTATCACTTCTGGTACTGAAAGTTAACCCCGAGCCACACTCAGGAATACCGCCAGGGGGGGATTAAAGGAAATGTTTGGCCAGTAACTTAAGAATGCCTGTCAGTTAGAGATCCTCCTCCCCTCCCCCCAAGTGATTCCCTCCAGGCAAGGGACTGCATTGTTTATAGATACCATCTTTATACCAAGCAGCATCGTGGACAAAAGAAAAACAGACCTTCCCAGATACTAACTCTAGATAAAATACAACAGACCTTCCCAGATACTAACTCTAGATAAAATACCAGAGCTAGTTTATGATGTCAGCTGTTCTCAGAATATCCAGGCAGTGTTCTGAAACTTTAGAGTCATCAAAAGTTCATAATAATGTTAATTTCAGGTAAAAATAATTGTAGACTTCAATATTTCCATTACAGGGGTAAATCAATTTATTATATTATGGCAACTCAAAGCAACACAGTTTAAATCAGTGAACAGACAGTTATACCAATCATCTAACAACTGGCACTCAAAGGGCTATAGCAACATTAAATTTACCTACAACAGCCGCTGTCTCTGTAGCGGCATTAACTAACCAGCCCAAAGAGCGTGGGTGTTTGTTTCTCTGGTGAATGGGGTACCCCCAAACATGTCTGAAAGTACCTGGCACCTGGTATTCAACATTGGCCGGCTTTTGGTGGGGCTCTACTTTGGATGGTGCACTGTCCCTTTAGGAGTGTTGATAGATGACAGATGCTAAGCTGCTAAGAAAGGGCAGTCACTGTTTGGGTTAAAAAAGTGTGGTGGGCATTTAGGACATGTAGGTCAGCTCACCACTTTCTGGCAGGCGGCTAATGTTCCAATGGCTTGGGAATCTGCAGTTCTCAGCGATCAGGCCCTGGATCTTCACACAGGCTTCAGTCTCTCAGTTCAGACCCTGAAGACAAAACAACTCTCTCAACTCAGTCTTTGAAGGCAGCTCCAGCAAGCTCAGGTGAAGGTCCGTCCGATCTCCCTGATTTTGGGGAACAGCCACAGCAACAGGTCCTCTTAGCTCCTCTCTAATGGCTCCAGTCCCTCAGATGTGAGGCACAGACCCTGACCGCAGGTCTGTCCCCATGACTCTCTTCCCAGGACTGTCTCGATCTCAGCAGATTTGCCTAGGAAAAAGGGTGAACCTCTCCCTTTTTTCCCTTTCACTGACACCAGCAGAGGGCATCATTCCTGCCACTGACACAAACAATAAGGCACTATTTCTTCCAATGACGCCAACTATTCCTTCCCCCTAAAATCAAAAATCTGGCAGTACTTCCACTGGGCACAGTCTGGCCCGCCTAAAGTCTGAAGGACAGTAAACTAGCCCTTTCTGTAGATAGTTTGGAGACCCCTGCTGTCGGCCATTCAGAACCCCCTGATGAAATAATCCCAGCTAGATTCCCCTGTTCTGCCTTGTTGCTAGGATGTTCCAGCTGTTGGGCGCTGACCCCCTGCATCACAGAAACAAGCGTTCTCCCTCATTCAAAGCCTGGCACATATGCCTTCTTTCCCCCCATGGAGGAAATGCTGAGCTCAGCCACTGCTGCCACAGGAGAACACTAACTACTGTGATGCTGAGGGTGAACTGCAAATGGCTGAAGCGTACTAGCAACAAGGCATGACAGTGGAATGCTCAATATAGGGTTTTTCATCAAATGGCCTACAGGTATGCCAATTAAATGAATCAACGTTTTTCAAAGCTGCAGTTTATTTTTTACTTACTAGGGCTAGGGTTGCCAAAGCAAATATGAAATTTCAGCCTTTTAGCAGAACTTTTTCACTTTTCAAATCTGTAATTTTCACCTGTCGTGTTCAAAATTGTTTCACAGTCTTTTTCTCTAGCACTATATTCTAATCTGTTTCTAAAAACTTGCTAGCGATAGATTTCAGTTGACTTTAGACTATCCCAAAATGGCTGAAGCAATTCCCCTCTGTAGAAAAGCTGCTGAAAAGAGACACTAATGTGCCAGCATGTAGAGTGTGTGACATTAGAGGAAATAATGTTCTGCGAGTCCGTTTAAGAGTAAGGTCTGTGAAAGATCCATCTTAGAGAGTGCAGCATAGCGGTACTTCAGAGAAACATCTTTTTGGATTCTTCTAGTCAGATTCCTGCTTGCACAGCGCCTAGAAGACAGTGCAGAGAGGCTAGAACAGGCCAGAGAAACTTTAGAATTGGTAAGTATACACATCTTTCCTTTAACAGGGTAAATAGAATAGGCTTAGAGTGGGGGTGGGAGTGGAATTAAGCTTAATTAGGTTTTGACTTGCCTTCCACTTTCGGCTTGGTGTGATTTCGAGTGCAAGTTTGAAGTGTGACTTTCATGCAGCGTTGCACTCTTTGGCACTCATGTCACACAAAAGTCGCAACAAAGTAGTGCAGGAACCTTTTCAAATGAGTATAGATTGGAACAGATGCCATTGAAACCAATAGGCTATGACTTGTCATGCAATTTTATGTGTCCAAAGTTGCATGACAAGTCATACTAGTGTGAACGGAGCCTATAAGTCAATCTGTTACTGAATTGGCCAAGCAAAGGTTCCTCTTTAATGCCACCCCCACACCTGCTTATAATTACCTTCCATTTGCTTGCCTGGCACTCTGTTCACCTGCGGAAATCAGATGAAAATGCCCTTTGTAAGCTCCATGTGTGACGGTGTGGCCAAACTGAATGATGGAATAAACCTTAAGCCCCTGATTTAACTGGAGGATTAATGTGTGGAAGAGTCATCGAACCCAAGGCTCCTGGTCTGGTGTAGGATCAAGGAGCGCAGGGAAAGATCAAGCACATCCCACTTAAATAGATATTGATATTGATGAGAAAAATCATGTGGAATTTTGAAATTTGTGATGTACCTGTTCTTTTTTAACAGTGATGTTCTGTGCCCAAACAAGCACTTGGATCGCTTACAAATTAAACAAAAAAAAAACTATAAATGGGAAACTAGAATGGGACTATTTTCCAGGGTGAGCATAAAGAGGTGTAGGGGCTAGCATGAAAGTGAGCCTTGACATATTAACCTAGCGGGCACATTTACCCCACTTGTGGTGCACTAATGTGTGTTGGTGCACTGCAGTACCATTCTTTGTGAATGGCACCCCAATTCACCACCAAAATGTATACGTGCTGCAATGTACAGAACAACATACACTATATTACCAAAGGCAAGGCTTTATTTTCAGCAGGAACGTGGGGGAACACAGTCCTGGCACCTCTAACACTGAATGTTTGTAATAGCAAGGGGTGTGCTCAAGCTGCTGTTGATGCTGGCTGCTGGGGAATCTATTGTCACTGATGAGGATCTGTTTTTGTGTGAAGGTCTGTTGTTGCTGGTGGGGGGTCTATTGTTGCTGTGGAGTCGTATGTTGCTGGTAGGGATCTATTGTTGAGAGAGAGGTCTATTGTTGCTGGCTGCTGGAGGATCTATTGATGCTGGCTTCTGGGAGATCGTTTGTTGCTGCATGGGGGGGGGGGTCTAATGTTTCTGGGGGTGGTATTTTGTTGTGGGTGGTCCATTGTTTCTGTGTGGGGAGGGGTCTATTGTTGTGTGGGGGAACTATTGTGTTGGGTGGGGTCTATTGTTGCTGGGTGAGGTCTGTTGTTGCTGAGGGGAGTCTATTGTTGCTGGGGTGAGGTCCATTGTTGCTGGGGGAGTCTATTGTTGTGTAAGGGATCTATTGTTGCTGGGGTGGGGTCTATTGTTGCTGGGGTGGGGTCAATTGTTGCTGGGGAGATCTATTGTTGCTGGCTCCAGGCAATCTATTTTACTGCTTTTCTTGTTATTAGACAAGAATAAATCCCATACCAATTATTTAGCTCCACAAAATGATACTTGGGAAAGTACTGGGAGGTGGGTAAGGGGTGGAACCAAGCGACAGTGTTCAGAGGAGGGTGGGGTGGAGACAAGGGGGGACGCAGAAGGGGGGAGTTTCTTTACCTATTCTCTGAGAAAAAAAGCCCTGACAAAAGGTATTGGGACACCTGCATTTACACGTACATGAACTTTAATGACATCCTGGTCTTAGTCCGTAGGGTTCAATATTGAGTTGGCCCACCCTTAGCAGCTATAACAGCTTCAACTCTTCTGGGAAGGCTGTCCACAAGGTTTAGGAGTGTGTCTATGGGAATGTTTAACCATTCTTCCAGAAGCGCATTTGTGAGGTCAGCTACTAATGTTGACGAGAAGGCCAGCCTTGCAGTGTTCACTCTAATTCATCCCAAAGGTGTTCTATCTGGTTGAGGTCAGGACTCTGTGCAGGCCAGTCACGTTCCTCCACCCTAAACTCGCTCATTCATATCTTTGTGGACCTTGCTTGGTGCACTGGTGTGCAGTCATGTTGGAACAGGAAAGGCCATCCCCAAAATGTTCCTACAAAGTTGGGAGCATGAAATTGAATAAAATATCTTGGTATGCTGACACCTTAAGAGTTCCCTTCACTGGAACTAAGGGGCAAAGCCAAACCCCTGGAAAACATCCAAACACCATAATTCCCCCTCCACCAAATGATTTGGACCAGTGCACAAAGCAAGGTTCATAAAGACGTGGGTGAGCGAGTTTGGTCCAGCTTGGCACAGTGTAAGTATGCATATCTCATACCTGATAGGCCACTGTAGTAAATGGTGCTACTACAGCGATTGCTTCAATCTTCCGGGTCTTCTTCTCTGCCTACAGCAGATGGCACACTTGCCACTGCTGTCATTCATAGATTCCCGTGGATTTTTTTCAATGAACATAAGGCATTTTCTGATTCGATGAGGTGTAGATTGCACAATCACAGCCTCCTCCTCTGCACCTCATCCAATCAGAGAAAACAAAAACAAAACAAGGCATTCTACGTATGGCGGCAGTATCAAGCGAGCAACCGCCTGTGTGCAGAAGGTAAACCACTCGTGCAGGACCCGAGCAGAACTCAGAAGATTGCGGCTATCACTGTAGTAGTGCTGACTACTACAAAGATTTACAGCTTCCTCAGAGACCCATCAGGTATGAGATATGCATACTTATTGGTGCCATGCTGGACCAATGTAACTATGCAATACAGATCATTTCTGGAACACAGGTCTTTACCTGTTTGTTTTAATAATCCTTGTGGCCTCCCCCTTTTCGTCTCGTTTAGGACTCTCTTATGTGGTACGTATCTACATACTTAATACTCGTTCTGTGAATAATAGATGGTATAGTCACAGTTTTGGTACAACAGACACTCTGTATTTTGTATAATTTATAAAATGTACTAGATGTATTACCACTGTTTGTCATTAATTGCTATGTTTCTCATACCCCTAGTCTGAGATTTGTTCCTTTTTGGACCATTGAGAAAGGCGATTGACCGAAACACGTCTGGTCTCTTTTATAAATCTCAGCCACCTCCAGCCCTTGAGACGTAACTCATGGCCACTTGTTTTTAAGTGTTTGTTTATTGTATCATGTTTTCTTGCAACTTATTTTTGTACAATATTTGCTAATAAAATTATTTAAATATATCTACTACTCAAGTCCTGGTCATTGCCATTTAAAGTCCCACTCTCCAGGGGAATTTTTCTTTTGGTCTATCATTTAGGGATGCTGGCAATTTCCAGGATAACCACTGAATCTGAATCTTCTTTTCTTTCATTTCTGGAATTCAGTCTGAGTTCCTAGGCATGCTTATCCCTCTTCTCCAAGACACTTTCACGACACTGGTGCTTAGTCGGTGGCTACTTTTAAGTGCTTGAGAAAGAAAAAGACCGAACCTAGGCTGCCTTAAAGTGGAGTTCCGGCCTATTTTGCAACTTTAGTGATTCCTGGAGTGCTCGCTATGCTGATTGACAATTGGGCATTTTCAATTTTTTAGGGGGTCCCTTACCTTATTTTCAGGGCATTTTTGATTATACTTCCTCCTTCTCCCCCCTCTGTGGCCACGGCTACTGACATCACTTCCGCCTTTGCATTGCATCCTGGGAGCTGTTTGTCATCACTTCCAGGAGGCTGGAATCAGGAAGAACTCCAAGAACACTCCCTGGAATCAGGAAGAAGGACACAGCAGATTACACTGCGGCTTCAGATGCCCACGTCTAAGATGGCCGCGCCCAGACAGCGTTTTTAAAAGTAAGAATTTGACTAAAATCCAATACTAAACACCTTGTAAGTATGAGAATAGCGATTCTGTAAAGGGCGATGGATTAGTATTATTGGGGGATTTTTAGTTTAAAAAGGTATTTGAGGCTGGAACTCCGCTTTAATACAGTTTCTTTTACACAACCAAGGATAAGGATACATGAGAAATGATTCGACCACGGATGATGCAACTGATCATTCAGAGTAAACACACTTGTATTGTTTAGATAACATTTTATTTCAATGTATTTTTTTCATCAAAAGTGGTATGCCAATATCACTTTTTTTTCTACAGCCCATTAATCTACAATTTCAAGAAACAATCCGATAGAAAATCTGAAAACGTTAAAAAAAAAAAAAAAATCGGCTTTGAATGGCGAAGGTTGTTGTAAGTTGTACAGTCCAGATTTAAAATGAAATGCTGTCTGAAGTGTAAATCCACCGCATTGATGATGAGTCAGAGAAAGAAATAAAAATACTCTATTTTAAACAAACAGTATATATATATATATATATATATATATATATATATGTATAGAATTATTTATATATATATATATTTATTTTATTTATATATTTGTGCAGACAATAGACCCAGTGATATCTGCATTTTGTAAAAAGATATTTACACATAACCTTTTTAAACATGTACATCAGCACCATAATTAAACAAAAAAAAAAAAAAAAAAAAAGAAAGAAAAGAAATCTAACCTTCCTCTGTATATGAATTGGTCCCAATGAAGATTATTTGGAGGAAGCTTTAAAATATCATTAGAGATCGCTCTTCTATTACCCGCAGATTATGCCACTGTATCTCCCTGCCACCTTTTGTATGTGACGGTGTACTGCTAACAGGAACAATGCTTTGTGGTCTGGCAGTGTTAGATGTTTCCCTTGTTTCTCCCTCACTTGGTAGACATCTCCTTAAACTGGCTATACACCAATAGATTTTTGAGCACACATTTGTACGAAAATATTTTTTACATTCGATCAATGGATAAATGTCATTCTAAAATACTTCAACATTTCATTTGCTTTTAACATTCAGTTTCGGACTGAATGTAATTTCTTGAACGAAAACCACATTCACTGTTAGAAATTCGTTAGTTCTAAAGCATTTTTTTATCCTACTTCTTCCAATTTTCCTGTGTGGATGAAAATGAACATTGATTTGACTCCACTAACCATTTAGAAAAAAACAAATGTTCCTAAAATGAAATATTTTGAATGAAATTCTACTAATTATAGCCAAATTTACACACAGTAGAGCCAGTGGTTTTAAGGGCTGATTTCACATAGTTATACGTATGAAAAAAAATAAATAAAAAAGGTGACGAGCTGTAGGCCACCAAGCATCAACCCTTCCAATCATAAATGTCTTCAGCTTTACTACATAACAACTCTCATTGGGATCTATGGACCTAGGCGTGATTGCACTTACAGTATCTCACAAAAGTGAGTACACCCCTTACATCTTTGTAAATGTTTTATGATATCTTTTCATGTGACAGCACTGAAGAAATGATACTTTGCTACAATGTAAAGTAGTGAGTGTACAGTTTGTATAACAGTGTGAATTTGCTGTCCCCTCAAAATAACTCAACACACAGCCATTAATGTCTAAACCGCTGGCAACAAAAGTGAGTACACCCCTAAGTGAAAATGTCCAAATTGGGCCCAAAGTGTCAATATTTTGTGTGGCCACCATTAATTTGCAGCACTGCCCTAACCCCCTTGGGCATGGAGTTCACCAGAGTTTCACAGGTTGCCACTGGAGTCCTCTTCCACTCCTCCATGATGACCTCACGGAGCTGGTGGATGTTAGAGACCTTGCGCTCCTCCACACTCCCTTTGAGGATGCCCCACAGATGCTCAATAGGGTTTAGGTCTGGAGACATGCTTGGCCAAGTCCATCACCTTTACCCTCAACTTCTTTAGCAAGGCAGTGGTCGTCTTGGAGGTATGTTTGGCGTTGTTCTCATGTTGGAATACTGCCCTGTGGCCAAGTCTTCGAAAGGGAGGGGATCATGCTCTGCTTCAGTATGTCACAGTACATGTTGGCATTCATGGTTCCCTCAATGAACTGTAGCTCCCCAGTGCCGGCAGCACTCATGCAGCCCCCAGACCCTGACACTCCCACCACCATGCTTGACTGTAGGCAAGACACACTTGTCTTTGTACTCCTCCCCTGGTTGCCGGCACACACGCTTGACACCATCTGAACCAAATAGGTTTATCTTTGTCTCATCAGACCACAGGACACGGTTCCAGTAATACATGTCCTTCGTCTGCTTGTCTTCAGCAAACTGTTTGCAGGCTTTCTTGTGCATCACTTTATAAGAGGCTTCCTTCTGGGATGAGTGCGGCGTATGGTCTGATCACTGACAAGCTGACCCCCCCCCCCCACCCCTTCAACCTCTGCAGCAATGCTGACAGCACTCATACGTCTATTTCCCAAAGACAGCCTCTGGATATGACTCTGAGCACGTGTACTCAACTGCTTTGGTTGACCATGGCGAGGCCTGTTCTTAGTGGAATCTGTCCTGTTAAACCGTTGTATGGTCTTGGTCACCGTGCTGCAGCTCAGTTTCAGGGTATTGGCCTTCTTTTTATATCCGGTTATCTTTATGTAGAGCAACAATTCTTTTTGTCAGATCATCAGAGAGTTCTTTGCCATGAGGTGCCATGTTGAACTTCCAGTGACCAGTATGAGAGAGTGAGAGCGATAACACCAAATTTAACACACCTGCTCCCCATTCACAGCTAAGACCTTGTACACTAACAAGTCACATGACGACGGGGAGGGAAAATGGCTAATCGGGCCCAATTTGGACAATTCCACTTAAGGGTGTACTCACTTTTGTTGCCAGCGGTTTAGACATTAATGGCTGTGTGTTGAGTTATTTTGAGGAGACAGCAAATTTACACTGTTATACAAGCTGTACACTCAATACTTTAGATTGTAGCAAAGTGTCATTTCTTCAGTGTTGCCACATGAAAAGGTATAATAAAACATTTACAAAAATGTGAGGGGTGTGCTCACTTTTGTGAGATACTGTACATCAGCGTTCCTCATTTGCTTCTGTGTATGCAGAGTGATGGGTGACTACTGGGCCCTACAAATCTCTCACTTCACTGGGTATCATCCCAGAACCGTCTATAAGAAAATTTCAGACATATTCGTAGACTGAGACACTGACCAATATGTATTTATTTATGCTGGTTCCTTATTATTTAGTAAAATGCATGCATCTCCCTGCATGATAAAGCATTCCAATAGAAATTTCACACATTCCTTGG
This sequence comes from Pelophylax lessonae, assembly GCF_965119305.1. Classification (NCBI taxonomy): domain Eukaryota; kingdom Metazoa; phylum Chordata; class Amphibia; order Anura; family Ranidae; genus Pelophylax; species Pelophylax lessonae. The sequence continues at coordinate 651,665,477 of NC_138768.1, forward strand.
TGGTTACTTACAGCGTACAGCTCTTTAAAATATAGGGCAAGCTGAATTTTTTTGTAGTTACATGTATTACCGCACAAGCGCCAATGCTTGGTAATTCACACGTTAACATGCTGTGTCGGAGCAATCCCTTCAGGCTCATTCACACCTTTTTTTGTTTACGTAACATATGTGCCACCTCGCCACATAGGATGTGGGGTCCTGCAGTGCAAGTTCATTACCCCCTACTAAATGTATGTGTCAGATTGACAATATAAATAGCACGACAATGGACTGCATAAAGTGCCATGTGTTAATACATGTTGTGGTAACTAGCGTTAACGTAATAGTATGAAACCAGCCTTATGCAGTTCTGTAAACATGAACAGTAAATGCTCAAAATGCATGTGTCATGCAGTTTTATGCATTTTTAATGTATCTTTACCATGACAAATCCCTATTCTGAATATATCTCCATCACTTTGCCTAATGAATGAAGAAAACTTCACACTTTTCACACAAATCCATACATAAATGCATTCATTTATGCTTGTCAAAAATGCATGTGACTGCATATGCATAAGAGTAAAAGAGCCCTATTTAACAGACTTAAAGGGTAACTCCACTTTCGTAAGAAAAAACGATATAGCGTATGCAATTGCAACACAAATCATATTGTAATTCAATATTATTAAAAATGACCTTTCCTTTTCAATCTGCAGCTGTTGTAGTTTTCTGAAAATGCAATGCAATATGGCTATCTGGAGGTGCTCTGTACACAGAATGTGTACTGACCACACCCTATCATTTCATCAACATAATTTCCTGCTTGTGTGATTGGCTCACCAATTTTCCCAGAAGTCTACCTAAGATGCAAGTCAGATTTCTGGCATCCCCTGCAACAAAAATGTCATTTTTGGTGAGATACTCCCAATAGGAACATGTCTAAAGGGATGCAGGCCCAGCAGCTTTCCTCATTAGAGCCCTGCAGCTGCCACAGCTGACAGATAATTATGAAACTACTCCCATTTTACTCACTCAGCACAGGGGAACAAATAATGATTTCTTCAGAATAACAAAAGGTAGGAATCTGCAAAAAAGTTTGTTAAAATCCTTGTAATGTACAGAGATCACCCAGAGGGGAATGTTTTTTTTTCTCAACAAAAGTGGAGTTACGCTTTAAGCCCTATTTACCAGACTTAAGCCGGCCATACACAGTTTGAATCTCAGCAGGAACTGGCCGAGATTCGCAGCATGTATGGGCAGGCTAAATGTACCCATGTTGTGAACATACCCAGTGCCGGGACAAGCTCAACCAGTGCCCAGGCCAAAGATGTTAAATTGCTCCCCCACCCCCTTTCATTATGTGCAACCTTATGAGATGTAGGGGGAGAGAGAGCACAGCCCGCACCTCCTCCTGGCTCTCTCCTCCTTTTCTTGCCGCTTCCAGTGCTGGGCTGACAGAAGTAGTGAAGTGACATAGTACTTCAAACCAGCTGCAAAAGCCAACCTAAACACAGATGCAAGTTTTATCTGGACAGCTACTGTAGAGTTAGAGTGACTGTAGCTGTACATTACTGAGCAATGATGTGCTACTGCCTGTGTGCCCTTCCTGCTGCAATAGACATTTAAGATGGTTGTAAACCTCAGACATGAAATATGAACAAAGCTTATTGCTCTTTAGCAGTGATGGCGAACCGTGGCACCCCAGATGTTTTGGAACTACATTTCCCATGATGCTCATGCACTCTGCAGTGTAGTTGAGCTTCATGAGAAAAGTAGTTCCAAAACATCTGGGGTGCCAAGGTACGCCATCACTGCTCTACAGCAACCTTTTTCAACCAGGGTGCCCAGGCACCCTGGGGTGCCTTGAGGTTTCTTTAGGGGTGCCTTGACAAAATGCCTAAAAATTGCCACAAAATTGTATACAAGCCAGCAGGTGAATGAAGCCTGCCTTTTAGTTACACATAGCCACAGGATTTTATTGTGCACTATTTTGACCTTCTAGCCGCCGGCGTCCTAACAACCAATGACCCTCCCCTCTCTCTGCCCCTCTCTGTCACTACCAGTGTACAAAAGTGTATTGAATTTGGAAGAATAAATCTAACATTGGGTGTCCTATGTGTGGATGTTGATGTTTTAGAATAGTTTTTTACATTTTAGAATGGGGTGCCTTGAGACAGTCCATCATTTGAGAGGGTGCCTTAAGATTGTCTATAATTGTAAAGGGTACCTTGACTAAAAAAAGGTTGAGAAACACTGCTCTATAGTGTAGTGGTTTTCTTGAAAAAAAGGTGACAGGGGAGGGGGCTCTAGCTGATTGACAGTCTCAGCTCTGTTCCTGTGTGCTGTGAGAAAGGGGTGTGTCTATTCCTTCCAATCAGCTCTCACAGCTCTCCTCACTGATGTAACTTCAGCCCACCCCCTGCTTTTTAGAGCTGAGAGATCATGTGTAGATTCTGCACTTTGAATGGATATAGGGGAAAGAAGACTGTAGATAAACAGGCACAACTTATACAGAAGGATTTGTTTATTCTCTGTGTATCCCCTGAGGCCAGTCACTTCACTGGGTATATGTAAGTGTTTACAACCACTTTAATTCCAAAGTGCTGTGACTGCTTTCCTGTAATTGTTTTTGTGTTTTGCACGCCAAATTGCCTCTATTTTCAACTTATTTCAAAGCCACAGAAACAATTAACTACCTTCCATGATACTTTTTTTATTTGCACTAACATGCAAATTTTCAAGACAAATTTTAGGGGTATGTCCCCTTCTTCAAGGTCCAAGCAGTACTGCGGAGTAAATCCGGAGATAAAGCTCCTGGACCATCCCCAGCTTTGACAAGTTGATATTAGGTTTTCAGTTAAATTATATCAGTCTATTCCCAGAAGAAAGCAGGTGATGCAACACATCTGTTTCCTGAATCCTCAAGCGGATATTCAGGAAGTATATATTTATCTACCCTCCATGGTTCTGGAAACCTAATAAAAACCCACAAGGTATTTATTTTGCCTCATTTTACCTCAAATTGAAAAATGAATAGTGATATGTTTATTACCTGACGTTTTGGCAAATGTGATTAGAATATCTTTATTGACCTTGGTATACAACACCAGTGATCCCTTTATATGTAGCCACATTGGACATTAATTGGTTCAAGGACCATGAGAACAGAAGATAAAAAAATGAACAGTATCTGGTACATAATATTACTTCAGCCCTTAAAACAGCTGTCTCTACTGTGCCCATGTGATTAGCATAAGAAGCAATATCTACTACTTGTAAGCATTTCACACTTTGAATTTCCCATACATAAGCAGCATTTTCAAGCTTTGTTTATAAAAAACTCTGTCTGATTTGGAATCTGGCATAAAATAGACATTTAAGCCTGGTGTTACCATTATGAACATTGAAAATCCAAAAGACAATATTGCTTTGTATATTCCTGTAACCTTTCACTTGTAAGTATCTCGTAAAACATCCAATAGAAATACTATATACCGTATTTAGATCAATTTCTGGTGTCAGCGTATAAAATTACAGAGGGAACCCTAACTCCTGCTGCATTATTTACTCAGACAATAAGCAGGTAATAAGCATGATTTTTGCTGTGGTTTAAGAAAAAAGCATCATCCATGAATCTGATGTTGGTAGTCTTAAAAACAGCTGAAAGAAAGGTCAGATGCAGAAAATGCTATTGAATAGTACGTTTTGAAAGATCAGTAAAATTGACCGTTTTGATGGACTGATCCAGTTAAAGACCAAATTTACAGCTGAAATTGGGGCAAAATGTTGCCTAAATACAAGAGCTATGCTTATTTTTACTTAAATCTTTGTGTTCTTTGCGTATTTCTTTAAACTCTGTGCTGTAATTGAGGATGAAGCAGCTCCTACACTTTGCCTTTGTGCAGGGTTTTCCTTGTAATAAAGACTAGTCTCTGCTCTCTCTCTATTTGTGCAGGGTGAGTCTTGTGTCCACCCCATGAAGGTTTGTGCTGTCAGCCTGCGATGGTTGGACATGCTGGTTCCTACCTACATCTCTGTATTATGCACAGGCTATGTGTAGCACAATGGTAAGGTCATCATTACTTTGGCAGGGCGATTTCTCGGTTTGCAAAGGCCTTAGGTGCAAAGAGCAGATTTTATATCCTTAACCACTTTACCACTGGAGCATTTTGCTGTCTTACGTCTGGGCCACTTTTTGCGATTCGGCGCTGTGCGACTTTAACTGACAATTGCGCGGTCGTGCGACGCCATACCCAAACGAAATGTACGTCCTTTTTTTCCCACAAACAGAGCTTTCTTTTGGTGGTATTTGATCACCTGTGCGATTTTTACTTTTTGCGCTATAAACAAAAAAAGAGCGTAAATTTTGAGAAAACAACAATATTTTTCACATTTTTTTATATGAAATTCCCCCCAAAAAAGATGTAAAAACCAATTTTTTTTTTAAATTTTTGGCCAATTTGTTTTCTGCTACCTATGTTTGGTAAAAAAAATCACAATAAGCGTATTTTGATTGGTTTGCGCAAAAGTTATTGCGTTTACTAGCTAAGGGAAAGATTTATGTCATTTTTGGTGGTTTTTTTTTTAACGAGTAATGGCGGCGATCTGCGTTTTTTTTTGTAGGACTGCGACATTGCGGCGGACAGATCGGACCCTTGACTGACATTTTTGACACTTTTGGGGGTACCAGTGACATTACTGCAGTAATCAGTGCTATATATATGCACTGTTACTGTAAAAATGACACTGGCAGGGAAGGGGTTAATTTTATTGGAGAGGGAGGGGTTAATGTATGCCTGGTGCTTACTAACGTGTGTGGGGGGAGGTGACTGAGTGACACAAGGACAGATCCAGGGTTCAGCTATGCTGAACCCTGCAATCTGACCCTGCCTGTCACTTAGGAGATCCACCTGCTTGTGTTTACACAAGCAGGCGGATCTCCACACTAGATCCCCGACGATCGGGGAAGAGCGGCCGACGATCGGGGAAGAGCGGCGGCGATCGCCGCTGCTCCTCCCCTGGCCCGACTCCCGCTGTGACTGAATACAGCGGGAGCGAGCCTCCGTCGGCGCGCGCGAGCCGCCGAGAAAGGGGAGTGTCTGACGACGTAGTACTACGTCGTCAGATGATAACGAGCCACTCTGCCGCAGTAATATTACTGCAGGCAGACGTAAAGTGGTTAAGGAATTTATTTGTTCAGTTTCGCAATAAATCCAGCCAGCAGTAACAGGGCTAACAAGTGTTACCAGACCTTTGATACTATAGGAACCACAGGACCTCCTGGTTGCTTGGCATTGGCAAACCGGGTTCGTATGTCCTTCAATCCCCTGATGGTGTGATGATTTTGCAATACATACCTTGTATGTGATGACTTTAAAAGCAAAGTAATAGCATATTTTAAGATGGTACTATAGTACACCATTGTGGGTGCATGATTCTCATAGTTCATAAGCCTACATTTAAAGGGGGTTTCTATTGTTAGCTATGAAGCGAGTTGGGGTCATGCTACTTATACCTCTGTCAATCAGTTCATTTTAGTGTCCCCATAAGCAACCCCATAAGCTGATCCACCTCTTCCCATAGAACACACCTCCAGAATCCAAAGCTTTCAGTGAATGTTCAATGCTGGAGCTTCTTCTTAGCAGAGGCCAAGCAGCTTTTAGCGCACTGCTGGTATCCAAGCTGCTTACTGGGACTCCAAATAGAAATGAATTGGTGAAAGCATGAGTAATCAGAACCTGACGATCATATTCATGCATCAAGTGGAACGTTTTAGGTTTGTAAGTATCTTACAAGGTGAAAAAAACCTTTAAGTTTTATTTCATTAATTCTGTAATAGGTGGGTGTTACTTAGGGAGGGTAGAAAGGTGTTGAAAGGGAATTGTTAGGGGTTGATGGTGATGTCTATAAATAAAAGAGCATGGCTAAGTGGTGGTGGGTAGCTGCTAAGGAAGGCCCAGGGTTATTTCTTTGCCCCAAACCTAGAGACTTCAATTTATGTCAATTCGATTTTCTACATGGAGTGATGGAGGAAACATATTTTGCTTCTGCAGCCCTGACATTAACACCTAGATCCCTAAAGTGGTGATAGTTATCTACTGCAACAAGGATGCTGTATTAATCTTCACAACCAAAATGTAAATGTAAGTATGATATAACTCATAGACTTCTCTATGAAACAGTTTTTAATGGAGACCAAGCAGCTTTGAATGCACTGATGGCACCCATGCTGCTTACTGGGAATCTGAATAGAAAGTATTTGGTCAAAGCATGTGTAGTGAGACCTTGGCTATCATAATCATGCAGCAATAGGAGTCGTTTTAGGTTTGTAAGAATCTTGCAAGGTAAAAATCACCTATAAGTTTTATTCCACCCATTCTGTAATAGGTAGGTGTTCTTTAAGAAGGACAGAAAAGTGTTGAATGGGAGTTGTTAGAGGTTGCTGGTGTTGACTATGAATAAAAGAAAATGGTTAAGTGGTGGTGGAAGGTTGCTAAGAGAGGCCCAGGCTTAAGCCAGTAGTTTTTACTTTCATTTAACTTAGTGGGTTGAGCAAAAAAAAAAACTGTCAGGTCAACTGATCTATTGTGTTCTGATTGGGGGGCGCCGGGGCATCCCCCCCCCCCCCCCGAGTAACTGATAGGGAGCCAGTTGGCAGACCGTTTTTGTTCATGAGCCTTTGACCAGCTTCTTTCGGACCGGCTAACATACACACGGGCTGAATGTCAGCTGGTTTCTATTAAACCGGATGATGCTGGCCGACATTCAGCCCGTGCGTACTACACAGACTAGGGTACTTCGATTTATGCTAATTCAATGTTGTACCTGGAGTGATGGAGGAACATATTTTACTCCTGCAGGCCTGATATTAGACCCAGATCCTTAAAGTGGTAATAGTTATCTACTGCAGTAATGATGCCGTATGAATCTTCACACCAGGGATGTAAATATAAGTATAATTTAACTCATAGACTTCTACAAAAAAACTATTTTTAGTGGAGGATATTTTTTGTTTTTGCTTCATTTATTTTTTTGTGTCCAACTGTCCCTATCTGTTTAAAATAAATAAAACCATCTGCAATTGTGCCTTTCATTTAACTAGTTAAAAATGCCAGATAACAATTTAGTCACATTAAACAATCAGACAAGCTTTTTGGTTCAATGTTAAAAATTGTGAAAAAGTGATTTGGGGAAGAAATCTAACATTTCTGTGTTTTGGCACCAAGGTTAATTTTTCTAGCAGCAGCGCAGGAAATAGCTGCAATAGGGGCGTAACTACAGGGGTTGCAATCGCTACCGGGCCCCATGCTCCAGGGGGCCTGTGCGGCTCCCCTGTACACCTGGATAGGAGGGGCGGCGGGGGCAGCATGTAGAGAAATCACTGTCCTCCTTTTTCCTTCTGTAGCTGCAGGAGGAAAATAAGGAGATTGGTTCCTCTGTATGCTGCCCCCGCCACTCTTCCTATCCAGTTCACTTGTGTTATGCTGTCCCCCCCGTGCTCCCTCTCCTCTCCTGCCGGCTGCTGCAGGGGATGTGTCACAATAGAGAACCAGGAAGGGGTCGGTAAAAATGTAATTTTTCAGCTCCTTCCTTTTCTGAATGGACAGAGTCATAGTCAGTGACGTTGTAAAAAAATAAAATAAAATTATAAAATATAATACAATTAAAATACCAAAAAAATAAAAACTACTGACACCAGTGGGTGAACTTCCAGGATCGCAAAGGTCACACTTGTGACGGGGCCCTGGCATTCCACCACTGTGGGGAGGCCCCAAGATGGCAGGAGGGGGGCCCACTGCTGAACTTGTGAAAGGGTCCCGCTGTGGGACCGTAATAAAGGGCCCCAGGATCAGTGGGAAGAGCCCCAGGCTTGAAGGGAAGGGCCCCGGGCCAGGGGTCCGGGGGGCCCTTCATGGTTTCTTGCACCGGGGCCCTGAAGTTTCTAGTTACGCCTCTGAGCTGCAATATCACGCTGAAATGCTCAAGCTGGAATTCCCCACAGTTTGTTTTTCAATTTCATCTTAATAAATGCTTCAAATGTTTTTGGAATAGCAGGGCTAAAAAGAAATAATTAACCAAATATGCTGTAACTAAGTCATTTTATTACCATTTGTGGCTTTGCTGATCACCCTCAAACAATCTGCCTGTGACTAAAGAATACTTTATTATTACTTGCCAACAGTCCAAGATTTTTGGGTATGCTGAGGTGGGACTAACTCTAGATAAAGTTCACTTAGGAACGGGCAAGGATGTTTTATTATGGTGTCCCTACTATATAGGCAAAACGTTTCAGCAATAGTCTAAGACCCCATTCACACTAGCGTGACTTGTCAGGCGACTTGGTCGCCTGACAAGTCGCGGTGGGTCGCCTGCCATTGATTAGCACAGGACCCCTTCTAATAGGAGCGACACAAGTCGCTCCGACTTAGAAAAAGGGTCCTGTACTACTTTGGGGCGACCTGGAGGCGACTTGCATTGACATCAATGATATGAAGTCCGTGCATGTCGCGCCGAGGTCACGGTGCATGCTGTGCACCGCAACTTCACAGGTCGCCCCAGCAAGTCGCGTCGCCCCTGTCTGAACGGGGTCTTATACAGCCTTTCTCAACCTTTTCAACACAGAGGAACCCTTGAAATAAATTTCTGGTCTCGGGGAACCCCTGCGTAAAAATAAAAATCTACAACTCATGACACATTAGTGCTACAGTCAGTGGGAAGAATGCTCTTTACTCTTGTCATCATTGGGAAGAATTACCCCCTTACTGATATCTAAAAGGAACAATGGGAACTTATCGGAGAGGCAGAAATTGCCCATTGCTCAAGGAACCCCTAGCAACCTCAGGAGGAACCCTGGTTGAGAAACCCTGGTCTAATACATATATAATTATATTGGTATAGTGGTGCCGTTTTATACACTTTAATGTGTAGTCTATACAACGTATATTCTACATCATAAAACTGAAAATGTTTTAGGATCCTGCCATAGGTATAAGCTCTCTCAATTCTTGAGTAGTATATATATATATATATATATTTACTGTTTCCTGTTTTGTACTCTAATGTAGAAATGTGGCACTTTGTAACTCTGCCTCCCTGTCTGATTTTAAAGCAAGATATTTAATGGCTAAACCTGTTAGCCATATATATTTTCAAAATCAAATAAGTTAATTTACTCTAATAGAAGTGTCTGCTTCCTTGGTAAGACCCATATCAAACCTGTGGGTAACCATCATGCAGATATTTGGCCGCTCTGTTGTCTTCTGCTTGTATGTAATGAATGAATCCAAGCCAGTGATAATGGGATAAACCAAACGCTTTCACATCACCGTTACCATTAACATCTATCATCTCAAGCTACTGACTATAAGACAACCTTCTCCCCCACCTTGACAGCATTGCTTTCCCTCCAAATGCTTCTGTAACTGCCCGCAGTTGAGCTTATCTACACAGAAAAGAAATAGATGGGGTGCTGTCTTTTTCTGTTTAGCACATTAAAATTTTTAAGTAATTGTTCCATTTTTTTTTTTTTTACTGATTTCCAAATAACTCATCGAGTTCCTGCATCCACTCATCTCCTGGCCCCCTGCTCATAATTGAGTCTACAAGGTCTGTGCCATCTGGTAGACCTGGAAAGGGTCCAGTGCTGGAATCTGTGTAGCTGTATGACAAGTCTTGATTCCTGTCATACGCCTGACTCTGGTTACTCTGAGGAAAATTTGCAGTGGGTAATTGCTGTGGAGCCTGATTAAATCCCGTCATGGTTGGGACTCCAGTGTTCATGCCAGACATCATTTGTCTTGGCTGATTGGTGCCTTGTCCAGGTAATGATGGCATCATTTGTCTGCCCATTGCAGGGTTTAGGGCTCTTACTGCCCCTGTGCTGTCAACAACACTCTGGCCCATCCCTTGTTGAAAATGCTGTTTGCTTATCCTTGACTGTCCAGACTGCATTGGATAAACAGATCCATTGTTATAAGCCCCCATATCACCGCTAGTTCTCATGCCTTGTAATCCACGTTGAGTCCAATTTTGTGCACCCTGCGGTAAAGATGTCATCATGTTTTGAAGTCTTGGAGCCTGAGATCTGGTCATGGGTTGACCAATAGGTCCTTTAATTTGTTGATGCTGAGGCATCACAGAGTTTACAAGCATATTCTGACCAAATCCCCCAACCATGCCCAGCGCCTGTCCAGAATTGGGTTGCCGTGGACCCTGTACAGCACCATGGCTCATGTTTAAGTTTTGGTTTGGGTGCTGCATTATTTGGTTTACTCCTGCGTTCATGCCATACATTCCCGGCTGACTTGATGATGTGTTACTATAGGGAGCCATTCCCATTTCAGGCTGGAGAGGGCCAGTAGGCATTGTTCCTGGGTTTTGTGAAGGACCCATAGGCATCATACCAGTGTTCTGGGCCATCATCCGAGATGCTCTCATATTCTGAAGTGCTGCTTGGTTTCGAGCCACTGCAATGTCTTGTGGTGACCCTATATAGAAAAAAATAATTTAGGATATGAAATATTTTCATTACTTTATGTATAACCACATTCTTTTTATTCAACTGTCTTTACTGAACTAGGCATTGGTCTCCTGCAAATGCAGGGCTATTGAAATGTCATTGCATTGCTACTAATCAATGTTCTATGAAAAACACCATAAGAGACAGTAAACTGAATTCTGAATAACAGTCAGGCCATTAATCTCAAGAGCAAGATGTCTTAACAGTCAAGGAGGAAGGAGGAAGGTAAAAATCAATATAATAGGAAAATTGCCTGCTGTGCTGGCCTTATGATGTGTAGTCAGACATATTTAACCTTGTTCAATACAGAATCAGATGAAATCTATAGGAGGGTCTCAGTGACAGGGATTATTGATTGTTGTAAGACCAGCATAGCTCCCTGTCCTTGCCTATCATGAAGCTGTGTTAAGATGAAGACCGATCTCATTCTTAGGATGGAATTAAGAAGATAATCAGTAAAGCTGGCAACGGGGATTCTGGCTACACATCTGCAATTGCGCTTACATGATTTTGTTAGTTTGCCTTTGTGTGAAATTGTTCTGGAAACAAACACTGTCCAAATTAAATACAAGGCATAAATTGTATCATATTTCTCTTTGCATCTATGGTGCTCTTAAATAAAACATGCATGCATTCCATTAAAGGGATTCTGTCCTGGGGAGGCAAACTGCTGCAGGTACAACTTGCTGGTACCTAGAGGAGCCTCCCAAACCAATGTGCCATCTTGAATGCCAGATCTTTCTGACACACAAAATTCCAACACTTCCAAGTAGTATCGAAGCTTGCAGCTAAGCCCTGCCCCCACACATTCCTACTGTCCAATAATTATGATATGCAGCCTTATTGGCCAATAGGAATGTGCAGTAGGTAGGAAGAGATGGGCAAGATTCAGTACTAGGAAATGCTCAAGCCTTGCCTGAGTGATGTGGGAATGCTTGGGAATTATGAACTGGTACCCCTCCCTTGGTGCCTGCACCTTATAGCAGCTATCCCCAGTGAAAGAGTGATCGTATTTTATATGATGTTACGAAACTGGATATTTGGAAGGAAATGTTTTCTGTAAATATTCTAACCAGAGTTGTAGTTAACTTTGAAGACAACTTGACAGCCACTGCATCTCTTGGTTGGACATAGGTTGGAACGTGCAGAATGAGCCACATTAATCTGTTCAGTGATTGTAGGCTTTCATGCATAAATAGTTTTGGTCAGCAGAAACTTCAATACATACAAACAGAGGTACATTTCTATGTCTAGTGAGGTGTGCTCCAGTACATTATATGAATTACATCCTGCATATCTACTAATCAGTATGCCTGAGCTCTGACTAAGGCTGGGTTTACAGTTACACTACTGCGAATTGGATGTGGGTTTCCCGGCATCCAATTCGCATGACGGGAGAGTGTGCCTGGCTCTCAATGGAGCCGGTTCACACATCTCTTTGGTGGCAGCAGAGCGGATTGTACAAGGGTCCTGTGCGTCTTTTGCTCCGTTTCAAATCTGAACAAAAATTCGGGCCTGATTCGTCCCTGAAACGGAGAACAGCGACGCACCAGAATACTGCTGTGAGCCGCGTCTGCACGAAGTGTAAACCCAGCCTTAAAGAGGAGTTGCAGCCTGTAAAAATTAAAATTTAAAATCATCAGCTACAAATACTGTAGATGTTGACTTTTAATATAAGAACACTTACCTGTCCAGGAATCCCGCAATTTTGGCACCCCTAGCCGATTCATCAATCAGCTTTGGATGCAGTTGCCGGCATCTTCATTAAGGCAAACAGGAAGTGAAGCCTTGTGGCTTCACAGCCTGATTTTTACTGCGCATGCATGAGTCGCGCTGCACTTTCTAAATGGTCCCACTGTCTTCTGGGACCTATGTGTCTACCAGAAGGCAGCGGGGGGAGGAGGAGCGGAAATTTTGTACATCACCGCGATCACCGTGCGCGAATCTTACACAGCAGTGGGAGCGGCTACCTGGTTTTGACAGGTATCTGCTTCCCCCTCCTCCCCCCAAAAAAGTGCCAAATGTGGCAGTGGAGGGGGGGAGGGTGTGAACAAGCGGAGCTTCCCGTACAAGAATCCAAAATTCGGATAGTCCCTGCTCAATCAGCTAAATTTCGATCTGTGTATAGACACTGTGGTTGTACAGAAGTCATTCTACTGATCTTCTTCTGTACAACCACCATGTCTGCTTTTCACCACTCGATCAGCTCTGCAGGCACTGGGTAATTTGGCGGCAGAGAAGTCTTCCCAATGTCAGAATGCAAAGACTTTCCCGGGAGGATTCCTCCATCCACATTGAGTGTGTGGATGGAGGAATCAGGTCAATGTTTTTCATTCATCTATGGACTGCTTTAAGGCTCGTTGACACTATATGCGGTGACTTGGGTTTTTCAGTACAAGTACAGCACATCTCACCACTAAGGCAGAAAGAAAACAATTATCTTCTATGTGCCTTGTTCACACCATAATGCAGTGGTGATGTGTAGAAAAATTGAGACATACTGCAATTTTCTGTAGTGCAGCTCACTGCACTGCATGCCACTACACCACAGCTCATTTAGTGATACTTCAGTAAAGTAAAAGAAGAAAGAAAAGAAAAAAGAAAGAATCTCAACAGTGTAATGCATTGAAATACCTGCCTCTCACTGCTGTACCACAACTAACACCAGCCGGCACACAAAAACACTGAAGTAAACAAATCTTTATACAGGATATGTAGCAAATTGGATGTGGTCCTTGCCTTAGTTAAATTCAGTCAACCCCCATATCTAATGGGAAGGTCAGTCATCCCAAAAGTGATATTTTTGGTTTCACATAGCACCTGATGCTTGGCTTGTCATGTGCCAAGGATACGTTGTACTTCTTCAGAAAGAGTTCCTTGTCATAATTCTTAGGGCAGGCCATACATGCGGGTTGCACAATAAAAAAAAAAAAACTAACAGATTCCCGCATTCACACATTTGATGTGGATGGGGGAATCCCTCCTGCTGAGCTATTGCTAGTGGCACTAACTGTTCAGAAAAAAACGACAGGCTGGTCATACACAAGTCAACTGACTTGTGTACAACCAGCTAGCCCATACATACAGTTGGTCCATTCTGAACGGGCTGAATTTCGATCCATGTATATGGCTGGCTTAACTCTTTTCACCTGGGAGTTTGGGTGTTCCTGCCCACCTTTGTGTATTTTTCGCAAATTCTGTAATATAAAATTAATAATATATCCAATAGGGACATAGGAAACCCATCATAATGGCCTTCGCAGACCCAGGAGCTGAAGAGCAGAAATCTCCCCAAACTCTTAGGAGAAGGTTTAACTCTAACATCAGTTTTTACCGATCATTACTGCAATCTATATAAAATATACAGTAATTGCCCCCCTAGATTTTTAATCAACCATTTGCACAACCAGCCCAGCAACAAACTAACTGACTGATTAATTCTTGTTCTGGTATAAAAGTAAGTTAGTGATAATTTAGTGGAACATGGGATTTCTCCAGTGATCTACTCACAGTCAGCTCCTTCACCTTTTATTGTAGACATGCCGGGTAGGAGAGCAGAGAATGTGTCAGACATAAAACTGCGGTGATTGAAGGCTCTGTCCTAGCATCTCTGTGTGGCATGAAGATATAGGTAGAGCAGCAGGCTTTATCATGACATGATGAATTATTATTATACAGCGGCTGGAAAGCCCTGATCTGTGCAGTAATCCCTTCGGCAGCTAAGAGGTCAGGAGCATCAATCTTGGCTCTACTGTCTCCAGATTGCTGAATGTGTGCGACATAAAGTCAGGATAACTTACACAGGGAGCAGACACAGGTGTTATGGCTCTGGCAGCGTAATATCTCTGAAGTCAGTGTGAGGCTAGGCCAGGTATATTAATACTGTTCTGTCTTTTCTTAGCCGAACGATGCGGCCAACCAATAGGCATTAAACTAAGCTCTTTCTTATAGGAGAAGGATGCTAGAAATATTATTTACGCAGTCTGCAAGGATAAGGCAGGATTTTCAAACACACCTACAAGACATTTCACCCTGAAACAATGAGTATAGATGATAGATAACTAAAGTAGACCTCCAACCAATATTTTTGCATACAATGAGAAAGGGTTAAAACCTCTGTACATTCTTTCTATTATTGTATGTTTTCTTGTTGGGGAGATTCGCTCTCATTTTCTTATTATTTATTACAGGCATTTACATAGCACTGACAATTTATGCAGTATTTCACTTACTGTACATTTACATTAGTCCCTGCTCTCAAGGTACCTACAATCTAAGGTCCCAATGGTAGTCTGGAAAGTTCATAGCCTGACACAGAAAGTGTGACCACCCAGACATGAAACTTTATCACTGCACCAAGCCACTTTTCCAAATGTTCAGCACTGAATATGGTGCATGCATGCTATATGGTTTCCATGCACTCTTTGCAAACAGTTGGCATTCCCCATAGTCAATTTGCAAATGGAGAAAGCGAAAGAAGGCATGAAATGTTCCATCAACGGGCAAAGTAATGGCAACAGTCTTCTGGGATTCCAAGGATGTGCCGCAGCAGCGCAGAAGACTGTTGCCATCACTTTGCTCCCTGATGGAACACTTTGAGTCTTCTTCTTCCACTTTCTCCATTTTCAAATTGACTATGGGGAGGTGCCAACTGTTTGGAAAGAGTGCATGAAAACCGTACTGTGTGCAGTGATAATGTTCCATATCTGTGTGGTCACTCCTTCTGTGTCAGGCCGTGAACTTTTCAGACTACCCTCATATATACAATAGGAAATATAGACAGCAGTCAATGAACCGGCCAGCATGTCTTTGGAGAATGGGAGAAAACTGCAGTACCCGCAGGAAACCCAAACAAGCCCAGAAAGAACATGCAAACTGTGCAGATAGTGTCTTGACCAGGATTTGAATTGAGGACCCCAATGCTGCAAGGCAGAAGTGCTAAAACATTGTACTGTCAGCCAAGGTCATCTATCATGAAGACCTTTGCTAACAGGATACAAAGTAAAGAAAAATGTAAAATGTTTTTTCACCAAAACAGGAGGAAAATTAAAATCTCCAATTGGAGACAACCCAAAGATAGGATTTCACCTTATTTCTTCTTTCATCCTTAAGAGAGAAAGTGCATGGGTATCACCCTAGACAGAAATAAAATATGACAGTAGTCATATTCCCTGCTCTGTCCAGAAAAAAACGTTTTTGCCAGAAATTTCATATTATTTTTGTAGGATTTCTGTAAAAATGTCATAGAAAATATTGTGATCCCTGAGTTAAAAATCTTAATCCCCAACAGCAGCCCCAGTTGAATGTACTCCATTAAAGTTTCCAATTTTTTTAAGACTAAATGCCTTTAAAGATTTTGACCCTTAACCGGTTGCTGACCGTCGCAAGTACATATACTGCGGCGGTCAGCCCCGCGTATGGGTACGTCACTCGCCTGCGAGCCAATAGGGGGCGGGTGCGCGCCGCCGGAGGCGTGCTCCCGCCCACGCTCGCTCACTGTGATCCCCGTGGGTGTGACCGGCGGACCTGATTTCCGCCGGTCACTCACGATCGTCAGTTACAGAGGGAGAAAGGCAGGCGGCTAATGTAAACAAAGCCGCCTGTCATTCTCCCCTGTGTAACAGCAGAGATCATACGATCCTGCTATGTAGGATTGTAGATCTCTGCTGTTACATGAAAAGCCACATCCCTGCACAGTAAGAAGCACGCCCCTAGGGACACACTTAGCCACTGCATCATTAATAAAGTTAACCCCTTCCCTGCCAGTGTCATTTTTACAGTAACAGTGCATATGTCTAGCACTGATTACTGTAGTAATGTCACTGGTACCCCCAAAAGTGTCAAAAATGTCAGTCAAGGGTCCGATCTGTCCGCCGCAATGTCGCAGTCCAGCAAAAAAATCGCAGATCGCCGCCATTACTCGTTAAAAAAAAACAATAAAAATTACAAAAATCTTTCCCTTAGTTAGTAAACGCAATAACTTTTGCGCAAACCAATCAAAATACGGTTATTGCGATTTTTTTTTACCAAACATATGTAGCAAAAAACAAATTGGCCTAAAATGTTAAAAAATTTTGATTTTTACATTTTTTTTGGGGAATTTCATATAAAAAATGTGAACAATATTGTTATTTTTGCAAAATTGTCGCTATTTTTTTGTTTATAGCGCATGATCAAAAAATCGCACAGGTGATCAAATACCACCAAAAGAAAGCCCTGTTTGTGGGAAAAAAAGGGCATCAATTTAATTTGGGTACAGTGTCGTACGACCGCGCAACTGTCCGTTAAAATCACACAGTGCCGAATCGCAAAATACCCCCTGGTCAGGAATCTGGTAAAATCTTCCGGGGCTTAAGTGGTTAATTCGGGAGATAATTTATTAAAACAGGAGGAAAGGATAATGAACCTTCAACTTCTGGATATCTGTAGAAAATTTTATAATATGCCCCAGCATAGACTCAAGGAGCTCTAGCTTTTGTATTTGTATTAACACCCAGAGGAAATTATAACTCACCTTGAAACTGGCTGACTTGCTGCACTCCATACGGATTCCTCTGTTGCTGAAGATGCTGTCTGTTTATGTGTGGCTGCTGTAACTGCTGTGAAAAGCAGAGAAAGATGATAAATAAGAATACACACAGAAATTCCAAATCTGACTTGTTTTAATAGTAAGTGGGCCATAAGAGGGGGGATCTCACTGGCCGAAAACCATGATACTCCTAGCCAACCTTCTTCTCTCCTGTTGGAGGATCTTTCCATTCCTGTATATGTGGTAGTAATCTGGAGCACTGGGTTTTCTCTATTCACCTTTGGTTTTGAGGAAACCTGCATTCAGGGAGTATGGGGGATTCTATTACTAACTTCCCCTTCTGAAAATATTTGTTGCCTTCAATACCTTCTGAGTCACTGATCTGGGACCAAATAATAAAGTACATAGTCCTTACTTCACTCTGATATTCTGATCACCATATCAATGTCTCAAAAAGTATCCAGAGACAGCTAGACAACTAGCATTATCTGAAAGAGACCAGCAATAGCAGCCTCCATTTTTTCAAATTTGGTTTATTGCCCCCTCCCCAGCAGTACAAACTCAGCTTTCCTTTCTTTCCATTCAGCCAGGGTCAATAAAAATGATCCTGTGTAATATCTGAGAGATGCTCCAGTTGGGAGCTTACACAGGGCTGAGGACATCTCCTCCATGTGACCATGCTGGGCTAATTACCAACCAGTGTGTACTTCTTGGGAGTGGGGCATTCAACCAATGAGTGGCACATAAGACTAAAACAAATCTAACTTGTGTGATTGCGTACTCATTTTTATGGCTGTCAATAGGAGATTATTTTAAACCGTCAAAGAGAAAAACCACTAATAACCAGTGAATTTCTGTTAATGGGTAATGGGAATTTTCGGGCAATGGTTAAAAAATGAAATGTATTTTCAAACACTGTTAGAATAATTGTTTCAAACATTAGACTGGCTATGGAAAGTTAATGAAAACTCCTACAATGCACGACTAAAGTCGGTCATAGATAGAGCGATTTTTTTCCCGCAACCACAGGTTGCAGGAAAGAAAATTGTTTGATTCCCCCATGAATCCCTCTCACAGAGCCATAGTATTCTCCGGATGGGGGGGGGAGCCGTCCCCGCTGGAAGAACACAGTGATTACTTCTAGCAGCTATAATAGATTGATCAGCTTGGGTACATTCAAAACCAGCATTCGATCAGCCACTGCAGTCCATGGCTGCAGCACTGATCAGTGTTTTCTGACAGGGAAGGAGTCCCGCTGTCAGAATACAACAGCACAGTGGGGGGAGATCTCTGCATCTACATCGCTTGTGTGGGTGATGAAATCTGTGAGTTTTTTTTTTTGTTCAGCCTACTGGTTGATCAAAAAACAAAAAATTAACAGTGTGTACCCAGCTTAAAGTGGAGTTCCACCCATTTTTAATACGTTGGATTACATAGATGTATGTAATCCCCTTTAAAACGACTTTTACCAATGGAAACTTTTTTTTTTTGCTAGTAAATACCTTAATTTCTGCTTTATTCCTCCTCTCCTCACTTCCGAGTCCGATCGGCGATGACGTTATTCGGCGATTCGCAGTGTGTGCTGGGATGTATTCCATTCCAAAAATCTCGCAGTATTACCCAGGAGCTGAGCTGTGCTGTGTGTATTCAGGCCGTGACCTGCCCCGCCTCCTCTCAGTGAGTTGTACTGTATGCATTGTATTCAGGATGTGCTCTGCCCCGCCTCCGCCCCGCCTCCTCTCAGTGAGCTCAGTGAGGATATAATGCTTTCAGTCCTCACTCACTGAGAGGAGGCGGGGCAGAGAACGGCCTGAATACAATGCATACAGTACCACTCACTGAGAGGAGGCTAAGGGTCCTTTCACACGGCCGCTCCGCTGCTTTCCGTGTGTCCGCAAATCATCCTATTTTTTTGCGGATGATTTGCGGACATCGATGTAAGTGAATGGCACTGCGGGTGTCAGCGGAATACCATCCGCTGACATCCGATTTTCCTCCTTTCAGTTCTGTTCCGTTTTTTGGAACGGAACAGAACCCCATTTTCCATCCGTGTAAAAAACGGAAAGGAAGGAAAATCGGATGTCAGCGGTGTCATCCGCTGACATCCGCAGTGCCATATACTTACATTATGTCCGCATATCATCCGCAAACGGATGGGATGATATGCGGGCACACGGAGCGGATGACAGAAATGTCATCCGCTCCGTGGAAAAAAAAAAAAAAAAGTCCCGCAGCGGACCTTTCACACGGAGCGGCCGTGTGAAAGGAGCCTTAGAGTTAGGTTAGGTTAGGATTAGGGGGTTGGGGTTATTTTTTTTCTGTTAGGGTTAGGGTGTTAATAATACTACTATTAATAATAATAAATGAATAAACAGATTAAAAATAAATACACAAATAAATAAATAATTAACACCTAACCTTAACCCCTAACCCTTAAAAAAAAAAAAAACTAGTAATAATAATAATAGTAGTAATAAAATAATAATACGTAACTAAACACCCTAAATTATTATTATTACTATTAATAATGTATTTTTTTTGTTCGGATTTGGGTGTTTATTCTTCTTTTTCTTATTATTAATAATATCATCATTATTCTTAATAATAAAAATGTATTTAATATTTTTTTAAGGTTAGGGGTTAATTATTATTTATTTTTTATTATTACATATAAGCAATTTATTTTAATTAATTAATTTTTATTTATGATGACTTTTAGTTATTTGTGTATTTTTTTTTTTTTTACATTTATTTATTCATATATTATTTCTATTTAATTTTTTTTTTTACTTCTTTTCATTTGAACAGAAAATCACGCAAAAATGCGCAACAAAATGTGTGAATGCGTACAAAAACTAGCAAATTGCACATTTCCATTCATTTCTTTGGGAATAAAATGCGCCAAAAACAAAATGCTACAAAAAAAAAAAAAAGTTCCAGAACTTTTTGGAGTTTCAGGTGTTTGGTTTCAGGCGACTTGTAGTGGAGATGTGAACAACTTCATTGAGAATAATTGATTTTTTTTCGACTCCAGCGTTTTGAAGCTTCAAGAGGTGTGAATGGGGCCTAAAGCCAGGAGCTCAGAATAACAGCCACGCAACAAGCACTTTAAAAAAAGGTAGCAATGGCCTCTTATGTCTTTCAGATTTATTTTAAGACAATATAACCATACATGTAATGGTGAGAATGAATTAAAATAATCAAAAAGCCTGCATAGCAAAGTAAAGTTATTATATGTCCCAAAAAATAGAGGACTAATACTCATTTCAGGACAGTGGGCAGAGCCATGCAAATCATTACTTTTTGCCCCTCTTGCCAGATACACACCCAGTACTGCTGGTGTATAGTGCAGATAAAGCCCAATATTATAGAGCACATGTGTCAAACACAAGATCCGCGGGCAGAATCCGACCCTCTAGTCCTCCAGAAGAGCTCCAGCCCTCCTCTAGTCCTCCTCCAGACCCTGTACTTTCTGCTTTCCAGTATTGCCTCAAGCTTCATCCCAGCAGCAGCACAAGGTAAAGGGGGTGCACTATGATGCAAGGGAGGGTGGGGGGACTCAACTTCTTAAGGGGGGAGGCTATTGACATCTTATGTACGGGTAGGGAATGCTCTGCACATCTAGTCTTACAGATACAGACAACCGGCCCTTTTAAGGGCAGTCATAATGCTGATGCGGCCCGCAATTAAAGTTTGACGCAATTAAAGTTTGACTCCCCTGTTATAGAGCCTCTGACTCCAAACTGCATAAGCTGTTTCAGGCTATTTAGCCATCATCAGTGCAGTGTATGGAAACCAAGGCCTCTATGGAGTATGGCTTGGGACTCAACAGGACAGTATAACCGTACAGGTTATGGTGAGAAGGGACTAAAGCAATCAAATGGCCCTTACTCTGAACAGTGTGTAGCACAGTAAAGTCTGCTTTAGAGCCAGTCCAGCCATAGACATTTGACAGGTTGCCTGCAGTAAGGCTAAAAGCTGCACCCTTCCCTCTGTGGTGCACTAAAATGCTGGGAGGGACACGCTAAATCTCAGTGGTCCTGTGTGCTGGGGACCTAAGGCTTGATTCACACTGGAACGCCTGTGTTTAGCTTTTCTAATTGTTGAAGGCTTCTAGGAAGTATAAACAATTGTTATGCCTCTTTACTTTTTCCTGTGTTTAGATTTTCCTACTTTAAGCCTAGGTTTACACTTGTGTGGGTGGTTCCCACTGCGGGAACGCACCTGTTCCCGTAGCTGCAACCATCCGCACAGTGAAATGCGCATAACGTGGCTCTCAGAACCGCGATAGTGTGAACCTAGCCTAAAGTGGGTTTAGCCACATTAAGGCATGTATAGCCACAGTTACATGCTTACATGTGTTTAGCCGCATCTAGGGTGCTTTATCGGATCCTGGGCACACGGAAGTCTTTTTTCTTTAAAAACCACTTCCCTCCCACTGTGCGTCATATGACGTCCTGGGCTTTGAGTGGGGATATCTGAATGATGCCTGCAGGTTCTTTTTTAGCCAGTGATTCCCTTCACCATAAGAACAATCATAGCGGCTGTTCAGCCGCTTGGTTGTTCTTACAGGCGGCAGAAGGAGACACCCCCATTCTGCTGCCTGTGCTTTTAATGGTCCGCCCGTGCGATCGGCGAGCCAGAGAAGAAATCTGCCAGCAGCGGAAGTACACCATAGGGAATACTGAAGACCAGATGGTCCCCGGCAGTCTTTATGACTCTCGGAGACTCGGGTGCGATGTTATGACGTCACGCCAGCCCAGAAGTTATAAATACTGCCGTGATCTCGGCTGGAAAGCCAAGAACATTTTTTTTTTTTTTTTTTATCTCAGGCTTTCCAGCCTGTAGGAGAGATCTGAGGTCTTATAGACCCCACATTTCTCCATAAAGAGGACCTGTCATGCACTATTCCTAATACAAGGGATGTTTACATTCCTTGTAATAGGAATAAAAGTGATAAAAACATTTAAAGGGAACGTGTAAAAATAAAAACATTTATATAAAATAAACAATTAAGTGAACGCATACGTACGTAGCACCTACATATGTAAACAGTGTTCAATCCACACATATTCGGTATCGCCGCCAACAGTAGAGCGAGAGCCCAAGACCTTCTCTGTAAATCTACAGGTAACCTGTAAACATTTCTAAAGCGCTGTCTATGGAGATTGTTAAGCACCAAAGTTTGGCGCCATTCCACGAATGTGCGCGATTTTAAAGCATGACATGTTAGGTATCTATTTACTTGGCGTAACATCATCTTTCACATCATACAAAAAAATTGGGCTAACTTTAGTGGTTTTTTTTTTAAATAATGAAGGTTTTTTTTTTTAAAAAAAAAAAAAATAAGTTTGAAAAATAGCTGCGCAAATATTGTGTGACATAAAAAGTTTCAATTTTATTCCCTAGGGTCTCTGCTAAAATGACATATGTAATGTTTGAGGGCTCTGAGTAATTTTCTAGCAAAGAAATGAGGATTTTTTACATGTAGGAGCGGAGTGGCAGAATTGGCCACGCCACATTCACACCTCAGGTTTTATAGCTTGAAGCTCCAAAACGCTGGAGTAGAAAAAAAAAAAATCAATTATTCTCAATGAAGTTGTTCACATCTCCACTACAATTCGCCAAACACCTGAATTTCCAAAAAGTTCTGGAGCTTTTTTTTTTTTTGTAGCTCAAATAGGGCAGATTTGCGTGTTTTTGGAGCATTTTATTCCCAAAGAAATGAATGGAAATGTGCAATTTGCACGTTTTTGTACACATTCACACATTTTGTTGTGCATTTTTGCACGATTTTCTGTTCAGGATAGGAATTGGTTAAAGGCAGCTAAACTGACTCCACCGATATGCAGGTAAACATACAGTATAAATGGCACCACTGAAAAATCTTTACATGCATTTACTGTATATATGTCATATGCTATCAATGCATTATAATGCAGGTTTGACAGTGCCAATTTGAATGAAGCTGAAGACACAGGACATGCAATTACTTTATATGGCTACTAGAGGGCACTGCTGCTTTACTTGAGTCATCTGGTTGTTGGTCTTCATTTTTCATAGCACTTTCTCATAAAATAAAAAGAACTTTGATTATTTGATATTAAAATCTTGTTTTCTAACTTTTCTTGGTTATAAGAGGCTGCTGAACCTACCTAACGGTGTAATTCTCGCTCTTATAATTCTTACTCTTACGAATAATAAGATATAATGAAGGATAGGAGCTCTTAGTACACACCAAGTCAAGACGGTAAATGAAATGCAGCTCCATGTGAAGACAATGGAAACATGTGGCGCCATTTATCAAATGAAAAGCAATTGTTCCTGACATGTGTATGTAATCTACAGAGATACAGGGTCATCATCATCACTGCACCTGCTCAGCCAGTATATGCTGCTGCTGCTGCTGCTGTCTCTGCTCCCTGAGAAACTGCTGTTTCTGCTGCTCCATGGCATGTAGCTGAGCCCTCTGTTCAATCAGAATCTGCTTCATCATAGCGGCTTGGGGCTGGCTGGTTATGAAGCCTGGTCCTCCAGGGTTTGCCGGGGCTCCTGGCACAGACTGTTGCATGGGACCAGCAGGTCTGGACATCCCAACAGGACTCTGTTCCTGCAAACAAAAAACAGGTGTTATTCTTACTGCATTTATGGTATCTAATAAAATACCAAATGTTACAATCTGATTGTACGAACCGGAAAATTTAATACAATGTGTAAAGGAACATATATGATACATTTGTGAATTTTGGAATTGACTATATCAAATGGTTGACATAGGATGGCACAATACTTTAGGCCCATCGGCATGGGAATGCGGCCGCCCCTCCCTCTGGTTTAAAAGAAAAAAAAAGTTAATTTCCCTTTAAGAATTCAAATCAGAATGGGCGGGAAAACATGGATCACGTGAGTTAAAGAAATATCTAGAATGTCACATGATCAGTTAGAAAGTTCTAGAAAGAGACAAGAACTCACTGCTCAAGGTGGTGTAATTGCCTGATGACTCACACCGGGGCATGCCCCGACTCGCCTCCGTGGAAACTTGATAAAGGAAAAGGAATTGGCAGCACTCCAGGTTGAGTCAAAATCCAGATTTATTGACTGGACATCCAAATATGACAATCGTGACAAGGTAGACGCGTTTCACACACTGACTGTGTGCTTAATCATTACAAAGGTGTAATGTTTAAGCACACAGTCAGTGTGTGAAACGCGCCTACCTTGTCACGATTGTCATATTTGGATGTCCAGTCAATAAATCTGGATTTTGACTCAACCTGGAGTGCTGCCAATTCCTTTTCCTTTAGAAAGTTCTAGAACAGTGGGGCCCATTATATAATGGGGCCTCGCCAAGGGATTTCTGCCAGCTGGTCAGTGTCAGCGCAACAAGCTCCCCACCATTGCTGCCTGTCCCCCTTTCTTTCAGCCCCTCCCCCAGACAACGTCATGTATGACGAAACACGTAGGATGGAGTCTACGATGGTGACGTCATCAAGCATGCTGATCCTATTGAATGATCAGGATTGAGTTCGGCATGAGCCTGTGGGAACGTCACTTGGTATTACATGTTTGTAAAGCCGTTTTTGCCCTTTGACTATGTGAGCGTGCATTTTTTTGTTTTTTTAAAGTATTTATGTAACGCCGTCGAGTGCTCCGGGTCCCGTGGCTTCCCCGGAGCACTCGAGGCGTCTCGCGGGCTGTTCCCCCGCAGCTACACTACTTACCCGCCGGGTCCCGTCATCCCGGCCGCTCGGTACACGCCGGGTGCCTTCCTCCTCCCGGCGCGCGCGGCCCCGCCCCCTAGGGCGCGCGCGCGCCGCTGCATGGAAATTTAAAGGGCCAGTGCACCATTAATTGGTGCCTGGTCCAATCAGTACCAAAACATATAAAAACCCACTTCCCCTTCCTGTCCTTGCCGGATCTTGTTGCCTTTTGTGCCTTGAGAAAGCTTTTGGTGTATTTTCCCTGCCTGTGTATCTGACCTTCTGCTGTTGTCCCTGACTACGAACCGTTGCCGCCTGCCTTGACCTTTTGCTCCTTCTGACCTTGCCTTTGCCTTGTCCTTCTGTACCGCACCTAAATCAGCTGTCTTTGAGGTTGAGCCGTTACCGGAGGATACGACCTGGTTGCTACCGCCCCAGCAAGTCCATCCTGCCTTGCGGCGGGCTCTGGTGAAAACCGGTAGTAACTTAGAACCGGTCCCCTGGTACGGTCCACGCCAATCCCTCACTGACACAGAGGATCCACCTCCAGTACAGTCACCTGCCGCCAGTCCGGACCCTGACAGTCCACCTCCAGTACAGTCACCTGCCGCCAGTCCGGACCCTGACAATTTAGCATACAGTTTTACACTATGAGAATGCCTGTCTCATCCTATTTTTAAGTGCTTTGGACATTTTTGACTGGCTCAGACTGAGGAGACGGAATGGTCAGAGGGCGACCTTAACTACCTATGCGCTGTATGACCATCTCTAGTACAGAGGTCAATATCTTCTGGTAAGATGCTGTAATACACTTTTGATTGTGGAGCACTGCACATTACTTTTTCAGACAGTCATCACTGACTTTTCACTAAGTTTTTCTCACCACAGAGTGTAGAGAGACTTCTTATCCTATTCATTCTTTATTTTCATTGGTGGAGTTTATTTGTGGACTTTTTGATAATTCTTTGAGTTGTGGCTCCTCTTTTATCTTATCTTATTTGCCACAGTTAATTCTTTTTAAATTTAGAGGTTTACACTTTATTGTTGTTCAATTTGTTTTAGCATTTTAGCACTGCACTTATATATATATTTACCTTATACATATATATAACTTACATATATATATCTTTAGGGGGTTAGGACTGTGGCCATTGTGAGTAGAAAATATCCTGGCTGCAGTAAGAGGAAACAATGCATTGTTGGTATCAGTGGGAGGAATGGTGCCCCATTATTGGTGTTAGTGGGAGGAATAGTGTCCCATCATTGGTGTCAGTGGGAGGAATAGTGTCCCATCATTGGTGTTAGTGGGAGGAATAGTGCCCCTTTGTTGGTGTCAGTGGGAGGAATAGTGCCCCATCATTGGTGTCAGTGGGAGGAATAGTACCCCATCATTGGTGTCAGTGGGAGGAGTAGTGCTCCATCATTGGTGTCAGTGGGAGAAATAGTGCTCCATCATTGGTGTCAGTGGTTGGAATAGTGCCCCATCTTTGGTGTCAGTGGTTGGAATAGTGTCCCATCTTTGGTGTCAGTGGGAGGAATAGTGCTCCATCATTGGTGACAGTGGGAGGAATAGTGCTCCATCTTTGGTGTCAGTGGGAGGAGTAGTGCTCCATCATCATGTGTGTCAGTGGGAGGCATAGTGCTCCATCATTGGTGTCAGTGGTTGGAATAGTGTCCCATCTTTGGTGTCAGTGGGAGGAATAGTGCTCCATCATTGGTGTCAGTGGTTGGAATAGTGTCCCATCTTTGGTGTCAGTAGGAGAAATAGTGACTCAGCATTGGTATCAGTGGGAGGATAAGTGCCCCATAATTGGTATCAGTGGAAGGAATACCTCCCCATTATTGATATCAGTTTAAGGAATAGAGCCCGATCATTGGTGTCTGTGGGACAAATAGTTCCCCATTGTTGTTGTCAGTGGGAGTTATTCTGTCTTGTGTCAGTGGGAGGAAAAGTGCCCCAAGGGCCGGATAAAGGTAAGCAATGGGCCAAATCTGGCCCTTGGGACACAGTTTGGAGACCATTGCTATAGCAGATCTTAACTTTAAGAATGTTTGTTTTCAACTGCAGTGACAAGAAAATTCAAGGATCTAAATGGAAATTTTTTTTCAAATGAACAAATTCCTTGGGGCGCCTTTACACATGAGGCTAACATAGCCGTTTCTCTAAAAAAAAAAAAAAAATGATCCATGGTGTATTACTTTTCAGAGAACATTTGATAGGCAGTAAAGAGGTGGTATGTCTCCTCCTCACCCCCTATTTTAACTATTAAAATGCTGCACCACTGCAGTGCAGCACCATTTACTTGCATCGGAGAAGGGGAATTGGGGAGGGCGTCTGTTGGGGACTTTCTTAATGGGGTGCCATAATGAGACAATATATGTTTAGAAGCATATAATATAAAAAAGTATAAGTTTTATTGAAAAACACACAATTAAAAATATCCACTGTATTTCATCAAAGGAATCAGTGACACAACAAAGCTTGGTTTAGAAGTCACATGCATATTACAGTTGAAGTTGCACAATTACAGTATATTGCGTTCTACACAGGGGTCTTTCCAAAAGGATTGTGGACCCTATTACCAGCCAGAGGATTATCCTGGTTAGCGTCTGTGTAGGGATGACTGATGCCCAAAACTATAGCCCGACATGTTTCGTGGCGGGGGCCGCTTCCTCAGGGGCAGTTGAGGGTTTAAAAAGACACTTGCATCGGTCAATAAAAGCACCGGTGGGAATTTTCGTACGAATATTAGTACAAATATTAATTTGAAAATCTACTAGCGTATGGCCAGCTTTACTTCAAATTTGCACTAGATTAGTGAAAGATGAAATTAGACTGAGCCAAGTCAATGCTGTAAAAACATATAGATGGGTGCTAGCATCTCTTTTATCTCCTTTACTGTTCAGGGCTCCTTTAATACATAGCATGGTGCATCTGCATTACCCCACATAGGTCTTTCAAACATCTTTACTGAACTCTAGCGGATCCAATCAGGATTAATCAAGGAAAGCCTATTATGTGCAGAATAATGGCGGAGATTTCCTTGCATTAAAACTTCACTTGCTGGTAATTTGCTCGACAACCAACTTCAAATTAGTTCCAATATAACAAAGGATTGTAATGTGAAATGGTGAATTAAAGAGACCTTTGTCTAGGCTGTATTAATACATTTTTATCAGCCGAGAAGACAGCCTGTCATTTGAAGGCTGCTTATCTTTAATTTCCCAAGGGCACAACATCTACACTATATTATGATTTTTAATCTAGCTGCAACTAGCTCCACTAGCTGGTCACATAGTTTACACATTTAAAATATGATCAGGCTTGCACAGGATGTTTAATGAAGAGGTGATATAAACCCCCAGCAGCCATATATTTCATCTCATATATCCACATATAAGATGCCCCCACTGAACTAGTAATAAGTGAGCCTCTCCAATGTCCCTCATTACCGGCTGCTGTACAAGAAAAAAAGAAACTTTCAGTCTGTACATTTCCTGTGCATGATCAGACTCAAAAGGCAGCATGTGTCATCCGGGCACTGATGAAGCTAAGTGACCCTTGTGGTGCTGGTGATGGATATATGAAGTGCTGCTAGGAATACAGAAATACGTCAGTCTCTCTCTATTTAGTAGTGACTCACTATGGGCTCGGGAGCCCTTTCTCTAGGATGAGTGCCGCATTAAGGCAATAGAAACCTTTTTTTTCCCTTTTTGTGCACTGCTCCCATACTGTACAGCATAATTCTGCTGCATGAAATGAATTCGAACCAATCATGACAGTGATCGTCTTCCCTATGAATTTAGTGAAAAATGAAAATGAAAATTCCTCCTAAAATTGGTGTTTCTATTTTGGTAAATGCTGGTGAGTTCAATCATCTGCTCTTGTTAAAGGGTAACTTCACTTTCGTGGGGAAAAAAATAGCAAATAAAGAAAAAACAATATAGCGTATACAATTGCGACACAAAACATATTGTAATTTAATGTTATTAAAAATGCCTTTTCTTTTTTAATCTGCAGCGGTTGGAAGGAATGGCTCAGAGGAATACAACACTGGAACCTGGGACAGGTGAGTGGCTGTTTATTAAAGGTCAGCAGCTACAGTTTTTGTAGCTGCTGACTTTTAATAAACACAAAATTGACTGGAGCTCCTCTGTAATAACCTGATCCCCTTCTGTGCCCCCCCCCCCCCAAAACCCCAAAAAAAAAATACCTGAAGGCACTAGCTTCATCTGCACATTTCTCTCCCACAATGCAGTGGTCAATGGCCTATAGTAGCCTTTTTCATCCCTTTGACCATGGAGGAGCACTTAAAATAACATTCTGGTTTCAGGGAACCCCTGTTAATCTACAGCTGTTGGCGATAGCTCAGTCACAGTGCCCCTGAACCACATAGCGATGCATATTAGTGGAAGCTGGTCATTAAGGAACCCCTAAGGAACTCAAGGATTCCATGGAAACCTAGTCTTCAGATAGACTCTTAGTACTGTTATGTGGAGGGTGGAGACCTGTGCAATACTGACTTTAGGAAGTGGTTGCATTATTTGAGTCGCCCTGAATACAGAGCCATTCAAAGGAAATGTAAAAACCAGCAGGAAGAGTGAGACCTTCAGGAAGTAGTCATGGGAATGGGAATGGGAACTCAAGTGCAGAAATTTTGCCCATCAGGAAATAAGGGTTTAACAGCAGTACTGCCCATGCAGGGGGTTTTCTAAAACATTTAACATGGCATAAAATAGTGGTGGATTCCAAAAAGGTAGAAAACAAACAATGGGTTCCCAAAGGGGAAAATACAAGGAGTATTTAGGTTATCCAAGTAGGGATGCTTCAAATTGTGGCTTTTGTTAAGACTTGGGCATCAGGATAAAAAGTAGCTGTTGGCAAGGAAGGGGGAGAGGGAAGGAGGAAGAAGACAGTAGGGGGTGGTAAGGGGTGAAAGGGTGGCGGGGGGGGGAGAGACAATGAAATATGGCGTCCAACAAAGCATAAATGGTCTTCGGAACCCAGCCGCAGTATATAAACAAATGAGGTGGTGCCACCATAAACACTCTCTATACCAGTGGTTCTCAACTCCTGTGCTCAGAACCCAAGATTTTAAGTATTACCTTGGGGAGATACAGACTAGAATACTGCAATCACTGAGCAGCAAATGATATCACTTGTGATTTCAGTTATCTTGCAAACTTGGCCTGTTAGTGGGTCCTGAGAATAGGAGTTAAGAACCACTCGGGGGCTGACTGGCAACTTTCGGCCCAGGGGGCAATTACAAACCAGAGGCCGATGGTGCAGCGACTTGGCCCTCCTCCCACTCCCCCTCTTCCCAGCCTCCTCCTGACCCCCATTCCAGGCTTAAGCTTTGCTCCATGTACTCTCTACTCACTGGCCAAAATTGGGGCTGGCCAAGGGGAGGAGAGTCTCCAGTGGGGCATGGAACCAGCCTCTGCTTAGATACAAATTTACACCATCCATGCTAGGGGGGGGGGGGGGGTGAGGCCTGCGCTCTGTCCTTGTCTTCATCCCACACTCATTAGGTCAGCGGTGGGGACTTTTTACTTCTCTTCACCGGGAATCCTTTAGGCATGTCTGTGACAGAAGCAGTGCAGCCTTTTTACGGGGCATCAGAGCGGCCCGGGGGGAAATTGCCCCTGCCCTCTGGCCCAGTCCTCCACTGGAACCACTGATCTAGGTAGGCATACACCAACAAAACAAAGAAATGGAACATACACCCACATGGCGAATTCCTCGAAAAAGTGTATGAATTAACAATGGAATATGAGATATGGGTCCCCTAAGGACTCAGGATGTATAGTAGAACAAAGTGTTGATAGGTTACAATGGGCTTTTTCAATAAAATGAGGAAAAATAGCATTTTCACATCAAACTAGACAGATATCAGTCAACGTTAGTGGGATTTCATGACTATGCAAAAATCGGATTCATATCGAGTGCAATAAAATATAATACATTTGCTTTTGAGCTTTGCACTTCATCTTACTGAAAAAGCTACAACGGATGATGTGTAAGAAAGTAAGAAAAAATGTATATTTTCTATGATAAGTAACCAGATTCTCTCTTTGCTGTTCTTCTGTGTGAAAGGTAGATTCTGAATGTTTGATATGGACAGTAGAGTCTCCTCTTCAGCCCACCAGCTAGACATAATTCATCCACCAAATGTTTAAGAGTAATTGCTTAAATAAAAGGTAGCACACACTTTTTTGTAGACAACATGCTTCCGTATATTCGTAAACGTTCCAAGAGTAGAAACCAGCCGGGCAATAAGAAACGACTTTACATGTCGCTAAATACTAAATGAAACCCACAGGAAAGCCCAATTTAGAGAGATTTTCAGGAAATGTTTTGCTAGCAGTGTAGTATACAGAACATATGTACAGTGCACGTTCCATATACACTTATTCTGTTGTGCCAAGCAAGTGTGGCAATTGGCAGCTCTGGCGATAAGACTGAAGATAGCTAAGCAGCAGATACCGGGTGAGCATACAGTCATGGCAATGGTGGACATTCACATTTTCCTTTGTTACAAGGCTTGCGTTAAACAACAAGATTGCGTTTGTGAGTGTTATGGTCACCCGGTAAAATATCGTACCGTGAAAAAAAAAAAAATAAGACGCGACCTAGGAAATTTTGTGTTAATCTTGCTGAACTTGGCACAATGTCAACAGCACATTACCAAGAGGTGGACGGGCATGATATTCAAGCTTTGAACCAGCAGATGGTGTTATCAGTCTGATGCTGTGTGTCATTCCCCCCTCTCTGGGTGATAGCTGCACTCATTGCCCCCCACCCTCTTCCAACATCACCACCTTTTTCATTCCCTCCCCCATACTTGCAGATGGCTTAATCGTGACTACAGTTCCTCCCCAGCCCTCCAGCCCCCACAGTACGTCTGGGATAATGCTGCTAACGTACAACTAAGCAGTCAAGTGTGACAGCATAGAGCAGGTAGCCTGGCAACTGAGAGCATAATACTGAACAGATGGTGTGATGGACAGCACACACACATACACAAAAACACATCGGCCTGGAGTGAAGAAATTAAAGAGGCTTGTTTAAAACTTAACATGCTTTTATTTCGCACACTTTTTTTTTTTTTTTCTTGAGCTAGCTATTTTTTTTTTCCCCTAGTAATAAAATCAGCTTTCAGCTGGTGGCAGGCGTGTGACCGGTATATATTGAACTAGATGATTATCTATTAGTCTCATGTGCCATTGTAATGTGTCATTTCCATTGATGTTATCGGACCAGTGTTACTTTGGTAGAAGAAGCACAGCTGTGACCATCAGATGAGAAAAGCATCACCACTGCTCCAACCATCAGATATGACTGCAGGAAGGCTTCGCCGACGCCGTGCACAGATCATTGTCCTTTGCATTATTACGTTGCTTATTATACAAGTGATCATAGTGCACCGCACCTTGTTGAAAGGAGGTGACAGATCAAAAGACGTTCAATGACTTGGACAGACTGTGTACTGAGAGGGCACGTGACAACGAGCTGTTCTGATGGTCACCTAGGGGTTAACCCAAGCAACGTAAGTGATGCTTGTATGGGTCTCACAAGTTGTGGTTATGGTTAGAATATGGTTAGCCTAAAACCCCTTGTGTGAGACTGTCACTTTTCTGTACATAAGTTCATAGAGAATGCAGCTTAGTCAACGTTTCAGTCAAAACTCTTTTACCTGCCAACGGATTTATAATTCTTTTCAGCCAGTCTTGTGATTCAGACAACAAAGCCATGTCCTGGAGCTATCTGCAAACAACACTGCAGTTGCACAATACAGCCTAGTTCAGGAACAGCCTAACCTTTGATTGGACAATAAAGGAACAGCAGTGCACAGATGAGGTCATCCCTAGGCTCTGCTCATTCGTAAGCATGCTTAGGCCGCCATATTTCTTTCCACGGGTTCCACAATTCCCCCATCTACAAAGACAGGGTTGTCAGCCACTGTGTTCTCCCAGAGGGGGAGGCGGGGGAAGCTGTCCCAACCAGGGGAACACAGTGATTATTGCTAGTGTCTATAAAAGCCGCATGTAAAATTCAGCAGGCTGCTGGTACGAAAGTTGATCTATTGATCGATCAACTTGGGTACATTCAGCCTGCCCATACAAGGTTCGGACCTCGACCAGTTCATGCTGAAAAAGCTGAGATTCGAACCATCTAAGGCCAGCTTAATGGGCCATACACACTATAAGATTTTCTGAAGACTTTTTCCTTCAGACTTACCAAAACCATATAATATGAGGTCAAACCTAAACACTTTCAATTTGTATGCAATCAGGCAGGCCCTTGTACTACATAGAAAATGTAAATCTGAAGGAAAAAGTCTTCAGAAAATCTTATAGTGTGTATGGCCCATAAGTGTGCGAATAACAACATTGTTTAAAGTTCTAAAGGTAAATTTATCACAAATGTTTTTTTGAGTAAAAATATAACCAATAATTGTTAATAAATAAAGAAATGGATTACATGATGCCATTTATATCTTACATACTTTTACAGATCAATGAAACATTTGAAGTAACCTTGAACTTAAGAAAATGGTTCCTTTGCTTTTGTATTTGAGTTCCCTTTGACTTGTTCTGTCCTATTCCAAAAGCTACAGCAATATATACCGTACTATATTACCAAAAGTATTTGGGTGCCTGCCTTTACATGCACATGAACTTTAATGGCATTCTAGTCTTATTCCGTATAATTCAATATTGAGTTGGCCCACCCTTTGCAGCTAAAATAGTTTCAAACACTTCTGGAAAGGCTGTTTATAAAGTTTAGGAGTGTGTCTTTTGAAATGTTTAACCATTCTTCAAGAAGTGCATTTATGAGGTCAGGTGCTGATGTGGACGAGAAGGTCATGGATGAGCGAGTTTGTGGTAGAGGAACTTGACTAACCTCAACCCAATAGAACATCTTTGGGATGAATTAGAACGGAGACTGTGAGCCAGGCCTTCCCCTCCACATCAGTACCTAACCTCACAAATGCACTTCCGGAAGATTGGTCAAACATTCCCATAGACACACTCCTAAACCTTGTGGACAGCCTTCCCAGAAGATTTGAAGCTGTTATAGCTGCAAAGGGTGGGTCAACTCAATATTGAACCCTACAGATTAAAACTGGGATCCCATTAAAGTTGTGTTGTTGCGTGTTGTGTGAAGCTGCATGTAAAGGCAGGCCCCCCGATACTTTTGGTAATAAGGTGTGGTGTATGTAGTAGCTCATAAATTACCATTCATTATTTGATTTGGTTTATTTCAGCTTGCAGGTCATCACTGTTTTCATATAGGCTTTAATGGTATGAGTTCATGTGCATGCTGAGCATCCATACTCAGTAACGGAGGCCAGCTAAAGTGTAATCCTGACACAGGGAGTGGTAAATAAAAAAAAAAAAAAAAGGCTTACAACATGTTGGTGCCATAGATCCAGAGCTAGCGTGGCCAACAGTGCCCCATTCCCCTAACCACTGCCCGATCAGACTGCTCTGAATGAGACAGATAATTGACAGCACTGGTTTTGAGCTTTGGGTCCTTTCCTGAGACCAGCATTGTCTAAATGCAAGCAAGGGGAAAGGGCATGTTGGGGCAACTGCCCAGGAAACATTCCCAGGTGCACTTACAGCAGATAGGGGCAGAAGCAAGGGAGCTCTGCTTGAACTTAATAGCCTTGCACAGTAAAGAGTTATGCAGGCAAAGGGGGTGTGTCAGGGTTCCTCTCCCAAGGACTATCGGCAGCGCTGCTACACTGACAAGGGCGAATGGCATCAGTCATTAATAAAAACACCCACAAATTGGGCTTTAGGCAGGGGAGGAGATGACAGGCTGAATTGGTACAACTAAAGAAGGGATTATCTCCACAATCATTCAACATTTCTTTGAGGAAGCAAGGTAGGACAGCTATTTCTAAATTAACTGATAGACTAGCATTTCATTTTTCAAAGCTAATGAGACTTCCTCTTTAAAAACTGAAACTAAGAAAATTACAAAATAAGTAGCTCCATTTACTTCCCTCCTTTCCTGTACTGCTATCAACCCAGTATGGTTTGCTACAAAAACACAAACACCTGCGATCCATTTTTTGCATTTTTTGTGACAGTTTTTGGCAGCTTTTTTTGTTTAATACGGGAACACCTGACAGAGTTAGTGACAGCAACACAGAAAACCTCTCCTCATTAGTGTTAACAATCAATGGTTTATGAGAAGGGGATTTCTAGTTGTAGATTATGCCCCCTCTTGGATCTTAATAATAAAGACATGCTGGTAGGTTATCCTGTCTAAATTGGCCCTAGTATGTGTATGTAAGAATGTGTGTTAGGAATTTTAAAATATAAGCTCCTTGAGGGCAGGGACTGATATAAATGTACAATAAAATGTGTAAAGTGCTGTGTAAATTGATGGCGCTATATAAGGACCTGTAATAAATAAATAAAATAAATTGAAAGATACCATGACTTCTATTTGATGCAGCTTTCGGTTATCAGCCCTGTTCCAATGTGGACTTTCTTCCTGCATATGAGTGGGCGCGCAGGGTAGCAACATCTCTGTTGCTTTTTCCAAAAAAAATGCTCATAAATGAATTATTAATTATAGTACTGTACATGAATACTGATGATCTGTGGGTGTGACATACTTATATAGCTTTTGCAGGGCTCATGCTGGATGAGTCAACAATAAAAAAAGTTGCTTTTTGATATTTATTTCCTATTATATCTACTTTGCATAACAACAGATACTTTAGAAGGTGGTAGTTTTGACACTTCTCTATTGATTGGAAACAATTTAGTAAAAACTGTAATTACACATGAAAGCGGACCTTCCCCTTTCTTACCTAATAAACCTGACTACAATAATTGAAATAATTTAATAAAAGGAATAAAGTACTTACCTGCCTTCTTCTTGCTCTGTTTCAGCAGTCTCTGTGCTCTGTCCCCTTGGAGATCAGAAATCTGCACTGCCATTTTTTTTTTTTTTTTTTTAAAAGTCATCGACGGCAATTTAAAAAAAAAAAAGTCACCAATGGTCAGCTATATCTTCATTCTTCTCTTGATGGCCTACCAAAGACACTTGCACCTCATCTTGTGCATGCTCAACAGTTTAGACCAGGTGTCTCCAAACTATGGCCCTCCAGTTGTTCAGGAACTACAATTCCCATGATTCCTAGTCATGTCTGTGAATGTCAGAGTTTTACAATGCCTCATGGGACATGTAGTTCCCCAACAGCTGGAGGGCCGTAGTTTGGGGATCCCTGGTTTAGACTGTCGAAAAAAGAACCTTTTTTGTCATCAAATTCTTACGAAATGTAAAGTTAGGATTTCCCTGGAAGACACTGGGGACAGAGCTGCATGCACCAGGGAGTTTTACTGTAGGACCACAAAAACAAATGTATCATGTAGTGCTGGACATTGGTGGTTAACCACTTGCCGACCGCGGCAAGTACATATACTGCGGCGGTCAGCCCCTCACAGGCAAAGTGACGTACCGGAACGTCACCAGCCTGTGAGACTCTGGGGAGCGAGCGCGCGCCACCGGAGGCACGCTCCCGCGCGGTCACGCACCCCCCCTGCGCGTGTGAGCGACGGACCCGATGTCCGCCGCTCACTCACGATCGTCCGTGACAGCGGGAGAAAGGCAGGCGGCTAGTGTAAACAAGCTGCCTGTCATTCTCCCCTGTGTAGGAACAGTGATCATACGGTTCTACTATGTAGGACCGTTGATCATTGTTCCTACACCTCAAGCCACAGCCAATCACAGTTAGAATCACGCCCCTAGGGACACACACAGCCCCTCCCTCTCAAATAAAGTTAACCCCTTCACTACCAGTGTCATTTTACAGTAACAGTGCATATGTATAGCACTGATTACTGAAGTAATGTCACTGGTAACCCCAAAAGTGTCAAAAATGTCACTCAAGGGTCCGATCTGTCCGCCGCAATGTCACAGCACCGCAAAAAAAATCGCAGATCGCCGCCATTACGTGTTAAAAAAAAAAAACAACAAAAATGTCAAAAATCTTTCCCTTTGTTAGTAAACGCGATAACTTTTGCGCAAACCAATCAAAATACGCTTTTTGCGATTTTTTTTACCAAACATATGTAGCATAAAACAAATTGGCTGAAAATGTTAAAAAATTTTGATTTTTAAATTTTTTTTGGGGAATTTTATATAACAAAATGTGAAAAATATTGTTATTTTTGCAAAATTTACGCTCTTTTTTTGTTTATAGCGCATGATCAAAAAATCGCACAGGTGATCAAATACCACCAAAAGAAAGCTCAGTTTGTGGGAAAAAAAGGACAAATTTGTTTAGGTACAGCGCCGCACGACCACGCAATTGTCCGTTAAAGTCACGCAGTGCCGAATCGCAAAATACCCCCTGGTCAGGAAGGGAGTAAAATCTTCCGGGGCTTAAGTGGTTAAAATCTCCCATTGGAGACCTATGGAAACTTCTCACTAGGGTTGTAGACTCATCACTGCTTTATGAAATCTCACTCATCCTTCTGCATTTTCTATATAAAGTATGAATAAAAACATCAAGGATAGCTTGGGATAGTTGGCTACCCAGAGTAAACATATTAATGGACACGAGGTCCCATCAGAGTTTCATTATTAGGCTGGGAACCCAGAATTTCAAAGGTGGAAGGGGAAACTTGAGAGACTACACCCCTCTCATTTCTGCTATCTTCATCTGCAACCATTGCAAAGTTGGTGTAGAAATTCCTCCTGCTGGGCCTTCTAATATAAGAAACTCAAAAAAAAAAAATAATTTTGGAGTGCATTGATCCTTTAATAAACTGCTGATGTAATGTCTGTAACACCAGAAAAGCCCCCCTGATGTCTGCTGTCTTCAGAACCCTGCATCCTACATAAGAGCAATAATAAAGACCACTGAATGGCACAATGCAATACAGAAAACAAACAGAAAATGAATAACAATACATGAATATACACAGAGACAGAGCTAAGCGGGCCCTGTCTGCCCTGGTAATCACTGAATCAACCAAGAGCTGATTGCCACAAACTAATGTCATCCTGAGGGACCAAATGACATTATTCTCCAGTGTGGTAAATACACTGAGAACGTTTATAGAGATTGATCGCATCTTTCAGCAACATTTTGTGTGTGCGTGTTGGGGGGGATAATCAGATGAAAGTCAATGTCTGGTAGAATATAACAGCTCTGGGCTGGAATGGATAATATCTCTCTGTTTATAGACTGCATCCAGGAAGAGATCTGGTGTGCTGCACATTATAGAAGGCCTCTGATACCTTCTTCCTTGCTGACACGTGTCATATTCCATCAATGGGATCAAAGACAAATCACAATATTACCTTCCTAACAGGATTGCAATGTTTCGCTTGGAGTCGGGATGTGAAGGGTTTTTGGAGTCGGGGTGTGAAGAGTTTTTTTTCAGGAGCATGTGGGGTGTGTGACCACAATCAAATCTCACCTTAAAGATTACATTATTGTAAAGTTTCTGAAGGAAACAACCCATGGGTTAGAGGTGTGCACCAGTCCTCATTATTTCAGTTAGCAGGGAGAGATAAGCCAGTGTTGCCAACCTAGCAGATTGAAATTCACTGACACGACACCTAAATTTACAGGCACAGCCAAATTTCTACTGGTATTTCCAAAAGTTACAAAATTACAGTTTTAAGTGCAAATGTCAGTATTTAGGCTACAAAGAAGTACAGTATGCAATTAGCAATGTCATTTAAGGTAGATATTCAGGCAAAAAACACATTTCTTATTTTCTTTTCGATAAAGTAAGTAATTCGCTCAGGGACGGGACTCAGGAGGGCCAGACATAAGAAAAGGGCCGGCACACACACATGAAATTGCCTCTCACAGTGACAGCATTGTGCAGCAGCACAGATGATGATGACACTTCACCGACATGACACGTCCCCTCCTGGGTCACAGTGACAGTCTCTCTCCATGCCAGGTGGTCCCTTCAGTCCACTCTAGTCCAAACAGCCCTGGCAGTCCCGCTCCCGGCTGTCCTTGCTTCCATCCTGCAGACCCGTACATGAGGCTCCAGCAGCTCTGCTCGTCTCCCTTGCACCACGACATCACATGACACGCTCCTGCACCGCCTCTGCCAGACCCACCAGAACACACTGTAGTAGCCACCTGGATGGTCTCTGCTGGCTCTGAACTGGAGCTAAGCATGCGCAGTTCTGAGCTGAGCGTCACAGCCATATTTGGCGATGGTCCGTTCCCATCCGATTCCCCCATAAAGATGTATGGGGAACTGACAGCTGTGTCTCTGCACACAGTGCAGAGAACAGCTGTCATTCTCCTGCTCAGCGGGGGATCGGCGGATTGATCCCCCGCTGAGATAAACTGAGTCCATCTGACGGACGGACAGTGTGAAAGGGGCCTTACTTTACATCCTGACATCAAAGTTCAATTAATTTCAGCACCAGAAGAATGATGTATGTACAGAATGTACATACATCAACTTATAGGGGATCAATGTATGATTTATTAACAGATAAGGTCATCCATTAGATTGTAAGCTCTTCTGAGCAGGGCCCTCTTAATCCTCTTGTATTTTATTGTATTGGAACTGTATTGTCTCCCTTTTATATTGTAAAGCGCTGTGTAAACTGTTGGTGCTATATAAATCCTGAATAATAATAATAATTACAAAAGACAAAGGACATATATGAAGATCTGTAGCCCATGACAGTTAGGCCCCTTTCACATGGGCG
This sequence comes from Pelophylax lessonae, assembly GCF_965119305.1. Lineage (NCBI taxonomy): Eukaryota > Metazoa > Chordata > Amphibia > Anura > Ranidae > Pelophylax > Pelophylax lessonae. Next base: position 651,704,932 of record NC_138768.1, read on the forward strand.
ATCCAATCTGATCCGCCTGTCAGTTTTCAGGCGGACCTGATCGAATGCTCCATGCATCCCTATGGGGCAGCGGGTGTCAGCGGAGACATCTCTGCTGACACCCACTGCTATTCAAATCCGATCCTGTCCGTGAAACTGGGACGGATGGAAACCCTATTTTCCATCCGTCTGAAGGATCGGATGGGACCGGATGAGAACTGACAGGCGGTCCATTCTCATCCGATCTCCCATAGAGGACAGCGGGGATCTGACACCTCCGTCTCTGCACACAAAGCGGAGACACAGCTGTCATCCGCCTGCTCAGCGGGGATTGGCGGATCGATCCCCCGCTGAGCAGAGCGGACTCCGTCGGGCGGTGCGCCCGTGTGAGAGGGGCCTTAGTGCAGTCAGTTTACTGAAGGCAAATAGACACTTTGCAAGTGCAGTTGCTGACTTCCATCCTCCAATCATGTGCAAGCAAAAATGTATTTTTTTTTCCCCCTCTTGCATGTGATTGGGTATTCTTTGCATCTCATTTACTAATCTCTATTACAAACGTATCTATTTCCCATTAGTAAATCAATTCCATTGAGTATTCACATTTCCCTGTCCTGGCTTCAATCATCTGAATTCTCATATAGTTTACTGCGCTTTGTATATATCCCATGCTCGTGTCTGAATTATTTGCCAAAATAAAAAAAAATAAAAAAACACTCTAAAATTGTTTAGCTATCCTATTGCTGTTTCACACATCTAATGGGTTATATCATATGTGTTGGTTTCTTTTCCATTCAGGAAATTCAACAAAAGTAAGAAATGTCATCATTTCACCGCCGCTAAACAGCAGATATTCTTCACACCAAATTCTCCTCGCAACAAGATATTTTTATCTGCATTACAATGTATAAATTCTATGATCTGCTGCCCAGCGTTTTATTTATAAAGCAATAGCCCTGTATAATACAAGGTGAAGGCTGAATAAAATGTGTATAGGGCTGCTGTTTATGACATGACATCTACTTGTATATCCAGCACAGCACCCTGCTAATAATGATCCAGTGCACAGAGAGGACAGCCGCAGCAGCAGAAGCATCAGAGGCATCAGCAGCAGCAGCAGCACCCAGCCCTGCTATCTGTGCTGAGGAAGGAAGGGGAGGGAGACAGTGCTCATAGCACAGAGGGCTCTATGATAGTGTCATTGTGCTGGTGGGGGTGGAAGAATAGATAGATCAGAAGAGGAAAGAGGGGGGATAAGGAGGGGTCAGCAGCTCTTCCGCGACAGCACACAGACTTAACAATACAAAGGCAGAACAACATGTTTCTCAGCCAAGGCAAATAAGGGGCTGACACTATGAAGAAGCAGCTCAGTCTAAGTAATCATGGGAGCTTTAAGAACATCTCTACTAAGTGGATTGGCCTGAACCTGCTAGAGTGTTTTCAGATAGCTGCAGGATAATGATTGCAGATGAGGCTGACCCATTGTTAGGTCACAAAGAACAGATTTGGTAGTTTATCGTTCAGTACTGGCGTCCGGCATCTTACAAACATGGCTATGTCAGTTTTTCTTTACGTCTCTGGAATCATCATCCTCTGCTGTCGCTTACGTAATGCAATAATCATAGTAGTTTTCTAATAGTAAAACAATTCAGATTAGCGTAACAAGGAACTAAAGTGTCTCATTGGGTCCTAGGCCCTAATCCATCAAAGTCATTGTTTTCATGCACTACACCAGGGATCCTCAAACTACGGCCCTCCAGCTGTTGCAGAACTACACCTCCCATGAGACATTGTAAAACTCTGAGATTCACCGACATGACTAGGCATGACGGGAATTGTAGTTCCTGAACAACTGCACTACACTGATGATGGCCAAGTAGCTTGAAACAGCAGTAAGAAGTTTGAGATAAACAGCTCTATAATATTAGGCTTTATTTGCACTGTGCTCCAGCGGTTCTAGATGTGCATCTGGCTGATGGGGTGTATGAGCTATAATTTGCATAGCTCCGCCCACTGTCATGGAATTAGGAATAATCATATTTTTGGGATCTGTGATGGAATGAGACACGTAAAAAGGCTTTACTGTGTTACATACTAATAGTAGCAAGTATGGAGACCAAGCAAAGGTTTAGGATCAGTCCGGCTTGATATAAGGCATATACACCCATCAGTCCTGCTTGTTATAAGGCATATACACCCATCAGTCCTGCTTGTTATAAGGCATATACACCCATCAGTCCTGCTTGATATAAGGCATATACACCCATCAGTCCTGCTTGATATAAGGCATATACACCCATCAGTCCTGCTTGTCATAAGGCATATACACTCATCAGTCCTGCTTGTTATAAGGCATATACACCCATCAGTCCTGCTTGTTATAAGGCATATACACCCATCAGTCCTGCTTGTCATAAGGCATATACACCCATCAGTCCTGCTTGTCATAAGGCATATACACCCATCAGTCCTGCTTGTTATAAGGCATATACACCCATCAGTCCTGCTTGTTATAAGGCATATACACCCATCAGTCCTGCTTGTTATAAGGCATATACACCCATCAGTCCTGCTTGTCATAAGGCATATACACCCATCAGTCATGCTTGTCATAAGGCATATACACTCATCAGTCCTGCTTGTCATAAAGCATATACACCCATCAGTCATGCTTGTCATAAGGCATATACACTCATCAGTCCTGCTTGTTATAAGGCATATACACCCATCAGTCCTGCTTGTCATAAGGCATATACACCCATCAGTCCTGCTTGTCATAAGGCATATACACCCATCAGTCATGCTTGTCATAAGGCATATACACCCATCAGTCCTGCTTTTCATAAGGCATATACACTCATCAGTCCTGCTTGTTATAAGGCATATACACCCATCAGTCCTGCTTGTTATAAGGTATATACACCCCTCAGCCATAACATTTTGACCACCCACCTAATATTGAGTTTGCTAAAACAGCCCTGTCCCATTGAGGCATGGACACCAAAGTAACATCCACATTAATGGCAGACCCAAGGTTTACCAGCAGAGCATTGCTCAAAGCATCACACCTCTGCCAACTCTGCCGCCTGGTGCCATCTCACATCCTGGTGCCATCTCTTCCCCAGGAAAGTGACGCACACGCACGGGCCCTCAACACGATGTAAAAAAAAACCGTGATTCATCAGACTCTGCCACCTTCTTCCATTGCTCCGTAGTCCAGTGCTGATGTTCATGTGACCATTGTAGAAGCTTTTGGCTGTGGACATGGATCACCGTGGGTTAACAGCTCCATACAGAACAAACTGCAATGCCCATTTTTTTATGCTTTCACCACATCAACTTCATAGACAACATGTTCACTTGCTGCCCAATATATCACACCAATTTTCAGATGGCATTGTAACGAGATATTTCCTTTACCTGTCAGTGGTCAATATGTCTATGGCTGATCGGTGCATAAACCAGTGCAAAGAGCAGAAGGATAAGAGTGAGCAGCTGCTAAGGAAGCATTAAGGCTGGGTTTACATATATGTGAATTGGATGCGTTTTTGACTGCATCCAATTCGCATAACATGTGAATGTGACTGACTTTTAACCTCTTTACCCCGCCCACCATGCATATACTGCGGCACTCTGCCGCTGCTGGGCAAAGCAACGTATCTGTACGTCGCTCGTTCAGCCGTCTGTAGGGGGCAAGCGCGCGCCGCCGTTGGCGCACTCCCTTCCCCCGCTCGTTCCCCGGGGAGCTAGTGCAGGTGACCGGCGGCTCCGATGGCCGCCGGTCACTCACGATCTCCCGCAGCAGAGGGAGAAAGACAGACGGCTGATGTTAACAGAACCGTCTGTCATTCCCCCTTAGATCATCACAGAGGCTATGCGATCCTACTATATAGGATTGTATGTCTCTGTGATGATCTAACAAGCCACGCCCCCTGACAGTTAGAATCACGCCCTTAGTGTCACACTTAACCCCTTGATCACCAATAAAGTTAACCCCTTCCCTGCCAGTGTAATTTTGACAGTGACAGTGCATATTTATAGCACTGATTACTGTAGTAATGTCACTGGTACTCCCAAAAGTGTCAAAAATGTCAGTTAGGGGTCTGATCTGTCCGCCGCAATGTCGCAGTCCTGCAAAAAAAATTGCCGATCGCCGCCATTACTAGTTAAAAAAATAAACTATAAAAATGACATAAATCTTTCCCGTAGTTAGTAAATGCAATAACTTTTGCACAAACCAATCAAAATACTCTTATTTTTTTTACCAAAAATATGTAGCAGAAAACAAATTGGCCTAAAATGTTAAAAAAACATTTAGATTTTTACATTTTTTTTGAGAATTTCATATAAAAAATGTGAAAAATATTATTATTTTTTAAAATTGTCGCTCTTTTTTTTGTTTATAGCGCAAAAAATAAAAATTGCACAGGTGATCAAATACCACCAAAAGAAAGTTCTGTTTGTGGTAAAAAAAGGACGTCAATTTTGTTTAGGTACAGCGTCGCACGACAGCGCAATTGTCCGTTAAAGTCACGCAGTGCCGAATCGCAAAATAGGGCCTGGTCTTTGAGCAGCCAAATCTTCCCGGGCTAAAGTGGAGTTGTTTCACATCTCCGGGTTGGCCGCGGTGCAATTTTAAAAAGAGTCCTGTGCGTTTTTGTGTCCGGTTCAGGTGAAAATTCCGGAAAAAATTTGGCCCTGAATCGCACCTGAACCAGTGAACAGAAAGGCACCGGACTACAGACTGCAAACCACAGCCGGACATGAACCCAACCCAACAATCTGTTCTGGCTTTTTCCTTACCTGACCTTCTATGAACACCTGCAGGAAAATTCAGCAGCAGAAATAAAAGGAAGAAAAGATGCAGGTCTGTTGAGAGGAGTCACAAGACTCTCAGTATGTATAACACTAAGCCATTTTTTTTACAGGCTCTTGATTGGCAGAATGTTGAATTTATTGTTTTCTCTCAGCATATTTATCAGTATTTCATTGTGGTTTTCATTTTAATGATAATTATCATGCAAGGGGGTGCTGTACAAACAGTCGTCACTATAGGACAGCATGACCTCTAAATACAGAATAGGAAACAGAAGATGCATGTTTCTTGGCTTTATCACTCTGTGATGGCAGAAGCATCAGCATGATATAGCTGATGCTGTTATTTCTTCTGCAGACATTATTCCAGGTGTTTTCCGCACTTGCAGATATTCTATACAACCCAGGAACATTTCGCTAGATACTTCCAGGTGGAGAAGACTCATTTCACATAACTGTGTGAATATTGATCCAACTAACGGGGTTGAAAAGTGAACATGTATTTATGTGACCTCGGTTCGGTAACAGGTATTCATATATCTGGCTGCTGAGTAATAAAGGGCCAGCAAATCAATGCCATCTGCTTGAACCTGTAGAGCTGGGGCTCCATTTAGGTGACCTTTACCGATCACACACAGGGTGGCTTTTCTGCCTTCTGCATTCTCCATGGAAGCAAAGCACACATATCATTTAAAAGAACTATGGAATCGCTAATAACCTATCAGATGGTTAAAAATAAATTCACAGTCTGTACTATAAGTAAGCAGAGTTTTCCCCAGGAAAAAGCTTTACACGTCAAGCCTGAATCACACATTAACCACTTAAGGACCGCAAGGTTTTACCCCCCTTAATGACCAGGTCATTTTTTGTGATACAGCACGGCATTTCTTTAACTCACAATTGCGCGATCTTGTGGCGCTGTACCCAAAAAAACATTTTTTTTTTTTTTCCCCACAAATAGAGCTTTCTTTTGGTAGTATTTGATCACCTCTGCAGTTTTTATTTTTTGCGCTATAAACAAAAAAAGAACGACAATTCTGAAAAAGAAAAACAATATTTTTATTTTCTGCTATAAAACATTCCAAATAAAAAAAAAATTAAAAAATCTAATTTTTTCATCAATTTAGGCCATTGTGTATTCTGCCACATATTTTTGGTAAAAAAAAAAAAAATGCCAATAAGTGTATATTGATTGGTTTGTGCAAACGTTATTGCGTCTATAAACTAGAGGATAGATGTATGTAATTTTTATTTATTTATTTTACTAGTAATGGTGGAATTAGCGATTTTTAGCAGGACTGAGACAATGCGGCGGACAGATCGGACACCTAACTGACACTTTTGAGGGGACCAGGGACAATAATACAGTAGTCAGTGCTAAAAATATGCACTGTTACTGTACTAATGACACTGGCAGAGAAGGGGTTAACACCAGGGGCAATGAAAGGGTTAAATGTTTGCCTAGGGGATGCTTTCTAACTGTATGGGGGATGGACTCACTGGATGAACAACCCCTCTGGCGAAATGGCACGTGTGCACGCACCCGACGGCACGCACGCGCCCCCACTATCTGTTACATGAAGCGACGTACAGGTATGTTGTTTCTCGTAATAGAGCCGACCTGACGCAGTAAAACTACGGCGCCTGGTTGGCAAGTGGTTAAAAAAACTAAATTCATTCCTATGTCAACTGTTCAGTTTAAATGTGGTGCACAACTGATTTTGAATGTAGTGCCCAACCTACAGACCCTCAGCACTTTTTGTGCAGCCCTATGGGCCCATGCAGACACTAATCTTTATTTCCCTATTGCCCTTGTAAAGCATTTTTTTCTAATTGTCTAATGCATATCTGCAGTCTCTGATCATCTCCTGTATCATATCTGCAGTCTCTGATCATCTCCTGTATCATATCTGCAGTCTCTGATCATCTCCTGTATCATATCTGCAGTCTCTGACTGTCTCTTGTATCATGTCTACAGTCTCTGACCATCTCCTGTATCATATCTGCAGTCTCTGACTGTCTCTTGTATCATGTCTACAGTCTCTGACCATCTCCTGTATCATATCTGCAGTCTCTGACTGTCTCTTGTATCATGTCTACAGTCTCTGACCATCTTCTACCATTTCTGCCCTTTCTGACCATCTCTTGTATTATAGCTACAGTCTAGGACTATCTCTTATATTATATTATGTCCACAGTCTCTGACCACCTGTTGTATTCTGTCTGCAGTCTCTGACTATCTCTTGTATTATGTCCACAGTCTCTGACCATCTCTTGTTCATGTTCATGATCTTTACTGTATCCTGTTGTGTGTGCTGTGAAATCCTTTAATGTGGACACCTAATCTGGTTACAGCTATCTAACCTGTCAAGATTCTTCCAACCACCCACTGTAAGAAAAATGTTCTTCCTTCATCAGACATTATACCTTGCTCCTGCACAGCAAGGGTAACTGTTAGTTTATGTCTATGGGATGATAAACTTTTTTTACTTATCTAATCCTCTGCTTCGTTAGCAAATGGCACTAACCCAAGCTCCAGGGATGAACTGTCTCTCAGCGTCCTCATGTTCAAAGGAGGGCTATGGGTCCTGCATCAGTCTTGATGACCCCAGAGGACCATAGACTGCTGGAGTTCTGGGGAGAAGAGGCTGTTGGGAGCGGTCTAGCAGCATGGATGAGTGGAGGACCAGGTAACTGCACCCTCACTGCAAGTGAGGAGTTTTAGTTTTCCTTCAGTTAAGCTTTAGCTTAATCAAAGTTGCATTGAACACTTTGGCTGCACCATCCCAGTGACCTCCAATTACCTGACCTGCCATTGACAGTGTGTGCCACATGGAGCCTGCAAAGCATGACTATTGGAAGCTTTTTGTTATCCAGTGCCAACATTAAAGTGGATGCAAACCCTCACATATACTCAGAGAAGTGAACAGCCTCAGATGATACACAGAGATGAAACAAATCGTTCTTCGTTCTACATAAGTTTTACTTGGAAATGTGCTGTCTCCAGCTTTCTATATTCTTTAGAAAGTGCACATCGTGTTAGAACATTTTGTGGTGTTGACACTTATGGCGCTTTTCCACTGCATGGAACCGAACGGTTCGGCTCGCTTTTGTGCTTTTCCACTGCTGGTACCGCATGGTATGGTGTAGGAACGGTACGGTACGGCGGCGCTTTTCCACTGCATGGAACCGAATGGTATGGTTCTCAAAAACAGTACCACCTCGATTGTGGATCCAGGAGGTACCATATCCGGTACCATATCCCACAATCTTTTGCATGCAGTCACTACTAGCCACTGATTGGTCAGAGAATTCCACCCACCCCGTTGTTATCCCACCTACTTAACTTTAGTACTACTTTAGTGGAAAAGCAAACCATACTTTACCGTACCGAACCGTTCCAACACCGTACCATGCGGTACCAGCAGTGGAAAAGCAAACCGGGCCAAGCAGGGCCAAGCAGGGCCGAGTAGAGCCGAGCCGGTACTTGCAGTGGAAAAGTGCCATAAGTACGCAGACAGAATCATATGGGAGGTCAATCAGCCAAAGTTCAGAGAACCCCAAAAACCTCTGGAAGAACCCTAGGCTTCCTGGATGGACTATTGTCTTTATTCAAACGTAACTACTATGTAACTATGTAAACTTTCTAAACCAGGGTTCCTCTAGATCAGCCGTTAGCCTTTAAACCTTCAGGTCTCAGGAAGCCAATTAACTGGGAGACAGAGGAAGAAAATGACTCTATTATGCCATCCAGTGAGGATAGTGCCAACTTTACAGACAGGTAAAAAGTTCATTGGTGTCACACTACTGGCTCTGACAAGTTTTGCTGACCCTGTAAGTACGCAGACAGAATCAGATGGGAGGTCAACCAGCCACAGTTCAAAGAACCCCAAAAGCCTCTGGAGGAACCTTAGGCTTCCACAGAACCTTGATTGAGAAAGGCTGTTAGGGGTTCCTTAAGGAGAAAGCAGTGGCAAATTGTCCCACACTGACCACCAAAGTAAGGAGCCTCTAAAATTCTCAATGTATTATGTCATGATTATCACTGAGTTTTGCTGTATAGAGCAGAGGAAGGGAGGATGGGTTGAGTATGTCCCATTCTTTATTCATCTATTTAAAAACCCTCCACAACCCACTGATCATGCAGTACCATGTGCTGTAGATATACTTTTTTAGTGCGGGTCCTTTAGACATAAAACTTTTTCAAAGGGTTCCTCCATGGTAAAAAAAATTGGCAAAGCTGTACTAAATTCTAAAAATCATTCTACAAAGAAAACTGTCCTTAAACGAAATGATCAAAACAGAGTTCATCATTTATTTTCTTATCCAGCAGTACCTGAACACCAATCTCTATGGCACTTTGTTTAATGTCAGCCCCTGACAGCCATTTTTCATCTAAGGCTAGATTTATCTTTCGGAAAGTTCACGCTTTCTCCTGTTCTGCCATATGCCAACGGTCATCCCTGTTTCACACTGTTCTCACTTTCCAGCAATGTATCCTGTCACCACGCACTTGCCTCTGCTCGTATTAGCAGTCTTCACAATTCCTGTAGTGCCTCTCACTCCAAAATATGTTTATCCCATAATCCCTACTAGAAACTGACTTCATATAAGAGCTGGAAGCCACAGAGACAGCTCGGCAACAGACAATAGAGTGTCTGTCAGTGGTATCGGTAGTGAACAGTCATACATTATACTGGAGTAAGCCATTACCTGACAGGAAACAGCCAGAAACATGACATTTACTCCTACTGTAAATACATACATTTATGTAGGTCATTTATGAAGGAAAATGCTAATTTACCAGTTACAGCAGTACAGGAGCTATGACGCGTTCCTATGATGCTAATTCATCAAAATTAAACAAAAGTAAATGAGCATAAAAGTGAAGCGACCAATCAGAACAGTTTGATTAGATCTGTGAAAAAAAAGTGAAACTTGATTGGGTCCTGTTGGCAATAATTCCACTTTTGATTCCCATTCACACCTGCAAATGCATGGACAGCGGCGCACAGCCGCGGGTCCGGCCAGCTTGTCATTGCTTTGTACACACCTGTGATGTCCACCCCAGGTTCTTGATGCAAAGACAGTCTTATTTGAAGGTGTGAATGGGGCCTTGTGCTTATTTTAATAAATCACTCTTCATCGTGTCCCATTTCACCTAATTGTGTATTACAGGTGCACCAAGTACTAAAAACACTGGTATATGGTAACTCATCAAATTACTTTTTACTGTAAACACAGAGGTGGTATAAACAGAAATAAGGCAACCCATACATTAATCAGTTTTATACCTTTAACCAGCGGGTTGAACAAAAAAACTGACTGGGTCCCCCTGTCCACACATTCAAGGTGGATAGGGGAATCCTGCCATTGTGTCTTTCCCCATCGACAGAATACACTGATCATCACTGCTGGTTTTAGCCTGCAGCACTGATTGAGGAGCTAAAATTAAACAGGGTGATTGTACAGAAGCTGATCTAGTTCTGAGTACAACCACACTGCCCATAGGTGGATCAAAATTTGGCAGGTACGTGCTGAACCGGACAAATTTCGATCCACGTATGGCCAGCTTAACACACATGCATTCAGCACAACAGGCCTCAGCTACATAAAGTATCTGCCTGTGTCAGACTATCAAATTCTTCCTTTTTTTATTTATCCATCACAGATTACAGATGTAAAATGAGTGTAAGGGGTAAACAGGCACAGAATAAAACACATGTTAATATATCGCTTTATCAGTTGTAGGATCCTTTACTTAGAATAGCACCCCAATGTACACCAACAGAAGCTGCCCATGAACCTGTGCTACAGAACACTACATTGAGCATACCTTGTGTGGTGGTGCACGGCATTGCCAGAATTGTTGCAGGTACGTTATTTTGTGCAAAAAGGTGCGCTCAGCGCTGCCAGCCCATTTAAAATTAACTGCCTTAACGCTGCTCTTTAATGCTATAAAACACTTGTGACCGACAATAAAAAGCCTCTGGAGGCTAAAGAAAAATCGATGTTTGCCGAAGGTGCAGGGTGGAAAATTGCTGGTCAAACATCAAACAGTGCCTGCATTCAATCAGATCAATGTTTGGGTATTCTGACAGCCGCAGATGTTGGCTATCAGAATGCAATAGTCAGCAGGGGAGATTCATAGATACGTGCGCTGTTTAGTGTGGGTGGAGGAATCAGTTTGATATCTTTTGTTGAGCCCATCTACAATGGTTTTGAATTTCATGTTTTCTTTTTCACAATGCAACTTGTTCTGTAACTGATTTATGAATGAAATGTATGAGAAAATCTAGAATGGTCAATGCAATGATTTTATTGTGAAAGTAGTGTTACTTGTTAAAAAAAAATGTATAAATAAAGCATTACTTAAGCCAAAAACATGAAACATGTATCTCAGTACTTAGCTGAAGCTCACATTGTAGTAGGCCTGGGAGGGTGTGTAAATCGCAGGCGTTCTCTGACCCACAGTCAAATCACGCTGCTCTTTTGCAAATGAATGTGCTGCTATGCAGGACACGATACAGTGTGAACTTTGGCTGAAAGTGGAATTCCAGCTTAGCACTCACTACTCTTTAAACCAGTGATTCTCAACCAGGGTTTCATGGGACCATAGGGTTCTTCCAGCTATTGCTAGAGGTTCCTTGAGCTTTTGCTGTTTGACCTCCTATTTAATGGTGCCTGCATAGTTCCTAAGCAAATGCAATTTGGTAGAGCCAGCAGCATGACACCAATAATCTTTTAAGCTGCTTGTAAGGGTGGCATTCTGACTTCCACTAAAGGGGTTCAAACCTCCTACTGACCATTAACGTAAGGAGCATTTTTCCTATTCACCCTTGGTTTTAGTAAGGGTTCCCCGAGACCTTCAAATTATTTTAGAGGTTGAGAAAGGCTGCTTTAAACTATCCCCACCTCCCGCCCCACACCTATGCTTAGTAACCTGTGAAAGAAGGATGTACATTTTTACCTATTTTTTTTACCTATTTTAAGGCCGTTCTGGTGTGGGTACGTGATCCCGCTCCCCTGGGTCAGCCAGCTGCGGGAGCAGGGGAAAGGAGGGAGTGCCAACAACGGATGTGAAGCCTATGGGCAACTTTCCCACTTCAGGCTTTACTAGCAATTGTTAGAACACTCTCACATCTCCCCTGTAGCTGGCAGACAAAGGGCAGATCACGTGACTGGGACCAGAGTGAGCTTAAAATAGGGGCTGAGGGGCACTGACGCGATTTCAAAATTCAGAACTGTCACCAGTGCAAGGGGTGAAGGTCATCCTATAGGTACAAAATTCCGGTCACAACTGTCTACCTTTAGTATTACCTTTTTTAAATGTACCTTTAATTAAATTTTTTGGCTATCCATACACTTTAAAGGGTCACTGTCATAAAAGATTAATGGAGGCTGCCATTACTGAACTCTCTTTTGAGAATGCTGGTTTCTGGATGTCATTCGAATGCATTATAATTTAAAAGTAGTGTAATGACTACTTTTGGTGCGATCCAATGCAATTTCAGCACTTGATTCCTGGAATTCCATGTATTCAATGTGACCTGTGAGTAGGGATGGTAGGAACAACCCCCCCGTTCAGCAGAACTACTCAACAAGGGAAATGTTCTATCTCGAATGGCGAACCCTACTGAAGTCTATGGGAGACCAACAGTTTTTTTCTTTATTTTTTTTTTCAGCTGTCAGTGGGGCAAACCATTGACAACTGATGACTTATTTGTTTAAGGACACTGCAGACGGCTTTCTTTCCCCGCTCCTTAACAACCAGCTCTCACTGCACCCTGATTGGGCAAAGCATTGCCCAATCAGGGCCCAGAATGCACTGTGCAACACCTGACGAACACCCTGCAAAATGGGGTGTTCGGCGAATGGCCAAGCAGGCAAATGTTCACAGAGCCTTCCTTCTGTACTACAGAGGTGTTGAGGGAGGAGTTAGTATTTAGAATTGCTGTTTGAAGGCAGCAAGGTCCCAGAAGATATGAAGTAGTCTTTAGAACAGCTTTTCTGATCCTTCTTACCCCCAGAGCAACCCTTGAAAAATGTTCAGGTCTTGAGGAACCCCTGCTAAAATTCATTGAAGGTCAGGGGAAAAAAATGCCCCTCACACTGGTGGTTAGCAGAAAAAATGCCACCTTTACAGACAACTAAAAAGATCATAGATGTCAAGCAGCTGGCTCTGCCAAGTGACATTGGCCCCGGGAATATGCAGAAACCAATAAATGGGAGGTCAATCAGCCACAAGGAACTCCTAGCAACCTCTGAAGAGACCCTAGGGTTCCAGGGAACCCTGGTTGAGAATAGCTGTTTTAGAAACTTAAAGTAAGCAGCGGAGGAGAAATTGCAAAGCATGCAGGGAATCCAGGAAGTTGTGGAAAGCAATGACCAGCTGACAGGCAGAGCTCAAAACATGAAAGGAGATTTTCCAAGTAAGCTTATTGTCAAACATGGGCGTCTGCAGAACTTTTTCAGGGGGGGGGCGTCATTTTAGGGTCACCCATGCTCCGCCCCTTTTCCACAATGTCATGAAGGGGAGGGGCTTAATCATTATCACATAAAGCGCAGGCATGCAAAGGGGCTGAGAAACCTGATGCAAAAGCTTAATAGAAGGACCAAGCTGCCATTGTCTGATTAGCAATTTCTAATTTTATTTTATGTTTACATGATTGAATGCACCACATTATTCATAAACACATGATCAGGGCACTACAACTGAATTATAAAAAAAACACATGTAGAATCTGCATTTGGTGTTAACAAATGACAAATAAAATATATGATAAATGTATTTCATTTGAAATATGGCTGGCACCTGTCTGTGGGTGGCTGGCTAGCCTGGCTGGCTCCTGTGGGTGGCTAGCCTACTGCCTGGCTGGATCAGTGCTTCAATTGTGGTCATTAGGCTGTTAGCAGGCTGGGCTGGGCCTGGGCTGGCCCTTTTGCTTTGCCATATTATTATTATTATACAGAATCTATATAGTGCCAACAGTTTGCGCAGCGCTTTACAATGTAAGGGAAGACAATACAGTTACAATACAATTCAATACAGGAAGAATTAGAGGGCCCTGCTCATTATAGCTTACAATCTAGAAGATAGAGAGGGAAGCAAAGCTGACCCTCTCTGTTTTGGGTCTGTGCAGATGGTGCAGGCAAGTGCGCAATGTCATTACATGCTTTGACATCACGTGCCATGCCTCTGCACAAATCTCCTGAATTTCCTTGCCCTGGGCTCCCCCTCTCCTGGAATGATAGCGCCGAGGCCGAGGACAGTGGTCTGTGCGGCTTCCGCCGTCACCGCGCGGGCTGGGACTCGCGAGTATTGATTTTTAAAGGGGAAATGGCAGAATTTATTTTTAAAGGGGAAGTTGAGATTCCGGGAGGGGGGCACTTGGTCCCCTTGCGGACGCCTATGCTGTCAAAGACAAATATGGTTTGTATTGTTATTACAAGGCTGATATTATAAAAAGAAGGTGTATGCTGTGACTATAGATTTCCTTTAATGTATCTTATCTATATTAGGAAACAATATCCTTTATGTACTTTCTCGACAAATATTCAGTCACCAAAAACAGTGTGCAGATATTCTCTCCCTCAAAAGGCAATCACCAATCCACCGTCACCACAATGCTCCCATCTATTCACAGCAGTGCAGCTTTTGTGCTTTACTTTCACACCCAGGTAATTATCTATCTCGCTGCGATACAGTCTTGTTTCTTAAGCATGCTGGCTGAGCTGGGGTTAATGCAGAAACTGCACACGAGTCAAGTCGCGCTGCTACTCAAACTGGGACAAAAGCCAACTGCTTCCATTTATAGACAAAACATCACCCGGCTGCCAAAAAGAGGCCCCTTGCTGCAGCCAAGCTACAAGAAAACAACAGCAGAAAACAGTAGGCTTCTGGCTGCGGTGTGAAGTGACATCATCCTACACACCTTGCCGGGGCCTATTCACTCTTCCCTACCTGGCCATATGGCATACTATAGGGAGCCATCATTTCTGAGCTATCCAAGGAAACAACCATTGTGTAGCCATATGCACCTGGGTGGACCGCTGACATCAGCTTACAGCCATCTCCAAAGTGGGAATAAGGCACGTTAAAAATTCGATTTTACCTAAGGACACTTTGTTATATATCTGTACAGCTTTATGTGTCACAGTACAAATGTACGGCTTGAACGGGTAATTTCCCCAAATGTAATGTAATTAGTCATTTACATTCATGGCTCAGCAGTATTAGCCTTAAATCGAGCTCCAGAATGCCTACATGATTCAGAGTCTGCCCATTAATCTGTAAACATGAGTCAGGTAGGTGGGCAATCAGTCTTGTCATCTGAGCAGATGACATTAAGATGGTGCCTCAGTCAATGTCAGATTGAGCTAAAAGGCAACCCAAGCTTAAAGTGGAGTTCCGGCCTATTTTGCAACTTTAGTGATTCCTGGAGTACTCGCTATGCTGATCAACAATTGGACATTTTCAATTTTTTTTTGGGGGTCCCTTACCTTATTTTCAGGGCATTTTTGATTGTACTTCCTCCTTCTACCCCCTATGTGGCTATGGCCACCGACATCACTTCCGCCTTTGCATTGCATCCTGGGAGCTGTTTGTCATCACTCAGGAAGAAGGACACAGCAGATTACACTGTGGCTTCAGATGCCCATAGCCAAGATGGCCGCGCCCAGACAGCGTTTTTAAAAGTAAGATTTTGACTAAAATCCAATACTTTACACCTTGTAAGTATGAGAATAGCGGTTCTGTAAAGGGCGATGGATTAGTATTATAGGGGTATTTTTAGTTAAAAAAGGTATTTGAGGCCGGAACTCCACTTTAAGAAGCATAAAGGTCCACATGTATACAACCAAAGACCGCTAACACTAATAGATGTAAAACATTTATAGCATTGTTTACCACACTAGAACAGGGTTTCTCAACCAGGGTTCCGCGGAACCCTAGGGTTCCTCCTGAGGTTGCTAGGGGTTCCTTGAGCAATGGGCAATTTCTGCCTCTCAGATAAGTTTCCAATGACACCATTGTTCCTTTTAGATATCTGTAAGGGGGGTAATTCTTCCCAATTATGACAAGTGTAAGGAGCATTCTTCCCACTGACTGTCATACTAATCTTTAATAAGTTGTAGTTTTTTAATTTTTAGCAGGGGTTCCTCAAGACCAGAAATGTATTTCAAGGGTTCCTCTGCGTTGAAAAGGTTGAGAAAGGCTGCACTGGAAGATCACCTCTTCTGATTCTGTATTGTATTTGAGCCATTTCCTATTGCATTAGAAAGGTTAAAAGGCATTACAGTAAAGGCTCCCACTAGCCCATAAGCACACTTCCATACACCAACCTATTCATGCCCTAGATTAACCCAAGGATTACAAGATATATTTGAGGAAGAGGGAGAGCTGTATTGCCAAACCTGGGGTTGGTTTTTAGGCTGACTTTGCATGTATATGTTTTACTACAAATTAAAGCAATGCATAGTAATGGCTGTAACTCTATAAATGCAAATATTTAAAATAGATACAAATTGTCATTGCATAGTACAGGTACACAGCAACGAGATGCAGTTTGGCATCTACCAGAAGTGCAAAATGTAGCAATCGTGCAAAAGTGCAGATAATATCTAGCATATTTACAGTGCAGATAACCATCTAGCATAATTAAAAAATATATATACACAAATGAATGTGAAATATTGGGCAAAATGTACTGTAATGATAAAGATACATACAGATATAAATAGTGCAGATGTACTAAGGAGTGAAAAGATATACTATGTAGTATGTACATGTATAGTACAGAGGTTATATACAGTCTTTTGTTTGTGTTTGTTTTGTAATGATTAGCGGTGTAATGTTGAGTTCAGTAATATGATGGTGGATGGAAAAAAGCTGTCCCTGAACCTGCTGGTTCTAGTGCGCAAGTTTCTGTATCTCCTTCCTGATGGAAGGAGGTTAAACAGTTTATGACTGGGATGCGAAGAATCCTTGATGATGTTGTGAGCTCTGCGCAAACATCTGCTGTGGTGAAGGTGCTCAATGGCAGGTAATTGGGTGCCAGTGATGCGTTGAGCAGTTTTGACCACCCTTTGCAGTGCTTTACGTTCACTCACAGTGGAGCCTCCGTATCATACAGTGATGGAGTTGGTCAGGATGCTCTCAATGATGCAGCGGTAGAAGCTCGTTAAAATCCCCGGGGACAAATGAGATTTCTTGAGACTTCTCAAGAAATACAGACGTTGTTGTGCTTTTTTTACCAGAGCTGACGTGTTCAACTGCCAGGACAGATCCTCAGAGATGTGAACTCCCAGGAACTTAAAGCTGGAGACTCGCTCTACCTCGGTTCCATTGATGTTGACTGGTAGATGTCTCCTGCTGTTGGATTTCCGGAAGTCCACAATGAGCTCTTTGGTCTTTGTGGCATTGAGAGTCAGATTATTGGTGGCACACTATACTGCCAGATTACAGATCTCTTCCCTGTAGGCCGATTCCTCATTGTTTTCAATCTGGCCGACCACGGTGGTGTCATCCGCATACTTGATAAAGATGTTGGATTTATACAGAGGAGCACAATCGTGGGTGAACAGGGAGTAGAGCAGTGGGCTCAGAACACAGCCCTGCGGTATGCCAGTGTTCAGAATGAGGGTTGAGGATACCTGGTTTCCCAACCTGACAGATTGGGGTCTGTTGGTGAGAAAGTCCAGAATCCATCTGCAAATGGAGGTGCAGATACCCAGTTCACTGAGCTTAGTGATCAATACAGTGGGGAGGACTGTATTGAAAGCAGAGCTAAAATCAATGAACAGCATTCTAATGTATGTATTGCTCTTATCCAGGTGGGTGAGAGCAGAATGAAGAGCTGTTGAAACTGCATCCTCAGTTGACCTATTCGGGCGATAGGCATACTGGTGTGGGTCCAGTGTAGGTGGTAGGCCCGCAGTAAGGTGATTCAGGACCAGTTTCTCAAAGCATTTCATAACAATAGGGGTGAGTGCAACTGGGCGAAAGTCGTTCAAGTATTCAGCAGCTGAGTGCTTAGGCACTGGTATGATAGTAGTGGTCTTCAGGCATGTTGGTACTGTGGCTTGAGCCAGTGACAGATTGAAAATGTCAGAAAAAACATGTGCCAGTTGTCCAGCGCATGCTCTGAGAACACGTCCCGGTATGCCATCTGGGCCAGCTGCCTTACGTGCATCCACTCTGCTAAACACTGAATAGACGTCCGTTATAGAGAATGAAAGTGAGCTGTAAATAATAGCAGAGTCCATGGTTGGTGTAATATGTCCTGTGCATTGGTCAAAACGAGCAAAAAAGTGATTAAGTTCGTTCGGTTGAAAGGCACTGCTGGTTGATTGAGCTGTAGGTTTGTAGTCTGTGATTGACTGGATGCCTTTCCACATGCGTCTGGGATCAGAGTTGTGGAAGTGCTCTTCTATGTGTAATTTGAATATGAGCTTTGCTTTCCTGATGCCCCTTTTCAGGTTGGACCTGGCTCTGTTATAGTCCTCTACACTGCCAGATTTAAAGGCAGCATCTCTTGCTTTCAACAGGAGACGGACTTCAGAGTTCATCCATGGCTTCTGGTTGGGAAACCATTTCACGTGTTTGACGGTAGTGACATTGTCAATGCACGTGTTAATATAGTCCAAAACAGATGATGTGTAAGTGTCCATGTCTGTATGAGAGTCCAGTGTAGCCTGTGAGGCAAACATGTTCCAGTCAGTATCCTGAAACTGCTGTTGTAAAGAAGAAATGGCCCCCTCTGGCCATACCTTTACTGTCCGCAGAGCTGGTTTCACACGTTTGATCAATGGTGTGTATTTGGGTAGCATGAACAAGGAGAGGTGATCAGACTGACCCAAGTGGGGGAGGGGAATGGCTGTGTATGCCTCAGGTATGTTTGTATACACCTTGTCCAGTGTTTTATCCCCTCTGGTAGAGCAGGAGACATTGCGGTGAAATTTTGGTAAAACAGATTTCAGAAATGGCACCCAATGCAAGTACAATAGTGCAGAAACACCTGCATTGTGCTATGTGCTATGCACTGATATCCAACTCTAAATAAAAAAGCAATTCATAATAACCACTTGATCTCTGGAATATCGTACCCCCTTCATGACCAGAGCAATTTTTGCTATTGAGCACTGCGCTGCTTTAACTGGCAATTGTGCAGTCATGCAAGACTGTACCCAAATCAAATTTATATAATTCTTTTCACACAAATAGAGCTTTCTTTTGGTGGTTTTTGATGACCACTGGGTTTTTTTTTTTTTGCGCTATAAATGAAAAAATAAATAAAAATTTTGAAAACCCCACTCATATTTTATACTTTCTGTTATAAAACATATCCAATAAATAAAAAAAATATTTTAAAATTAGGCCATAATGTATTTTAAAAATAAAATAGGCCACAATGTATTCTGCTACTTCTTGGTAAAAAAACAAAAACCCAATATGTGTATATTAGTTGGTTTGTGTAAAAGTTATAGCATCTACAAACTATGGCCTATACAGTACAGTATACTGGAATTGATGCAGCTATGACACTATACTGGTATTGGTGGTGATCAGCGACTTATTGTGGGACGGTGATAGCGTGGCGGACTAGCTGACACTGACTGGGAGGTACACTAACTGACTAACTGACACTGACATGAAAAGTGACACTAATACAGTAAGCAGTGCTAATACTGTACACCAGGAATTATCAAACTACGGCCCTCCAGCTGTTGCGGAACTACACGTCCCATGAGGCATTGTAAAACTCTAACATTCACAGACATGGCTAGGCATGATAGGAATTGTAGTTCCTGAACAACTGGAGGGCCATAGTTTGAAGACCCCTGCTGTACACTGTCACTGTACTAATGACACTGGTTGGCAAGGGGGTTAAAATCTAGGGGCAATCAAGGGGTTAATTGTGTGCCTAAAAATGTGTACCACGTGTAATGTGTGCTGCTTTTACTTTGCTATCTGTTTGTTTGTGTTTTTGCTTTGCAGGGAGAACAAACAGACAGATCGCGGATTACAGAACACAGAGTTCTGTGTTTTTGCAAACACAAAACTCTGTGTGTGATTGTCCACAGGCGATCAGCTGACTTCAGCCAATGATTTTAAATCAGCTGCCAACTCACAGCACGGGTCGGCAGGGGGCACTCATATGGACGCCCTAAACCAAGGAAAAAGGCAGCAATGTACAGGTAGGTCACCCGGCCTGGAGCTGCCACCTGCTCAAAGTAAAACTACCGTGAGAGGGCGTTAAGCAGTTAGGGAGATAAATATCATACGGTAATGTGCCTGCAGTAATGCTATAAAACAGCCATTTGTGATGGGGGGTCTTTATGTAATCAAACTGAACGAGTTAGTTTGTTCAATCCTTGTGTATCATAAACAATTGTTATATTTAAAAAAGGAAAAAAAATGCACAGGCTCCAGCGGCATTACTCTGGATCAGCTTCCTGATAGTGACAAGGGTGGACCATGCCTGCGCAAAGTGTGTCAGCGTGGTCTGTTGCCATTTTCAATAGGGACACAGAAGCACAACTTAAAGGCAGCTGCTGTCCTATAACAGTAAGTACCTGAACAAGTGCCTCCATTGCAGGATTACCATTTTAATAAAAGATACAGATTACAAAAGACTGACAATATTTTAAGTTACATCAACAAGCAGAGATGTATAGTAACGAAGTAGAACTACTTAAGTACTGTACTTAAGTACCGAAATGCGGTATCTGTACTTTCCTAGAGTAGAATTTTTTTATCCTACTTCTACTTTTACTTCACTACACTTTTTCGATGATTTCGATACTTCTACTCCGATATTTTTTTTTTTGTCCTGCATTGTTACTCGTTACTTTTAAAAAAAATACCACTGCCAGAACAGTAGATGGCAGGTTGCATAAAGCTCAAAAAAAATGTGTATAATGTCATTTGTAAATCAACGCATACGAAAATAAAGGCTGTGTATAATAAAAGCTGCTATACCAAATCTTTCCAATAAAAAGAAAATATGAAACAAACAAATAAATGGTGCTACAGCGCTTAAAGTGCATCAAGAAACTACTAACAAACACAACTTGGCTGTGCGAATAAAGTGCATGTGCAATCGATATAATATCATCTTTGCCCCCAGTGCCCTGCCCACACTCCACACAGTATCAAAAATAAAGTGACATGAATGTGCTAAAGCCTAAATGCAGTGAAAATAATTATTCCCACAATGTAACAGTAAATTCAATTCATATAAAATATGACAATAAATCACAATAAAATAAGTTATGAAATAAGTTAGGTCAGGTGCGTGCAACAAGTTGAAGTGTGTAAACCTATCTATAACGAAAAGTCCATAAATGAATTCCAGTGTGCAAATCTAAAGTGTCACTTCACTTGTCAGATGCTTCCACCACCTAACACTTTAACTAAGGAAGTATACCAATGTTAACTGATTACATCCGTTGTCACCGCTCTCTCCTTCCCCTTGAAAATGGTTGCTGGGAGCCAGTCATGTGACCAGGCCAGAGCGCTCTGAGAATAGGTAATTACTGTATATGCATCTTCCTTTTACAGGGTAGTTTGTGTAGTTATTAGAAGGGGGTAGGACAGGGCAGTCTTTAATATTGATTGGACCCTGGGCAAAATTTTTCTTGCCCCCCCCAGCTACACTCAAAATGAGTTTACTGCAGCAGATCGCAGTTTGCAGCCAGAGGTTACAGGACACATCCCTACCACTCATTGATTAGCTGCTAGAGGTTACTGCACATCATTACCACTCACCGACTAGTTGCTAGAGGTTACAGAACATCATTACTGCTCACTAATTGGTTTCTAGAGGCTACTGCAAATCATTATTGCTCACTGATTGGTTGCTGGAGGTTACTGCGCATCATAAACTCTGCATCAAATTGCACTAGCACCGAGGAGTGCGCTAATGTACAGAGTGCAGGGTTGAGAGGTGCACTACATAAAGAGTGCATAGTTGAAAGGTGTGCTACATACAGGGGTAAAAGGTGCACTATGTACAGAATGCAGGGTTCAGGGGTACACTAGGTACAGAGTGCAGGGATGCGCTATGTACAGAGTGCAGGGTTGGGGGGTGCGCTACGTGCAGAGTGCAGGATTGAGGGGTGCTCTAGGTACAGAGTGCAGGGTTGAGGGGTGCGATATGTACAGAGTGCAGGGTTTACGGGGGTGCTATATACAGAGTGCAGGATTCAGGGGTGCGCTAGGTACAGTGTTCAGAGGTTTTCTACATGCAGGGGTGCGCTTTGAAACCAAAAAATAATTGTTACCTTTTTCCTGTAATAGGACTTTCTCAACAAAGTCTAAAATATGCTGGTTAAGAAAAGGGCCAGTTAAAGTGGATGCAAACCTATTCTGGAGGCTTTTACCTACAGATATATGTAGTCTTACCTGTAGGTACTATGAATATCTCCTAAACCTTCACGGTTTAGAAAATATTTACACTTCATGCGGCTGGTAATGTCACGGGTATACCCGTGCCGTCCCTTCAGAGCTCCGCGCCGCGGCCTGTGACTTTTGTGTGCATAAGTGGTAGTGATGTCATCGTGCCACGGACAATCAGATGACCAGAGGATGCAACCTTGGAAGGAAGCCCTGGTGAAGATGGAAGTGTCTGTCAGAGCTCACAGCACGGTGATGCAGGTCTTCGTTCTAAGGTATGCGATGCATACTAGCACATTATGCCTTCTCTTTAAATTTCAACTTATGTACAGTATATTTAAGTAACACATTGTATAAGAATTATTACTTATGAGTTTTAACTCATTATATACATTTTGTTGTCAACATAATACAATAAAATATACTTTAGCTGAAGCATACTTTATCCTTCAATTCAAGCTGTATTGAACCCAAAAGCAAACATTTACCAATTTTTAGATGTGATGGCTGCATTTGTTTCCTTTTGTTTTTCAACACAACACACTCTTAGGGACAGTTACAGGGGCAGTTACAGGAATGAGACAAACAATTTAACACTGGCAGGGGTGCTTAATATGATCAGCTTTTATTTGTTCATGTAAAACCTTTATCCCAATAAGAAAAAAGCTGTTCCTGTAACTGATTTCAAGTATTAGCTTCAATTTGCTAGTGTATTAAAATCTGCTAGTACATCAAACACTCCCTTCCCCCTAGACTGACAATGCTGATGTCCAAATATGCCCCCTGTGCTCCTTTACTATCTGTACAGGTAACAGGCCACCGGGTATTGGTGATCCAAATTTGACAAACTCTACTCTTTCTCAGTGGGCCACAGATAGAAGGGATTTTCCATTTGCTGGAACAAAAACAACTGCCATTGGGCAGTCTGAATTAACCAAGTTGATTGATCGCAAACTGTTGGAACTATATAAATCCTGTATAATAATATTAATAGTAATTGCACTTTGAACATCCTACCACAATGCACTTTTAAGTTAGATATTGGATAAGACCAATCTATATATGCTACATTGGATTCTGCCCAGCTGCATAAAACAGTGTTTTTCATTGTAAGAAACCAGTTAATCCGGCCATAGACAGTTCAAACCTTGGCCAGTTCAGCAGGAACCAGCTGAGATTCAAACCATGTATGAGCAGACTGAATGTACCCCAGTTGCTCGATCGATCAACTTGGGTACAACCAGCCTGCCGGATTTTACATGCGATTATCGCTAATGGTTTGTATAGCTGATAGCAATAATAACCGCCGGGAAGCGATTCCGCTGTCAACACTATCTGTGTTGACACTTTTGGATTCTTTATTAACTACACATCAGTGTATAAGACTTGGTTCAGTAGTGACACCCATCTTTCCATACCACATTATCCCAACTGTAAAATACTGGGCACTATACTAATCAAGTCTGTGCCCCTTAAAGGGCTAACTCTTGTTTTATGATACCTTCCTGTAAGAATGATATTTTTTTCTTCAGTGCCTGAAATTTTCAGTCTTTAGTATTCAGCATGTGAAGACAATGATAGATGATATGAACTGCAGATAGAGAAAGGAGGATCTTTGGTGTGCTACAGAATTCTTTTGCTCCCACTGCTCCACCATGCTACCTAAATCACGGCATCAGTTAGTTATCCTATCTTTTTTTAACATTGTTATGCTGATTAAAATTGTACTTCACACCATGTGGGATTTATAAAATATTAATTCTGGAATGTAACTAAAGCACTTATTTCATTTCAATTTGTACTGCACAATGAAGCTGTGAAATGCACTGTTGAAATCTGCCACCATATATACAAGATAGATTTAGTAATGAGTGGACATTGTACATTTTATTACATATCATCTTAGATCGGGTGCTAACATCTCTTACAAAATCTATAAAGTTTTGATAACTTATATAGAATTTTTTCACTTTAGTACTTATTACCAGAGACACCCAATTGCCTTTATTATTTATAAATATATATTGTGGGGGGCATGGCCACGAACGGCATGTGAGCGGACGCGTCTCACAGAGCTCCCCACTGCTTACCGTCCATAGATCCTGCTCCGGTCACCCATCCCCTGCCACACCAATCCCCCTGCATCCACTGTTACCTTCTCTTTCCTCCGGTGCCTCTCTGCCCCGCATCGCTTCTATGGGCTTGCGCCGCAACAGAACTGACTCCGTCATCCAGGCCAGCCAAGATGGCGCCGTGGAGGCCCTCCCGCAGTGGGAACAGCGTGGCGGTACAGCAGGTAAAGACACCACCAGTAAGCTCCCCAAGCCTTCAAAGAAGGGCCCTAAGGGCTCCACCAGGGACATGCGCTTCTACACACACACAAGGTGTCATCGGTCCCAGGGGAGCCAAATGGTGTGGCTGCAGCACAGCCCTGGTCCTCTTCCTGGGCTGATGAGGTGGAAGATGGGATAAATATATATTGTACAGTCACATGAGTCTCTGTCCTCAATCTAAGGTCCTTAACTCACATAAATACACATAATATTGCCAATTTAGCCAGGAGCTAAAAAAAACGGCAATTACGTCTTTGGAGTTTGTAGGGATCTCGCACAAGCACAGGGAAAACATGTAAACTCAATGCAGGTAGTGCCCTGGTTGAGATTCAAACCAATGAACCCAGTGCTGTTGGGCAGAAGTGCTAACCACTAAACCATTGTGTTGCCCTGACTTCTCCTTGTCCCTCTGCTCTCATTTTCTCAGCCAGTCCCTAAAAGCAAAACCATACTGCATCTGAGCCCCACAAACCAAAATCGCTATTTAAAGAGGTTGTAAACCTCCTTAAAAAAATAAAAATAAAAACCTTTAAGACAAAGGCATAATGAGCTAGAATGCATCTTATACTAGCTCATTATGAAATACTTACCTTAGAACGAAGCCCTTCCAGCGGCACCCACTCACCGCTGAGACGGCCGATATATTCATCCATCTTCCTTTCAGGTTCGCATCCTCCGGCCGTCTGATTGGCCGGGGCTGCGATTACGTCACTCCTGCGTGTGCACGCAGAAGCGCCGTTCATGGCGCAGGGCTCTGAAGGAACGGCACGGGCGGCCGTTCCTTCAGAGCAAGTGTGCCAGTGATATCACTGGCTGCATGTAAAGTACATATCTCCTACACGGTGCACGGTTAAGAGATATTTACAATACCTATAGGTAAGCCTTATCATAGGCTTACCTATAGCTAAAAGTTACAGAGAAACATTTACTTCCTCTTTAACTCATTTGTAATATTTGAAGCCAACTCCCCCATCCATCATGTTTCCATATTTTATTTTGCTAAGAAATCCCCCACTCACATTTCTAGCCGTGGCCATCTTGAGTAAGGGCAGATGATTCCTGTAGCATTTACTTCATGGAATCCATATGCACTTAGCTCAGGCATGCAGGTTCCCTTCCTCCTCCCTTCCTGAAGTTTCATGGGATATTTGACAAAATTTGCGTTAGCATGGAAACCAGGGGAAAAAAATAAATAAATACTGTATAATATACCTTTCTATCTATTTACTAGAAGCATAAGGATTAAAAATAGTCATTGTGGATTGAGAGAGTGAAGTTCTATCTCAACTAGTTTATCCTGTTGATCACAGAAACAAACTACTGCTTCCCTTGACTCCGAGGAAATAAATAGGAAAGTTATCTGTTCTGCAATGTTGGCAGGGATATATTAGGGAGTATTTTGAGGAGATAGACAGCCATATTAAAATGGGGACTGTACCTACAGATCAGGGACATCCAATCCCTCTACTATAAGCTGTCTAAAGTTGGCTGAATGCAGGCAGGGGACACAGAAATGCTTTACCATACCAAGGGAGATGGACACCATCTGCTCTGATTGCTAACAACATATTATAACTCATCAAATTTTAAACTTTATACACAGTATCTCACAAAAGTGAGTATACCCCTCACATTTTTGAAAATATTTTATTATATCTTTTCATGTGACAACACTGAAGAAATGACACTTTGCTACACTGTAAAGTAGTGAGTGTACAGCTTGTATAACAGTGTAAATTTGCTGTCACTTAAAAATAAGGCAACACACAGCCATTAATGTTTTAACTGGTGGCAACAAAAGTGAGTACACCCCTAAGTCAAAATGTCCAAATTGGGCCTAAAGTGCCAATATGCCATTATTTTCCAGCACTGCCTTAACCCTATTGGGCATGGAGTTCATCAGAGCTTCACAGGTTGCCACTGGAGTCCTCTTCCACTCTTCCATGACGACATCACGGAGCTGGTTGGTGTTAGAGACCTTGCGCTCCTCCACCTTCCATTTCATGATGGTCCACAGATGCCTTACATGGTTACGGTCTGGAGACATGCTTGGCCAGTCAAGCATCTTTACACTCAGCTTCTTTAGCAATGCAGTGGTCATCTTAGAGGTGTGTTTGGGGTCATTATCATGTTGGAATACTGCCCTGAAGCCCAGTCTCTGAAAGGAGGGGGCTCATGCTCTGCTTCAGTATCTCACAGTACATGTTGGCATTCATGGTTCCCTCAATGAACTGTAGCTCCCCAGTGTCAGCAGCACTCACGAAGCCCCAGACCATGACACTCACACCACCATGCTTGACTATAGGCAAGATACACTTGTCTTTGTACTCCTCACCTGGTTGCCACCATACACGCTTGACATCTGAACCAAATAAGTTTATCTTGGTCTCTTTAGACCACAGGACATGGTTCAGTAATCCATGTCCTTAGTCTGCTTGTCTTCAGGAAACTGTTTGTGGGCTTTCTTGTGCATAATCTTTAGAAGAGGCTTCCTTCTGGGATGACAGCCATGCAGACCAATTTGATGCAGTGTGCAGCAGTATGGTCTGAGCACTGACAGGCTGACCCCCCACCCCTTCAACCTCTGCAGCAATGCTGGCAGCACTCATATGTCTATTTCCCAAAGACAACCTCTGGA
The DNA here is from genome assembly GCF_965119305.1 of Pelophylax lessonae. Classification (NCBI taxonomy): domain Eukaryota; kingdom Metazoa; phylum Chordata; class Amphibia; order Anura; family Ranidae; genus Pelophylax; species Pelophylax lessonae. The sequence continues at coordinate 651,732,092 of NC_138768.1, forward strand.
TATTACGCTGAGCTTGTGCACTCAACTTCTTTGGTCAACCCTGGCGAGGCCTGTTCTGAGTGGAACCTGTCCTGTTAAACCCCTGTATGGTCTTGGCCACCGTGCTGCAGCTCAGTTTCAGGGTCTTGGCAATCTTCTTATAACCTAGGCCATCTTTATGTAGAGCAACAATTTTATTTCTCAGATCCTCAGAGAGTTCTTTGCCATGAGGTGCCATGTTGAACTTCCAGTGACCAGTATGAGAGAGTGAAAGCGATAACACCAAATTTAACACACCTGCTCCCCATTCACACCTGAGACCCTGTAACACTAATGAGTCACATGACACTGGGGAGGGAAAATGGTTGGGCCCAATTTGGACATTTTGACTTAGGGGTTTACTCACTTTTGTTGCCAGCGGTTTAGACATTAATGGCTGTGTGTTGAGTTATTTTGAGAGGACAGCAAATTTACACTGTTATACAAGCTGTACACTCACTACTTTACATTGTAGCAAAATGTCATTTCTTCAGTGTTGTCACATCAAAAGATATAATAAAATATTTACAAAAATGTGGGGGGTGTACTCACTTTTGTGAGATACTGTATATATACAGTATATATTCCAGAAATATAAAAGTCAGTAAAGGCATCCAACTCCACAAGATAAAATAAAAGCAAGAAAAACCCACAATCACCCTCCATCAAAAATGTCGCTCAACAGACGAAAATAGTCAAAGAGAGAAAAATCTTGACGGTGTCACAAAGTTACTGGTTTCAGGTTTTCAAAAGAGTTTTCCATGCACTAGGACAACTTTTTTTTTTCTTTTTAGACTGGAATAAATCTACCCTCTCTGTTGGAAATCTGATATAGTTATACACAAGGCTTGCAGACGCAGCAACCAAGAATAATGCTGTGATTTTCCCTTAAAAATACAATAAGCGCATGAATGTCAGTGATTTTTAACTATGTAGGCAGGTTGCTGAGTTAACTGTTGTCTACTGACCTTCTGAAAGGAAATAATAAATCTACTGTAATAGCAGTGTTCCTGTGGTTCATGGCTGCATCATGTGAGTTAGATTTTTGGCTCTCGTTATCAATTATGGACAGCAAAGAACAAGGCTGCCTTACAACTGGCCATTTCAAGAAGAAAACATAATGGAATACGTTGATAATATGTGCTTGGGAGAGGAGATTTCTTGCGCCTGTAGATTAAAGAATTATGGGTCTTGCTCATTCTACATGTGTGGTTCTGAATAGCCTTTACTTGGATGTGAAGAGGTTTGATGTGCGTCATTCCTTCTCTTTCAGATCAGTACTCCAGGGGATAGAGGAGAATAGTGAGGTTTGCTATTACGGTTGCTGTGCTGTTCCACTGGAGTGATTCCCAAGGAAGGGGCCATTTGTGCGCACGGCAGAGACACAGCAGTGGACTTTCTCTTTCTGACCTATATAGGACCGAGAAACAAAGCAGGCATTCAATATATAGAGACAGAGCTGCTGTGGCACACTGCCCATTGTTCAAATGTGAATTGAGACATGCCAGTTCAGTAACTTATACCCGACTTTTTCCAAAAGGGCTTTGTGCTTCGTACTTGTTCATGGCCAAACTCAGGAAGCTGCCCCAACTCTTTTCTGAAGCACTCCTGCCCAGACTACAACATGCTATTTTACTTTTCAGGGTTATTTTGGTCCTCATGACCAAGTCCCAGACATTGGTAGTCCTAAACTCAGTCTTTAGAGCAAGGTTTGATCTGTTTCCCATAGAATGCAAAAACAAAAATTAGGCAGGAAGGTCACAGAGTCAGACGCAAAGGTCGACCTGATTTGTCTGAGTTTCCAATGTACTTATTCTGGGTACAGGGACTCATCTCTATATCTTTCTTCCTGTTAGAATTCAGCTTGTATTACTGAACAGAAGACATATCTTTGCTAAGGGACTCTCCAGTTAAATTGATCTAATCCAAGAGCTGGTTAGTGACAAATGTTATACATTGGATTATCTTCTTGTGATTCGACTACGGACATGCTGTAACGCTTACAGATGAACTCCAGGCAGATATAAAAGACACAAATAATGCGGCTCTGTAATCATTGATGTGTCCTTAACCACTTAAGCCCCGGAAGATTTTACCCCCATTCCGACCAGGGGGTATTTTGCGATTCGGCACTGCGTGTCTTTAACGGACAATTGCGCGGTCGTGCGACGCTGTACCTAAACTAATTTGGCGTCCTTTTTTCCCCACAAACAGAGCTTTCTTTTGGTGGTATTTGATCACCTGTGCGATTTTTTGATCACGCGCTATAAACAAAAAAAGAGCGTCAATTTTGCAAAAATAACAATATTTTTCACATTTTTTTATATGAAATTCCCCCCCAAAAAAATGTAAAAATCAAAATTTTTTAACATTTTCGGCCAATTTGTTTTATGCTACCTATGTTTGGTAAAAAAAATCGCTAAAAGCGTATTTTTATTGGTTTGCGCGAAAGTTATCGCGTTTACTAACAAAGGGAAAGATTTTTGTCATTTTTGTTGTTTTTTTTTTAAACGCGTAATGGCGGCGATCTGCGATTTTTTTTGCGGTACTGCGACATTGGGGCGGACAGATCGGACCCTTGACTGACATTTTTGACACTTTTGGGGTTACCAGTGACATTTCTACAGTAATCAGTGCTATATATATGCACTGTTACTGTAAAAATACACTGGTAGTGAAGGGGTTAACTTTATTTGGGAGGGAGGGGCTGTGTGTGTCCCTAGGGGCGTGCTTTCTACTGTGATTGGCTGTGGCTTCAGCTGTAAGGACACTGATCAACGGATCTACATAGTAGATCCATGTGATCAGTATCTTTGCAGCGAGGAGAATGACAGGCAGCTTGTTTACACAAGCTGCCTGACATTCTCCCTCTCCCCCGCCGATCGCCGAGTGGCCGGCGGACATCGGGTCCGCTGGTCACACGCGCGGGGGGGTCCGTGACCACGCGGGAGCGGGAGCGCGCCTCCGGGGGCGCGCGCTCGCTCCCTAGACCCTCACAAGCAAGCAACGTAGCCCTACGTTAGTTTGCCTGTGAGGGGCTGACCGCCGACGTAGATAGTCGTGCGGCGGTCGGCAAGTGGTTAAAGCTGAACTCCAGCCTTACCACTGTACTAAAATTGCTTACTCTGATTTCACTGCACACTGTGAGCTTCTCAAAGTGTACAATAGAACCTGCAGCAAGTCAAATAAACCCCCTAATTTCCTGGCAGGGGGACGTCCAACATCAACTAGTGCTATCTTCTTCAGCTTTACTGTCCTTGGCCTTCCCCTTTCATTCAGTGTTTCAAATCTGGAGACTCACACAATCCTGAACACACATGGGCATTACCTAGGGCAGTCTGCACGCATATACAACCTTGGAACGTCTACTTTTCCAGACTGACAGGCATTTTGATATTTGCATACCTCCTCCCAAAAACAAAATGACTTCTCCCACCAGCCATGATATTCCCACATTGCATAGAGCTGCACAGAGATTATGTCATTGGGTCTAAAACAAAGTAAATAAAAAAAGTGCTTACTTTTAACTGTAATCAGTATCTTGATGGAGAGAGAGAAAGGAAGAACTAAGGAGGGCAAAATTGAACCCCTTTATGCCCCAGTAACTCATGTGTGCTGTGGCAACAAGATGGGCTCACCTACATATGCATCGCTGGTTGGGCAATGTCTATGTGCTGGGAGCATACTTTTGGTCCCGAGAAAACATTGGTAGCCGGCAGGACCGGCTTTCGATCATGTGACCAGCCAATCACAGTGGTCACAGGATCGCCGATCCTTCCCGGCCCTCTGGGCATTAAGAACTTTTAAAGTGGACACCAGGGCGGGCGGGAAGGGGTTAAAAAATTTAGACTTCAAGTCTTCAAGCCTTTCAAGGATATCTAAAGTCAACCATATTTTCTGATTTCAAATTGTATGAAATGGTAAAATGCATGAAAACAAGGCTATGTCAGGTATTTATTTTGGTCTGTGAATTTCATACCTATTGACTCCAGAAGCTTTTCAATCAAGTGTTTACATTTGAAATCATATGAAAATTCCCATCCGTACATTTGATGATCATGGGCGTCCGCAAGGGGGGACAAGTGCCCCCCCCCCGGCCCCCGGAATCTCAACTTCCCCTATAAAGTGGTTGTTAAGCCGCTTTATACCATCTTGTCTGGTCTGTTTTATAATCCTGTGCCCCTGTGTCTGTGTTTGTGTTTTAAAAAAATAAGCCGTTCTTTACCGGTTTTTAGAGCGCCGATTGACGCTCATGTGACCCGCTGGCTCTCTCCCGGTCTGACAGCTGCCTGCAGCGGGCGGGGCCGAGGATACCCTTCTGACATCAGTCGGGAGGGGACGAAGAGGGAGAAGGAGAGGCTGAGAGGAGGAAAGAGGTCAGGTGAGCGGCGGTCGGCGCTCTGAAAACTGGTAAAGAACTGTTTTTTTTTTTAATAAAACACAGACACTGGGTCACTCAGGATTATTAAACAGACTGTAGACAGGATATGAAAATGTAAATAAAGAGGGGAGGGGAGCGGGCACTGACACAGGAGCAGACAGGCAGGGAGAGAGGGGGGAGCAAGGACAGAGGACGACAGGAGAACTGCAGATGACAGAGGCACGTAGACTGACCACGGTGTCGGGGTTCAGCAGCCATGGTATACCATGGTCAGTTTACAAAGGGGAGGACATAGCCAGGCAGGATCAGCCAGGTATTTTAGGTGATAGAAGGGACCAAATTACACAGCAAAGCACTGTGCTGTATAAAATGCTTTAAGGGAACAGCATCAATATTTTTTCATTTTGGGTTAACAAACGCTTTAAAAAAAAAATTCTGCTGTTTCCCCTTAAAAAATAAATACACCCGAGTCACGGTTTGCGCAATGACTGATGTCACCTTCATGAGATTGTCGAAAAGGGGCGGAGCATGGGTGACCTTTAAAATGATGCCCCCAGAAAAAAGTTCTGCGGACGCCTATGTTGATGATATGACAATTGTTGAGTGGAAGTACTTCTATAAAGGACTGCTTTTAACATTTGATTTTGGAGGGGATGGACACACATACACTGTTAGAAATGTGTTTGTTTAAAAAAGATTTTCCATCCTGCTCCGTCGAATTGTCTTGTCATTGCAGTCAAAAACAAATGTTGTTTTGACCCCACTAACGATTAGAAAATTGAATTATCATTATCAAAAAAGTTCTACTAGTGTATGACCAGCATATACAGGTGTCCCCGGGGCAGAAAAATGTTTGGCCACAAAGAACATCGCAATCTGACTCTCCCTATCTAAAAGTTAAAAAAAAAGTCCACAATTGGGATTAAAACAGAATATTTATAGAAACTAAGATTTTTCTAACTGTACAGCTTTGCGGTAGATGAAACTATGATGAGATCACAGGACAAGTCTGTGGTCTGCAGTAACAGGCTGCAACAATTAAGTTTGCCACAAAGTGTTAGAAAGTTATACCGACTGATCACTGAAACAAACTGTTACAGGAATCCTTGGAGCAGAAGCCGCTTTGATTACAGACCAGGACTTTGGCTGTAAAACAGACAGCTAGTCGCAATGGGAGTAATGTATGCAGTGTGAAGGGGGGGGCATGCTAGGGTGTATATGGATGTATATATATATATATATATATATATATATATATATATATATATAGGCTAGGGTAGTATATAGTAGGGTAGCATATGGACAGGCTAGGGTAGAAAATGTACAGGCTAGGGTAGTATACGGACAGGCTAGGGTAGTATAAGGACAGGCTAGGGTAGTATTCGGACAGACTAGGGTGTTATACGGACAGGCTAGGGTAGCATATGGACAGGCTAGGGTATTATATGGACAGGCTAGCAGCAGTGCAGTACAGTACAATTCTCAGGTCCTTGCATCTGTTTTTGTCGTACCTTTCCGGGCATCTTCTGGGTTCACAGGCTAGGGCCGCCAATGTTCTGGGACTACGTGTCCCATAATGCTCCCCTTGCTCCTAGTCACTTTTCATTCATCCTCCGCTGTGGCCAATGGGGAGAAGAGCGGGCAGGAAGCCGGTGCGAGACGCTCTCTCTTCTTTTGAATTCTTTTCAATCCTTCATCAGAAATTTTGCAGGAGCGCCTGGCTGGGTTATGGTGAAATTATGTTCTTTCCACAAGGATTTTAATACTGTGGACTTACATGTTGTAATATGTATGTTGTAATATGTAATATTGTAATATGTATGTATGTAATATGTATGTAATAGTATTTCAAACAGAAGTATTGGGTTTGAGAAAAACAAACCTACATTCTCACCCAGGTGGATCCAGCATTGGATCGATCCAATACTGCATCTGTCCCCCACCACCTCTAAAATGTGAAGTTCTTAGTCTTTAGTGACTGTCAGTCACTGGCTCTCTGCTCTGCCCCTCCAGAGCTCTCTGGAGCTGGGGGCTGTGGAGGGGGCGGGAGCGTCTGGCTCAGCCTCTTAGCAGGAAACTGACAGGCTGAGCCCGCTGCCGGTCAGGCATCAGCTGACAGTGGACTTTAGTTTTCTGTCGGCTGATTACGGGTAACAGGAGTGCAGACCAATGTTATGCTGTTAGATTGAAACTTATGCCAGTGTGAAGTCAACCCTCTGTGAAGCAACATGAATCTTGTCAAAATTTAAGAAAGAACTAACATAAAAAATATGGTAAAACTCGGTTGTAAAAATGAAGACATTATTAACTCTTTGATAAAAGTTTAAGGGGATGATTCAACAAAAAATAAAAAATAAAATCTGCAATTTACAAATGTATAGCCCATTTCAAAGAAGGACAACACAAAGTTGAAGACGATGAACAAAAGGGGAGACCAACAAAATCAGTTTGTGAGAAAACAATTGGTGCTGTTCGAGTTTTACATGAGGGTGGTTAACGATTAACGGCAGAAAAAAATAGCTAGCACCCTAGATATCTCAGTAGCTAAGCAAGCTATCTGCTCGTTGGGTACCAAAACTGTTGCGCCCAGAGCAACAACAGACAAGACAATAGAGAATTTGAACAAATTGGATTAAAACCCAGAGGACTTTCTGAAGTGAATTGCAACTGGAGATAAAACTTGGCTTTTTTCAGTATGATCCTGAGGACAAAGCTCAGTTAAAGCAATAGGGAAAGGGTCCAATCAAAGCATAAGCAAGCTGGTAAAGAGGAAAGATTATGGCAACTGTTTTCTAGGATGCTGAGGGAATTTAGTTTTTTTAATTTTTCGAAGGGAAAAGGACAGTAGCATCTGCTTATTATGTAAGTGTTTTGAGAAAATTAGCTAAACAGCTAGCAAAACAGCACTGTGGAATACTTCATTGGAGAATCGTCTTCCACCACGACAATGCCCGGCCCATTCCTCTCCTCAATCAAGGGAAACATTGCAAGAATATCAATGAGAAATCATTAGGACATTCACCTTCCTGTCCTGATTTAGCACCTTCTGATATTTTCTTATTTTCTATCGAATTTTTATACCATTGATAATGTAAAAAAGGCTGCTTTGATATGGTTAAATTCTCAGGAGCCTCAGTTCTTCCGGAATAGTAAAATTGGCTGGCATCATTGTTTACAAAAGTGCCTTGATGTGGATGAAGCTTATGTAGAAAAATAACGGGTATTCCTAAAATTGGGTGCTTTTGATTCCATTTTTCCATTAACATTTTGAATATACCCCTACATATTGTATACACACCTTGAAGGCTGGGCCTGAAGTTCTCCAGGATATAAAAGTGGCTCCTTAGGGGATAGAAATTATCATTAGGCTTAATATTTGCTATACTGGTGGATACCTAATACCTGTCGCAGGTTTGCTAGTCATCTGAAGCGTGGTTGGTCATTGGAGGCATACTCAAGCACTAGGCAACCTGTTGTCCTTCAGTTTTTTTTTTTTGTACATTCTCATGTGGATCCTCCTGCTGCTCTCTGCTCCTGCAATGTCTGCTAAGTGTTCCTGCCTACCTGCTTCCATTTCCTTTGACCCTTGGGCTGCCTCACATTTTATTTATTTCTTTAAGATAACCATGCACATGACGGGGTGTAAACATGTGCACTAAGGAGCATTTGTGGCCATGTGCACACCTGCCTTTGCATCAGAGTTCACCCTAATTGGTCAATGTTGATTTAAAATGGCACCAAATTCCACACTTGGGTTGTATATTGTATTCTTTATTCACATTTAGGTTGTAACTTGCTGTTTCAGAGTGATTAGCGATCGGAGTGAAGTTACTGACTTTCTTATTCTGACCACACTTGATTTTCAGTTTAAAGTTGCATGTGTTATTCCTGATCTCCACTCTGCTATAGGTTTTGATGTTTAGCTGCAATTACCCACGACAGCAACCCCAAAACCACTCTCGATTATGCTTGTGTCTCCTACGTTGGTACTGCCAGTACTCAGTTGACTTGACTACTGCCAACACCCTAAATACAAGGGTGTTTAACCTTTTTTAGTTGTGTGGACTGTTTAAGTACACCTAGGCCTAATTTGTTACTTATTGGTCAATGTTGATTTAAAATGGCACCAAATTCCACACTTGGGTTGTCCATTGTATTCTTTATTCAGCTTTAGGTTGTAAATTGCTGTTTCAGAGTGATTAGCAATTGGAGTGAAGTTACTGACTTTCTTATTCTGACCTCACTTGATTTTCATTTTAAAGTTGCATGTGTTATTCCTGATCTCCACTCTGCTATAGGTTTTGATGTTTAGCTGCAATTACCCACGACAGCAACCCCAAAACCACTCTCGATTATGCTTGTGTCTCCTACGTTGGTACTGCCAGTACTCAGTTGACTTGACTACTGCCAACACCCTAAATACAAGGGTGTTTAACCTTTTTTAGTTGTGTGGACTGTTTAAGTACACCTAGGCCTAATTTGTTACTTATTGGTCAATGTTGATTTAAAATGGCACCAAATTCCACACTTGGGTTGTCCATTGTATTCTTTATTCAGCTTTAGGTTGTAAATTGCTGTTTCAGAGTGATTAGCAATTGGAGTGAAGTTACTGACTTTCTTATTCTGACCTCACTTGATTTTCATTTTAAAGTTGCATGTGTTATTCATGATCTCCACTCTGCTATAGGTTTTGATGTTTAGCTGCAATTACCCACGACAGCAACCCCAAAACCACTCTCGATTATGCTTGTGTCTCCTACGTTGGTACTGCCAGTACTCAGTTGACTTGACTACTGCCAATACCCTGAATACGAGGGTGTTTAACCTTTTTTTGTTGTGTGGACTGTTTAAGTACACCTAGGCCTAATTTGTTACTTATTGCTCCTAATCTGCCCCTTTGTGGGGAACAGCAGCCTTACCCAAACTTTATAGTCTGAAATATATAAGCATAAAAAGCAAACCTGGTAGGTAACTGCTAAAAAAACTAAAGGACTGTTTATGATGTCCCCAGTTATCATCATAGGTCATGACACACAGTAATCTTGGTTGTATTTTCTTTTGTCAGCCCATTTACTTATTCGTGTGAGAGTTTTCCTTGCCAATATAGATAACTAGGTGATGGCATCTTGTCACATAAGATGAATGCAACTATTGAAAACGTGAACATAAAAGCAATTACACAGCTGGTGTCAAGCATTTTATTTATATGTTGCCTCTCTATGTAGCTATAGCATAATGTGAGCAGTCTGCAGAGTGCCAACATGTTACATGTTACAATGATATCCAAGGGCATTTTGCTGAAGAGCATGATTATCTATGTTTATAATGCACAATGCCGTCTTAGAGGCCTACAGCAGAGTGTATGCCCCATAGCGACTTATTAATTAACTTGGTATAAGTTCTTTATTTTGCTACAATATAATATTATAAAACAGCACAGAGTGTAGTAACATGGATCGTTCAGTATCTCTACAAGTCTGCAGTAATAATTTTCTCATGTGTGACAATATATGAAAGGCCTTATGCACACAGGTCTTACAAAACCCCTCTTTTACAGGCATTTTACTTTTTATTTAGGCCTATAAAAGCACCTCTATGGTAGTTTATGTGTCAATGCACACATAGGCATTTAAAAAACACAATGGCTTAAAAAAAAAAAAAAAAAAAAAAAAAGCTTGACCGGTGGGTTCAGGAGAAGTGTTCTTGGGCTAAATAAACACTTGATGTTCCTAAATGAGTCTAAAGGTATGTAAATGTGTCTAAACGCACCTAAAAGCTAAATGCATCCAGTGCTTACGCATTCATTTCAATGGTCAGGATAAATTAATATTGTGGCCAATGGAATCCATAAATGCTCAAACGTTTTCCACGCCTGAATGTGTGTAGTAAGTGGCTTTAGGTGCCTTTTTTGAGCTGCTCTTTCCTGCCAGGACTTCTGTTATTCAGAGCAGAAATGCATATGTTCAGTGTGTATGAGCCCAAACAGTAAGGTTTTCAGAAAAGCCTTACCTTTTATCACAAAAAGCAGTCCTTTAGCTCCAATCAGGTGGCTTTCCCTAGGCTGAGAATATGTCAGTAGTCTGCTGTCGGCAGGTGGAAGCGAGTCTTTAGTTCCCGCTATCCCAGTAATTAGACTGCAACATTGCCACTTTGTAGCTAGTCACAACAGGGTGCTGATGTGTCAGACATTTGTGAACACAGCGAAGAACTGCACAGGCATCAGAATTCATATGATTGTGTCATGTCTGATCCAGTAGCTCAATCTAGGTAATATGTGCTGACCCTGGGTAGTGCCTCAACAAGGCTGGCTCCATCCTTCTGGAGATTAAAGCTTTGTAAGAGCAAGTACAGTGATCTTTGTGGGAGGCAAAAAATACCTGTATGTGTTTTGGAGTGGTGGGTTTACCTCCAATTTAAGGGGTGTATTTATTAAAAAAAAAAAAAAGCAGAGCTATTTATCCTGTTACACCACATGTATATTTGTTCCATGAGAACTGGGGCAAAAGTTAATGTTATATGGCTATTATCTCCCCAGATCAAATGTTATCTTTCATACAGAATAGAGTTAAAATGGAAAATACCAAATGATGGCCACTAGGTGGAGCTGACGATCATAGGAAATAAGTACTGTAGTTATTTCCTATGATCATCAGCTTCATCTATGCGGCATATTCCTAGTTCTTTAAATTCTCTATGAATAAAAAACATGTGTACAAAAAAGTAGGTGTAGTTTCACAGGAGGAATATCTCTACAATATTCTATAAAAACACCCCTTAAAGTAGAAGTAAATCCACCACAACAAAACAAAAATTTGGGGACCACATGAGCTGTTTACCATAATATTCTAGTATGCACGGCATATTGGTATTTTATGGAAGACTCACCTTGCAAACAAGCCTGTCCAGCACTACAATGTCAGCACTCCCTTCTATTGTCAGTGTTTTCATGTTCCCCCCCCATTGTCTTCTTCTGGGTTCAGAGTCTTCAGCCTTTGAATTCGATGGGCTGACTCCTATGCATGTTACTTACAATCCTGCCAAGCTTGTACACTGAGCAGCACATGTGTTAGTATACACAAATGCTGTAACAAAATAAAAAGGGAGACTGAAGCCAGCCATAGATGGTTCAAATCTTGGCCGGTTCAGCAGGAGCCAGCCAAGATTCAAACCACATATGGGAAGGCTGAATGTACCCAAGTTGATGGATCAATCAACTTGGGTAAAACCAGCCTGCCAGCTTTTACATGCAATTATCGCTAGCAGCTGGTATAGCCGCTAGCAATAATCACTGTGTTCTCCCAGTGGGGATGACTTCCCCCGCCCCAACCGCCAGGAAAACACAATGGCTCGGCGGGAGGGATTCCCCAGTCAACCCCTGTGCTTGCAGGAAAGAAATCGGCTCCGTCTGTGGCTGGCTTTAACGTTTATAACTGAAGGCAAAACTTGTATTTTTGTTTTGGATAGAGTGGAGGGGTATTAGAAAATTGGACACCTGTCAGGTATTATTGCTGTCTGTGCCCATGTCAAAAGAGCCAACTCGTCAGCAGCAGTAATTGCAGATTTCGATGACTTGGTTGTTTTTACAGAACCCGGCAGCTTATACATTACGGTACATGACGAGTTGGCTGTTTTGACAGAACACCGGCTAAGGAGTAAAAAAGTCACCGCCTTGGAGGCGGCCATGTTGTTGGCTACTAGTGGGCGGACTAAATGTCCACTTATTATGTCGTGTACCGTAGTGTATACACCGCCAGTGTTCTGTGAAAAGAGCCAAGTCCTAGAAATCTGCAATTACTGCTGCTGGAGAGTCACCGGAAGTGAAGTAATTGGAGATTATGATGAGTTGGCTCTTTTGACAGAACACCCCCTTTAGAGACACACACCCTCTCTATTTGTCCTGTTTATCATTATCACCAAAAGTGAAAGAAAAAGACAAAATTCGGGTTGTCACCGAACACAATAAATATAAAACCAAGGATTCCCTCACTTTGGGGGGAGTTCCTTTCATGTCGTTTTAACTATGGAACAGGAAAGGATGGGAAATCTCCCCAATGGGACACAGTTGGCAAAAACTAATATTACAGGGGTTAAAATCCTCCCTTACATTGTTGCCTTTAGTTCAACCTTAAGTTAGCCATACACTACCTAATGTAAATGAAGTGGATGGAGAAATCCAACCAGTCGGGACCTTGTATTCTGACAGCAGCACCTGCTGCTTTTAGAATACAATGAGCAGCGGCTGCAGATGATTAACTGAAATTGCTGATCTATAGAACAGTGTTTCTCAACCTTTTTTCAGTTGCGGCACCCTATAAAATTCTGCACAATCTCGAGGCACCCCGTTCTAAAATGTACAAAAAAAAAAAAAAAACTAATAGTTTTACATATAGCAGCAACGTCCATACACATGGGCCATCCAATGTTAGAAGTGATTTATTCCTCCACTATTGCAAACTGGTACTGACTAGTACTCTATTGTTTCTTTTCTCCCTTGGTTTCTCTTCTTCTACTTGCTAATGCGACCCCCAGTGCTGATGGAGAGGGGAAGAGGGTGAGTAAACAAGGATTATATACAAGCAAATGTCATTCTTCTTATCAACCAGTGATGTCATTGGTTGTCAGGATGCCAGTGGCTTGACCCGCATGGTGCCCAGGATTGTAATGCTGCAATGTAAAAACCTGTTGCAATTTGTAGGCATTTTGCCAAGGCACCCCTGAAGAACCCAGGAGGCACACCAGGGTGCCACGGCACCCTGGTTGAAAAAGGCTGCTATGGGAAATGTATCAACATGTCCTTTAGATAGAAGTTGATTAGGAATCGACTTCTATTGAGCAGAGAGCCCACACACTGATTGAAATTTGGGATGGTACCTGCTGGACAAATTTGATACAATTTTGATCAGTGTATGGCCAGCGTGGGCAAAAACTCTACAACAGGGGTCTCCAAACTATGGCCCTCCAGTTGTTCAAGAACTACAATTCCCATCATGCCTAGTCATGTCTGTATTTGTCCGAGTTTTACAATGCCTCATGGGAAGTGTAGTTCCGCAACAACTGGAGGGCCGTAGTTTGGAGATCCCTGCACAATATCAAAAGTATCAGTGAAAACAGGTGGCAAACATTGAAGCAGAAGGTGCTGAGGGATGGTGTCATACTCAGGTCTCCAGAGAGATTCAAGACTTTGGTCAGCTGGTAAATACCTGCAACATGGGCCGTAAAATGGTTTTCACAGAACAGCAAAGTGCCACTGTTATCCATACAGTTAAATGTTATCCTTACAAGTTAAGGGCATAGAACATTTCTCCTATATAATGTGTCCCTCCACAGGCAGTCAGTTGTGAAGAAACTGTATAGCCTATTTAAAAAAAACCCAATACACTCATAATATGATTGGAAAGCACACAGTGCGTCTGATTATAAAGCAGCAAAATTGGATGAGTCATTTTCTGCAATACCACCTGGATACAGACACAGAAGATGGAAACAATGAGTCAGCACAGGCTGTTTACTGTTTACGCGGATTCATCTAATTTTTCTGTCTGGTAGATGGTTTGTGGCATCTTATTTTTTAAGACGTGGACAGTATGCCTTTTTTCCTTGACACTGTTTAGCCAAGGAAGCCTACCGAGTATTTAACTGACATCACGATGATGATGCTGAAGGATTTTACCTAGAGACTCTTGCCAGTGGAGGCCCAATTTGTGAAAAAAGCTGGAGACTGACAAACATAGCCAGCCAAAATAAGTCATCATATTACAATTATTATCTAAAAGATGACTCATATACTGTAACCTTAGAGCTAGATGTACCCTGGGCCGCTGATAGGGGGAACCACCGGTCCTATTGTAGGGGCCCGGGCACACAGGGGGCCCGGACAGCAAGAGGAGCGGTGGAGAAGAAAAGGAACAATTCCCTCTGTGTCACTCACCCAGCAACTAAAAGCCGGGATCTCCCCCTCTCCCTCCTGCCGGCTTTCAATTTCTGGGTGAGAGACACAGCAGGCTGGCTTTAGGGGGTGCTGGGCGGGTTGTGTCCACCCAAATTTCAGTTCTGACCCCCCCCCCCCCCGGCTGGCTCCACTGAGCTCCTCCCCCACCCCTGCTCCCACCCAGGACAAGGAGACGGGAGGCTGAAGCAGAGAGGAAAAAGTCAGGAGGAGGTGTGCTGTGTTATGCTCTCCCTCCTATCAGAAGGGGTTTATCTATACAACACATGAGGCAGGATCGATCGCTCTTACTGTATATGGCATTGGACTGTACACACACAGTTTGATTGCTGCCCCCTATCCACATTTCCTGCTGCTGGGAGGCGAGCAGCTCTTGGAGGAGATAGGGGGCTTTGAGTGTGTACAGTGCGATCTATGGTAAGAGCATTTGCTGTATAGCTGAATGCTCTTCTGACAGGAGGGAGAGCACAGCACACAGATTTTGGATATAACAGATATAAGTCAGGTACAAATATAGCACATACTCCATATATCGAATTAATGGATGGGACATATGGCATACAATACTTTATATAAAGTGCTGCACATAAATAAATACACCCCAACAGATTTGTCAGAAAATCTTTACTTTCCTTTCAGTGTCAACATTTTCTATGGGAAACTATACTATAAAATACTCCCACAAACGTGGGCCATTGATTGCAACCAAGATTTGTTAGTTTGCACACACTAAAAATATTTTTCCTAACAAATTCATTCAAGTTGCAAAAATGAATAAAGTTTATGTGTAAATCCCATCCGGGGAGGATGTTGTGGATATAGTTCCGGAGCTCATGTTAGCACCTATTTGATGGGTCTTTACCTGGGACTCAAATCACAGTAATTGTCTGTTACTGGGGCTGTTGACGACAGCCAGGCTCTCATCAGTCCTTGGTCGCTACAATTCCAAGGTCTCCTATTGTCTATTGACCACATGAGTCTCCTGTAACACCACGATAAATCCTCCCCCGTTATCCACAAACGATGCTGAGGCATTTGTCTCGCTCTATAACATTGTACAGAGTATTCCACTAAAATGCTCCAGATGAAGCTTTGAAAAAGGCGAAACATGTTGAGCAATATCGAATATATTATGTTTGAATACGGCATCAGCTGATCGGGTTGGACGGCACTTCGTGTCTTCTGGCATCCGTCGGCAGGATTCTCCTGATGTCAAGTATTTGCTTACTAAGTCTGCAATATCATTTGTATATTCTGTATGGAATTGTTATTCTAACAAACTGCTACATAATTTGTATATAGTTTTTCGAGCCTTTCTTTAGGTCACGTTTTTTTATATCAAGTATGTCTTTCCCCTGGTTTTATATGGATTCATAAATAAAAAAATGTATTTTATTAATTATGTTGTGCCAAAAAATCCTTGTCTCCCAATCCTTCCTTTTCTAATAATATCTTAAGGATTTGGCACCACCTGCACATATATAATATATATGCTCAGACCGCTGCTATCTGAAGGCATATTCCTTTCATTAGTTATGTGTAAAAATACAGCGCTAATTCAAATGTGTACATGCTGCTCGCACTACAATGGACAAAACATTGCAATAAAAGTATATAGTGAAAAAATGCAGCGCTAAACAAACATAAAATAAAATAAATATATCAAACATTTAATGTCTGGTAAGATAGGAAGGGCAAAAGTGCCAATATTAAATAATAGTGAAAAAAAAGTCCATATGATGATTATAAAAGTCCACAGAAATAGGAAGATGAAAATCCTGGTGCAAACACTGTAATACAAATTGATCGTGCCACCATCCATGCTTCTATCACCACTATGTGACCATCCACAACTCTATAAGGATAAACTGCTTACCAGAGAGTGTGGACTCAGATACCAATCGCATTGAAGGTAACAAGTGGCTGAAGAGCTGGTGTAGAAAGGAGGGGTTTTGGTTCCTGGAGAACGGGGCCGACTTCACAGTTGGCTACCGTCTCTTTAGTAGGGATGGACTGCACCTAAATGGGGAGGGTGCAGCCGTACTTGGAGAGAAGATGGCCGAAAAGTTATTGAAGCTTTTAATCTAGGTGATAGGGGGAGGGTCCAGATGCAGAGCTAGCCAAAACAAGGATGATGTCTTTGAGGATGAAACACTTTGGGTTTCCTATCATTCAGGCCATTGCATTCTGATTTTCCTTGCTGGATGTTGTTACAAGTGCTTGTTTCTTGGATATGATGTAAGTTTTACCTTTTAAAGAAAATCAAAAGTTACAGTTTTACACTATGTGGAGGCTTCTTTTATCTTTATAGTTCAACGCATTGCACAATACAACTTTGTGAGTGGTGGTCCCATCGTGGATTCACGTCTGGAAATCTTCAGAGTTGCCTTTAAACATCATATCTGGTTACACTCAAGTGTCTTTGACTCAGTGTGATTGGTAGCTGAGTCCACGTTCTCTGGTAAGCAGTTTATCCTTATAGAGTGGTGGACAGTCGCATAGTGGTGATAGAAGCACGCATGGTGGCACGATCAGTTTTTATTACAGTTTTGATTTTCATCTTCCTTTTTCTGTGGACTTTTATAATCATCATATGGACTTAATTGTCACTAATATTCATTATTGCCACTTTTGCACTTCATATCTTACCAGATATTAACTGTTTGATATATTTATATTTATTTCATGTTTGTTTAGCGCTGCACTTTTTCGCTATATGCAAAAATGAATACACCCCAATGAAAGTCTTAGGAGCAAAGCTAAATTTTAGACAACAAAATCCCTATTAACATGAATTCAACTACAGACGAGTGTAATTATTCATTTAACATTTGTCCAGCAGACAGTCATTTTTAAAAGGGCGTTACTTAAAGAAAATCCCTTCCCATTTCATGCTGTCAACAATGCCACCACATGGAAGAGAAATGTCACAAGGTCTGAGAAAGAAAATAATTTCATCTTTACACAAGAAAGATGAAGGCTACAAGTAGATCAGCAAAGCTTTACTTATCTGTCAGAATACTGTAACAAAAGTGATACGTAAATTTAACAAAGATGGAACTGCAACCATCTCACAGAGACGTCCAGGTCATTAACAGAAGTATACACCTCGAGCATCTTCTGATCAGAAAGGTTGAAGAAAATCACCATGCAATTTCCGACCTGCAGTAAGTAAAGAAGTAGAAAGCAAAACTGGGGTAATTGTTTCTGATGACACAATATGGCATACATGATATGCAGAGGAAACATGCATGGGTGTCATCCACGAAGGAAGCCTCTCCTAAAGCCCATGCACAAAAAAGCCCGCCTAGAATTTTCCAGGGCTCATGCTGAAAAAGAAGACTACTGGGACTTTGTACTCTAAAGTGATGAGACCAAGATAAATGTTTTTGGAACTGAAGGCTTCAAAACTGTATGGTGTCGCAAAGGTGAAGAGTACAAGGAAAAATGCATGGTGCCTACAGTGAAATATGGTGGTGGCAGTGTCCTTCTGTGGGGCTGCATGAGTACTGCTGGTGTCGGGGAGCTGCATTTCATTGATGGTTTCATGAAATCACAGATGTACTGCTCTATATTGAAAGAGAAGATGCTACCATCACTCTGTGCCCTTGGTCCTCGTGCACTTTTCCAACATGACAATGATTCAAAGCACACATCTAAGGCCTCTGTTGCATTTCTGAAGAAGACAGGGTGAAAGTAATTCAGTGGCCAAGTACTTTATGCCTACTGATCTGAACCCAATCGAACACCTACGAGGAAATCTGAAGAGACAAGTTGAGCATCACTCTCCATCCAGCATCCACGCTCTAAGAGCCGGTTCACATAGGGGCGACCCGACTTGCCGGGGCGACCTGTGAAGTCGCGGCGCACAGCGTGCACCGCGACCTCAGAGCGACATGCACGGACTTCATATCATTGAAGTCAATGCAGGTCACCCCAAAGTAGTACAGGACCCTTTTTCTAAGTCGGAGAGACTTGTGTCGCTCCTATTAGAACGGGTCCTGTGCTAATCTATGGCAGGCGACCCACGGCGACTTGTCAGGCGACCAGGTCGCCTGACAAGTCGCCCCAGTGTGAACCGGCTCTAAAAGAGGTCGTTCTTGAAGAATAGAAAAAGTTAAATGTTGCAATATGTCGCCAACTTGTTCATTCCATGCCTAGAAGACTTGGTGCTGTCCTTACAAATCATGGAGGTCATACAAAATACTGGATGTAGTAGATTTTGTTGTGGGGTGTAATCATTTTTGCATCAACTAGTTTGAGTAAAACTGAAGGTTTTGTAATCTAAATTATATTTTACCTTACTTTCATGTAATGAGCTAAAACATCCTTAAAAAAAACTGTTTTGTCAAAATTTTAGAAAGTGTTCTTGTGCTCACTGAGATATTGATTAAAATCTTACTTTTCAAAAGGGATGTGCTCATTTATGCTGAGCACTGTATATCTAACCAGCAAACAGTCTCTCAGAAGCCATTATTTTGGCAGGGTTTTGCTTGCATATTCAGGGGAAAACCAGTTTAACAGCTCCACTATACTATAGGGACCCAGTGGCAGGAGTATCACCCTAAGCCTATTGTCTTAAGAATTAAGAGGTAAGCCCTTGTAAACTGTAGGAGCATTTCAAAAGGTAAATTAAGCAGAAAATGTATTTCAAAAGTACTGTGTGTGTTAAAAGAGCACAGCAATTTTAGGCAAATCCCTGGGATTCCCATCCACCCCACTTTGTCTGCAAAACTGCGGCAAATTTTCACATATGCTATATGATGTGTGACCTTTTTGTAGTCAACCAAACTTTTTACATTTGCTACTGTCCTGGTGATTGCTATATCTTCTGATATATAATAAACAAAGACTTTTTGAACAAGACAGAACACAGCAATACGACTGTGTATATTTAATATTTTCTGTTGCAAAGCATTTCTATATGTCTGTATGCAATATGTAGGCTTTAGGCACTGAGCCATTGAGCAGGGAACACTAAGTGCTTGCAGGTGGAAAGGTTCATTTATGGATCTGCAGGCTGAGTATATTGTTGCATTGTATTTGCAGTAAAAATGTAGATGCTTGTGATAGATTCATTTCCGGTGAGCCTGCAGCTCCGACCTGTATAGCAGCAGATGATGGCAGGCTGTGTGCGCGCGCGGGGAAACCCTGTCACAGGATACAGCTGCAGCAAGGGGGAGCTTAACACATGTTCTTTGTTGGTCACAAGTAAGCACCACTTTCAGTGTATATTTCCATAGCAGACAGATGGCTGACTCTGAAACTCAAACCTCATTTGTTCAGCAAGCAGGATTCAGTAGGATGTTCTACCCCTAAGGTCAGGACATAAACAATGTCAAATGTTGCTGATCATTATGAGAGTATAAACAATTGTCATAGGGCTCTGCAGTGGCCAGTCTGGTAAAATTAACAACCTTACTAGGTTCATTCACTGGACAGTATCCTTAATTGTTAATATTAATATTAAGAATGAACCATACACGTGTCAGTTTAACAGTTTCTTAAATAAAGCAGTACTGATAGGGGAAGAAATTCCTAAAATAGAGAGGAAGAAAGTGAGGATGGGATAGGAAAGGTAAGAATTGAGAAACCGAGAATGGAGAGAGGAAATATGGGGATATGGTCCACAGGTTCTGCGTGGTGGACTAGGCTGAATATTTAGGGTGCCATTTTGGACTGACAAGGACTTGGTAGAAATTATTTTACTAGAGAACTCAGCCCTATTAGCTTATTTAGGTGAAACAAAAATCTAGATGCTGGGAATAAAAGTTTTATCCAATGAAATAAAAAGTATTCATATTTGGGGGTACCCTGAAATCTCATCCATGTATTAGTTAGTGTGCACTACATCTGTACCATCTAAGGTTAAGGCTACATCTTAAGTAACTCTAATTGAAGCTGAAACAGTTAATTTTACAGCTAATTTGTTCCTACCTGGGAATTGTTTCTACCTGCTAATTCTGTTCAGTCCATTTTGGGATCCCCACAACCCTGCCAAGCATCATAAACCGGTCACTGACCTCTAAGCATTTCACCTAGATCAGTGATGGCGAACCTTTTTGAGCCTGAGTGCCCAGACTTCATCACAAAACCAAGTTATTTTTTTCAAAGTGCCAACACTGCAATTAAACTGTAGAGGTGAGTACCAGGTGAGGATCGCACACTCCAAGAGGGATTGTAGTCAATTCAGCACTCACCTGGCTCCAGCGACTATTGTCGCTGTGTGCCTGGCAGCAGCTTCTCCTTTTGTTGGTGATCACCCTCCTCACTCTTAATGGTGTCCTCTCAACACTGTCTTCTTGCTCCTCTCTAGCTGGTTCAACTTCAGGGGCTGTTGTGGCTTCGGCTCTCTCTGCCTCCTGAACCACCTCAGCCTCCTCTCACTCTTGTCTCCACACTCCTCTCCCCCTTGCTCTCCCTTCTCTCTCAGGAGAGGAGCCATAGTCTTTTGGAACTACATGTCCCATGGTGCACTTGTCCTGTCTCCTCATTGGTCCCTAGCTTCAGACAATGGGGAGGCAGGAGGAATCAGAGTGGGCAGCGATCCCTGCAAGCACCGCTCTGTCCCTGTCCTGCGCTACTTGACAGAAGAAGGGGGATGAGCGGGGGAAATACACTTACAGCCTGAACTCACTTCTCCCCTTGTCACAGTGCAGGTAGTGGCAGGGGCTCTTGGGTGCCCACAGAGAGAGCTCTGTATGCCAGCTGTGACACGCGTGCCATAGGTTCGCCATCACTGACCTAGATCAAGCAGCCACCCGCTGCCTACCAATTGGACAATAAAGGAGAAGCAGCACACTGATATCATCTCTGTGCTCTCCTCTCCCAGAAAAATAGTTGAAGTGTTAAACTGGCCATTCCTGCTCAACTGGCCAAAATGTGAACAGTCAAGTAAACCGTTGGTGCAAAACACCTGTCCCCTGCGCTCTGAGTGGTGCAATCCTCTATCCAGCTTGGCTATAAACTTGCAGATGTCGAAAACTATAGACACGGCAACTCTGGAATGCTTCAGCCTTGCAGCCCCTTTACAAGACCAGGGAGGTCTGGAAACTCTAAAACAACAAACAAACACAAGGGCCCATAAGCCTAGTGCATTATCCTTTGAGCAGGTTTATTAAAAGAAATAGATTAAAAATACTCACAAACGAGTTCTTGATAAAAACACATCAAACAAAGTATAAAATCCTCAGCAGCGTGGTCAGGAACCGATCGTCCCCCGAGGCTGTATAGGCTTACGCGTTTCGAGGCGGCGCCTCTTCCTCGGAGCCTCTAAAGGAGAGGCGCCGCCTCGAAGCGCGTAAGCCTATACAGCCTCGGGGGACGATCGGTTCCTGACCACGCTGCTGAGGATTTTATACTTTGTTTGATGTGTTTTTTATCAAGAACTCGTTTGTGAGTATTTTTAATCTATTTCTTTTAATAAACCTGCTCAAAGGATAATGCACTAGGCCGGTGCGCCTTGTGTTTGTTTGTTGTTTCAAAATTTGAACAGTGTATGGCCTTGCCAGCACCACCCCAACCAACAATATTGATTGTTAGACTGGCAGCACTGTGCCAATACTGTAGAAATTAGCTCATAATGCTCATCCTCCCGCAGTTTGAATTCTGCTGTACAAGGAATTCTACCAACCCACAAAGAGAACCTATCTAATATGCTTTTAATTTTCAAACTGGGGTCTCCGTTTATAGGAGAATTCAAAACTTTTACATTTAGTTTTCAGGAAATGATCTACATTGCCCATTCATCCGCAACCACAGTGCTGTTTTTTTCAATATCTCTAGTTAAATATCATGTGTACAAAACCAACTTGTATGTTCCCTTACAATGCCCAAATTAAATGCAACAATAAAATCTGTGGGCTTTGCAGAAATGCCAAACTCAGAAATCTGCATGAAGAAGGTATTTCTGCCTAGTTGGCTTATCTGCACTTATTCTTTAAAATAAAGTTCTATGTTAAAACTCACATATATACCTGTCAATTTTATTTGTTCTAAGTACTGGAAGGAAATAAAGGTGATTCTTGATTGGCTGCCGTGAGCTCATGGTTATTTGCCTTATTAGATATAGGCTGTCAGATGTACTTGGCAGCCAGCAGCACCAGCGCTACATACACAGATGTGCTTACAGTTCAGTTGGTTAGAAAAGAAATCACTAACAATTACCCATTCTTGCTGCTAATGTATGCTGTTCAACTAAATATACTTAAAGTTATTTAGGCCATGAAAAGTCTTCCTTCCAATTGTTAGCTGCGCTTCAAATCCTACACAATCAGGCAGACATAATGAGAACACTATAAGGAGACTGCTACAACTTGGATCAGCTTTTCTCATGCAGGGTTCTTCAAAAGGAGGCTAGGGGTTCCTTGAGCAACGAGCAATGATGGATTGATCTGCTACCTGATGGCACCTACACTGTTATGACACCAACCTCACTTGTGGTGCTTTTCCACTGCATGGAACCGAACGGTTCGGCTCGCTTTTGTGCTTTTCCACTGCTGGTACCGCATGGTATGGTGTAGGAACGGTTCGGTACGGTACGGTACGGCGGCGCTTTTCCACTGCATGGAACCGAACAGTACGGCTCTCTAAAACAGTACCACCTCGATTGTGGTTCCAAGAGGTACCATACCCGGTACCATATCCCACAATCCTTTGCATGCAGTCACTACTAGCCACTGATTGGTCAGAGAATCCCACCCACCCCGTTGTTATCCCACCCACTTAACTTTAGTAGTACTTTAGTGGAAAAGCAAACCATACCGTACCGTACCGAACCGTTCCAACACCGTATGCCAGCAGTGGAAAAGCAAACCGGGCCAAACAGGGCCGAGTAGAGCCTAGCCGGTACTTGCAGTGCAAAAGTGCCGTTGGCTGAGTCAACAGTGTGAGACCAGTACAGCCTTTCTTCCTGATTATCAGGTATCTAGCCTTGATGTTTTCAGCTGTCTGTAAGGGGTCCTTTTACCAATAACCACAAATCTATGGGGAGTCCTTACACTCACTGACCACCATTGTAAGGGTGATTTTTTCCCATTACCAAAGCAAGAGAGCACTTCTTTGACTACCAATTTATAAGTGGAGCATCAGCAGGGTAACAGCTGTGAAGATCAAGAAGTGATAGCCAGCTCCCAAATCCAGAAGGAACAGGAAGGAAGGAAGGAAGGAAGGAAGGAAGGAAGGAAGGAAGGAAGGAAGGAAGGAAGGAAGGAAGGAAGGAAGGAAGGAAGGAAGGAAGGAAGGAAGGAAGGAAGGAAGGAAGGAAGGAAGGAAGGAAGGAAGGAAAGGCTGCAAAGACTTCAGGTGTGAAGAAGACGGTGCTGGTGTTTTTTGATATCCTACAGGAACAATACTTGGAACTGCTGACTTTAGTTTTGGAGTCACATAGAAGATCTTCTTTATTGCTTTTTACAAAAAGGCCATATTATTTACCGTAAAAAGTAATTAAAGTTCTAATAAACTCACATCATTAAAAACTCATTTAATGTTGTATTACATGCTGTTCATATTCAGTCACTATTGGATTAGTTTTTGTATTCTGCAAAAAAAAAAATCTCCTCCTGTTCATGTCCCCACTGCAGTTGGGAATTTTGCAGGGCAGTGTTGGCAACTCTGAACATGCTCAGTTTTCAGTAAGTTTCTATGATTAACATTTCGTCACTTTCACATCTGAGCAGCCCATTTGACTATAGAGTCACACATGTGGGCTTATACACAGTGGTAAATGACAGCCCACTACCTGCCTCATCCTCCATGCCCACTAACCATCTAAACACAATCGAGGCGGGATATTACATGTAGATTAATGAAGGCTTTACCTCCCTCTTATTCTAAAACACAGGCTGGAGGGGCGTGACACAGTCTGTGATTGGCAGAAATCCACCCACACCTTGTTATTGCCAAAAATAATAAAGATTTGATTTCAAATATACATTTTTTATGACAATTTAAAAATGTTTATTGGTATTAATAATTTATTTTTACTCTGTCCTAGAGGCTGTTTTTTTGTGTATTTATTTATTTATTTATTTATTTTTTTAAACCATCCTCCTGCCACTGTTTCCCTACTGACAGTCTGGAAAAGAGCTGGGTCATGTGACAGCTGTATATCGATTAGGAAAAAAGGTACATTTATTTTTTTTTTTTTTTTAATTAATTACAGTGCCATTATCCATATACAGAAAGATAAGGCATAATGTAGAGCTGCATACTTTAAAGCGGTGTTCCGGCCACAAAATCGACATAGTCGATTTTGTGGCCATCCGCTTCCTATTTGTCCCCTGAAAAAGAAATGGATAGTTAGGATTTATTTTTTTTTTTTTGCTTACCTTGTTATTGTAGAAAAATATACTCCCCTTTCTTCCACTTCCTCCCTCGGCGGCCGCGGCCCGCGCCGTCGCTTCCGGTTTGCAATGATTCCTGGGAGCTGAACGTCATCGCTCCCAGGAATCAATGCGCCGGCACCGGCCCCGCTCATCACTTCCGGTGCGGCGCCGCATTCCCTGCTAAACAGCTTCTGGGCATGCCCAGAAGCTGTGGAGGAATGCGGCGCTACACCAGAAGTGACGAGCGGGGCCGGTGCAGGCGCATTCTGGGAGAAGAGGACACAGAAGAGGACGCAAAAGAGGATCACGCTCGCTTCAGCTGCCCACATCCGAGATGGCAACGCTGGAGAAGAAATTTTAAAGGTAAGTATTTCTTCTTTCCGGTAAGTGCGACCCGGGACAGTACAGAGGCTATCCATTGTGGAATGTACTAGCCCTGACTTTCCTGGGGGTATTTTTATTGAAAAAAAAATTTTGTGGCCGGAACTCCGCTTTAAGTATGCAGCTCTACATTCTAAATAATCCACCCTTTGTATGAAAAATACAAAAGTTAATTATTTGTTGAAATTTTCCTTTTGGAACCTGCAGTCAGTGTAACACTTATCTGATAGAGTTATCATAGTGATACATTGCAGCCATAGGAGATTTGTAACAGTGAACATTAATCCATTTCATCAGCTACTGGCCCAGTGTCACTTAAAAGTATGATTCCCCTACCAGATTTATTTTAAACCTTAGTGCAAACAGTCTCATAGCGTGGGCAAAACTATTTGGAAATGCAAAATAAACATTTATTTATGACATTTTTATCAATCACCAACTACTGCTACTGGTACTTAATCAAGTCCTAGAAAGACTCCAGTACCAGGGGCAATTTGAACAGAATCTAATTAATTTTTCAATATATTTTTGCACTATAGATGAAAACTGGGACAACCTAAGGTAAAACATGAAAACACGAGCATGCTTCCCAAGAGTCTTAATTTTAACAACATCGGCCCAATTTTTGGGTCCCAAAAGGGGTAGGACCAGCAAAACATAGATATCATATGCCGAAATATGGTCAAACCAGGGTGAAGACTAGTTGGATGATTACTAGGACAGAGTTTAATGTGTCCTGTTTTCAATTATAGAAATAGTAAGCTATGCATAGGTAGAATATGCAAACTCCATGCAGATAATATTTCAGTCAGCAGCTTTGTTGACTATTGTACTCTCAGATAGCCTTAGTACAGAGGACTGGATGCTATGAGTATTTTAGTAACCTGACCATGTAATCTACTTTTCTAATCTGTGTCTACAGAAGCTGTCAGTGTCAGATGTTAGCCAGGATAGCTGTCAAACAGGAAAAAAGCTTCATGTTAAACACTGTCATTAGTGCACTTTAGGCCTACAAGAGGACTAATCTGCCCATAAATGTGTCACTGCTATTAGTGTGGATTGGACCTAGGAAGGCCTTCCTCATAAACATGTCACTGCCTTTTGAACACATTGGTTCTGTTAATTTGATCTGTCAAGAAGGATTCATGTAGTAGGAAAGAGAAATCAGTCACAGTGAGTTGTCATAAAGACATAGGGAGGTCTCCAGCCACACCACTTGAAGTATCCTCTGCTTTGGGACATAACAAAATGCCCATTTAGATATAGGGCATGACAATGACAGGGAAGAAATAAGGAAATATGAAAAAAAAAACAAAGGGATTGATTTACTAAAGGCAAATAGACTGCGCACTGTGCAAGTACAACTGGAATAAAAAGATGTATCATTTTATGTAAAATGGTATTCACTTTTTTTCTTGGCTCCAAAAAATAGTCCCATGGGCATATTTTTTCCTTCAGATATCCTGTTAAAGTTCCGCCCACATCTTCATACTACTGGCAATCTTTATTTTATATTGGTAGTGGCTGTTATAGCTGCTAGCAATAATCACTGTCGCACTCTAAAAGGGCATTTGCTCCAGAGCTTATTAAATGAGGGGAAGCTCTGCTGACTTCCATCAGACATTTATGTGCAAGCAAAAATGCTGCTTTTTTATTTAGTTTTTTTTTTTTGCATCTCACTGTTATTTTCAGAGTGATGCTTCTCCTCATTTACTAAGCACTGGAGCAAATGCTCTTGCAACTGTGCAAACTGAAAGAGAAGCGGAATGTGTATATGTGTCAAGATTATTATTATACAGGATTTATATAGCGCCGACAGTTTGCGCAGCGCTTTACAATATGAGGGAAGACAATACAGTTACAATACAATTCAATACAGGAGGAATTAGAGGGCCCTGCTAATTATGAAATAAAAACAAAAAAAATACAAGTAACTTGGTAAACACTGTTTTATGCAGCTGGGCAGAATCTAATGTAGCTTATATATATTGGTCTTATCCAATATGGAACTGAAAAGTATATTGTGGTAGGGTGTTCAAAATGCAGTTACTATCATTATTATCCTTATACAGGATTTATAGAGCGCCAACAGTTTTTGGCGCACTTTAAAACATGAGGGAAGACAGTTACAATATAATTTGGTACAAGAGGAATTTTACTTTTGCCTTTACCATCTATATTATTGGGATGGGGTTGTGTGTTTCCCAGCTGGTCAATTTTTAGTTTGCACCCTATGGCTTTCACATAGCCATTAGTTTTTCAATACCAGTCATGGCTGGGAGCAGGTTGGGGGAGGATTGGGCCACCTCCAAGATCACCTGTTTCCCATCCATCCATTAGCATTCATGTACTCCCATGTTGGAGACACTCAGGAGACAATCAGTTTGAGTAGTGCTGGAAGTGTTAGGACTGCAGGATACACAGTGTGCCTTGGAGTGGCCTGCAGCTTATACATGCGTTTGCAAATGTGTGTCAACTAAACCCCTGTTTTTAACCTATTATGTTAGACAGGTTTATTTGGTTTGTCAGCAGACTGGTGGGTAAGTATAGCAAACTAAAGGCCAGTTGGTTTCCACACACACACCTTCTTTAATCCCCTTTTTCTCTTCAGTTCTGTTATATACAGGGATGGAGACGCTGAGCAGTGCTCACCGGTGTCTCATGTAAAGTCCCAAAACTGCCCAAATTTTCCATGTTGCCAGGGATGGAGACGCTTGCTTCACAGGCTGGTGTTTCATCTAAAGTCCCATTTTGCCTTTACCATCTATATTATTGGGATGGGGGTGTGTGTTTCCCAGATGGTCATTTTTTAGTTTGCACCCTATGGCTTTCACAGCCATTATTTTTTCAATACCAGTCATGGCTGGGAGCAGGTTGGGGGAGGATTGGGCCATCTTCAAACTCACCTGTTTCCCATCCATCCATTAGCATTCATGTACTCCCATGTTGGAGACACTCAGGAGACACTCAGTTTGAGTAGTGTTAGGTAGTGTTAGGACTGCAGGATACACAGGGTGCCTTGGAGTGGCCTGCAGCTTATACATGCGTTTGCAAATGTGTGTTAACTAAACCCCTGTTTTTAACCTATTATGTTAGACAGGTTTATTTGGTTTGTCAGCAGACTGGTGGGTAAGTATAGCAAGCTAAGGGTCGGTTGGTTTCCACACACACACACACACACACACCTTCTTTAATCCCCTTTTTCTCTTCAGTTCTGTTATATACAGGGATGGAGAGGCTGAGCAGTGCTCGCCGGTGTCTCATGTAAAGTCCCAAAACTGCCCAAATTTTCCATGTTGCCAGGGATGGAGACGCTTGCTTCACAGGCTGGTGTTTCATCTAAAGTCCCATTTTCCCTTTACCATCTATATTATTGGGATGGGGGTGTGTGTTTCCCAGATGGTCATTTTTTAGTTTGCACCCTATGGCTTTCACAGCCATTATTTTTTCAATACCAGTCATGGCTGGGAGCAGGTTGGGGGAGGATTGGGCCATCTTCAAACTCACCTGTTTCCCATCCATCCATTAGCATTCATGTACTCCCATGTTGGAGACACTCAGGAGACACTCAGTTTGAGTAGTGTTAGGTAGTGTTAGGACTGCAGGATACACAGGGTGCCTTGGAGTGGCCTGCAACTTATACATGCGTTTGCAAATGTGTGTTAACTAAACCCCTGTTTTTAACCTATTATGTTAGACAGGTTTATTTGGTTTGTCAGCAGACTGGTGGGTAAGTATAGCAAGCTAAGGGTCGGTTGGTTTCCACACACACACACACACACACACACACCTTCTTTAATCCCCTTTTTCTCTTCAGTTCTGTTATATACAGGGATGGAGAGGCTGAGCAGTGCTCGCCGGTGTCTCATGTAAAGTCCCAAAACTGCCCAAATTTTCCAAGAGGAATCAGAGAGCCCTGCTCATTAGAGCTTACAATCTAAGAGGGAGGGTCAAGTGATACAAAAGGTAATAACTGTGGGAAAAAGGCTGATGGAGAAGGAAAAAACACAGCGTATTAGTTAGAAGCAGGATAGGCTTCTTTAAAGGGAAGGGTCCATCGAAAGATGGATAGATTAGGAGATAGTCAGACAGATTGGGGTAGGGAGTTCCAAAGGATGGGAGAAGCAGGGGGAGAAGTCCTGGAGGAGAACATGAGGACTAGAGAGCAGGAGATCTTTGAAGGAACGAAGATAGCGGTTTGTTTGAAATTTTGAGACCAGGTTAGTGGTGTAGCTGGGGGGCAGAGTTGTGGATAGTTTTGTAAATTGATGTTAGTACTTTGAATTTTATTAGTTGGGTGAGCGGAAGCCAGTGGAGGGTTTGGCCAAACGGGTGGCAGATACTGTTACTGTTGGTAAGGTGGCTGAGTCTGACAGCAACATTCATGATGGACTGAAGGGGGCATAGCCTATATAAAGGTAATTTCAATGAGGAGGGAGTTGCAGTAGTCAAAGCGAGAGATGACCAGGGAGTGAATTAGAAGCTTTGTGGTGTCACTGGTTAAAAAGAGGAATATTCTGGAGATGTTGAGGAGGTTGAGGTGGCATGATTTGGACAGGGATTGGATGTGGACCTGAAAGCACAGTTCAGAGTCCAGGATAACACCTAACAACCTGGCATGTGGAAACGGACTGATGATTGAGCCCTTGATCTTGACAGAGAAGTCTGGGGAATGGGCACATGGGGGAGGAAACATGAGCTCGGTTTTGAATAGATTGAGTTTAAGGTAGTGGTGTGACGTCCAGTTGGATATGTCTGTTAGTAAATTAGTGATATGTGAGGAAACTGATGGGGTGAGCTGAAGGGTAGAGAGATAGATTTGAGTGTCGTCAGCGTAGAAATTATATTGAAAGTCATGGGAAGCTATCAGCTGACCCAGAGAGGAGGTGTATATCAAGAATAGGAAAGTTCCAAGGACATAACCTTGGGGACCCCAACGGTAAGAGGAAAAGAAGAGGAGGAAGTAGAGTTGTAAGTGACACTGAAGGTGCAGTGAGATAGGTCAGATTCAAACCAATGGAGAGTAGAGTCATAGAGACCAAGGGAATAGAGTTTTTGGGGGTGACTAGTGCATGTTTTAGAGGACTGGGGAAGATGCCAGACAACCCCAGCAACCAGTCACTAGTCATCCCTTACCTATGGTATGTTCCCACTGATGCAACTCCACCCAAAACTGCGATTCTGAAACTGCTCCTCTTATGCTCTTGTCTTTTAACTATGGTATGTTCCCACTGATGCAACTCCACCCAAAACTGCGATTTTGAAATTGCTCCCTTACCTGAACAGATAATAATCCCTTACCTAAACAGATTGCAGCATTCCAAACTCTTAATACATTCTACAAGTGGCTAAACTTTGTAAATTCCCATGGTTTACTTCACTGCCCCCCTGAACAAGCACATAGCTACTCCCAGAACACTGGGCTAGGAGCACTAAACACAGCTTTTACAGCCCAGACCCCTTGCAACCAATCAGTTCTACAACTGATTTTACATTCACCCTCATAGAAACACTTACATGTAGATATATAATATACAGGGGCTGGATATTCAGCAAATCTGCTCATATAGCTATAAATAATTGCATACCTTAAGACCCCGTTCACACTGGGGTGACCCGACTTGCCGGGGCGACCTGTGAAGTCGCGGTGCGTTGCTCGCACCGCGACCTCGGAGCGGCCGGCACGCACTTCATATCATTGAAGTCAATGCAGGTCGCTCCAGGTCGCCCCAAAGAAGTTCCGGACCCTTTTTCTAAGTCGGAGCAACTTGTGTCGCTCCTATTAGAACGGGTCCTGTGCTGCTCTATGGCAGGCGACCCACGGCGACTTGTCAGGCGACCAGGTCGCCTGACAGGTCGCCCCAGTGTGAACGGGGTCTAAATGAACCTGTCATCAGCTTGAACATATAAATGTTTATTGTTTTAATGATAACAGGCATCTTGACATACTTGCATCCTCTATCCTTGATAAATAAGCTCCCATCAGCCTCCAGAGGACCTCTGACTGAGGCATGGGCCATATAGAAGGCCTGACAAGTAAAGACCTAAAACATGCCAGTGCCCCATATCAATTGTGCTTTTCTGCATGCAGATGAGCCCAATGCAAATGTGCTTGTAGTAAGTAGAGAAAGTGTCCCATTTCTCAACTAGGGCCACAGCTCAAGGTTAGCGTATAGTCAGCCACTGCCAAAGCCATTTGCCAGTTATAACAAGTGCTGCTATGCAATCGTTAGGCAAGTTTTTCTGGCAAAATGGCCTGTATCAAAAATAAATGCAAGCCTAAACATATTAAGTATACCAGCTGAAGTCATTATCATCCCCTACCCCATTTGTAGCTTAGAATATTCAATTTACATAAAGTCCAATATTAAAGGTCTAAAGATACACTCAAAATTAAGACATGAACTTGAAGATGTGTGCAGGGAGCACGAGTTATCATCCAGACATTGCTATTGTTCCCTGGTCTACCCCAGTGCTTTTGCTGGTGTTCTGGGAACCCATGTGTGTGATAAAGAGGAGCTGTTCCCAAACACACCCAGTGCAAGTTCCTTTCCTTTCCTTACATACAGAAGGTCTGATGAAAAAAACATTATTACTGAGAAACGTTCACAGCCACAAACTACACGAGAACTTGCTATGGAAACTTGATTGTGATTGGTGACTCAGGAAGCAGAGACAGTGAGAGGAAGTTACATAGATACACCTCTGGGATTACAATCCCAGTAAACCTGTAAAATGCTCTCTGGATTTTAGCTGGATTATAAAGTCTAAAGTAAGCTGTGGAAAAAAAAATAGCCGCACATCTAGGGATTCCAATAAGTTTCAAATACCTTTAATTCCAAAATGTTGCAAGTGATGACACCAAAGACATCAACATGAAGTCTTGTACACGCGTTTCACACATACATCTTGTGCTTAATCATTAATGGTGTCATCACTTGCAACATTTTGGAATTAAAGGTATTTGAAACTTATTGGAATCCCTGGATGTGCGGCTATTTCTTTTTCTACAAGTGTTCCCACGGAGGCGGGCCGGGGCCAGCACTCTATGGGATATCCTATCTCCTGGCAATTACTACACACTATACACCTGGAGCAGCGTTTTCCTTTCTTCAGTATCCTAAAGTAAACTGTGCTTTCTGATTTACTACAAATGCAGTGTGCGATGAATAGCATTAGTGTCTCACTGGTTGGTTTCAATTCTTGCCTGCAATTGCTCTTTACCTACACTAACTGCAACAGTGTCCATGCATGCTAAGCATGATGCACTGACATCAGATGCAGAGTTGACTAGGTAGCATGATGTGACATCTCAAATCATCCTAATTATGCCCTAAGACACATGAGGTCTTGTGGCAAACATGAGATTTGTCAGTTTGCCAGTAGAACAAGACAAGGAGAACTTGGCTTTTATTTTACCAAGAACCACAACGGGTATATAGGTGGGCTGTTTTAGAATCAATGCCTATGTCTACATTTAGAGTCTATAGAAAATAAAAACTTTTTTTTACATTTTGAAAAGCTTAGGAAATGGTTAGGACCTCTGTCATTCATTTTTTTTTTTTTTTTTGCAGTCTTCGCCTTTTTGGGAAGATTTTCCTTTGCTTCCTATGCCAGAGACAAAAGAAGAAAAAGTTAAAAAAAACTCTCTGAAGCCATGCAATATTCCCTATCAGACAGTTGTCTAACAAATGTGTCCATTGCAATAATTCCCTCTTAACTCCTGTTCCTGTGACAACTCAAACATTCTAGATGACAATGGTCACCAGGACCCATGGTAAAGTTGGATACACACTATCCAACTTTTGTGGTTAGATTTCCTTAAGACTCCGTTCACACTGGGGCGACCTGTCAGGCGACCTGGTCGCCTGACAGGTCGCCGTAGGTCGCCTGCCATAGAGAAGCTGTGGACCCGTTCTAATAGGAGCGACACAAGTCGCTCCGACTTAGAAAAAGGGTCCGGAGCTTCTTTGGGGCGACCCGGAGCGACCTGCATTGACTTCAATGATATGAAGTCCATGCCGGCCGCTCCTAGGTCGCGGTGCGAGCTGCGCACCGTGACCTGTGAGGTCGCCCCGGCAAGTAGCGTCACCCCAGTGTGAATGGGGTCTCAGACTTACCTTTTCTATGTAGTGCAAGGGCCTGCCAGATTGCATACAAATTGAAAGTGTTTAGGTTTGACCTCATATTATAAGGTTTTGGTAAGTCTAAAGGAAAAAGTCTTCAGAAAATCTTACAGTGTGTATGGCCCATAAGGCTGACGTTCCCCTGATAGAGGTTGGTACCCTTCAACATTCCATATAAAACTAAGCAAAACAGTTTTGGCATTCCATAAAATCTAAATATGTACCTAGGTATCTGCATTATGCTTAGATCTGGCTGTACATGGTGAGAACTGTAATGGTTAACATGCAGTTGGACTTCAGAGCAATAACCCAAGGCTCTTCTGCAACTCCCAGTCCCAAGGTCAGGAGATAACTCACCATATCAAGATCTGCAGTCCTTCCACTGAAAACCATTTTCCTTTATTCTATTTTACTATACAATCAAAGATACTGTCATAAAATAAAGAAATGCATTACAGCTTCCTAGCCTCCACAGCGAGCATTGCTGGAGCGTTAACGTATTTTGTTATAGTGATTTATGTCTATATCTATCATACATATAAATATAAATTCAGATTTCAATAAAATGTGCTCTTTTCAAGACAGTTATGTGATCTCTCATGGCAGAGAAATGAAACCATAACTCTACACAGTGCACAATGCAAGGAATGGAAGCCGAAATGGCTATTTGGCACAAAGGTCATGCCAATATTAATGCAAACAGCCACATGGATGAATTATCCAGAGAAAAATATGAGTAAATGTCTACCGGACCATGGAGGTTTTTCAGTACGGTGAGAGGTTTAATTGTTCGCAATGGAACCCACTTTGGATCTATGGATCATAAAAGGTGTTAACAGAATTCCCATGGTCAGGGGATCTGATGATGAATATCATAAAACACGTGTTAAACTGCAAAGCATGTGTTGAATGAACTGAGAGTGCCTGACGGATTTTATTACCAATGAGTAAAATAGATTCAACATTTTTAGTATTGCAACTGCCTGGAAGCAGCCAATGCTATTTTGATAATGTGGAAGGTCTGTATGGCGGAAAGTTACAGAGCATATTCTAATCTACTTTGTCAAATGTCCAAACTGCTACTGTGCAGTTAGATGATTAGGAGAACTTTTTTGGATCAAAATATGGCCTTGAAGACAATAAAGCTGGGTTAGACGCCATATCGGATGCAGATCACAGTGATGCAAATTCACTTCGCATTCGTATTTGCATCGCATTCGCGCCAAAATGGTGCAGGACCCTTTTTTTGGTCCCGACTATAATCGGATTACATGGGTGTTCACACATGCAATCTGATTCCGGCACCATGTGGCAGTTTGCACTGCGATCTGTGAACTGATCTGGGGGTGTCATTAACTTTGTATTAACACCCACAGCAGTTTGCATAGGGCAGTGAGAACTGCCTGCAAGAGACATGCGATGATGGAACCCGCACTGGAATCAGGCTGGTCCCTGTATTGCATTAGTGTGAGCCAAGGCTTAAACAGAAAATACCATAACTTTTTTTCTCCTTTTTTGTGTTTAGCTGACTTTTAAAAATACAATTAGGGTCCATGCACACTGGGCTTAAAAAACGCTGCTTCTACAGGAGTTTTGCGTTTCATTCTTTTGCCTGTAGAAGTAGCTCAATGTTATCCTATGTGTCCATGCACACATTTAGAGGCATATTTCAAGAGAAGTGTTTAGTGCCAGAATAAAAAAACCATCACGAGTTTTCAGGCAGAAAAAAACACTAAACGCTCACAAATGCACCTAAACGCTGCGTTTAGGTGCATTTGGCGTTTTCAAGTGTACATTGACTATAATGAAAAATGAGCAGAGGGGAATGTTTTGGAAAAAAAAAAAGGCTTATAAAAGCAAATGCCTATAAACATCTCCTAAACTCTTGTGCAATATGAGCCAATATGAGCATTTTTATGCCGCTTTTTCTGACAGAGGTTCTGGCATTTTTTCTGCTCCTAGTGTGCATGGACGTTTACAATTAAAAAAATACAATGGTTCTCTTCTGAAAAAAAATACTTTATATTTTCAATCTGCTTACTTATTGATTTATTTTAGCCTTGTACTGTAAACTATAAAATGATAACTTATATCGTTGAAGGCCTGTGTAGAGTAATAAATAAAACATCATCAATCAGAATCCTCTGCCACATTTCTTCAGAAAAAGTATATAGAGAATAGAATGGTTTCAAACCATGGTGATTCGTTATCTGCAGTATGTTAAAAAAAATTATATTTATATCTATATCTATATATATGGATATCTATCTATCTATCTATCTATCTATCTATCTATCTATCTATCTATCTATCTATCTATCTATCTATCTATCTATCTATCTATCTATCTATCTATCTATCTATCTAGATCAGGCATGTCCAACCTGCAGCCCGGGGTGCGCATGCGGCCCAGAACCGCAGGCAATGCGGCCCACTGCCTCCTGACAATTTTTTATTTTCTTTTGCTGGGGAGGAAGGAAGTTGGGGTTGGGGGGCACGGCCACATCGGCTTCCAACTAACTGTAGGCAGCCTCGGAGGGATCATCCTCTAGTTGTGTTAAATTAGTGCTGGGGGGGGGGGGGGGGAGGTGGCAGCGCGGGAGGGGCGCGGCTGCATTTTATTACTTATATACCTTAACTATAGTATATATTTTATATGCGGCCCGAGAAAATTTCTATACACTCAATGTGGCCCAGAGAAGCCAAAAGTTTGGACACCCATGATCTAGATATATATATGTCTATATATATATATATATATCTATATATCTATCTATCTATAAAAATACAGTATATATAATTTTTTAACACACTGCAGATGAGAAATCAACAAGTTTGGAACCATTCTATTCTCTCTCTCTTTCTCTTTATAAATAAATATATATATATACAGTAAAACCTTGGATTGAGAGCATAATTCGTTCCGGAAGCATGCTTGTAATCCAAAGCACTCTTATATCAAAGCGCATTTCCCCATAAGAAATAATGGAAACTCAGATGATTCGTTCCACAACCATTTATTCCTAAATCCTTCAATTTATAGTCCATATAAAAAGATTATAGCATTGTGATAGGTTGTGTAACCATAAAATGTCCATCCACAAATTGCCGCTTCCACAAGGGGATTGGAAGCAAAATCCAGCAGGAGCTACAGAGTATAAAAGAGAAGAGAGGCGCCTCTAAGTGCATCACTATGGTTCCATTGAATGAAGGTACAACATTTAGCAACTCACATGGTTGATGAATAAAACAGGCACATCTAAGTATGCCGGCATCCGGGGTAAAGCTGTCCGCATAAACCATCTTCTGCACCGCCAGCTGCCAGTCTGTAATCCTGACCGGGAAGACCACCCTGCAGTAAAGCGATCTGATAGCGAGGGGCAGCATGGAAGGGATGACGTAGATGTCGGTGCGGAGGATGGTCCTATGTGGACAGCTTTAGCCCTGATGCCTGCATCCTTAGATGTGCCTGTTCCAATCATAAACCATGTGAGTTGCTAAATGTTGAACCTTCATTAAATGTAACCATATTGCTACACTTAGAGGCGCCTCTCTTCTCTTTTATACTCAGCTGTGACTTGAGGCTACTTGTATATCAAGACATCGCTTGTATATCAAGTCAAAATTTATTTGAAAATGTTGCTTGTCTTGCAAAGCGCTCTTAAACCAAGTTACTCTCAAACCAAGGTTTTACTGTATATATATATATATATATATATATATATATATATTGCATATGTATACCTTAGAAACTATGATTTTCTACTATTACCTTACATTAGTTCTCATTTTCCAGGAATATAACATATGATGTCTGTATAAAAAAGACGCCTATTTACTAAAGGCTACAATGAAATTGTGTATATATCATCAGTATGGTACAAGTGGATGGCCTGTGGCTGTGTGCTGTCATCACCAAACACATGTATATCAAGTCAGTTTAGTTAATTGTTGATAAACAGAAGACATCCACAACAAAATCTTCATCATGCACTCTTTGTGATCTATTTACTGGTACAAGGCACAGTTGCAAGTTGTAAAGTAAAATGATTGGATCTAGTTATAAGATATATTCAGTTGGTAAATTCCCCTCTGATCCAGCTTGCTACAAACTGCCACTTCTGTATTCTGCATCCATTACAATCAATTCTGTAGCAGACAACCACCCTGCAAGTCTTTTTAGTATGAAAGCTTGGCACACGCGGCAAATCACTAGGTGGCATTAATGTTCTTCACACATAGGAAGAGCACACAGAATGAAATACTGTATGTATGAAGTACATCTGGGAATGTACAGACAAACAAAACAAGTGTGATCAGTGGGAGTTCCTGCAGAGATGAATCTTCCGTGCCACTGGCAGGAAAAATGACAAGCTAGTCAATGTTCAGGTCACTGATTCCTAACTACAACTAGTAAGCCTATGTATTTTACAGGATCAAAAACTGAAATAGTCAAAGCCTAGTTTGCAATTCCTTGTAATCATATTTTACCTTGAACTCAGGTATAATTAACTACCAAACAGTACATGATTTATGTAGTTCTACAACCTGTTTAGTAAATAGGGAGAAGACTTGTGTAAGCACAGTGTATGATGAACCCTTGCATTACCATAAACAGCTGCTTGTGACTGTCATGCCATTTCTAATGTGCTAGGTAGCGATAACGAGCATCTCCAAGAGTTGCTGTTGCTCATTATCACATAGGCAAAGGACCTAATATTTTCCCTTGCGGTGGAGAAAAAAAAATGTAATAAACACATTTGCCGCTATCACCATCATTTATTGATCACAGCATGTCCTGGCACCAATCCGACTCATTTGGTAAGGTAGAATTTTATTGGCTGCTCTCTAGGAGATTTATTAAAGGAAATGTTTTTATTGATTTTGTGTGAGTACAAACCAAAGAAGGGTTGTTCAATTCAAACAAACAGAGTTCAAGAAACAACACTGACCCCTACAGTAAAGTATTTCCATACAGTTATACCAGCCAATCACATTTATCACAAACTGTTTGGACATCCTCAGATTCAACAGCAATACAGTAAACCCCATTATATCGCGGCTCAGTTTTTTGCGGTCCCAGTATATTGCGTTTTTTTCTGTAAGACCTATTAATATTTTACTAATTAAATCATTGTTAATTAAATATTTTTGTGTTTTCTATTGCTCTTGCTCTGTCTCTCAGTATCTTTTATGTGTTTAAATGTGTTTCTATTGTTTTAAAAGTGTGTTTAAAGACCTTAATATGCTTTTAAAAGTACAGTGAAAGTTATAAAAACATGCCTAGAGTGTATTCAAGTAGGTTCTTTCTATTTAGCGGATTGTCACTTTTCGCGGGTCGGTCCGGAACGTAACCCCCGCGATGGAGGGGGGTTTACTGTATACAGTATGTAGCTTAAGACATCCCACAGAGAGCGTGCGCATCCCAGGCAAACATTGCTATTCCCATAGAAGATATCCCAGCTTTAAAGCGATAGTAAACTCAATGCAACTATTCCACTAAAAGCATAATGCTAGAATTACATGCAATTTCAAACATATAGGGATAATCCAGAGTGTCCAGTAATTTTTCTAACAATTTCTGCCATTTATAATTATTGTAGCTCATTCTAC